>NC_142443.1:78385000-79635000 GCF_059453495.1 Arachis ipaensis
TGGACACGGAGCTTTGATGATGCTCTATGGGCTTACAGAGCAGCATTCAAGACTCCTATAGGGACCTCTCCGTACCAACTAGTGTATGGTAAGGCTTGTCACCTGCCCGTGGAACTGGAGCATAAGGCCTACTGGAAAACCAGATTCCTAAACTTTGATGCCAAATTAGCTGGAGAAAAAAGATTGCTCCAGCTGAATGAGCTAGAGGAATTCAGATTCACTGCTTTCGAAAATGCCAAGCTTTATAAAGAGAAATCAAAAAGGTGGCATGACAGAAAGCTGTCATCTAGAATCTTTGAACCAGGACAAAAGGTTCTGCTGTTTAACTCTAGGCTCAGGCTATTTCCCGGGAAACTGAAATCCCGGTGGAGGGGACCATATATGATTACAAGTCTATCACTATATGGTTATGTGGAGCTTCAAGACATTGATTCTGATAAGAAGTTCATTGTTAATGGACAGAGAATCAAGCACTATCTTGAAGGCAATGTTAAGCAAGAGTGCTCAAGGCTGAAGCTAAATTAAAAGCTCAGCAAGGTCCAGCTAAAGACAATAAAGAAGCGCTTGCTGGGAGGCAACCCAGCCATTGGCAACACTTTTTCTGTTATTTTGCCCTATTCTTGATTTTATTTATTTATTTTTAAAGCATATAAGTTCAATGTTAATAAGGTAAAGAGTCAATTGTATAGGTTCACAGGGTTACAGAAGGATTCAGCACATAAAACAGAGAAAAAAAAAGGCTCACTGGCAAGAAAACGCCAGTAAGAGGCACAATTGGGCGTTCAACGCCCAAAAGAAGCATCCACTGGGCGTTGAACGCCAGTAAGGATAGCCATCTGGGCGTTAAACGCCAGAAAGAAGCATCTTCTGGGCGTTGAACGCCAGAAAGAAGCACCTTCTGGGCGTTTAACGCCGGATTTACAGCTGAACGCCCAGTGACAAAGGAGTTCCTGGCGTTCAACGCCAGAAAGAAGCAACAGCTGGGCGTTGAACGCCCAGGAGAAGCAGCATTTGGGCGTTAAACGCCCAAAACATGCAGCATTTGGGCGTTTAATGCCAGGATGGTGGGGAGGAGGTAAATTCGTTTTTATTTCACATTTTTTATTTTAATTTTAATTTTCATGTTTCAATTCATGATTTCTTGCATAAACATGTTACAAACCCTAATTTCTAAAAACCCTAATTTCTAAAAACCCTACTTTAAAAATATCAAATGTATCTTAATCCATAAACACAAATTCTTTTTCAATCCAATCCAACTCTTTTTCAAATTTTCCAAAACAAATCTATCTCTTTTCCTTCTAAAATCTTTTCAACTCATCAATACCTTTTTCAAATCTCCACATTATCTTTTTCAAAATCCAAATTTATCTTTTTCAAATATCTTTTATATCTTTTCAATTTTAAATCACATCTTTTCATATCATACTTATTTTTTATAAATCATATCTTCTATCTTATCTTTTTAAAATTTTCGAAAACCGACCCCCCTTCCTTTTAAATCCACATTCGGCCTCCCTCCTCTCATCCACCATTCGACACTAGCTCTCCTCCTATCCCTCTTCTTTCTTTTCTTTTGCTTGAGGACAAGAAAACCTCTAAGTTTGGTGTGTTTATCCGTGATCACTAAACTATACCCACTAAGATCATGGCTCCTAAAGGAAAATAACCCACTCCAAGAGGCAAGAAAGAGAGTATTCCAAAACCACTTTGGAATCAAGGGAAGTTCTTAACCAAAGAACATTCAGACCATTACTACAAAATAATGGGTCTAAGATCAGTGATCCTGGAAGTCAAGTTTGATCTGAAAGAAGATGAATATCTGGAGATCCAAGAGCAGATTTGAAACAGGAACTGGGAAGTCCTAGCTAATCCTGAAACAAAAGTGGGAAGGAATATAGTTCAGGAGTTCTACGCTAATCTGTAGCAAACAGACAGGAAGAGAATATCTGGAACTGCCCTCTATGACTATCGGACTGTGGTCAGAGGAAAGATTGTTCAATCCACCCTGACAAAATCAGGGAGATCTTTAAGCTACCTCAGCTGAAAGATGACCCAGACTCCTTCAATAGGAGAATGATGAGAACAAACAAGGGCCTAGATAAGATTCTAGAGGATATATGCATCCCTGGAGCCAGGTGGACCACCAGTAGCAAGGGTGTCCAAAATCAACTCAAGAGAGAAGATCTCAAACCAGTCGCCAGAGGATGGCTGGACTTCATTGGGTGTTCTATATTGCCCACTAGCAACCGTTCTGAAGTTACCGTTAAAAGAGCAGTGATGATCCATTGCATTATGTTGGGAAAAGAAGTGGAAGTTCATCAACTGATTCCATCTAAATTTTACATACTTGCAAACAAGAACTCCAAAGATGCCAGGTTGGCTTATCCAAGCCTAATCTCTATGCTCTGCAAAGATGCTGGAGTAAGGATGGGAATGACGGAGTACATCTCAGTGCAGCAACCAATCACTAAAACCACAATGGAAAAACAACAAGTGCAGGATGACCCCATCAAGAGGAGGGCGCAAGAATTTCTCCCGGAAGTCCCTCAATTTGAATATTGGGAACAGCTTGAAGCATCTGTTACCAAGTTGCAAGAATCTATGGACCAAATAAAAGAAGAACAGCAAAATCAAAACAGTATGCTCTGCAAACTGCTCAGGGAACAAAAAGAGGAAGGGCGTGACTTAAAGGAACTGAAGCGTCAGAAGTTATCTCTTGAAGGACCAAGCACCCCATAGACTAGAGGAACATCCACATCCCAAACTCAAGGTTGTTGAGTTCTAATCTTAGTCTCAACTCTGTGATAATTGTTCTTATTTGAGTTTTACCTTAGAAGTTATAGTAGTAATTAGTAGTTATTTTATCTCCAATTAAGCTATAATTTATTTTTCTCATCATCATTAAACATGAATAAAATAGAAGATTTTCTTTAGAATAAGGAGG
This sequence comes from Arachis ipaensis, assembly GCF_059453495.1. Taxonomy (NCBI): domain Eukaryota; kingdom Viridiplantae; phylum Streptophyta; class Magnoliopsida; order Fabales; family Fabaceae; genus Arachis; species Arachis ipaensis. The sequence continues at coordinate 78,387,948 of NC_142443.1, forward strand.
CAATATTTTTTGAATTTTTAATAAAAGAAATTCTAATTATTTACATGTGGTGGCAATGCTTTCTGCCTTCTGAATGAATGCTTGAACAGAGCATATGCCTTTGGAATTTGATGTTCTTGAATGTTAAATATGTTGGCTCTTGAAAGAATGATGAACATGAGACATGTTATTGATAATCTGAAAAATCATAAAAATGATTCTTGAAGCAAGAAAAAGCAGTGAATACAAAGCTTGCAGGAAAAAAAAGAGAGAGAAAAAGCAAGCAAAAAAAGTCAATAGCCCTTAAAACCAAAAGGCAAGGGTAATAAAAAGGATCCAAGGCTTTGAGCATCAGTGGATAGGAGGGCCTAAGGGAATCAAATCCTGGTCTAAGCGGCTAAACCAAGCTGTCCCTAACCATGTGCTTGTAGCGTGAAGGTGTCAAGTGAAAACTTGAGATTGAGTGGTTAAAGTCAAAGTCCAAAGCAAAAAGAAGAGTGTGCTTAAGAACCCTGGACACCTCTAATTGGGGACTTTAGCAAAGCTGAGTCACAATCCGAAAAGGTTCACCCAATTATGTGTCTGTGGCATTTATGTATCCAGTGGTAATACTGGAAAACAAAGTGCTTAGGGCCACGACCAAGACTCATAAAGTAGCTGTGTTCAAGAATTAACATACTAAACTAGGAGAATCAATAACATTATCTGAATTTTAAGTTCCTATAGATGCTAATCATTCTGAGCTTCAATGGATAAAGTGAGATGCCAAAACTGTTCGGAAGCAAAAAGCTACTAGTCCCGCTCATCTAATTAGAATCTGAGCTTCACTCAAGAACTCTGAGATATTACTGCTTCGTGACTTATTTGTATTCTATTTTATTTGTCTAGTTGCTTGAGGACAAGCAACAGTTTAAGTTTGGTGTTGTGATGAGCGGATATTTTATACGCTTTTTGGGGTTAATTTCATATAGTTTTTAGTATGATTTGGTTAGTTTTTAGTATATTTTAATTAGTTTTTAGGCAAAATTCATATTTTTGGAATTTACTATGAGTTTGTGTATTTTTCTGTAATTTTAGGTATTTTCTGGCTGAAATTGAGGGAGCTGAGCAAAAATCTGATTCAGGCTGAAAAAGGACTGCTGATGCTGTTGGATTCTGACCTCTCAGCTCTCGGAATGAATTTTCTGGAGCTACAGGAGTCCAATTGGCGCGCTTCCAATTGCATTGGAAAGTAGACATCCAGGGCTTTCCAGAAATATATAATAGTTCATACTTTTCTTAAGGATAGATGATGTAAACTGGCATTCAACGCCAGTTCCATGTTGCAGTCTGGCGTCCAGCACCAGAAACAAGTTACAAGTTGGAGTTCAACGCCAGAAACAGGTTACAACCTGGCGTTGAACACCCAAAACAGCCCAGGCACGTGAGAAGCTTAAGTCTCAGCCCCAGCACACACCAAGTGGGCCCCAGAAGTGGATTTCTACACTATCTATCATAGTTTACTCATTTTCTGTAAACCTAGGTTACTAGTTTAGTATTTAAACAACTTTTAGAGATTTATTTTGCACCTCATGACATTTTTAGATCTGAACTCTGTACTCTTTAACGGCATGAGTCTCTAAAATCCATTGTTGGGGGTGAGGAGCTCTGCTGTGTTTCGATGAATTAACGCAACTATTTCTGTTTTCTATTCAAACACGCTTGTTTCTATCTAAGATGTTTATTCGCACTTCAATATGATGGATGTGATGATCCGTGACACTCATCATCATCCTCAACCTATGAACGCGTGCTTGACAACCACCTCCGTTCTACCTTCGATTGAATGAATATCTCTTGGATTCCTTAATCAGAATCTTCGTGGCATAAGCTAGAATCCATTGGCAGCATTCTTGAGAATCCGGAAAGTCTAAACCTTGTCTGTGGTATTTTTAGTAGGATTCAGGGATTGAATGACTGTGATGATCTTCAAACTCACAAGGGCTAGGCGTAGTGACAGACGCAAAAGGATCAATGGATCCTATTCCAGCATGAGTGGGAACCGACAGATGATTAGCCGTGCGGTGACAGCGCACCTGGACCTTTTTCACTGAGAGGACGGATGGTAGCCATTGACAACGGTGATCCACCAACACACAGCTTGCCATAGGAGGAACCTTGCGTGCGTGAAGAAGAAGACACGGAGAAAACAGAGATTCAGAAGACAAAGCATCTCCAAAACTCCAACATATTCTCTATTACTGCATAACAAGTATCTATTTCATGCTCTCTTATTTTTCGCAATTCAAACTGATAAATATAATTGATATCCTGACTAAGAGTTACAAGATAACCATAGATTGCTTCAAACCAACAATCTCCATGGGATCGACCCTTACTCACGTAAGGTATTACTTGGACGACCCAGTGCACTTGCTGGTTAGTGGTACGAGTTGTGAAAAGTGTGATTCACAATTCGTGCACCAAGCTCCCTCCTCGAATGAGAAGGAGTTTAGCTACTCATAGCTTAGAGAAAAGTACAAGAGATGGAAGAGATGAAGTAAGTGAAGTCAAAGTTCCAAGCCCCCTATTCAGTACTCTTCAAGGGGTATTTATACTACTCCTGTTCTAGAAATGAAAAATTACCAAAATGAAAAGAAAATTACAATTAAAAACTAAAGAGAAAAACCCTTCATTATAGGCATGTGAGTGGCGTGTGAGTGGCATGCCATGCCCAGCTCATTGGCTTGGATTGGCGTGCCACGCCTAGCTCCCAAGTGGCATGCCCATGATGTGAATTGGCTGGGCATGCCACGCCCCAAACTCAAGTGACACGCCCCATAGTGAAGCTGGCTTGGCGTGCCATGCCCATCTCTCAAGTGGCACACCCATAATGAAAGTTGCACTGGCGTGTCACGCCAAGGGTCCAAAGTGGCATGCCCATGTTGAGATCTTCAAGCTCCTCTTCTGAAATTTTGAACTGGTGTGCCACGCCCTTGTTAAGCTCTTCAATCTTCTTCTCTGGTCACTTGTACTGGCATGCCACGCCTTAGTCCTGGCGTGCCACGCCCTCATTAGGGTCTTCAATCTCTTCTCTGGAAGGTTGAACTGGCGTGCCACGCATAGGTCTGGCGTGCTACGCTCTTTGTTGGCACATACACTTTCTTCTCTGGTCCAATAAGCTGGCGTGCCACACCCATGGCGCGAGCAAGGTTGGCGTGCCACGCCCAAAGCACTAAGTGGCACGCCCATTGACAATTTGGCTTGGCGTGCCACGTCCAAAGTCTCAAGTGGCACACCTTCGATGAGGTCTTGGTCCTTCTTTTCTGGGACTTTGCATTGGTGTGCCACGCCTTCGACCTGGCGTGTCATGTCCTTGTTGGGGGCTTCATTCTCTCTTTCTAGTCAAGTGAACTGGCCTGCCACGGCCAGGGCTCAAGTGGCACGCCCATGATGATGGTTGAACTCACAAGCTTGGCGTGCCACGCCCAAAGTACCAAGTGGCACGCCCTTTGGTACTGCTTCTTCCCTCGTTCTCTACTCAGTTGAACTGGCATGCCACGCCTTTAACCTGGCGTGCCACGCCCATCATGGAGGATAGAACTGGCGTTCCACGCCCCTCGCAATTCTTCAAAGACCCCTTTCTGGAAAGTGTAGTTGGCGTGCCATGCCCAGCATTGGCGTGCCACGCCCATAGTAAGCTTAGCCATCCGTCTTCTGAAAAATATAACTGGCGTGCCACGCCTGATAGCTCTTCATGGATTCTCTTCTAGGAAGTATAGTTGGCATGCCACGCCTAGCTCTGGCGTGCCACGTGATGCGGGTAGAAATTGACCGATTAAGAAATTAATAGTAAAAAGTAGCGTTGCAAGTACAGTTCTTAACCAGCTAAAATCTGCTTATCAATTTAAAAGGGTTGTCACAATTATTAGAATTAAAAATACTGGGAGTATGAATCCCAGGTCGTCTCCTAACGAGTTGACAAAAGAGTGCAGCTTATTGGTTGGAGGGTTTCCCAGAAATTTTTTAGTATAAGAAGTAGGAAAATAAATGATTATAAAATTAAGTAGTGGAAATTAACTAGAGAATTTATTTAATTCAATTAAAAGCCTGGACTGGGAGATGATTAATTGAAATTTTTATCCTTGTTGGATTTCCTCAAGTGCAATCCTAGAACATTGTTGATCTACTTGGTCATCCCTCAATTAATAAGGGAAAGTCAAATAACTAACTAAAAAACTATATGCTCAGGTCCTAATCCTCTCCTTAAGATTAAAGTTAGGGATTAGAGTTGTCAGTCATCAACTATGCGTGAGGATTAACACTTGAGTATTCCAACTCAAGGTTCTCCTTTTTATCAACTCCCAATCAAGTTGGGGAACTACTCCATTATTATGATTGTAAACTTCACAGAATTAAAAAGGGAATATAAGGAAGACATGATAAACAATAATTAAAAAGTAATTAAAAATAAAATAGGTTCATGCATTAATAAATTCTAAAATGCAACATACTTATCCAAATAGGGTTAATGGCAAGAAAAGTAAAAGAGTAAGAAAACAAACTAGAATAATGAAACTTCCATGGAGGTAATGAGTCTTCTCGGTATCCAAAAGCAAAAACATGAAAACTCTAAACTATGAATGTAAAGGAACTTAGAGGAAGGAGTAGTTTCTCTCTAGATTCAGATCTCAAATTCAAACTATGCGTAATATGTATGTGTCAATGTGTATGTGTCTCTGAATGTTCCCTGGCTCTAATCTGTGTTTTTGGGCCGAAAACTGGGTCAAAATGCGGCCCGAAATCGCCCCCAGCATTTTCTGAATTTTCTGCAGATCGCGCATGTCACCCGTACGAGTTGCTGGCCGAAATTCCTTTCCACGTGGGCACTGATGTGTGGAAAATGATCCAACACTAAACTCACCGGCAAGTGGACCGGGTCACATCAAGTAATAATAACTCACATGAGTGAGGTCGATCCCACAGGGATTGAAGGATTGAGCAATTTTAGTTAGGCGGTTGATTTAGTCAAGCGAACAAGTGTTGATTTGAGTGATTTGCATCCAACATAAGCTAAATTGCATGAAATTTAAAGGGGAAGGGGCAATGGACAGTAAAATTAAAGGGCAAAGGAAATAAAGAAACTTAGATTGCAAGAAATGTAAATAGCTGAAGCTTAGAGTGCAAGAAATGTAAATTGCTTGAATCATAAAAGGATTTGGGAGCTGGGATTTCAAAAATTTAGCAAGAAAAAGTAAATGACAATCAACAGAGAAGTAGAAGATGAATTAAGATGTAGCAGATCTAAATAGAAAAGAAGAATGACTTGAGAAACCAAACAGAAAGTAAAATGGAGCTCAATTGCAATAGCTAAAGGGAAGTTAAAGATCTCAGGGGTTGAATGAGACTAGAGAACAAGTCTAGATCTCAATTCCTTCCTTAATCCAACAAAGAACAATTGCAAAAGAAGTAGAAAACAGTTGCAGAAGAAGTAGAAGATGAAAGCAGTAAATGAAAGTTAAATCCAGTTCTCCAATTTCCAAAACAGAGAAGTAAATATTGCAGAAAAAGAAAATGAAAATAGCAAATGAAATTAGATCCAATTCCTTGATTCTCAGAATTATGCAGAAGAAGAACAAAGAGATATCTCAGATCAAGAATGAAACAGAATTCCTTCAATTCTCAATCCAAGATTCAAAGCAAAGAGTAGAGAGTGCTGAAGCAAGAACAAGGAAGAAAAGAAATCAATTCTCCTTCCCAATTCCCCAAAATAAACTCAGAGATCCCAAAAATGAAAGTAAAGCTCTAAAAGTTCAAAAGAAATTAAAAGTGAAAATTCTAAAAGAAGGTCAAAAGTCCTCTCTAAATCAAACTAGCTTCTATTTATACACTTCCTATTTTTGGATTTTAGAATTTGGAGTGGGCTTTTTAATTTGGTGAAGAATTGAATTTAAATGGAATTTTGGTTGGATTTTTGGCCCATGGGTGACACTCCCAGTAGAGTGCTCGGTTGTCACCAAGAGCATAGCATCCAAGCCTTGCTTTGGCCTTCCCAAGAGTGCAGCATCCATGCTGCCTTGGCCTTGTCAATTTGGGCGCTCCAAGCTTCCTTGGCCGTGTCAAGCATCGCGCACCAAGCCTTGGTCCGTGTCAATGTTGCTAGCAATCAAGGAGGGTAGCGCTAGGTGAGTGGCAAGAGCGCTACATTGCCTTGTCTTGGCATGGAGTCCCTGCTTCGAGCCTTGGTAGAGGAAATTTGGGCAATCTCCTTGTGGAATAAACAAAGGCAGAGCATGCTTTGAGTGGAATGCTTTGAGTTCGAACCTTCATGACTGCATTTTAGCCAATTTTGGTTTATTTTCCTTGCAAGGAGTGCTTTCCTTAGTCCCTTGGCTCATGTGTTCGATCCTTGGGGCTTTCATTAGCAAACATTGCCCCCTTGCAATTATTTTGGATGGAGCCCGATAAAGTGAGTGTCATTAACCGAGCACTATGCTTTTCCTTTGCTTCCTTGGTTCATTTTTGTGCTCGGTTAAGTGGGAGAGCACAACATTCATGCTTTGCTTTCTTGGTCTTGAGTAGCACTCTCATGGAGAGCACTGAGCTCTTTGAGAGAGCGCTATGCTTGCTTTCCTTTGTTGCGCCACACTTTTCTCTTCCTTGGGCCACGCTTCTTATGCCACGCTTCTTGTTTTCTTTTTTTCTTCACCTACAAGTAATCAAAACAACCAATCAAAGTATCACCAAATTCACAAGGTTTATAAATCATTTAAAACCAATTAATTTTAGCTTAAACCTCATGATTTAGTGTCAATTAAAGGATGGTTGATTGATTCAACAAAACCATGCAATTCCACTCCAAACCACTTACTTACAATGAAAGAAAGTACATAAAACCTAATGAAACAAGTGAAAAATGCTTGAAAAGTTAGCATGAGATGACTTGTCATCACAACACCAAACTTAAACCTTGCTTGTCCCCAAGCAAGCATTAATCATAAGAGAAAATGAAATGAAATAGAGAAGTACGCATATCCTTATTTAGCAGATAGTTGAACTTGGTTCATGGGATTTTATGCAGACAATGGTAGCTCATTTATTACTTGCTGCTATATAAAAAATGTTTCCTCAAAGGTTCACTAAGGTTGCTGCTACAATGTTTTACTTTTTGCTTACTCCCTTGCTAGCTTTTCCCTCTTTATTTTGCTTAGAGAGCTTAGTACTCATTGAAGGCTTGGTGGCAAATGTTGCAGCAGCCTTTTGGCTTAATTTTGCTCAATATTTCTTCACCGCAGACACATGGATCACATTTTCATCCTAGGATCATTGATGCCCAGCATCTCTTTGGATCACTAAATGTTTTGTAGCTAGGTTGCTCTTGATAGTGGACTTTTGGTTGGTAATCCCAAATCAGTTGATCTAAGTGGCCAAGTTTCAAAACACTCCTCAGAACCTACTTATCCAAGCATATCCTAGTACAAAAACACCACAGGCATATGTCCTAGGGTCCAAGCTATTGGTATCTAGACTTATTGTTTGTTTCTTTGCCAATTCTTGGCTTTTCTCTTTATTTTTCTTTTTATTTTGATTCATTCTCAAGGGACTTTCATTTATAGCAGACTTTATAGCAGCAAACTAGCTCACACTTTAAGGAACATGTCATTATACAGCATTTAGTTTATGAGCTAACAATTGGATCAAACAAATACCACCACTAACTTTCATCCTAACTTCTGCAACATTGAACATTCACTTTTCTAAATCAAACATTTCTCTTTTATTCATTGCATAAAGGAACAAAACAAAATTCAAGTTAATGAAGGATAACAAGATTATGCAGATAGCATTCTTTAGCAAATATTTCCACTTGCAACTAACAGAACACTTTAGCCATACATATAGGGACTCCCAAGTTAAAATATTCCTCAGCAACAGGGGTTAAGTACAAATACAACCTGTTGGGTTGCAGCTTTTCATTCTTCCTTCTGTTGTGCCCCTTTTGAGTCATAATGCAGACTATCTTTAATTGTTGGCTGTTTTCCTGCATAATCCTCAAAAGTTGCTTGTTTTTCAAGCCCTTTAGGCAACTGGTTAGTATGCAAAGCTTATTTGTGGGCTTTTGAACTTACTTTGGTGTGTGAACACCAAACTTAGTCCTTTACCAATGCTTCTCATGCAGCAAATTAACCATATGTGAGACCCTTTTGTCTTTGCTAAAGGTAATAGAACTAAAGACTAGAAAACAGCAGATTGGTTAATTAGTTTATCTGATTGCTTGAAGCTAACATTATGCAGAAGGTGAGAATGTGTTTTATGATGAGATTTTTGGTAGAACACCAAACTTAGAATCCTTCATTCTCCCTTAGATTGTTTTGGTGTGCAACACCAAACTTAGCTCCTTGCAATACAGGTAGAACTAATTAACCTTATTGAAATGGTTATAAAAAGAAAACTACCTCAGGTTGGGTTGCCTCCCAACAAGCGCTTCTTTATTGTCACTAGCTTGACATCCCTCATTCTTTGATCAATTTAAGTTCTGAACCTCCTTTTCTTTGTCCCATTGACCTCCTAAGTAAGGCTTTGCTTTGTGCCCATTTGCTGTGAACTGGATTTTTGTTGCTTCATCTAACAATTCAAGGCTTCCATAAGGGAGAACCTTTGTCACCAAGTAAGGGCCAGTCCATTTGGATTTGAGCTTGCCAGGAAAAATTTTGAGCCTGGAGTTATATAGGAGTACTTGCTATCCTGGTTTGAACTCCTTCCTTGAGATCTTCTTGTCATGCCACCTCTTGGCCTTTTCCTTGTATATCTTAGCATTGTCATAAGCTTCCAGCCTAAACTCATCCAACTCATTTAGTTGTAGCAGCCTTTTCTCCCCTGCTGCTTGAGAATCAAGGTTGAGAAGTTTAATGGTCCAAAAAGCTTTATGTTCAAGCTCTACAGGGAGGTGACAAGATTTTCCATATAACAGTTGAAAAGGGGACTTCCCAATAGGAGTTTTGAATGCTGTCCTGTATGCCCAAAGTGCATCTTCTAATTTTCTAGCCCAATCTTTCCTGGTTGCTCCCATAGTCTTCTCTAAAATTCTCTTCAATTCTCTATTTGCAAGCTCAGCCTGGCCATTGGTTTGAGGGTGGTATGGTGTGGCTACTTTATGAATCACTCCATATTTGTGAAGGAATTTTTCCATCTGTTTGTTATAAAAATGACCACCACCATCACTTACAAGTCCCTTAGGCACTCCATATCTAGTGAAAATGTGCTTCTTTAGGAATTGAAGAACAATTTGTGTATCACATGTGGTTGTGGCTATTGCTTCTACCCACTTTGAGACATATTCCACTACTACCAAAATGTATTTGAAGGAGTAAGAAGGAGGGAAGGGCCCCATGAAATCTATGCCCCAAAGGTCAAATAGCTCCACTTCAAGAATGAAATTTTGAGGCATTTCATTCCTTCTTGTCAATCCTCCAGCTCTTTGGCATTCATTACACTGGTGAACAAACTCCCTGGCATCCTTGAAGATGGTTAGCCAATAAAATCTACTCTACAATATTTTAGCAGCTGTTCTCTCTGGTCCAAAGTGTCCACCATATGCTAAACCATGACAATGCCACAATATATCTTTCATTTCATTTTCAGGAACACACCTCCTAATCATTCCATCAGAGCATCTCTTGAATAAAAAAGGTTCATCCCACAAGAGCTTCCTTGCTTCATTGAGTAGCTTCTTCACTTGTTGCTTGGAAAATTCTTGAGGTATCTTCCTTCCCACTTTGTAATTTGCTATGTCAGCAAACTAAGGTGCTTGTTGAACTTGGAAAAGGTGCTCATCAGGGAAATTCTCATTTACTTGCTGTGGTCTATCTTGATTGGCTTCTTGTGGCACTCTTGATAAATGATCTGCTACTTGATTTTCACTCCCCTTCCTATCTCTCACTTCAATGTCAAATTCTTGTAGCAGCAGCACCCACCTAATAAGCCTTGGCTTTGAATCCTGTTTAGACATTAGATACTTGAGAGCAGCATAGTCAGTATATACTATAACCTTTGAACCAATCAAGTATTGCCTAAACTTATCAAATGCATATACAATTGCCAAAAGCTCTTTCTCAGTGGTGGTATAATTTTTATGTGTTTCATTTAACACCTTGCTGGCATAATATATGACATGGTGCAACTTGTCTTTCTTTTGCCCCAGCACAGCACCAATAGCAAGGTTACTTGCATCACACATAAGTTCAAAAGGTAAGTTCCAATCAGGGGGTGTGATAATTGGTGCTGTAATGAGTTTTCTCTTTAAAGTTTCAAAGGCATATTTGCAGTTGTCATCAAAGATGAAAGGGTTATCAATCATTAGTAAATTGCTCAATGGTTTTGCTATTTTTGAAAAATCTTTGATGAACCTCCTATAAAAGCCAGCATGCCCAAGAAAACTCCTTACTGCTTTCACATTAACAGGTATAGGAAGTTTTTCAATAATTTCTATTTTAGCCTTATCAACTTCTATACCTTTGCATGATACTTTATGCCCAAGAACTATCCCTTCAGGAACCATGAAATGGCATTTCTCCCAATTCAATACCAGGTTAGTTTCTTGGCATCTTTTCAAAACAAGAGTTAAATGATGCAAGAAAGTGTTAAATGAATTGCCAAAAACAGAAAAATCATCCATGAAGACTTCTAAAAATTTTTCCATCATATAAGAAAAAATGGAAAGCATACACCTTTGAAAGGTGGCTGGGGCATTGCATAGCCCAAAGAGCATTCTCCTGTAGGCAAAAACTCCAAATGGACATGTGAAGGAAGTCTTTTCTTGATCCTTGGGATCTACCACTATTTGATTGTACCCAGAATACCCATCCAAGAAGCAATAATAGGTATGACCGGCCAATCTTTCCAGCATCTGATCAATGAATGGGAGAGGAAAGTAATCTTTCCTTGTAGCATCATTCAATCTTCTATAATCTATCCACATCCTCCACTCAGTCACTGTTCTGGTGGGGATCAACTCATTCTTCTCATTGGTGATGACTGTCATTCCTCCCTTTTTTGGTACAACTTGAATCGGGCTCACCCATGAGCTGTCAGAGATTGGAAAGATTATCCCAGCATTCCATAGCTTCATGACTTCTTTTTGAACTACCTCCTTCATGGCTGGGTTGAGCCTTCTTTGGGGTTGAACTACAGGCTTTGATTCTTCTTCTAACAGAATTTTATGCATACAAATGGCGGGGCTAATGCCTTTGATATCCTCAATTGTCCACCCCAAGGCTGTTTTGTGAGCTTTCAACACTTTAATCAACATTGTTTCTTTTTCCATGTTCAAGGAGGAGTTTATGATTACTGGCAAGGCTTCTGCTTCCCCAAGAAACACGTACTTGAGGTGAGGAGGAAGAGGCTTCAACTCCTGTTTTGGCTTATCCTCTTCCTTGTCTTCAATGGATATTTCTACCACTTTCTCTACTTGTTCCTTCTGGTGCTCTTGATAATTGGCTTCAAATATTTCTTCTACCAGGCTTTCTATTATATCCACCTTTATGTTGTTTTCTTGTTCAAAGGGATGTTGCATTGATTTGAACACATTGATGACAATTTGCTCATTGTGCACCCTGAAGGTCATTTCTCCCTTTTTCTACATCAATAGTAGCTCTTGTTGTAGCTAGAAATGGTCTTCCCAAGATGATTGAGTTGTTTCCTTCCCCTTCTGTGTCCAAGATTACAAAGTCTGCAGGGAAGATAAACTCTCCAACCTTCACTAGTAAATTTTCCACAATTCTATTGGGTGTCTTGATTGATCTATCGGCCATCACTAGTGACATCCTGGTAGGTTTGATTTCTTCTATAACAAGCTTTCTCATCATTGAGAGGGGCATCAAGTTGATGCTGGCACCTAAATCGCATAGAGCGTTCTCCAATGTCATCTTGCCTATGGTGCATGAAACCACAAAGCTCCCTAGATCTTTAAGCTTTGGTGGGATACCCCTTTGGATCACAGCACTACATTCTTCAGTGAGCATAATGGTCTCCTTCTCATGCCAGCTTCTCTTTTTGTTAATGAGCTCCTTCAAGAACTTTGCATATAGAGGCATCTGCTCTAGTGCCTCAGCCAGTGGAATATTAATCTCCAATTTCTTGAAGACTTCAAGGAATTTAGGGAAGTGTTGGTCCTTAGTCTCCTTGTTAAACCTTTGGGGATATGGTAAGGGAGGTGTGAAAGTTTTCACTCCCTGCCTTTGTTCCTTGGTTGGTTCTTCCACTGCTTCTTTCTCTTTGAGCTTCTCTGAAGTTTGCTTGCTTGCTGTCACTTATTTGTTGCTGTTGACATCCTCTTTCTCAGCTTGCTTCTTGTCATTGTTCATGGGTCTCTTGTTATCTTCTTTGTTGCTCACCAAGATCTTTCCACTCCTTAGTTGGATGGCTTTGCATTCCTCTTTAAGATTTGGAATGGGATCACTTGGGAGTGAGCTTGTTGGCCTTTCAATCACAATTTGCTTGGATAGTTGCCCCATCTACCTCTCTAGGTTTCTTATTGAGGCTTCCTGATTCTTGCTTGTTATCTCTTGGTTCTTCAGCATCTTTTCTAGTAACATCTCCAAGTTGGAGACTCTTTGAGTGTCTTGTGATGGTTGTGGCTGGTTGTGAGATGGTGGAGGTTGATGGTAGGTGTTTTGGTTAGTGATTTGGTTATTGGGTGGATAGTAGCTCGAATTTGGGTGGTTATTTTGGGGTTTTCTATATGGATTGTGGTTTGTATTTTGCTGGTTGTTGTTCTGGTTGTTTCTTGAGTTGTTTTGGTTTGAATTTCTTTACCATGGTTGTTGGTTTTGAGTGTGGTTATCTCTCCATCTTAGGTTTGGATGGTTTTTCCAAGAAGGATTGTAGGTGTCACCATAAACCTCATTTTGGCCAGAACCTTGATTGTTCACATATTGAATCTATTCTTGCTGCTGATCTTCTGGATTTTCTTCATTTTGCCCCCATGTGGTTGATGGTTGGCTTGTATTTACTGTTGCAACTTGGAGGCTGTCAATCCTTTTAGCTATTTGCTCAAATTATTGTTGGATTTGCTGCTGCATAATCTTGTGTTGAGCTAAAATTGTGTCTACTCCATCCAACTCTAGCACCCCTTTTCTTTATGATGGTTGGCATTGTCTCTGATGGCCAAAGAAATATTGATTGTTTGCCACCATATCAATGAGGTTTTGAGACTCCTCTGCTGTCTTCATCAATTGTAAGGAGCCTCCTGCTGAATGATCTAATGCTTCTTGAGCCTTCATAGTCAAACCTTCATAGAAGTTTTGAAGGATGTCCCATTCATTAAACATCTCAGGAGGACATTTTCTAATTTGGGCCTTGTACCTCTCCCATGCCTCATAGAGAGATTCAGCATCTATTTGTGTGAAGTTTTGCACCTCAGTCTTGAGCCTGATGATCCTTTGAGGGGGTAAAACTTGGCCAAGAATTTGTTCACCATATCCTCCCAGCTAGTGATACTTCCTTGTGGGAAAATTTCAAGCCATTGAGCAGCCTTGTCCCTCAATAAAAATGGGAACAGCAGCAATTTGTATGTCTCCAGATGCACACCATTAGACTTCACTGTATCACAGATTCTCAGAAAAGTGGATAAGTGTTGGTTTGGATCTTCAAGTGGCCCTCCTCCATAGGAACAATTGTTTTGTACCAAAGTGATGAGCTGTGGCTTTAGTTCAAAGTTGTTTGCATTAACATTTGGGGTAAGGATGCTACTCCCACAATAAATTGGGTTAGCAAACGTGTAAGAGGCCAAAACTCTTCTCTGAGGTGGATTGTTATTGTTGGCCACTCCTTCTTGATTGGCATTAGAAGTGTTCCCTTCCATTTCTTGGTATTTTTCCTTAAGAACTTCTTCACCAATGACTCCCTTCCCTCTGGCTTCTCTTCTTATTCTTCTCAAAGTTCTTTCGTCAAGATCACCAGAGTTGAGGACCTCTCTTCCTGCCTCTGTCATACAAACAAAGCACCAGAAACACAAATCCAGAAAACCAGTAAAACTTCACTCTATTGCTAGAGAGAGGTTTTGGTTAGCTTAAGCAAAAATTCAAACAGTTAGTGTGTTAGTCAAAAATTAAAGAAACAGAAAAGAAAAAAAATGCTTGATCTAGACCACCACCTTCCTTAATCATTGTCAATCTAATCAATCTCTTGTAACGGCGCCAAAAACTTGATGTGTAGAAAACGATCCAACACAAAACTCACCGGCAAGTGGACCAGGTCGCATCAAGTAATAAAAACTCACATGAGTGAGGTCGATCCCACAAGGATTGAAGGATTGAGCAATTTTAATTAGGTGGTTGATTTAGTCAAGCAAACAAGTGTTGATTTGAGTGATTTGTATCCAACAGAAGCTAAATTGCATGAAATTTAAAGGGGAAGGGGCAATGGACAATAAAATTAAAGGGCAAAGGAAATAAAGAAGCTGAATCTTAAAGTGCAAGTAATATAAATGACAGAAACTTAGATTGCAAGAAATGTAAATAGCTGAAGCTTAGAATACAAGAAATGTAAATTGCTTGAATCATAAAAGGATTTGGGAGCTGGGATTTCAAAAATTTAGCAAGAAAAATTAAATGACAATCAACAGAGAAGTAGAAGATGAATTAAGATGCAGCAGATCTAAATAGAAAAGAAGAATGACTTGAGAAACCAAACAGAAAGTAAAATGGAGCTCAATTACAATAGCTAAAGGGAAGTTAAAGATCTCAAGGGTTGAATGAGACAAGAGAACAAGTCTAGATCTCAATTCCTTCCTTGATCCAACAAAGAACAATTGCAAAAGAAGTAGAAAACAGTTGCAGAAGAAGTAGAAAATGAAAGTAGTAAATGAAAGTTAAATCCAGTTCTCCAATTCCCAAAACGGAGAAGTAAATATTGCAGAAGAAGAAAATGAAAACAGCAAATGAAATTAGATCCAATTCCTTGATTCTCAGAATTATGCAGAAGAAGAACAAAGAGAGATCTCAGATCAAGAATGAAACAGAATTCCTTCAATTCTCAATCCAAGATTCAAAGCAAAGAGTAGAGAGTGCTGAAGCAAGAACAAGGAAGAAAAGAAATCAATTCTCCTTCCCAATTCCCCAAAATAAATTCAAATATCCCAAAAATGAAAGTAAAGCTCTAAAAGTTCAAAAGAAATTAAAAGTGAAAATTCTAAAAGAAGGTCAAAAGTCCTCTATAAATCAAACTAGCTTCTATTTATACACTTCCTATTTTTGGATTTTAGAATTTGGAGTGGGCCTTTTAATTTGATGAAGAATTGAATTTAAATGGAATTTTGGTTGGATTTTTGGCCCATGGGTGACACTCCCAGTAAAGTGCTCGGTTGTCACCAAAAGCATAGCATCCAAGCCTTGCTTTGGCCTTCCTTTGTTGCGTGACAAGCCTTGGACAGCACCAGGGTAGCACTCAACTCTCCCCAAGAGCGAAGCATCCATGTTGCCTTGGCCTTGTCAATTTGGGCACTCCAAGCTTCCTTGGCCGTGTCAAGCATCGCGCACCAAGCCTTGGTCCGTGTCAATGTTGCTAGAAATCAAGGAGGGTAGCGCTAGGTGAGTGGCAAGAGCGCTACATTGCCTTGTCTTGGCATGGAGTCCCTGCTTCGAGCCTTGGTAGAGGAAATTTGGGCAATCTCCTTGTGGAATAAACAAAGGCAACGCATGCTTTGAGTGGAATGCCTTGAGTTTGAACCTTCATGACTGCATTTTAGCCAATTTTGGCTTATTTTCCTTGCAAGGAGCGCTTCCCTTAGTCCCTTGGCTCACGGGTTCGATCCTTGGGGCTTTCATTAGCAAACATTGCCCCCTTGCAATTATTTTGGATGGAGCCCGATAAAGTGAGTGGCATTAACTGAGCACTATGCTTTTCCTTTGCTTCCTTGGTTCGTTTTTGTGCTCGGTTAAGTGGGAGAGCACAGCATTCATGCTTTGCTTCCCTGGTCTTGAGTAGCACTCTCATGGAGAGCACTGAGCTCTTTGAGAGAGCGCTATGCTTGCTTTCCTTTGTTGCGCCACACTTTTCTCTTCCTTGGGCCATTCTTCTTAGGCCACGCTTCTTGTTTTCTTTTTTTCTTCACCTACAAGTAATCAAAACAACCAATCAAAGTATCACCAAATTCACAAGGTTTATAAATCATTTAAAAACCAATTAATTTTAGCTTAAACCTCATGATTTAGTGTCAATTAAATGATGGTTGATTGATTCAACAAAACCATGCAATGCCACTCCAAACCACTTACTTACAATGAAAGAAAGTGCATAAAACCTAATGAAACAAGTGAAAAATGCTTGAAAAGCTAGCATAAGATGACTTGTCGCTCGCGTCGTTGCGCGAATTTTCAATACACGCGTACACGTCAGGCACGCGTTCGTGTCGCTGTGATTTTCTTCATTTCGCGCGCACGGATTAGCCATGCGTGCGCGTCGTTGTTCGCTGGTCATCTCCTTAGTTTCTTGTGTTCCTTCCATTTTTGCAAGCTTCCTCTCCATTCTCCAAGCCATTCCTATCCTATGAAGCCTGAAACACTTAACACACGGATCACGGCATCGAATGGTATAAAGGAGAATTAAAATATACAATTTAAAGGCTTAGGAAGCAGGTTTTCAATCATAGCATAAAACTAGGAAGGAATTGTAAAATCATGCAAATCATATGAATAAATGGGTAAAGATTTGATAAAATCCACTCAATTAAACACAATATAAACCATAAAATAGTGGTTTATCAACCTCCCCACACTTAAACATTAGCATGTCCTCATGCTTAGCTTAAGGAGATAAAATAAATGAATAGGGAAAAGTAAGACTCATGCAATGCAATGCAACCTATATATATGAATGCAATTATATGATTTTGTCTACTTGGTTAAAAGCAAATACGCTCTTCAAGACAAACATAAATCAAATTCCACTAATTCAAATTATACAGTAAAACAAGTAAACTTGTAAGAAGATAGCTCATGAAAGCAGGGAACATAGAATCAAGCATTGAACCCTCACTGATGGTGTATGTGCACTCTAGTCTCTCTAGTGTATAGGGTAATCTCTCAATTCTTCTCTAATCATACTTTCTAAACTTTGTTTTTCACCTAACCAATCAACAATGTTTAATGTACCAATGCAAACATCATGAGGTATTTTTCAAGGTTGTAATGGGGCTAAGGTAAAGGTGAGGGTATATATATGGCTAAGTGAGCTAAAATATGAACCTTTGACTAACCTAAGCTCTCTCACCTAACATACATACACTTTATATAATTTCTAAATTCATGCCTAGCTACCCATAATTTCCCACTTTTGCATTACATACTCATGTATCAATTTTTCTTTTAATTTGTATCACATATGCATTGACCTTTTTATTAACTTAGCCTTGGGATAATTTTTGTCCCCTTATTTAATTACTTAACTAATTGCATGCATATATATATATATATATATATATATATATATATATATATATATATATATATATATATATATATATTAGAAATATAAAAGCAACAATAACATATCAATACATATGGATTTTTTATTTTTCTGTTTCACATGAGTAGGTACCCAAATTCCCAATATTTTATCAATTGTAAAACATATTCTATTCCCTTGTTAACCCATGTTCCCACAATTTTCCCATACTTAGTTAATACACAATTTCTATCTTAAGCTAACCAAAGATTTAATTTGGGATAATTAATTATTTTTCTGCTTAACGCTAGTGATGTGGTACAATATAAAACGAATGGGAATTAATAAGCTCAAAGTGGCTAACAAAGGTAAATAGAAGGGTAGGCTTATTTGGGATAAGTGAGTTAAAACAAATAATGGCCTCAATCATATGCATGCATATAAATATACTAAACATTAGACATATAGGATGAAACGAAATATAAATAACAATCACAGAGAAGTAAACACACAAGAATAAAAATCATGGTTAAATAATGTAACCATGTAGTTAAGCTCAAAATCTTACGGGTTGTGTGTTCTTAGCCTTTTAAACTATGTTCCAAATACAACTTCAAACAAATTTAACACAAGAGGTTTGATTTAAATTAGTGAAATTTTTTCAAAAATAGGGTCCTAAAAAGAAACATATTATATTTCAACCAAATAGAACATGCATGCAAATAACCTATTACTATGAAATCTATCTTATCCTAATCAAAAGACAAATAAATAAGTATCCTATTTTATTGGTGTTAGGAAAGAGAAAATACCTCCGGAAGTCAGGTACTGACCGACCTCCCAACACTTAAGGCTTTGCACCGTCCTCGGTGCCATCTGTCAGGAACAAAGGGGGGCTAGTAGTAATATCTCTACAGTCGGGACCGTCATGGCTCCTTGTGCTGGTAAATGAAGTGGAGTCCGAAGTGTCTGGGTCTTTCTCAGGTCTGTGGTTTCCTATAAGCAGCTCCTTGAAGAATGTGAATCGGCGCTGGTTACGGTGCTCTCTTAGCTTTGCCTACTAGTCTTGCTGGTCCAACCGCTCAAGTATCTGATGGAGCAGCTGATTTGTTGTAGGTGCTTGTGATGTGGAAGGAAGAATGTCTTCAGCCGGGTCTACAGGTTGGCTGGTAGTGGCTACTGGAGGTCTGATATATTTTCCGTTAGGGACGTACTGATCATCTCGCGAAAGCATGGCTTTGGTGTCCCCAGCTCTGTAGGAGACTCCGGCTGCTGAGACGAATCTGAAACCAAGGCGGGAAAAGGTAGGTTGCCCACAATTTGTATGTGTCCCAAGGCATTCCATATGTGTCTTCGTAAGTTTAGAGGCTGGTCTGTAAGGATGCACCATAGTAGAACAGCCATGTCTACAGTGAAGGAGGACTCGTGAGTGCTCAGAAAGACGTAATGGGACATAATATGCGCCCATACTCGAGCCTCCAAGGTAAGTGCTGAAGCCGATATCCCTTTAAGTCGGGATCGATGGTATCCATAAATTCATCTGCTGCCAGGTTGTGCTATAACTCTGAGAACGGTGTCCCAATCAAATTTGTATGTCTGGCGCTTAAGTGAGGCTTCTTAAAATGTGTCCAATCCTTCTGGAGCAGGGGGAAGATCTAAAGCTCGCTGAATGGCTTCTTCAGTTATGGGGATTTACTTCTGACGGACATAGATAGACTGCAGGGTTGGCAAGTGAAAATTGGAGTAGAATTCAACTACCCATGATAGATTAACTTGTCGTGGCTGTCTCCGTAGGAATCCCCATTCTCTTCGCTCAATGCGGGGCTCAACAAATTTAACAATGTGGGTTGAGAGGATGAGAAAGTGCTCATTGTTATAGTTTCTTTCCACCAGGATGGGGATCATCTGCTCACATTAACGGTTAGTGAACCACGCAGTGTCCTTTGCTGGGAAGGCTTTCTCTTTTTCATCGACCTTGATGATCCTCTTGATTCGTTTTGTTGAGGGTTTTACCGCTGTTGAAGGTGTCTCCGCAGCTAATGCTCTTTTTGTTCCTCTCCTTGCTGGTGGTTTAGGAGTAGCTTTGTCTTTACCCTTCTTGGTGGCCATCTTAAAAAGGGAAAAAGAAAGTAACATGTAAAGCTTAAGAGTTAAAGCAAGGGAGGGGCTATGACAAGTGATAATCAATGCACGGTAAAGAAGGATGTCGTTAACACATGGTTGCAACTACATGTGAAAAGTTCATGAATGGAAATATAGCAAGTGCATGTGATGACAATTAAATGCAAGATGTTTATTGGCAAGCCGGCAAAGGCATGAGTAGCATAGATCAAGCATTAAATGTCCAAGTTAGATATCAACTCTTTCAAACTAACAATCTGTTCGTATTAACAATTATATTTAACAAATGAAATATAAAAAGGGATTTTTTGAAAAAACAGGCATCAGAGTAGTAGAATAGAATAATATAAAAATAATGCACAATGCCATACGGGTTTTTTCACAAACACTTAGCATGCATGGTAAATATGTTATTAAAAGTATTAAATTTGAACATGCAAACAACCCTTTTAGAAGTAATATATAATTGTCAAACAATTTCTTAATAATTCACAAGCAAAATATAGAAAATAATGACCCAAATAAATTTCCAACACCAATTAAAAGGGTTAAAAAGAAAAAGAAAGAAAAAGAAAACATAGATAATGAAAGTAAAAAGAAAGAGAAGAAGAAAACATAAAGATAAAATAATAATGGAAAAGTAAAGAGGGAAGAAGAAAAGAAAAGAAGCTTGATGATGATTGTGAAGAAGAAAGAAGGGGGAAAGAGGGTAAAAAGTGAGAAGGAGTAAAGAAGAAAGAAGAAAGAAAAAAGAAATAAGATGGGGGAAGAGGAAAATAGGATTTGGGGGAAAGATAAGATATTCTGGCATTGATCTAGTAAAACTGTGCGTCGCATGTGATGCGGACGCGTGGGTCACGTGGACGCGTGACTTGAATTATGCTAGTGGCGCGAGAGCAGCCGCGTGCTCGCGCAACTCTCTGTCTCAAACGCATATTTACCAAAATTTAGGGTGACGCGTGCGCATGGGTGACGTGCACGCGTGAATGGCCTAACTTTCAAAAATGATGCAGACGCGTGGAGTACGTGTTCGCGTGGTAGGGCTTGTGCTTCTAGCACGGTTCCAGCCCCACTCCATCACAACTTGCTGCCATACACCCATTTACGTCGATTTCGCGGGGTCACGCGTGCAGGGCTGGATTTGCAAACGACGCAGATACGTCAGGGACGCGTTCGTGTGCATGTGTTGGTGCCAAAGGCACACTTCCAGCCACGCTCCCGCGTGACTCTCTGTTCAAATCTCCCTTTTGTCGTATGCACATATGACGCGGACACATCAGCGACGCTTGCGCGTCGTGTGCATTTTTTTTATCCAGAATGCAGTATGCAGAATGCAATATGCAGCTAGTTCATGCAGATATGAGAAATGAATACTGAGAGAAAAATTAAAATAAAGCTAAGGAGAAAACTGAAAGATCGTACCTTGGTGGGTTGTCTCCCACCTAGCACTTTTCTTTAACGTCATTAAGTTGGACGGTCCACTAGCTCAGTCTTCTGCTGTGGGTTGATCCTCCAAGAGGAAGATCTCCAGCTCCTTATTTTTCTTCATCTTCTCACCATGATATAACTTTAAGCGATGTCCATTGACCTTGATGAAGTTGGAGCTTGAAGGATGACTTAGGTGAAAGCTCCGTAGGGCTCTGTCTTCTCTACTCTGTAGGGACCTTCCCATCTGGATCTCAGCTTGCCTGGCATGAGCCTCAGTCTGGAATTGTAAAGGAGGACCAACTCCCTAGGTCTGAACTCTCTCCTTTTGATGTGCTTGTCATGTACAGCCTTCATCTTCTCTTTGTATCGCCTAGAATTATCATATGCCACTAGGCGTAGATTCTCTAACTCTTGTAGCTGCATCTTTCTTTCAGCTCCTGCTTTTTCAAATCCCATGTTGATCTCTCTCACCGTCCAGAATGCTTTGTGTTCTATTTCCACTGGGAGGTGACATGCTTTTCCATAAACCAAGCGGAAGGGACTCATCCCTATAGGTGTCTTGTATGCAGTCCGATATGCCCAAAGCGCATCTTGTAGCCTGGTGCTCCAGTCCTTCCTATGAGGCTTGACTATTTTCTCCAGGATACGTTTTATCTCTTAGTTAGACACTTCCGCTTGTCCATTAGTCTGCAGGTGGTAGGCTGTGGCTACTTTGTGAATAACGCCATGCTTCTTCAATAGAGCGGTAAGTCTCCTGTTACAGAAATGGGTGCCTTGATCGCTCACGATTGCTCGTGGTGATCCAAAGCGACAGATAATATGGTTTCTAACAAAATAGACAACAGTGTTAGCGTCATCAGCACGGGTAGGAATTGCTTCCACCCATTTAGAAACATAATCTACAGCTAACAATATATATGAAAAACCGCTCGAGTTTGGAAACGGACCCATGAAGTCAATGCCCCAAACATCAAAAATCTGGCAGAACAACATAATTTGTTGGGGCATCTCATCCCTCTTGGATATGTTACCAAACCTTTGGCATGGGGAACAAGATTTACAAAAAGCAGTAGCATCTTTAAAAAGAGTAGGCCACCAGAATCCACAGTCTAGGATTTTTCTATCTGTCCTTTGAGGACCAAAATATCCACCACTCTCAGATGAGTGGCAGGCCTCTAAAATGGACTGGAATTCTGATTGAGGCACACATCTCTTAATTATCTGGTCAGTACCATACCTCCACAAATAGGGATCATCCCATATATAATATTTGGACTCACTTTTCAGCTTATCCCTCTCGTGCTTAGTAAAATTTAGAGGGAAAGTATGGCTAACTAGATAATTAGCTACAGGTGCATACCAAGAAACTACTTCAGATATTGCATGCAAGCTGTCAAAAGGAAAAGCATCATTGATAGGAGTGGAGTCATCCTTAATGTGCTCAAGGCGACTCAAGTGGTCTGCCACTAAATTCTGAGAATCACTCCTATCCTTAATTTCTAAATCAAATTCTTGCAGCAGCAATATCCATCGTATTAGCCTTGGTTTGGACTCCTTTTTAGCTAATAAATATTTTAGAGCTGCATGGTCTGAGTACACTACCACCTTAGTACGAAGTAAATAGGCTCGGAATTTATCCAGAGCAAAAACAATAGCAAGAATCTCTTTTTCAGTGGTAGTGTAATTAGACTGAGCAGCGTCTAATGTCTTAGAAGCATAAGCAATTACGAAAGGATCCTTACCTGCGTGCTGGGCCAGCGCCGCTCCACAGCATGGTTGGAGGTATCACACATAATCTCAAAGGGCTTGCTCCAGTCTGGTCCTCTCACAATTGGAGCTTGAGTTAAGGCGATCTTTAGCTTATCGAATGCCTCTATACAGTCCTCACTGAACTCGAACTCAATATCTTTCTGCAGAAGTCTGGATAAGGGCAGTGCTACCTTACTGAAGTCCTTGATGAACCGCCGATAGAAACCTGCATGGCCAAGGAACGAACGAACTTCCCTCACGGAGGAGGGGTAAGGCAGACTAGAAATGACATTTACCTTTGCTGGATCTACAGAAATACCAGTGTTAGAGACAACATGTCCGAGTACAATACCTTGTTTGACCATAAAATGACACTTTTCAAAATTTAAAACAAGGTTTGAACTAACACACTTGTCTAACACTTTAGATAAGCTATCCAAGCAAAGGCTAAAGGAATCACCATATATGCTAAAATCATCCATAAAAACCTCTATATAGTTCTCAATAAGATCAGAGAAAAGACTCATCATGCACCTTTGGAAAGTAGCTAGTGCATTGCACAAGCCAAAGGGCATTCTCTTGTAAGCATAAGACCCAAAGGGACATGTAAATGTAGTCTTTTCCTGATCTTCAGGAGCTATATGAATCTGGAAATAGCCTGTGTAACCATCTAAAAAGTAATAATGTGATTTACCTGACAGACGATCCAGCATTTTATCAATGAATGGCAAGGGTAGTGATCCTTACGAGTGGCCTGGTTGAGACGTCTGTAATCAATGCAGACCCTCCAGGCGTTCTGTACTCTGGTTGCTAGGAGCTCTCCTTGCTCATTTTTCACTGTAGTGACTCCAGACTTCTTGGGCACCACTTGTACTGGGCTTACCCATTCACTGTCTGAGATGGGATAGATGATATCTGCCTCAAGTAATCTGGTCACTTCTTTTTTGACAACCTCTAAGATAGTGGGATTCAATCTTCTTTGGGGTTGACGGACAAACCTTGCTCCCTCTTCTAAAAATATTCTGTGCTCACAAACTTGAGGGTTGATGCCTACTATGTCTGCCAAGCTCCACCCAATTACCTTCTTGTGTCTTCTCAGCACACTAAGTAATTGTTCCTCTTGTTGGGAAGTAAGTTCCCTTGCAATAATGACTGGGAGCTTCTGATCATCCTCAAGGTAAGCATACTTGAGGTGAAATGGTAGCGGCTTTAACTCCAATTTCTGCTCCTGACTGGGCACTGGATCTTCTGGAGCTGGTGATAATGGCAAGTTGTCCTCATTGTGTTTAGAGGGTTTCCCCACACTTGGACCTTGCTCCATGTGCATCTCTTCTAATTCTTCTTGTTGGACTGCAGCTACAGTCTTATCAATGATGTAGCATAGAAAGACGGAATGATCTTCCGGAGGGTGCTTCATGGCTTCATTCAGATTGAAGCTTACTGCTCGGTCGTCTATCTCAAAAGAGTAGGTTCTTGAAAAGGCATCCAGCTTGAACTTTGAAGTCTTCAGGAATGGTCTTCTAAGCAGGATGGATGACGGCTTTCCTGAGTCATTTTGGGGCATCTCCAGGATATAAAAGTCAATGGGAAATGTGAGCCCCTTAATGCTCACCAGCACGTCCTCAGCAATTTCAACCACTGTAATAATGCTCTTATCTGCTAACATAAAATGAGCTGCCGACCTTTTTAAAGGAGGGAGCCTCAAAGCATCATATATGGACAAAGACATTATACTAACACAGGCGCCTAAATCACACATGCAGTCAGAAAATATTACACCCCCAATGGTACAGTTAACCATGCATGGTCCTGGGTCACTACATTTTTCAGGTATATCCCCCATTAAAGCAGATAGGGAACTACCTAAAGGAATAGTTTCTAGTTCATTAATCTTATCCTTATGTATGCACAGATCCTTTAAAAATTTCGCATATTTAGGCACTTGTTGGATAACATAAAAAAGGGGAACAGTTACCTCAACCTTTTTGAAAATTTCTACCATTTTAGGATCAAGTTCCATCTGTTTCCTGGACTTCCTTGCAAGGTGTGGAAATGGGATAGGAATGGTATCTCTTACAGCTTCATCTTGCTTGGGTTCTCCATTCCTTGGTTGAGCTGCTTCTTCTTCAACCATGTCTTGCACTTCCTCTTCCTCTTCCTCTTCAACTTCCTCCACCTCAACCATGTCTGCATTGGAGCGTGTCCCTGTGGGCTTGGCTCCTCCTGATTCCTCTCTTGCAGGGTGGTTCCAGACCTCAAAGTGATGGCATTGATGCCACCCTTGGGATTGGGTAAGGGTTGAGAAGGAATTCCATTGGAGCTTGCAGGTTGAGTGCTAGAAGTACTTGATGATCCCATCTGGGAGACGAGAGCCTGTATAGCGGATGTTAGACCGTTAAGTGTACTTTCCATGCTCTTTTGTCCTTGTGCAAGGGACTGAAGCAACTCGTCATTTGAAGAGGAGGGGTAAGTGAGGCCTGCTGTTGGTTGTTCTGAGGTGTTTGGGATTGCCTTAGGTGAGGTGCTCTGTAAGGCTGGTTCTGGTTCTGCTGTCTGTTGTTGTTATTATTCCACCTCTGATTTTCCTGGTTGTCTCTACCTCCTCTGTTATAGTTGTCCCTCTAGCCATGGTTGGAATTATCTCTCCAGCCGTGGTTGGAGTTGTCTTGCCAACTTTGGTTATAGTTTCCACCTTGGTTGTAGTTGCCGCCTTGTTGATAGGAGCCTTGATTTGGGCGGTCATAGAAATTGTGAGTAGCTGCCAAGGTGTTGTCTTCTTGTTGGAGCTGTGGACACTCATCAGTATAATGACTATAATCACCACATATCCCGCATACCCTCTGAGGAACCAGTTGTTGACTATGTTGGGGTGAGGGATGTTGAGATTGTTGTTGATTCAGGTTTATCTACTTTAGTAGATTGGTCACCTCTCCCAGAGCTTTAGTGAAAGCAGCAGTCTCACCACTAGAGGACACCTCCGTAACAGTCCTAGGATGGTTGGTCCTATGTCTAGTGTTTCGGGTAGATTCAGCCAGATCAGCGATCAGCTGCCACACTTCTGTCGCCGTCTTGTACTTCTTCAGAGAGCCATTACTTACAGCATCTAATGTAGTTTTATCTTGAGGCTTCATACCTTGTGTAAAGTAACTGATCAACACCATCTCATCAATCTTATGGTGGGGACATGAGTCTAAGAGGTTCCTGAAACGTTCCCAGTATTCGTAGAGGGTCTCTAATTCTCCTTGGATAATACAGGAGATCTCTTTCCTTAGTCTGTCTGTAACTTCAGCTGGAAAGTATTTGTCCAGGAACTCCCTCCTGAGCGCGTCCCAGTCGGTAACTACTACCTCCGGTTGAGTGTAGTATCACTCCCTCACCTTTCCCTCAAGAGAAAACGAGAAGGCTATCAGCAGAATAGTAGTCTCATCTGCACCATGACGCCTAACAGTAGAACAGGCTGTCTGGAAATCCCTGAGGTGCTTTTTAGGCTCCTGAGCAGGTAAGCCATGAAACTTGGATATCAAGTTGATTAGCGACGTTTTCAGTTCAAAATCTGCAGCTAGATCTGGGTGACGTGCTAGATACGGTTGCAGGGTGAAGTCTGGGGCTCCTGCCTCCTGGAGGGTGATCCTCCTGGGTGCTGCCATGTTACCTGCACGTGAATCAACTGAATCAGTAGTAGAGGAGCTTGTTTCTTCCTCAAATGGCGGTTTAGATTCACTCTCAGATAAGACTGGTGAATTGGGAACAACCACTTCACCACCCTTAGAGGCTAACCGACGCCGAGCTCGCCTAATACGTGAAAGAGTTCTTTCAATTTCAGGATCAAAAGTGGCTAAGCTCGGATCAGGCAGTGAACGCGTCTTTCAATGAAAGAAACATACAGCTCATGGTAATAAAATAAAATAAAATAAAATGAAAATAAATAAATTCCAACCAATAAATTAGCACACTATTGCAACTCCCCGGCAACGGCGCCAAAAATTGATGTGGGCAGAAATTGACCGATTAAGAAATTAATAGTAAAAAGTAGTGTTGCAAGTACAGTTCTTAACCAGCTAAAATCTGCTTATCAATTTAAAAGGGTTGTCACAATTATTAGAATTAAAAATACTGGGAGTATGAATCCCAGGTCGTCTCCCAACGAGTTGACAAAAGAGTGCAGCTTATTGGTCGGAGGGTTTCCCAGAAATTTTTGAGTATAAGAAGCAGGAAAATAAATGATTATAAAATTAAGCAGTGGAAATTAACTAGAGAATTTATTTAATTCAATTAAAAGCCTTGACTGGGAGATGATTAATTGGAATTTCTATCCTTGTTGGATTTCCTCAAATGCAATCCTAGAACATTGTTGATCTACTTGGTCATCCCTCAATTAATAAGGGAAAGTCAAATAACTAACTAATAAACTATATCCTCAGGTCCTAATCCTCTCCTTAAGATTAGAGTTAGGGATTAGAGTTGTCAATCATCAACTATGCACGAGGATTAACACTTGAGTATTCCAACTTAAGGTTCTCCTTTTTATCAACTCCCAATCAAGTTGGGAAACTACTCCATTATTATGATTGTAAACTTCACAGAATTAAAAAAGGGAATATAAGGAAGACATGATAAACAATAATTAAAAAGCAATTAAAAATAAAATAGGTTCATGCATTAATAAATCCCAAAATGCAACATACTTATCCAAATAGGGTTAATGGCAAGAAAAGTAAAAGAGTAAGAAAACAAACTAGAATAATGAAACTTCCACGGAGGTAATGAGTCTTCTCGGTATCCAAAAGCAAAAACATGAAAACTCTAAACTATGAATGTAAAGGAACCTAGAGGAAGGAGTAGTTTCTCTCTAGATTCAGATCTCAAATTCAAACTATGCGTAATGTGTATGTGTCAATGTGTATGTATCTCTGCATGTTCTCTGGCTCTAATATGTGTTTCTGGGCCAAAAACTGGGTCAAAATGCGGCCCGAAATCGCCCCCAGCGTTTTCTAAATTTTCTGCAGATCGCGCATGTCACGCGTACGCGTCGCTGGCCGAAATTCCTTTCCACGCAGGCGCGTCAGGCACGTGCTCGTGTCGTTGCGCGAATCTTCAATACACACGTACATGTCAGGCACGCGTTCACGTCGCTGTGATTTTCTTTATTTCGCACACACGCGTTAGCCATGCATGCGCATCGTTGTTTTCTGGTCATCTCCTTAGTTTCTTGTGTTCCTTCCATTTTTGCAAGCTTCCTTTCCATTCTCCAAGCCATTCCTGCCCTATGAAGCCTGAAACACTTAACACACGGATCACGGCATCCATGGTATAAAGGAGAATTAAAATATACAATTTAAAGGCTTAGGAAGCAGGTTTTCAATCATAGCATGAAACTAGGAAGGAATTGTAAAATCATGCAAATCATATGAATAAGTGGGTAAAGATTTGATAAAATCCACTCAATTAAACACAATACAAACCATAAAATAGTGGTTTATCACCATGCCCATAGTAATCCTTCAAATTTGCTCCCTGGAAACAATAGCTGGCGTGCCACGCCTGGGTCTAGCGTGCCACGCCCAGTCAAAATAGTGGCATTTGCATGAAGTGGTACACCCAGCGCACACGCCCAGCTCCTTTTCTTGCTTTCTTCCTCTTTTGTTGCTCTTTTCACCTGAAATCCAAGCAAGATTTATTTCAAAGCAATGTCCCATAAATTCATCATATAATTCATGTGATTGCATCAAATGAATGAGAATTCACCAATTCTATGGTCCTTTTAGATGAGATAAAGAGGTAGATGATGCAAGTCATCAGTACATCGATGATTCAAGGTCCCATAGGAGGATATTTGATGTTGAAATTGCTTAGATGACTATCTTGAAGGAGGTTGGCATAATCATACCGAAGATATATAAATCGTTTGCAGCATAGGTTGGGCATTTTTAATCTTGTCACATTCACCAAACAGGATGATAAATTCATATTTTATGATGATTTTTAGATTGAAAATAGTAGAATTTATCAACTTAACTTACATATATTTCTTGTAAATGCATGCTTTTGTGAGTTTTCTCTTAATTGTGCTTAATTGATTAAAACATGATTTTACGCCGTTAGAATTGTCAAATTAATTTAACTTTTATTTCATTCGATGCCTTGATATGTTTGTTTAAGTTTTTTAAGGTTTAGGAGTGGTGCACGAAATTGCAATCACACTTTTCACAACTCCGCACAACTAACCAGCAAGTGCACTGGGTCGTCCAAGTAATACCTTACGTGAGTAAGGGTCGATCCCACGGAGATTGTCGGCTTGAAGCAAGCTATTGCCACCTTGTAACTCTTAGTCAGGCGGATTCAAATGGTTATGAGATTTTGATAATTAAAAGATAAATAAAACATAAAATAAGATAAAGATACTTATGTAATTCATTGGTGGGAATTTCAGATAAGCGTTTGGAGATGCTTTGTTGCTTTCGAACCTCTGCTTTCCTATTGCCTCCTTCCAATCATGCGTGCTTCCTTCCATGGCAAGCTGTATGATCCTCTCAGATGAAAAATACCAGGTACGATCTCTGCACGGCTAATCAACTATCATATTTCTCGTCTTGGATGAAAAATACCATGTACAGCTACTGCACGGCTACTCATCTATCAGTTCCCGCTAGTGCCAGAATAGGATCTCTCTATCCTTTTGCACACTGTCACTGCGCCCAACATTCACAGGTTTGAAGCTCGTAATAGCCATCCCTTCCCAGATCCTACTCGAAATACCACAGACAAGGTTTAGACTTTCCGGATCTCAGGAATGCTGCCATTGTTCTAGCCTATACCATGAATATACTAATCTCACGGACTCGGTCCGTGTATTAAATATCCAAGAGAATATACTCCGGCTGTCGTCCAATGACTACGTTGAACATCATGTAGACCGCTTGTGGTTGTCAGGCACGCGGATCTTGGCTAAGCGAGTACTGAAGATAGTGGGTGATTGTCACGGGTCACCCCTTCAGTCTGACTTAACTAAATTAAGTACAAGAGTATATCTTGGAGAAGAAGTAGGCGTGAATTGAAAGAAAAATCATAGTACTTGCATTAATTCATGAAGAACAGTAGAGCTCCTCACCTTAATCTATGAGGTGTAAAAACTCCACCGTAGAAAATACATAAGTGAAAGAGGTCTAGGCATGACCGTGAGGCCAGCCTCCATACGTGTACAATAGCATAAAAGATGATAAAGGTTCTCAAAAGCTTTTAGGTCTAAGGACTAAACGTCCAAAGATATGAATACAATAGTAAAAAGTACTATTTATACTAAACTAGTTACTAGGGATTGCAGAAAATAAGTAACTAAGTGCAGAAATCCACTTCCGGGGCCCACTTGGTGTGTGCTTGGGCTGAGCATTGAGCTTTACACGTGCATAGGCCATTCTTGGAGTTAAACGCCAGCTTGGGTGCCAGTTTGGGCGTTTTACGCCAGAAAAGGTGCCAGTTCTGGCGTTCTACACCAGAAATCTCAGGTGGGCGTTTGAACGTCAGTTTGGGCCATCAAATATCAGGCAAAGTATGAACTATTATATATTGCTGGAAAGCCTAGGATATCTACTTTCCAACACAATGAAGAGTGCGTCAATTGGGCTTCTGTAGCTCCAGAAAATCCATTTCGAGTGCAGTAGAATCAGAATCCAACAGCATCTGTAGTCCTTTCTCAGCCTCTGAATCAGATTTTTGCTCAAGTCTCTCAATTTCAGCCAGAAAATACCTGAAATCATAGAAAAATACACAAACTCATAGTAAAGTCTAGAAATGTGACTTTTGAATAAAAACTAATAAAAATATAATGAAAAGTAGATAAAACATACTAAAAACTATATAAAAATAGTGCCAAAAATGGTATAAAATATCCACTCATCAAGGAGGCAAAGAATGCTTGGAAAGATGGAAAAAAAGCATGCAAAAGTAAACATTTCATGAAGAAATGAAGAATTGGCGAAGCTGCAGAGATCCATATACATCATGCATGTATATGCATGAGATGTGTATGGATCATACATGTGTACATATGATATCCAACTCATGCCTCATTACAAAAGGCACATGACTCATGAGTTGTGGTCAGTTTTGGCCCAATTCAGTCTATTTCGGATGCATTTGAAGGAAGCATGAAGGGAGAATAAAAAACAACTTATCATACACTTATCTTTTCTTTTCTTTAGGGTTTTAGTCCTTAAATTCTAGAGAAAGAAGCTCCAACTTCTCTCTAGAATTCAAGAATTTTTTATGAATTTCTCTCTAGTTCTAGGTTTTAGTTTTGTTTAATTGTAGTTTTTAGTTTATAATTTCTTGTTTTGCTACTTTAAGTTTCTTAAAATTTCTTGTTACTTCTTCTATTTTGTTATTTTAAATTCTTGAACTCTTTTTGAATCTTCAAATTTTTTTAATGAATTTGATAGTTTATGCTTTATTCTTATTTACTTTAGTTGTTATTGTCAATTTCTTGCATTGAGTAGCTATAGTTTTTATTATTCTTGTAATTTATTAAGTTCTGTTTATACGTCTTCTAAGTGGTTGATGAAATATCTTACTTAGTTATAGAGTAGATTTTTATTCTTGGCTTGGGTTGGAAACTTGGGTGATCTTAAGTTACTAAGGTCCAAGTTGATTTGTAATTAAGAGATGTTAAGTAATCTTGTTTCCGCTAACGCTAATCTTTTACTAGTTCAATCAATAAGTTGATTAGGGCTTGTAGATTAGGATTAATTAAACCTAATTGGCTTTCTTTAATTTTTAAAGGTTGACAAATTGGATTTGCTCTTTGTAATTATTATGTTGTGGTTAGTGACAAGGATAGTGATCCTTAACCCTTAACCTTTGCCAAGACCTTTTTAGAGCTTGAATTTACTTCTCTTTTCCCTCTAGTTAATTTCTTTAATTACTCTTAGTCTTATCGCTTTTTTATTTAATCCTTACTTGCTCCTTTAATTTTTAGTCACTTTAAATTTCTGTTTATTGTAATCAACCCCCTATTTTTTCCATACTCAATGATCATATCATCATATACTATATTATAATTCCAAGGAAGAACGAATCAGGATTAAACTCCTGGTTAATATTTTAAAGTTGTGACATTTGTAAACTAAACTTTGATAGTATTAATTGCTGATTTAGAACTAGAGCTACAACGAATCTTAAGCTTTTTAAACTTGTGAATTTCTAAACCGGTATTTAGCACTCATCAAGTTTTTTGGCTATCTTGAATATGTGAATAGTATGAATAGCTTGCTTTTTCCTTCTGATATCCTAACATAGTGTGAATATAATAAATATGCTTGTGTTCAATTTTTAATAGTTTTTTGTTTGTTTTTATTCTCTCTTTTCCTATGAATCTTTATCCTTGTGATTTGATGACTTGCATCATCTACCTCTTTCTCCTATCTAAAAGGACCATAAAAAGAGTATAATCTCATTCAATCAATGCAATTTCATGAGTTAAATGGTGAATATTATGGTACATTGCTTTGAAATGAGTTTTTGTTGAATTTCAGGTGAAAAGAGCAACAAAAGAAAAAGGAAGCAAGAAAGAGAAGCTGGGCGTGTGAGCTGGGCGTGCCACTTGGTACAAACGCCACCAAATTGTATGGGCATGGCACGCCAGTTATTAAATCCAGAGAAGAAGTCCATGGAGCTTTCAATGGGTGTGGCACACCAAGGCCAGGTTGGCACGCTAAGGAGATGAAGCACAATGGGCGTGGCATGCCAAGGTCAGGCGTGGATGTCAGTTATAAACTCTAGAGAAGCGAAAATGAGCCTTAGTATGGGCGTGGCACGCCAAGGCCAGGCGTGGCACGCCAACCATAAATTCCAGAGAGCATTCTTGAAGGTTCAAAAGGGGTGTGGCACGCCAGGCTGGGTGTGGCACGCCAACTCCACCATCTACAATGGGCGTGCCACTTAAGGTCAAAGGCGTGGCATGCCAATGCATTTGAGCAGAGGAGCATGGAGGAAGCACCAACAAGGGCGTGCCACTTGAGACTTAAGGCGTAGCACACCAAGTCAAGAGTGGATGGGCGTGCCACTTGGGTTCTAGGCGTGGCACGCCAAGGCTTGAAGAGGCTCAACACCATAATGGGCATGCCACTTGAGCTCGAAGATTTGGCACGCCAATTCACTAGTCCAGAGAGGAAGAATGCAACTTCTACAAGGGGGCGTGCGACTTGAAATCGAAGGCGTGTCACGCCAACACAAGCCTCCGTGGAAAGATGAATGGGCATGCCACTTTGGACTTTAGGCATGGCACGCCAAGGCAACATGAAGAGGGGCGTGCCACTTGATGATTGAGGCGTGGCACGCCAACATCACTCGCACCAAGGGCGTGCCACTTGGGACCTAGGCGTGGCACGCCAGTGTAGTTGACCAGAGAAGAAAATGAAGCCCTTATCAAGGGCATGGCACGCCAGCTATTGGGTGTGGCACGCCAGTTCAACATTCCAGAGGAGGAAGATGAGGAATTCACTAAGGGCGTGGCACGCCAAAACTGGGCGTGCCACGCTAGTTCACATTTTTAGAAGAAGGAAGAAATGCTTTATTGAGGGCGTGGCATGCCACACCTGAGCATGCCACGCCCGTTCTAATTTCTAGAAAGGGAGAAGAAGGAGATCACACTTGGCGTGCCACTCGAGCTCGAAGGCGTGGCACATCAGGCTAGCTGCATGAGAAGGGCGTCCCACTTGGAAGCTAGGCATGGCGCGCCACTCACACGCCACTCACACGCCAGGCACATGGTTCATTTTATGAGTTTTTTCTTTTATTTTCGATTGTAATTTTCTTCTCCTTTTTGTAATTTTTACTTTTTAGTGATAGGAGTAGTATATATACCCCTGAGAGTACTGAAAAAAGGGTTAGCTAGTTGGTTAAAAAGTTAGATTGAGAGTTAGTTTTACTTTCACTTTTACATTTCACTTCGTCTTCTTCCATCTCTTGTAGTTTTCTCTAAGCTATGAGTAGCTAAACTCTCTCTCATTGGGAGAGGGAGTTCTGTTGTATTTGATGGATTAATGATAGTGAATTTCTTCTTCTCTTCATCTTCTCTTTGATTTGCTAGAAGGAATTTCATTCTTCATGCTTACTGTTCAATCATCTTGGGAAAGAGGTTGAATGCAAAATGGGTTTCCGAGGAACCTTGAAAAAGGAAGCATGAAACTATGATTGAAATCCCTTCTCACACTTGAGTAGATCTGGGTTTTGGGATTGGATATGGTGACATAAAATTCACCCACTATTTGGATCTATGAGGATGTGTGGTATAATCAGGGACCAAGTATATCTCTTTTCATGAGCAATTAGACCAAAGAATTGGCTGATTATCAAGATTTGAGAGATTGAATCACCAAGGGATTGGGGTTCAATCAATCATGATTGCCAAGAGGTCAATGAGTTGCATGATTGAAGATGAGATGATATGAGTTTAATCCAAAGAGAGCAACATCTCCTAATCCCAATGAATTACCCCTATTCTTATCTTTCATATTCTTTATAGCTTTCCTTTAATTTCTTCTATTACCCATTCCCCATTACAATTCAGTCATTTATGTTCCAGCACTTTACATTATTGTCATTTACTTTTCTGCATTTTATTGCTTTCCTTTACTTTTAAGTCATTTACATTTCTGTTATTTAAATTTCTACACTCAATAATTTCTATTGATTAGCTTGACTAAAATTATCCATTAACTAAAATTGTTCAATCAACAATATCTGTGGGATTCGACCCACTCTATTGTGGGTTATTACTTGACGATAATTTAGTGCGCTTGCCAAAAAATGGATTCATTATATAGTGAGTGAATTCCGGTCATCATGATTTTGAGTTGTATCGTTGTAATAATGTTGCAGGAATAGACAACTTTAATGGCGGTTCACACTACGGGATGAAAAATTACTTGAGGGAGGAGCCACGTTCATATGGACAATCCTCATGGCATCATCCCCTCCATCCTACTATGATCCCACCAAACCCCATGGTATATACTAATCCAATGGATATGGTGGTCCTTGTTATGATTATAAACCTCAATCACCAAATTTATATGACCTCCATCCTCAACATTTTTCTCAATAACAATACTCTCAATCCACTCCCTTCTACCACCAAATACCTCTATGGAATCCAAATCCATATCCACCTTACCACTACCCATATGAGCCTCATGAACAACCACCCTCAGAACCACAACCATTCCAGCATCCTTACTCCTATAGTCCTCTTGAAACACTACATCCCATGCACTATGACTTTCTCCAGCATGACGAATCATCTTTTTTGCCACAACTTTCAATGGAAGAAGCTTTTCAACTATTGATCCAAGAACAAAATGAGCTTCAATCTATCATCAAAGGGTGAGAGGAGCAACTGAACCACCTTAAGGAATTGATAAACCAGATTGCTGACACATTCTTCCGGTGTTAGTTTGCATGGATTTGACTACGATACCTGATACGCTGGTCCTCCTCCAGCAAAGTTACATTATGTCTTAGTAAGTACGAGCTGTGAAGGTCATGATCACACAACTACTTATAAAATGTGATTGGGCACCTTTTCTCAATTATATAGTAGACTTGGCCGGGTTGCATGCCTCGGTGAGGAGGACTTCAATATCTACTTGAAGAATGTGTTGGATGATGCCCTTTGTCTGGAGATAAAGCATGGGCTCAGATCAGTGGAAGATGCAACTGTCCATGCTGCAGATGAAGGTGTAAAGGACCCCATTT
Source organism: Arachis ipaensis (assembly GCF_059453495.1). Taxonomy (NCBI): domain Eukaryota; kingdom Viridiplantae; phylum Streptophyta; class Magnoliopsida; order Fabales; family Fabaceae; genus Arachis; species Arachis ipaensis. The sequence continues at coordinate 78,423,396 of NC_142443.1, forward strand.
GTGTAAGAACAAAGAAAATTGGATGTTTGAGCTAGGCTTTGGCAACAATGAAGAAGAAAATGACACAAGTGTAGCAAGTGTGGCCGACTTGATCACTAAAGGACCCGGTGTCCGAATGAGGCATTGCAAGGTATGCAACCATAGAAGCAAGGCATGGATAGTCAAAGGAAATAATGATGCATTCAGGTATGACTATGTTCTGTCTTATAATTTGAATGTTTTTTTTTGTGTGTCAATTCCGAAAAGTGTCCATTATTATAGCATTGTCGTGTTACTTAAACTATGCTTAATTTGAAATGAAAATGCATATTTTACATTAGTGCCATGAACGGGATGCTTGGCTCTTTGTTGGTGGGAACACTTCATGACAATTTGACTTGCAGGTCCTGGATGTGACTCCCTCAAAATGTGGCAGATGTAATTTCACTGGGACAGCTATGACAAACTCCGGAGTTGGAAGCTACCATTCAATTTTCTGTCAGACTTGACACTAATAATGGACATTCCTAAGGTGTTGTAATAGTATTTTTTTTTCATTTTCTTGACTACTGAGTTTGTTAGGAGACCTTGTTAATGATTAATGGCAATTAATTTACGTGCCATGTGTTTGAGGATGCTATTTTCACGTGTTTTATTTGGGAATAGGGGTTGCTGAAGTTGTCTTTATCCATGGAGTGATTATGGATCTTAAATCTTAATTATTGGCTTTGGAACCTTATTAATTTGTGCTGGCCTTTTTTTTGTGGACAGTGGCCAGGCCAAACTTACCTGTCCTAGATTGCCCACCCTAACCTGGAACCCATCCCAACCCAGAATAATCCATAACCTAGTCTAACAGAAAGGTGTCGCTGGTCATTTTTCCATGGCCTTTTTTATTTATGGAGTAAGTGCTATGGGATGGACAATGCGTTAAAACCATATATGGGCACGTTTATGGGGACTTATTAGCCTAGGAGCAGTTGTTGGTAGTTTGAGTACGTTAATTTAGTGAAGGCTAGCTAGGCTATCTTTTTAAGAATACCTTTAGAGTTAACATGTTAAACATCATGGTTGCAATGGTACTAGTGTTTTAAACATACTTGAAAATATAAATTGCTATTGCTGTGTTCAAAAAAATTCAAAGTGTTAAATTTATAAAATTCTCTCAATGTTTAATAAAATAGTTCCTTTTTGCACTATTGTTAATTTGGCACTCTAACATTGGAGTATAGTATTTTTTTTACAACACTACCAACAAGCCAAGTATGCGATAAGTAAGTTCAGAATATTAGTTTTACAGTGGAACAATTTTAGAACATGATAATTATTAGAAGGCAAATTGTAGGGATTCATGATCAATACTAAACTGGTGCTAAACACACTACCATTAACAAACACCAACTTAAACTTGCTTGTAATAGGTGCCATACATAGTAGCTACATGTATCATAGAATTATAAAACACAAAAAGGTTGGGCATACTATCCAACTAAGAAAAAATTTGATGTGTAGATAGTGTGCTCCCCCATAGGTGAGGGACCACTCATTTCCGCACTACACACTGTACTTAGTTAATATAGACACCACATTAAGTAGTACTAATGCTATACTAGTAATATTAGGAAAGATATGCAATGGAGGCAACAGACGAAGACATGAGCCACTCTAGAAGCATTACATGATGGCAATGTAGCTTAATTCATAGAGTCAACAACTTGCTTCTTTTGGTTCCATTTGGAGAGGATGATAGTTGTGGCAGTTTTCTTGTTGACCTTCCCACTTATCATAACTCCAAGCCTCTTCACATCAAAAGGGCCCTCCTGTCAGAGCCAATGAAGACACCATATAGTAGCGTCTCTACTACAACACCAAAATTTGATCAAACTAGGATGATCAACAATAAGATTATTTATAATTTAAATTTCATATGTTATATTTTGTCCTGATCTGTACCTATTAGAAAAGTTGGGCACTCCTCTTGGATATACAATAGGTCTCCATATTATAAGGTTAGCTAAGACATTATTAAAACTCCTAAGGTTATGTTCTTTTTTGAAAATCAGGCACAGAGTTATCATTTACAGCTTCTGTTAGAGGACATAGACAATCCAAAAAATGACTACTCTCAATGTACGTAGTTGTTTGGCTTAAATTTACTAATATCATAATGAACCCAATATGGATCATATATTGTGCTCCCTCCGCTCCACCATCTCCTCAGTCTTGGTGATGCCTATACAGTAAATTTTGGCCTCTTTGAAATCAACCAACATTATGAACCAAGACTGAGGTATTTCACATATTGGAACAATGACCTACATCGACAAGATTGCAAAATGTTCAACAAATGATTTCACAATTTGAATTATAGATGTATTATGGTTAACTAAAAACCTTCTCTAGCTGAGTCATCATCGGCATCCAATAGCACAAGTGAGACATTGTGATGACATTAAAAGGTTTCAGCCGACGCACATCATCAGCAGGTGATAGAAGGAGCCAAATGTTAATAATCATCCATCATAATGGGAATGAACATGAAATGTGTCTTCAAAAGTAATCTACCATTTTTATTAACTACAAGGAATTGCATAAACAATCTAAGAAACCTTACAGATAGGTGTGGCACATATTTGGAGGAAAAATGAATGCAACTTTGCCCTTGGGACCTCTAACTTGTAAAACTTAAACTAAATTTTCCTGTGCTTCAAAGCATAACTTGAAGTCATTATAGTATCCTGATAAACCACTATTTTATAGTTTATCTTGTGCTCTATTGAGTGGTTTTTATTAACTCTTTACCCACTTATTCATACTATTTGCATGACTTTCCATTTGCCTTCCTAATTATGTGCTTTGATTGAAAACAAGCTTCTTTGGCCTTAAGTTCCCTATGTTTAATCCTCTCTTATTACCATTAGATACCTTGATATGTGTGTTAAGTAATTTCAGAGATTACAGGGCAGGAATGGCTCAAAGGATGGAAAGGAAGCATGCAAAAGTGGAAGGAATACAAGAAGTTGGAGAAATTGCTAAGCTGTCCAGCCTGACCTCTTCGTACTCAAACGGCTATAACTTTAGCTATAGAGGTCCAAACAACGCGGTTTCAGTTGCGTTGGAAAGCTAACATCCGGGGCTTCGATTTGATATATAATATGTCATAGTTTCTCTGAGGCTAGGCGACGCGACCGCGTGACCCATGCGGCCGCGTCGCAGTGACGGAAATCAGCGTGTTTGAATTCTTCTCCAGCAAATTCTGGGCTATTTCTGACCCAGTTTCCGGCCCAGAAAACACAGATTAGAGGCTATAAAGTGGGGGAATGTATCCATACATGAACAAGCTTTCATATTCACAATTTTAGGAGTAGATATAGTTTTTAGAGAGAGAGGTTCTCTCCTCTCTCTTAGGATTAGGATTTAGGATTTCTCTTAGTTTTAGGAGTGGCTCTCAATCCCAGGTTCTTTATTTTTATTTATTTTCCAATTTAATTTATGAACTCTTCCATGTTACATATAATTTTCTTAATTAATGTTATTTGAGGTATTTCAGATTTAAGATTGCTTTGCTCTGTTTAAGATTGCTTTCAATTTAATTTAGATATTTTTCTCCCTTTTGGCTTTGGTCAAGTGATTGGTAGTACTTGAGTTATCAAACTCAGCAAGTGATTGAAATTGGCAAATTCTGCTTTAGCTAGGATTGCTCTAACACTAGTCTCTCCACAAGAGTTGACTAAGACTTGAGAATCAAGCTAATCAGTCCACTTAACTTTCCTTTGTTTAATAAAGGCTGACCAAGTGGGATTAAAACCCAATTCTCTTCACACTTGATAAGGATAACTAGGATAGGAATTCCAATTCTTATACCTTGCCAAGAGATTTTATTATTATTATTTTATTTTACTTATCATATAACATATTCCCTCCTTACTTCCAAAACCCCCAATTTACAAACTCATAACCAATAATAAGAACATACCGCCCTGCAATTCCTTGAGAAGACGACCCGAGGTTTAAATACTCGGTTATCAATTTTAAGGGGTTTGTTACTTGTGACAACCAAAACGTTTGTACGAAGGGATTTCTGTCGGTTTAGAGACTATATCTACAATGCGACTGTTTTTATGAAATTCTTTACTGGCAAAAATCCTAACGTCAAAATGGCGCCGTTGCCGGGGAATTGGAAACGTGTGCCTTATTATTGGTTATTGTAAATATTTGCTTTTTACTTGTTTATTTGTTTTTATTTTTGCTTTTTTTTCATAAATTAAGAGGTTATTGGTTTTTATTTAATTATAAAAAAAACATTTTTTTTTCAAAAAAAAAATTTTTTCTCGGTGTTCATCTTGATCTTCAAGTTGTTCTTCGTGTTCATCTTGACCTTGAAGTTGTTTTTAGTTGTTTTCTTCGTTTTGATCTAAAAAAATTTTTAGTTAGTTGTCATTTTATTGTTTTTCTCTTTCCTTATTAAATTCAAAAATTCAAATTTCAAATTTCAAAAATTTAATTTTCAAATTCAAAATTTAAATAACCTTTTAATTTAAATTTTTTTTATTTTTATTTTTAATTTTTATTTGCTACTATGAACTCTCACCCCTCTGGCTATGAGTCTGGTTACAATTATGTTGCAGGAAGAGGGAATTACAAGGAGAACAGGCATCAAGGTTGGAACAATCAAAGATGGGAGGAGCCACAAGGATTTGATCAACCCTCATGGCAACAACCACCTCCAATGGACTATCAACAACCACCACCATATGCCTATAAACCCTCTCCTCAACACAGCTTTGAACCACCATACTCACAAGCCACCTACAACCATTCACCTCCATATGACCCTAACTCGTATCCACCACACTAACCACTTTATGAGCCATATGAACCATATATAGAACCACCCCAATTCCAACCCAATTACTCACAAGAACCACCACTTCAATATTCACCATCTTCATATCCATCAATCCAAGAGCACTATGATCCTATTTATGAAAGCCGAGTGCATCAAGAGACAAAGGATCGTTTCAAGGAAACAGTGGATCGATTTCAGGCAACCATTCGTCAATTGGAACAAGCGATAAATCAATTAGCTTCCCGACGTTCGGACACTCAAGGAACCCTCATGGCTTCATGTGGGCAATCTAATGAAGAACGTAGCATGAAGGAGATATTAGAAACTCCAGTGAACAGTACGGAGCATGACTTTGTACTGGAACAAGTGGAGGAAGCCGGAATTATTGAAGAAGAAGAAGTGGTTGAAGACTTAGGAGATGCAGAACCTCTATGGGAAAGTCCAGTCATAGAACCCCCTTCCAAGACGTTTGAAATTGATGCTGAGGAGGGTGTACAACCTCCAAGGCATATCACAGTTGAAGACTTGGAAGAGGTTGATCAAGAGATGGAGATTCAAGAAGAAGAAGCACAACCTCCCATGCCCTTGGAAAGCAATGAAGAGAAGATTGAATTGGAAGAAAGCTACCAAGAGGAAGAGGTTGAAATTGAAGAAGCTTACAAAGAGATGGTAATTATCAGAGAAAAGCAAAAGGGAGTGGAGCTTGCAATTTCATTAAAACTACCTCCCCCTAAGTTGCCATCATCCTTCACAACATTCAAGTGGGTAAAATTCCTATTCCTTAGCTTTCTAATTCCACTTGAATATGGGCTACTGGAGACGGATGGTCAACTTAGAGCCCTTTGTAACATTAAGAGTAAGAGGAAGATAGCCAGTCGTAAGAATTGTCCTGCAAGGTTCATTATGGTTGGAAGCTTTAAGTTTAAACGCAAAGGTTGGTGTAAAGCTCAACTGAATGGGTCTAGGAAGCTGTTTGGTAGCTGCAGTGAGAATTCAAATTACTTATCACCCAGTTGAAAAAATACAGATCCCGACAAAGATGGGTGTAAAAGCAAGATTTGGGATCCTGGAATCTGCTCTGACACTTGTTATCCCGGGAGCCTAAGAATCTGTTTGAAGCTTCTTAAGGGCTTTACATGCTTAGTTTGGGACCCCGGAGGTTATTGGGGATACAAACATTGGTTGAGATTCCTAGATGACTTCAAACACAAGCCACCATAACAAGGAGCTCACCAAATGTCCAACTTAAGGACTTTAACTAAAAGTGCTAGGTAGGAGAAAACCCACCATGGTATAATCATTCCTTTCTCAATTTTAATTTTATTTCGTTTTGTTTATTTTTTATTTTATTTTATTCTATTTTTATTGAACCTGGAATTATTCATAACATCCATATCAGCACTGCATTTGCATCTGCATATTGCACAAAAAAAAAAAACACGCACGCGACGTGGCAGCGTCGCTGACGCGTCCGCGTCACCAGTGCGTTTTGGAAGAAAAGAAAACGAACAGAGAGTCACGCGAGAGCGTGGCTGGAGGCGTGCCAATGGCACAAATTGTCCCACGTGACCGTGTCATATGGGAATAATGGCCTCTCACGCGACAGCGTCACCCACGCGGCCGCGTGACCTGAAAATCGACGTCAAAAGGGTGCATGGCCAAAAGATGAGCTAGAGTGATGCTGGACTGGCGCTAGCCGCACAGACCTTTCCACGCGGACACGTGACCGACGCGACCGCGTCATATCCTCATAATGGCCACTCACGTGATCGCATGCCCCACGCGATCGCGTCACCCTGGATTTTGGCAATACTGAGTTTTGAACAGAGAGTTGTGCGACCGCGAGGCTGCACTCGCGCCACTAGCAGAAATCGAGTCACGCGATCACGTGCCCCACGCGTCCGCGTCACCCAACCTTATCGCGCACCACGCGACCGCGTCGCCAGCGTCGCACAACCTATCCAAATTAGTGCCAATTTTCTTATCTTTTCTTTTCTAATCCTAATTTCTTCCTTCTCTCTCCTTTCTCACTTTCTTTTTCTTCTTCTCATCCTTTTTCCCTTTCATTCTATTTTATTTAATTTATTTACATACTTTCATTCATTGCATTATTTTCATTGGTGTTAGAAATTTATTTGGGTCATTATTTTTATATATTTTTTTGGATTATTAAAATGGTTTGACAATTATATATTACTTTTTAAAGGGTTGCTTGCATGTTCAATTTAATACATTCAATAACCTATTTACCATGCATGCTATGTATTTGTGAAAAAGCCCGTATGGCATTGAACACTATTTTAAATTATTCTATTATTAATGCCTGTTGTTTTTCACAAAACCCCTTTCATGTTTTATTGATTAAATATAATTGTTATTACAAACATGTTGATAGTTTGAAAGACTTGGTAATCTAATTTGAACATTGAATGCTTGATCTATGCTATTCATGCCTTTGCCAGCATGCCAATAAACACCTTGCATTCACTTGTCATCATATGCACTAGCTATTTTCCATTGATGACTTTTCACATGTACTCATGAGCGTGTGTTAACGTCATTCTTCTTTATTGTGCATTGATTACCACCTTTTCTGCTCTCTTCCTTGCTCTAACCCTTAGCTTTAAAAGTCACTTTCTTTTTTCCTTTTCAGGATGACCACCAAGAAGGGTAAAGAGAAAGCTACTCCCAAACTACCGGCAAGGAAAGGAACAAAAAGAGCCCCAGCTGAGGAACCACAACCCCCGTCCACTTGCAAATCTCAGCATGCACCAAGGACGGTGCAATCTTTAAGTGTGGGGAGGTCGATACCGATCTCCGTGGGTTAGTACCTTCCTATCTCAAACACCAATGTTTTATTTTTTCTTGTTAGTTGTTGCATTTGCATATTTAATTGCATGTTTATTTGATTTTATGCATTTAGTTACTACTTGGTTGAAGTAATATTTTCTTTTTCAAGAAATTTTATAGCATTTCACTAATTTGAAAAATTTTTGTGTTAAATTTGTTTGAAGTTGTATTTGGAACATGATTTTTGAGCCAAAGAACACACAACCTGTGAGATTTTGAGCTTATTTACATGGTTACATTATTTAACCATAAATTTTTATTCCTGTGTGTTTCCTTCTCTATGATTGTAATCTATATTTTGTTCCAATCTATATGTCCATTATTTAGTGTATTTACATGCTTGCATATGATTGAGGCCATTGTTTGATTTTAGCTCACTTATCCCAAATAAGCCTACCCTTTAAATCACCCTTGTCAGCCACTTTGAGCCTTTTAATCCCCATTTATTCTATATTTTACCACATCACTAGCCTTAAGTGGAAAACAAATTAATTATCCCAATTGAATCTTTGGTTAGCTTAAGATAGTGTGTTAATTAAGTGTGGAGAAACTGTGGGAACTTGGGTTAATAAGGTAATGTATCATGTTTCTAATTTTGAATATTGGAAAATTTGGGTACCTACTCATGTAAAACAGAAAATTAAAAATTCCATATGCATTGATATGTTATTCTAGTTTTTATGTCTCTCTAAAAAAAGATAAAAAAAATAAAAAAATAAAATAAATAAAATAAAATAAAATAAGATAAAAGAGAGAAAAAGAAAAAAAGAAAAAATATATATAAATAAATAAATAAGGGGACAAAATTACCCCAATGTTAAGTTAATAAAAGATCAATGCATATGTGATAAAATTAAAGAAAAATTGATACATGAGTATGTAATGCAAAAGTGAAGACTATAGGTAGCTAGGCATGATTTTAGAGTTATATAGAGTATATGTATGTTAGGTGAAAGTTTAGGTTAATTAAAGATTCAATTCATAAAGCTCACCTAGCCATATACATATACCCTTACCCTTACCTTAGCCCCATTACAATCTTGAAAAGACCTCATGATGTTTGCATTGGTATATTAAATATTGTTGATTGGTTAGATGAAAAACAAATTTTAGAAAGCATGACTAGAGAAGAGTAGAGTGATTGACCCTATACACTTGAGAGATTAGAGTGATATACACTACTAGTAAGGGTTCAAGGCTTAATTCTATACTCCCTACTTTCATGAGCTATCTTCTTACAAGTTTACTTACTTTTTATTGTATGATTTGAATTAGTGAAATCTGATTTATTTTTGTCTTGGAGAACTTATTTATTTTTAACCAAGTAGGTAGAAACATTTCTTTGCATGTAGTTGCATTCATATAGATAGGTTGCATTTCATACATTCTACCATTCCTCTTCATCTTTATAGCATCTCTTGAACTTAGCATGAGGACATGCTAATGTTTAAGCGTGGGGAGGTTGATAAACCACTATTTTATGGTTTATCTTGTGCTCAATTGAGTGGTTTTTATTAACTCTTTACCAACTTATTCATACTATTTGTATGACTTTACATTTGCCTTCCTAATTATGTGCTTTGATTGAAAACATACTTCTTTGGCCTTAAGTTCCCTATGTTTAATCCTCTCTTATTACCATTAGATGCCTTGATATGTGTGTTAAGTAATTTCAGAGATTACAGGGCAGGAATGGCTCCGAGGATGGAAAGGAAGCATGCAAAAGTGGAAGGAATACAAAAAGTTGGAGAAATTGCTAAGCTGTCCAGCCTGACCTCTTCGCACTCAAACGGCTATAACTTTAGCTACATAGGACCAAACGACGTGGTTCCAGTTGCGTTGGAAAGCTAACGTCCGGAGCTTCGATTTGATATATAATATGCCATAGTTTCTCTGACGCTAGGTGACGCGACCGCGTGACCCATGCTGCCGCGTCGCAGTGACGAAAATCAGCGTGTTTGAATTCTTCTCCAGCGAATTCTGGGCTGTTTCTGGCCCAGTTTGCGGCCCAGAAAACACAGATTAAAGGCTATAAAGTGGGGGAATGCATCCATACATGAACAAGCTTTCATATTCACAATTTTAGGAGTAGATGTAGTTTTTAGAGAGAGAGGTTCTCTCCTCTCTCTTAGGATTAGGATTTAGGATTTCTCTTAGTTTTAGGAGTGGCTCTCAATCCCAGGTTCTTTATTTTTATTTATTTTCCAATTTAATTTATGAACTCTTCCATGTTACATATAATTTTCTTAATTAATGTTATTTGAGGTATTTCAGATTTATGATTGCTTTGCTCTGTTTAAGATTGCTTTCAATTTAATTTAGATATTTTTCTCCCTTTTGGCTTTGGTCAAGTGATTGGTAGTACTTGAGTTATCAAACTCAGCAAGTGATTGAAATTGACAGATTCTGCTTTAGCTAGGATTGCTCTAACACTAGTCTCTCCACAAGAGTTGACTAGGACTTGAGAATCAAGCTAATCAGTCCACTTAACCTTCCTTTGTTTAATAAAGGCTGACCAAGTGGGATTAAAACCCAATTCTCTTCACACTTGATAAGGATAACTAGGATAGGAATTCCAATTCTTATACCTTGCCAAGAGATTTTATTATTATTATTTTATTTTACTTATCATATAACATATTCCCTCCTTACTTCCAAAACCCCCAATTTACAAACTCATAACCAATAATAAGAACATACCTCCCTGCAATTCCTTGAGAAGACGACCCGAGGTTTAAATACTCGGTTATCAATTTTAAGGGGTTTGTTACTTGTGACAACCAAAACGTTTGTACGAAGGGATTTCTGTCGGTTTAGAGACTATATCTACAACGCGACTGTTTTTATGAAATTCTTTACTGGCAAAAATCCTAACGTCATATCCATAACATTGTGAAACACAAATCACAAAATCAAAGACTAAGACGAAGAGTGGATACGTATTATAGTTATCTATCTTTCCAAAGATATATGCTGCCATGCGGTATTCATCTATTGTTAGATCCATATCAGCCTTGGATCGAAGACCATCTCAAATAACTGTATGCATTTGTACTTGTTAAAATATGTCCATGAATAACCTGAACTACCACTATATTTATATAGTTGAAGTTAGGGCCACTTACCAAGGGAATAAGAAAAACAAGGGAGTTAAGCTTTGATATCAGGCTAGGCCTCCTGATTCCTTTTTCACTTGCCCTTTTTGCATTGTGTGTTATTACCACCAACATAACAGTGGCCTAATTCTAATGAAGGGGTATAACTAAACCTGGTTGGGTTTCAACTTTCTTATCTTACAAAGGCTCTATCTTGGGCAGCTTGTTAGCGTGAGAGCCTAGCTGTGAGAAGGAGAAAAGGTCACAAACCAATGTTGTGCATTCTAATTGATTGAACCTAAGTAGCTGGTTAAAGGCTTGCATTATTTGCGCAGTGTTAGTTACAATAGCATGATGGGAATATGTAAAAAAGTAGCTATTCACAAGAGTAAATACCTTCTCCGTAGAGTTTCAAATAGGTGTCGTGTGCGCATTACCCCTTAATACTTAGCTTGGGTGTTCTAGAAGACCAGTGAAACAAAGGTCCCAATTGAAGGCCCATGGAGTAGGTCGTATTATTGGCCGCAGCATTGATAGGGACTCATCAATAACAATATCTCGTCGTAGCTGGATGAGTTTGGGACAATAATATTCCACAGGTACTTGGGGCTAGCATCCACTTTAGTCTTCCCTTTCTTAGAAGGGTGGATCAGATGAGTGTAAGACTTATTTTTTGGATCCATTTGGCCTCTCCCAAATATATGTGCTCTAGCATTACTTCGCGGCATGACTTGAGTAGCAACATAATTCCTTCTAGAAGAGACACCTTCAGGTTTTGATTTATTCTCGCGGATAAGGACACAGGTAGGCTTAGAAAAGCTTTGTGATTCTAGCATCCGTTGTAGTGAAAATCTAGATGTACCAAGGCTAGAAATTGGCTTCTGTAGCTCTAGCAAGAGATTGTCAACACCTACCGACCTAGCCTCTACCCTCTCTAACCACAACATGAAATTATTGTGAAAAAAAAAAAAGAAAATGTGGAATTAAACTGAGTTTTGTAAAAGACGAGTGTCTTTGTTTACATTGCTGGGTTGTTCAAAAATTTATTATGGCCCCTTAAAAACATACAAATAGAACTTGCAGTGACAAAAGTGAAACTTTTCGCTAGGAAAAAAAATTAAAATCCTATAAAATATAAATTTTCATGTTACCCCTCCCTTAGTTTAGAAAAGACCAACAAAAAGATACCTTCACTTGTGCCACCCTACTGAATATTTCTTGCCATAACCCCTTCCTCTTAAAATCCCACCTTCAAACCCTTGAAACTTCATCATAACAAATAAAAGCACACCAGGTTTAAATATCAACCTCCAGTGTTGTCATAATAATGTTGACCAAATCGTTGTAAGCCACCACTCTAGAAGTGTCGTTCCAACCACCAATAGTCACTCTAGGGGCTTGCTACTTCACAAACACACAGGAAAAGTAAGTGATAATAAAATAGTCCTTTATTATCTATTCAATATTAAACCTTTACGCAATAATTTGTTGACAATTTTTCTAAAAAGCTAAAACTTCTCCAACAAGAACAAATATCACATATTCACATACTTAATATTAATATAGTATTATATACAAAACTAATTACAAAACCAATTACAAAACCTACCCTTCTGAATAAAACTTCAACTAACAAGGCGATGGATAAATAAATTCTAACAACAACTTAACTTGCAAACATATTCTTCTATGCTCTCGCAGCGTTGTAATAAGCCTTCGCACCTATAGCTGAAAGGGGGTGGAAATAGGGGATAAGAACTGGGGAGTTCTTAGTAGGGCTAGGGTGGATAATTATGTTCATTTTATTCTTTATTACACAACAATCCCACAAAAGAATACACAATCTTCAATAGATAGCCAACAACAACTAACAACAGGACACATACAAACATAATAAATAAAAGAACACAGAAGTCAATCAGTCATATAGCACAAACACAATCACAGAATTACATAACATAGAGATATGCACAAACAAGTATGATGCATGTTTAGCTCTACGCAGGCCATGAGCTCATGTATATCAGTTGCCTATCCGCTCCCGATATTACCTGAGCACAAGTCCTAGATATGGCTTTCCAAATGCATACAGTGTGCATATAAGTCTTACGGCCAGGCCGCATACAATGTGACTTTTATACATATTGTAATATGTTTACATCTAAAAAACAGTTCATAATGTGTAGGTGTTCCCATTATATATTTGGCACTTAGACCCAAACAACAATCATGTTTCATCTGCTCTCATGTGGCAGAGGGTCTTTTAGACTTATTTTATCTTTGGCCTCTGCTCTCCTGTGGTAGGAATTCCTTTACTTAATGTATTCTTTTCTTTCTTGTTCTTTACTCTCCTGTATCAGAGGTTCTTTAGCTTCTTTTAGTCTTTGCTCTCTACTCTATTGTGGTAGAGATTCTTTTAATCTTTTTCTTTTCTTTTTTATCCTTCTCTTTTACTTTCTTACATTTTCACAATATAAATCATTTTCACATTCTTTTCTCTTTTTTTCCTAAGTGTCTTATGAAGTGGATCCAAAAGTTCTAAGATTAGCTTTGTATTTCTAAAGTATTTAGGAAAGATTACTGTTTACCATTTTTAATCACATTATATCTTTTATTAATAACATAATTATTTAAATAAAATAATAATATTATTATATATTTTAAAACTAGGAGTTCAATTAATGATATTCTTAAAGCTTTTGAAAATTTATTTTTGATCCCTATATTTTTATGAAATTACACTTTAATCACTTAACTTCTAAAAATTCTATTTTAACTCCCAAATTTCTTTTTAGTTAACTTTCAGCCCCAAAACTCTTTCTTAATTCTATTTTGGCCATGAAATAATTAAAACATGAAGGTTTTGTGTTCTTCAAAGAATCAAATCAAACTCATCAAAAGTTCATCAAAATTACTTAACTTTTAACTAGTTTTTTAACTTTTTCGTAACTAATTTTTCTTAATGTTCAATTCTAATTTTCAACCACCAAATCACATGAATTTTATCATGTTTAAAGCTTAGAATAACCTCATTTTTTACATAAATTAGTTCGATTTTTTTAGCCTTTCAAGGAACCGAAATTACAAGCTATAAAACATTAAAATTTTAACACAAAACAAACATTATAATCACTAAATTTCAATCATATCATAACCAGCCTCCATTTAAGCAACATAAACACATTCAAATCACAATAAAATTTATCAAACACTACGTCTAGTTTGCTGTCCTCATAATGGAAGTACCGAAGAAACTTTTTGACTGAAAAATCTGAGAAGAAAACGTCATAAATCGTCTACTCCACCTTTGGGCTCACTTGGCCGAACATGCATGGAGGGACAGCAGTTTCGCCGTTGACTTCTTCCGAACAAAAGTTACGTCAACATGAAGAGGAGAAAGATACGAATATTTTTATAGGATTAGATTTTCGATTGGAGTTACAGAACTCAAGAAATTGAACTTAGAATGTTTGGGAGTTTCACGGTTTGTTCTCTCTCCCGATTCTCTTTTCTTTTTCTCACCCCAAAATGAACATTTGCATGGCTGTTTTGATGATTAAGGAGGGATAATGGTGATTAAAATGATTAGGTGACACATGGGGGTTGGGTGTCGCATTTTAAGACTGCTGAATCAGCGATTCAAGTTATAAATATTTTAAACGAATAACTATGAAAGTTTGATATATTAAAACACAATATATATATATATATATATATATATATATATATATGAGTTACTAATATAAATGACATTAGTAACATAATGATAAAGGATATACGATGAAGTATTAGCAAAATTAAATTTATCGAAGAATACCGATATTTGCTCATACCGGCGGATTTTAAATTTGAAATATTAATTACCAAAATTAAATTATAAATTATTCATTATTAATAGGTTACTAAAATTATAATTTCAATTAAGTAAAATATTTTATTATATCATAATTATATAATAATCTTAATTAATGTAAACTCAACGTATCATAAAAATTAATTTAAATACTTTTAACAAAATAGTTTCTAAAAATAAAAGCTATAATAAAATAAATCATAAATTATTCATAATTAATAATTTAAAATATAATGTTTAACAAAATATCAATTACTTAAATTAAATCATATAATTTTTATCATTTATATATTATCGAAATTTTAGTTTCAATTATAAAAAATATCACATTTAATAAAATTATGTATATAATAATCCTAGTCAATTTAAATTTCAATAATTATAAAATCAAATTGATTATATCTAATAAAATAATTTTAATAAATAGTTCAATTTAATAAAATAAATCATAAATAATTTATAATATAAATTTTAAAACTACGGATTGTTACACTTTATGTATTCTCTCCACTTACAAAAGAATCAACCATGATTTATAATCCATCAAATTGTCACATTTCTTAATTTAAATAAAGTTTTAAGTAATATTGTTCATCAGTTTAGTCAACATCTTTCTTTGATGTATTCTTTTTCATGCATAAGAACTTATTTTATCTTCGTCTATATTTTTTATTTTTAAATTTTTTTGTCTAAAGTTATTTGATATTTAATATTGAGTAAAGTATCGTTTTTGTCCCCAACGTTTGGGGTAAATCCTATTTGTGTCCCTAACGTTTAAATCGTCCTATTTGTATCCTTAACGTTTGTAAAAGTGATTCAATGTTATCCTGCCGTCAATTACACATCATCAACGCTTTAGTTTGAGTTTTAAAAACCTCTTCTTGAAGTTAGAATATAAATGTTTGGGATAGAATTGATGATCTACTCCGAAAAATAGCTCATCAAATGTTAAAACTAATTCCTATAACATCTACATAATTTACTTTTCTAAGGACATAATTGAATCTAAACACAAATAGTGAGTATAATATTAAAATCGACCACATCCAAGTGAGACCTAATTGAGAATGAATACATTCAAGTAAAAATAATTGAAAAATATAATCTGATTTGTTAGTATAACTGATAGTAGGATAACATTGAATCACTTTTATAAACGTTAAGGATACAAATAGGACGATTTAAACGTTAGGGACATAAATAAGACTTACCCCAAATATTGGGGACAAAAACGATACTTTACTCTTTAATATTCTTTTTTTCCAAAATAAGTACATGTATTATGTTTCCATTTTATTAAAAAGTTAATATTCTTAAAAAAGAAAGAATTACTCGAATATAAGATTTTGTTTAAATGAGTCTGAGATTAAAAACCAGTTGTGTTGCCATATAAGGATGATCGCTTTTTTCCAAAAATGCAATGCCACGAGTCATGACCCTATATTATATAAGGCGGATACTCCAATGAAGTGGCCAAATGTGTCTTCCGCTGAAGTTTGAAGATGGTCTATTAGATTAGTTTTGGCAAAAAAAGATCATGTGGACATGGGTATTTCTTTTTTAACCAGAGTCAAAAAGGGGTCTAACATAATTATTGTAGAATGAACCAGCTACGTCGCTCTATAAAACAAATAGATTTTTAAAAGAATATATTCACTAATTTTTAGTTTTAACAAAAAACTAGAACTAAATTAATACTTTATTAAAATTGAAATAGCCTTTCTAACTTTAAATTATACTTAACAAACATAATACTTGTTTCGAGGGTTATTTGGGTTATTTAAAATATTGATTGAGATTGAACATGAGGTTCAATCATTAGAAAAACTTGTTTTGTATATGTTAGGTATTGTTTTATGGAACTAATATTTCTCTATTCAAGAAAAAGACAATAAAGATAAATAAAAATGTGATAAATTTAAATTATATTTTTTTTTATAGTTAATTAGATATTTCTTCCTATTTTTTTCTTTATGCATTTTATTTTAATTTCAAATTAATTTTTAAAAACAAAGGGGGGACCTCTAGAAATTTTTAAAATTCAAAAATTAGTTTTTAAAATTTTAGCATATATTATTGAATAATAAATTCAAAACAAAAGTGATGGTGCTCAAGAATATAAAGTTACATTTCATGAACTTAAGATATTTGAATTTTAAGAAAACGAAAGGAGAATCTTTAAAAATAAAATTTTAAAGAAGTATTATGAGAATTCAACGATCATTCACTTACTGAAGTAGTGAAAAAAAAAGTTTAGAAAGATCAAAAGAATCAAAATTTATAAGTCTCTGAGCACCAATGACTAGGGTCTAGTTATGTGCCTATGATATTTGTATTTTAAGGAAAAAGAATTGGGCAAATAAATTTGAGTGATTTATCACCCGATAACTTGAGCCAACTGGATTGGGATTATCAATTGAAAGCCTGCCTAAAGAGTCAACTTAAGACAAAATATTTAAAGTACAAAAAGGCTCTGGGCATCGATATCTGGATCAATCATTTTCTAGTTATGTGCTTGTGGTGTGATTGTTTCAAGAAGAGGCTTGGGTAATTAGATTCGAGGGATGCTTTTTCACCTGGTAACTTGGGCCAACTGGCCCAGGATTATCGATTGAAAGCTCATTAAGAGTTGCCTTGTGATAGAACACTTAGAGTCAAAAGTCTCAAAGATCTTTTCCAGAATTAAATGTGAAGTAACTACCTTCAAGTCATTTAAGCCCAAAAGAATTGTCATAACACAATTTGGATCTAACCTTTTAGAAATTTTCAAATTCTAAGTATGCAAGATTCATCAAGCATAAAAGAAGCCGAATATAATCACAAGGATTATCATAAATTCCATTTTTGTTTTTAAAATTAAACTTCCAAACTCTTTAATTTCTTTTCACTTAAGATAAACTCTGCTTATTTTTCTTTTTGCTTGAGGAAAGCAAAGTTTTATATTTGGTATTGTGATAACACATCATCTTAAACAGTTTTTAAGGGTCTATTTCATTTGTTTTCTTAGATTTTAATCAAATTTCTTATGTTTTCTAGTGAAATTTTAAAATAATCAAGTATTTAGAGTCGTATTAGTATTTTTGTATTTTCAGAAATTTTTGTCACAAAATAACCAAGAATTAAAGCCTTTTTAACAATACAAAACCGGTTCAAGAAGGCCCAACCGACCCAAAGAGCATAAAAATCGGACGCCCAGCCTTAAACATGGATGTTCGGCGGCCCACTTTGCAGGCTTGACGGCCAGCTCTCTACGCTCGGTGGCCCTCCTCTAATTTGCACACAAGCCCGGCGTCCAACCACACCTACTAAATTATTGTCCCACTAAGGCAATAGAAAATAAAACTCCAATTGAAGCATGGAATGGACAAAAATCTTCCGCAAAATATCTAAGAGTTTTTGGATGCATATGCTATGTCCACATTCCCACACAAAAAAGAAGTAAGCTGGATGAGAAGACAGAAAAAAGAATCTTCCTTAGGTATAATACACAATCAAAAAGATATCGTGTGTATAACTTGCAAATAAAAAAAATTCATAATCAGTCGAGACGTGGAGTTCGATGAAAATACTTCATGAAACTGGAAAGATGAAAAAGTCGAGAAAGAAAGCATTGAAGTATCACCACAACCACCTAGACTAGATGAACAAAAACGCGAAAAAGCAAGCACACCTACTCCAACAGTAGAAGCAATAACTGATTCTCCACCAAAAAAACCTAGACCTTTGCAAGACGTATATGAAACATGCAATTTTGTCAAGATCGAGCCTACAAGCTTTGAAGAAGCAGAAAAGCAAGAAGAATGAAAAAATGCCATAAAAGAAGAAATCAAGATAATTGAGAAGAACAACACATGGGAACTGGTAAATCGCCCTTTAAATAAAGATATCATTGGAGTCGAACGGGTATACAAGACTAAGCTCAATCCTGATAGATCTATTCAGAAGCATAAAGTAAGGCTCGTAGATAAAGGATATGCACAAATTTTTGGGATAGATCACATAGAGACATTTGAACCTGTAGCTCGCCCAGATAAAATAAAGGCGCTCATTGCACTTGCCGCACAAAAGTAATGGAAGATCTATCAACTAGACGTGAAATCTGTGTTTCTAAATAGAGAACTGGTGGAAGAATTATATGTTGATCAACCATACGGGTTCTTGAAGAAGGACATGAAGATAAGGTGCTAAGGCTAAAGAAAGCACTCTGAACTCAAGCAAGCACCGCGAGTATGCTACAATCAAATTGACAAATATTTCACTGATCATGAATTCAGAAAGAGTAAAACTGAGCCTACACTCTACATCAAGACGCAAGGTAATTCAAACACTCTCATAGTTTTTTTGCACGTGGACGATCTTATCTACACAGAAAATAATGAGACTATAATCAGAGAATTCAAAGAAGAAATGAAGCAGACATTTGAGATGACTGACTTAGAATTGATGCACTATTTTTTTGGCATTGAGGTAAACCAAAATGAAGACAAAATATTTATCTCGCAAAAAAATACACTCAAAATTTGCTACAAAAGTTCAAGATGAATAATTTCAATGTAGTATCTACTCATCTAGTTCATAATGAGAAATTACAAAAAGAAGATTCATATGGCCTAGAGAAGCAGATGCTTCACAATACAGAAGTCTTATTAGAAATCTCCTTTATCTAACTACCACAAGAGATGACATCATGTATGCAACAAGTCTACTATTAAGATTCATGCAAAATCTAAGTCAAAAGCACTATGGGGCTACAAGAAGAATCTTAAGATATCTACAAGGTACAAAGGATTATGGCATTCATCACTATAAATCTATCAAAGATCCAAAACTACTTGATATACCGATAGTGATTCAGCAGGATTAATTGACGACATGAAAAACACTTTTGGATATGCATTTATACTAGGATCAGGAGTATTCTCTTGAGCATTAAAGAAATAAAACACTGTGGCTCAATCATCTGCTGAAGCTGATTATGTTGCAGCCGCAAATGCTACTAGTCAAGTAATATGGTTAAGAAAAATATTCGAAGACATAGCAGAGCAACAAGAAGAACCAACAATTATGTTGTGCGACAGCAAGTTAGCAATAACAATGGCAAACAATCCAGTCCGTCATAGTAAGACCAAGCATATAGCTATCAAGTATCATTTTATACGAAAAGTTATATTGGAGAAAAAGATAAAAATCGAGTAATGCAACACAGATGAGCAACTGATAGACATTTTCACTAAGGCACTACCAAGATCAAAGTTCGAACTATTTCGAGAGATGCTTGGAATTACACAAATGTACATCAAGAAAGAGTATTAATGATGCTACATATTTGTAGAACTTTTTAGAATTTTCATGATCTTGTTTCATAAAAATAAATATCTAGTATTATGATGGAGAAGTCTAGAAGTTAATTAAATAAATCAAATATTAAAAATATCTAAGAATAGTATTTAAAAATATCTAGGTTGATATCTAGAAATATCTAAGATTTGGAATTATATCTAGAATCAACTTATGGAGCCTATATAAATAGATGATCATAGAGTACATTGTAACTAACTAATAAATAAATCAAACTCTACTAGCTATTATACTCTCTCCTTAGCTTAACCCATCAATAATATAACTATCAAAATTCTCAAACCATTTATCCAAACTACTTAATCATCAAAACTATCCTTGCTACAATATTTAAGTCCATAATACACTAAACCAATGTCAAACTATATCATAAAAGTAGAAAGTATTTTTTTTTTAATAGAAAATGGAGACTATTGTTTTTACAATAGAAAAAATAAAGAAATTACGTGCAACACAGATTTTTCTCTTTTTTAGTCTTAAATTTATATTATTATTTTTTTTAATCATTTTTATTAGTTTTTATATTTTCTTTCTAGTATTAATTTTATTTTTTATATTTATCTATATTTCATTATTTAGTTTTTCATTTTTATTATTTTTTTTAATTATTTTATTTTATTTATTATAATTTTTTTTATAATTTTATTTATTTTTTAATTAATATTTATACTTTTTTTTATTTATATTAATATTTCTTTTTATTTATTTTTATTTATAATATTTTTATATATATTATTTTTATTTTCATTATTTTAATTTTTTTAAATTTTTTTATATTATATAATTTTTTATATATTTTATTTTATTTTAGTAGATTTTTTTATTTTATAGATAGTTTTATATTATTTTAATTTATTAATTTTATATAATTAATTTATTTTTTTATAATATTATCATTTTTATATTTATATTATTTTATTTATTTTTATATATTTTTATTTTTTTCATTATATTTATATTATTTTTTATTTATTATTAGTTTTAATTTATTTAAATTTTTATTTTATTTTCTAATTTAATTTTATTTATATTTCATTTATTTAAATTTTCATTTATTTTATTTTAATTTTATTATATATATTTAATATTTTTATTTATTTCTTTTTAATTTTTTTTTTTTTAGATTTTTTTTATTTTATTTAATTTATTATTATCATTAATATTATATTTTTTTATTATATTTTTAATTATTTATTTATTATTTATTAATTTTATTTTAGTTAATTATTATTTTTTTATAATTTATTAGTTTTATTTAATTTATATTTATTTACTATATTTTTTTATTTTATACATTTATTATATTATTATACATTTATTTATTTATTTTATTTAATTATTTTATATTTTTTTTAATTTAATTCCATATTTCATTTATATTCATTTTTTAATTTTTTATTTTATTCATTATTTAGATAATTTTTATTTTATATTTTTATTATTTCATTTTTTTTATTTTTTTATATTTATTATAGATTAATATTTCTAATAGATTTTTTTATCAATTTTTTTTATATTTTTTATTTCTTTACTTTATTATTTTTATTACATATATATATATATTTATTTTTTTATAATTATTTATAGTTTTAATTTTATCTTAATTATTTCTATTTTTATCATTTATAATTTATATTATTAGTATTTTTTAGAGTACATTGTAACTAACTAATAAATAAATCAAACTCTACTAGCTATTATACTCTCTCCTTAGCTTAACCCATCAATAATATAACTATCAAAATTCTCAAACCATTTATCCAAACTACTTAATCATCAAAACTATCCTTGCTACAATATTTAAGTCCATAATACACTAAACCAATGTCAAACTATATCATAAAAGTAGAAAGTATTTTTTTTTTAATAGAAAATGGAGACTATTGTTTTTACAATAGAAAAAATAAAGAAATTACGTGCAACACAGATTTTTCTCCAAAAGTTGGTTACAATTTTAGCTTGACCTAGCTTCACTTGTCACAAAACAAATTAAAAAAAAAAAAAGATAACAAAAAAAATTTAACCTTCCATGAATGTAGCCCTTAAAAGCTGGCTGAAGTCATTCATTCATCCATTAGAGCATATATGTCACTGTAACAGTTGAAGTCAGACACAAAGGAAAAATGAGATCATGCCCCCCACCAACGTCAACTATTTCACACCATTCTCCTTATTCAATGGGAGTTTTCTACACAGACATGGGTTCTCTCTCTCTTCGCACGCTTTCATCATCAACAACTCTTTCTTCATCGCAAAAGAGAAGTAATTATTATACCAAGGAAATGCATAACCATAATAATGACAATGGAAGAGGAACAACTACTTCAAGCTTATTTCCATTTCATCATCAGTTTATGAGGGATTGCCGTTCTAGAAATTTTCAAGAACACCCCTGTAATAATAAAGATTCTGATTATGATTCCAGTGAGGATGGCAATGAAAAATTCCACAACCATGAAGAAGAAGCAGCAGCAGCAGCAACTAATAAGTTCAATGATGATGAAGAGAACCCTAATGAGGAGAAGTATTGCATGATGAGTAGTGGGAAAGAGGTAAATAGCAGTGAAAAGTCCAAAGTGTGTGCAAGAGGGCATTGGAGGCCTTCAGAAGATTCCAAGCTGAAGGAGCTTGTGGCTCTTCATGGCCCTCAGAACTGGAACCTCATTGCTCAGAATCTAGAAGGAAGATCAGGTTTGAATTTTCTACTCAAATAATAATGACTACTACTTAGCTATCTTTTGGTTCATTATTTCTTCTCTCCTGCCTTCTATTAATGTGATGAATATTTCTCCGCTTTAATTAATCTTTTGGTTCATGGTGCCTATACTCCGGTGGTTATGAAAGATATGTTAAAAAGTACTGTTAAAATTAAAATAACCGATATTTTATTATTTAATAATATTTTTCAATTTAAAAAATAAAAAATATTAGCAAAATAAAAAATATAAGTTTAATTTTAATAGTATTTGTATAATTATCGTAGCGACATAACTAGTTACTGTACACTCCATGAATTTAAATATGTTGAAATCAATTTTTAAAAAATATATATCAAATAGAGTAATTTATGATGAAATAATTTTTAAAAGTTTTTTATATATATTATTTGTGTGTTTCAGGGAAGAGTTGTAGGTTGAGATGGTTCAACCAACTAGATCCAAGAATAAAGAAGAATCCATTCAGTGAAGAGGAGGAAGAGAGGCTAATGGAAGCACATAGAGTGTATGGCAAAAAATGGGCTATGATTGCAAGGCTTTTTCCTGGCAGAACAGATAATGCTATCAAGAACCACTGGCATGTTATCATGGCCAGATACTACAGGGAGCAAAAATCCTTTCCTTCAAGGACCAATAGGAAAATCAGAAGATATAATAATAATAACCGTCAGAGCCTTCTCTTCAGTAGAAATAACATCACCACCAGTACTACTAGTGGTTATTATGGTGGTCAGTTTATTAATGGTTCAGCAACTATTACTCACATGGCTACTGCTTGTTGGAGACAACAACAAGATAATAATAATGAAGAGGACCCTAATGGCTTCTATAATCAACAACAGTTTCCTTTTGATTATTGTTTCTTCTCTGCTGGTAAGTGTTCTTTATTTCATTCATCTCATGTATCTCATGTATTATTTTAATGGTGATGCAAATAGTGGCATTGTTTTCTGAAACTTTTTCAAGGTGCTTGAAATAATGGCACTGTTTTTAAGTAGTAAGTAAATTAAAACATTTAACATAATTAATGAAGAAACTTTTAGGAATTAATATTGCACAACTGACATTAAACATAAAAAAAATGTAAATAAAAAAAATATTAAATATTTAAATTCAACAAACATAATTTTTATTTTTTAGTGAGTTTTATATTGAATTTGTTTGACAATCTACTGTATTATTGACTGAAATTGACTCTTACAGTATTCCTAGCATTACTCTATTTAATAATAAACACATTATACTTAGTGGAACTTATTACCTTCACACAGCTCCATGCTAACTTTGTTATTAGTTCATCTTTTTTTTCTTAATTTTATTTTGTTATTTTTATTTTTTATTTTTGAAGGTGCAACTAGCAATTATGATAGGTATTATTGGGATAATACTAATGACGACGGTGATGAATATCATAATCTTCGTCATACTCATCCCCAACAATATCTCTATCAAATGCAAATGCCAAAAGACCACAACTTTTACAGTTACTCATCGGGTTCCTCTTCAACAATTACAACAACACCCCATGTTTGTTTGGCCATGGAGCTATCATCGTCATCAACAACATCATCCTTTGCTCAAGACAGGAACAAGGTCCCTATTAGGGACCCCCATGATGCATCTTCTAATTATACACCACCATTTATTGACTTCCTCGGAGTAGGAGCCACATGATATGTGTATATATGCCCGTCTGAGTGTGACACAAACAACCCCCCCCCCCCCCCGCCGGCTCTTTTTTTTTCACTTTTTTATTATGTAATCGCTATTTTATTATTAATAATGAAATGTCGGTTTTTTTTTTCTTAGTCTAGATTAGAGATGGTAAAATTTTCCGAGACGCGGGGATCTTTGCGGGGACTGTCCCGAATGAGGATTCGATTGTGGGGAATTTTTTCCGTAAGGATGGGGATGGGGACAAAATTCCCCCGAAGCAGGCGCGGGGACCCGAGCGGGGATCCTCGCCCCGTCCCCGCTATTTCCCGAAATTAATGAATTCCTTAAATTATCTTTAATAGTTTATTTCTCATATATGTTTTTTAGTCATTTCTCACGCACACATATATATAGAAACCCAAAACTCCTATTCTTTATTTGCATAATCCTTTGCTCATCGTTGCGTCCTCCATTGCGTTATTTCGAAAGAAGTCACCATCGTGTCATTTAGACTTTTTGTATAAAATCTTGCAGTTTTTGTACAAGATAGATACTTGCAGCTCTATTCATATGGAAATTAATAATTAGTTAGAACTATTATGTAGATGAGGAATGGGGTCCCCGCGGGGAATGGGGCCCCGTGAAGAATGGGGCGGGGATGGAGAGCAAATCTGAGGGCGGGGATGGGGAGCAGGGAGGCATCCCCGCCCCCGCCCTACCCCATTAACATCCCTAGTCTAGATACGAAAATGAGAAATAATTTTAAAACATCTTTTGTGATATTTAATTATTTTTAAACTATAAAAAAAATAGATATTAAAATTTATTATTTTTTGTCATTATTTTATTATTAATTTAATTTTTTTAGTTTAGTAATTTAACAATATATTTAAATCTATACTTTTAAATATTGATGATTAATTGATTACCAAAAATAATAAATTCTAA
Organism: Arachis ipaensis; assembly: GCF_059453495.1. Classification (NCBI taxonomy): domain Eukaryota; kingdom Viridiplantae; phylum Streptophyta; class Magnoliopsida; order Fabales; family Fabaceae; genus Arachis; species Arachis ipaensis. The sequence goes on from NC_142443.1 coordinate 78,448,701, forward strand.
TAGTATTTTATCATTTCTATTTATATAAGTTTTAAGTATAAAAAACAATTTTTTCACACATTTTTATTTATTACTTTTTAATATCAAAAGAAAAAGATGTATAAGAAAGATATATAAAAAGATTATGCATATAATATTTTACTAAAAGTTTATGTACTTTGTGGCTTATTATATATAGGTAAAATAATAGGTAGATAATATGCACAACACAATAAGTGGTTATTCCATGAATGTTTTTATTTAGATATAAAAAAAAATTAATTTTTAATTTAGGTTAAAAATAAAATATTTATCATTTTGCGTATTATCGAGATATTTTTCAGGTAGGATTATTTTGCACGCTTCAGCTACAAAATTTAGGGATATATAAATGCATATTTCGTAAGCCTTCACAGTAAAATGAGGGACAAATATTACATACATATATATTTCATATAGTGTTAACGAAATATAAGTACTTTAAAATATAAATGTCACTGAATTTTTTAATTTTTGAATTCAAATAAAATATTATAATAATCACCACTAATAAATTCAAATTTTGTATTTAAGTTTGTATTTAACAAAAATTATGTTTACAAACTTATAAATTTTAAAGCAGAATGATTAATAATATTTTAAAATTTATTAAAAATTATCTTTTAATTCGTTGACATTTAAAGAATAGTTACTGAAACTTTTAATTTTAAAAGAATCCACCTAACATATTGTCTTTATTTTAAGGTAGTTGTATGTGTTGATCTCTTATGCCATCTTAATTTTTCAAAATCTCTCTCTCTCTCTCTCTCTCTCTCTCTCTCTCTCTCTCAATGAATTTTAAAAAATTATTAATCATTTCATTTTAAGTTTATAAATTTTTAAAAAATTTAATTTTTTTATTTTTGAACTAAAATATAAAATTTAGATTTTCAATTTAATAAATTTTTATATTTTATTTAGATTTAAATATTTTTATTAATATTTATATTTTAAAATGAATAGAAAATAAAAACAAGAAATACCGATATGTATGTTTATTAGCTAATATTTTGTCGCTTCCTATTCTAGCGAAATATATAAAAATAATATTTGAACATGATTCATTGCCTGCATGCTAAATACGTATAAATTATTTTTAACTCATTTTTTACTAAGACCTACTAAATAAACGTTTATCCTTAAATTTTATAGTCAAAACTTGCGAAATAACCCTACCTATGAAATTATGGCCTAATAATAGAGTATAAATCTTTTGTTTTTCATCCAAATTAAGAATTAACGAACATTTTCATTTAAATAAAAGAAAAATGCGCGATTCTATGGTTGCTTATATATATGTTTGCAGATCCAGAAGCTGTTAAAACTTTCTCGGAAGTTGCTCAATATAGGTGCGGTCCAACATCATTGAGAAGCCATTCGAGACAAATAGAAAGGAATAGTTGCTTGAGTTTTTGGTGAATGCATGTGTTGGCCTATGTGTCACTGAAATGTTACATACCTGATAATGATATAATAACCTCTACATGTGTGTGAATTTCCCTTCCTTTCTCACATGGAAAAGTACTTTAAAAAAATTCTATATTTTAATATCAATGTTTTTTTCTTCGTCTATGACCCTCGCTCTGATAAGAGGTGTGAGGTGGCAGGGGTTGTTTTGATTTTGATTTTTTTTATATGACTGTCATTGGGTGAAATTCTCAAATATGAGTGTTGTGATTTTCGAAATACCTGAGGTTGAAAAGATTGAGAACGAGGGGCAAAAGCAAAATTGTGATGACACAAAATAAGAGGGCTGAATCATAATTTTCTTTTAATTTCGAAAACACAGCTTGATTGTGGCGAATTATACCTTTATAAATTTTTTAAAGGAAAAATAAGCCAATTGGCATATTGCTTTTGAATTATAATTAAAAATATAGAAAGATAATTCGCACTAGGGGTGTAATTGATTTGATTTGGTTTAATTTTAGACCAAAAATCAATCGAACTGACCTGTTCGATTCTTTCACAATATCAATCATTTGGTTTGTTGTTGCAAGACAACTGAATCGAATCGAATCAAATTAACAGCGGTTTAATTCGATCGATTTTTTTAATTTTTTAAATGCTGATAATCAGAATTTCAATCACCATAAAACAAAGTTTAGAACGGTCAATAAACTAAAATAATAAGAGTACGTTACATCTAAATTCAATATAATTTCAACTTGTCCTAATAATTACACATAAAAACAAAGACAATTAAAAATGTCTAACAAAGAACAAAAATAAATACACTTTAAAACTAAATAAAAAATAAAATAGCCACCATACTTAATCTAAATCCATACCAGATTCATCATCATCTTCTCCAGTTGGTGCAATTTCTTCAAAAACAAAACAAAGAAATCAATATAGATTATAAATTATAAATATAAACTATGAAAGGAACTTCAAATTTTTTTTTTGCATACCTAATTCAAATTTCTCAAACTTCTCAATAAGCTCCTTGTAAGACCCGAAAAATTATAAAAAGATTAATTGGATAATTAATCATTAAATTGAAATAGTTAAAACGCGTTCGGACGGAGTTAAAAATCAAGACTTAGAAATTTAAAAATTTAACTATGATAATTGGATTTAGTGAATTTTTTCGAGTGGAGAAATGTAATTTTATGCGAAAAAATGTGTAGAAACACGTATCGGTAAATTAATCGGCAATACTGACTTAAGTTTGTCCGGCACTGTGAGTGAGATAATTAATTATGAGTGAAGAGGGTTAAGAAATTGAAATTTATAATTGGAAAAACGAAAATGATTAGAATGCACTTTAAAACACTAATTTTAAAAGTTTTGGCTCAAAGTTGGGTCAACGGATTAAAACAAGTGAACCGGACTCAAGTCCACATATATAAATACTCCCCAACACACTTAACACCATCACAATTCAGATTTTATGGAGAAAGAGAGAGAGAGAGAGTTCCACGATGAGAGAGATGGGAAAACAAAAACCCTAACTCACTATTCACCTCCAACTTCATATATCACCATAACTTTTGATCCGAAACTTCGATTGACGAGTCGTTTGCGCCCATGTGTCGCTCTCTTCATCCTCTTTGATTCTCTTTAAGTATTGTGGTGAGTACCTTGAAGTTCTTTGTCCAGTTTTATTTTCCCTTTCAATTTGCATTTTGGATGTGTGTATATTAAGATATTGAGATTTTGGTTGTTTAGGGGTACTCTAGTAGGAACTATTGTTGGGTTTCATCACAACTCTTAGTGGATAAGGTAAAAAATCACTAAATCCTTGTGGATAGTTGAATTTGATAAACCCTAGTATTTGATTTTGGTACAATGTATGGAATTAGATTGAATAGATGTTGATGGGAGTTGAGTTGTTAATTTAGGGTGCTTGAGATTTTTCTATCAGTGGCTGGAACTTGGTGAATTGCTTGGAAGCTTGTGAGGATCAATCTTGGTGGTTTTGAGCTTGGAGGAAAATCGGCTAAGGTACGGTTTAAGTTTCATTTAAATACCATGTAATGTGCCATGAAGTCCTAGGCTAGATGCCCCTAGGAATAAGTTTGAATTGTGTGATTGGATTAGATTAAAATGTTGTAATTCATGAAGTGTTAGTTTTTATTTTAATTTGGTGATTGGTTGTTTATGAGTTGTGAGAATGTGGTATGAGCTTGATGATTGAAATTAAGAACTGATGAAATGAATTATTGAGTTGATGAGTTAATGAATGTTAGGCGGAGGCCGTAAATTTTGGGCCTGAGGCCGTGATCGGATAAGTCCGAGTAAGTGTGATTGATTGGAGTGTATGAATTTGGTTTGATTATGTTTGGATTTAGTAACTATTGCATTTGGTATTGAATATGTGAAAAGTAGTTGAATTTTTGAATTGTTGATTGAAGTAGTTCGGAATAAATGATAAGGCTTGGAATTGGATGAAAATGGGTGATTTGTGTTATAAAATAATTTGATATAATTTGAGAGTGATAATGAATTATTGACAGGTTTATAATGTGGATGAATTGGTTGTGGATATAATGAGAATTTGGTGATTTTATGAATAGAAATTATTAGATGGATTGATAAAGTGGAAGTTAAATTGCAAGGAGATGAATGGTTAAATAAGTAGAGAATGAAGGAATCTATGTTGAGATTTTTTACGGATGAATATTGTATGGCTTTAGTTTGGTTTGGATCGTGAACTCATTGAAATGAGAAATTTCTGGTTTTGGGTGAAAACGAGTTTTTGGCCAACTTCGGCGGACCGTAACTCGGTCCTCGGAGTTGAAAATTCAACGAAATTTTATTTTTATGAAAATTTATTCAATAATATTTCCAATGGTTCAACAATGGTTGAAAAATAAATTCTTTAGAAAACTTTACGAACATTTGAAGATCTAGTTTTAAAAATTGAATTATGTAGAAGTTGCAGAATTTTGAGGTCATGTGTACGCATCACCCATGCTTACGCATGATGGGCATTTCAAAATTTAAAGAATTTCGTGCGAGTACTGTGCGAGTACCATGCGTAAGCGCAAAAGTGGACTCGTGCGTACGCACAACCGCCCAGCTTTGCAGAAAATATATTTTTGTATTTTTAACCATTCTTTGAGCCTTCTAAACCTCTATAAATGCTGTTATTATTTTAAAGCGGTAAAATAGAGGGTAGAGGAGTTAGGAATGAGACCGAATACGTCAAGACATTGAATTGAGGAAAGATGAACTAAATGTGAAGTGAAGTATAATGAGGATGAAAAGGAGAGAGGATGATGATGAGATATTGTGATGACTTTTGATGATTATGATTATGAACGAAGTGAAATGAAATTGAGGAGGAAGTCGATAATGGAATTAACTCTGATTTGAGATGTACCTGCTTGGGTAGATGCAGTAGAGTGATTCTACTTGCTCCAGAATGTGGTTGAGATGTTCCTGGCTGGGTAGATGCAGTGGCGTGGTTCCACATGCTCTGGTGGTTTCATCCCGCTCGCAGAGGTTATGAGTTTTAACTTGGCAAGGATTGTGGTGGTGTACTGCCTGTCCAATATCGCAATAGACATGGGGATTGTGGTTGTTTACCACCTATGAGTTGTGAAAATTGTGATTTATGCACCTGGTAGGGATCGTGGTGATGTACCACTTGTCTAGGGTTGCAGTTAAGATAGGGATCATGGTTATTTACCGCCCACTGGTTTCCAATTAAAAATCTTGTGAGGATCGTGGTGGTGTACCACTTACAATGGTGGGGATCGTGGTGGTGTACCACTCACCAGGTGGGGATCGTGGTAGTTTACCACCCACCGCTTCTCAAGAGGACGATATCCAAGTTAGCTACCGGATGTGTCAGGTTTTGGCAAAGTAACCGACATGTGAGCTCATGGCTAGTAGGACAGATATGCATCATCTGCATTTGTTTGAGTTTGCTATTCTTGTCATGGCTTGTTTTCTTGTACATGTAAATGACTATATGCTAATTGACTTACTTGCATGTACTTGTGTATTACTTGTTTGCCTTGCTTGTGTTTGTATAATTGAGAGGTCCCTCATGCTGGTGTTGGTTGACACTGAGGGCTATTCTGTTTGGAGTTCGGAGAATTGTGGAAACATGGAGGTAAATGATTGTGGAAACTTTGATGAAGGTGAAATAGATCAGAATTCCCCGTTAATTACAGATTAGTGAGAACCTATGATGGAAATAATAATGTATGGAGTTTAACATTGCTTAGTGAGTTTTCTGTTGCCTTATATTGTATCTATTTGGCATTTTTACCGTATTAGAAACCCATGGATCGGGAGTTCTCATTCTGTATATATCAACTGTTATTCAAATGCAGGTTCTGGTGCTTCATGGTGAGCTGGAGTTCGTCTGGAAGATGGTGAAGTTATTCTGAAATCTACTTGTATTTTGTTTGGATTCCTCTCTCTTTTAATTTAGAAAGCTTTAATGATGTAAATGTAAATATTTCTTTTGAAACCTTGCCTATAGAGGCCATATTGTATATTGTGGGAGAGATAAGATTTGTTATCAACCATTTTATTAGGCTGTAATCCTAGCCGACCTAAACTTCGTAAGTCATGACTAATGATTATTATAAATATGTTTATATACATATTCTGTCTTTACTCTATTCTACCTTTAAGTTTTATTTTACCTATTTATCCGAATACATTATATTCTTCGACACGTGTATGTAAGCTTGCGATTTTCTTTTACTCTTTTCAGTCTTCTCGTTTATTAATTCCTTCTATATATATATATATATATATATATAACTCCACCTTGAGTCATACCACCTTATTATCATTGACTTACGACTCGAGCATAAGGATTTGAATATTAGGGTGTTACACTCCTCAAAATCAGTTGTTATTGGAGAAGCACGATATAACACCCTAATATTCAAATCCTTATGCTCGAGTCATAAGTCAATGTTAATAAGGTGGTATGACTCAAGGTGGATTTATAATACATATATAATTGAAAGGAATTATTAAACAAGAAGTATGAAAAGGAGTTAGTTTAAAATCACAAAAGGAAACACTCACGTATCAATGAAAAAGCTCAAAGCACGTTCGGAAAGAAAAACAAAATAAAGCATTAAGGAAGAATAGGATAAAGACAAGATATATATATATATATATATATATAGCCAGTAGTCACAACCTATTAGGACGGCTAGGGTTACCTTAATAAAAATCAGTTGACAACAGCATTTCCTATCTCTCCCAAGGACCAGAACCAGAACCAGCCCTACAGAGCACCTCACCTGAGGCAATCCTAAAGACCACAGAATACCCAACAGCAGACCCCTCAAATTACTTATCCTTCCTCATCTTCTAATGACGACTTACTACAATCTATTGATCGGAGACAACAGACCATGGAAAATAACCTTTATGCTACACTAAATGGTCTGAACTCTACTTTGCAAGCTCTTGTCTCACAGATTGGATCAATGAATAACTCCAATAACCAGCCTTTGAGCTCCAGTGGAATCCCCTCCCAGCCATTACCCAATCCAAAGGGTGGCATTAATGCCATCACCCTAAGATCCGGAACCACACTGCAGGAGAGGAATCAGGAGGAGCCAAGCCCACTAGAACACACCTCAGCTGAAGAGGTAGTGGAAATAGAAGATGTTGAAGAGGAAGAGGACATACAGGACATAGATGAAAAAGAAGAAGTTCAACCATAGGAAGAAGCACCAAAAGGCGCAGACACTGCAGAAGACACCACTCCCATTCCATTTCCACAACTTGCAAGGAAGCCCAGGAAGCAGTTGGAACCTGATCCCAAAATGGTAGAGATATTCAAAAAGGTTGAGGTAACTGTTCCTCTTTTTGATGTTATTCAACAGGTACCTAAATATGCAAAGTTTCTAAAAGATTTATGTATACATAAAGACAAAATTAATGAATTAGAAACTATTCCTTTAGGTAGTTCCATATCTGCTTTAATGGGAGGTTTACCTGAAAAGTGTAGTGACCCAAGTCCATGTATGGTTAATTGTACTATTGGTGGTGTAGTATTTTCTGACTGCATGTGTGATTTAGGAGCATGTGTGAGTATAATGCCTTTGTCTATATATGATATTTTGAGGCTCCCTCCCTTAAAAAGGTCGGCAGCTCATTTTGTGTTAGCAGATAAAAGCATTATTACCGTGGCTAGAGTTGCTGAAGATGTATTAATGGGCATTAAGGGGCTCACATTTCCCATTGATTTTTATATCCTGGAGATGCCCCAAAATGACTCAGAGAAGCCATCATCAATCCTACTCGGAAGACCATTCCTGAAGACCTCGAAGTTCAAATTAGATGCCTTTTCAGGAACATACTCTTTTGAAATAGATGGCCGAGTAGTAATCTTCAATCTGAATGGCGTTATGAAGCATCCACCGGAGGATCATTCTATCCTCCAGTGTGACATTATAGATGAAACCATGGCTGAAATTCACCAGGAGGAATTTGAAGAGAAGTACATAGGACAAGGTCCAAGTGTGGGGACATTCTTGGAGGACAATGACAGTGCTTCACCATTGTTACCAGCTCCAAACAACCCAGAGCCTGACCATGATCAGAAGTTAGAATTAAAACCCCTTCCTCCACACCTCAAATATGCTTACCTTGAAGACAATCAGAAGTTTCCAGTTATCATTGCAAGGGAACTCACTTCTCAACAGAAAGAGCAGTTACTTAGTGTGCTGAGGAGGCACAAGAAGGCAATTGGTTGGAATTTGGCAAACATAGTAGGCATCAATCCTCAAGTCTGTGAGCATAGGATATTTTTAGAAGGGGGAGCAAGACCTGTCCGTCAACCCCAGAGAAGACTAAACCCCACTATCTTAGAGGTTGTCAAAAAGGAAGTGACCAGACTATTGGAGGCAGATATCATCTATCCCATCTCAGACAGTGAATGGGTAAGCCCAGTACAAGTGGTGCCCAAGAAGTCTGGAGTCACTACAGTGAAGAATGAGCATGGAGATCTCATTGCAACCAGAGTTCAGAACGCATGGAGGGTCTGCATTGACTACAGACGCCTCAACCAGGCCACTCGTAAGGATCACTATCCTCTTCCATTCATTGATCAAATGCTGGATCGCCTGTCAGGTAAATCACATTATTGTTTTTTAGATGGTTACACAGGTTATTTCCAGATTCATATAGCTCCTGAGGATCAGGAAAAGACCACTTTTACATGTCCTTTTGGGACTTATGCTTACAAGAGAATGCCCTTTGACTTGTGCAATGCACCAGCTACCTTCCAAAGGTGCATGATGAGTCTTTTCTCTGATCTTATTGAGGATTGTATGGAAGTTTTTATGGATGATTTTAGTGTTTATGGCGATTCCTTTAGCCTTTGCTTAGATGGATTATATAGAGTATTAGATAGATGTGTCAGTACAAACCTTGTATTAAATTTTGAAAAATGTCACTTTATGGTAAAACAAGGTATTGTACTGGGACATGTTGTGTCTAATACTGGCATTTCTGTAGATCCAGTAAAGGTGGATGTCATTTCTAGTTTACCTTACCTCTCTTCTGTGAGGGAAGTCCGTTCGTTCCTTGGCCATGCAGGTTTTTACAGGAGATTCATTAAGGACTTCAGTAAGGTAGCACTTCCCTTATCCAGGCTACTGCAGAAGGATATTGAGTTCGAGTTCAGTGAGGATTGCAAACAAGCATTTGATAAGCTGAAGACCGTCCTGACTCAAGCTCCAATTGTGAGAGGACCAGACTGGAGCCAGCCATTTGAAATAATGTGCGACGCCTCCAACCATGCAGTAGGAGTAGCACTAGCTCAGCGTGAAGGTAAAGACCCATTTGTTATTGCTTATGCGTCTAAAACTTTAGATGCCACTCAGTCCAATTACACTACTACTGAGAAAGAGATTCTTGCTATTGTTTTTGCTCTGGATAAATTCTGAGCCTATTTACTTGGTACGAAGGTAGTAGTGTACTCAGACCACGCAGCTCTAAAGTATCTATTAGCTAAAAAGGAGTCCAAACCAAGGCTTATACGTTGGATACTGCTATTACAAGAATTTGATTTAGAAATTAAGGATAGGAGTGGTAACCAGAATTTAGTGGCAGACCATTTGAGTCGCCTTGAGCACATTACAGATGACCCCACTCCTATAGCTGATAATTTCCCATTTGATAACCTGCAAGCAGTATCTGAGGTAGTCCCTTGGTATGCACCTGTAGCTAATTATCTAGTTAGCCGCACCTTTCCTCCAAACTTTTCTAAGCACCAAAGAGACAAGCTGAAAAGTGAGTCTAAATATTATATATGGGATGATCCATATTTATGGAGATGTGGCACTGACCAGGTAATTAGACGGTGTGTGTCTCAATCAGAATTCCTGTCCATCTTAGAGGCATGTCACTCATCTGAGAGTGGAGGACATTTTGGCCCTCAAAGAACAGCTAGAAAAATCTTAGACTGTGGATTCTGGTGGCCTACTCTTTTTAGAGACGCTGCTGAATTTTGTAGATCTTGTTTCCCATGCCAAAAATTTGGTAATATATTCAAGAGGGATGAGATGCCTCAACAAATTATGCTTTTCTGTGAAATTTTTTATGTTTGGGGCATTGACTTCACGGGTCTATTTCCAAATTCTAATGGTTATTTTTATATATTGTTAGCTGTGGATTACGTTTCCAAATGGGTGGAAACCATTCCTACCCGCACTAATGATGCTAACACTGTTGTTTCCTTTGTGAGAAACCACATTATTTGTCGCTTTGGATCACCACGAGCAATAATGAGCGATCAAGGCACCCATTTTTGTAACAGGAGACTAACATGATTAATGAAGAAGCATAGAATAATTCATAAGGTTGCAACAGCCTACCATTCTCAAACTAATGGGCAAGCCGAGGTGTCAAACAGAGAGATAAAGCGTATCTTGCAGAAGATAGTCAAACCTCATAGAAGAGACTGGAGCACCAGGCTACAAGATGTACTCTGGGCATACAGAACAGCATACAAAACCCCCATTGGGATGAGTCCTTTCCGCTTAGTTTATGGAAAAGCTTGTCATCTCCCTGTTGAAATAGAGCACAAAGCCTTTTGGGCAGTAAAGGAGTGCAACATGGGAATTGAGAAAGCCGGAGCTGAAAGGAAGTTGCAACTGCAAGAACTGGAAAGCCTTCGCCTAGAAGCTTATGAGAACTCAAGACTATACAAGGAGAAGATGAAGGCTGTACATGATCAGCACATCAAGAGAAAAGAGTTCCAACCTGGGGACTTAGTCCTCCTTTACAAGTCTCGACTAAGGCTCATGCCAGGCAAGTCGAGATCAAGATGGGAAGGTCCATACAGAGTAGAGAAGGCCGAACCATACGGAGTTTATCACCTAAGCCATCCTTCAAGCTCTGAACTTATCAAAGTTAATGAACATCGTTTAAAGCTGTACCATGGCGAGAAGCTGAAGAAAAATAAGGAGCTCGAGATCTTCCTCTTGGAAGATCCCCACATAGCCGAAGTCTGAGCTAGTGGAGCGTCCAACTTACGGACGTTAAAGCAAAGTGCTAGGTGGGAGACAACCCACCATGGTATGATCGTTCTTTTCCTTATTCTTAGTTTTCTTATTCAATAACTCTTCTCTTTATCAGTACATTTCATGCATCTATATTTACATACTTTTATTTTTAATAAAAAAAAAATTTCACGCGACGCGACCGTTTCATTGACGCGTCCGCGTCGCAGGAGATGGGAGGAAATAATAAAACGAACAGAGAGTCCCGCAAGAGCGTGGCTGGAGGCGTGTCAGTGGCACAAAACGCCCCACGCGACCGCGTCACCGACGCGTCCGCGTCAATTGGGAACATTGGCCTCCCACGCGACCGCGTCACTCACGCGATCGTGTGCCCTAGAATTCGACGTGAAAAGGGTGCACGACCGAAAGTTGTGCTAGAGTGGTGCTGGATTGGTGCTGAACGCACAATCCTTCCCACGCGGCCACGTGACCGACGCGACGGCGTCATATCCTTCTAATGGCCACTCACGCGATCGCATGCCCCACGCGATCGCATCACCCCAGATTTGGCAAAAATAAAATTTCGAACAGAGAGTTGTGCGAGCGCGAGGCTGCCCTCGCGCCAGTAGCATGAAACGGGTCACGCGACTGCGTGACCGACGCGACCGCGTCAATTAGTATCAGTGCAAGTCGCGCGACCGCGTGCCCCACGCGACCGCGTCGCTTGCGCCGCACAGCTTCTCTGATTTGCCAATTATCTTGTCTTTCTTTTCCCCAAATCCTATTTTCTCTTTTCCCTCCTTATTTCTTCCTTCTTCCTTCTTCCTTCTTTCTCACTTTCTACTCCCTCTCTCTCTCTCACCCCCATTAACAAGGTTTTTTTTCTCCTTCTCCCCTTACTTTTCTATTGTTCTTCTTATTTTTATATGTTATCTTCTTTTCTTTTCTTTTTACTTTCATTATCCATATTTTCTTTTTCTTTTTTTTTTCCTTTTTACTTGGTGTTGGAAATTTATTTGAGTCATTATTTCTCATTATATGCTTGTGGATTGTTGTGAAATTGTTTGGCAATTATAAATTTTTTTTTAAAGGGTTGCTTGCATGTTCACTTTAATACTTTCTATACCTTATTTACCATGCATGCTATATGTTTGTGAAAAAGCCAATATGGCATTATGCATTTTTCTACGTTATTCTATTCTACTATTAAATGCTTATTTTTCACAAAACCCCTTTCATATTTTATTCGTTGAAAATAATTGTCAATACAAACGTGATGGTTTGTTACGAGTGATGCTTGATCTATGCTACTCATACCTTTGCCAGCATGCCAATAAACATCTTGAATCTAATTTCCCAAATATGCACTTGCTTTATTCCCTTTGATGAACTTTTCACATGTAGTCATGACCATGTGTTCACTTCATTCATCTTTAATGTGCATTGATTGCCACCCATACCATCTTATTCCTTGCTCTATCTCTTTGAATTATGTTACTTTCTTCTTTTCCCCTTTCAGGATGGCCACCAAGAAAGAAAAAGAGAAAGCTACTCCCAAATCAATAGCAAGAAGAGGAACAAAAAGAGCATTAGTGGCAGAACCCTCTTCAACTGCGGTTAAACCCTCAACAAAAAGAACTAAGAGGATTATCAAGGTTGATGATAAAGAAAGAGCCTTCCCAGCAAAGGACACTGCGCGATTTCCCAATCGCTACTGTGAGTAGATGTTCTCTATCCTGGCAGAAAGGAGTTACAACAACGAATACCTTCTTCTCCTCCCAAACCATATTGCTACCTTTGTTGAGCCACAAATTGCACAAAGACAATGGGGTTTCCTACAGAGACAGCCAAGGTAGGTCAATCTTTCTTGGATAGTCGAGATCTACTACAACTTCCACCTGCCAACCCTGTAGTCTGTCTTTGTCCGTCAGAAGCAAGTCCCCATTACAGAATAGGCCATTCAAAAGGCTCTAGGTCTTCCCCCTGTTCCAGAAAGATTGACGCCTTTCAAGAAGCCGCACTCAAGCGCCAGATGTACCAATTTGACTGGGATGTCGTTCTCAAAGTTATTGCACTACCTGGCAGCCGTTGGATCTACGGATACCATCATACCCGCCCTAAGGGAACATCGGCTTCAGTACTTACCTTGGAGGCTCGCGTATGGGCACAGATCATGTCCCATTATATCTTTTCGAGCACTCACGAGTCCTCCTTCACTGCAGACATGGCTGTCCTACTATGGTGCATCCTTACAGACCAACCTCTGAACCTACCAAGACACATCCGGAATGCCATGGGACACGTACAAATTGCGGGTAACTTACCTTTTCCCGTCTTGGTCTCAGATCTTGTCTCAGCAGCCGGAGTCTCCTATAGAGCTGGGGACACCAAAGCCATGCTCCCACGGGATGATCAGTATGTCCCTAACGGGAAATACATCAGACCTCCACTAGCCACCACAAGCCATCCTACTGAACCAGTTGAAGATATTCCTTCTTCAACACCACAAGCACCTACAACAGACCAACTGCTCCATCAGATACTCGAAAGGTTGGATCGGCAGGAACACAAAGCTAAGATAAGAGAGCGCCGTAACAAGCGCCGATTCACATACCTCAAGGAGCTGATTATGGGAAAATTCAAGGACTCAGACACCCCGGACTCCACTTCCTTTACCAGCACAGGAAGCCATGATGGCTCCGACTGTGGAGACACTGCTACCAGCCCCCCTTTGTTCCTGACAGATGGCACCGAGGACGGTGCAGAGCCTTAAGTGTGGGGAGGTCGGTCAGTACCTAACTTCCGGAGGTAATTTCTCTTCCCTAAACACCAATAAATTAGGATATTTAGTTAGTTTTTCTTCTATAGAATAGGATAAATTGCATAGTAATAGATTAGTTGCATGCATGTTCTACTTGATCGAAAGGACAATAAGTTTTCCTCTAAGACCCTATTTTTGGAACAAAATTTCACTAACTTTAATTAAAACTTTTATGATAAATTTGCTTGAAGCTGTATTTAGAACATGATTTTTTTAAGCCAAAGAACACACAACCTGTGAGATTTGAGCCTTTATGCATGGTTACATTATTTAACCATAATTATTTTATTCTTGTGTGTTTACTTCTCTATGATTGTAATCTATATTTTGTTCCATCCTATATGTCCAATGTTTATTATATTTATATGCTTGCATATGATTGAGGCCATTAATTGTTTAGCTCACTTATCCAAATTAAGCCTACCCTTTCAATTACCTTTGTTAGCCACTTTGAGCCTTTAAATCCTATTTGTTCTATATTTTACCACATTACTAGCCTTAAGCGGAAAAACAATTATATATCCCAAACTGAATCTTTGGTTAGCTTAAGATAGAATTGTGTGTGCTAATTAAGTATGGGAAATTGTGGAAACAAAAGATAATAAGGGAATGTGTCATGATAATATAATGGAAATTTGGACACCTGCTCATGTGAAACTATAAAAAAAAAAATAAAAAATATTCAATAAATAAATAAGGAGAAAAAATTTCCCCAATGTTAAGTTAAGAATTCAAAGATCAATGCATGTATGATAAAATTAAGATAAAAAGTTGATTCATGAGTATGAAATGTGAAAGAGAAATTCTGGGTAGCTAGGTATGAATTCTAAAGTTATATAGAATATATATAGGTTATGTTAAAGCTTGGGTTAATTAAAGATTCAGTTTATAAGCTTACTTAGCCATATATGTATCCTTACCATTACCTTAGCCCCATTACAACCTTGAAAAGACCTCATGATGTTTGCATTGGTATATTAAATGTTGTTGATTGGTTAGGAGAAGAACAAAAATTAGAGAGCACGATTAGAGAAGGATAGAGTGATTGCCCTATACACTAGAGAGATTAGAGCATACATACATCATCAGTGAGGGTTCAATGCTTAGAATTCTATGTTCCCTGCTTTCATGAGCTACCTTCTTGCATTTTTATCTGTTCTTACTGTATGAGAATTGAATTAGTGGAATTTGATTTGTAATTGTTTTGAAGAGCTTATTTACTATTGATCAAGTGGACAAGAATCATATAGTTGCATTCACATATATAGGTTGCATTGCATTACATGAGTTTTACATGTTCCTACTCATTTATTTTATCTCCTTTAAATAAGCATGAGGACATGCTAATATTTAAGTGTGGGGAGGTTGATAAACCACTATTTTATGGTTTATAATGTGCTTAATTGTGTGGTTTTATCATGGTCTTTACCCACTTATTCATATGATTAGCATGCATTTATATTTCCTTCCTAAAATCATTACATGATTGAAAACTTGCTCCCTAGAGACTTTTAATTACGCATTTTAATTCTCCCTTATTCCATTCGATGCCGTGATCTGTGTGTTAAGTGTTTCAGGCTTTATAGGGAATGAATGAGTTGGAGATTGGAAAGGAAGCTTGCAAAAATGGAAGGAACACAAGAAATTAAGGAGATGACCAGCGAGGAGTAACGCGGCCGCATGGCTCACACGACCGCACGAAAGAGAGGAAATCGCAGTGACGCGGCCGCATGGCTCACGCAACCGCGCGGATTGGAATAGCACAAGTGACGCGGAGGCGTGAACGACGCGCTTGCATGGCAAGCAAAACGCCGAATGACGCGTCCGCATGAATGACGCGTCCGCATGAATGACGCGATCGCGTGATGTGCGCGATCTGCATAATCTGCAGAATTCGCTGGGTGCGATTTTGGGCCCTGCTTTGACCCAGTTCTCGGCCCGGAAGAGCAGACTAGAGCCAGAGAACATGCAGAAACCAACAACAACATTCATTCTACACAGTTTTTAGTTTTTAGATCTAGTTTTACTCCTCCTCTAGGTTTTCTCTCTCTACACATTCATAGTTCTTATGATTTTAATTTCTATTGCTCTTTGCATTGGGATATTGAGAAGAGTTATTATCTCATCAAGACTTCGTCATTCTAGTTCATTTTCTTTACTTGGCTTTACTCTTCCATGTCCTTTAATTCACTCAATTTTACTATTGGATTATTTTAGAATTTATTAATACAAGAGTTACTTTTATTTTTAACTGATTCCTTTGAGTTTTATTTATCATGTCTTTCTTTAATTCCCTTTCCTATGTTATGAGTTCTACATTCACAATGAGCGAGTAGTTCCCTAACTTGATGGAGAGTTGATTGAAAGGAACCCTTGAGTTGGAATGCTTAAAAGAAAAATTGTAATTAGGTTTATTGTTGGAATGCTCTCTAATCACTGACACTAATCCTTTTCAATTGAGCGGATTGGAACTTGTGAATAGAAACAGCATTTCAACTTGTTTGACCTTCCCTTACCTAGTAAGGGATAACTAAATAGAACAACCTTCAATTATCAATTAATCTTGAGAGTACTTCAACAAGAATATGGCTTCCAACTAATCTACTCCCAGTCAAGGCTTCTATTTAAATTATTTAATTTCCTGTTTATTCAACTCAAACCATTTTGAAAATATCTGATTAATAAAATAGCACACCTTTCTGCAACTCGTTGGGAGACGACCTGGGATTCATACTCCCAGTATTTTAATTTTAATTTTTGTGACATCCTTCTAAATTGATAAGCGGATTTCTGGTTGGTTAAGAACTATACTTGCAACGCATATCTTATAACAATTATTGACTCGCCAATTTCCGCCACGTCAGCGCGCATCCCCAATAGTCTATGCATATATTCATAATCATTCGTCAATCAATTTCATCTCATTGGGGGGATCTGGAGAGTTAAAGTGCTTGGTCACAACTTGCGACGAAGGGTCAATAGAATCTCAAATCTTAACCTGGAGCAAGTAGAGCCGACCCACTGCATCTACCCAGAAAAATTCTTGACTCAGATAAAGTCTTAAATCATATGTCATTCTCAACCAGGAGCAAGTGGAGGTGAACCACTGCATCTACCTTGGGAGACTCAAACCATAACCCAGAGCAAGTGGAACAATGCCACTGCATCTAGCTGATCAGGTATATCTTAATCAGAATCGTTTTTAATATCAATTTCATTTTCAATCTCATTAACAATCTCCCCTTCAATCTCATTTTAATTCATATTCAATAGTAATTAAAATCATTAATCATCATCCTTCGGCATCATAATTAATTACCACTCATCATCATAATCATCCCCATCATACATCACTTCACATTTTGTTCATTTTCTCTCAATTCACCAATTCAACTCTTTATGTCTCATTTCTAACTCTTCTATCTTTAATTACACCGACTCTAGACTCTTATCGGGGTTTACAGAAGTTTAGAAGGTTAAAAGAATGGTTAAAAACTCAAAAATTTAAGTTTTGCAGAACTGGGTGGTCATGCGTATGCATGAGTGCAAAAAATTGGCATAGTCACATACGTAGACTACCTTCACGTATGCGAGAAATTTGGGTAGTAGAGCACACTTGCATATGCATTACATGTGTCGCATACGCATGAGCATAAATGTGACAAAGTCGCGTACGTAGACCATGTTCACATATGCATGGGTATTGGCAGTGACCAATTACCACATACGCACGATGGATTCCACGTATGCATGACATATCAAAGCTTGAAAAATTCTCATATGCTGCAGAAATCAGTTTTTCAGTCCAAATTTCAAACCTTCATATCTTTTTTCACAAAAATCTTTTTCAACAATTATTGAACCGTTGAAAAGATCGATAAATAAATTTTGATAAAAACCCAATTTTGAAAAATTTCCAACTCCAAAGACCGAGCTATGGCCTGCCAAAGTTGGCAAAAAATTAGTTTTAACTAAAAATAGAATTTACCAACTTTTTCAAAAGTTCACAAGGCAAAACAGTTTTAACATCAACAGAATGACCCTAAACCACTCAATTTCACACATTCACCAGTAACCAAACTCAAACATACGCCATTCATACATTTAACTCAAATTCATCAACTTCACACCTCAAATCCTCAATTTTCACTATTTCAACAAATCCTTACCAAATTCCACATACTCAATACTAAAATTTCCATTCAAACTCATGCATCAATATACAATACATTCACCAACTTATCACTCTTACCATTTTCTGGCCTCCGACCCAACATCCATCAATTCAAACATAATTCATAATTGCACAATCACCATCCAAATTATCAATTTCAATAACACATAAACTACATACATCGATTCCAACCAAACACACAATTCATACTTATTCCTAGGGACATCTAGCCTAGGATTTCACATTACATTACACGGTATTTAAATGAAACTTAAACCGTATCTCTTGGAAGTCAAAATTAAGCTCGTCACTAGTGAATTTTTGCCAAGCCTTAGCTCCAAGCCTCACCAATGACCAATCTAGTGCCTCTAACACAATACTACACTATTTTCACATAATATACATTAGGGTTTCATAAAACATTATAAACACAAGGAAAGTGGTTCTCACCTTTTACCCACTAAAATATATGATGAAACCCAGCTATAGCTCATTCAAGAGTATCCCTAACCCAGCAAAATCACAAGATTTCTCAATACCCAAAACTCAAATTTGAATTTAACATGTACTACGAAATTGGGGTAAGAATTCAAAAATCTTACCGATCTATTCAGATATAATTGTAAAGGATGAGATGGGTGACGCGTAGGTGTAAACGGTGCGGCGATTGGAGCTCTAGAGGGATAGTTATGGTGGTTTGAATACTTGGGGAGTTAGGGTTTCACTCTTATCTTCCCTATCCCTTCAATTGAACATGAAACATAAGTGAATGGGACTTTGGTTTCTGAATAGCCTTAGTTAAGGGCTTATATATGTTGGGTTTGGGTCCAACTTTAGGCCAAAACCTTTAAGATTAACGTTTTAATTTATATTTTAAATATTTTTACTTTTCCAAATCATAAATTCTAATTTCTTAACCTTCTTTACTCATAATTAATTTTTTCAGCTATAGTACCAAACATATTTAAGCGGTACTGCCGGTCAAATTTTCAATACGCGTTTTTACGCAGAAAACTATGTTTTCTCACTCAGAAAAATCCTCTGAGTCTAAATATCATCGTTAAATTTTTAAATTATGATTGCTAAATTTTCCAACCCTTCTTGCTCATATTTAATTAATTACTTATTGAATTATGGTTTGACCGAGTTTTACACACAAAGCCAATTTTGTTCAAAAATTAGAGACAAGCAACAACAATTAGTGACAGTAATTTTATTCAAAAATTTTATCCAAACTCATCAACCTAATTGTTCCGAGGGTTTCATGAAACTAGGAGGTCGATATCGGATGAGATCTTTTTGATCTGTCCAAGGTGGCCGTATCCGACTGGTTGGGGTAGGAGGCGCTGCTGGTCCTTGTTCACCGGAGGAGGTGGTACCTGCAAGAGACTCCGAAGCTTAAGTCAGCACGGGCTTTAAGTAGGTTTTTTTGTAGAATTGGAGTATGAGTTATACCTGGGTGCTCTAGTGTATTTATAGTAGTGCTTTCATGATCTTCTTTTGATATAAGTTGGTTATCCTATCTTATCTTTTTGGGGAGGAGATATTTTTCTTTTGTCCGACTGCCCTTTGATGGGAGGTGGTTCCTTCACTCTAGGCCTTCTTGGGCCTTTGAGGCGTTTGTCCGAGCTCTTTGCAAAGAGATCAGTGGTGGGCCAACCTTTCGTGAGGTTGACCCCTTTGTCTTTAGCTAACTGGGCCCTATAGCTCAGACCGGTGTATGAACAGTGCCCCTGCTCAAGCTTCGATCTTCCCGTGAGATCGTGCTTTTGAGCTTCAATCTTTGAGGAAGTCGTGCTCTTGCATTAGTTTGGTCGGGTGATGAATGGATTTTTGATGGTTTAGAATTCACAAAGGAATTCTCGTGGCAATATAGTTTCTAAACCAATAAATAACACTTTTATACAAAAGATTGTTTGTCACTAAAACAAACCTCTAAATTTATAAACCGAAGTATTGGAACCTCGGGTCGTTCTCCCTAGGAATTGCAATAAAGTGTCATGTTATTGGTTATGAGATATTTTGGGCTTGTTGGGATAAGAGACATGAAATGTAAATGGCAATAAAAATAAACTAACAACTAAAAAGGTCTTGGCAAAGGTTGGTGGTCAAAGATCTCTATCCTTATCACTAACCACAACATGAGAATTGGCAAGGATCAATCCCACTAAGTCATCCCCTAACTAATAGTAGAGGAAAGTCAAGTGAGCTATATCAATCCAAGTCCATAAGTCCTAGTTCTCCACCAAATCAATTAGTGAGATCTAGAGTTAATGGCTCCCAATCGTCAACTACTTGGGCATTAGTAACTCAAGAATTCCTAAGTTACCTTCCCAAGCCAAGAGCATAAAATTCTACTCTAACATCCTTCCAAGTATTTTATCAAACACTTGGAAGGCATAAAAGGAAAACATAGTAAAATTGCAAGAGAAGTAAATCTACACTACTCAATTTACACTACTCAATTGCAAGGAATTAAACAACAACAAATCAAATGAACAATAAAGGAACATGAATCATAAATTACATTAAAGAGAAATAGAAGAAACAAAAGTGCATCAACATAAAAGTAGAGAATTACAAGAACTAAATGCTAAACCAGAAAGAGAAGAGGTAGAAGAAGAAGAAATTGCAAAGGAAAAGTAAATCTAAGCATGAAATTAACCTAGATCTAAGAATTCCTAATCTAGATCTAACCTACTACTAATTCTAGAGAGAAGAGAGAGCTTCTCTCTCTAGAAACTAACTTTCCCTCCAAAAACTTATCTAAACTACACTAGTGTCTAATGTGTTTCATACCCCTTCAATCCTTGGGTTAAATAGCATCAGAAATCAGTTGGATTGGGCCCACAAGGCTTCTAAAATCGCTGGCCACGAGTTGCATTAAGTGAATCATGTGCAACCATCGGCGCGTACACGTACAGTGCATATGCGCCCCCTATGTGCAATGCAACTATGGAAAATCTTATGTCATTTTGAAGCCCCAGATGTTAGCTTTCCAACGCAACTAGAACCGCATTATTTGGACCTCTGTAGCTCATGTTATGGTCAATTAAGTGCGAAGAGGTCGGGCTTGACAGCTTTGCGATTCCTCCATTTCTACATGCTTTTTCTTTATCCCTTGATCCAATCTTTGCCTCCTAAAATCTGAAATCACTTAACAAAAACATCAAGGAACCTAATGGAATCAAGGAGAATTAAAGTTAAGTATTTTAAATCCTAAAAAGCATGTTTTCACTCTTAAGCACAATTAAAGGAGAATTTACAAAACTATGCTATCTTAGTAAATAAATGGGAGAAAAGTTGACAAAACCCTCTAAATTTAACACAAGATAAACCCTAAAAATGGAGTTTATCATCGGGTTCGAGTAGCTCCTTCCCGCATGAGTCCAGTGTTATTCTTGCTTAAATGCGAAGCGTTTTTAGCTCTTTAATTGCGGCGCGCTTTCGGGGTATGTTTAACTTCCTTGGGAACGTGCAAGGGCTTTGAAGGCCTTTTAATAGGGCTTAAATTCCCTTTTACCATTTCATTTCCCTCTTTGCTTTTCATTTGAAATCCGAAAGGCGTTTTCTTTCTTGTCGTTTCTCCTTTGCTTTCGTCTGTTTCATTTGCTCAGCGAAAGAAGCTTCCTTTCGTTCATCCTCTCATTGCCCCAGCATTCCAAGATTGTTTCTTTCTTGGATCTTTGGAGTTTCCATCTTTTAGTGGGGATTGTTCGTGACTTCCTACTTGCTCATTTGTCCTCCTTCCTCTAGGACTTCCCTTGTAGCGGAGGTCAGGATGCATTTTAGGAGGGGTGTAGAGATTCCTCTCCTATATAGGACGTCGTGCACTATGGTATAGTACTATGCTTCTCGTACTAGCCTTTTTGTCTCATTTTTATCTGTGGGGAGTGTTTCAGATTTGAGATAGTCAATTATGGGAGTCATCCACCCTTGGTCTTAGTCTGATATGTTTAGAACCTCCTGCTCCTCTGAAGTTGACGGAGTTTGTAATGTTTCTTGGATGACGCTTCTATTGTTGTCCCCGGGTTTGGTGCTGGCTAGTTTCGAAAGTGCATCAGCTCGGGCATTTTGTTCCCGAGGTATATGTCGGATCTCATATCCCATGAATTTTCTGAGCTGTTCTCTGGTCTTGTCTAGGTATTTCTTCACGGTGGGATCCTTAGCCTGGTAGCTCCCTTCTATTTATGAGGTGACTACCTGCGAATCGCTGAAAATGGTAAGCTTTTGAGCTTCGACCTCCCTAGCCAGCTTCAAACCCGCTAGTAGGGCTTCGTACTCGGCTTGGTTATTCGAGACAGGAAACTCAAATTTTAAGGAGAGCTCTAGTTGAGTTCCTTGATTACTTTCTAGGATGACTCTGGCTCCACTTCCGATTTTGTTTGATGAACCGTCAATGTAGAGGTTCCAGCTAGTGGGTGTGTCTGGGGTGTCGGTGTATTCTGCAATGAAGTCAGCGATGTATTGGGACTTGATGGCTGTTCAAGCTTTATACTTGAGGTCAAATTCTGACAACTCGACAGCCCATTATAGGATTTTGCCAGCTAAATCTGTTTTCTGTAGAATACTTTTCATAGGTTGGTTGGTCCGTATTCTGATGGTATGGGCCTGAAAGTATGGTCAGAGTCATCGAGAAGTAAGTATAAGGGCATAAGCGAACTTTTCTATCTTTTGATAGTTTAGTTCATCCCTATGTAGAGCCTTTCTAATGAAGTAGATAGGTTGTTGCCTGTTTTCGTTTTCTCTGACTAGTGCTGATGCTATCGCCTGACTTTCTACGGCGAGGTATAGGATTAGTTCTTCACCTTCCCTGGGTCGGGTTAGGATAGATGGTTGCCCCAAGAATATCTTGAAGTCTTGGAAGGCTTGTTCACATTTTGGGGTCCATTCAAACCTCTTTCCTTTCCTTAGTGTTGCGTAGAAAGGGAGAGATCTTAAGACCGATCCAGCTAGGAATCTAGACAGAGCCGCTAGTCTTCCATTGAGCTGCTGGACCTCTTTGACACAGATCGGGCTTTTCATGCTAAGTATCGCCTGGCATTTATCCGAGTTTGCTTCGATCCCCCTTTGGGTGAGCATGAAGCCCAAGAATTTTCCAGCTTCTACCGCAAAGGTGCAATTTGCGGGATTAAGTCTCATCCCATGCTTTCTTATATTGTCAAACACTTCGGCGAGGTCGGATAAAAATGTTTCCTCTCTCTATGTTTTTACCAGCATGTCGTCTACATAAACCTCCATCAGCTTCCTGATGTGATTGGCGAAAACTTTGTTCATCAATCTTTGGTACGTAGCCCCTATGTTCTTGAGTCTGAAGGGCATGACTACGTAGCAGTAGTTTGCTCTTGGGGTTAGGAATGAGGTTTTCTCCTGGTCGGGTTAATACATCGGGATATGGTTGTACCCCGAGTAAACATCCATGAAGGAGAGGTACTTGTATCCTGATGAAACGTCGACTAGTGTGTCTATATTCGGGAGTGGGTAGGGTTCTTTTGGGCAGGCTTTGTTGAGGTCAGTGTAATCAGTGCACATCCGCCACTTCCCATTTGACTTTTTGACCAGTACGACATTGGCTAGCCATAATGGGTACTTTACCTCCCTTATGAACCCTGCCTCCAGCAAGGTCTGCACCTGTTCCTCTACGGCTTGCGTGCTCTCTGGGCCGAGCTTTCTACGCTTCTGTTGCACTGGCTGAGATCCAGGATATACTGCTAATCTATGGCACATTAGTCCGGGATCAATACCGGGCATGTCTGCAACCTTCCATGTGAACAGTTCGGAGTTCTTTCTTAAGAATTCTGTCAGTAATTCCTTTAAGTCTTTGTTTAGGTTTGCCCCCATGTTTGTTATTTTGTCTTGAGTATCCCCGATCTGAACTTCTTCAGTCTCACCTTCTAGCCGAGGACGAAGTTCTTCGCGAGCTCTGATTCCCCTGAGTTCAATTGTATTTGTGTCTTTTCCTCTGGGGTCACCTTTAAGGTTCAGACTTTCGTTGTAACAGCGTCGTGCGAGTTTTTGTTCTCCTTTTATGGTGGCGATCCCTTCTGGAGTTAGGAACTTCATGCATAGGTACGGAGTGGAGACCACTGCGGTGCACTGATTTAACGTTGTTCTACCTATGAGGCATTATATGCAGAGCTCACATCGACTACGATGTACTATGCTTAGAGTTCTAGACCGTGTTCCTTTCTCGAATGTTGTGTGTAGTGGGATGTATCCAAGTGGCTGGATTGGGGCATCTCCGAGCCCGAATAGACTATTCGGGTATGCTCTGAGCTCTTTTTCTTGCAGGCCGAGCTTGTCGAAGGCGGATTTGAATAGTATATCCGCAGAACTCCCTTGGTTGATCAATGTTCGGTGGAGATTGGTGTTGGCTACTATGATGGTTACGACCACTGGATTATCATGCCCGGGGATGACGCCCACAGCATCAGCTTTGGTGAAGGTGATAGTGGGGAGGTCGGGTGACTTGTCCTCTTCTCCGACGTGGTATACCTCTTTGAGATATCTTTTGTGTGATGATTTGGAGATCCCTCCTCCTGCGAATCCTCCGTTGATCATGTGAACATGTCTCTTAGGGGTGTGAGGGGGGCGTTCAGCTCGTTCACCCTCTTCGTCCCTTCTTCTCTTTTTTGGTTCGTCCACTTTATTGGCTAGGAACCAATCTAGTCTCCCTTCTCGGACTAGTTTTTCTATGACATTCTTCAAGTCGTAGCTCTGGTTGGTAGTGTGCCCGTAGATTCGGTGGTATTCGCAATATTCTATCCGACTTCTTCCTCTTTTGTGTTTAATCGGGCGAGGACCCTAAACCCTAAGAGGGACACTTCTCGGTAGACATCCACGAGGGACACCCGAAGAGGGGGTGTAATTGTGGTATTTCCTGGGTTTCTCAGTAGGCTGGTCTTCTTTTTTCCTAGATTATTTATCCTTGTTCCGAGGTGGGTAGGAGGATCCAATTTTCGAGGTTTCTCCTAATCGGGAGTTTTCCTCCATATTGATGTATTTTCTTCCCGTTCTTGAATCTCATTTAGAGATGTTGGGTGCTTCTTGGATATGGAGTGGCTAAAGGGTCCTTCTCGTAGGCCATTGAGGAGTCCCATGATGGCTGCTTCTGTTGGAAGATTTTGTATGTCAAGGCATGCTTTATTGAATCTTTCCATGTACCTGCGAAGGCTTTCCTGATCTCCTTGTTTAATTCCTAGCAGGCTTGGAGCGTGTTTGGTTTTATCCTTTTGAATGGAAAACCTGGCGAGGAACTTTTTGGCAAGGTCGTCAAAGCTTGCGATTGATCTTGGAGGCAGATTGTCGAACCACTTTCTTGCCGTCATAGTCAGGGTAGTCGGGAAGGCTCTGCAACGGGTTGCGTCCGAGGCATCCGTGAGGTATATCTGGCTTCTAAAGTTGCTGAGATGATGACTCGAGTCGGACGTACCATCGTATGGGTTCATGTCAGGAGCTTTGAAGTCTTTCGGGACTTTAGCTTTCATGATTTCTTTTGTAAACGGGTCTTGATCCTTGTGGGGGCTATCTTCGCAGTTGGACTGAGTAGTTTTATTTTTGAGATCGGCTTCGAGCTTGAGGAGCTTGTCTTCCAGCTGTCGACGCCTTCTTGTTTCTCTCCGAAGATCTCGCTCGGCCTCCTGCTGTCATTCGGCTTCTTGTTCAAGCTGTTTAAGGTGATCCTGCTGTTCACAGATGGCGTCTAAGATCTCCGTGTTTGGAGGTTGCTTGTCTCCCTTGGATTGAGGTGTGTCCATTGGTGTGGCATCTGTGTTCTTAAGCGGTGTTCCTTCTTCCAAAGCGGAGTTAAGGTCATTGGTAGGTTATTTTCCATTGTAGTGGGATGACTTCCAGGTTCCCCGATAACGACGCCAATGTTCCGAGGGTTACTGATGAGCGGATAATTTATACGCTTTTTGACAGTGTTTTTACATAGTTTTTAGTATGATTTAGTTAGTTTTTAGTATATTTTTATTAGTTTTTAAATAAAATTCACATTTCTAGACTTTACTGATTTTATGTGTTTTTCTGTGATTTCAGGTAATTTCTGGCTGAAATTGAGGGACTTGAGCAAAAATCAGATTCAGAGGTTGAAGAAGGACTGCAGATGCTGTTGGATTATGACCTCCCTGCACTCAAAGTGGATTTTCTGGAGCTACAGGAATCCAAATGGCGCGCTCTCAATTGCGTTGGAAAGCGGACATCCAGGGCTTTCAAGCAATATATAATAGTCCATACTTTGCTCGAGTTTAGACGATGCAAACTGGCGTTCAATGCCAGCTTTCTGCCCTATTCTGGAGTTAAACGCCAGAAACAGGTTGCAAAGCAGAGTTAAACGCCAGAAACAGGTTACAAACTGGCGTTTAACTCCAAGGAAGACCTCTACACGTGAAAGCTTCAACGCTCAGCCCAAGCACACACCAAGTGGTCACGGAAGTGGATTTCTGCATCAATTACTTATTTCTGTAACCCTAGTAACTAGTTTAGTATAAATAGAAATTTTTACTATTGTATTGAGCATCTTTTGATCATGTTTTGATGATTGAACCCTCTTTGGGAGGCTGGCCATTCGGCCATGCCTGGACCATTATCACTTATGCATTTTCAACGGTAGAGTTTCTATACACCATAGATTAAGGTGTGGAGCTCTGCTGTTCCTCATGAATTAATGCAAAGTACTATTGTTTTTCTATTCAATTCGAGCCTATTTCTTCTCTAAGATATTCATTCGCACACAAAAACATGATGAATGTGATGATTATGTGACGCTCATCATCATTCTCACTTATGAACGCGTGCCTGACAAACACTTCCGTTCTACATGCAAACAAGCTTGAATGCATATCTCTTAGACTCCTGATCTATGATCAGAGTCTTCGTGGTATAGGCTAGAATTATTGGCGGCCATTCTTGAGATCCGAAAAGTCTAAACCTTGTCTGTGGTATTCCGAGTAGGATCTGGGAAGGGATGGCTGTGACGAGCTTCAAACTCGCGAGTGCTGGGCGTAGTGACAGACGCAAAAGGATTACTGAATCCTATTCCAGTATGATCGAGAATCGACAGATGATTAGCCGTGCGGTGACAGCGCATCTTGGACCATTTTCACTGAGAGAACGGGAAGTAGCCATTGACAACGGTGATGCCCTACATAAAGCTTGCCATGGAAAGGAGTAGGAATGGTTGGATGAAGACAACAGGAAGCAGAGGTTCAGGAGGAACAAAAGCAACTCTATACGCTTATCTGAAATTCTCACCAATGAATTACATAAGTATTTCTATCCTATTTTATATTTTAATTATATTTTAATTATCAATTCACCATAACCATTTGAAATCCGCCTGAATGAGATTTACAAGGTGACCATAGATTGCTTCAAGCCGACAATCTCCGTGGGATCGACCGCTACTCACGTAAGGTTTATTACTTGGACGACCCAGTGCACTTGCTGGTTAGTTGTGCGAAGTTGTGACAAAGAACTAAAATTATGAACGTGTGTATCAAGTTTTTGGCGCCGTTACCAAGAAATGAACGATCACGATTTCATACACCAAGTTTTTGGCGCCGTTGCCGGGGATTGTTCGAGTTTGGATAACTGACGGTTCATCTTGTTGCTCAGATTAGGTAATTTTATTTTATTTTAAAGCTTTTTAATTCTTATTTTCAAAAAAATACAAAATTTTTCTACTTTTTCGTTTTCCCCAAAATAATTTTTGAAAAAAAGAAATTTCTTCTTTTTCGTTTTTCCAACATAATTTTCGAAAAATCCAAAAACAAATTTTAGTAAAATCATAAAAACCAAAAAGATTTTGTGTTTCTTGTTTGAGTCTAGTGTCAAGTCATAAGTTTGGTGTCAATTGCATGTTTATCTCTTTCTTGCATTTTTCGAAAATTCATGCATTGCATTCTTCATTTTCTTCAAGTTGTTCTTGATGAATCCTCTTGTTTGATCTTCATATTTTCTTGTTGTGTGTTGCATCTTATTTTTCATATGCATTCTTGCATTCATAGTGTCAAAAAATTAAAAATTTCTAAGTTTGGTGTCTTGCATATTTTCTTTTCTTGAAAATTTTTCAAAAATAAGTTCTTGATGTTCATCATGATCTTCAAAGTGTTCTTGGTGTTTATCTTGACATTTAAAGTGTTCTTGCATGCATCATGTGTCTTGATCTTGAATTCTCATGTTTTGAGCCTTTTCATTGTTTTTCTCTTTCTTCATTAAAAAATTCAAAAATAAAAAAATATCTTCCCTTTTTCTTCTCATAAAATTCAAAAATTTGGGTTGACTTTTTCAAAAATTTTTAAAATTTAGTTGTTTCTTATGAGTCAAATCAAATTTTCAATTTAAAAAATTCTATCTTTTTCAAATCTTTTTCAAAAATAAAATCTTTTTCATTTTTTTCTTTCATAATTTCAAAATTTTGAAAATTTATTTTCAAAATCTTTTTCTTATTTCTATTTCATATTTTCAAAATTAATGCTAACAATTAATGTGATTGATTCAAAAATTTTAAGTGTGTTACTTGCCTATTAAGAAAGGTTCAATCTTTAAATTTTAACTCATATCTTTTTGTTTCTTGTTAGTCAAGTAATCAACTTTAATTTTCAAAATCAAATCTTTTTAAAATTTCTTTTTCAAATCTTTTTCAAAATAAATTTCAATCACATCTTTTTCAAAATCAATTTCAAAATCTTTTCTAACTTCTTATCTAACTTCTTATCTTTTCAAAATTGATTTTCAAATCTTTTTCAATTAATCTTATCTTGTTTGATTCTTATCTTTTTCAAAACCATCTAACTAATTCTCTCTCTCTAATTTTCGAAAATCATTAACTTCTTTTTCAAAATTCCTTTTTAATTAACTAATTGATTTAAATTTTAATTTAATTTCATTTTTCTTTTTAAATTTTTTGAATTTTAACTTTAATTTTAAATTAAAAATAAAAATATTTTTATTTTATTTTATTTAATTTTCGAATAGTTCCCTCTCTCATCTCCTTCTAATTATTTATTTATCTACTAACACTTCTCTTCTTCTTAAAAATTTGAACCTTCTCCTTCCTTCTGTGTTCGAATTCTTTTTCTTCTCTTCTACTCACATAAAAACCTCTCGACTATGGCAAAGGATCCCTATTATTTTCTATTCTCTTCTTTTTCATATGAGCAGGAACAAGGATAAGAACATTCTTGTTGAAGCTGATCCTGAGCTTGAAAGGACTCTGAAGAGGAAGCTAAGGGAAGCTAAAGCACAACTCTCTGGAGAAAATCTGACAGAAATTTTCGAAAAAGAAGGAGACATGGCCGAAAATAATAACAATGCTGGAGATGCAAGGAAGATGCTTGGTGACTTTACTGCACCAAATTCCAATTTACATGGAAGAAGCATCTCAATCCCTGCCATTGGAGCAAACAATTTTGAGCTAAAGCCTCAATTAGTTTCTCTGATGCAACAGAATTGCAAGTTTCATGGACTTCCATCAGAAGATCCTTTTCAGTTCTTAACTGAATTCTTGCAGATCTGTGATACTGTTAAGACCAATGGGGTTGATCCCGAGGTCTACAGGCTTATGCTTTTCCCGTTTGCTGTAAGAAACAGAAGTAGAATATGGTTGGACTCTCAACCTAAAGATAGCCTGAACTCTTGGGATAAGCTGGTCACGGCTTTCTTAGCCAAGTTCTTTCCTCCTCAAAAGCTTAGCAAGCTTAGAGTGGATGTTTAAACCTTCAAATAGAAAGAAGGTGAAACCCTCTATGAAGCTTGAGAGAGATACAAGCAACTGACCAAAAAGTGTCCTTCTGACATGCTTTCAGAATGGACCATCCTGGATATATTCTATGATGGTCTGTCTGAATTAGCTAAGGTGTCATTGGACCATTCTGCAGGTGGATCCCTTCACCTAAAAAAAATGCCTGCAGAAGATCAGGAACTCGTTGACATGGTTGCAAATAACCAATTTATGTGCACTTCTGAAAGGAATCCTGTGAGTAATGGGACGCCTCAGAGGAAGGGAGTTATTGAAATTGATACTCTGAATGCCATATTGGCTCAGAATAAAATATTGACTCAGCAAGTCAATATGATTTCTCAGAGTCTGAATGGATTGCAAGCTGCCTCCAATAGTACTAAAGAGGCATCCTCTGAAGAGGAAGCTTATGATCCTGAGAACCTTGCAATGGCAGAGGTGAATTACATGGGTGAAGCCTATGGAAACACCTATAATACCTCATGGAGAAATCATCCAAATTTCTCATGGAAGGATCAATAAAAGCCTCAATAAGGCTTTAATAATGGTGGAAGAAACAGGTTTAGCAATAGCAAGCCTTTTCCATCATCCACTCAGCAACAGACAGAGAATTCTGAGCAGAATCCATCTAGCTTAGCAAATATAGTCTCTGATCTATCGAAGGCCACTCTAAGTTTCATGAATGAAACAAGGTCCTCCATTAGAAATTTGGAGGCACAAGTGGGCCAGCTGAGTAAAAGGGTCACTGAAACTCCTCCTAGTACTCTCCCAAGCAATACAAAAGAGAATCCAAAAAGAGAGTGCAAGGCCATAACCTTACTTGGTGTGGCCAAACCCAGAGAGGAGGAGGAGGACGTGAATCCTAGTGAGGAAGACCTCCTGGGATGTTCACTGACCAATAAGGAGTTTCCCTTTGAGGAACCAAAGGAACCTGAGGCCCATCTGGAGACCATAGAGATTCCATTGAACCTCCTTTTACCATTCATGAGCTCTGATGACTATTCATCTTCTGAAGAAGATGAAGACATTGTTCAAGGGCAAGTTGCCCAGTATTTAGGAGCAATCATGAAGCTGAATGCCAAGCTATTTGGTAATGAGACTTGGGAAGATGAACCTCCCTTGCTCACCAATGAACTGAATGCATTGGATAGGAAGAAATTACCTCAAAAGAAATAGGATCCTGGTAAATTCCTAATTCCCTGTAACATAGGCACCATGACCTTTGAGAAGGCTCTGTGTGACCTGGGGTTAGGAATACACTTAATGCCACTCTCTGTAATGGAGAAACTTGGGATCTTTGAGGTACAAGCTGCCAGAATTTCATTAGAGATAGCAGACAACTCAAGAAAACAGGCTTATAGATTAGTAGAGGACGTGTTAGTAAAGGTTGAAGGCCTTTACATCCCTGCTGATTTCATTATCCTAGACACTGGGAAGGATAAGGATGAATCCATCATCCTTGGAAGACTCTTCCTAGCCACAGCAAAAGCTGTGATTGATGTGGACAGAGGAGAGTTAGTCCTTCAACTGAATGAGGACAACCTGGTGTTTAAAACTCAAGGATCTCCTTCTGTAACCATGGAGAGGAAGCATGAAAAACTTCTCTCACTGCAGAGTCAACCAAAGCCCCCACAGTCAAACTCTAAGTTCGGTGTTGGGAGGTCCCAATAATGCTCTGAATATCTGTGAGGCTCCATAAGAGCTCACTGTCAAGCTATTGACATTAAAGAAGCGCTTGTTGGGAGGCAACCCAATGTTATTTAATTATATTTATTTATTTTCTATTGTTATTTTATTTTTTAGGTTGATGATTATGTGGAGTCACAAAAACTACTGAAAAATCAAAAACAGAATGAAAAATAGCATTAAAAACAGCTCACCCTGGAGGAAGAACTTACTGGCGTTTAAACGCCAGTAAGAAGCATCAAACTGGCGTTTAACGCCAGAAAGAAGCATCAAGCTGGCGTTAAACAGCAGAAACAAGCACCAGACTGGCGTTTAACGCCAGAACAGAGCATGGAAGTGGCGTTTAACGCCAGAAACAAGCAGCAATCTGGCGTTAAACGCCAGGATTGCAGTCTAAGGGCGTTTACACCCCTAAATGGAGCAGGGATGATAAGTCCTTGACCCCTCAGGATCTGTGGACCCCACAGGATCCCCACCTACCCCACCTCTCTTCTTCTCTCCTCCTCACACCTTTCCATAACACTCTTCCCCAAAATAACCTCCACCAATCACCTCCATTACTCCTCCAAAACCATCATACAACCCACCTACAACCACCCACTCAAATTCAAACCATCACTCCTTCCTTTTCACACCTCATAACCACCTAAAACCCCCTTGGTCGAACCACTCACACCTCTCCATCTCAGCTATTTTCTTCTTCGTCTACTCCCTCTTCTCTTTTTTTGCTCGAGGACGAGCAAACCTTCTAAGTTTAGTGTGGTAAAAGCGTTGCTTTTTGTTTTTTCATAACCATTTATGACACCTAAGGCTAGAGAAACCTCTAGAAAGAGGAAATGGAAGGCAAAAGCTTCCACCTCTGAGTCATGGGAGATGGAGAGATTCATCTCAAAAGCTCATCACTAAGAAAAGGATGGAGCAACAAGAGAGTCCACTTATGGACCTCAACAAGAGCATGAGGAAATTCCTCATCATGAAATCCCTGAGATACCTCAAGGGATGCACTTTCCTCTACAAAACTATTGGAAGCAAATCAACACCTCTCTAGGAGAATTAAGTTCCAACATGGGACAACTAAGGATGGAACACTAAGAGCACTCCATCATTCTCCATGAGATTAGAGAAGATCAAAGAACTATGAGGGAGGAGCAACAAAGACAAGGAAGAGACATAGAGGAGCTCAAGAGCACCATTGGTTCTTCAAGAAGAGGAAGACGCCACCCTCACTAAGGTGGACCCGTTCCTTAATCTCTTTGTCTATTTATTTTTCTCTGTTTTTTGTTTACTATGCTTTATGTTTATGTTTGTGTCTTATTACATGATCATTAGTATTTAAGTGTCTATGTCTTAAAGCTATAAATGTCCTATGAATCCATCACCTTTCTTAAATGAAAAATGCTTTAATTACAAAAGAACAAGAAGTACATGAATTTCGAATTCATCCTTGAAATTAGTTTAATTATTTTGATGTGGTGACAATACTTTTTATTTTCTGAATGAATGCTTGAACAGTGCATATGTCTTTTGAATTTGTTGTTTATGAATGTTAAAATTGTTGGCTCTTGAAGAATAAGGAAAAAGGAGAAATATTATTTGATGATCTGAAAAATCATAAAAATGATTCTTGAAGCAAGAAAAAGCAGTGAATACAAAAGCTTGCGAAAAAAAAGAGAAAAGAAAAATGGCAAAAAAAAAAAAAAAGAAAAAGAAAAAGCAAGCAGAAAAAGCCAAAAGCTCTTTAAACCAAAAGGCAAGAGCAAAAAGCCAATAGCCCTTAAAACCAAAAGGCAAGGGTAAAAAGGATCCAAGGCTTTGAGTATCAGTGGATAGGAGGGTCTAAAGGAATAAAATCCTGGCCTAAGCGGCTAAACCAAGCTGTCCCTAACCATGTGCTTGTGGCGTGAAGGTGTCAAGTGAAAACTTGAGACTGAGCGGTTAAAGTCAAGGTCCAAAGCAAAAAAAGAGTGTGCTTAAGAACCCTGGACACCTCTAATTGGGGACTTTAGCAAAGCTGAGTCACAATCTGAAAAGGTTCACCCAGTTATGTGTCTGTGGCATGTATGTATCCGGTGGTAATACTGAAAAACAGAGTGCTTAGGTCCACGGCCAAGACTCATAAAGTAGCTGTGTTCAAGAATCAACATACTGAACTAGGAGAATCAATAACACTATCTAAAATCTAAGTTCCTATAGATACCAATCATTCTAAACTTCAATGGATAAAGTGAGATGCCAAAACTATTCAAGAGGCAAAAAGCTACTAGTCCCGCTTATCTGATTGGAGCTAAGTTTCATTGATATTTTGGAATTTATAGTATATTCTCTTCTTTTTATCCTATTTTATTTTCAGTTGCTTGGGGACAAGCAACAATTTAAGTTTGGTGTTGTGATGAGCAGATAATTTATACGCTTTTTGGCAGTGTTTTTACATAGTTTTTAGTATGATTTAGTTAGTTTTTAGTATATTTTTATTAGTTTTTAAATAAAATTCACATTTCTGGACTTTACTATGAGTTTGTGTGTTTTTTGTGATTTTAGGTAATTTCTGACTGAAATTGAGGGACTTGAGCAAAAATCAGATTCAGAGGTTGAAGAAGGATTGCAGATGCTGTTGGATTCTGACCTCCCTGCACTCAAAGTGGATTTTATGGAGCTACA
Source organism: Arachis ipaensis (assembly GCF_059453495.1). Classification (NCBI taxonomy): domain Eukaryota; kingdom Viridiplantae; phylum Streptophyta; class Magnoliopsida; order Fabales; family Fabaceae; genus Arachis; species Arachis ipaensis. The sequence goes on from NC_142443.1 coordinate 78,482,741, forward strand.
GGAGTCAAAATGGCGCAGTCTCAATTGCGTTGGAAAGTAGACATCCAGGGCTTTCAGCAATATATAATAGTCCATACTTTTTTTGAGTTTAGATGACGCAAACTGGCGTTCAACGCCAGCTTTTTGCCCTATTCTGGAGTTAAATGCCAGAAACAGGTTGCAAAGCAGAGTTAAACGCTAGAAACAGGTTACAAACTGGCGTTTAACTCCAAGGAAGACCTCTACACGTAAAAGCTTCAACGTTCAGCCCAAGCACACACCAAGTGGGCCCGGAAGTGGATTTCTGCATCAATTACTTATTTCTGTAACCTTAGTAACTAGTTTAGTATAAATAGAACTTTTTACTATTGTATTGAGCATCTTTTGATCATGTTTTGATGATTGAACCCTCTTTGGGAGTCTGGCCATTCGGCCATGCCTGGACCATTATCACTTATGTATTTTCAATGGTAGAGTTTCTACACACCATAGATTAAGGTGTGGAGCTCTGCTGTTCCTCATGAATTAATGCAAAGTACTATTGTTTTTCTATTCAATTCGAGCCTATTTCTTCTCTAAGATATTCATTCGCACACAAGAACATGATGAATGTGATGATTATGTGATGCTCATCATCATTCTCACTTATGAACGCGTGTCTTACAAACACTTCCGTTCTGCATGCAAACAAGCTTGAATGCATATCTCTTATCCTCCTAATCTACGATCAGAGTCTTCGTGGTATAGGCTAGAATTATTGGCGGCCATTCTTGAGATCCGGAAAGTCTAAACCTTGTCTGTGGTATTTCGAGTAGGATCTGGGAAGGGATGGCTGTGACGAGCTTCAAACTCGCGAGTGCTGGGCGTAGTGACAGACGCAAAAGTATTACTGAATCCTATTCCAGTATGATCGAGAACCGACAGATGATTAGTCGTGCAGTGACAGTGCATCTTGGACCATTTTCACTGAGCGGACGGAAAGTAGCCATTGACAACGGTGATGCCCTACATAAAGCTTGCCATGGAAAAGAGTAGGAATAATTGGATGAAGACAGCAGGAAGCAGAGGTTCAGGAGGAACAAAAGCATCTCTATACGCTTATCTAAAATTCTCACCAATGAATTACATAAGTATTTCTATCCTATTTTATATTTTAATTATATTTTAATTATCAATTCACCAGAACCATTTGAAATCTGCCTGAATGAGATTTACAAGGTGACCATAGATTACTTCAAGCCGACAATCTCCGTGGGATCGACCCTTACTCACGTAAGGTTTATTACTTAGACGACCCAGTGCACTTGCTGGTTAGTTGTGCGAAGTTATGACAAAGAACTAAAATTATGAACGTGCGTATCAAGTTTTTGGCGCCGTTACCAAGGAATGAACGATCACGATTTCGTGCACCAATTACCTGAAACTAGGAGGTCGATCTCGGATGAAATCCTTGTGATCTGTCCAAGGTGGCCGTATCTGACTTGTTGGGGTAGGTGGCGCTGCTGGTCCTTGTTCACCGGAGGGATGATGGTACCTGCAAAAGACTCGGAAGCTTAAGTCATCACGGGCTTTAAGCAGGTTTTTTGTAGAATTGGAGTATGAGTTATACCTAGGTACTCCAGTGTATTTATGGTAGTGCTTTGATGATCTTCCTTTAAGATAAGTTAGTTATCTTATTTTATCTTTTTGGAAAGGAGATTTTTATCTTTTGTCCGACCGCCCTTTGATGGGCGGTGGTTCCTTCGCTCTGGGCCTTCTTGGGCCTTTAAGGCATTTGTCTGAGCTCTTTGCGAAGAGATCAACGGTGGGCCAACCTTTCGTGAGGTCGGCCCATTTGTCCTCAGCCAACTCGGCCCTATAGCTCGGACCGGTGTATGAACACTAATCAAGAACAGACCAGCAACAGAAATAAAATTATAGCCATAATGAGGTTGAATATTCTACCATTATCAACTTATAACATTAAAAAAAAATTGAGAAGTTTCCAACATACCGGCAACAACAACAAAATTATAGCCATAATGAGGTGGAAGATTCTACCATTATCAACTTATAATGTTCAAAAAAATTTGTTTTTTTCCAACAGACCAGCAACAACCACAAATTTTATGTAAAAAATTGTGAATATACTAAGTTACTAATATCAGAAAAAGACATTATAAGTTGCAGAAGAGGGCTTGGACTAAGGCTGATGCTCGGTGACTGAGAGGACTACTCAGCGACGAAGAGGAACTGCTCGGCGACGGAAAGTGTTTCTCGGCGATGGGGAAGACAACTCAGTCTAGGGTTTGCTGTGATACATGGACTGGATGACAGTGAAGATTGCGAATATATGCATTTTGTTCTTCATTAATCTTCAAGTTGTTCTTGATGATTTCATTGCTCTGATCTTTAAATTCTCTTATTTTGTGTGTTTTGTTATTTCTCATATGCATTTTCAAATTGTTATAGTCTTTAGTATACAAAGTTCTAAGTTTGGTGTCCTGCATGCATTGCTTATTTGATCTTAGTTTTTCATGAATTAGTTGCATTTTAGTTGTTTCTCATTATTAAAAATTCAAAAAAAATTTCAAAACTATGTCTTTTCAAGTCAATAATACAGAGAATTGAAGATTCAGAACATTCAGCAGAGGAATCAAACAGAAAAAGCTGGGCGTTCAAAACGCCCAGTGAAGAAGGAAAACTGGCATTTAAACGCCAGCCAGGGTGCCTGGCTGGGCGTTAAACGCCCAAAAAGGTAGGATTTTGGGCGTTAAACACCAGAATGGATGCCATTCTGGGCATTTAACGCCAGGAGGACACTAGAGGGAAGATTTTGTTTTTAATTCAAATCTTTTTCAAATTTTCATAATTTTTCAAAATCAAATATTTTTCAAATCATATCTTTTCAATCATATCTCTTCAAAATTAATTTCTTTCCATTTTTTTATTTTTATTATTTTCGAAAATTGTTGCTTCAATTAATGTTTTACTTCAAAATTTTCAAGTTGTTACTTGCCTATTAAGAAAGGATCAAAATTTTAAATTCTAAGAATCATATCTTTTAATTTCTTGTTAGTCAAGTAATCAACTTTAATTTTAAAACTTTCTTTTTTTAATTTGATTTTCAATCATATCTTCTCAATCATATCTTTTTCAAAATTAATTTTCAAGCATATCTTTTTTATTTCTAATTTCAAAAATCTTTTTCAAAATCACTTAATTTCTTTCCCAACTTTAATTCTCGAAAATCATCAATCAAATTTTCAAAATTTCTTTTAATTATTTCAAAATCTTTTACTTTAATTTCAAAAATTCTTCACCTCTTCTCACATCCTTCTATTTAAAGGACTAACACTCCTCCACTATCAATAATTCGAACTCTATCCCTCTTGATAAGTTCAAATTCTTCTCTTTCTACCTTCTCCTTCTATTCTTCTTTTCCTCTGACACTTCAAGGAATCTCTATACTGTGACATAGAGGATTTCATACTTTCTTGTTCTCTTCTCTTTCATATGAGCAGGAGCAAGGACAAAAGCATTCTTGTTGAGGCTGATCCTAAACCTGAAAGGACCTTGAAGAGAAAGCTAAGAGAAGCTAAAGTACAACTCTCTGTAGAGGACCTAACAGAAATTTTCAAACAAGAAGAAGCCATGGCAGCCGAAAACAACAACAATGCCAACAATGCAAGGAAGGTGCTTGGTGACTTTACTGCACCTACTCCCGACTTCTATGGGAGAAGCATCTCAATCCCTGCCATTGGAGCAAACAACTTTGAGCTTAAGCCTCAATTAGTTTCTCTGATGCAACAGAATTGTAAGTTTCATGGACTTCCAATGGAAGATCCTCATCAGTTCTTAGCTGAATTCCTACAAATCTGTGATACTGTCAAGACCAATGGGGTTGATCCCGAGGTCTACAAGCTTATGCTCTTTCCTTTTGCTGTAAGAGACAGAGCTAGAACATGGTTGGATTCACAACCTAAAGAAAGCTTGAACTCTTGGGAAAAGCTAGTCAATGCCTTCTTGGCAAAGTTCTTTCCACCTCAAAAATTGAGTAAGGTTAGAGTGGAAGTCCAAACCTTCAGACAGAAGGAAGGTGAATCCCTCTATGAAGCTTGGGAAAGATACAAGCAATTAATCAGAAGGTGCCCTTCTGACATGCTTTCAGAATGGAGCATCATAGGTATCTTCTATGATGGTCTGTCTGAACTGTCCAAGATGTCATTGGACAGCTCTGCTGGAGGATCTCTTTATCTGAAGAAGACACCTGCAGAAGCTCAGGAACTCATTGAGATGGTTGCAAATAACCAATTCATGTACACTTCTGAAAGGAACCCTGTGAATAATGGGACAAATCAGAAGAAAGGAGTTCTTGAGATTGATACTCTGAATGCCATGCTAGCTCAGAATAAAATATTGACTCAGCAAATCAATATAATTTCTCAAAGTCTGTCTGGAATGCAAGCTGAACCAGGCAGTACTAAGGAAGCTTCATCTGAAGAAGAAGCTTATGATCCTGAGAACCCAGCAATGGAAGAGGTGAATTACATGGGAGAACCCTATAGAAACACCTATAATTCTTCATGGAGAAATCACCCAAATCTCTCATGGAAGGACCAACAGAGGCCTCAACAAGGCTTCAATAACAATAATGGTGGAAGAAACAGGTTTAGCAATAGCAAACCTTTTCCATCATCTTCTCAGCAACAGATAGAGAATTCTAAGCAGAGCCACTCTGAATTAGCAACTGTAGTCTCTGATCTAATTAAAACCACTCAAAGTTTCATGACTGAAACAAGGTCCTCTATTAAAAATTTGGAGGCACAAGTGGGTCAGCTGAGTAAGAAAGTTGTTGAATTCCCTCCTAGTACTCTTCCAAGCAATACAGAAGAGAATCCAAAAGGAGAGTGCAAGGCCATCACCATGACCCACACGGCCGAATCTGGAGAGGAGGAAGAGGCAGTGATCTCCACTAAGGAAGATCTTACTGGACGTCCACTGGCCTCCAAGGAGTTCCCTCATGAGGAACCATGGGAATCTGAGGCTCACATTGAGACCATAGAGATTCCATTGAATTTACTCCTGCCATTCATGAGCTCTGATGAGTATTCTTCCTCTGAAGAGGATGAAGATGTTACTGAAGAGCAAGTTGCTAAGTACCTTGGAGCAATCATGAAGCTAAATGCCAAGTTATTTGGTAATGAGACTTGGAAGGATGAACCTCCATTGCTCATCAAAGAACTGGATGACTTGACTAGGCAGAGATTTCCTCAAAAGAGACAGGATCCTGAAAAATTCTCAATACCTTGTACCATAGGCACCATGACCTTTGAGAAAGCTCTGTGTGACCTAGGGTCAAGCATAAACCTCATGCCTCTCTCTGTAATGGAGAAGCTAGGGACCCTTGAGGTACAAGCTGCAAGAATCTCACTAGAGATGGCAGATAATTCAAGGAAACAGGCTTATGGACTTGTAGAGGATGTCTTGGTAAAGGTTGAAGACCATTACATCCCAGCTGATTTCATAATCCTAGAGACTGGGAAGTGTATGGATGAATCCATCATCCTTGGCAGACCCTTCCTAGCCACAGCAAAAGTTGTGATTGATGTTGACAGAGGAGAATTAGTCCTTCAAGTGAATAAGGACTACCTTGTGTTTAAAGCTCAAGGATATCCCTCTGTAGTCATGGAGAAGAAACATGAAAAGCTTCTCTCAATACAGAGTCAAACAGAGCCCCCATAGTCAAACTCTAAGTTTGGTGTTGGGAGGCCACAACCAAACTTTAAGTTTGGTATTGAACCCCTACATTCAAACTCTAAGTTTGGTGTTGGGAGGTTCCAACATTGCTCTGAACATTTGTGAGGCTCCATGAGAGCCCACTGTCAAGCTATTGACATTAAAGAAGTGCTTGTTGGGAGGCAACCCAATCTTTAATTATCTATGTTAAATCTCTATTTTCTATTGTTATTTTATGTTTTCTGTAGGTTGATGATCAAGTGAAGTCACAAAAACAATTGAAAAAGCAAAAACAGAAGGAAAAACAGTATAAAAAATAGAACACCCTGGAGGAGAAGCTTACTGGCATTTAAACGCCAGTAAGGCTAGCAGAATGGGCGTTAAACGCCCAGTCTGGCACCATTTTGGGCGTTTAACGCCAGGAATGGGCAAGAAGCTGGCGTTAAATGCCAGAAATGGGCAGCAGCCTGGCGTTTAACGCCAGAATTGGCAGAAAGGAGCGTTTTGCATGCCACTTGGTGCAGGGATGAGATATCCTTGACACCTCAGGATTTGTGGACCCCACAGGATCCCCACCTACCTCATCTCTCTCTTTCTTCTTCATCAATCACCTCAATACCTCTTTCCCAAAAACCCCTCACCAATCAAATACTACCCTCTTCTCCATAATCTCTTCACCAATCCACATCCATCCATCATATAACCCCACCTACCTCACCATTCAAATTCAAACCACTTTCCCTCCCAAACCCACCCATACATGACCGAAACCCAACCCTCTCTCCACCCCTATATAAACCCATCTTCACTCCTTCATTTTCACACAACATAAACACTACTTCTCCCCCTTGGCCGAAACACTAAGCCCCTCCATCTCCTCTATTTCTTCTTCTTCTACTCTCTTATTTCTTCTTTTGCTCGAGGACGAGCAAACCTTCTAAGTTTGGTGTGGTAAAAGCTAAAGATTTTTGGTTTTTCCATAACCATTTATGGCACCAAAGGCCGAAGAAATCTCTAGAAAAAGGAAAGGGAAGGCAAAAGCTTCCACCTCCGAGTCATGGGAGATTGAGAGATTCATCTCAAGGGTGCATCAAGACCACTTCTATGAAGTTGTGGCAAAAAAAAAAGGTGATCTCTGAGGTCCCTTTCAAGAGGGAAGCCGGTTCAACTAAGAAGGCATGACCTCAAGCCCCTAGCTAGGGGATGGTTAGAGTTCATCCAACGCTCAATCATTCCCACTAGCAACCGGTCTGAAGTTACTATAGGCCGGGCTATCTTGATCCATAGCATCATGATTGGAGAGGAAGTAGAAGTTCATGAGGTTATATCCCAAGAACTCTAAAAGGTGGCGGACAAGTCCTCTACTTTGGTAAGATTAGCCTTCCCTCATCTCATTTGTCACCTCTGCAATTCGGTTGGAATTGACATAGAGGGAGACATTCTCATTGATGAGGACAAGCCCATCACTAAGAAAATGATGGAGCAAATAAGAGAACCTCACCAAGAGCATGAGGAAATTCCTCATCATGAAATCCCTTAGATGCCTCAAGGGATGCATTTTCCTCCACAAAACTATTGGGAGCAAATTAACACCTCCCTAGGAGAATTAAGTTCCAATATGGGACAACTAAGGGTGGAGCACCAAGAGCATTCCATCCTCCTCCATGAAATTAGAGAAGACCAAAGAACCATGTGAGAGGAGCAACAAAGGCAAGGAAGAGACATTGAGGAGCTCAAGCACTCCATAAGATCTTCAAGAGGAAGAACAAGCAGCCATCACTAAGGTGGACCCGTTCTTTAATTTCCTTGTTCTTTATTTTCTGTTTTTTGAAAATTATGCTTTATGTTTATCTATGTTTGTGTCTTATTACATGATCATTAGTGTCTTAGTGTCTATGTCTTAAAGCTATGAATGTCCTATGAATCCATCACCTTTCTTTAAAAAATGTTCTTAATTGAAAAAGAAAAAGAAGTACTTAAATTTTGAATTTTAAAACAGTTTAATTATTTTGATGTGGTGGCAATACTTTGTGTTTTCTGAATGAATGCTTGAACAGTGCATTTTTTTAATTTGATTGTTTATGAATGTTAAAATTGTTGGCTCTTGAAAGAATGATGAAAAAGTAGAAATGTTATTTGATAATCTGAAAAATCATAAAATTGATTCTTGAAGCAAGAAAAAGCAGTGAAAAGCTTGCGGAAAAAAAAAAGAGGCGAAAAAAAGAGAGAGAAAAAAAGAAAAAGAAAGCAGAAAAAGCCAATAGCCCTTTAAACCAAAAGGCAAGGGTAATAAAAAGGATCCAAGGCTTTGAGCATCAGTGGATAGGAGGGCCCACAGGAATAAAATCCTGGCCTAAGCGGCTAAACCAAGCTGTCCCTAACCATGTGCTTGTGGCGTGAAGGTGTCAAGTGAAAACTTGAGACTGAGCGGTTAAAGTCGAGGTCCAAAGCAAAAAGAAGAGTGTGCTTAAGAACCCTGGACACCTCTAATTGGGGACTCTAGCAAAGCTGACTCACAATCTGAAAAGTTTCACCCAGTTATGTGTCTGTGGCATTTATGTATCCGGTGGTAATACTGGAAAACAAAATGCTTAGGGTCACGGCCAAGACTCATAAAGTAGCTGTGTTCAAGAATCAACATACTTAACTAAGAGAATCAATAACACTATCTGGATTCTGAGTTCCTATAGAAGCCAATCATTCTGAACCTCAAAGGATAAAATGAGATGCCAAAATTGTTCAGAAGTAAAAAGCTAATAGCCCCGCTCATCTAATTAATACTGATCTTCATAGATGTTTTTGGAATTTGTTGTATATTCTTTTCTTTTTATCCTATTTGATTTTTAGTTGCTTGGGGACAAGCAACAATTTAAGTTTGGTGTTGTGATGAGCGGATAATTTATACGCTTTTTGGCATTGTTTTTAGTATGTTTTTAGTATATTTTAGTTGGTTTTTATTATGTTTTTATTAGTTTTTAAATAAAAATCACTCTTTTGGACTTTACTATGAGTTTGTGTATTTTTCTGTGATTTCAGGTATTTTCTGGCTTAAATTGAGGGACCTGAGCAAAAATCTGATTCAGAGGCTGAAAAAAGACTGCAGATGCTGTTGGATTCTGACCTCTCTGCACTCAAAGTGGATTTTCTGGAGCTACAGAGGCCCAATTGGCGCGCTCTCAATTGCGTTGGAAAGTAGACATCCTGGGCTTTCCAACAATATATAATAGTCCATACTTTGCACGAGATTTGATGGCCCAAACAGGCGTTCCAAGTCAGCTCAAGAATGCTAGCGTTTAACGCCAAAACTGGCACAAAAGCTAGAGTTAAACGCCCAAACTGGCACAAAAGCTGGCATTTAACTCCAAGAAAAGTCTCTACACATGGAAGCTTTAATGCTCAGCCCAAGCACACACCAAGTGGGCCTGGAAGAAGATTTCTGCATTAATTACCTATTTCTGTAATCCTAGGCTACTAGTTTTCTATAAATAGGACCTTTTGCTATTGTATTTTCATCTTTTGATCATCTTGGAATCATGTTTTGATGATTGAACCCTCTTTGGGAGGCTGGCCATTCGGCCATGCCTAGACCTTTTGTTCTTATGTATTTTCAACGGTGGAGTTTTTACACACCACAGATTAAGGTGTGGAGCTCTGCTGTTCTTCATGAATTAATACAAGTACTATTGTTTTTCTATTCAACTCAAGTCTATTTCTTCTCCAAGATATTCATTCGCACCCAAGAACATGATGAATGTGATGATTATGTGACACTCATCACCATTCTCACCTATGAACGTGTGACTGACAATCACTTCCGTTTTACATGCAAACAAGCTTGAATGTGTATCTCTTGGGTTTCTAATCTAAAATTAGAACCTTCATGGTATAGGCTAGAATTATTGGCGGCCATTCCTGAGATACGGAACGTCTAAACCTTGTCTGTGGTATTCTGAGTAGGATCTGGGAAGGGATGACTGTGACGAGCTTCAAACTCGCGAGTGTTGGGCGTGTGACAGACGCAAAAGGATCAATGGATCCTATTCCAACATGATCGAGAACCGACAGATGATTAGCCGTGCGGTAACAGCGTGCGTAGAACATTTTCACTAAGAGGACGGAAAATAGCCATTGACAACAGTGATGCCCAACATAAAGCTTGCCATGGAAAAGAGTATGAATGATTGGAAGAAGGCAATAAGAAAGCAGAGGTTCAAGAGGAACAAAGCATCTTCATACGCTTATCTAAAATTCCTACCAATGAATTACATAAGTATCTCTATCTCTATCTTTATTTTATGTTTTATTCATATTTTAATTATCAATCCTCCACAACCATTTGAATCTGCCTGACTGAGATTTACAAGATGACCATAGCTTGCTTCAAGCCGACAATCTCCATGGGATCGACCCTTACTCACGTAAGGTATTACTTGGACGACCTAGTGCACTTGCTGGTTAGTTGTGCGGAATTGTGACAAAGTGTGATTCACGTTTGAGAGCTCCAAGTCTTTGGCGCCATTGTTGATGATCACAATTTCGTGCACCAGTCACCAAGTCCGCAAACCAGGGTGTCTTGTGTATGACAAGTAATTGCTCATCCGGGATCCTTCGTTCACTAGGAGTTGATCAATAGGAATTTTTTAGGGCTCAATCTTTGAGAGGTGGTCAGCCACTTGATTTTTAGAACTTCTCTTGTCTCTTATTTTGATTTTGAATTCTTGCAAGAGGAACACCCACCTAATGACCCTTAGTTTAGCATCTTGTTTGGTAAAAAAAACTTAAGAGCAGAGTGATCAGTGTAAACAATTACTTTTGAACCAATTAAATAGGATCTAAACTTGTCAAAAGCAAAGACTGCTACCAAAAGTTCCTTTTCTGTGGTAGTGTGATTCTTTCGTTCATCGTTTGGAATATGGCTAGCATAATAACCACTTGCATCACACACGAGTTCAAAAAGTAAGGTCCAGTTAGGTGGTGCAATAATTGGTGCAGAGACAAGCTTTCCCTTAAGAGTTTCAAAGGCATGCATATAAGCTGTATCAAAAACAAAAGGAACATCACTAACTAAGAGATTATTCAGAGGTTTAGAAATCTTTGAAAAGTCCTTTATAAATCTTTTATAAATCCAACATGACCTAGGAAGCTCCTTATGGCCTTCACACTCACTGGTGGTCATAATTTTTCAATTATCTTCACCTTAGCCTTGTGAACTTCTATGTCTTTGCTTGAAATCCAATGCCCGAGAACAATACCTTCGGTAACCATAAAATGACATTTTTTCCAGTTTATAACAAGGTTTATTTCTTGGCACCTTTTCAAGACTAAAGCTAGATGTTGTAAATATGCATCTAAAAAGACACCAAAAACAAAGAAGTCATCCATAAATACCTCAATGAATTTCTCAATTATGTCAAAGAAAATAGAAAGCATACACCTTTGAAAAGTAGTTGGGGCATTACAAAGCCCAAAGGGCATACGGCAGTAGGGGATCTTCGGGATCCATTGCAATCTGATTATCCCGAATAGCCGTCCAAGAAGTAATAGAAAGCATGTCCAACCAATCTCTCAAGCATTTGATCAATAAAGGGTAAGTGAAAGTGATCTTTCCTAGTAGTAGTGCTGAACTTCCTATAGTCAATGTACATGCACCACCCAGTAACATTTCTTGTAGGAATGAGCTCATTCTTCTCATTTGTAACCACTGTAATGCCATCTTTATTAAGAACAAATTGAATCAGACTCACCTATGGATTATCAAAAATCGGATAAATGATTCCCGCTTCCCACAATTTCATGACTTCTTTTTGAATCACCTCCTTTATTACCGGGTTGAGTCTCCTTTACGCCTACACTACTGGTTTAGAATTATAGTAGGACTTATCCCCTTAAGATCATAAATGGACTATTCCAAAGCTATTTTGTGAGCTTGGAGTTTGATGTGGGAGGAAATTGGCGAGTTAAGAATGATTATAAAATATGCTTTGCAAGTATAGTTCTCAACCAACCAGAAATCCTCTTATCAATTTAGAAGAGTGTCACAGAAATTAAAATTAAAATACTGGGAGTATGAATCCCAGGTCGTCTCCCAACGAGTTGCAAAAAAGTGTGCTATTTTATTAATCAGATGTTTTCAAAAAGGTTTGAGTTGAATGGCAGAAAATTAAATTAGAGAATTTATATAAATTTAAATAAAAACCTTGACTGGGAATTGATTAGCTGGAAGCCCTATTCTTGTTAGAGTACTCTCAAGATTAATTGACAATTGGCGGTTATTATGTTTAGTTGCCCCTTACTAAGTAAGGGAAAGTCAAACGAGTTGGAGTGTTGTATCTACCAACAAGTTCCAATCCGCTCTTGGGAGGATTGGTGTTTATGACTAGAGAGCAATCCAACAATAAACCCAATTACAATCTTTCTCTTGAGCATCCCAACTCAAGGGTTCCTTTCAATCAACTCCCCATCAAGTTAGGGAACTACTCGCTCATTGTAAATGTAAAATTCATAACATAAGAAAGGGAATTAAAGAAAGACATGATAAATAATGATCAAAAGATTAAATAAAAATAAAAGTAATTCTTGTATTAATAAATGCTAAAATAATCCAATAGTAAAATTAAGTAAATTAAGGAACATGGAAGAGTAAGAGACAAGTAAAGAGAACGAACTAGAATGTCGAAGTCTTGATGAGTCAATAACTCTTCTCAATATCCCAATGCAAAAACAATGAAAATAACAAATCCTAAAAACTACGAATGTGTAGAGAGAAAACCTAGAGGAGAGGAAAACTAGATCTAAAAACTAAAACTATGCGGAATGAATGTTGTTGTTGGTTTCTGCATGTTCTCTGGCTCTAGTATGCTTTTCTAGGCCGAAAACTGGGTCAAAATCAGGCCCAAAATTGGCCCCAGCGATTTTGCAGATTATGCAGATCGCGCACGTCACGCGGACGCGTCATTCAGGCGGACGCGTTATTCGGCGTTTCGCTTTGCCACGCGGGCGCGTCGTCCACACCTCCACGTCACTAGTGCAGTTTCCAATTCGCGCGGCCGCGTCATCCGTGCGGCCGCGTCATTGCGATTTCCTTTCTTCCGCGCAGTCGCGTCATCCATGCGGCCGCGTCGCTTCTCGCTGGTCATCTCCTCAATTTCTTGTGTTACTTCCATTTTTGCATGCTTCCTTTCCAATCTCTAACTCATTCATGCCTTATAAAGCCTGAAACACTTAACACACATATCACGGCATCGAATGGAATAAAGGAGAAATAAAATATATAATTAAAAGTCTCTAGGAAGCAAGTTTTCAATCATGCAATAACTTTAGGAAGGAATTATAAATACATGCTTATTTAATGAATAAGTGGGTAAAGATTATGATAAAACCACATAATTAAACACAATATAAACCATAAAATAGTGGTTTATCAACCTCTCCACACTTAAACATTAGCATGTCCTCATTCTTAGTTGAAGGAGATAAAATAAATGAGTAAGAACATGTAAAACCCATGCAATGCAATGCAGCCTATATATGCGAATGCAACTATATGATTCTTGTCCACTTGATCTAAAGTAAATAAGCTCTTCAAAATAATTACAAATCAAATTCCACTAATCCAATTCTTATAAAGCAAGAACAGATAAAAATACAAGAAGATAACTCATGAAAGCAGGGAACATAAAATTTCAAGCATTAAACCCTCACTGACGGTGTATGTACACTCTAGTCTCTCTAGTGTATAGGGTAATTACTCTATCCTTCTCTAATCATGCTTTCTAAATTTTTGTTCTTCTCCTAACCAATCAACAACATTTAATATACCAATGCAAACTGATGAGCGGATATTTTATACGCTTTTCGGGGTTAATTTCATATAGATTTTAGTATGTTTTAGTTGGTTTTTAGTTTATTTTCATTAGTTTCTAGGCAAAATCTACATTTCTAGACTTTACTATGAGTTTGTGTGTTTTTCTGTAATTTCAGGTATTTTCTAGCTGAAATTGAGGGAGCTGAGCAAAAATCTGATGCAGGCTGAAAAAGGACTGCTGATGTTGTTGGATTCTGACCTCCCTGCATTCAAAATGGATTTTCTGGAGCTACAGAACTCCAAATGGCGTGCTTCCAATTGAGTTGAAAAGTAGACATCCAGGGCTTTCCAGCAATATATAATAGTTCATACTTTGCTCAAGGATAGATGACGTAAACTGGCGTTCAACGCCAGCTCTCTGCCCAATTCTGGCGTCCAGCGCCAGAAACAAGTTGCAAGTTGGAGTTCAACGCCAGAAAAGGATCCAAAGCTGGCGTTGAACGCCCAAAACAGCCCCAGGCACGTGAAAGCTTTAGTCTCAGCCCCAACACACACCAAGTGGGCCCCAGAAGTGGATTTCTGCACTATCTATCATAGTTTACTCATTTTCTGTAAACCTAGGTTACTAGTTGAGTATTTAAACAACTTTTAGAGACTTATTTTGTATCTGATGACAATTTTAGATCTGAACTTTGTACTCTTTGACGGCATGAGTCTCTAAACTCCATTGTTGGGGGTGAGGAGCTCTGCTGTGTCTCGATGAATTAATGCAAGTATTTCTGTTTTCTATTCAAACATGCGTGTTCCTATCTAAGATATCCATTTGCGCCTAATTATGGAGAAGGTGATGATCTGTGACACTCATCACCTTCCTCAATCCATGAACGTGTGTCTGACAATCACCTCCGTTCTACATCAAATTTAATGAATATCTCTTAGATTCCTTAATCAGGATCTCCGTGGTATAAGCTAGATAGATAGCAGCATTCATGAGAATCCGGAAAGTCTAAACCTTGTCTGTGGTATTCCGAGTAGGATTTTGGGATTGAATGGCTGTGATGAGCTTCAAACTAACGAATGCTGGGCGTAGTGACAGACGCAAAAGGATAGTAAATCCTATTCCGGTACAATTGAGAACTTGCAGATGATTAGCCATGCGGTGACAGCGCACTTGGACCCTTTTCACTGGAAGGATGGATGGTAGCCATTGACAACGGTGATCCACCAACACACAGCTTGCCATAGGAGGAACGTGCGTGCATGGACAAGAAGGCAGAGGAAAGCAGAGATTCAGAAGACAAAGCATCTCCAAAACTCCAACACATTCTCCATTATTACATACCAAGTATTTATTTTATGTTCCCTTGTTCATTTGCAAGTCATTTGATAATTATAATTGACCTCCTAACTGAGATTTACAAGATAACCATAGCTTGCTTCAAACCAACAATCTCTGTGGGATTCGACCCTTACTCACGTAAGGTATTACTTGGACGACCCTGTGCACTTGCTGGTTAGTGGTACTAGTTGTGAAAAGTGTGATTCACAATTTGTGCACCAAGTTTTTGGCTCCGTTGCCGGGGATTGTTTGAGTTTGGACAACTGACGGCTTATTTTGTTGCTTAGATTAGGAAAAATTTTTCTTTTTGGTTTAGAGTCTTTTATTTTTTATACATTGTTAAAACACTTTAAATTTATAGCTCAATTAGTTAGAGCGTGGTGCTTATGTTCTTAGTAATTGGCTATCCTATTTTTAAAATCTTTTTCAAAAATAATTTTTCTTTGAATAAATCTTGTGCCAAACTCTAAGTTTGGTGTTTTCTTGTTGATTTTTCTTTGTTTTTCAAAAATTTTAGTTTGGTTTTCTAAAAATTTTAAGTTTGGTGTTCTTTCTTCATGTTCTTGTGTTCTTGTGAGTCTTCAAAGTGTTCTTGAGTTTTTCTTGTGTCTTGATCTTAAAATTTTTAGTTTGGTGTTCCTTGGTGTTTTTCCTCCAAAATTTTCGAAAACAAGGAGCATTAGATCTAAAAATTTTAAATCTTGTGCTATTTTATTGTTTTTCTCTTTCCTCACTAAATTCAAAAATATCTTTTCTCTCTAATTTTAAAACAATTTTCGAAAATTATTTTTAAAAATTCAGATTTTTTTAAAAATTTAAAATCTTTTCCAAATCATATCTTTTTCAAAACTTCCTTACTACTTTTTCTCTCCTCATTTTTTTGAAAATCTTCACCTATTTTTATTTATTTCATTTTAATTTATTTTATTTTTGAAATAAATAAATAAATAAATAAATAAAAATAAATTTTTTATTTGACATCATCTACCTTTCTCCATCATGGATCTAAGTGGAAATGAACAGTCCAGGAGGACTCTGGGGTCATATGCTAACCCCTCTACTGCTTCATATGGGAGTAGTATCTGCATACCCTCCATTGGAGTCAGTAGCTTTGAGTTGAATCCTCAGCTCATTATCATGGTGCAGCAAAGCTGCCAGTATTTCGGTCTTCCACAGGAAGAACCTACAGAGTTTCTGGCACAATTTTTACAAATTGCTGACACAGTACATGATAAGAAAATAGATAAGGACGTCTACAGACTATTACTGTTTCCATTTTCTGTAAAAGATCAAGCTAAGAGGTGGTTAAATAACCAACCTAAGGCCAGCATAAGGACATGGAAACAGCTGACAGAAAAATTCCTGAATCAATACTTTCCCCCAAAACGGATGACACAGCTAAGGCTGGACATCCAAGGCTTCAAACAAGGAGATAATGAATCTCTTTATGATGCCTGGAAGAGATACAGAGAGATGCTACGAAAATGCCCCTCTGAAATGTTTTCAGAGTGGGTTCAGTTAGACATCTTCTATTATGGGCTTGCAGAAGGAGCTCAGGTGTCTCTGGATTACTCAACTGGTGGATCTATCCACATGAGAAAAAAAATTGAAAAAGCTCAAGAGCTCATTGATATAGTTGCCAGGAATCAGCATCTGTACCTAAGCAGTGACCCTTCCATGAAAGAAGAGGTTAAAACAGTAACTGCTGAACTCAGCCCTGTAAAACAAGCTGCTGAATTCAATCAGCAATTGGACTTTCTAACAAAGAAGTTAGCCGAATTCAAGGATAAACTACAAGAGACAAGGATGGCTAATATAAATATGGAAGAACAATTGAAGCAAACAAAGCAGCAGCTGTCAAGACAAATAACAGAAGAATGCCAAGCAGTTCAATTGAGAAGTGGGAAAACATTAAATACCCCACCTCAAGGCAGCAAAGAGCCAAGGAATGAGCAAACCACCCAAAATTCACCTGAGGACAGTAAGAGCCCAGGGAAAAGTAATTCTGGCGTTAAAACGCCAGCAATCTGGTGGAAGGCTGGCGCTGAACGCCCAGACCTTGCCCAAGACTGGCGTTCAACGCCAGAAACAAGCAAGGATCTGGCGTTGAACGCCCAAAATGGGCAGGATCTGGCGTTGAACGCCCAAAATGGGCACAGTTCTGGCGTTCAGACGCCAGGAATAGACAAGGAGTTGGCGTCTAACGTCACTCCAGCTTCTAACTCTGGCACTCAATTGCCAGTGAGGGATCAGACACACACAAGTGCTGATGACAACCCCTCTAAAAAGGCTTCTTCAACCACTTCTGTAGGCAATAAACTTACAGCAACTAAGGTTGAGGAATATAAAGCCAAGATACCTTATCCTCAAAAACTCAGGAAAGAGGAGCAGGATAAGCAATTTGCTCGCTTTGTAGATTATCTCATGACTCTTGAAATAAAGATTCCATTTGCAGAGGCACTTGAGCAAATACCTTCTTATGCCAAGTTCATGAAAGAGATCTTGAGTCATAAAAAGGATTGGAGAGAAACAGAAAGAGTTTTCCTCACTGAAGAATGCAGTGCAGTCATTCTAAAAAGCTTTCCTGAAAAGCTTAAAGACCCTGGGAGTTTTCTGATACCATGCATATTAGGAGGTAATTGCACCAAGATAGCTTTATGCGATCTTAGGGCAAGCATCAACCTAATACCTGCATCCACTATCAGAAAGCTTGGCTTAACTGAAGAAGTTAAACCAACCCGGATATGTCTCCAACTTGCTGATGGCTCCATTAAATACCCATCAGGCATGATTGAAGACATGATTATCAGAGTTGGGCCATTCGCCTTTCCCACTGACTTTGTAGTGCTGGAAATGGAGGAGCACAAGAGTGCTACTCTCATTCTAGGAAGACCCTTCCTAGCAACTGGACGAACCCTCATTGATGTCCAACAAGGGGAAATAACCCTGAGAGTCAATGATGATGAGTTTAAGTTGAATGCTGTCAAAGCCATGCAGCATCCAGACACATCAAAAGACTGCATGAAAGTTGATCTTATTGACTCTTTGGTAGAAGAGATCAACATGGCTGAGAGTCTCGAATCAGAGTTGGAAAACATCTTTAAAGATGTTCAGCCTAATTTGGAGGATTCAGAGGAGATTAAAGAGCCTCTGAAATTTCCTCTGGAAGAGGAAAAACCTCCTAAACCCGAGCTCAAACCATTACCACCATCCCTGAAATATGTATTTCTGGGAGAAGGTGACACTTTTCCAGTGATCATAAGCTCTGCTTTAAACCCACAGGAAGAGGGAGCACTTATTCAAGTGCTAAGGACACACAAGACAGCTCTTGGGTGGTCCATAGGTGACCTTAAGGGCATAAGCCCAGCTAGATGCATGCACAAAATCTTATTGGAGGATAATGCTAAACCAGTGGTTCAACCACAGAGGCGGCTAAATCCAGCCATGAAGGAAGTGGTGCAGAAAGAGGTCACCAAATTACTAGAGGCTGGGATTATTTATCCTATTTCTGATAGCTCCTGGGTGAGCCCTGTCCAAGTCGTCCCAAAAAAGGGAGGCATGACAGTGATTCATAATGAAAAAAATGAACTGGTTCCTACAAGAACAGTTACAGGGTGGCGCATGTGTATTGACTACAGAAGGCTCAATACAGCCACCAGAAAGGATCATTTTCCTTTACCATTCATAGACCAGATGCTAGAAGGACTGGCAGGTCATGATTATTACTGATTTTTGGATGGCTACTCAGGCTATAACCAGATTGCAGTGGATCCCCAAGATCAAGAGAAAACAGCATTCACATGTCCATCTGGAATGTTTGCTTATAGAAGGATACCATTTGGGCTGTGTAATGCGCCTGCAACCTTCCAGAGATGCATGCTCTCTATTTTCTCTGATATGGTGGAAAAATTTCTGGAAGTCTTCATGGATGACTTCTCAGTATATGGAGACTCATTCAGCTCCTGTCTTAATCACCTGAAACTTGTCCTGAAGAGATGCCAAGAGACCAACCTAGTCTTAAACTGGGAAAAAGGTCACTTCATGGTGACTGAAGGGATTGTCCTTGGGCATAAAATCTCAAACAAGGGAATAGAGGTGGATCAAGCAAAAATAGAGGTAATTGAAAAATTACCACCACCTGCCAATGTTAAGGCAATCAGAAGCTTTCTGGGGCATGAAAGATTCTATAGGAGGTTTATAAAGGATTTTTCAAAAATCACAAAACCTCTAAGCAATCTGCTAGCTGCTGACACGCCATTTGTGTTTGACACAGAGTGTCTGCAGGCGTTTGAAACGCTGCAAGCTAAGCTGGTCACAGCACCAGTTATTTCTACACCAGACTGGACATCACCATTTGAGCTAATGTGTGATGCCAGTGATCACGCCATTGGTGCAGTATTGGGACAGAGGCATGACAAGCTTCTGCACGTCATTTATTATGCTAGTCGCGTTTTAAATGATGCCCAGAAAAATTACACAACCACAGAAAAAGAATTACTTGCAGTGGTTTATGCCATTGACAAGTTCAGATCATACTTAATAGGATCAAAAGTGATTGTGTATACTGACCATGCTGCTCTTAAATATCTACTTACAAAGCAGGATTCAAAACCCAGGATCATCAGATGGGTGTTGCTTCTGCAAGAGTTTGATATAGAAATAAGAGACAGAAAAGGGACAGAGAACCAAGTAGCTGATCATCTGTCCCAGATAGAGCCAGTAGAAGGGACGTCCCTCCCCTCTCTTGAGATCTCTGAGACTTTTCCGGATGAGCATTTATTTGCCATTCAGAAAACACCATGGTTTGCCGATATTGCAAACTATAAAGCTGCAAGGTTCATACCCAAAGAGTACAATAGGCAACAAAAGAAAAAATTAATCACTGATGCAAAGTACTACTTGTGGGATGAACCCTATCTCTTTAAGAGATGTGCAGACGGAATAATCCGTAGATGTGTTCCTAGAGAAGAAGCACAGAGGATCCTATGGCATTGCCATGGATCTCAATATGGAGGCCATTTCGGAGGTGAGCGAACAGCCACCAAGGTCCTCCAATGTGGCTTCTATTGGCCCACACTCTATAAAGATTCCCGAGAGTTCGTACGTAACTGTGACAGTTGCCAAAGAGCTGGTAATCTGCCTCATGGTTACGCCATGCCTCAACAAGGAATCTTGGAGATTGAGTTGTTTGACGTATGGGGAATTGACTTCATGGGACCTTTCCCACCATCATTCTCAAACACTTATATTCTGGTGGCAGTTGACTATGTATCAAAATGGGTTGAGGCCATTGCCACACCCACCAATGATACTAAAACAGTGCTGAAGTTCCTCCAGAAATATATCTTCAGCAGGTTTGGGGTCCCTAGAGTACTAATCAGTGATGGGAGCACTCACTTCTGCAACAAACAGCTTTACTCTGCCATGGTCCGGTATGGGATTCGCCACAAGGTGGCGACTCCATATCATCCACAGACTAATGGACAAGCTGAAGTCTCTAACAGAGAGCTAAAAAGAATCCTAGAACGGACTGTAAATACCCGTAGAAAGGATTGGGCAAGAAGCTTGGATGATGCTCTGTGGGCATACAGAACAGCATTCAAGACTCCTATAGGGACCTCTCCATACCAACTGGTCTATGGTAAGGCATGTCACCTGCCCGTGGAACTGGAACATAAAGCCTACTGGGCAACCAGATTCCTGAACTTTGATGCCAGATTAGCTGGAGAAAAAAGATTGCTCCAGCTAAATGAGCTAGAGGAATTCAGATTCACTGCTTTCGAAAATGCCAAGCTTTATAAAGAAAAATAAAAAAAGTGGCATGATAGAAAGTTGTCATCTAGAATCTTTGAACCAGGACAAAAGGTTCTGTTGTTCAACTCTAGGCTCAGGCTATTCCCCGGGAAACTGAAGTCCCGGTGGAGGGGACCATATGTGATTACAAGTGTATCACCATATGGTTATGTGGAGCTTCAAGATAGTGATTCTGATAAGAAGTTCATTGTCAATGGACAGAGAATCAAGCACTATCTTGAAGGCAATGTTGAGCAAGAGTGCTCAAGGCTAAAGCTAGACTAAAAGCTCAGCAAGGTCCAGCTAAAGACAATAAAGAAGCGCTTGCTGGGAGGCAACCCAGCCATGGGGCATCAATCCTCTAAGCATTTTGCCCTATTTTTATTTTTATTTGTTTATATAAAGTTCACTGATCCTAAGGTAAAGAGTCAATTGTATAAGTTCACAAGGTTACAGAAGGATTCTGCACACAAAACAGAGAAAAAGAGCTCACTGGCAAGAAAACGCCAGTAAAAGTCTGTTTTGGGCGTTCAACGCCCAACAAAAGCATCCACTGGGCGTTGAACGCCAGTGAGGATAGCCATCTGGGCGTTAAACGCCAGAAAGAAGCTCTTTTTGGGCGTTTAACGCCAGATTTACAGCATTCTGGGCGTTCAGAAAAACGCCCAGTAACAAAGGACTTCCTGGCGTTCAACGCCAGAAAGAAGCAGCAGCTGGGCGTTGAACGCCCAGGAGAGGCAGCATTTGGGCGCTGAACGCCCAAAACAAGCAGCGTTTGGGCGTTCAAACGCCAGGATGGTGGGGAGGAGGTAAATTCATTTTTTCTTCATATTTTTCATTTTAATTTTGATTTTCATGTTTCAATTCATGACTTCTTGCATAAACATGTTAAGAACCCTGATTTCTAAAATCCCTAATTTCTAAAAATCCTACTTTAAAAATACCAAATGTATCTTAATCCATAAGCACAAACCCTCTTTTTCAATCCAATACAACTCTTTTTCAAAAATTTCAAAACAAATCTATCTTTTCACTCTAAAATATTTTCAACTAATATCTTTTTCAAATCTCCACATTATCTTTTTCAAAATTTAGATTTATCTTTTTCAAAAATCTTTTATATCTTTTCAATTTTAAACTATATCCTCTCTCATCATATCTTCTATCCTATCTTTTCCAAATCAATCTTTTTTATCATATCTTTTCTAAATTTTCGAACCCACCCCCTCCCTTTAAATATGGGTTCGGCCTCCCTCCCCTTCCATCAACAATTGCACCTAGCTCTCCTTCTATCCCTCTCCTTTCTTTTCTTTTGCTTGAGGACAAGCAAACCTCTAAGTTTGGTGTGTTTATTTGTGATCACTCAGATCATGGCTCCTAAGGGAAAATAACCCACTTCAAGAGGCAAGAAGGAGAGCATTCCAAAACCACTTTAGAATCAAGGGAAGTTCTTATCTAAAGAACATTCAGACCATTATTACAAAATAATGGGTCTAAGATCAGTGATCCCGGAAGTTAGATTCGATCTAAAAAAAGACGAATATCCGGAGATCCAGGAGCAAATTCGAATCAGGAACTGGAGGTCCTAGCTAATCCTGAAACGAAAGTGGGAAGAAATATGGTCCATGAGTTCTATGCTAATATGTGGCAGACAGACAAGCAAAAACTATCTGGAACTGCTTTCTATGAATATCGGACCATGGTCAGAGGAAAGATTGTTCATACCATCCCTGACAACATCAGGGAGATATTAAAGCTACCTCAGCTAAAAGATGATCCAGACTCTTTCAACAGGAGAATGATGAGAACAGACAAGGGCCTGGATAAGATTCTAGAGGATATATGTATTCCTGGAGCCAGGTGGACCACCAGCATGAAGGGTGTCCCAAATCAACTCAAAAGAGAAGATCTCAAACCAGTCGCCAGAGGATGGCTGGACTTCATTGGGCATTCTCTGCTGCCCACTAGCAACCGTTCTGAAGTCACTGTTAAAAGAGCAGTGATGATCCATTGCATCATGATGGGAAAAGAAGTGGAAGTTCATCAACTGATTTCAACAGAATTCTACAAAATTGCTAACAAAAATTCTAAAGAGGCCAGGTTGGCTTACCCAAGCTTGATTTCTCTGCTCTGCAAGGACGCTGGAGTAAGGATGGGAATAACTGAGTATATCGCAATTGAGAAACCAATCACCAAAGCATCAATGGAAAAACAACAAGCACAGGATGACCCCATCAAGAAGAAAACACAGGAATTTCTCCCAGAAATCCCTCAATCTGAATATTGGGAGTATCTTGAAACATCAGTTACCAAGATGCAAGAAGCTATGGAACAAATAATAAAGGAACAGAAGGAACAAAGTCAAATTCTTTGCTATTTGATTAAAGAACAGGAAGAGCAAGGGCGTGACTTGAGGGAATTAAAGCGCCAGAAGTTATCTCTTGAAGGACCAAGCACCCCACAGATCCGAGGAACATCCACTTCCCAGAACAAAGGTTGTTAAATTCCAATTTCTGCTTTAACTCTGTGATAGTTGTCGTTATAGGAGTTTACCTTAGGAGTCATATAGTAGTAATTAGTGTCTATTTTGATTTTACCTCCAATTAAGTTATAGTCTATTTTTCTCATCATCAGCAAACATGAATAAAATAGTAGATCTTTTGAATAAGAGGCAATAAAATTCGAGTTTTTAATAAGAAAAATTCTAATTAGTAACATGTGGTGGTAATGCTTTCTATCTTCTGAATGAATGCTTGAACAGTGCATATGTCTTTTGAATTTGTTGTTTAAGACTGTTAAATATGTTGGCTCTTGAAAGAATGATGAACATGAGACATGTTATTGATAATCTAAAAAATTATAAAAATGATTCTTGAAGCAAGAAAAAGCAGCAAAGAACAAAGCTTGCAAAAAAAAAGAGAGAGAGAAAAAAGAGAGAGAAAGAAAAAGCAAGAAGAAAAAGCCAAAGCTCTTAAAACCAAAAGGCAAGGGCAATAGAAAGGATCCCAAGGCTTTGAGCATCAGTGGATAGGAGGGCCTAAGGGAATAAAATCCTGGCCTAAGCGGCTAAACCAAGCTGTCCCTAGCCATGTGCTTGTGGCGTGAAGGTGTCAAGTGAAAACTTGAGACTGAGCGGTTAAAGTCAAGGTCCAAAGCAAAAAGAAGAGTTTGCTTAAGAACCCTGGACACCTCTAATTGTGGACTTTAGCAAAGCTGAGTCACAATCTAAAAGGGTTCACCCAATTATGTGTCTGTGGCATTTATGTATCCGGTGGTAATACTGGAAAACAAAGTGCTTAGGGCCACGGCCAAGACTCATAAAGTAGCTGTGTTCAAGAATCATCATAATGAAATAGGAGAATCAATAACACTATCTGAATTCTAAGTTCCTATAGATGCCAATCACTCTTAGCTTCAATGGATAAAGTGAGATGCCAAAACTGTTCGGAAGCAAAAAGCTACTAGTCCCGCTCATCTAATTAGAATCTGAGCTTCACTCAAAAACTCTGAGATATTATTGCTTTTGGACTTATTAATCTTCCATTTTATTTGTCTAGTTTCTTGAGGACAAGCAACAGTTCAAGTTTGGTGTTGTGATGAGCGGATATTTTATACGCTTTTTGGGGTTAATTTCATATAGTTTTTAGTATGATTTAGTTAGTTTTTAGTATATTTTTATTAATTTTTAAATAAAATCACATTTCTGGGCTTTACTATGAGCTTGTGTGTTTTTCTGTGATTTCAGGTAATTTCTGGCTGAAATTGAGAGACTTGAGCAAAAATCTGATTCAGAGGCTGAAGAAGGACTATAGATGTTGTTGGATTCTAACCTCCCTGCACTCGAAATAGATTTTCTGGAGCTACAGAAACCCAATTGGTGCGCTCTCAATTGCGTTGGAAATTAGACATCCAGGGCTTTCCAGCAATATATAATAGTCCATACTTTTTCTCGAGTTTTGCTGACGCAAACTGGCGTTCAAACGCCAACTTCCTACCTTATTCTGGAGTTAAACGCCAGAAACAGGTTGCAAACCAGAGTTAAATGCCAGAAACAGGCTACAACCTGGTGTTTAACTCCAAAAAGAGTTTCTACACATGAAAGCTCAATACTCAACCCAAGCACACACCAAGTGGGTCTGGAAGTGGATTTCAACATCATTTACTTATCTTATGTAACCCTAGCTACTAGTTTAGTATAAAAACTACTTTTAGTGATTTATTATATATCTCTGGTTAGTCTTTGAATAATTTTATGTTCAGAGATCACGTTTAGGGGGCTGGCCACTCGGCCATGCCTAGACCTTCATCACTTATGTATTTTTAACGGTAGAGTTTCTACACACCATAGATTAAGGTGTGGAGCTCTGCTGTTCCTCATGAATTAATTCAAAGTACTATTGTTTTCTTATTAAATTCAAGATTATTCCTATTCTAAGGTATTCGCTTGCACTTCAACATGATGAATATGATGATCCGTGACACTCATCACTATTCTCAGCCTATGAACACGTGCCTGACAACCACTTCCGTTCTACCTTGGATTGAGCGTTTATCTCTTAGCCTCTATTCCGAAAGATCAGAGTCTTCGTGGTATAAGCTAGAATTATTGGTGGCCATTCTTGAGATCTGGAAAGTCTAAACCTTGTCTGTGTATTCCGAGTAGGATCTGGGATGGGATGACTGTGACGAGCTTCAAACTAACGAGTGTTGGGCGTAGTGACAAACGCAAAAGAATCACTGGATCCTATTCCAGCATGAGTGGGAACCGAAAGATGATTAGCCGTGCGGTGACAGCGCATTTGGACCATTTTCACTGAGAGAACGGGAAGTAGCCATTGACAACGGTGATGCCCAACATACAGCTTGCCATGGAAAGGAGTATGAATGATTGGATGAAAGCACTAGGAAAGCAGAGGTTCAGAAGGAACAAAAGCATCTCCATACGCTTATCTGAAATTCTCACCAATGAATTGCATAAGTATCTCTATCCTATTTTATATTTTATATCTTAATTATCAAAATCCCATAACCATTTGAATCTGCCTGACTGAGATTTACAAGGATGACCATAGCTTGCTTCAAGCCGACAATCTCCGTGGGATCGACCCTTACTCACCTAAGGTTTATTACTTGGATGACCCAGTGCACTTGCTGGTTAGTTGTATCGGAGTTGTGAAAAAGAATTTGAGATTATAAACGTGCGTACCAAGTTTTTGGCGCCGTTGCTAGAGATCACAATTTCGTGCACCAGGCATGGGGATTATTCCTGACCCCAGGTCACACAGAGCCTTCTCAAAGGTCATGGTGCCTATGGTACAAGGTATGAAGAATTTTCTGGGATCCGGTTTCTTCTGAGGTAATGTCTACCTCATTAATGCATTCAGTTCATTGGTGAACAAGGGGGGTTCATCCTCCCTAGTCTCAGTACCAAATAACTTGGCCTTCAGCTTCATGATTGCTCCTAGATATTTACCAACTTGCTCTTCAGTGATGTCTTCATCCTCTTCAGAGGAAGAATATTCATCAGAGCTCATGAATGGCAGAAGGAAGTTCAATGGAATCTCTATGGTCTCTGTATGAGCCTCTGATTCCTTTGGTTCCTCAAAGGGAAACTCCTTTCTATCTAGAGGACGTCCCAGGAGGCTTTTCTCACTAGGACTCATGTCCTCCTCACTCTCTCTAGGTTTGGCCATGTTGGTCATGGTTATGGCCTTGCACTCTCTCTTGGGATTTTCTTCTGTATTGCTTGGGAGAGTACTAGGAGGAGTTTCAGTAATCTTTTTTCTCAGCTGACCTACCTGTGCCTCCAAATTTCTAATGGAGGACCTTGTTTCATTCATGAAACTTAGTGTGGTCTTAGATAGATCAGAGACTATGGTTGCCAGGCTAGAATGGCTCTGTTCAGAATTCTCTGTCTGTTGCTGAGAAGATGATGGAAAACGCTTGCTATTGCTAAACCTATTTCTTCCACCATTATTGTTGAAGCCTTGTTGAGGCTTCTGTTGGTCCTTCCATGAGAAATTTGGATGATTTCTTTATGAAGGATTATAGGTGTTTCCATAGGGTTCTCCCATGTAATTCACCTCTGCTATTGCAGGGTTTCAGGATCTTAAGCTTCTTCTTCAGAAGATGCTTCTTTAGTACTGTTGGATGCAGCTTGCAATCCATTCAGACTCTGAGAAATCATATTGACTTGCTGAGTCAATATTTTGTTCTGAACCAATATGGCTTTCAGAGTATCAAATTCAAGAACTCCTTTCTTCTGAGGCGTCCCATAGTTCACAGGATTCCTCTCAGAGGTGTACATGAACTGGTTATTTGCAACCATTTCAATGAGTTCCTGAGCTTCTGCAGGGGTTTTCAGATGAAGAGATCCTCCTGCAGAATGGTCCAATGACATTTTTGACAACTCAGACAGACCATCATAGAATATACATATGATGCTCCATTCTGGAAGCATGTCAGTAGGACACCTTTTGATCATTTGCTTATATCTTTCCCAAGCTTCATATAGGGACTCCCCTTCCTTCTGTCTGAAGGTTTGGATTTCCACTCTAAGCTTGCTCATCTTTTGAGGTGGAAAGAATTTGGCCAGGAAAGCATTGACCAGCTTATCCCAAGAGTTCAGGCTTTCCTTAGGTTGTGAATCCAACCATGTTCTAGCTCTGTCTCTTACAGCAAAAGGGAAAAGCATAAGCCTATAGACCTCGGGATCAACTCCATTGGTCTTGACAGTGTCACAGATTTGCAAGCATTCAGCTAAGAACTGATGGGGATCTTCCAATAGAAGTCCATAAAACTTGCAATTCTGTTGCATTAGAGAAACTAATTGAGGCTTAAGCACAAAGTTGTTTGCTCTAATGGCAGGAATTGAGATGCTTCTTCCATAGAAGTTAGAAGAGGGTGCAATAAAGTCACCAAGTATCTTCCTTGCATCTCCACCATTGTTATTGGGTTCGGCCATGTCTCCTTCTTTTTCGAAAATTTCTGTCAGGTCCTCTCCAGAGGGTTGTGCTTTAGCTTCTCTTAGTTTCCTCTTAAGAGTCCTTTCAGGTTCAGGATCAGCTTCAATAAGAATGTCTTTATCCTTGTTTCTGCTCATATGAAAAAGAAGAGAACAAAAAAGAAGAGGAATCCTCTATGTCACAGTATAGATATTCCTTTAAGTGATTAGAAGAAGAGAAGAATAGAAGAAGGAGAAGATAAAAATTCGAACACAGAGAAGAAGAGGGGGTTCGAATTATGAGTAGAAGAGAAGTGTTAGTAGATAAATAAATAAATAAATAGAAAGAGATGAGAGGGGGAAGAATTCGAAAATTAAATAAAATAAACATATTTTTGTTTTTATTTTAAATGTTAATTAAAATTCGAAAATTAAGAAGGAAAATAAAATTAAATTGAAATTTAAAACAATTAGTTAATGAAAAAAATTTTGAAAAAGAGGTTAGTGATTTTCGAAAATAAGAGAGAGAAAAGTAGTTAGGTGGTTTTGAAAAAGATAAGAAATAGTAAAACAAACAAAAACACAAGTAGTTAATTGAAAAAGATTTGAAAATCAATTTTAAAAAGATAAGAAGTTAGAAAAGATTTTGAAATTGATTTTTGAAAAAGATATGATTGATATGATTGAAATTTATTTTGAAAAGGATTTGAAAAGGAAGTTTAAAAAGATTTGATTTTGAAAATTAAAGTTGATTACTTGACTAACAAGAAATTAAAAGATATGATTTTAGAAGTTAAAGATTGAACCTTTCTTAATAGGCAAGTAACAACTTGAAATTTTTTAATCAATTACATTAATTGTTAGCATTAATTTCGAAAATATGAAATAAAAATAAGAAAAAGATTTTGAAAATCAAGTTTAAAATTTTCGAAAATATGAAAGAAAAAATGAAAAAGATTTGATTTTTGAAAAAGATTTGAAAAAGATAGAATTTTTAAATTGAAAATTTGATTTGACTCATAAGAAACAACTAGATTTTTAAAAATTTTTGACTAAGTCAATCCAAATTTTCGAAATTTATGAGAAGAATAAGGGAAAGATATTTTTTTTATTTTTGAATTTTTAATGAGGAGAGAGAAAAACATCAAAATGACTCAAGACATGAAAATTCAAGATCAAAACACATGATGCATGCAAGAACACTTTCAATGTCAAGATGAACACCAATAACACTTTGAAGATCAAGATGAACATCAAGACTTATTTTTGAAAATTTTTTTAAGAAAAAAAAACACATGCAAGACACCAAACTTAGAAATTTTTAATGTTTAGACACTAACAAATTGAAAATGCATATGAAAAACAAGAAAAGACACCAAACAAGAAAATGCAAAGATCAAACAAGGAAAATATACAAGAACAACTTGAAGATTATGAAGAACTCAATGCATGTATTTTTCAAAAATTTTAAGAAAATTAAAAAGCTGCAATTGACACCAAACTTAAAACTTGACACAAGACTCATACAAGAAACACAAAATATTTTTGGTTTTTATGATTTAAAAATTTTTTGTATTATTTTTCAAAAATTAATTGGAAAAAGAAAAATAAGGTTTTCAAAATTTTTAATAAGAATTTCAGGAATCATGCAATGTTAGTCTAAAACTCCGGTCCAGGAATTAGACATGGCTTACTAGCCAGGCAAGCTTTCAGTTAAAGCTTCGGTCCAAAACACTAGACATGGCCATTGGCCAGCCAAGCTTTAGCAGATCATTACATACAACAGCTAAATTGCTGAGAAAGACAAAGAAGCTCTTCTAAGGATAGTTGAAACCTCGGTCCAAAAGATTAGACATGGCTTAACAGCCAGCCAGGATTCAACATATCTCATGAAACTCTAGAATTCATTCTTAAAAATTCTGAAGAACATAGAATAATTTATTTTTTTGAATATTTTTCGAAAATAAAATAAAAAAACAAAAAGCTTAAAATTAAAATAAAATTACCTAATCTGAGCAATAAGATGAACCGTCAGTTGTCCAAACTCGAACAATCCCCGACAACAGCGCCAAAAACTTGGTGCACGAAATTGTGATCTCAATGGCGCCAAAAACTTGGTATGCACTATCATAATCTCAATTCTTCTTCACAACTTTGCACAACTAACCAGCAAGTGCACTGGGTCGTCCAAGTAATAAACCTTACGTGAGTAAGGGTCGATCCCACGGAGATTGTCGGCTTGAAGCAAGCCATGGTCATCCTTGTAAATCTCAGTCAGACGGATTCAAATGGTTATGGGATTTTGATAATTAAAATATAAATAAAATATAAAATAAGATAGAAATACTTATGTAATTCATTGGTGGGATTTCAGATAAGCGTATGAAGATGCTTATTGCTTCTGAACCTCTGCTTTCTTATTGCTTTCATCCAATCATTCATACTCCTTTCCATGGCAAGCTGTATGTTGGGCATCACCGTCGTCAATGGCTACTCCCCGTCCTCTCAGTGAAAATGGTCCAAATGTGCTGTCACCACACGGCTAATCATCGGTCGGTTCTCATTCATGTTGGAATAGAATCCGTTGATCCTTTTGCGTCTGTCACTACGCCCAGCACTTGTGAGTTTGAAGCTCGTCACAGTCATCCCATCCCGGATCCTACTCGGAATACCACAGACAAGGTTTAGACTTTTCGGATCTCAAGAATGACCGCCAATAATTCTAGCTTATACCACAAAGACTCTGATATGAACGAGGAGCCCAAGAGATAAACACTCAAGCTATTATAGATAGAACGGAAGTGGTTGTCAGGCACACGTTCATAGGCGAGAATGATGATGAATGTCACAGATCATCACATTCATCAAGTTGAAATACGAGTGAATATCTTGGAATGAGAATAAGCTTGAATTGAATAGAAAAACAATAGTACTTTGCATTACTTCATGAGGAACAGCAGAGCTCCACACCTTAATCTATGGGGTGTAGAAACTCCACCGTTGAAAAATACATAAGTGAAAGTGGTCCAGGCATGGCCGAATGGCCAGCCTCGTAAACGTGTACAATATGATCTAAAGATGAACTAAAGATGAACTCTAGATTGAAATACAATAGTAAAAAGTCCTATTTATACTAAACTAGTTACTAGGATTTAAAGAGATGAGTAAATGATGCAGAAATCCACTTCTCGGCCCACCTGGTGTGTGCTTGGGCTGAGCATTGAGCTTTCATGTGTAGAGACTCTTTTTGGAGTTAAACGCCAGGTTGTAGCCTGTTTAAGGCGTTTATCTCTGATTTGCAACCTGTTTCTGGCGTTTAACTCCAGAATAGGGCAGGAAGTTGGCGTTTCAACACCAGTTTGCGTCGTCAAAACTCGGGCAAAGTATGGACTATTATATATTGATGGAAAGCGCTGGATGTCTACTTTCCAACGCAA
Source organism: Arachis ipaensis (assembly GCF_059453495.1). Classification (NCBI taxonomy): domain Eukaryota; kingdom Viridiplantae; phylum Streptophyta; class Magnoliopsida; order Fabales; family Fabaceae; genus Arachis; species Arachis ipaensis. The sequence continues at coordinate 78,513,754 of NC_142443.1, forward strand.
TTGAGAGCGCACCAATTGGGTTTTTGTAGCTCCAGAAAATCCATTTCGAGTTCAGGGGGGTCAGAATCCAACAGCATCTGCAGTCCTTCTTCAGCCTCTGAATCAGATTTTTGCTCAAGTCCCTAAATTTCAGCCAGAAATTACCTGAAATCACAGAAAAACACACAAACTCATAGTAAAGTCCAGAAATGTGATTTTTATTTAAAAACTAATAAAAATATACTAAAAACTAACTAAATCATACTAAAAACTATATAAAAACAATGCCAAAAAGCGTATAAATTATCCGCTCATCAGGGATCATGAGATTCTTAGCTTAGATTTGTCTTTCTAAAGCTTTTAGAAAAAACTTGCCTGTTTACCACTCTCTGTTTTATTTTCATAATACATACAATAATATAATAATATCTTGATAAATAATAATTTGTAATAATAATTTACTCTAATGTAAATGAGTAATTTTAAACAAATATTTAAAATAATATTTATAATACCCTTAAAACTTATTTTATAAAACCTTATTTTCAAACTTTTATTAATTACTTTCTAAACCACGAATTCTTTTTATATATAAAATTATATTTAAACCTTCACTTTATTTCATATTTATATAAATAACCCTGAGCTTTTATAAAATGCCCGTTTTACCTCTAAACTTTATTTATTACCCAAAATACCCGAAATACTTATATAATTATAATATTAAACTCAATCTTTTTCTTTTAAAAAAAATTTTGAATAAATTCTTAAGACTTAAAACAAAATTTCGGCGGCATTCTCCCTAAAACCCGGACTTTGCCACCCTTCTCGGGTTGCATCCAAACCATTTTCCACACTCTTTTCAAACTATTTCCAATAGATCAAACCAGAAAAATTTCAACATTTTCAAATTATCCTATCATAATCCAGAAATCAAATTCATCAGAATAACTCAGTTTCTGACTGCACTAAAACCCTCTGAACTTCAAACTTATCACAAATATCAATATATCACAAAATTCAATATAAATTCAATCAAATTCAATCAACAAGTAATCATGACATTAATTCAATTGTCCAATATCAATTGAACCGGTGAGAATTTATCAAAACCCTACCTTTGTACGAAATCAAAATATGCAAAGCTCCGGAGGAGCCTTCTGACCGAGCCGTCGAAGAAAAAAATGTCCGGAATCATCTATGCCTCTGATGAGCGGATAATTTATACCCTTTTTGGCATTGTTTTCATATAGTTTTTAGTATGTTTTAGTAACTTTTTATTATATTTTTAGTAGTTTTTATGCAAAAATCATATTTTTAGACTTTACTATGAGTTTGTGTGTTTTTCTGTAATTTCAGGTATTTTCTGGCTGAAATTGAGGGACCTGAGCAAAAATTTGATTCAGAGGCTGAAAAAGGACTGCAGATGCTGTTGGATTCTGACCCTTCTGCACTCGAAGTGGATTTTCTGAAGCTACAGAAGCCCCATTGGCACGCTCTCAATTGCGTTAGAAAGTAGACATCATGGGCTTTCCAGAAATATATAATAGTTCATACTTTGCCCGAGATTTGATGGCCCAAACTGGCGTCCAAAACCAGCCTAAAACTTCCTGGCGTAAAACGCCCAAACTGGCACCAGAATTGGAGTTAAACGCCCAAACTGGCACCCAGGCTGGCGTTTAACTCCGAAAACAGCTTATGCACGTGTAAAGCTCAATGCTCAGCCCAAGCACACACCAAGTGGGCCCCGAAAGTGGATTTCTACACTATCTGCACTTAGTTACTCATTTTTTGTAAACCTAAGTTACTAGTTTAGTATAAATAGCAATTTTTACTATTGTATTCATATCTCTAGACGTTTAGTCCTTAGACATTTGAGGCTGGCCACACGGCCATGCTTAGACTACTTTCACTTTTGTATTTTCTACTGTGGAGTTTTTACACCCCGTAGATTAAGGTGTGGAGTGATGCGAGCGGAAATTGACGAGTTAAGAATGATTATAAAATATGCGTTGCAATTATAGTTCTCAACCAACCAGAAATCCGCTTATCAATTTAGAAGGGTGTCACGGAAATTAAAATTAAAATACTGGGAGTATGAATCCCAGGTCGTCTCCCAACGAGTTGCAAAAAAGTGTGCTATTTTATTAATCAGATGGTTTCAAAAAGGTTTGAGTTGAATGGCAGAAAATTAGATTAGAGAATTTATATAAATTTAAATAAAAGCCTTGACTGGGAGTTGATTAGCTGGAAGCCCTATTCTTGTTGCAGTACTCTCAAGATTAATTTGATAATTGCGGGTTATTCTGTTTAGTTGTCCCTTACTAAGTAAGGGGAAGTCAAACAAGTTGGAATGTTATTCTATCCACAAGTTCCAATCCGCTCTTGGGAGGATTGGTGTTAGTGACTAGAGAGTAATCCAACAATAAACCCAATTACAATCATTCTCTTGAGCATCCCAACTCAAGGGTTTCTTTCAATCAACTCCCCATCAAGTTAGGGAACTACTCGCTCATTGTAAATGAAGAATTCATAACATAAGAAAGGGAATTAAAGAAAGACATGATAAATAATGATCAAAGGATTAATTGAAAATAAAAAGTAATTCTTGTATTTAATAAATGCTAAAATAATCCAATAGTAAAATTAAGTAAATTAAGGAACATGGAAGAGTAAGAGACAAGTAAAGAAAACGAACTAGAATGTCGAAGTCTTGATGAGGCAATAACTCTTCTCAATATCCCAATGCAAAAACAATGAAAAATAATGAATCCTAAAAACCATGAATGTGTAGAGAGAAAACCTAGAAGAGAGGAAAAAACTAGATCTGAAAACTAAAACTATGCGGAATGAATGTTGTTGTTGGTTTCTGCATGTTCTCTGGCTCTACTCTGCTTTTTTGGGCCGAAAACTGGGTCAAAATAAGGCCCGAAATTGCCCCCAGCGATTCTACAGATTATGCAGATCGCGTATGTCACGCGGTCGCGTCATCCATGCGGCCGCGTCATTCGGCTTTCTGCTTTGCCACGCGGTCGCGTCATCCATGCAGCTTTCATCTATGCGGCCGCGTCACTTCTCGCTGGTCATCTCCTCAATTTCCTGTGTTCCTTCCATTTTTGCAAGCTTCCTTTCCAATCTCCAACTCATTCATGCCCTATGAAGCCTGAAACACTTAACACGCAAATCACAGCATCAAATGGAATAAAGGAGAAATAAAATACATAATTAAAAGTCTCTAGGAAGCAAGTTTTCAATCATGCAATAACTTTAGGAAGGAATTATAAATGCATGCTTATTTAATGAATAAGTGGGTAAAGATCATGATAAAACCACACAATTAAACACAATATAAACCATAAAATAGTGGTTTATCAACCTCCCCGTACTTAAACATTAGCATGTCCTCATGCTTAGTTGAAGGAGATAAAATGAATGAGTAAGAACATGTAAAACCTATGAAATGCAATGCAACCTATATATATGAATGCAACTATATGATTTTTGTCCACTTGATCTAAAGTAAATAAGCTCTTCAAAATAATTACAAATCAAATCTCACTAACTCAATTCTTATATAGTAAGAACAGATAAAAATGCAAGAAGATAGCTCATGAAAGCAGGGAACATAGAAATTCAAGCATGGAACCCTCACTGATGATGTATGTACACTCTAGTCTCTCTAGTGTATAGGGTCATCACTCTATCCTTTTCTAATCATGCTCTCTAATTTTTGTTCTTCTCCTAATCAATCAACAACATTTAATATACCAATGCAAACATCATGAGGTCTTTTCAAGGTTGTAATGGGGCCAAGGTAAGGGTGAGGATATATATATATGGCTAAGTAAGCTTATAAATTGAATCTCTAATTAACCCAAGCTTTAACATAACCTATATATATATTCTATATAACTTTAGAGTTCATACCTAGCGACCCAGAAATTTCCTTTCACATCCATACTCATGTATCAATCTTTTAATTTGATTTTATCATACATGCATTGATCTTTGAATGTTTGACTTAGCATTGGGGTAATTTTGTCCCCTTATTTATTTATTGAGTATTTTTGGATTTTTTTTTCATAAACATAGAAACATAAAAATAACATACCTTATCAATGCACATAGATTTTTTTATTCTTATAGTTTCACATGAGTAGGTATCCAAATTCCCAAAATATTATCATGACTCATTCCCTTATTATCCTTTGTTCCCACAATTTCCCATACTTAAATAACATACATAATTCTATCTTAAGCTAACTATAGATTCAATTTAGGATATATAATTGTTTTTCTGCTTAAGGCTAGTAATGTGGTAAAATATAGAACAAATGGGATTTAAAGGCTCAAGGTGGCTAACAAAGGTAATTGAAAGGGTAGGCTTAATTTGGATAAGTAAGCTCAACAAATAATGGCCTCAATCATGTGTAAACATATAAATATAATAAACATTGGACATATAGGATGAAACAAAATGTAGATTACAATCATAGAGAAGTAAACACACAAGAATAAAATAATTATGGTTAAATAATGTAACCATTCATAAAGGCTCAATTCTCACAGGTTGTGTGTTCTTTAGCTCAAAAATCATGTTCCAAATACAACTTCAAGCAAATTTAACATAAAAATTTTAATTAAAATTAGTGAAATTTTGTTCCAAAGATAGGGTCTTAGAAGAAACTTATTGTCTTTTCAATCAAGCAGAACATGCATGCAACTAACCTATTCCTATGCAATTTATCCTATTCTACAAAAGAAAAATCTAACTAAATATCCTAATTTGTTGGTGCTAGGGAAGAGAAATTACCTCCAGAAGTCAGGTACTGACCGACCTCCCCACACTTAAGGCTTTGCACCGTCCTCGGTGCCATCTGTCAAGAACATAGGTGGGCTGGTAGCAGTATCTCCACAGTCGGGACCATCATGGCTCCCTGTGCTGGTAAAAGAAGTGGAGTTCGGGGTATCTGAGTCCTTGAATTTTCCCATGATCAGCTCCTTGAGGTATGTGAATCGGCGCTTGTTATGGCACTCTCTCATCTTAGCTTTGTGTTCTTGCCGATCCAACTTTTCAAGTATCTGTTGGAGCAGTTGGGCAGTTGTAGGTGCTTGTGGTGTTGAAGAAGGAATATCTTCAACTGGTTCAGTAGGCTGGCTGACAGTGGCTGCTGGAAGTCTAAGGTATTTCCCGTTGGGGACAAACTGATCATCCCGGGGAAGCATGGCTTTGGTGTCCCCAGCTCTGTAGGAGACTCCGGCTGCTGAGACAAGATCTGAGACCAGGGCAGGAAAAGGTAAGTTGCCCGCAATTTGTACGTGTCCCATGGCATTTCGGATATGTCTTGGTAGATTCAGAGGTTGGTCTGTAAGGATGCACCATAGTAGAACGGCCATGTCCGCAGTGAAGGAGGACTCGTGAGTGCTTGGAAAGACGTAATGGGACATAATCTGTGCCCATACGCGAGCCTCCAAGGTAAGTGCTGAAGCCAAAATTCCCTTAGGGTGGGTACGATGGTATCCGTAGATCCATCGGCTGCCAGGTAGTGCGATAACTCTGAGAACGGTGTCCCAGTCAAATTGGTACATCTGGCGCTTGAGTGCGGCTTCTTGAAAGGCATCCAATCCTTCTGGAATAGGGGGGAAGACTTAGAATTTTTGAATGGCCTCTTCTGTAATGGGGACTTGTTTCTGACGGACAAAGACAGACTGCAGGGTTGGTAGGTGGAAGTTGGAGTAGAACTCGACTACCCAAGAAAGATTGACCTGCCTTGGCTGTCTTTGTAGAAAACCCCATTGTCTTCGTGTGATTTGCGGCTCAACAAAGGTAACAATATTGGGCGGGAGGAGAAGAAGGTATTCATTGTTGTAACTCCTTTCAGCCAGGATGGGGAACATCTGCTCACAGTAGCGATTGGGGAATCGCGCAGTGTCCTTTGCTGGGAAGGCTCTTTCTTTACCATCAACCTTTATGATCCTCTTAATTTTCCTTGTTAAGGGCTCAACCGCAGTTGAAGAAGGCTCTGCCACTAATGCTCTTTTTGTACCTCTTCTTGCTGGTTGTTTGGGAGTAGCTTTCTCTTTTCCTTTTTTGGTGGCCATCCTGAAAAAGGGAAGAGAAAGTAAATTAAATTCAAAGGTGTAGAGCAAGGAAGAGAAGGGGAAAGGATGGTTAAAAATGCACATTAAAAGGTAAAAGATGTTAACACAAACTCATGAGTACATGTGAAAACTCATTAATGGAAAATAGCTAGTGCATATGATGACAAGTGAATGCAAGGTGTTTATTGGCATGCCAGCAAAGGGCATGAGTAGCATAGATCAAGCATCACTCGTAACAAACCATCATGTTTGTATTGAAAATTAATTTCAATGAATAAAATAGTAAAGGGAATTTGTGAAAAGCAAGCATTGAATATTAGAGTAGAAAAATGTAGAGAAGAAAATAGGATTTGGGGGGAAAAGATATGATAATTGGCAAATCAGGAAAACTGTGCGGCGCAAGCGACGTGGTCGCGTGGGGCACGCAGTCACGCGACTTGCGCTTAAACTTAATGACACGATCGCGTCGGTCACGTTGTCGCGTGACCCGTTTTAGGCTAATGGCGCGAGGGTAGCCTCGCACTCGCACAACTCTCTGTTCAAAATCATATTAGTGCCAAATTTTGGGTGACGCGATCACATGGGGCATGCGATCGTGTGAGTGGTCAAATATTAGGATGTGACGCGGTCATGTGGGGCACGCGATCGCGTGAGAGGGACTGCGCGTCCAGCGCCAGTCCAGCACCATTCTAGCATAACTTTCGGCTGTGCACCCTTGTTACGTCAAAATCCAGGTCACGCGGCCGCGTGGGGCACGCGGTCGCGTGGGACGGTTTGTGCCATTGGCTCGCCTCCAGCCCTGCTCCTGCGTAACTCTCTGTTCATATTATTATTGTCTCCCAGCTCCCTGCGACGCGGACGCGTCGATGAGGCGGTCGCGTCGCGTGATTTTTTTTTAATTAAAAATATGTGAAAATGCAGATGCACGAAATGTACTAATGAAGAGAAGAGTTATTGAATAAGAAAATTAAAAATAAGGAAAGGAACGATCATACCATGGTTGGTTGTCTCCCACCTAGCACTTTGCTTTAATGTCCATAAGTTGGACGCTCCACTAGCTCAGTCTTCAGCTATGTGGGGATCTTCCAAGAGGAAGATCTCGAGCTCCTTGTTTTTCTTCAGCTTCTCACCATGGTATAGCTTTAAACGATGTCCATTAACTTTGATAGGTTCAGAGCTTGAAGGATGGCTTAGGTGATAAACTCCGTACGGTTCGGCCTTCTCTACTTTGTATGGACCTTCCCATCTTGATCTTAACTTTCCTGGCATGAGCCTCAGTCGAGACTTGTAAAGGAGGACTAAGTCCCCAGGTTGGAACTCTTTCCTCTTGATGTGCTGATCATGTACAGCCTTCATCTTCTCCTTGTATAGTCTTGAGTTCTCATAAGCTTCTAGGCGAAGGCTTTCCAGTTCCTGCAGTTGCAACTTCCTTTCAGCTCCGGCTCTCTCAATTTCCATGTTACATTCCTTTACTACCCAAAAGGCTTTATGCTCTATTTCAACAGGGAGATGACAAGCTTTTCCATAAACTAAGAGGAAACGACTCATCCCAATGGGTGTTTTGTATGCTGTTCTGTATGCCCAGAGTGCATCTTGTAGCCTGGTGCTCTAGTCTTTTCTATGAGGTTTGACTATTTTCTGCAAGATACGCTTTATCTCTCTATTTGACACCTCGGCTTGCCCATTAGTCTGAGGATGGTAGGCTGTTGCAACTTTATGAATTATCCCATGCTTCTTCATTAGTCCTGTTAGTCTCCTGTTACAAAAATGGGTGCCTTGATCGCTCACGATTGCTCGTGGTGATCCAAAGCGACAAATAATATGGTTTCTCACAAAGGAAACAACAGTGTTAGCATCATCATTGCGGGTAGGAATTGCTTCCACCCATTTGGAAACGTAATCTACAGCTAACAATATATAGAAATAACCATTAGAATTTGGAAATGGACCCATGAAGTCAATGCCCCAAACATAAAAAATTTCACAAAAAAGCATAATCTGTTGAGGCATCTCATCCCTCCTGGATATATTACCAAATTTCTGGCATGGGAAACAAGATTTACAAAATTCAGCAGCGTCCCTAAAAAGAGTAGGCCACCAGAATCCACAGTCTAAGATTTTTCTAGCAGTTCTTTGAGGGCCAAAATGTCCTCCACTCTCAGATGAGTGACAGGCCTCTAAGATGGACTGAAATTCTGATTGAGGCACACACCATCTAATTACCTGGTCAGCGCCACATCTCCATAAATATGGGTCATCCCATAAATAATATTTAGACTCGCTTTTCAGCTTGTCTCTTTAATGCTTAGAAAAGTTCGGAGGAAAAGTGCGGCTAACTAGATAATTAGCTACAAGTGCATACCAAGGGACTATCTCAGATACTGCTTGCAGGTTATCAAATGGGAAATTATCAGCTATAGGAGTGGAGTCATCTATAATGTGCTCAAGGCGACTCAAGTGGTCTGCCACTAAATTCTGGTTACCACTCCTATCCTTAATTTCTAAATCAAATTCTTGTAATAGCAGTATCCAATGTATAAGCCTTGGTTTAGACTCCTTTTTAGATAATAAATACTTTAGAGCTGCGTGGTCTGAATACACTACTACTTTAGTACCAAGTAAATAGGCTCAGAATTTATCCAAAGCAAAAACAATAGCAAGAAGCTCTTTCTCAGTAGTAGTGTAATTCGACTGAGCGGCATCTAAAGTTTTAGACGCGTAAGCAATAACAAAAGGATCCTTACCTTCACACTGAGCCAGTGCTGCTCCTACAGCATGGTTGGAAGCATCGCACATTATTTCAAATGGTTGGCTCCAGTCTGGTTCTCTTACAATTGGAGCTTGGGTCTGTACGGTCTTCAGCTTATCAAACGCTTGTTTGCAATTTTCACTGAACTCGAACTCAATATCTTTATGCAGTAGCCTGGATAAGGGAAGTGCACCTTACTGAAGTCCTTAATGAGCCTCCTGTAAAAACCTGCATGGCCAAGGAAAGAACAGACCTCCCTCACAGAAGAGGGGTAAGGTAAACTAGAAATAACATCCACCTTTGCTGGATCTACAGAAATGCCAGTATTAGACACAACATGTCCTAGTACAATCCCTTGTTTAACCATAAAGTGGCATTTTTCAAAATTTAATACCAGGTTTGTACTGACACATCTATCTAACACTCTAGATAATCCATCTAAGCAAAGGCTAAAGGAATCGCCATAAACACTAAAATCATCCATAAAAACCTCCATACAGTCCTCAATAAGATCAGAGAAAAGACTCATCATGCACCTCTGGAAAGTAGCTGGTGCATTGCACAAACCAAAGGGCATTCTCTTGTAAGCATAAGTCCCAAAAGGACATGTAAAAGTGGTCTTTTCCTGATCCTCAGGAGCTATATGAATCTGGAAATAACCTGTGTAACCATCTAGAAAACAATAATGCGATTTACCTGACAGGCGATCCAGCATTTGATCAATGAATGGAAGAGGATAGTGATCCTTACGGGTTGCTTGGTTGAGGCATCTGTAATCAATGCAGACCCTCCAAGCGTTTCGAACTCTGGTTGTCAGGAGCTCTCTATGCTCATTCTTCACTGTAGTGACTCCAGACTTCTTTGGCACCACTTGTACTGGGCTTACCCATTCACTGTCTGAGATGGGATAGATGATGTCTGCCTCTAGTAGTCTGGTCACTTCCTTTTTGACAACCTCTAGTATAGTAGGGTTCAGTCTTCTCTGGGGTTGACAAACAGGTCTTGCTCCCTCTTCTAGAAATATTCTATGCTCACAGACTTGAGGGTTGATGCCTACTATGTCTGCCAAACTCCACCCAATTGCCTTCTTGTGCCTCCTCAGCACACCGAGTAGCTGTTCTTCCTGTTGAGAAGTGAGTTCCCTTGCAATGATAACCGAAAACTTCTGCCCGTCTTCAAGGTAAGCATATTTGAGGTGTGGAGGAAGGGTGATGAGCGGATATTTTATACGCTTTTTGGGGTTAATTTCATATAGTTTTTAGTATGTTTTAGTTAGTTTTTAGTTTATTTTCATTAGTTTTTAGGAAAAATTCATATTTCTGGACTTTACTATGAGTTGTGTGTTTTTCTGTAATTTCAGGTATTTTTCTGACTGAAATTGAGGGAGCTGAGCAAAAATCTGATTCAGGCTGAAAAAGGACTGCTGATGCTATTGGATTCTGACCTCCCTGCACTCAAAGTAGATTTTCTGGAGCTACAGAACTCGAAATGGCGTGCTTCCAATTGCGTTGGAAAGTAGACATCCAGGGATTTCCAGCAATATATAATAGTACATACTTTTCTCAAGGATAGATGACGTAAACTGGCGTTCAACGCCAGTTCTCTGCCCAATTCTGGCGTCCAGCGCCAGAAAAGGATTAAAAGTTGGAGTTCAACGCCAGAAATGGATCCAAACCTGGCGTTGAACGCCCAAAATGGCCTTATGCACGTGAATTGCTTAAGTCTCAGCCCCAGCACACACCAAGTGGGCCCCAGAAGTGGATCTCTGCACCATCTGTCATAGTCTACTCACTTTTTGTAAACCTAGGCTACTAGTTTAGTATTTAAACAACTTTTAGAGACTTATTTTGTATCTCATGACATTTTAGATCTAAACTTTGTACTCTTTGATGGCATGAGTCTCTAAACTCCATTGTTGGAGGTGAGGAGCTCTACCGTGTCTCGATGAATTAATGCAAGTATTTCTGTTTTCTATTCAAACATGCGTGTTCCTATCTAAGATATCCATTTGCGCTTAACTATGGAGAAGGTGATGATCAGTGACACTCATCACCTTCCTCAATCCATGAACGTGTGTCTGACAACCACCTCCGTTCTACATCAGATTGAATGAATATCTCTTAGATTCCTTAATCAGGATCTCCGTGGTATAAGCTAGATTGATGGCGGCATTCATGAGAATCCGGAAAGTCTAAACCTTGTCTGTGGTATTCCGAGTAGGATTCAAGGATTGAATGACTGTGACGAGCTTCAAACTCGCGAGTGCTGGGCGTAGTGACAGACGCAAAAGGAGGGTGAATCCTATTCCAGCATGATCGGGAACCTCAGATGATTAGCCGTGCTGTGACAGAGCATTTGGACCATTTTCACAAGAGGAGGGGATGTAACCATTGACAACGGTGATGTCCCAACACACAGCTTGCCATAGAAGGACGTGCGTGCGTGAATTAGAGAACAGAGGAAAGCAGAGATTCAGAAGACAAAGCATCTCCAAAACTCCAACATATTCTCCATTACTGCATAACAAGTAACTTTTAACCCATGCTCTCTTGTTCATTCGCAATTCAACTGATAAATATAATTGACTTCCTGACTAAGAATTGCAAGATAATCATAGATTGCTTCAAACCAACAATCTCCGTGGGATTCGACCCTTACTCACGTAAGGTATTACTTGGACGACCCAGTGCATTTGCTGGTTAGTGGTACGAGTTGTGAAAAGTGTGATTCACAATTCGTGCACCAAGCTTTTGGCGCCGTTGCCGGGGATTGTTCGTGTTTGGACAACTAACGGTTTATTTTGTTGCTTAGATTAGGAAAAAATTTCTCTTTTTGTTTAGAGTCTCGTATTATTGTCGTGTTAAAACTTTAGAATCCTTATTTTCTTATTAAAATCTTTTTCAAAAATAATTTTTCTATTAAATCCTGTGCCAAACTTTAAGTTTGGTGTTTTCTTGTTGATTTCTCTGTGTTTTTCGAAAATTTTAGTTTAGTTTTCTAAAAATTTTAAGTTTGGTGTTCTTCCTTCGTGTTCTTGTGTTCTTGTGAATCTTCAAAGTGTTCTTGAGTTTTCCTTGTGTCTTGATCTTAAAATTTTTAAGTTTGGTGTTCCTTAGTGTTTTTCTCTTAAAAATTTTCGAAAACAAGGAGCATCAAATCTAAAAATTTTAAATCTTGTGCTATCTTATTATTTTTCTCTCTCCTCTTTAAATTCAAAAATATCTTTTCTCTCTGTTTTAAAAGCAAATTTTCGAAATCTATTTCTAAAATTCAGATTTTTATTTCAAAATTTAAAACCTTTTTCAAAAAAAAATCATCATATCCTTGTCAAAATTTCCTAACCACTTTCTCTCTCCTCAGTTTTTCGAAATTCTTCACTCATTTTTTATTTATTTTATTTTAATTTATTTCATTTTCGAAATAAATAAATAAATAAATAAATAAAAATATTTTCTCTATTTTATATCATCTCCCCTTCTCCATCATGGACCTAAGCGGAAATGAACAGTCCAGGAGGACTCTGGGGTCATATTCTAACCCCTCTACTGCTTCATATGGGAGTAGTATCTGCATACCCTCCATTGGAGTCAGTAGCTTTGGGTTGAATCCTCAGCTCATTATCATGGTGCAGCAAAGTTGCCAGTATTCCGGTCTTCCACAGGAAGAACCTACAGAGTTTCTGGCACAGTTTCTACAGATTGCTGACACAGTACATGATAAAGAAATAGATCAGGATGTCTACAGACTATTACTGTTTCCATTTGCTGTAAAAGATCAAGCTAAGAGGTGGTTGAATAACCAACCTAAGGCCAGCATAAGGACATGGAAACAGCTAACAGAAAAATTTCTGAATCAATACTTTCCCCCAAAACGGATGACACAACTAAGGCTGGACATCCAAGGCTTCAAACAAGGAGATAATGAATCTCTTTATGATGCCTGGGAGAGATACAGAGAGATGCTACGAAAATGCCCCTCTGAAATATTTTCAGAGTGGGTTCAGTTAGACATCTTCTATTATGGGCTTGCAGAAGGAGCTCAGATGTCTTTGGACTACTCAGCTGGTGGATCTATCCACATGAGAAAGACAATTGAAGAAGCTCAAGAGCTCATTGATACAGTTGCCAGGAATCAGCATCTGTACCTAAGCAGTGACCCTTCCATGAAAGAAGAGGTTAAAACAGCAACTGCTGAACTCAGTCCTGTAAAACAAGCTGCTGAATTCAATCAGCAATTGGACTTTCTAACAAAGCAGTTAGCCGAATTCAAAGATAGACTACAGGAGACAAGGATGGCTAATATACACATAGACGAACAGTTTAAGCAAACAAAGCAGCAGCTGTCAAGGCAAATAACAGAAGAATGCCAAGCAGTTCAACTAAGAAGTGGGAAAACATTAAATACCCCACCTCAAGGCAGCAAAAAGCTAAGAAATGAGCAAACCACCCAAAATTCACCTGAGGATAGTAAGAGCCCAGGGAAAAGTAATTCTGGAACCAAAACGCCAGAAATTTGGTGGAAGGCTGGCGCTGAACGCCCAGACCATACTCAGGACTGGCGTTCAACGCCAGAAACAAGGCAGGACTGGCGTTCAACGCCAGAAATAGGCAAGGATCTGGCGTTGAACGCCCAAATGGGCAAGATCTGGCGCTGAACGCCCAAAATGGGCACAGTTCTGGCGTTCAGACGCCAGGAACAGACAAGGAGTTGGCATCTAACGTCACTCCAGTCTCTAACTTTGGCACTCAATTGCCAGTGAGGGATCAGACACACACACATGCTGATGACAACCCCTCTAAAAAGGCTTCTTCAACCACTTCTGTAGGCAATAAACCTACAGCAACTAAGGTTGAAGAATATAAAGCCAAGATACCTTATCCTCAAAAACTCCGGAAATAGGAGCAGGATAAGCAATTCGCTCGCTTTGCAGATTACCTCAGGACTCTTGAAATAAAGATTCCATTTGCAGAAGCACTTGAGCAAATACCTTCTTATGCCAAGTTCATGAAAGAGATCTTGAGTCATAAAAAGGATTGGAGAGAAACAGAAAGAGTTCTCCTCACTGAAGAATGCAGTGCAGTCATTCTGAAAAGCTTTCCTGAGAAGCTCAAAGATCCTGGGAGTTTTCTGATACGATGCATATTAGAAGGTCAATGCACCAAGACAGCTTTATGCGATCTTGGGGCAAGCATCAACCTAATACCTGCATCCACTATCAGAAAGCTTGGCTTAACTGAAGAAGTTAAACCAACCAGGATATGTCTCCAACTTGCTGATGGCTCCACTAAATACCCATCAGGCGTGATTGAAGACATGATTGTCAGAGTTGGGCCATTCGCCTTTCCCACTGACTTTGTTGTGTTGGAAATGGAGGAGCACAAGAGTGCTACTCTCATTCTAGGAAGACCCTTCCTAGCAACTGGACGATCCCTCATTGACGTCCAACAGGGGGAAATAACCCTGAGAGTCAATGATGATGAGTTTAAGTTGAACGCTGTCAAAGCCATGCAGTATCCAGACACATCAAAAGACTGCATGAAAGTTGATCTTATTGACTCTTTGGTAGATGAGATCAACATGGCTGAGAGTCTTGAATCAGAGTTGGAAAACATCCTTAAAGATGTTCAGCCTGATTTAGAGGATTCAGAGGACATGAAAGAGCCTCTGAAATTTCTTCTGGAAGAGGAAAAACCTCCTAAACCCGAGCTCAAGCCATTACCACCATCCTAGAAATATGCATTTCTGGGAGAAGGTGACACTCTTCCAGTGATCATAAGCTCTGCTTTAAATTCACAGGAAGAGGAAGCACTTATTCAAGTGCTAAGGACACACAAGACAGCTCTTGGGTGGTCCATAGGTGACCTTAAGGGCATAAGCCCAGCTAGATGCATGCACAAAATCTTATTGGAGGATAATGCCAAACCAGTGGTTCAACCACAGAGGCAGCTAAATCCAGCCATGAAAGAAGTGGTGCAGAAAGAGGTCACCAAATTACTAGAGGCTGGGATTATTTATCCTATTTCTGATAGCCCCTGGGTGAGCCCTGTCCAAGTCGTCCCAAAAAAAGGAGGCATGACAGTGATTCATAATGAAAAAAATGAACTGGTTCCTACAAGAACAGTTACAGGGTGACGCATGTGTATTGACTACAGAAGGCTCAATACAGCCACCAGAAAGGATCATTTTCCTTTACCATTCATAGACCAGATGCTAGAAAGACTAGCAGGTCATGATTATTACTGCTTTTTGGACGGCTACTCAGGCTATAATCAGATTGCAGTAGATCCTCAAGATCAAGAGAAAACAGCATTCACATGTCCATCTGGAGTGTTTGCTTATAGAAGGATGCCATTTGGGCTGTGTAATGCGCCTGCAACCTTCCAGAGATGCATGCTCTCTATTTTCTCTGATATGGTGGAAAAATTTCTGGAAGTCTTCATGGATGACTTCTCAGTATATGGAGACTCATTCAGCTCCTGTCTTGATCACCTGAAACTTGTTCTGAAAAGATGCCAAGAAACCAACCTAGTTTTAAACTGGGAAAAATGTCACTTCATGGTGACTGAAGGGATTGTTCTTGGGCATAAAATTTCAAACAAGGGAATAGAGGTGGATCAAGCAAAAATAGAGGTAATTGAAAAATTACCACCACCTACCAATGTTAAGGCAATCAGAAGCTTTCTGGGGCACGCAGGATTCTATAGGAGGTTTATAAAGGATTTTTCAAAAATCGCAAAACCTCTAAGCAATTTGCTAGCTGCCGACACGCCATTTGTGTTTGACACAGAGTGCCTGCAGGCGTTCGAAACGCTGAAAGCTAAGCTGGTCACAGCACCAGTCATCTCTGCACCAGACTGGACGTTACCATTTGAGCTAATGTGTGATGCCAGTGATCACGTCATTGGTGCAGTATTGGGACAGAGGCATGACAAGCTTCTGCATGTCATTTATTATGCTAGTCACGTTTTAAATGATGCCCAAAAAAATTACACAACCACAGAAAAAGAATTACTTGCAGTGGTTTACGCCATTGACAAGTTCAGATCATACTTAGTAGGATCAAAAGTGATTGTGTATACTGATCATGCTGCTCTTAAATATCTACTCACAAAGCAAGATTCAAAACCCAGGCTCATCAGATGGGTGTTGCTTCTGCAAGAGTTTGATATAGAAATAAGAGACAGAAAAGGGACAGAGAACCAAGTAGCTGATCATCTGTCCCGGATAGAGCTAGCAGAAGGGATGCCCCTCCCCTCTCTTGAGATCTCTGAGACTTTTCCGGATGAGCATTTATTTGCCATTCAAGAAACACCATGGTTTGCCGATATTGCAAACTATAAAGCTGCAAGGTTCATACCCAAGGATTACAACAGGATACAAAAGAAGAAATTAATTACTGATGCAAAGTACTACTTGTGGGATGAACCCTATCTCTTTAAGAGATGTGCAGACGGAATAATCCGTAGGTGTGTGCCTAGAGAAGAAGCACAGAGGATCCTATGGCACTGCCATAGATCACAATATGGAGGCCATTTCGGAGGTGAGCGAACAGCCACCAAGGTCCTCCAATGTGGCTTCTATTGGCCCACACTCTATAAAGATTCCCGAGAGTTTGTACGTAACTGTGACAGTTGCCAAAGAGCTGGCAATCTGCCTCATGGTTACGCCATGCCTCAACAAAGAATCTTGGAGATTGAGTTGTTTGACGTTTGGGGAATTGACTTCATGGGACCTTTCCCACCATTATACTCAAACATTTATATTCTGGTGGCAGTTGATTATGTATCAAAATGGGTTGAGGCCATTGCCACACCCACCAATGATACTAAAACGGTGCTGAAGTTCCTCCAGAAACATATCTTTAGCAGGTTCGGTGTCCCTAGAGTACTAATCAGTGATGGGGGCACCTTCTGCAATAAACAGCTTTACTCTGCCATGGTTCGGTATGGGATTCACCACAAGGTGGCTACTCCATATCATCCACAAACTAATGTGCAAGCTGAAGTCTCTAACAGAGAATTAAAGAGAATCCTGGAACGGACAGTAAATACCCGTAGAAAGGATTGGGCACGGAGCTTGGATTATGCTCTGTGGGCTTACAGAACAGCATTCAAGACCCCTATAGGGACCTCTCCATACCAACTCGTGTATGGTAAGGCATGTCACCTGCCCGTGGAACTGGAACATAAGGCCTACTGGACAACCAGATTCCTAAACTTTGATGCCAAATTAGCAGGAGAAAAACGATTGCTCCAGCTAAATGAGATAGAGGAATTCAGATTCACAGCTTTCGAAAATGCCAAGCTTTATAAAGAGAAATAAAAAAAGTGGCATGACAGAAAGCTGTCATCTAGAATCTTTGAACCAGGACAGAAGGTTCTGTTGTTTAACTCTAGACTCAGGCTATTCCCTGGGAAACTGAAATCCCGATGGAGGGGACCATACGTGATTACAAGTGTATCACCATATGGTTATGTGGAGCTTTAAGATATTGATTCTGATAAGAAGTTCATTGTCAATGGACAGAGAATCAAGCACTATCTTGAGGGCAACATTGAGCAAGAGTGCTCAAGGCTGAAGCTAGATTAAAAGCTCAGCAAGGTCCAGCTAAAGACAATAAAGAAGCGCTTGCTGGGAGGTAACCCAGTCATGGGACAACAATCCTCTAAGCATTTTGCACTATTTTTATTTTTATTTGTTTATATAAAGTTCACTGACACTAAGGTGAGGAATCATTTGTATAAGTCCACAGAGTTACAGAAGGACTCAGCGCACAAAACAGAGAAAAAGAGCTCACTGGCAAGAAAACGCCAGTAATGGTAGCAATCTGGGCGTTCAACGCCAGAAATGGGCACCCACTGGGCGTTGAACGCCAATAATGGCAGCAGCTGGGCGTTGAACGCCCAGGAGAGCAGTATTTGGGCGTTGAACACCCAAAACAGGTAGTGTTTGGGCGTTCAAACGCCAGGATGGCAGGGAGGAGACAAAACTCATTTTTATTCAAATTTTTTCATTCTAAATCTTGATTTTCATACTTCAATACATGATTTCTTACATAAACATGTTAAGAACCCTGATTTTTAAAATCCCTAATTTCTAAAAACCCTTCCGTAAAAATATCAAATGTATTTTAATCCATAAGCACCAGGCCTCTTTGCAAATTCAATCCAACTCTTTTCAAAACTTTTTTTTTTACAAATCTATCTTTTCAACTCATCAATATCTTTTTTCAAAACCTCCACCTTATCTTTTTCAAAAACTAAATCTATCTTTTTCAAAAATCTTTCATATCCTCTCAATTTTAAACTATATCTTCTCTTATCATATCTTCTATCTTATCTTTTCCAAATAAATCTTTTTATCATATCTTTATCTCTTTTTCGAAAACCTACCCTCCCTCCCTATAAATTTGAGTTCGGCCTCCCTCCCCTCCCATCAATAATTGCACCTAGCTCTCCTTCTATCCCTCTCCTTTCTTTTCTTTTGCTTGAGGACAAGCAAACCTCTAAGTTTGGTGTGTTTATCTGCGATCACTAAGATCATGGCTCCCAAAGGAAAACAACCCACTCCAAGAGGCAAGAAAGAGAGCGTTCCAAAACCACTTTGGAATCAAGGGAAGTTCTTATCTAAAGAACATTCTGACCATTATAACAAAATAATGGGTCTGAGATCAGTGATCCCGGAAGTTAGATTCGATCTGAAAGAAGATGAATATCCGGAGATCCAGGAGCAAATTCGAATCAGGAACTGGAAAGTCCTAGCTAATCCTGAAACGAAAGTGGGAAGGAATATGGTCCAGGAGTTCTATGCTAATATGTGGCAGACTGACAAGCAAAAACTATCTGGAACTGCTTTCTATGAATATCGGACCATGGTCAGAGGAAAGATTGTTCATACCATACCTGATAAGATCAGAGAGATCTTAAAGCTACCTCAGCTGAAAGACGATCCAGACTCCTTTAACAGGAGAATAATGAGAACAGACAAGGGCCTGGATAAGATTCTAGAGGACATATGTATCCCTGGAGCCAGGTGGACCACCAACACAAAGGGTGTCCCAAATCAACTTAAGAGAGAGGATCTCAACCCAGTCGCCAGAGGATGGCTGGACTTCATTGGGCATTCTCTGTTGCCTACTAGCAACTGTTCTGAAGTCACAGTTAAAAGAGCAGTGATGATCCATTGCATCATGATGAAAAAGGAAGTGGAGGTTCATCAGCTGATCTCAGCTGAATTCTACAAAATTGCTAACAAAAATTCTAAAGAGGCCAGGTTGGCTTATCCAAGCGTGATTTCTCTGCTCTGCAAGGACGCCGAAGTAAGAATGGGAATAACTGAGTATATCTCAGTTGAGAAACCAATCACCAAAGCATCAATGGAAAAACAACAAGCGCAGGAGGATCCCACCAAAAAAAAAACACAGGAATTTCTCCCAGAATTCCCTCAATCTAAATACTGGGAGTATCTTGAGACATCTGTCACCAAGATCTGGGAGGCTATGGAGCAAATAATAAAAGAACAGAAGGAACACAATCAAATGCTGACCTATATGTTTAAAGAACAAGACGAGCAAGGGCGTGACTTAAGGGAATTGAAGCGCCAGAAGTTTTCTCTTGAAGAATCAAGCACCCCACGGATCAGAGGAACACCCATTTCCCAGAACAAAGGTTGTTAAATTCCAATTTCTGCTTTAACTCTGTGATAGTGTCGTTATAGAAGTTCACCTTAGGAGTCATATAGTAGTAATTAGTATCTATTTTGATTTTATCTCCAATTAAGTCATAGTTTATTTTTCTCATCATTAGCAAACATGAATAAAATAGTAGATCTTTTGAATAAGAGGCAACAAAATTTCGAGTTTTAATAAGAGAAATTCTCATTAGTTACATGTGGTGGCAATACTTTCTGTCTTCTGAATGAATGCTTGAACAGTGCATATGTCTTTTGAATTTGTTGTTTAAGACTGTTAAATATGTTGGCTCTTAAAAGAATGGTGAACATGAGAGATGTTATTGATAATCTGAAAAATCATAAAAATGATTCTTGAAGCAAGAAAAAGCAGCAAAAAAAAAAAAGAAAAGAAAAGAGAGAGAGAAAAGCAGAAAAAGCCAATAGCCCTTAAAATCAAAAGGTAAGGGTAATAAAAAGGATCCCAAGGCTTTGAGCATCAATGGATAGGAGGGCCTAAGGGAATAAAATCCTGGCCTAAGCGGCTAAATCAAGCTGTCCCTAACCATGTGCTTGTGGCGTGAAGGTGTCAAGTGAAAACTTGAGACTGAGCGGTTAAAGTCAAGGTCCAAAGCAGAAAGAAGAGTGTGCTTAAGAACTTTGGACACCTCTAATTGGGGACTTTAGCAAAGCTGAGTTACAATCCAAAGGGTTCACCCAATTATGTGTCTGTGGCATTTATGTATCCGGTGGCAATACTGGAAAACAAAGTGCTTAGGGCCACGGCCAAGACTCATGAAATAGCTGTGTTCAAGAATCATCATACTAAAATAGGAGAATCAATAACACTATCTGAATTCTAAGTTCTCATAGATGCCAATCACTCTGAGCTTCAATGGATAAAGTGAGATGCCAAAACTGTTCGGAAGCAAAAAGCTACTAGTCCCGCTCATCTAATTGGAATCTGAGCTTCACTCAAAAACTCTGAGATATTATTGCTTCTCAACCTATTAGTCTTCTATTTTATTTGTCTAGTTGCTTGAGGACAAGCAACAGTTTAAGTTTGGTGTTGTGATGAGCGGATATTTTTTACGCTTTTTGGGGTTAATTTCATATAGTTTTTAGTATTTTTTAGTTAGTTTTTAGTTTATTTTCATTAGTTTTTAGGAAAAATTCATATTTCTGGACTTTAATATGAGTTGTGTGTTTTTCTGTAATTTCAGGTATTTTTCTGGCTGAAATTGAGGGAGCTGAGCAAAAATCTGATTCAGGCTGAAAAAGGACTACTGATGCTGTTGGTATTTTTCTAATGCAAGTATTTCTGTTTTCTATTCAAACATGCGTGTTCCTATCTAAGATATCCATTCGCGCTTAACTATGGAGAAGGTGATGATCAGTGACACTCATCACCTTCCTCAATCCATGAACGTGTGTCTGACAACTACCTCCATTCTACATCAGATTGAATGAATATCTCTTAGATTCCTTAATCAGGATCTCCGTGGTATAAGCTAGATTGATGGCGGCATTCATGAGAATCCGGAAAGTCTAAACTTTGTCTGTGGTATTCCGAGTAGGATTCAGGGATTGAATGACTGTGACGAGCTTCAAACTCGCGAGTGCTGGGCGTAGTGACAGACGCAAAAGGAGGGTGAATCCTATTCCAGCATGATCGGGAACCTCAGATGATTAGCCGTGCTGTGACAGAGCATTTGGACCATTTTCACAAGAGGAGGGGATGTAACCATTGACAACGGTGATGCCCCAACACACAGCTTGCCATAGAAGGACGTGCGTGCGTGAATCAGAGAACAGAAGAAAGGAGAGATTCAGAAGACAAAGCATCTCCAAAACTCCAACATATTCTCCATTACTGCATAACAAGTAACTTTTAACCCATGCTCTCTTGTTCATTCACAATTCAACTGATAAATATAATTGACTTCCTGACTAAGAATTGCAAGATAACCATAGATTGCTTCAAACCAACAATCTCCGTGGGATTCGACCCTTACTCACGTAAGGTATTACTTGGACGACCCAGTGCACTTGCTGGTTAGTGGTACGAGTTGTGAAAAGTGTGATTCACAATTCGTGCACCAAAGGGTTTTTAATTCTAACTTCTAATCATGTTCAGGCTCGGGGTTGTCTAGAGCTGGTAACAGTGGTAAGGCACCGTCATTGTCCTCTGAGAATGTCCCCACACTTGGACCTTGTCTTGTGTGCTTCTCTTCAAATTCCTCCTGGTGAACTTCAGCCACGGTTTCATCTATAATATCACACTTGAGGATAGAGTGATCCTCTGGAGGATGTTTCATAACTCCATTCAGATTGAAGATCACTACTCGGCCATCTATTTCAAAAGAGTATGTTCCTGAGAAAGCATCTAATTTAAACTTTGAGGTCTTCAAGAATGGCCTTCCGAGTAGGATTGATGATGGCTTGTCTGAGTCATTTTGGGGCATTTTCAGGATATAAAAATCAGTGGGGAATGTGAGTCCCTTAATGCCCACTAATACATCTTCAGCAACTCCAACCACTATAATAATGCTTTTATCTGCTAACACAAAATGAGCTGCCGACCTCTTTAAGGGAGGAAGCCTCAAAACATCATATATAGACAAAGACATTATACTCACACATGCTCCTAAATCACACATGCATTCAAAAATTATCACACCACCAATAGTACAATTAACTATACAAGGACCTGGGTCACTACATTTTTCAGGTAAACCTCCCATTAAAGCAGATATGGAACTTCCTAAAGGAATAGTTTCTAATTTATTAATTTTGTCTTTATGTATACATAAATCTTTTAGAAACTTTGCATATTTAGGTACCTGTTGAATAACATCAAAAAGGGGAACAGTTACCTCAACCTTTTTGAATATCTCTACCATTTTGGGATCAGGTTCCAGCTGCTTCCTGGGCTTCCTTGCAAGTTGTGGAAATGGGATGGGAGTGGCATTTTCTGCAGTGTCTGCGCCTTTTAGTGCTTCCTCCTGTGGTTGCACCTCTTCTTCTTCAGCCACGTCCTGTATGTCCTCTTCTTCTTCAACATCTTCTATTTCCACTACCTCTTCAGCTGAGGCATGTTCTGGTTGGTTTGGCTCCTCTTGATTCCTCTCCTGCAGTGTGGTTCCAGACCTCAGGGTGATGGTATTAATACCACCCTTGGGATTGGGTAATGGTTGAGAAGGAATCCCACTGGAGCTCAAAGGTTGATTATTGGAGTTATTCATTGAACCAATCTGTGAGACAAGAGCTTGCAAAGTAGCGTTCAGACCATTTAGAGTAGCATTAATGTTATTTTCCATGGTCTGCTGTCTCCGATCAATAGATTGTAGTAAGTCATCATTGGCATATGCAGAAGGATGGGTAAATTGAGAGGTCTGCTATTGGGTATTCTGTGGTCCTTGGGATTGCCTTAGGTGAGGTGTTCTGTAAGGCTGATTCTGATTCTGCTGCCTGTTGTTGTTGTTATTCCACCTCTGATTTCCCTGAATATCTCTGCCTCCTCTGTTGTTGTTGTTGTCCCTCCAATTCTGGTTAGAATTGTCTTGCCATCCGTGGTTGTAATTGCCACCTTGATTGTATCCTGGGTTGGGGCGGTCATAGAAGTTATGTGTAGCTGCCACGGTGTTGTCTTCCTGCTGGAGCTGCGGACATTCGTCAGTATAATGGCTATAATCAGTACAGATTCCGCAAACTCTTTGTGGGACTAACTGTTGGTTTTGCTGTGCTGGAGAAGGTTGAGCTTGCTGAACTTGTTGTTGATTCAATTGCATTTGCTTCAGCAAGTTGGTCATTTCACAGATACTTTGAGTTAAAGCGGCAGTCTCTATGCTAGAGGATACTTCTGCCACGGCTTTTGCATGGCCTTGTTTCTGCCTGTGATTCCTAGTAGATTCAGCTAAGTCGCTGATCAATTGCCATGCCTCATCAGTGGTCTTGTACTTTTTCATAGACCCATTGCTAGCACTTTCCAATGTGGTCTAATCTTAGGGCCTCATTCCCTGTGTGATATAACCGAGTAACACTATCTTGTCAATCATATGGTGGGGGCAAGCTTCCAGAAGATTATTGAAGCACTCCCAATATTCATAAAGCGTCTCGGATTCATCCTGAACAATCATGGAAATATCTTTCCTCAGTTTATCAGTAACTTCAGCTGGAAAGAACTTTTCCAAGAATTCTCTTCTCAGTGTATCCCAGTTGGATACAATTGCTGCTGGTTGAGTGTAGTACCACTCTCTTGCCTTCCCCTCAAGAGAAAACAGGAAAGCCTTCATCAAAATTGAAGTTTCATCTGCACCCTCACGCTTGACAGTAGAACAGGCTGACTGAAAATCTCTCAGGTGCTTGATAGGCTCTTGAGCAGGTAAGCCATGAGACTTGGGCATCAAATTGAGCAATGCGGTCTTTATTTCAAAATCTGTAGCTACCGTTGCGTGATGCGCTTGAAATGGTTGCATTGTAAAATCAGGGGCTCCAGCCTCCTGGATAGTAACTCTTCTTGCTGCTGCCATGTTACCTGCGCGTGAAACAACCAAATCAGTAGAACGGGGGCTGGTTTCTTTCTCAAATGACGTTTCAGATCCGCCCTCAGAGAGGACTAACCGACGCCGAGCTTGCCTTATTCGTGAAATAGTTCTTTCAATCTCAGGATCGAATATTAGCAAGCTTGGATCAGGAAGCAAACGTGTCATCTAACGAAAGAAACAAGCAGCTCATAGTAGCAAAATAAAATAAAATGCAAATAAATAAATTCCAATTAATAACTTTAGCACTCTATTGCAACTCCCCGGCAACGGCGCCAAAAATTGATGTGAGCGGAAATTGGCGAGTTAAGAATGATTATAAAATATGCGTTGCAAGTATAGTTCTCAACCAACCAGAAATCTGCTTATCAATTTAGAAGAGTGACACGGAAATTAAAATTAAAATACTGGGAGTATGAATCCTAGGTCGTCTCCCAACGAGTTGTAGAAAAGTGTGCTATTTTATTAATCAGATGGTTTCAAAAAGGTTTGAGTTGAATGGCAGAAAATTAAATTAGAGAATTTATATAAATTTAAATAAAAGCCTTGACTGGGAGTTGATTAGCTGGAAGCCCTATTCTTGTTGCAGTACTCTTAAGATTAATTGATAATTGGGGGTTATTCTGTTTAGTTGTCCCTTATTAAGTAAGGGGAAGTCAAACAAGTTGGAATGCTATTCTATCCACAAGTTCCAATCCGCTCTTGGGAGGATTGGTGTTAGTGACTAGAGAGCAATCCAACAATAAACCCAATTACAATCATTCTCTTAAGCATCCCAACTCAAGGGTTTCTTTCAATCAACTACCCATCAAGTTAGGGAACTACTCGCTCATTGTAAATGAAGAATTCATAACATAAGAAAGGGAATTAAAGAAAGACATGATAAATAATGATCAAAGGATTAATTGAAAATAAAAAGTAATTCTTGTATTTAATAAATGCTAAAATAATCCAATAGTAAAATTAAGTAAATTAAGGAACATGGAAGAGTAAGAGACAAGTAAAGAAAACGAACTAGAATGTCGAAGTCTTGATGAGGCAATAACTCTTCTCAATATCCCAATGCAAAAACAATGAAAAATAACGAATCCTAAAAACCATGAATGTGTAGAGAGAAAACCTAGAAGAGAGGAAAAAACTAGATCTGAAAACTAAAACTATACGGAATGAATGTTGTTGTTGGTTTCTGCATGTTCTCTGGCTCTAGTCTACTTTTCTGGGCCGAAAACTGGGTCAAAATAAGGCCCGAAATCGCCCCCAGCGATTCTGCAGATTATGCAGATCGCGTATGTCACGTGGTCGCGTCATCCATGCGGCCGCGTCATTCGGCTTTCTTCTTTGCTGCGCGGTCGCGTCATCCATGCGGCCGCGTCATTTGTGCTATTCCATGCCGCACGGTCGCGTCATCCATGTGGCCGCGTCACTGCGATTTCTTTTCTTTCACGCGGTCGCGTCGTCCATGCAGTCGCATCAATTCTCGCTGGTCATCTCCTCAATTTCCTGTGTTCCTTCTATTTTTGCAAGCTTCCTTTCCAATCTCCAACTCATTCATGCCCTATGAAGCTTGAAACACTTAACACACAGATCACGGCATCGAATGGAATAAAGGAGAAATAAAATACATAATTAAAAGTCTCTAGGAAGTAAATTTTCAGTCATGCAATAACTTTAGGAAGGAATTATAAATGCATGCTTATTTAATGAATAAGTGGGTAAAGATCATGATAAAACCACACAATTAAACACAATATAAACCATAAAATAATGGTTTCTCATGGAGCTCTGCTGTTCTTCACGAATTAATGCAAGTACTATTATTTTTCTTTCAATTCACGCCTACTTCTTCTCAAAGATATACTCTCGTACTTAATTCAATTAAGTCAAAATGAAGGGGTGACCCGTGACAATCACCCAATCTTCGTTACTCGCTTAGCCAAGATCTGCGTTCCTAACAACCACAAAGTGGCCTACATGATGTTCAACGTAGTTATTGGACGACAGCCGGAGTATATTCTCTTGGATATCTAATACACGGACCGAGTCCGTGAGATTAGTATCTTTGTGGTATAGGCTAGAACCAATTGACAGCCATTCCTAGGATCTGGAAAGTCTAAACATTGTCTGTGGCATTCCGAGTAGGATCCAGGAAGGAATGACTGTGACGAGCTTCAAACCTGTAAATGTTGGGCGCAGTGACAGTGTGCAAAAGGATCAATGGATTCTATTCCGACGTTAGCAGGAACCGACAGATAATTAGCCGTGCGGTAGCTGTGCCTGGTATTTTTCATCCGAGATAAAAAATCCAACAGTTGATTAGCCGTGCAGAAATCGTAGAGGACCATTTTCACTAAGAGGATCCTACAGCTTGCCATGGAAGGGAGCACGCATGGTTGGAAGAAGACAATAGGAAAGCAGAGGTTCAGAAGCAACAAAGCATCTCCAGACGCTTATCTGAAATTCCCACCAATGAATTACATAAGTAACTTTATCTTGTTTTATGTTTCATTTATCTTTTAATTATCAAAACTTCACAACCATTTGAATCCGCCTGACTAAGATTTACAAGATGACCATAGCTCGCTTCAAGCCGACAATCTTCGTAGGATCGACCCTTACTCACGTAAGGTTTATTACTTGGACGACCCAGTGTACTTACTGGTTAGTTGTGCGGAGATGTGAAAAGTGTGAATCACGATTTCGCACACCAAGTTTTTGGCGCCGTTGTCGGGGATTGTTCGAGTTTGGACAACTGACGATTCATCTTGTTGCTTAAATTAGGTAATTTTATTTTATGTTTAAGCTTTTTATTTTTTTATTTTCGAAAAATTCAAAAAAAAAATAAAAAAATTATTCTTCAGAATTTTTAAGAATGAATTCTAGAGTTTCATGAGATATGTTGAAGCCTGGCTGGCTGTTAAGCCATGTCTAATCTTTTGGACTGAGGTTTTCACTTATCTTTGCAGGAACCTTTTGGTTCCCATCAATTTGGCTGTTGTAAGTAATGCTCTGCTAAAGCTTGGCTGGCCATTTGGCCATGTCTAATTCTTTTGGACCGAAACTTTAGACTAACATTGCATGATTCTTGGAATTCTTATTAAAAATTTTGTATCTCTTTATTTTTTTTCCAAAATAATTTTCAAAAAATACAACAAAAAAATTAATAAAACCATAAAAAAATTTTAAGTTTGGTGTCAATTGCATGTTTTAATTTCTCTTTAATTTTCGAAAATTTATGCATTATATTCTTCTTTGATCTTCGAGTTGTTCTTGATGATTTTCTTTGTTTGATCTTTAATTTTTCTTGTTTTGTGCCTTTTTCTTGTTTTTCTTGTGCATTTTCGAATTCATAGTGTCTAAACATTAAAAATTTTTTAAGTTTGGTGTCTTGCATGTGTTTCTTTTCTTAAAAAATTTTCAAAAGTATGTTCTTGATGTTCATCTTGATCTTCAAAGTGTTCTTGGTCTTCATCTTGACATTCAAAGTGTTCTTGCATGCATTTATTATTTTGATCTTAAATTTTTATGTTTTGTTTTATTTTTGCTGTTTAATGAAAAAAAAAGAGAAAAACAACAAAATGATATCTTTTTCTCTCTCCTCATTAAAAATTCAAAAATAAAAAATATCTTTCCCTTATTTCACTCATAAATTTCAAAAATTTGAATTGATTTAGTCAAAAAGTTTTAAAATTTGATTGTTTCTTGTTAGTCAAGTCAAAATTTCAAATTTAAAAATTCTATCTTTTCAAATCTTTTTCAAAAATCAAATATTTTTCATTTTTCTTTCATGTTTTCGAAAATCCCAAAATTTTTTTTTGAAATCTTTTTCTTAATTTTATTTCATATTTTCAAAATTAATGCTAACAATTAATGTTTTGATTCAAAAATTTCAAGTTGTTACTTGCCTATTAAGAAAGGATCAATCTTTAAATTCTAGAATCATATCTTTTAGTTTCTTGTTAGTCAAGTAATCAACTTTAATTTCAAAAATCAAATCTTTTTAATTTCCTTTTCAAATCTTTTTCAAAATAGATTTCAATCATATCTTTTTCTAACTTCTTATCTTTTCAAACTTTATTTTCAAATATTTTCCAATTAACTACTTGACTTTTTGTTTGATTTTGGAAAGTTTTCTTTTCAATCATATCTTTTTCAAAATCACCTAACTACTTTTCTCTCTCTAATTTTTGAAAACTGGTGTGTGAAATCGTGATCGTTCCTTCCTTGGTAACGGCACTAAAAACTCAATACGCACGTTCATGTTCTTAATTCTGTTTCACAACTTCGTACAACTAACCAGCAAGTGCATTGGGTCGTCCAAGTAATAAACCTTATGTGAGTAAGGGTCGATCCCACGGAGATTGTCGGCTTGAAGCAAGCTATGGTTACTTTGTAGATCTCAGTCAGGCGGATTCAAATGTATTAAGAGATTATAGTGTACTAAAAGATAATTAAAATAGGATAGAGATACTTATGTAATTCATTGGTGAGAATTTCAGATAAGCGTATAGAGATGCTTTCGTTCCACTGAACCTCTGCTTTCCTACTGTCTTCATCCAATCAGTCCTACTCCTCTCTATGGCAAGCTGTATGTTAGGCATCACCGTTGTCAATGGCCACCTGTCCTCTCAGTGAAAATAGTCCAATGCGCTGTCACTGTATGGCTAATCATCTGTCGGTTCTCGATCATACTGAAATAGGATTTACTATCCTTTTGCGTCTGTCACTACGCCCAGCACTCGCGAGTTTGAAGCTCGTCACAGCCATCCCTTCCCAGATCCTATTAGGAATACTACAGACAAGGTTTAGACTTTCCAGATCTCAAGAACGGCCGTCCATGGGTTCTAACTTATACCATGAAGACACTAATAACTCAGACTCGGTCCCCTGTATTAGATATCCAAGAGATACTCATTCTAGCTTGTTTGCATGTAGAACGGAAGTGTTTGTCAGGCACGCGTTCATAAGTGAGAATGATGATGAGCGTCACATAATCATCACATTCATCATGTTCTTGGGTGCGAATGAACATCTTAGAAGCGGAATAAGTTGAATTGAATAGAAAAACAGTAGTACTTTGTATTAATTCATGAGGAATAGCAGAGCTCCACACCTTAATCAATGGTGTGTAGAAACTCTACCATTGAAAATACATAACTGAAAAGTTCAGGCATGGCCGAATGGCCAGCCCCCATAAAGGTCTCAGATAGCATAAAACTAATCAAAGAGAATCTCCAAATACAATAGTAAAAAGTCCTATTTAAACTAAACTAGTTACTAGGGTTTACAGAAATGAGTAAATGATTCAGAAATCCACTTCTGGGGCCCACTTGGTGTGTGCTTGGGTTGAGCATTGAGCTTTACACGTGTAGAGGCTTCTCTTGGAATTGAACGCCAGTTTGTAACCTGTTTCTGGCGTTTAACTCCACTTTGCAACCTATTTCTGGGTTTTGACTCCAGAATGCAGCATGGAACTGGCGTTCAACGCCAGTTTATGTTATCTATCCTTAATCAAAGTATAGACTATTAAATATTGCTGGAAAGCCCTGGATGTCTACTTTCTAACGCAATTGAGAGCGTGCCATTTGGAGTTTTGTAGCTCCATAAAATCCACTTTGAGTGTAGGGAGGTCAGAATCCAACAGCATCTATAGTCCTTCTTCAACCTCTGAATCTGATTTTTGCTCAAGTCCCTCAATTTTAGCCAGAAAATACCTGAAATCACAGAAAAACACACAAACTCATAGTAAAGTCCAGAAATGTGAATTTAGCCTAAAAACTAATAAAAACATCCCTAAAAGTAACTAGATCCTACTAAAAATATACTAAAAATAATGACAAAAAGCGTATAAATTATCCGCTCATCACAACACCAAACTTAAATTGTTGCTTGTCCCCAAGCAACTGAAAATCAAATAGGATAAAAAGAAGAGAATATACTATAAATTCCAAACTATCAATGAAACTTAGCTCCAATCAGATGAGCGGGACTTGTAGCTTTTTGCCTCTTGAATAGTTTTGGCATCTCACTTTATCCATTGAAGTTCAGAATGATTGGCATCTATAGGAACTCAGAGTTCAGATAGTGTTATTGATTCTCCTAGTTCAGTATGTTGATTCTTGAACACAGCTACTTTATGAGTCTTGGCCGTGGCCCTAAGCACTTTGTTTTCCAATATTAACACCAGATACATAAATGCCACAGACACATAACTGGGTGAACCTTTTCAGATTGTGACTCAGCTTTGCTAAAGTCCCCAATTAGAGGTGTCCAGGGTTCTTAAGCACACTCTGTTTTTGATTTGGACCTTGACTTTAACCGCTCAATCTCAAGTTTTCACTTGACACCTTCACGCCACAAGCACATGGTTAGGGACAACTTGGTTTAGCCGCTTAGGCCAGGATTTTATTCCTTTAGGCCCTCCTATCCACTGATGCTCAAAGCCTTGGATCCTTTTTATTACCCTTGCCTTTTGGTTTTAAGAGCTTTTGGCTTTTTCTGCTTGCTTTTTCTTTTTCTTTCTTTTTTTTCTATTTTTTTTGCCATTTTTCTTTCTTTTTTTTTTCTGCAAGCTTTTGTATTCACTGCTTTTTCTTGCTTCAAGAATTATTTTTATGATTTTTCAGATTATCAAATAACATGTCTCCTTTTTCCTTATTCTTCAAGAGCCAACATATTTAACATTCATAAACATCAACTTTTCAAAAAGACATATGCACTGTTCAAGCATTCATTCAGAAAACAAAAAGTATTGTCACCACATCAATATAATTAAACTAAATTCAAGGATAAATTCGAAACTCATGTACTTCTTGTTCTTTTGAATTAAAAACATTTTTCATTTAAGAGAGGTAATGGATTCATAGGACATTCATAGCTTTAAGGCATAGACACTTAAATACTAATGATCATGTAATGAAGACACAAACATAGATAAACATTTAACATAAAAAACGAAAAACAGAAAATTTAAGAACAAGGAATGAGTCCACCTTAGTGATGGTGGCATTTTCTTCTTGAAGAACCAATGATGTCCTTGAGCTCTTCTATGTCTCTTCCTTGTCTTTGTTGCTCCTCCCTCATTGCTCTTTGATCTTCTCTAATTTCATGGAGGATGATGGAGTGCTCTTGATGTTCCACCCTTAGTTGTCCCATGTTGGAACTTAATTCTCCTAGGGAGGTGTTGATTTGCTCCCAAAAATTCTGTGGAGGAAAGTGCATCCCTTGAGGCATCTCAGGGATTTCTTGGTGATGAGCTCCTTCATGCGTCTCTTGAGATCCATGAATAGGCTCTCTTGTTTGCTCCATCATTTTCTTAGTGATGGGCTTGTCCTCATCAATGAGGATATCTCCCTCTATGTCAATTCCAGCTGAATTGCAAAGGTGGCATATGAGGTGAGGAAAGGCTAACCTTGCCCAAGTGGAGGACTTGTCAGCCACCTTGTAGAGTTCTTGAGGTATAATCTCATGAACTTTCACCTCTTCTCCAATCATGATACTATGGATCATGATGGCCCGGTCTACAGTAACTTCAGACCGGTTACTAGTGGGAATGATTGAGCATTGAATGAACTCCAACCATCCTCTAGCTACAGGCTTAAGGTCCAATCTTCTCAGCTGAACTGGTTTGCCTTTTGAGTCAATCTTCCATTGAGCTCCTTCCACACATATGTCCATGAGGACTTGGTCCAACCTTTGATCAAAGTTGACTCTTCTTGTGTAGGGGCGTGCGTTTTCTTCCATCATTGGTAGGTTGAACGCCAGCCTTAGATTTTTCGGACTAAAATCTAAGTATTTCCCCCGAACCATGGTGAGCCAATGCTTTGGATTCGGGTTCACACTTTGATCATGGTTCCTAGTGATCCATGCGTTTGCATAGAACTCTTGAACCATTAGGATTCCGACTTGTTGAATGGGGTTGGTTAGGACTTCCCAACCTCTTCTTTGGATCTCATGTCGGATCTCCGGATACTTATTTTTCTTGAGTTTGAAAGGGGCCTCGGGGATCACCTTCTTCTTGGCCACAACATCATAGAAGTGGTCTTGATGGGCTTTGGAGTTGAATCTTTCCATCTTCCATGACTCGGTGGTGGAAGCTTTTGTCTTCCCTTTCCCTTTTCTAGAGGTTTCTCCGGTCTTAGGTGCCATCAATGGTAATGGAAAAACAAAAAGCTTATGCTTTTACCACACCAAACTTAGAATATTGCTCGCCCTCGAGCAAGAGAAGAAAGAAAAGAAGAAGAAGAAGAAAAGATATGGAGGAGAATGAGGGGGAGGTGTATTCAGCCAAGATAGAGGGGATAGGGTTGTGTGGTGTGAAAATGAAGGAGGGATGGAGGGGTTTATATAGTGAGGGGAGAGGGAGTAGGTTCGGCCATAGTGGGTGGGTTTGGGTGGGAAAGTGATTTTGAATTTTGAAGGTAGGTGGGGTTTATGGGGAAGAGTGGATGGATGTGAGTGGTGGTAGGTGGTAATAGGGAAGAGAGATTGAGGTGATTGGTGAAGGGTTTTGGGGAAGGGTGTTTATTGGGAAGAGAGGATGAATGAGAAGAGGGGAGAACATAAGTGGAGGTAGGTCGGAATCCTGTGGGGTCCACAAATCCTAAAGTGATCCTGTGGCATCCACAGATCCTGAGGTGTCAAGAATTTACATCCCTGCACCAATTAGGCATGCAAAATGCCTTTGCATGCATTTCTGGCGTTTAAACGCCAAAGTGATGCTTGTTTTGGGCGTTCAACGCCCATGTGCAGCATGTTTCTGGCGTTGAACGCCAGCTTCATCCTTGTTTCTGGCGTTCAGCGCCAGCTCTTCTCAGGGTGTATTCCTGGCGTTTAAACGCCAGGATATTGCTTGTTTCTGGCATTCAACGCCAGATCCATGCTCTGTTCTGGCGTTGAACGCCAGCCAAATGCTCCTTATTGGCGTTTAAACGCCAGTAAGTCCTTCCTCTAGGGTGTGATTTTTCTTCTGCTATTTTTGATTCTGTTTTTAATTTTTGTATTTATTTTGTGACTCCACATGATCATGAACCTAACAAAATATAAACGAACAATAAAAATAAAAGTAGAATTAAATAAATAAAAATTGGGTTGCCTCCCAACAAGCGCTTCTTTAATGTCAATAGCTTGACAGTGAGCTCTCACGGAGCTACACAGGTGATCAGGTCAATTTTATAGACTCCCAACACCAAACTTAGAGTTTGGATGTGGGGATTCAACACCAAACTTAGAGTTTGGCTGGGGCCTCCCAACACCAAACTTAGAGTTTAATTGTGGGGGCTTTGTTTGACTCTGTATTGAGAGAAGCTTTTCATGCTTCTTTTCCATTGTTACAGAAGGATAGCCTTGGGCCTTAAACACAAGGTTGTCCTCATTTAGTTGAAGGACCAACTCTCCTCTGTCCACATCAATCACAGCTCTTGCTGTGGCTAGGAAGGGTCTTCCAAGGATGATGGATTCATCCTCATCCTTCCCGGTATCTAGGATTATGAAATCAGCAGGGATGTAAAGGCCTTCAACCTTTACTAACACGTCCTCTACTAGTCCATAAGCCATTTTCATGGATTTGTCTGCCATCTCTAATGAGAAATTGGCAGCCCGTACCTCAAGGATTCTCAGTTTCTCCATTACAGAGAGTGGCCTGAGGTTTATCCCTGACCCAAGGTCACACAGAGCCTTTTCAAAGGTCATGGTGCCTATGGTACAAGGTGTTAATAACTTTCCAGGATCCTGTTTCTTCTGAGGCAATCTGAATTGATCCAGATCACTCAGTTCATTGGTGAGCAAGGGAGGTTCATCTTCCCATGTCTCATTACCAAATAATTTGGCATTCAGCTTCATGATTGCACCAAGGTACTTGGCAACTTGTTCTTCAGTAACATCCTCATTCTCTTCAGAAGAAGAATACTCATCAGAGCTCATGAATGGCATAAGGAGGTTTAATGGAATCTCTATGGTCTCTAGATGAGTCTCAGATTCCTTTGGTTCCTCAAAGGGAAACTCCTTATTGATCTCTAGACGTCCCAGGACGTCTTCCTCACTGTGATTCACGTCCTCTCCCTCCCTTGTAGGTTCCGCCATGATGGTCAATTCAATGGCCTTGCACTCTCCTTTTGGGTTTTCTTCTGTATTGCTTGAGAGAGTACTAGGAGGGGTTTCAGTGATCCTTTTACTCAGCTGGCCCACTTGTGCTTCCAAATTTCTAATGGAGGACCTTGTTTCATTCATGAAACTTAGAGTGGCCTTAGATAGATCAGAGACTATGTTTGCCAAGCTAGATGGGGTCTGCTCAGAACTCTCTGTCTTTTGCTGAGTGGATGATGGAAAAGGCTTGCTATTGCTAAACCTGTTTCTTCCACCATTATTAAAGCCTTGTTGAGGCTTTTGTTGATCCTTCCATGAGAGATTTGGGTGATTTCTCCATGAGGGATTATAGGTGTTTCCATAGGATTCACCCATGTAATTCACCTCTGCTATTGCAGGGTTCTCAGGATCATAAGCTTCTTCCTCAGAAGATGCCTCTTGAGTACTGTTGGATGCAACTTGCATTCCATTCAGACTCTGAGAGATCATATTGACTTGCTGAGTCAATATTTTGTTCTTAGCCAATATGGCATTCAGAGTATCAATTTCAAGAACTCCATTCTTCTGAGGCGTCCCATTATTCACAGGATTCCTTTCAGAAGTGTACATGAACTGGTTAATTGCAACCATGTCAATGAGTTCTTGAGCTTCTGCAGGCGTTTTCTTTAGGTGAATGGATCCACCTGCAGAATGGTCCAATGATATCTTTGATAATTCAGATAGACCATCATAGAATATATCCAGAATGGTCCATTTTGAAAGCATGTCAGAAGTACACTTTTTGGTCAGTTGCTTATATCTCTCCCAAGCTTCATAGAGGGATTCACCTTCTTTCTGTCTGAATGTTTGAACATCCACTCTAAGCTTACTAAGCTTTTGAAGAGGAAAGAACTTGGCTAAGAAAGCCATGACCAGCTTATCCCAAGAGTTCAGGCTATCTTTAGGTTGAGAGTCCAACCATACTCTAGCTCTCTCTCTTACAGCAAACGGGAAAAGTATAAGCCTGTAGACCTCGGGGTCAACCCCATTGGTCTTAACAGTATCACAGATCTGCAAAAACTCAGTTAAAAACTGAAAAGGATCTTCAGATGGAAGTCCATGAAACTTGCAGTTCTGTTGCATCAGAAAAACTAATTGAGGTTTAAGCTCAAAATTGTTTGCTCCAATGGCAGGGATTGAGATGCTCCTTCCATGTAAATTGGAATTAGGTGCAGTGAAGTCACCAAGCATCCTCCTTGCATTGTTTTTGTTAGGTTCGGCTGCCATCTCCTTTTCTTGTTCGAAAATTTCAGTAAGGTTGTCTCTGGATTGTCGTATTTTAGCTTCTCTTAGTTTCCTCTTCAGAGTCCTTTCAGGTTCTGGATCAGCTTCAACAAGAATGCCCTTTTCCTTGTCCCTGCTCATATGAAAGAGAAGAGAACAAGAAAAGAAGAGGAATCCTCTATGTTACAGTAAAGAGGTTCCTTATTGTTAGTAGAAGAAGAAAGGGAATAAGAGTGAAGAAGAATGGATAATCCAAACACAAGGGTGAGGATAGGAGCAGAGATATGATATGAAGAGAAGTGTTAGTAAGTAATTAAATAAATAGAAGAAGATGAGAGAGAGAAATTTTCGAAGATAATTTTTGAAAAGGAGTTGATGATTTTCGAAAATTAAAGGAGAAATAAAATCAAAATTAAAATTTAAAACAATTAATTAATTAAAAAGAATATTTGAAAAAGAGGGAGGTATTTTCGAAAATTAGAGAGGGAAGAGTAGTTAGGTGGTTTTGAAAAAGATAAGAAACAAACAAAAAGTCAATTAGTTAGTTGAAAAAGATTTGAAAATCAATTTTGAAAAGATAAGAAGATAAGAAGTTTGAAAAGATATTTTAAAATCAATTTTTTTTGAAAAAGATATGATTTAAAAAGATATGATAGAAAGATATGATTAAAATTAGTTTTGAAAAAGAATTGAATTTTAAAATCAAAATTAATGACTTGAGTCACAAGTAATCACAAGATATGATTCTAGAACTTAAAGTTTGAATCTTTCTTAACAAGAAAGTAACAAACTTGAAATTTTTGAATCAAAACATTAATTGTTGATAATATTTTCGAAAATTATGAGGTAAAATTAAGAAAAAGATTTTTGAAAAATATTTTTAAAATTTTCGAAAATAAATAAGAAAAATGAAAAAGATTTGATTTTTTGAAAAAGATTTTGAAAAGATAAGATTTTTAAATTGAAAATTTGATTTGACTCATAAGAAACAACTAAATTTTTAAAAAGTCAACTCAAATTTTCGAAAATTTATGAATGAAAAAAAAAAGAGAAAGATATTTTTTTTTATTTTTGAATTTTTAATGATGAAAGAGAAAAAAGGAAAAGATATCTTCTTGATATTTTTCTCCCCCTTTTTTTTTTCATTAAACAGCAAGAATGAAACAAAACATGAAGAATTAAGATCAAAACCAAAAATGCATGCAAAAACACTATGAATGTCAAGATTTATACCAAGAACACTTTGAATGTCAAGATGAACACCAAGAACTTATTTTTGAAAAATTTTCAAGGAAAGAAAACATGCAAGACACCAAACTTAAAAATTTTTATTCTTTAGACATTAATATTTCAAGAATGCATATGAAAAACAAGAAAAGACACAAAACAAGAAAATATGAAGATCAAACAAGAAGACTGGCCAGGAACAACTTGAAGATCATGAAGAATGCAAGGCATGAAATTTTCGAAAAAAAAATTTTTTTTTTAGAAAATTAGAAAGATGCAATTGACACCAAACTTGAAACTTGACTCTAGACTCAAACAAGAAACAGAAAAATATTTTTGATTTTATGATTTTATAAAATTTTTTTTTGGATTTTTTCGAAATTAATTGGGAAAAACGAAAAAAAAGAATTTTTTTTTTTTGTAAATTTTTTTTCGAAAATAAGAAATAAAAATCTTAAAATTAAAATAAAATTACCTAATCTGAGCAACAAGATGAACCGTCAGTTGTCCAAACTCGAACAATCCCCGACAACGGCGCCAAAAACTTGGTGTGCGAAATCGTGATCGTTCCTTCCTTGGTAATGATGAGATATTTTGGTGAGAAACATAAATCTCTCCCAAAACACCACAAAACTAACCGGCAAGTGCACCGGGTCGTATCAAGTAATAAAAACTCACGGGAATGAGGTCGATCCCACAGGGATTGAAGGATTGAGCAATTTTAGTTTAATGGTTGAT
The DNA here is from genome assembly GCF_059453495.1 of Arachis ipaensis. Taxonomy (NCBI): domain Eukaryota; kingdom Viridiplantae; phylum Streptophyta; class Magnoliopsida; order Fabales; family Fabaceae; genus Arachis; species Arachis ipaensis. The sequence continues at coordinate 78,551,104 of NC_142443.1, forward strand.
TTAGTCAAGCGAATCAAGTGTTGGTTGAGTGATTTGTGACTTGCAAAATGTAAATTGCATTGAAGTAAAGAGAACAAGAAATGAATTGCTGAATCTTAAAGAACAAGAAATTAAATGGTAGAAACTTAAAGTGCAAGAAATGTAAATTGCGGAATCTTAAAGTGCAAGGAATATAAATTGCTTGAAATGTAAAGGGAGTTGGGGAATGGATTTGCAGAATTTAAACAAGGAAAAACTAAATTGCATCAAACAGAAGAGGGAAAGGGAATTGGGATTAAACCGGATCTTGAAGCAGTAAAGTAAATGAACAGAAAAAGCAATAAGCAGGGAATTGAAATGAGAAATTCAGATCTCAGGACCCAGAGACTAGAAAACCAAGTCTAGATCTCAATGCCTTCCTAGATCCAACAAGAACAATAGCAAGGAAATTGTAAATTGCAAAGAAAAGAGATGAAGAACAATGAACCGGAAATGGAATTCAATTAACAGTAAAGAAACAGAGAGATCCAAGATTGAGATTGAAACAGAATTTCTTCAATTCTCCAATCCAAGATCCAAGACAAATGTAAAATGAAATTGAAAGCAATGAAAACAAGAAATTAAAGTTCACTCAGTGACAAAAGCTTCCCAAAAAAACTCTTCTGAAAATTCTAAAAGGAAAGCTCCCCGAATAACTTGAATTCTATCCTATTTATACACTTTCCAAAATGATCTTCAAGCCTTGAGTTGGGCCTTTGTTCTTGGTGGAAATGGGTTGAAAGAGGCCTTGGTTGATTGCTCTTGAAGATTGAAGAAGAATCGAAGTGAACCAATTGAACCGGTTTTGAAGTTAGCCAAAGCTGGACTTAACGTTAGGGCCAAAGTTAGGGGTCTAACTTTGACCCCAACTTTTCATAGCAGCAAGCCACATCCTTCTGGTTTGGACGTTGGTGCCAACGTTAGGGGTCTAACTTTGACCCTAACGTTGGCAATGCTTAGTGCTAGTGGCGCCAACGTTAGCCTCCAAGTTAGGGGGCTAACGTTGGCGCAAACGTTGGCCTTCCTCCTTTGTAATTTAAGTGCCAACGTTAGCCTCCAAGTTAGGGGGCTAACGTTGGCGCAAACATTGGTGCCCAGGGGAGAAACTTCTCAAGTTCCAACGTTAGCCTCCAAGTTAGGGGGCTAACGTTGGAGCCAACGTTGGCCACTTCCTTGCAATGTCATGTGCCAACGTTAGCCTCCAAGTTAGGGGGCTAACGTTGGCTCAAACGTGGGGAGCCCAGGGAGTGATTTTTCATGCCCAACGTTAGCCTCCAAGTTAGGGGGCTAACGTTGGGGCTAACTTCATGCATCCCGGTTCAATTTCACTTATTCCATTGTCCTCTCTTCACTCCTAGCCATTCCTCTTTGCTTCAACCTTTCTCCAAGCTTTCTTCACCTATCATTGATCAACCAAACTAATCAAAGCTATGCTCAAAATCATGAGATATTCAATCTTTCATAATATGCAACAAATATAGCCTAAAACCTCATGAAATGGCATGAATTCATATATGGTTGATTCAATCAAGGGAAACATGAAAATCTACTCAATTAGCTTGCTTGTGGCTTAAGAAAGTGCATAATTCTAATGAAAACAAAAGAAAAAGACTAGCTAAAATAGGCTAAGATGACTTGTCATCACAACACCAAACTTAAAGCTTGCTTGTCCCCAAGCAAGAAATGAATTATTAAGAAGAAAGAATGAAATGGAAGAGGAAGTTCATGCTAGCAGAGTATTATTGATAGTTCATGGGGTTTTGTGTGGATATGTAAATACTCACCTCTTATTGATTTCTAGGCCTAGAAAGTCTCCTTCAAGCTTCAAATGACATACTGCTATGACCTCTCATTATTCCTTTATCCTTGGCTATTACTTTATTCAAAAGCTTTATTTGAGTGTCATGTGTAGCAAGTTCATTTTCTTTTCTTTATACTTGACACATTATTCACCATAGACACTTGGCTCACATTCCTTCTTAAAACATTGATGCCCAGCACCTCTTTGGGCTACTAAATGCCTTGTAGTTAGGTTGCTCTTGATAGTGGACTTTCGGCTGATGATCCCGGGTTAGTTAACCCAAGTCACCAAGTGTTGATGCACTCCAAAGAGCTTAATAATCCAAGCAGATCCTAATACAAAGACACCACAGGCATATATTCTAAGGTTCAAGCTATTGGTGTCCAGCTTTGTTTCTTTTTGTTTTTCTTTTGTTTTGCCATTTTTTTGGCTCTCTTTGTTCTTTCCTTCTTTTTGTTTTTCTTTCTAACCAAGGAATTCAATTCAATTGAGATTCATAGACAGTAGGCCACTCTTTACTTAGAAGGAGATATCCTAGCTCTTTATTCACTAAAAGTGAGCTATTATACAATCACACACATACCACCACTTACTTTTATTCCACTTCTATCTAACAGAGACCATTTCACTTCACATTCAAACTGTTCTTTTATTGAATTTAAAGATGCAGGGGACAATACATACTTCTTGTTAAGTGAAAATGAACATACAAGCAAACACATAAACTAGCCTACTTATTTTGAAAGAAACAAACATAATGCAAAGACTTTTAAATGACTACTTAAAAATGCAAAGACAGATTAGAACAGATAGAATGCATGTTGTGATGAACAAGGAGCAAGTCCACCTTTCATTTGTCATGCCTTTTCTTTCTCCTTTCATACACTTGGCTGCTAGTGTTCCCACCATCCTTGTTTGGTTCTTGTTGATCTTGCCAAAAGCCAGCCCTATTCATAGCTTCTTCCACTCTATCTTCAAGTCTCATAGCCCTGTTCACTTCCATCTCACTTCTCATTTTGAAAAATTCATCAAAAGTTGGGAATGCCGGATCCATGTTGTGCATATGTTCTCCAATATAGTTTAGCTTGATTTGGCTATTGACATTATAATCAGCTTGCACTTCATACCTTGCTTCTTGGAGTGTTGTGAACTCCTTGAAAGGCTTCAAACTTTCAGCTTGCATTTGTTCCAGCTTCCCAAAAGATTCATGAGATTGAAAGGCATGTTCTTCTTGCATCGCAAGAAATCTTGACTCGAATTCATTTTGTTTGTTGATTATTCTTAGCTCTCTTTCTTCTTGTGCTTGTTGGTTTTGCAAGTACAGAGAATGGTATTCCTCTTGCCTCTCTTGGATTCTAGTGTACTGTTGAGACAATCTCCCTATTGCTTCTTGCATTTGAGTCATATCCATATTGCCATGTGGGAAAAAGTGTGGCTGCTCCTCCTCCTCTTGTGGCTCTTCTTCCATGTGTGGCTCATCTTCTTCCATTGGTTCTTCTACTTCCCTTCCTCCATGTGGCCTTCGGCCTTGATGTGCTTCAAGGGGCATCATCATTCTTTCAATGGTTATGGGCATGCCTTGGCTTAACCACATTGGATTCTCCTCTTCCAATGGGACTTTAGCCTTTGCACACAATTTCCAAATGGTGCTCGGATAGTACAACCAAGATCCGGCCGAATTCTTTTCAGCTATCTTTTGAATGTCTCTTGCAAGGATTTCATGAACTCTTATCTCTCCACCCACCATGATACAATGCAGCATTAAGGCTCTCTCCCTGTTAACTTCTGAGGTGTTCACTGTCCCCAGAATTGATCTTTTCATCAACTCATACCAACCTTTTGCTTCCGGAATGAGGTTACATCTCTTTAGGAACTTGTATTTGTTCTTGTTGTCCCCTTCCCATTCTGAGTTCTCAAAACAAATGTCTCTTGCAATCTCCTCATAATCTTGATCCTCAGTCAATCTTTGTTGGTATCCCGGTTCATCAAAGCAGACTGACTTTAGTTTCAAGACTTTTTTGATTGCCTCCGGGCTAAAGTCTACTTCCACCCCACGCACATAGCTCTTGTACGTTGGGGGTTCACGCATGTCAATCCTTGGGACATTTGCATAGAACTCTCTTATGATGTTGGCATTAACTCGGGTGGTTGGCGATGTAAGTTCCTCCCATCTCCTCTTCCGGATTTTGTTCTTTATTTCTTGACATCCATCATCCGGCAACATGAATGGAATTTCAGGATAGATTTTTTTCTCGTTCATCCATTGAATTTGCATTTGATGAGACCAAGACTTGAACTTCCATTGGTCATATTCATAAGTTTCTTCCTCTACTATTGGATCTTTTCCTTTTCGTCGTTTGGTTCTTGAGGAGGATGCCATGATCACTTGGTTGGTTGAGAGGGAATGTGAAGAATGTTGGAGAGTTTGATATGTGGTTGGAGGAAACAGTGATTCGGACTGAATTTGTTATGACAAGAGATTATGAAGAGAAGTCTAAGTGGTTAGAGTTTAAAGTAGAAGAAAGATTGCACAAGGCTTGTTATGTTGAGGAGTGATTCGGTTATGTGCATGGCTTGAAGGTGGTATGCTTTTAAATGAGCAATGAAGGGCTAGGATGCAATTAGACCTTATGGGAATCAAGGGTGTGCATGTATGGATGAATGAAGACAAAATTTGCTCCTTCCCTTGCCTTTGCCGTGATCATTCTCAAGGAGTGGCAGATTTCTTATTTGAAGCATGTGATAGGATTTTGTCCTTATGCTATGCTTTCCTTTGTCTTGTCCTTTTCTTTGAAGATTCTTTGACTTCCTAGTCACCACAACAAGACAACACACATTAGTCTCATCCAACCGTAGCAAGGGTGTACTTTTTATTAAAGCTTTATGAACCATCAATCCTTGTCTCATTTAAACCGTGATACTTCCTTTGGAAGACACCAAACTTGATGTTTGGTAATATATAAAGAAAATGAGTTTCTTCTTCCAATTAGTGAAGTTTAAATGTTCATAAGAATTGTTTTCATCATACTTTCTTTTTCTCTCTTTTTTTCATGAAGGATTAATTGTATCCTTGAATTGGTGCATCAAGGTTTGATGAACATCAAACTTGTTTCCTGTCAAAGGGTTTATCACAATTAATGCCTTCATAAAAAAAATTCTATTTATAAGGTTTTGAAAAATAGAAAAAGTATGATTATTGATGCATGAATTTCAAATTTTCATGAAGCTATGTGGACACCAAACTTAGTGTTCGGCCATATGCTCTATCAAGATATTTTAAGCATGTGAAACAAAATCCTTTATGATATTGGTTAAGTGTGCTTGAAGACACACCAAACTTAGCATATGTTTCAAAATAGTGCATGCCATAAATGGACACGTTCATGAAAAGAGAAAAGAATTCATGCATCAAGTGATCATAATTTATTGAATGTAAAATGACAAGAATCTTAAAGCATGGGTTGCCTCCCATGGAGCGCTCTTTTATTGTCACTAGCTTGACATTGAAGCTTTCTTTTATGGTGGTTGGTGCTTGTAGGGCCTCAATTTGTCTCCCCTGACCGTGATCCTCTTCTTTGTTCTCTGGTGTTCAATTTCAGCATGCTCTAATGATAGTATGTTGCTGACAGTGTAGTAATCCTCGGTTTGTTGATTTGCCCCCAACTGTTGATATATCAGTTGCACTTTGTCACCTTTGGAAAGCCCCTCTGTTGGAATCTTTCTATTTTTCCAGCCCCTTTTTGCTTTGTTTCTGCGTTTCATTTTTCCTTTTGTTGATCTTTCTTTTCTGGCCATAGGCTTTCCTTGGGGGCCTCTCTTTTCAGTGGCTAATACTCTACTATCCTCTTTTTGGGCTTTTTCATCAGTCTGCACATTCCTTAGCATTGGGATGTTGCTGTGACTCTCCTGGGCACTCTTCATATAGTCTTTCTTCTCCTTGCTGAATTGTGCCTCTGGTAATACCTTCAGAGTGATGCTCTGGTCATGCATCCTTAGAGTTAATTCCCCTTCCTCTACGTCTATGATAGCTCTAGCAGTGGCCAAGAATGGCCTTCCCAGTATAACAGAGTCACCATCATCATCGTTTGATTCTAGAACCACAAAATCAGCAGGATATATAAAACTATCCACCTTGACCAAGAGATTTTCAATTACACCCCTGGGGTATACCATTGACTTGTCTACCAGCTCCAGAGACATTTGTACTGGTTTGACCTCCTCTATATGCAGCTTTTTCATCAGGGAAGATGATATTAAGTTAATGCTTGCTCCGAGATCACACATTGCTTTAGTGATTGTCAATTTCCCAATGGTGCAAGGCAACAGGAAGCTCCCTGGGTCCTCAAGCTTGGGAGGAAGCCCCTTTTGAATCAAGGCCCTGCATTCCTCAGCAATCATTATGGTTTCTTTCTCATCCCACCTTCTTTTCTTGTTGATAAGATCCTTCAAAAACTTGGAATATAGAGGCATTTGCTCAAGTGCTTCGGCTAAGGGAATATTAATTTCCAGCTTCTTGAAGATCTCAAGGAACTTGTGAAAATGCTGGTCTTTAACCTCTTTGTTGAACCTCTGGGGATATGGCAGTGGAGGTACAAAGGTTTTTTCTACTTGTTGCTTTTGATTCTTGGTTGGTTCTTCAACTACTTCATTTCCTTTTTTTGGAATTTTTAGTTGTTCCTCCTTTGCCTGAGTTTGCTTTGAGGCTTCCTTTGACTGTTCCTCTTCTTGCTTCTTTGTAGTGGCATTGTTGCTTGTCAATGCTCTCCCACTTCTCAATTGTATTGCCTTGCATTCTTCCTTGGGATTTGGAATTGTGTCACTGGGCAGTGAGTTTTAAGGTCTCTCAACAGATACTTGCTTGGAGAGTTGCCCCATCTGTCTCTCTAGGCTCTTTATAGAGGCTTCCTGGTTCTTGGCTACCATTTCTTGGTGTTTCAACATTTTGTCTATCATGGCTTCCAAGTGAGTGATTCTTTGGGCTTCAGGTGATACTTGAGGTGGGTTATGAGATGTGGGTGGTGGATGGTAGGCACTTTGGTTGGTGGATTGGTTATTAGATTGGTATTGGTTGATGTTGGGGTAGTTGTTTTGAGGTTTTCTGAAGGGGTTTTGGTTAGTCTGCTGCTGGTTGTGATTTTGGTTGTTTCTTGGATTGTGTTGGTTTGAGTTCCTCTGCCATGGTTGTTGGTTTTGGGTATGGTTATCTCCCCATCTGAGGTTTGGGTGATTCTTCCAGGATGGATTGTATGTATCACCATACACTTCATTTGGTCCTTGGTTGTGCATATACTGAACTTGCTCTTGTTGTTGTTCTTCTTGAGTTTCATCACTCTGTCCCCATGTGGTTGATGGTTGGCTAGTGTTGACTGCTGCAACTTGGAGACTATCAATCCTCTTGGCCATTTGCTCAAATTGTTGTTGAATTTGCTGCTGCATCATCTTGTTTTGAGCTAGGATTGAATCCACTCCTTCTAGCTCCATTACTCCTCTTCTTTGTGATGGTTGGCGGCTTCTTTGATGAGCAAAGAAATATTGGTTGTTGGCCACCATATCCACAAGATTCTGAGCTTCCTCAGCAGTTTTCATTAGTTGTAGTGAACCTCCAGCAGAATGATCTAATGCCTCCTGAGATTTCAATGTCAGGCCTTCATAGAAATTTTGCAGCACGTCCCATTCATTGAACATCTCTGGAGGACATTTTCTGATTAAGGCTTTGTACCTTTCCCATGCTTCATACAAGGATTCAGCATCTAATTGTGTGAATGTCTGCACCTCAGTTTTCAGCCTGATGACTCTTTGGGGTGGATAGAATTTGGCTAGAAATTTAGTCACCAAGTCATCCCAACTAGTGATACTTCCTTGGGGAAAAGTTTCAAGCCATTGTGCAGCCTTATCCCTTAATGAGAAAGGGAACAACAGAAGCTTGTAGGTTTCGGGATTCACGCCATTGGATTTGACAGTGTCACAGATCCTTAAGAAGGTAGATAGATGTTGATTTGGATCCTCCAATGGTCCTCCCCCAAATGAGCAATTGTTCTGGACCAATGTGATGAGTTGTGGCTTCAGTTCAAAGTTATTTGCATTGACATTAGGGGTGAGAATGCTACTTCCACAATGTCTAGCATTTGCAAAGGTATAGGAAGCCAATACTCTCCTCTGTTGTGGTTGGTTATTGACTCCTCCTTCTGGATTAGATGTATCTCCTTCCATCTCGTGGAATTCTTCGTCTGATTCCTCTTCTCCAACAATACTTTTCCCTCTTTCATCTCTTCTTAACCTCCTGAGAGTTCTTTCGTCTTGTTCATGAAAATTGGGTATGGCTCTTCTTGTACCTGACATACAAGCAGAACATAAGAACACACAAACCAGTTACACTTCAATCTACTGCTAGAATGAAGTTTTAGTTAGCTTAAGCAAAAATTCAAACAGTTAGTGGGTTAGTCAAAATTAAAGAAAAAGTGCTTGATCTAGATTACCACCTCACTTAATCATTGTCAATCTAATCAATCCCCGGCAACGGCGCCAAAAACTTGATGAGATATTTTGGTGAGAAACGTAAATCTCTCCCAAAACACCACAAAACTAACCGGCAAGTGCACCGGGTCGTATCAAGTAATAAAAACTCACGGGAGTGAGGTCGATCCCACAGGGATTGAAGGATTGAGCAATTTTAGTTTAATGGTTGATTTAGTCAAGCGAATCAAGTGTTGGTTGAGTGATTTGTGACTTGCAGAATGTAAATTGCATTGAAGTAAAGAGAACAAGAAATGAATTGCTGAATCTTAAAGAACAAGAAATTAAATGGCAGAAACTTAAAGTGCAAGAAATGTAAATTGCGGAATCTTAAAGTGCAAGGAATATAAATTGCTTGAAATGTAAAGGGAGTTGGGGAATGGATTTGCAGAATTTAAACAAGGAAAAACTAAATTGCATCAAACAGAAGAGGGAAAGGGAATTGGGATTAAACCGGATCTTGAAGCAGTAAAGTAAATGAACAGAAAAAGCAATAAGCAGGGAATTGAAATGAGAAATTCAGATCTCAGGACCCAGAGACTAGAAAACCAAGTCTAGATCTCAATGCCTTCCTAGATCCAACAAGAACAATAGCAAGGAAATTGTAAATTGCAAAGAAAAGAGATGAAGAACAACGAACCGGAAATGGAATTCAATTAACAGTAAAGAAACAGAGAGATCCAAGATTGAGATTGAAACAGAATTTCTTCAATTCTCCAATCCAAGATCCAAGACAAATGTAAAATGAAATTGAAAGCAATGAAAACAAGAAATTAAAGTTCACTCAGTGACAAAAGCTTCCCAAAAAAACTCTTCTGAAAATTCTAAAAGGAAAGCTCCCCGAATAACTTGAATTCTATCCTATTTATACATTTTCCAAAATGATCTTCAAGCCTTGAGTTGGGCCTTTGTTCTTGGTGGAAATGGGTTGAAAGAGGCCTTGGTTGATTGCTCTTGAAGATTGAAGAAGAACCGAAGTGAACCAATTGAACCGGTTTTGAAGTTAGCCAAAGCTGGACTTAACGTTAGGGCCAAAGTTAGGGGTCTAACTTTGACCCCAACTTTTCATAGCAGCAAGCCACATCCTTCTGGTTTGGACGTTGGTTCCAACGTTAGGGGTCTAACTTTGACCCTAACGTTGGCAATGCTTAGTGCTAGTGGCGCCAACGTTAGCCTCCAAGTTAGGGGGCTAACGTTGGCGCAAACGTTGGCCTTCCTCCTTTGTAATTTAAGTGCCAACGTTAGCCTCCAAGTTAGGGGGCTAACGTTGGCGCAAACGTTGGTGCCCAGGGGAGAAACTTCTCAAGTTCCAACGTTAGCCTCCAAGTTAGGGGGCTAACGTTGGAGCCAACGTTGGCCACTTCCTTGCAATGTCATGTGCCAACGTTAGCCTCCAAGTTAGGGGGCTAACGTTGGCTCAAACGTGGGGAGCCCAGGGAGTGATTTTTCATGCCCAACGTTAGCCTCCAAGTTAGGGGGCTAACGTTGGGGCTAACTTCATGCATCCCGGTTCAATTTCACTTATTCCATTGTCCTCTCTTCACTCCTAGCCATTCCTCTTTGCTTCAACCTTTCTCCAAGCTTTCTTCACCTATCATTGATCAACCAAACTAATCAAAGCTATGCTCAAAATCATGAGATATTCGATCTTTCATAATATGCAACAAATATAGCCTAAAACCTCATGAAATGGCATGAATTCATATATGGTTGGTTCAATCAAGGGAAACATGAAAATCTACTCAATTAGCTTGCTTGTGGCTTAAGAAAGTGCATAATTCTAATGAAAACAAAAGAAAAAGACTAGCTAAAATAGGCTAAGATGACTTGTCATCAGGTAACGGCGCTAAAAACTCAATACGCACGTTCATGTTCTTAATTCTGTTTCACAACTTCGTACAACTAACCAGCAAGTGCACTGGGTCGTCCAAGTAATAAACCTTACGTGAGTAAGGGTCGATCCCACGGAGATTGTCGGCTTGAAGCAAGCTATGGTTACCTTGTAGGTCTCAGTCAGGTGGATTCAAATGTATTAAGAGATTATAGTGTACTAAAAGATAATTAGAATAGGATAGAGATACTTATGTAATTCATTGGTGAGAATTTTAGATAAGCGTATAGAGATGCTTTCGTTCCTCTGAACCTCTGCTTTCCTGCTGTCTTCATCCAATCAGTCCTACTCCTTTCCATGTCAATGGCCACCTGTCCTCTGAGTGAAAATGGTCCAATGCGCTGTCACTGCATGGCTAATCATCTGTCGGTTCTCGATCATACTGGAATAGGATTTACTATCCTTTTGCGTCTGTCACTACGCCCAACACTCGCGAGTTTGAAGCTCGTCACAGCCATCCCTTCCCAGATCCTACTCGGAATACCACAGACAAGGTTTAGACTTTTCGGATCTCAAGAATGGCTGTCCATGGGTTCTAACTTATACCACGAAGACACTAATAACTCAGACTCGGTCCCCTGTATTAGATATCCAAGAGATACTCATTCTAGCTTGTTTGCATGTAGAACGGAAGTGTTTGTCAGGCACGCGTTCATAAGTGAGAATAATGATGAGCGTCACATAATCATCACATTCATCATGTTCTTGGGTGCGAATGAACATCTTAGAAGCGGAATAAGTTGAATTGAATAGAAAAATAGTAGTACTTTGTATTAATTCATGAGGAACAGCAGAGCTCCACACCTTAATCTATGGTGTGTAGAAACTCTACCATTGAAAATACATAATTGAAAAGTTCAGGCATGGCCGAATGGCCAGCCCCCATAAAGGTCTCAGATAGCATAAAACTAATCAAAGAGAATCTCCAAATACAATAGTAAAAAGTCCTATTTAAACTAAACTAGTTACTAGGGTTTACAGAAATGAGTAAATGATTCAAAAATCCACTTCCGGGGCCCACTTGGTGTGTGCTTGGGCTGAGCATTGAGCTTTACACGTGTAGAGGCTTCTCTTGGAATTGAACGCCACTTTGTAACATGTTTCTGGCGTTTAACTCCACTTTGCAACCTGTTTCTGGCGTTTGACTCCAGAATGTAGCATGGAACTGGCGTTCAACGCCAGTTTACGTTGTCTATCCTTAATCAAAGTATGGACTATTAAATATTGATGGAAAGCCCTGGATGTCTAATTTCCAACGCAATTGAGAGTGCACCATTTGGAGTTCTGTAGCTCCAGAAAATCCACTTTGAGTGCAGGGAGGTCAGAATCCAACAGCATTTGCAGTCTTTCTTCAACCTCTGAATCTGATTTTTGCTCAAGTCCCTCAATTTCAGCCAGAAAATACCTGAAATCACAGAAAAACACACAAACTCATAGTAAAGTCCAGAAATGTGAATTTAGCATAAAAACTAATAAAAACATCCCTAAAAGTAACTAGATCCTACTAAAAATATACTAAAAATAATGCCAAAAAGCGTATAAATTATCTGCTCATCAAAAACCACTAACAACTTTTTCAAAATTCTTTTTAATTAACTAATTATTTTAAATTTTAATTTAATTTTAATTCTCTTCTTAAATTTCGAATTCCAACTAATAATTAAAATAAAAACAAAAATATTTTTCTTCTCTTTTAAATAATTTTCGAATACACACACTCTCTCATCTCTTTCTATTTATTTTATTTATTCACTAACACTTTTCTTCTTAAAAATTCGAACCCTCTCCCTCTCTCTTGTTCGAATTCTTCTTCTTCTCGCTTAATCATTCTATTTCTTCTATTTCTCTACTCACATAAAGGAATCTCAATACTGTGACACAGAGGATTCCTCTTCTTTTTTATTCTCTTCTTTTTCATATGAGCAGAAACAGAGATAAAGACATTCTTGTTGAAACTGATCCTGAACTTGAAAGGACTCTAAAGAGGAAGCTAAGAGAAGCTAAAGCACAACACTCTGGAGAGAACCTTACAGAAATTTTTGAAAAAGAAAAAGACATGGCAGCCGAAAACAACAACAATGGTGGAGATGCAAGGAAGGTGCTTGGTGACTTTACTGCACCAACTTCTGACTTCTATGGAAGAAGCATCTCAATTCCTACAATTGGAGCAAACAACTTTGAGCTTAAGCCTCAATTAGTTTCTCTAATGCAATAGAATTGCAAGTTTTATGGACTTCCATTGGAAGATCCTCATCAGTTCTTAGCTGAATTCTTGCAAATCTGTGACATTGTTAAGACCAATGGGGTTAATCCTGAGGTCTACAGACTTATGCGTTTTCCTTTTGCTGTAAGAGACAGAGCTAGGATATGGTTGGAATCACAACCTAAAGAAAGCCTGAACTCTTAGGAAAAGTTAGTCAATGCTTTCTTGGCCAAATTCTTTCAACCTCAAAAGTTGAGCAAGCTTAGAGTGGAAGTCCAAACCTTCAGACAAAAGGAAGGTGAATCCCTCTATCAAGCTTGGGAAAGATACAAGCAATTGATCAGAAGGTGTCCTTCTGATATGCTTTCAGAATGGAGCATCCTATGTATATTCTATGATGGTCTGTCTGAATTGTCCAAGATGTCATTGGATCACTTTGCTGGTGGATCTCTTCATCTGAAGAAGACGCTTACAGAAGCCCAGGAACTCATTGAAATGGTTGCAAATAACCAGTTCATGTAAACTTCTGAAAGAAATCCTGTGAATAATGGGGTAACTCAGAAGAAAGGAGTCCTTGAGATTGATACTCTGAATGCCATATTGGCTCAGAATAAAATATTGACTCAGCAAGTCAATATGATTTCTCAGAGTCTGACTGGAATACAAGTTGCATCCTGCAGTACTAAAGAAGCTTCCTCTGAAGAAGAAGCTTATGACCCTGAGAATCCTGTAATGAAAGAGGGGAATTACATGGGAGAATCCTATGGAAACACTTATAATCCTTCATGGAGGAATCGTCCTAATTTCTCATGGAAGGATCAACAGAAGCCTAATCAAGGCTTCAATAATAATGATGGGAGAAATAGGTTTGGCAATAGCAAGCCTTTTCCATCATCTTCTGAGCAACAGACAGAGAATTCTAAGCAGAGCCTCTCTGACTTAGCAACCATAATCTCTGATCTATCTAAGACCACTCTCAGTTTCATGACTGAAATAAGGTCCTCCATTAGAAATTTGGAGGCACAAGTGGGTCAGCTGAGTAAAAGAGTGGCCGAAACTCCTCCTAGTACTCTCCCAAGCAATACAGAAGAGAATCCAAAAAGAGAGTGCAAGGCCATCAATATATCCAACATGGCCGAACCTGTAGAGGAGGGAAAGGCAGTGAATTCCATAGAGGAAGACCTCAATGGACGTTCACTGGCCACTAAGGAGTCCCTATTGAGGAACCAAAGGAATCTGAGGCTCATACAGAGACCATAGAGATTCCACTGAACTTACTATTGCCATTCATGATCTTTGATGAGTATTCATCCTTTAAAGAGGATGAAGATATTGTTGAAGAGCAAGTTACTCAGTATCTAGGAGCAATCATGAAGCTGAATGCCAAATTATTTGGTAATGAGACTTAGGAGGATTAACCTCCATTGCTCATCAATGAACTGAATACCTTAGTTCAACAAAAATTACCTCAGAAGAAACCGGATCCCAGGAAGTTCTTAATACCTTGCATTATAGGCACCATGACCTTTAAGAAGGCTCTGTGTGACCTTGATTCAAGTATAAACCTCATGCCACTCTCTATAATGGAGAAACTAGGGATCTTTGAGGTACAAGCTGCAAGAATCTCACTAGAGATGGCAAACAATTCAAGAAAACATGCTTATGGACTTGTAGAGGATGTCTTAGTGAAGGTTGAAGGCTTTTACATCCCTGCTGACTTCATAATCCTAGACACTGGGAAGGATGAGGATGAATCCATTATCCTTGGAAGACCCTTCCTAGCCACAGCAAGAGTTGTGATTGATGTAGATAGAGGAGAATTAGTCCTTCAATTGAATGAGGACTACCTTGTGTTTAAGGCTCAAGGATCTTCTTCTGTAACCATGGAGATGTAGCATGAAAGGCTTCTCTCAATACAGAGTCAAACAGAGCCCCCACACTCAACTTCTAAGTTTGGTGTTGGGAGGCCATCATCAAGCTCTGAGTCTCTTTGAAGCTCTCTAAGAGCTCACTGTCAAGCTATTAACATTAAAGAAGTGCTTATTGGGAGGCAACCCAATGTTATTTAATTATATTTAATTTCATTGACATTTGTTTTCCATTGTTATTTTATGTTTTCTTTAGGTTGATGATTGACGTGGCGGAATTTGGCAGATTAAGAAATTATTATGAGAGATACGTTGCAAGTACAGTTCTTAACCAACAAAAATCCGCTTATCAATTTAGAAGGGTTGTCACAAAATTAGAATTAAAATACTGGGAGTATGAATCCTAGGTCGTCTCCCAACGAGTTGCAGAAAGATGTGCTATTTTATTAATCAGATGTTTTCCAAAATGGTTTTGAGTTTGATAAACAGGAAATTAAATCAGAGAATTTATGTAATTTAAATAAAAATCTTGACCGGAAGTAGATTAATCGGAAGTTCTATCCTTGTTAGAGTTCTCCCAAGATTAATTGATAATTGAAGGTTGTTCTGCTCAGTTATCCTTTACTAGGTAGAGGAAAGTCAAGCAAGTTGGAAGTTGATTAGCGGATAATTTATACGCTTTTTGGCATTGTTTTTATATAGTTTTTAGTATGATTTAGTTAATTTTTAGTATATTTTTATTACTTTTTAAGCAAAATTCACATTTCTGGACTTTTACTCTGAGTTTGTGTATTTTTCTGTGATTTCAGGTATTTTCTGGCTGAAATTGAGGGACCTGAGCAAAAATCTGATTCAGAGGCTGAAGAAGGATTGCAGATGCTGTTGGATTCTGACCTCCCTGCACTCAAAGTGGATTTTCTGGAACTACAGGAGTCCAAATGGTGTGCTCTTAATTACGTTGGAAAGTAGACATCCAGGGCTTTCTAGCAATATATAATATTTCAAACTTTGCCCGAGTTTAGATGACGCAAACTGGCGTTCAATGCCAGTTCTCTGCCCTATTCTGGCATTAAACGCCAGAAACAGGTTGCAAGTTGGAGTTAAACGCCCAAAACAGGTTACAACCTGGCGTTTAACTCCAGAAACAGCCTAGGCACGTGTAAAGCTTAAGTCTCAGCCCTAGCACACACCAAGTAGGCCCCGGAAGTGGATTTCTGCACTATCTATCATAGTTTACTCATTTTCTGTAAACCTAGGTTACTAATTTAGTATTTAAACAACTTTTAGAGATTTATTTTACACCTCATGACATTTTTAGATCTGAACTTTGTACTCTTTGACGGCATGAGTCTCTAAACTCCATTGTTGGGGGTGAGGAGCTCTGCTGTGTCTCGATGAATTAATGCAATTATTTCTGTTTTCTATTCAAACACGCTTGTTTCTATCTAAGATGTTCATTCGCACTTTAATATGATGGATGTGATGATCCATGACACTCATCACCATTCTCAACCTATGAACGCGTGCCTGACAACCACGTCCGTTCTACCTTCAATTGAATGAATATCTCTTGGATTCCTTAATCAGAATCTTCGTGGTATAAGCTAGAATCCATTGGCAGCATTCTTGAGAATCCGGAAAGTCTAAACCTTGTCTATGGTATTCCGAGTTGGATTCAGGGATTGAATGACTGTGACGAGCTTCAAACTCACAAGGGTTGGGCGTAGTGACAGATGCAAAAGGATCAATGGATCCTATTCCAGCATGAGTGAGAACCGACAGATGATTAGCCGTGCGGTGACAGCGCACCTGGACCATTTTCACTGAGAGGACGGATGGTAGCCATTGACAACGGTGATCCACCAACACACAGCTTGCCATAGAAGGAACTTTGCGTGCGTGAAGAAGATGACAGTAGGAAAGCAGAGATTCAGAAGACAAAGCATCTCCAAAACTCCAACATATTCTCCATTACTGCATAACAAGTATTTATTTCATGCTCTTTTATTCTTCGCAATTCAAACTGATAATTATAATTGACATCCTAACTAAGAGTTACAAGATAACCATAGATTGCTTCAAGCCAACAATCTCCATGGGATTCGACCCTTACTCACGTAAGGTATTACATGGACGACCCAGTGCACTTGCTGGTTAGTGGTACGAGATTGCAAAAGTGTGATTGTGATTTCGTGCACCAAGTTTTTGGCGCCGTTGCCGGGGATTGTTCGAGTTTGAACAACTGACGATTCATCTTGTTGCTTAGATTAGGAAAATTTTGTCTTTTGGGTCAGAGTCTTTTATTTTCTTTTCAAAAATTTTCCAAAAATATTATTTTTCTTTATCAATTTTTAGTTTTTCTGTGAGTTTAGTGTCATGTTTTAAGTTTGGTGTCAATTGCATGCTTTTCTTTGTCTTTCAGTTTTTGAATTGCATGTTCTTTGTTCTTCCTTGATCTTCAAGTTGTTTTTGTCAATTTTTCTTGTTTGATCTTTAGTTTTCCTGTTCTGTGTCTTTTCTTGTTTTTCTTGTGCTTTTTCAAAATATCAGTTTTCAAAAAAAAATTTATTTATTAAATACCTTATTAAAACACGTTAAATTTATAGCTCAATTGGCTAGAGCGTTGTGCTTATGTTCTTGGTAATTGGCTATCTTCTTTTTAAAAGTTTTTCAAAAATAATTTTTTTTTGAATAAATCTTGTGCCAAACTTTAAGTTTGGTATTCTCCTGTTAACTTTTCTTTAGTTTTCAAATATTTTATTTTGGTTTTCTAAAAATTTTAAGTTTGGTGTTCTATCTTCATGTTCTTGTTGTTCTTGTGAGTCTTCAAAGTGTTCTTGAGTTTTCCTTGTGTTTTGATCTTCAAATTTTTAAGTTTGGTGTTCCTTGGTGTTTTCCCTCCAAAATTTTCGAAAACAAGGAGCATTAGATCTAAAAATTTTAAGTTGTGTGTCTTTTGTGTGTTTTTCTTTTTCATCATAAAATTCAAAAATAAAAAAAATATCTTCTCTAACTATTTTTGAGCAAATATTTCAAAATTTTTTTCAAAAAATTTCAGATTTCAATTTCAAAATTTTATCTTATCATATCTTAGTTATCAAGTTTTTAAAAAATTATATCTTTTTCAAAAATATCCTAACCACTTTCTCTCTCCTCACTTTTTCGAAAATCCTCATAAAATATTTTCAATTCTTTTTTTTATTGTAGTTTTTATTTTATTTTATTTTACTATTTCGAAATTTTTTTAAATATAATAAAATAAATAAAATAAATCCACATCATCTCCCTTTCTCCATCATGGACCTAAGTGGAAATGAACAGTCCAGAAGGACTCTGGGGTTATCTGCTAACCCCACTACTGCTTCATATGGGAGTAGTATCTGTATACCCTCCATCAGAGTTAGTAGCTTTGAGTTGAATCCTCAGCTCATTATCATGGTGCAGCAAAGTTTCCAGTATTCCGGTCTTCCACAGGAAGAACCTACAGAGTTTCTGGCACAATTTTTACAAATTACTGACACAGTACATGATAAGGAAGTAGATCAGGATGTCTACAGATTATTACTGTTTCCATTTGCTGTAAAAGACCAAGCTAAGAGGTGGTTAAATAACCAACATAAGGCTAGCATAAGGACATGGAAACAGCTGTCAGAAAAATTCTTGAATCAATATTTCCCTCCAAAATGGATGACACAGCTAAGGCTGAACATCCAAGGCTTTAAATAAGGAGATAATGAATCTCTTTATGATGCCTGGGAGAGATACAGAGAGATGCTAAGAAAATGCCCCTCTGAAATGTTTTCAGAGTGGGTGCAGTTAGACATCTTCTATTATGGGCTTACAGAGAAAGCTCAGATTTTTCTAGACCACTCAGCTGGTGGATCTATACACATGAGAAAGACAATTGAAGAAGCTCAAGAGCTCATTGATACAGTTGCCAGAAATCAGCATATGTACCTAAGTAGTGAATCTTCCATGAAAGAAGAGGCTAAAACAGTAACTACTGAACTCAGTCCTGCAGAACAAATTACTGAATTCAATCAGCAATTAGATTTTCTAACAAAACAGCTGGCCGAATTCAAGGAGATACTACAAGACACAAGAATGGCTAATATGAATATGGAATCACAATTGAATCAGACAAAACAGCAATTATCAAAACAGATAACAGAGGAGTGCCAAGCAGTTCAATTAAGAAGTGGAAAAACATTAAATACCTCAACTCAAAGCAGCAGAAAGCCAAGAAAAGAACAGCTGACAGAGGATGAGCAACCTGCTACCCAAAATCCCTCTGAGGACTGTAAGAGCCCAGAGAGGAATAAGTCTGGTGTTCAAACGCCAGAAAACGGTGAGAATCTGGCGTTCAACGCCCAATCCATGTTCAGTTCTGGCGTTCAAACGCCAGTGAGGGATCAAACACCTGCAAGTGCTGATAATAACTCCTTCAAGAAGGCTTCTCAACCTGCCTCTGTAGGAAATAAACCTACAGCAACTAAGGTTGAAGAATATAAAGCCAAAATGCCTTATCCTCAGGAACTCCGCCAAGTAGAGCAAGATAAGCAATTTGCCCGCTTTGCAGACTATCTCAGGACTCTTGAAATAAAGATTCCGTTTGCAGAGGCACTTGAGCAAATACCCTCTTATGCCAAGTTCATAAAAGAGATCTTGAGTCATAAGAAGGATTGGAGAGAAACTGAAAGAGTTCTCCTCACTGAAGAATGCAGTGCAGTCATTCATACCTAGCTACCCAAAATTTCCCTTTCACGTTCCATACTCATGTATCAACCTTTATTTTGATTTTATCATATATGCATTGATTGTTGGACTTTAACTTATCATTGGGGTAATTTTGTCCCCTTATTTACTAAAATATTATGAATTTTTTTTTCTTTTTGAACATGAAAATAAACATAGCTTATCAATGCACATAGATTTTTAATTTTCTTTTATAGTTTCACATGAGTAGGTACCCAAATTCCCATTATCTTATCATGACACATTCCTTTATTAACCTTTGTTCCCACAATCTTTCCAAACTCAATTAACGCACAATTTCTATCTTAAGCTAACCAAAGATTCAATAGGAATATTTAATTATTTTTTTTTCTGCTTAAGGCTAGTAATGTGGTAAAATGTAGAACAAATGGGATTAAAACGGCTCAAAGTGGCTAACAAAGGTAATTAAAAGGGTAGCTTATTTGGGATAAGTGAGCAAACAAATAATGGCCTCAATCATATGCAAGCATGTAAATACACTAAATAATGGACATACAGGATAAAACAAAATTCAAATTACAATCATAGAGAAATAAACACACAAGAATAAAATAGTTATGGTTAAATAATGTAACCATGTATTTAGGCTCAAAGTCTCACAGGTTGTGTGTTCTTTAGCTCAAAAACCATGTTCCAATTACAACTTCAAACAATTTTAACATAAGGGTTTTTATTTAAATTAGTGAAAGATTCAGGTCTTAGGAGAAACTTATTATCCTTTCAATCAAGTAGAATATGCATGCAATTAACCTATTACTATGCAATCTATCATATTCTAAAACAAGAAATTGAAAAACTAACTAAATATTCTATTTTATTGGTGTTAAGGAAGAGAAATTACCTCCGGAAGTTAGGCACTGACCGACCTCCCCACACTTAAGGCTTTGCACCGTCCTCGGTGCCATCTGTCAGGAACAAAGGGGGCTGGTAGCAGTATCTCCACAGTCGGAACCGTCATGGCTCCCTGTGCTGGTAAATGAAGTGGAGTCCGGGGTGTCTGGGTCCTTGTCAGGCCTGTGGTTGCCTGTGAGTAGCTCCTTAAGGTATTTGAATCGGCGCAAGTTGCGGCGCTCTCGTAGCTTCGCTTTCTGGTCTTGCCGGTCTAACCTCTCCAGTATTTGATGGAGCAGCTGACTTGTTGAAGGTGCTTGTGGTGTGGAAGGGGAAATATCTGCAGCTTGTTTTGCGGACTGGTTGGTAGTGGCTGTTGGTGGCCTGAGATATTTCCCGTTAGGGACGTACTGATCATCCCGTGGAAGTATGGCTTTGGTGTCCCCAGCTCTATAGGAGACTCCGGCTGCTACGATAAGATTTGAGACAAAGGCGGGAAAAGGTAGGTTGCCCGCAATTTATACGTGTCCCATGGCATTCCGGATGTGTCTTGGTAGGTGTAGAGGCTAGTCTGTGAAGATGCACCATAGTAGAACGGCCATGTCTGCAGTGAAGGAGGACTCATGAGTGCTCAGAAAGACTTAGTGGGACATAATCTGTGCCCATACGCGAGCCTCCAAGGTAAGTGCGGAAGCCGATATTCCCTTAGGTCGGGAACGATGGTATCTATAAACCCATCTGCTGCCAGGTTGTGCGATAACTCTGAGAACGGCATCCCAGTCAAATTGGTATGTCTGGCGCTTGAGTGCGGCCTCTTGGAATGCGTCCAATCCTTCTGGAGCAGGGGGAGATCCAAAGCTCATTGAATGGCCTCTTCTGTAATGGGGATTTGCTTCTGACAGATATAGATAGATTGCAAGGTTGGCGAGTGGAAATTAGAGTAGAACTCGACTACCCATGAGAGATTAACTTGTCGTGGCTGTCTTTGTAGGAATCCCAGTGTCTTTGTTCAATTCGCGGCTCAACAAATTCAGCAATATGAGTCGGGAGGATAAGCAGGTATTCGTTGTTGTAATTCCTTGCTGTCAGGATGGGAAACATCTGCTCACAGAAGCGGTTGGGAAATCGCGCAGTGTCCTTTGCTGGGAAGGCTTTCTCTTTTTCATCGACCTTTATAATCCTCTTAATTCGTTTTATTGAGGGCGTAACTGCAGTTGAAGATGGTTCTGCCATTAATGCTCTTTTTGTTCCTCTCCTTGCTGGTGGTTTTGGAGTAGCTTTCTCTTTTCCTTTCTTGGTGGCCATCCTGAAAGGGAAAGAGTAAGGATGTTAAGATGTCAAGGGTTAGAGCAAGGAAGAGAACGGGAAAGGTGGTAATCAAGGCACATTAAAGATGAATGATGTTAACACATGGTCATGACTACATGTGAAAAATCATCAATGGAAATATAGCAAGTGCATATGATGACAGTTAAATGCAAGGTGTTTATTGGCATGCCGGGAAAGGCATGAGTAGCATAGATCAAGCATTCAATGTCCAAGTTAGATTACCAAGCCTTTCAAACTAATAACCTGTTTGTAATAACAATTATATTTAAATAATATAATATAAAAATGGTTTTGTAAAAAGCAAGCATTTAGGGTAGTAGAATAAAAGAAATCTAAAAATAGTGCACAATGCCATATGGGCGTTTTCACAAACACATAGCATGCATGGTGAATAAGCTATTGAAAGTATTAAATTGAACATGCAAGCAACCCTTAAAAATTAATATATAATTGTCAAATAATTCCGTAACAATCCACAAGCAAAATATAAGAAATAATGACCCAAATAAATTTCCAACACTAATAAAAAGAGGAAGAAAGAAAAAGAAAACAAGTATGGAGAAGAGTTATTGAAAAAGAAAACTAAGAAGAGAGAAAGGAACAATCATACCATGGTGGGTTGTCTCCCACCTAACACTTTGCTTTAACATCCTTAAGTTGGACGCTCCACTAGCTCAGTCTTCTGCTGTGGGTAGATCTTCCAAGAGGAAGATCTCTAGCTCCTTCTTATTCTTCATCTTTTCACCATGATAAAGCTTTAAGTGATGTCCATTGACTTTGATGAATTCATAGCTTGAAGGATGACTCAGGTGAAAAACTCCGTATGGCTCAGCCTTCTCTACTCTATATGGGCCGTCCCATCTTGATCTCAACTTGCCTGGTATGAGCCTCAATCTGGAGTTGTGAAGGAGGACTAAGTCCCCCGGTTGGAACTCTCTCCTTTTGATGTGCTTATCATGCATAGCCTTCATCTTTTCCTTGTAAAGCCTGGAGTTCTCATAAGCTTCTAGGAGAAGGCTTTCTAATTCCTACAATTGCAGCTTCCTTTCAGCTCCGGCCTTCTCAAATCCCATGTTGCACTCCTTCACTGCCCAAAAGGCTTTGTGCTTGACTTCAACTGAGAGGTGACAGGCTTTACCATAAACTAAGCGGAAGGGACTCATCCCAATGGGTGTCTTGTATGCCGTTCTGTATGCCAGAGTGCATCTTATAGTCTGGTGCTCTAGTCTCTTCTATGAGGTTTGACTATCTTCTGCAATATACGCTTTATTTCTCGGTTAGACACCTCAGCTTGCCCATTAGTCTGGGGATGGTAGGCTGTTGCCACTTTATGAATTATCCCATGCTTCTTCAGTAATCCTATTAGTCTCTTGTTACAAAAATGGGTGCCTTGATCACTCACGATAGCTCGTGGTGATCCAAAACGACAGACGATATGTGATGAACGGATAATTTATACGCTTTTTGGCATTGTTTTTAGTATGTTTTTAGTAGGATCTAGTTACTTTTAGGGATGTTTTTATTAGTTTTTATGTTGAATTCACATTTCTGGACTTTACTATGAGTT
This sequence comes from Arachis ipaensis, assembly GCF_059453495.1. Lineage (NCBI taxonomy): Eukaryota > Viridiplantae > Streptophyta > Magnoliopsida > Fabales > Fabaceae > Arachis > Arachis ipaensis. The sequence continues at coordinate 78,573,901 of NC_142443.1, forward strand.
TGTATGTTTTTCTGTGATTTCAGGTATTTTCTGGCTGAAATTGAGGGACTTGAGCAAAAATCATATTCAGAGGTTGAAGAAGGACTGCTGATGCTGTTGGATTCTGACCTCCCTACACTCAAAGTAGCTTTTCTAGAGCTACAGAACTTAAAATGGCGCGCTTCCAACTGCGTTGGAAAGTAGACATCCAGGGCTTTCCAGAAATATATAATAGTCCATACTTTGGCCGAGTTTAGATGACGAAAAAGGGCGTTGAACTCCAGTTCTACGCTGCAGTCTGGAGTTAAACGCCAGAAACACGTCACGAACCAGAGTTGAACGCCAAAAACACGTTACAACTTGGCGTTCAACTCCAGAAGAAGCCTCTGCACGTGTAAACTTCAAGCTCAGCCCAAGCACACACCAAGTGGGCCCCGAAAGTGGATTTATGCATCAATTACTTACTTCTGTAAACCCTAGTAACTAGTTTAGTATAAATAAGACTTTTTACTATTGTATTAGACATCTTATGATTTTTAGTTCATCTTGGGATCATATTGATCACGTATAGGGGGCTGGCCATTCGGCCATGCCTGGACCATCACTTATGTATTTTCAACGGTAGAGTTTCTACACACCATAGATTAAGGTGTGGAGCTCTGCTGTTCCTCATGAATTAATGCAAAGTACTACTGTTTTTCTATTCAATTCAACTTATTCCGCTTCTAAGATATTCATTCGCACTTCAACATGAATGTGATGAACGTGACAATCATCATCATTCCCTACGAACGCGTGCCTGACAACCACTTCCGTTCCACCTTAGATTGAATGAGTATCTCTTGGATCTCTTAATCAGAATCTTCGTGGTATAAGTTAGAACCCATGGATGGCCATTTCTGAGATCCGGAAAGTCTAAACCTTGTCTGTGGTATTCCGAGTAGGACCTGGGAAGGGATGGCTGTGACGAACTTCAAACTCGCGAGTGCTGGGCGTAGTGACAGACGCAAAAGGAGGGTGAATCCTATTCCAGTATGGTCGAGAACCTCCAGATGATTAGCCATGCCGTGACAGAGCATTTGGACCTTTTTCACAGAGAGGATGGGATGTAGCCATTGACAACGGTGAGGCCCTTACATAATGCTTGCCATGGAAAGGAGTAAGACTGATTGGATGAAGACAGCAGGAAAGCAGAGGTTCAGAGGAACGAAAGCATCTCTATGCGCTTATCTGAAATTCTCACCAATGATTTACATAAGTATTTCTATCTTTATTTTCTATTTATTTATTATTTATTTTCGAAAACTCCATAATCAATTATTATCCACCTGACTGAGATTTACAAGATGACCATAGCTTGCTTCATACCAACAATCTCCGTGGGATCGACCCTTACTCACGTAAGGTTTTATTACTTGGACGACCCAGTGCACTTGCTGGTTAGTTGTATCGAAGTTGTGACAAATTATGAATTAAGAGTAGAGCACCAAGTTTTTGGCGCTGTTGCCGGGGATTGTTTGAGTTTGGACAACTGACGGTTCATCATGTTGCTCAGATTAGGTAACTTTCTTTTTGTTTTGTTTTCAAAAAAAAAATATTTTTTTAATCTATGTTCTTCAGAATTTTTAAGAATGAATTCTAGTGTTTCATGAAGCATGTTGAAGCCTGGCTAGCTGTAAAGCCATGTCTAAAATCTTTTGGACTGAGGCCTCCACATGTTAGTGAATTGCTTGTGCTGCTGAAGCTTGGCTGGCCATTGGCCATGTCTAGTGTCTTGGACCGAAGCTTTCACTGAAAGCTTGGCTGGCTAGTGAGCCATGTCTAATTCCTGGACCGGAGCTTTAGACTAACATTGAAGATTCCTGGAATTCATATTAAAAATTTTGGAATCCTTATTTTTCTTTTTCATATAATTTTCGAAAAATCAAAAAAAAATTTAATAAAATCATAAAATCAAAAATATTTTTGTGTTTCTTGTTTGCGTCTTAAGTCAATTTTAAGTATAGTGTCAATTGCATGATCTAAAGTTTGCATAAAATTTTCGAAAAATTCATGCATTCATAGTGTTCTTCATGATCTTCAAGTTGTTCTTGGTAAATCTTCTTGTTTGATCTTGATGCTTTCTTGTTTTGTGTCTTTTCTTGTTTTTCATATGCATTCTTGCATCTATAGTGTCTGAACATGAAAGATTTCTAAGTTTGGTGTCTTGCATGTTTTCTTTGCATAGTAAAATTTTTCAAAAATATGTTCTTGATGTTCATCATGATCTTCAAAGTGTTCTTGGTTTTCATCTTGACATTCATAGCACTCTTGCATGCATTCATTGTTTTGATCTAAAATTTCCATGCATTGAACATTTTTAGTGTTTTTCTCTCTCATCATAAAAATTCAAAAATTAAAAAATATCTTATCTTTTTAGAAATCTTATCTTTTTAAAATCTTTTTCAAAAATCATATCTTTTCTATTTTTTATTATTATTTTCGAAAATTTCAAAAATCTTTTTCAAAATATTTTCAAAATCTTTTCTTATCTTTATCTCATAATTTTCGAAAATCACATCATCAATTAATATTTTGATTAAAAAATTTCAAGTTTGTTACTTACTTGTTAAGAAAGATTCAAACTCTAAGTTCTAGAATCATATCTTGTGATTTCTTGTGAATCAAGTCATTAATTGTGATTTTAAAAATCAAATCTTTTTCAAAACTAATTTCAATCATATCTTTTTCAAATTCAATTTCAAAATCTTTTCTAACTTCTTATCTTTTTAAAATTGATTTTCAAATCTTATCTTTTTGTTTCAATCATATCTTTTTAAATTTCAATCATATCTTTTTCAAAACTACCTAACTAACTCTCTCCTTCTAATTTTCGAAAATATCTCCCTCTTTTTTAAAAAAATTCTTTTTAATTAATTAATTGTTTTAAATTTTAATTTTAAATTTTCCCCCTTTAATTTTCGAAATCATCAACTCCTTTTCAAAAAATTATTTTCGAAATTCTCTTCTCTCTCACCCTCTTCTATTTATTTATTTATTCATTTACTAACACATTCTCTTCATCTCAAATCACTGCTACTATCCTCACATTTGTGTTTGGATTATCCATTCTTCTTCACTCTTATTCCCTCTCTTCTTCTACTAACAACAAGGGAACCTCTATACTGTGGTAAAAAAGATCCCTATTATTATTTTTCTGTTCCCTTCTTTTTCATATGAGCAGGAGCAAGGACAAGAACATTCTTGTTGAAGCTGATCCAGAACCTGAAAGGACTCTGAAGAGAAAACTAAGAGAAGCTAAAATACAACAATCCAGAGACAACCTTACGGAAAATTTCGAAAAAGAAGAGGAGATGGCAGCCGAAAATAATAATAATGCAAGGAGGATGCTTGGTGACTTCACTGCACCTAATTCCAATTTACATGGAAGAAGCATCTCAATTCCTGGCATTGGAGCAAACAACTTTGAGCTTAAACCTCAATTAGTTTCTCTAATGCAACAGAACTGCAAGTTTCATGGACTTCCATCTGAAGATCCCTTTCAGTTCTTAACTGAATTCTTGCAGATATGTGATACTGTTAAGACTAATGGAGTAGATCCTGAAGTCTACAGGCTCATGCTTTTCCCTTTTGCTGTAAGAGACAGAGCTAGAATATGGTTGGACTCTCAACCTAAGGATAGCCTGAACTCTTGGGATAAGCTGGTCAAGGCTTTCTTAGCCAAGTTCTTTCCTCCTCAAAAGCTTAGTAAGCTTAGAGTGGATGTTCAAACCTTCAGACAGAAGGAAGGTGAATCCCTCTATGAAGCTTGGGAGAGATATAAGTAACTGACCAAAAAGTGTCCTTCTGACATGCTTTCAGAATGGACTATCCTGGATATATTCTATGATGGTCTGTCTGAATTAGCTAAGATGTCATTGGATACTTCTGCAGGTGGATCCATTCACCTAAAGAAAACGCCTACAGAAGCTCAAGAACTTATTGACATGGTTACTAACAACCAGTTTATGTACACTTCTGAGAGGAATCCTGTGAGTAATGGAACGCCTCAGAAGAAGGGAGTTCTTGAAATTGATGCTCTGAATGCCATATTGGCTCAGAATAAAATATTGACTCAGCAAGTCAATATGATCTCTCAGAGTCTGAATGGAATGCAAGCTGCATCCAACAGTACTCAAGAGGCATCTTCTGAGGAAGAAGCTTATGTTCCTGAGAACCCTGCAATAGCAGAGGTGAATTACATGGGTGAACCCTATGGAAACACCTATAATCCCTCATGGAGAAATCACCCAAATCTCTCATGGAAGGATCAACAAAAGCCTCAACAAGGCTTTAATAATGGTGGAAGAAACAGGTTTAACAATAGTAAACCTTTTCCATCATCCACTCAGCAACAGATAGAGAACTCTGAGCAGAATCCATCTAACTTAGCAAATATAGTCTCTGATCTATCTAAGGCCACTTTAAGTTTCATGAATGAAACAAGGTCCTCCATTAGAAATTTGGAGCCACAAGTAGGCCAGCTGAGTAAGAAGATCACTGAAACTCCTCCTAGTACTCTCCCAAGCAATACAGAAGAAAATCCAAAAGGAGAGTGCAAGGCCATTGATATAACCATCATGGCCGAATCCAAGGAGGAAGGGGAGGACGTGAATCCCAAGGAGGAAGACCTCCTGGGACGTCCAGTGACCAACAAGGAGTCTCCCTTTGAGAAACCAAAGGACTCTGAGGCTCATCTAGAGACCATAGAGATTCTATTAAACCTCCTTACGCCCTTCATTAGCTCTGATGAGTGTTCCTCTTCAGAAGAGAATGAGGATGTTATTGAAGAGCAAGTTGCCAAGTTCCTTGGTGCAATCATGAAGCTGAAAGCCAATTTATTTGGTAAAGAGACTTGGGGAGATGAACCTCCCATGTTCACCAATGAACTAAATGCATTGGATCAACTAAGATTGCCTTAAAAGAAACAGGATCCTGGAAAGTTCCTAATGCCTTGTACCATAGGCACCATGACCTTTGAGAAGGCTCTATGTGACCTTGGGTCAGGGATAAACCTCATGCCCCTCTTTGTAATGGAGAAATTGGGAATCTTTGAGGTGCAAGCTGCCAGAATCTCATTAGAGATGGCAGACAACTCAAGAAAAGAGGCTTATGGACAAGTAGAGGACATGCTAGTAAAGGTTGAAGGCCTTTACATCCCTGCTGATTTCATAATCCTAGATACTGGGAAGGATGAGGATGAATCCATCATCCTTGGAAGACCCTTCCTAGCCACAGCAAGAGCTGTGATTGATGTTGATAGAGGTGAACTAGTTCTTCAATTGAATGAGGACTCCTTTATGTTTAAAACTCAAGGTTCTCCTTCTGTAAACATGGAAAAGAGGCACAGTAAGCTTCTCTCAAAACAGAGTCATACAGAGCCCCCACAGTCAAACTCTAAGTTTGGTGTTGGGAGGCCACAACCAAACTCTAAGTTTGGTATTGAACTCCCATATCCAAACTCTAAGTTTGGTGTTGAGGAGTCTCAACAATGCTTTGAACATCTGTGAGGCTCCATGAGAGCCCACTGTCAAGCTATTGACATTAAAGAAGCACTTGTTGGGAGGCAACCCAATTTTTATTTATCTAATTTTATTTTTATTTTTATTGTTCTTTCATGTTTTAGTAGATTCATGATCATGTGGAGTCACAAAATAAATCAAAAAATTAAAAACAGAATAAAAAATAGTAGAAGAAAAATCACACCCTGGAGGAAGGACTTACTGGCGTTTAAACGCCAGTAAGGAGCATCTGGCTGGCGTTCAATGCCAGAACAGAGCATGGATCTGGCGTTGAATGCCCAAAACAAGCAGCATCCTGGCATTCAGACGCCAGGAATGCACACTGAGGAAAGCTGGCGCTGAACACCAGAAACAAGCATAGAACTGGCGTTCAATGCCAGAACAAGCACCAATTCGGCGTTTAAATGCCAGAATTGCATGCAAAGGCATTTTACATGCCTAATTGGTGTAGGGATGTAAATCCTTTACACCTCAGGATCTGTGGACCCCACAGGTTCTTCTCAGCATCTATGGACCCCACAGGATCCTCACCTACCTCCACTCATACTCTTCCCTCTTCTCATTCATCCACTCTTCCCCATAAACCTACCTCATAAACCCCACCTACCTTCAAAATTCAAAATCACTTTCCCACCCAATCCCACCCCATATGGCCGAACCCTAACCCCTCTCCCTCCACTATATAAACCCCTCCATTCTTCTTCATTTTCAAACATCCCAACCCTATCTTCCCCTTCTTGGCCGAAACACCCCCCTTACTCTCCCTCTATATTTTCTTCTTCTTCTTCTTCATCTCTTCTTTCTTCTCTTGCTCGAGGACGAGAAATATTCTAAGTTTGGTGTGGTAAAAGCATAAGCTTTTTGTTTTTCTATTAACATTGATGGCACCTAATACTGGAGAATCCTCTAGAAAAGGGAAAGGGAAGACAAAATCTTCCACCTCCGAGTCATGGGAGATGGAAAGATTCATCTCCAGAGCCCATCAAGACCACTTCTATGATGTTGTGGCCAAGAAGAAGGTGATCTCCGAGGTCCCTTTCAAACTCAAGAGAAATGAGTATCCGGAAATCCGACATGAAATCCAAAGAAGAGGTTGGGAAGTTCTAACAAACCCCATCCAACAAGTCGGAATTCTAATGGTTCAAGAGTTCTATGCTAATGCATGGATCACTAGGAACCATGATCAAAGTAAGAACCCAAACCCAAAGAATTATCTTACCATGGTTCGGGGGAACTACTTAGATTTCAGTCCGGAAAATGTGAGGTTGGCGTTCAACTTGCCAATGATGGAAGAGAACGCACACCCCTACACAAGAAGAGTCAACTTTGATCAAAGGTTGGACCAAGTCCTCATGGACATATGTGTGGAAGAAGCTCAATGGAAGATTGACTCAAAAGGCAAACCGGTTCAACTAAGAAAATTGGACCTTAAGCTTGTAGCTAGAGGATGGTTGGAGTTTATTCAACACTCAATCATTCCCACTAGCAACCGGTCTGAAGTTACTATAGACCGGGCCATCATGATCCATAGCATCATGATTGGAGAAGAGGTGGAGGTTCATGAGATTATACCTCAAGAACTCTACAAGGTGGCTGACAAGTCCTCCACTATGGCAAGGTTAGCTTTTCCTCACCTCATTTGCCATCTATGCAATTCGGTTGGAATTGACATAGAGGGAGATATCCTCATTGATGAGGACAAGTCCATCACTAAGAAAATGATGGAGCAAACAAGAGAGCCTATTCATGGATCTCAAGAGACGCATGAATAAGCTCATCACCAAGAAATCCCTGAGATTCCTCAAGGGATGCACTTTCCTCCACAGAACTTTTGGGAGCAAATCAACACCTCCCTAGGAGAATTAAGTTCCAACATGGGACAACTAAGGGTAGAACATCAAGAGCACTCAATCATCCTCCATGAAATTAGAGAAGATCAAATAGCAATGAGGGAGGAGCAACAAAGACAAGGAAGAGACATAGAAGAGCTCAAGGACATCATTGGTTCCTCAAGAAGGAAATGCCACCATCACTAAGGTGGACTCATTCCTTGTTCTTACTTTCTCTATTTTTCGTTTTCTATATGTTAAGTGCTTATCTATGTTTGTGCCTTATTACATGATCATTAGTATTTAGTAACTATGTCTTAAAGTTATGAATGTCCTATGAATCCATCACCTCTCTTAAGAGTGTTAAATATGTTGGCTCTTGAAAGAATGATGACAAGGAGACAAGTTATTTGATAATCTGAAAAATCGTAAAAATGATTCTTGAAGCAAGAAAAAGCAGTGAATACAAAGCTTATAGAAAAAAAAATAGCGAAAAAAAAAGAGAGAAAAAGCAAGCAGAAAAAGCCAAAGCTCTTAAAATCAAAAGGCAAGAGCAAAAAGCCAATAGCCCTTAAAACCAAAAGGCAAGGGTAATAAAAAGGATCCAAGGCTTTGAGCTTCAGTGGATAGAAGGGCCTAAAGGAATCAAATCCTAGCCTAAGCGGCTAAACCAAGCTGTCCCTAGCCATGTGCTTGTGGCGTGAAGGTGTCAAGTGAAAACTTGAGACTGAGCGGTTAAAGTCAAGGTCCAAAGCAAAAGAAGAGTGTGCTTAAGAACCCTGGACACCTCTAATTGGGGACTTTAGCAAAGCTGAGTCACAATCTGAAAAGGATCACCCAATTATGTGTCTGTGGCATTTATGTATCCGGTGGTAATATTGGAAAACAAAGTGCTTAGGGCCACGGCTAAGACTCATAAAGTAGCTGTGTTCAAGAATCAACATACTGAACTAGGAGAATCACTAACACTATCTGAACTCTGAGTTCCTATAGATGCCAATCATTCTGAACTTCAATGGATAAAGTGAGATGCCAAAACTATTCAAGAGGCAAAAAGCTACAAGTCCCGCTCATCTGATTGGAGCTATGTTTCATTGATAGTTTAGAATTTATAGTATATTCTCTTCTTTTTATCCTATTTGATTTTCAGTTTCTTGGGGACAAGCAACAATTTAAGTTTGGTGTTGTGATGAGCGGATAATTTATACGCTTTTTGGCATTATTTTTAGTATGTTTTTAGTAGGATCTAGTTACTTTTAGGGATGTTTTTATTAGTTTTTATGTTAAATTCACATTTCTGGACTTTACTATGAGTTTGTATGTTTTTCTGTGATTTCAGGTATTTTCTGGCTGAAATTGAGGGACTTGAGCAAAAATCAGATTCAGAGGTTGAAGGAAGACTGCTGATGCTGTTGGATTCTGACCTTCATGCATTCAAAGTGGATTTTCTAGAGCTACAGAACTCAAAATGGCGCGCTTCCAATTGTGTTGAAAAGTAGACATCCAGGGCTTTCCAGCAATATATAATAATCCATACTTTGGCCAAGTTTAGATGACGAAAAAGGGCGTTGAACGCCAGTTCTACGCTGCAGTCTGGAGTTAAACGCCAAAAACACGTCACGAACCAGAGTTGAACGTCAAAAACACGTTACAACTTGGCGTTCAACTCCAGAAGAAGCCTCTGCACGTGTAAACTTCAAGCTCAGCCCAAGCACACACCAAGTGGGCCCCGAAAGTGGATTTATGCATCAATTACTTACTTTTGTAAACCCTAGTAACTAGTTTAGTATAAATAGGACTTTTTACTATTTTATTAGACATCTTATGATTTTTTGTTCATCTTGGGATCATATTGATCACGTGTAGGGGGCTGGCCATTCGGCCATGCCTGGACCATCACTTATATATTTTCAACGGTAGAGTTTCTACACACCATAGATTAAGGTGTGGAGCTCTGCTGTTCCTCATGAATTAATGCAAAGTACTACTATTTTTCTATTCAATTCAACTTATTCCACTTCTAATATATTCATTCGCACTTCAACATGAATATGATGAACGTGACAATCATCATCATTCCCTACGAACGCGTGCCTGACAACCACTTCCGTTCCACCTTAGATTGAATGAGTATCTCTTGGATCTCTTAATCAGAATCTTCGTGGTATAAGTTAGAACCCATGGATGGCCATTCCTGAGATCCGGAAAGTCTAAACCTTGTCTGTGGTATTCCGAGTAGGATTTGGGAAGGGATGGCTGTGACGAACTTCAAACTCGCGAGTGCTGGGCGTAGTGACAGACGCAAAAGGAGGGTGAATCCTATTCCAGTATGGTTGAGAACCTCCAGATGATTAGCCATGCCGTGACAGAGCATTTGGACCTTTTTCACAGAGAGGGTGGGATGTAGCCATTGACAATGGTGAGGCCCTTACATAAAGCTTGCCATGGAAAGGAGTAAGACTGGTTGGATGAAGACAGCAGGAAAGCAGAGGTTCAGAGGAACGAAAGCATCTCTATGCGCTTATCTGAAATTCTCACCAATGATTTACATAAGTATTTCTATCTTTATTTTCTAATTATTTATTATTTATTTTCGAAAACTCCATAATCAATTATTATCCGCCTGACTGAGATTTACAAGATGACCATAGCTTGCTTCATACCAACAATCTCCGTGGGATCGACCCTTACTCACGTAAGGTTTTATTACTTGGACGACCCAGTGCACTTGCTGGTTAGTTGTATCGAAGTTGTGACAAATTATGAATTAAGAGTAGAACACCAAGTTTTTGGAGCCTTTACCAGGGATTGTTCGAGTAACAATTTCGCCCAGGGATCACAATTTCGTGCACCAATATGGTTTCTAACAAAGGAAACAACAGTGTTAGCATCATCAGTGCGGGTAGGAATTGCTTCCACCCATTTAGAAACGTAATCCACAGCTAACAATATATAAAAGTAACCATTAGAATTTGGAAATGGACCCATGAAGTCAATGCCCCAAACATAAAAAATTTCACAAAAAAGCATAATCAGTTGAGGCATCTCATCCCTCTTGGATATATTACCAAACTATTGGCATGGGGAACAAGATTTGCAAAATTCAGTAGTGTCTTTAAAAAGAGTAGGCCACCAGAATCCACAGTCTAAAATTTTTCTAGCTGTTCTCTGAGGACCAAAATGTCCTCCACTCTTAGATGAGTGGCAGGCCTCTAAAATAGACTGGAATTCTGATTGAGGCACACATCGTCTAATTACCTGGTCAGCACCACACCTCCATAAATATGGGTCATCCCATATATAATATTTGGACTCGCTTTTCAGCTTGTCTCTTTGATGCTTAGTAAAGTCTGGAGGAAAAGTGCGGCTAACTAGATAATTAGCTACAGGCGCATACCAAGGGACTACTTTAGATACTGCTTGTAAGTTGTCGAATGGGAAATTATCATTTATAGGAGTGAAGACATCCGTAATGTGCTCAAGGCGACTCAAGTGGTCTGCCATTAGATTCTGTTTACCACTCCTATCCTTAATTTCTAAATCAAATTCTTGTAGTAGCAGTATCCATCGTATAAGCCTCGGTTTGGACTCCTTTTTAGCTAATAAATACTTTAGAGCTGTGTGGTCTGAATACACTACTACTTTAGTACCAAGTAAATAGGCTCGGAATTTATCCAGAGCGAACACAATAGCTAAGAGCTCTTTTTCAGTAGTAGTGTAATTAGACTGAGCAGCGTCTAAAGTTTTAGACGCATAAGCAATGACGAAAGGGTCCTTACCTTTGCGCTGAGCCAGCGCTGCTCCTACTGCATGATTAGAAGCATCGCACATGATTTCAAATGGCTGGCTCTAGTCTGGTCCTCTCATAATTGGAGCTTGAGTCAGGGCGGTCTTCAGCTTATCAAACGCTTGTTTGCAATCCTCACTGAACTCGAACTCAATATCTTTCTGTAGTAGTCTGGATAAGGGTAGTGCGACCTTACTGAAGTCCTTAATGAATCTCCTGTAAAAATCTGCATGGCCAAGGAACGAACGGACTTCCCTCACAGAGGAGGGGTAAGGTAAACTAGAAATAACATCCACCTTTGCTGGATCTACAGAAATGCCAGTATTAGACACAACATGTCCTAGTACAATCCCTTATTTCACCATAAAATGACACTTTTCAAAATTTAAAACAAGGTTTGAACTAACACACCTGTCCAATACTCTAGATAAACTATCCAAGCAAAGGCTAAATGAATCACCATATACGCTAAAGTCATCCATAAAAACTTCCATACAAGTCTCAATAAGGTCAGAGAAAAGACTCATCATGCACCTTTGGAAAGTAGCTGGTGCATTGCATAAACCAAAGGGCATTCTCTTATAAGCATATGTTCCAAAAGGACATGTAAAAGTAGTTTTTTCCTGATCCTCAGGGGCTATATGAATTTGAAAGTAGCCTGTATAACCATCTAAAAAGCAGTAATGGGATTTACCTGACAAGCGATCAAGCATATGATCAATGAATGGCAAGGGGTAATGATCCTTGCGAGTGGCTTGGTTGAGACGCCTATAGTCAATGCAAACTCTCCATGAATTTTGCACTCTAGTTGTCAGAAGCTCTCTTTGCTCATTTCTCACTATTGTGACTCCAGACTTCTTGGGCACCACTTGTACTGGGCTGACCCATTCGCTATCTGAGATGGGATAAATGATATCTGCTTCAAGTAGCCTGGTCACTTCTTTCTTGACAACTTCTAGGATGGTGGGATTCAATCTTCTTTGAGGTTGATGGACATGATTTGCTCCCTCTTCTAAGAATATTCTATGCTCACAAACTTGAGGGTTGATACCTACTATATCCGCTAGGCTCTATCCAATCGCTTTCTTATGTTTTCTCAGTACACTGAGTAGTTGTTCTTCTTGTTGGGAAGTAAGCTCCCTCGCAATGATAACTGGAAACTTCTGCTTGTCCTCAAGGTAAGCATATTTGAGGTGTGGAGGGAGAGGTTTTAATTCTAATTTCTGCTCATGGCCAGGCTCTGGATTATCTGGATCTGGCGATAATGGTAAAGTGCTCTTATTGTCCTCTGAAAATGTTCCCACACTTGGACCTTGCCCTATGTACTTCTCTTATAATTCTTCCTGGTGAACTTTAGCTACGGTTTCATCAATGATGTCATACTGGGAGATAGAATGATCTTTCGGAGGGTGTTTCATAGCTTTATTTAAACTGAATTTCACTATTCTGCCATCTATTTCAAAAGAATAAGTTCCTGAAAATGCGTCCAGCTTGAACTTTGAAGTCTTCAGGAATGGTCTTCCAAGTAGGATTGAGGATGGCCTCCCAGAGTCAGTAGAGGGCATTTCTAGGATATAGAAATCAATGGGAAACATGAGCTCCTTGATGCTCACTTATACATCTTCAGCAACTCCAATCACTGTGATAATGCTTTTATCTGCCAACACAAAATGAGCTGCCGACTTTTTAAAGGGAGGGAGCCTTAAAGCATTATATATAGACAAAGGCATTATACTAACACATGCTCCTAGATCACACATACAGTCAGAAAATATCACACCTCCAATAGTACAGTTAACCATACATGGACCTGGATCACTACATTTTTCAGGTATACCTCCCATTAAAGCAGATATAGAACTACCTAAAGAAATAGTTTCTAATTCATTAATTTTGTCTTTATGTATACATAAATCTTTTAGAAACTTTGCATATTTAGGTACTTGCTGAATAACATCAAAAAGGAGAACAATTACCTCAACTTTTTTGAATATTTCTACCATTTTGGGATCAAGTTCTATCTGCTTTCTGGGCTTCCTTGCAATTTATGGAAATGGAATAGGGAGGGCGTTTTCTGTAACGTCTGTATCCTTTGGTGCTTCTTTCTGTGGTTGAGCTTCTTCTTCTTCAACCATGTCTTGTACGTCCTCTTTCTCTTCAGCATCTTCTACCTCTACCACCTCTTCAGCTGGGGCGTGTTCTGGTGGGTTTGACTCCTCTTGGTTTCTCTCCTGCAATATGGTTCCGGATCTCAGAGTGATGGCATTGATCCCACCCTTGGGATTAGGTAAGGGTTGAGAAGGAAGTCCACTGGAGCTCAAAGGTTGGTTGGTGAAGTTATTTAGTGATCCAATCTGTGAGACAAGAGCTTGCAAGGTAGAGTTCAGACCATTTAGGGTAGAAGTAAGGTTATTTTCCATGGCCTGCTGTCTCCGATCAATAGAGTGTAATAACTCATCATTAAAAGATGGAGAGGAATAAGTGATCTGAGGGGTCTGCTGAGATGCTTAAGGCTGCCTTAAATGAGGTGCTCTGTAGGCCTGATTCTGATTCTACTGTCTGGTGTTGTTATTGTTATTCCACCTCTGGTTTCCACTGTTATATCTGCCTCTTCTGTTATGATTGTCCCTCCAACCCTGGTTAGAATTATCTCTCTAACCTTGGTTGGAATCGTCCTGCCATCCATGGTTGTAGCTGCCACCTTGATTGTATCCTTGATTGGGGCGGTCATAGAAGTTATGAGTGGCTGCCACAGTGTTGTCTTCCTGCTGGAGCTACGGACATTCATCAGTATAATGGCTATAATCAGCACAGATCCCGCACACTCTTTGTGGAACCAGCTGTTGGCTTTGCTGTGGTGGAGAGGGCTGAGCTTGCTATTGACTCAACTGCATCTGCTTCAGTAAGTTGGTCATTTCACAGATACTCTGAGTTAGAGCAGTAGTCTCTTTGCTAGAAGATACCTCTGCAATAGCTCTTGACCGGCTTTGTTTCTGCCTGTGATTTCGAGTAGATTTAGCTAAGTCACTGATCAATTGCCATGCCTTATCAGTGGTCTTGTACTTTTTCATAGACCCATTGCTAGCACTTTCCAATGTGGTCTTATCTTGAGGCTTCATGCCCTGTGTGACGTAGCCGAGCAACACTATCTTGTCAATCATATGGTGAGGACATGCTTCCAGAAGATTGTTGAAGCGCTCTCAGTATTCGTAGAGAGTCTCAGATTCCTCTTGAACAATCATGGAAATGTCCTTCCTCAGTTTATCAGTAACTTCAGCTGGAAAGAATTTTTCCAAAAATTTTCTTCTAAGCGTATCCCAGTTAGAAACAGTTGCTCCGGGTTGAGTGTAGTACCACTCTCTCGCCTTTCCCTCAAGAGAGAATGGGAAAGCTTTTAACAAAATAGAAGTTTCATTTGCACTATCTCGCCTGACAGTAGAACAGGCTGCCTAGAAATCCCTAAGTTGCTTGATAGGCTCTTGAGCAGGTAAACCATGAAACTTGGGCATCAAGTTGAGTAGTGCAGTCTTTAATTCAAAATCCACAGCCACCACTGAGTGATGCGCTTAATACGATTGCAGTGTAAAATCAGGGGCTCCAGCTTCTTGGATAGTAACTCTCCTAGGTGCTGCCATGTCACCTGCACGTAAATCAACCGAATCAGTAGAAAGGGAGCTTGTTTCTTCCTTAAGTGACGTTTCAGATTCGTCCTCGGAGAGGGCTAACCGACGCCGAGCTTGCCTTATACGTGAAATAGTTCTTTCAATCTTAGGATCAAATACCGGCAATCTTAGATTAGGAAGTGAACGCGTCATTCAATGAAAGAAACATGCAGCTTATAGTAGCAAAATAAAATACAATGCAAATAAATAAATTCCAATCAATAACTTAGCACTCTATTGCAACTCCCCGGCAACGGCGCCAAAAATTAACGTGGCGGAATTTGGCAGATTAAGAAATTATTATGAGAGATACGTTGCAAGTACAGTTCTTAACCAACAAAAATCCGCTTATTAATTTAGAAGGGTTGTCACAAAATTAGAATTAAAATACTGGGAGTATGAATCCCAGGTCAACTCCCAACAAGTTGTAGAAAGATGTGCTATTTTATTAATCAGATGTTTTCCAAAATGGTTTTGAGTTTGATAAACAGGAAATAAAATCAGAGAATTTATGTAATTTAAATAAAAATCTTGACCGGGAGTAGATTAATCAGAAGTTCTATCCTTGTTGGAGTTCTCCCAAGATTAATTGATAATTCAAGGTTGTTCTGCTCAGTTATCCTTTACTAGGTAGAGGAAAGTCAAGCAAGTTGGAAGTCTACTTCTATTCACCTATTCACAAGTTCTAATCCTCTCCCTTGGGAAGGATTAGTGTCAGTGACTAGAGAGCCATCCAACAATAAACCCAATTACAATTTTACTCTTGAGCATTCCAACTCAAGGTTCTCCTTTCAATTAACTCCCAATCATGTTAGAAAATTACTCGCTCATTATGAATGTAAACTTCACAAAATAAGAAAAGGAAATAAAGGAAGACATGATAAATAATAATCAAAAAGACCAATTAAAAATAAAAATAGTTCTTGTATTAATAAATTCTAAAAATAATCCAATAGTAATTTTGAACAAATTAAGGATATGAAAGAGTAAGTGACAGGTAAGGAAAACAAACTAGAATAATGAAGTCTTGGCGGAGGTAATAACTCTTCTCAATATCCCAATCCAAAAAGCAATAAAAACAAAATCCTAAGAACTTTGAATGTGTAGAGAGAAAACCTAGAGGATGAGTAAAATCAGATCTAAAACTAAAAATTATGCGGAATGAACCTCTCTCCTGGTCTCTGTATGTTCCCTGGCTCTAATCTGCTATTTTGGGCCGAAAATTGGGTCAAAACATGGCCCAAAATTTCCCGCAGCGAATTCTGCAAATTCTGCAGATCGCGCACGTCACGCGATCGCGTTATCCACGCGTTCACGTCATCCAGCGTTTTGCCTTGCCATGCGTGCGCATCGTCTACGCATTAGCGTCACTCGTGCAGTTTCCAATCCATGCGTTTGTGTCAGGCATGCGAGCGCGTCACTACGATTTCTCCATTCCGCGTGGTCGCGTGAGCCATGCGTTCGCATCGCTTCTCGCTGGTCATCCCCTTAATTTCTTTTGTTCCTTCCATTTTTGCAAGCCTCCTCTCCAATTTCCAAGTCATTCATGCCCTATAAAGCCTGAAACACTTAACACAGGGATCACGGCATCGAATGGAATAAAGGAGAATTAAAATACATAATTAAAAGTCTCTAGGAAGCGAGTTTTTAACCATGGAGTAATTTTGGGAAGGAGTTGTAAATACATGCTAATCATATGAATAAGTGGGTGAAGATTTGATAAAACCACACAATTAAACACAATATAAACCATAAAATAATGGTTTATCAATGATCATGTGAAGTCATAAAAATAGCTACAGAATTAAAGCAAAATAAAAAACAGCACAAAAATAGCACACCCTGGAGGACAGGCTTACTGGCATTTAAACGCCAATAAGGATAGTAGAATGGGCGTTTAACGCCCAGCCTGGCAGCATTTTGGGCGTTAAATGCCAGAATGGGCAGCACTCTGGGCGTTTAACACTAGAAAAGGGTGTCTGGCATCTGGCTGGCGTTAAACGCCAGAAATGGCAGACAGACTGGCGTTTAACGCCAGAAAAGGGTGCCTGGCTGGTGGTAAACACCAGAAAGGGGCAGCAGACTGGCGTTTAATACCAGGAAAGGTAGCAGAGCTGGCGTTTAAAGCCAGAATTGGCACACAGAGGGTGTTTGAATGCCAGAATGGTGCAGAGAGCAGAATTCCCTGACACCTCAGGATCTGTGGACCCCACAGGATCCTCACCTCCCCCACCTCTTCTTCTCTCCTCTTCACACCTTTCCATAACACTCTTCCCCAAATACCCTTGACCAATCACATCAATACCTCTTCCCCAAATACTATTCACCTATCAAATCCCACCCTCTTCCCCATATTCTCTTCACCACTCACATCCATCCATCATAAACCCCACCTACCTCACCATTCAAATTCAAACCATTTCCCTCCCAAACCCACCCCTTTATAACTGAATTCCATCTCTCTCCTACCCTATAAATACCCCTTCCACTACCTTCAATTTCACACATCATACACACTACCCCCCTTGGCCAAAACCCCTACTACCCTCTATCTCCTCCATTTCTTCTTTTTCTACTCCTTTCTTTCTTCTTTTGCTCAAGGACGAGCAAACATTTTAAGTTTAGTGTGGGAAAAAGCTCTGCTTTTTATTTTTCCATAACCATCAATGGCATCTAAGGCCGAAGAAACCTCTAAAAAGAGGAAAGGGAAGGCAATTGCTTCTACCTCTGAGTCATGGGAGATGGAGAGATTCATCTCAAATGTCCATCAAGACCACTTCTATGAAGTTGTGGCCAAGAAAAAGGTGATCCCCGAGGTCTCCTTCATGCTCAAAAAGAGTGAATATCCGGAGATCCGACGTGAGATTCGAAGAAGAAGTTGGGAAGCTCTCACCAACCAAATCCAACAAGTCAGAATCTTAATAGTTCAAGAGTTCTATGCTAATGCATGGATCACTAGGAACCATGACCAAAGTATGAACCCAAACCCAAAGAATTGGCTCACAATGGTTCAGGGGAATTACTTGGATTTCAGTCCAGAAAATGTAAGGTTGGCATTTAACTTGCCAATGATGAGAGGAGATCCTCATCCTTTCACTAGAAGGGTCAACTTTGATCAAAGGTTGGACCAAGTCCTCATGGACATTTGTGTGGAAGGAGCTCAATGGAAGAGAGACTCAAGAGGCAAGCCGGTTCAACTAAGAAGGCTTGACCTCAAACCCGTGGCTAGGGGATGGTTGGACAAGCCTATCACTAAGAAGAGGATGGAGCAAACAAGAGTCCACTCATGGACCTCAATAAGAGCGTGAGGAAATTTCTCATCAAGAAATCCCTGAGATGCCTCAAGGGATGTACTTTCCTCCACAAAAATATTGGGAGCAAATCAACACCTCCTTAGGAGAATTGAGTTCCAATATGGGGCAACTAAGGATGGAGCACCAAGAGCACTCCATTATCCTCAATGAAATCAGAGAGGACCAAAGAGCCATAAGGGAGGAGCAACAAAGGCAAGGAAGAGACATAGAAAAGAGCTGAAGCACTCTATAAGATCTTCAAGAGGAAGAACTAGCCACCATCACTAAGGTGGACCCATTGTTTAATTTACTTGTTCTTATTCTTCTGTTTTTCAAAATATATGCTTTATGTTTTGTCTATGTTTGTGTCTTTATTACATGATCATTAGTGTCTAGTGTCTATGTCTTAAAGCTATGATGTCCTATGAATCCTTCACATTTCTTAAATGAAAAATGTTTTTAATTGCAAAAGAACAAGAAATGCATGATTTCGAATTCTATCTTGAAATTAGTTTAATTATTTTGATGTGGTGGCAATAATTTTTGTTTTCTAAATGAATGCTTGAACAATGCATATTTTTGAATTTGTTGTTTATGAATGTTAAAATTGTTGGCTCTTGAAAGAATAATGGAAAAAGAGAAATGTTATTGATAATCTAAAAAATCATAAAATTGATTTTTGAAGCAAGAAAAAGCAGTGAAAAGCAAGGCTTGTGAAAAAAAAGAAAAAAAATAAAGAAAAAAATAAAGAAAAAAAGAGAAAGAAAAAGAAAAAGCAAGCAGAAAACGCCAATAGCCCTTTAAACCAAAACGCAAGGATAAAAAGGATCCAAGGCTTTGAGCATTAATGGATAGGAGGCTGATGAGCGGACAATTTATACGCTTTTTGGCATTGTTTTTAGTATGTTTTTAGTAGGATCTAGTTACTTTTAGGGATGTTTTCATTAGTTTTTATGCTAAATTCACATTTCTGGACTTTACTATGAGTTTGTGTGTTTTTTTGTGATTTCAGGTATTTTCTGGCTGAAATTGAGGGACTTGAGCAGAAATCAGATTCAGAGGTTGAAGAAGGACTGCTGATGCTGTTGGATTCTGACCTCCCTGCACTCAAAGTGGATTTTCTGGAGCTACAGAACTCGAAATGGCGCGCTTCCAATTGCGTTGGTAAGTAGACATCCAGGGCTTTCCAGCAATATATAATAGTCCATACTTTGGCAAAAAATTGATGACGTAAACTGGCGTTCAACGCCAGCCTTCTGCCCAAATCTGGCGTCCAGCGCCAGAAAAGGATCCAAAACCAGAGTTGAACGCCCAAACTGGCACAAATACTGGCGTTCAACTCCACAAATGGCCTCTGCACGTGCAACACTTAGGCTCAGCCCAAACACACACCAAGTGGGCCCCGGAAGTGGATTTATTCATCAATTACTTACTCATGTAAACCCTAGTGACTAGTTTATTATAAATAGGACCTCTTACTATTGTATTAGGCGTCTTTTGGACCATCTTTGGATCTTGGGATTACCTTATGATCCTTTGATCACGTTTTAGGGGGCTGGCCATCTTGGCCATGCCTGGACCTTCACTTATGTATTTTTAACGGTAGAGTTTCTACACTCCATAGATTAAGGTGTGGAGCTCTGCTGTTCCTCAAAGATTAATGCAAAGTACTACTGTTTTCTATTCAATTCTTCTTATTTCTCTTCTAAGATATCCATTCGCACCCAAGAACGTGATGAAGGTGATGATTATGTGTGACGCTCATCATCCTTCTCCCTTATGAACGCGTGCCTGACAAACACTCCTGTTCTACATGAATTAAGCTAGAATGAGTATCTCTTAGATCTCCTAACCAGAATCTTCGTGGCGTAAGCTAGAATGATGGCGGCATTCAAGAGAATCCGGAAAGTCTAAACCTTGTCTGTGGTATTCCGAGTAGGATTCAATGATTGAATGACTGTGACGAGCTCCGAACTCGCGATTGCAGGGCGTTAGTGACAGACGCAAAAGGATAGTAAATCCTATTCCAGCATGATCGAGAACCGACAGATGAATAGCCGTGCCGTGACAGGGTGCGTGAGCATATTATTCACTGAGAGGATAAGATGAAGCCATTGACAAGGGTGATGCCTCCAGACGATTAGCCGTGCCGTGACAGGGCATTGGATCATTTTCCCGTGAGATGACCGAAAGTAACCATTGACAGTGGTGATGTATCACATAAAGCCAGCCATGGAAAGGAGTAAGACTGATTGGATGAAGATAGCAAGAAAGCAGAGGTTCAGAGGAACGAAAAGCATCTCCATTCGCTTATCTGAAATTCCTACCAATGATTT
Organism: Arachis ipaensis; assembly: GCF_059453495.1. NCBI lineage: Eukaryota > Viridiplantae > Streptophyta > Magnoliopsida > Fabales > Fabaceae > Arachis > Arachis ipaensis. Next base: position 78,594,348 of record NC_142443.1, read on the forward strand.
ACATAAGTATCTCTATCCCTATTTTATTATACAATATTCGAAAACACCATTATCACTTTATATCTGCCTGACTGAGATTTACAAGGTGACCATAGCTTGCTTCATACCAACAATCTCCGTGGGATTCGACCCTTACTCACGTAAGGTATTACTTGGACGACCCAGTGCACTTGCTGGTTAGTTGTATCGAAGTTGTGACAATTATGAATTAAGATCAGAGCACCAAGCTTTGGAGCCATTATCAGGATTTGTTCGAGCCTGGAGATCACAATTTCGTGCACCAAGTTTTTGGCGCCGTTGCCGGGGATTGTCTGAGTTTTTGGCAAGCTTTCAGTCCGGTAACGTCAGTGCCAAAAATCGTCTGAGCTCTCACCAAATTTTGATCTGGCAACAACACCAAGTTTTTGGCGCCGTTGCCGGGGATTGTTCGAGTTTGGACAACTGACGGTTCATCCTGTTGCTCAGATTAGGTAATTTTCTTTTTTGTTTTGTTTTCAAAAAATATTTCAAAAATCTTTCAAAACTTTCTCATCTGTTTTCGAAAAAAATAAAAATGTTTTCAAAAATTTTATTCAAGATTTTTAAGAATGAATTCTAGTGTTTCATGAAGCATTTGAAGCCTGGCTGGCTATAAAGCCATGTCTAAATTCTTTTGGACTGGGGCTTCCAAACCATCAGAGGCAAGTTACATATTTGATAAGTAATGAGCAGCAATTTGTTATCAAGAGCAATATACTCTGGTGTTACATGCTGAAGCTTGGCTGGCCATTGGCCATGTCTAGTGTTTTGGACTGGAGCTTTCATTGAACGCTTGGCTGGCTAGTGAGCCATGTCTAAGAATGCAAGATTCCTGGAATTCATATTAAAAATTTTAGAATCCTTATTTTTTTCTTTTTCATATAATTTTCGAAAAAAAAAATCCAAAAAAATTAGAAAATCATAAAAATCAAAAATATTTTTGTGTTCTTGTTTGAGTCTTGAGTCATGTTATAAGTTTGGTGTCAATTGCATATGCATCTTGCATTTTTTCGAAAATTCATGCATTCATAGTGTTCTTCATGATCTTCAAGTTGTTCTTGGTAAGTCTTCTTGTTTGATCTTGATGATTTTTTGTTTTGTGTCTTTTATTGTTTTTCATATGCATTTTTCGTTTCTTGGAGTCTAAACATGAAAGATTTCTAAGTTTGGTGTCTTACATGTTTTCTTTGCATCAAAAATTTTTCAAAAATATGTTCTTGATGTTCATCTTGACATTCATAGTGTTCTTGGTGTTCATCTTGACATTCATAGCATTCTTGCATGCATCACATGTTTTGATCTAAAAATTTCATGCATTGCATCTTTTTGTTGTTTTTTTTTCTCTCATCATAAAAATTCAAAAATAAAAAAAAATATCTTTCCCTTTTTCACTCATCAAATTCGAAAATTTGGATTGACTTTTTCAAAAATTTTTAAAATCAAGTTGTTTCTTATGAGTCAAATCAAATTTTCAATTTGAAAATCTTATCTTTTTCAAAATCTTTTTCAAAAATCAAATCTTTTTCAAAAATCTTTTTCTTATTTTTATACCAAATTTTCGAAAATAACATAATCAATTAATGTTTTGATTCAAAAATTTGAAGTTTGTTACTTGCTTGTTAAGAAAGATTCAAACTTTGAGTTCTAGAATCATATCTTGTGATTTCTTGTGAATCAAGTCATTAATTGTGATTTTAAAAATCAAATCTTTTTTCAAAAACTAATTTCTATCATATCTTTTCAAAAATATCTTCTCATCTTATTTTTTTCAAAAATATCTTTTCAAAATATCTTTCCTAACCTCCTAACTTCTTATCTTTTCAAAATTTGTTTCAACTAACTAACTAACTTTTTGTTTGTTTCTTAACTTTTTTTAAAACTACCTAACTAACTCTCTCTCTCTAATTTTCGAAAATATCTTCCCTCTTTTTCAAAAATTTCTTTTTAATTAACTAATTATTTTTATTTTTATTTTTGATTTTAAAAATTTTCGAAAATTACTAATATTTTTCAAAAACTATTTTCGAAAATCACTAACTCTTTTTCAAAATAATTTTCGAAAATTATCCCTCCCCCATCTTATTCTAATTCATTCATATCCTAACATCTCATCTCACATCTCTGCCATCCTCACAGTTGTGTTTCTTTCTTTACATCATACTCTTTGTCTCCCTCTTTTCTTCCACTCACAAAGGGATCCCTATACTGTGGTATAAAGGATCTCTATTATTATTATTATTTTTTTTTCTCTGTGCCCTCTTCTTTGTCATATGAGTAGGAGCAAGGATAAGAACATTCTTGTGGAAGCAGATCCAGAACCTGAAAGGACTCTGAAGAGAAAATTAAGAGAAGCTAAAATACAACAATCCAGAGATAACCTTTCAGAAATTTTCGAACAGGAAAAGGAGATGGCAGCCGAAAATAATAATAATGTAAGGAAGATGCTTGGTGACTTTACTACACCTAATTCCAATTTACATGGAAGAAGCATCTCCATTCCTGCCATTGGAGCAAACAACTTTGAGCTAAAACCTCAGTTAGTTTCTCTGATGCAGCAGAACTGCAAGTTTTATGGACTTCCATCTGAAGATCCTTTTCAGTTCTTAACTGAGTTCTTGCAGATATGTGATACTGTTAAGACTAATGGAGTAAATCCTAAAGTCCACAGGCTCATGCTTTTCCCTTTTGCTGTAAGAGACAGAGCTAGATTATGGTTGGATTCTCAACCCAAGGACAGCCTGAACTCTTGGGATAAGCTGGTCACGGCTTTCTTAGCCAAGTACTTTCCTCTTCAAAAGCTGAGCAAGCTTAGAGCTGATGTTCAAACCTTCAGACAGAAAGAAGGTGAATCCCTTTATGAAGCTTGGGAAAGATACAAACAGTTGACCAAAAAGTGTCCTTCTGACATGCTTTCAGAATGGACCATCCTGGATATATTCTATGATGGTTTATCTGAGCTATCAAAGATGTCACTGGACACTTCTGCAGGCGGATCCATTCACCTAAAGAAAACGCCTGCAGAAGCTCAAGAACTCATTGACATGGTTGCTAATAACCAGTTCATGTACACTTCTGAAAGGAATCCTGTAAGCAATGGGACGCCTATGAAGAAGGGAGTTCTTGAAGTTGATACTCTGAATACCATATTGGCTCAGAACAAAATATTGACTCAGCAAGTCAATATGATTTCTCAGAGTCTGCATGGAATGCAAGCTACATCCAACAGTACTCAAGAGGCATCTTCTGAAGAAGAAGCCTATGATCCTGAGAACCCTGCAATAGCAGAGGTGAACTACTTAGGTGAACCTTATGGAAACACCTATAACTCAACATGGAGAAATCATCCAAATTTCTCATGGAAGGATCAAAAGCCCCAACAAGGCTTTAATAATGGTGGAAGAAACAGGTTTAGCAATAGCAAACCTTTTCCATCATCAACTCAGCAACAGACAGAGAACTCTGAACAAAATGCTTCTAATTTAGCAAATCTAGTCTCTGATCTATCTAAGGCCACTGTAAGTTTCATGAATGAAACAAGGTCTTCCATTAGAAATCTGGAAGCACAAGTGGGCCAGCTGAGTAAAAGGATCACTGAAATCCCTCCTAGTACTCTCCCAAGCAATACAGAAGAGAACCCAAAAGGAGAGTGCAAGGCCATTGACATAAGCGCCATGGCCGAACCTGTGAGGAGAGGAGAGGACGTGAATCCCAAGGAGGAAGACCTCCTGGGACGTCCAGTGATCAATAAGGAGCTTCCCTCTGAGGAACCAAAGGAATCTGAGACTCATCTAGAGACCATAGAGATTCCATTAACCCTCCTTATGCCCTTCATGAGCTCTGATGAGTATTCCTTTTCTGAAGAGAATGAGGATGTTACTGAAGAGCAAACTGCCAAGTTTCTTGGTGCAATCATGAAGCTGAATGCCAAATTATTTGGCATTGATACTTGGGAAGTTGAACCTCCCTTGTTCATCAATGAACTAAGTGATCTGGATCAACTGACATTGCCTCAGAAGAGACAGGATCCTGGAAAGTTCATAACACCCTGTACCATAGGCACTATGATCTTTAAGGCTCTATGTGATCTTGGTTCAAAGGATAAACCTCATGCCCCTCTCTGTAATAGAGAAACTGGGAATCTATGGGGTGCAAGCTGCTAAAATCTCACTAGAGATGGCAGATAGCTCAAGAAGACAGGCTTATGGACAAGTAGAAGATGTATTAGTAAAGGTTGAGGGCCTTTACATACCTACTGATTTCATAGTCCTGGATACTGGAAAGGAAGAGGATGAATCCATCATCCTAGGAAGACCTTTCCTGGCCACAGCAAGAGCTGTGATTGATGTTGACAGAGGTGAAATAGTCCTTCAATGGAATGAGGACTCCCTTGTGTTTAAAACTCAAGGATCTCCCTCTGCAACCATGGAGAGGAAGCAGAAAAAGCTCCTCTCCAAGCAGAGTCAACCAGAGCCCCCACAGTCAAACTCTAAGTTTGGTGTTGGGAGGCCACAACCAAACTCTAATTTTGGTGTTGAACTCCCATATCCAAACTCTAAGTTTGGTGTTGGAGAGTCTCAATAGAGCTCTGCACATCTGTGAGGCTCCATGAGAGCCCATTGTCAAGCTATTGACATTAAAGAAGCGCTTGTTGGGAGGCAACCCAATGTTTATCTAATTCTTATTTTTATGGTTTTTCATATTTTCTTAGGTTCATGATCATGTGGAGTCACAAAATAAATATAAAAATTGAAAACGGAATCAAAAACAGCAGAAGAAAAATCACACCCTGGAGGAGCATCTGTCTGGCGTTCAGCGCCAGAACAGAGCATGGTTCTGGCGCTGAACGACCAAAATGGGCAGCTTCTGGGTGCTGAACGCCAGAACAGGCATGGTTCTGGCGTTCAACGCCAGAAATGGCACACAAATGGGCGTTGAACGCCCAAAATGGCCACCAACCTGGCGCTGAACGCCCAGAGTTGGGTACAAAGGCATTTTTACATGCCTAATGGGTGCAGGGATGTAAATCCTTGAACACCTCAGGATCTGTGGACCCTACAGGATCCACTCAGGATCTGTGGACCCCACAGGATCCACTCAGGATCTGTAAACCCCACAGGATCCCCACCTACCTCCACTCACTTCTTCTCACCACTCTCTTTCACACAACCCCACAAACACTCTTCCCTAAAAACCCCTCACCAATCACCTCAATCTCTCTTCCCCACTAAACCTTCACCACTCACATCCATCTCCTCTTCCCCATAAACCTACCTCATAAACTCCACCTACCATCAAAATTCAAAACCAATTTCCCACCCAAACCCACCTATATGGCCGAACCTTACCCCCCCTCCCTTCCCTATATAAAGACCTCCATTCTTCATCAAATTCACACAACACACCCCTCTACACTCCTCTTGGCCGAAACCTCATCTCCCTCTCCCTCTCCATATTTCTTCTTCTTCTTCTTCTATTTCTTTTGTTTATTGCTCGAGGGCGAGCAATATTCTAAGTTTGGTGTGGTAAAAGCATAGCTTTTTTGTTTTTCCATTACCATTGATGGCATCTAAGACCGGAGAATCCTCTAGAAGAGGGAAAGGGAAGACAAAAGCTTCCACATCCGAGTTATGGGAGATGGAAAGGTTCATCTCCAAAGCCCATCAAGACCACTTCTATGATGTTGTGGCCAAGAAAAAGGTGATCCCTGAGGTCCCTTTTAAACTCAAAAGAAATGAGTATCCGGAGATCCGACATGAAATTCAAAGAAGAGGTTGGGAAGTTCTAACAAATCCCATCCAACAAGTCGGCATCCTAATGGTTCAAGAGTTCTATGCCAATGCATGGATCACCAAGAACCATGATCAAAGTAAGAACCCGGATCCAAAGAACTATGTTACAATGGTTCGGGGGAAATACTTAGATTTTAGTCTGGAGAATGTGAGGTTGGCGTTCAACTTGCCATACATGGAAGAGAACGCACGCCCCTACACAAGGAGAGTCAACTTTGATCAAAGGTTGGACCAAGTCCTTATGGACATATGTGTAGAAGGAGCTCAATGGAAGATTGACTCCAAAGGCAAGCCGGTTCAACTAAGAAGATTGGACCTCAAGCCTATAGCTAGAGGATGGTTGGAGTTTATTCAATGCTCAATCATTCCCACTAGCAACCGGTCTGAAGTTACTATAGACCGGGCCATCATGATCCATAGCATCATGATTGGAGAAGAGGTGGAAGTTCATGAGATTATACCTCAAGAACTCTACAAGGTGGCTGACAAGTCCTCCACTATGGCAAGGTTAGCCTTCCCTCACCTCATTTGCCACCTATGCAATTCAGCTGGGATTGACATAGAGGGAGATATCCTCATTAAAGAGGACAAGCCCATCACTAAGAAAAAGATGGAGCAAGCAAGAGAGCCCACTCATGGAGCTCAAGAGGCATATAAAGCTCATCACCATGAGATTCCGGAAATGCCTCAAATGCACTTTCCTCCATAAAACTATTGGGAGCACATCAACACCTCCCTATAAGAATTGAGTTCCAATATGGGACAACTAAGGGTGGAACATCAAGAGCACTCCATCATGCTGCATGAAATAAGAGAAGATCAAAAAGCAATGAGGGAGGAGCAACAAAGACAAGGAAGAGACATAGAAGAGCTCAAGGACATCATTGGTTCCTCAAGAAGGAAACGCCACCATCACTAAGGTGGATTCATTCCTTGTTCTTGCTTTCTCTGTTTTTCGTTTTCTATGTTATGTGCTTATCTATGTTTGTGCCTTCATTACATGATCATTAGTAGTTAGTAACTTTGTCTTAAAGATATGAATGTCCTATGAATCCATCACCTCTCTTAAAAGAAAAATGTTTTAATTCAAAAGAACAAGAAGTACATGAGTTTCGAATTTATCCTTGAACTTAGCTTAATTATATTGATGTGGTGACAATGCTTCTTATTTTCCGAATGTATGCTTGAACAGTGCATATGTCTTTTGAAGTTGTTGTTTAAGAATGTTAAATATGTTGGCTCTTGAAAGAATGATGACTAGGAGACATGTTATTCGATAATCTGAAAAATCATAAAAATGATTCTTGAAGCAAGAAAAAGCAGCAAAGAACAAAGCTTGCAGAAAAAAAAAGGGGCGAAAAAAAAAAGAATAGAAAAAAAAAATTAGAAAGAAAAAGAAAAAGCAAGCAGAAAAAGCCAATAACCTTTAAAACCAAAAGGCAAGGGCAAATAAAAAGGATCCCAAGGCTTTGAGCATCAGTGGATAGGAGGGCCTAAAGGAATAAAATCCTGGTCTAAGCGGCTAAACCAAGCTGTCCCTAACCATATGCTTGTGGCGTGTAGGTGTCAAGTGAAAACTTGAGACTGAGCGGTTAAAGTCAAGGTCCAAAGCAAAAACAAAGAGTGTGCTTAAGAACCCTGGACACCTCTAATTGGGGACTTTAGCAAAGCTGAGTCACAATCTGAAAAGGTTCACCCAATTATGTGTCTGTGGTATTTATGTATCCGGTGGTAATACTGGAAAACAAAGTGCTTAGGGCCACGGCCAAGACTCATAAAGAAGCTGTGTTCAAGAATAATCATACTGAACTAGGAGAGTCAATAACACTATTCGAAATCTGAAGTTCCTATAGATGCCAATCATTCTGAACCTCAATGGATAAAGTGAGATGCCAAAACTATTCAAGAGGCAAAAAGCTATAAGTCCCGCTCATATGATTGAAGCTCTGTTTCATTGATAGTTTGGAATTTATAGTATATTCTCTTCTTTTATCCTATTTGATTTCAAGTTGCTTGGGGACAAGCAACAATTTAAGTTTGGTGTTGTGATGAGCGGATAATTTATACGCTTTTTGGCATTATTTTTAGTATGTTTTTAGTAGGATCTAGTTACTTTTAGGGATGTTTTCATTAGTTTTTATGCTAAATTCACATTTCTGGACTTTACTATGAGTTTGTGTGTTTTTCTGTGATTTCAGGTATTTTCTGGCTGAAATTGAGGGACTTGAGCAGAAATCAGATTCAGAGGTTGAAGAAGGACTGCTGATGCTGTTGGATTCTGACCTCCCTGCACTCAAAGTGGATTTTCTGGAGCTACAGAACTCGAAATGGCGCGCTTCCAATTGCGTTGGAAAGTAGACATCCAGGGCTTTCCAGCAATATATAATAGTCCATACTTTGGCCAAATATTGACGACGTAAACTGGCGTTCAACGCCAGCCTTCTGCCCAAATCTGGCGTCCAGCGCCAGAAAAGGATCCAAAACCAGAGTTGAACGCCCAAACTGGCACAAATACTGGCGTTCAACTGCACAAATGGCCTCTGCACGTGCAACACTTAGGCTCAGCCCAAACACACACCAAGTGGGCCCCGGAAGTGGATTTATTCATCAATTACTTACTCATGTAAACCCTAGTGACTAGTTTATTATAAATAGGACCTCTTACTATTGTATTAGGCGTCTTTTGGACCATCTTTGGATCTTGGGATTACCTTATGATCCTTTGATCACGTTTTAGGGGGCTGGCCATCTCGGCCATGCCTGGACCTTCACTTATGTATTTTTAACGGTAGAGTTTCTACACTCCATAGATTAAGGTGTGGAGCTCTGCTGTTCCTCAAAGATTAATGCAAAGTACTACTGTTTTCTATTCAATTCTTCTTATTTCTCTTCTAAGATATCCATTCGCACCCAAGAACGTGATGAAGGTGATGATTATGTGTGACGCTCATCATCCTTCTCCCTTATGAACGCGTGCCTGACAAACACTCCTGTTCTACATGAATTAAGCTAGAATGAGTATCTCTTAGATCTCCTAACCAGAATCTTCGTGGTGTAAGCTAGAATGATGGTGGCAATCAAGAGAATCCGGAAAGTCTAAACCTTGTCTGTGGTATTCCGAGTAGGATTCAATGATTGAATGACTGTGACGAGCTCCGAACTCGCGATTGCAGGGCGTTAGTGACAGACGCAAAAGGATAGTAAATCCTATTCCAGCATGATCGAGAACCGACAGATGAATAGCCGTGCCGTGACAGGGTGCGTGAGCATATTATTCACTGAGAGGATAAGATGAAGCCATTGACAAGGGTGATGCCTCCAGACGATTAGCCGTGCCGTGACAGGGCATTGGATCATTTTCCCGTGAGATGACCGAAAGTAGCCATTGACAGTGGTGATGTATCACATAAAGCCAGCCATGGAAAGGAGTAAGACTGATTGGATGAAGATAGCAGGAAAGCAGAGGTTCAGAGGAACGAAAAGCATCTCCATTCACTTATCTGAAATTCCTACCAATGATTTACATAAGTATCTCTATCCCTATTTTATTATACAATATTCGAAAACACCATTATCACTTTATATCTGCCTGACTGAGATTTACAAGGTGACCATAGCTTGCTTCATACCAACAATCTCCGTGGGATTCGACCCTTACTCACGTAAGGTATTACTTGGATGACCCAGTGCACTTGCTGGTTAGTTGTATCGACGTTGTGACAATTATGAATTAAGATCAGAGCACCAAGCTTTGGAGCCATTATCAGGATTTGTTCGAGCCTGGAGATCACAATTTCGTGCACCAGAGGCCCAAAGGAATAACATCCTGGCCTAAGCGGCTAAACCAAGCTGTCCCTAACCATGTGCTTGTGGCGTGAAGGTGTCAAGTGAAAAGCTTGAGACTGAGCGGTTAAAGTCGTGGTCCAAAGTAAAAAGAGTGTGCTTAAGAGCTCTGGGCACCTCTAACTGGGGACTCTAGCAAAGCTGGGTCACAATCTAAAAAGGTTCACCCAGTTATGTGTCTGTGGCATTTATGTATCCGGTGGTAATATTGGAAAATAAAATGCTTAGGGTCATAACCAAGACTCATAAAATAGCTGTGTTCAAGAATCAACATACTGAACTAAGAGAATCAATAACACTATCTGAATTCTGAGTTCCTATGGATGCCAATTATTCTGAACTTCAAAGGATAAAGTGAGATGCCAAAACTGTTCAGAAGCAAAAAGGCTACAAGTCCCGCTCATCTAATTGAAGCTAATCTTCATCAATATTTTTGAGATTTATTGTATTTTCTCTTCTTTTTATCCTATTTTGTTTTTAGTTGCTTGGGGACAAGCAACAATTTAAGTTTGGTGTTGTGATGAGCGGATAATTTATACCCTTTTTGGCCTTATTTTTATATAATTTTTAGTATGTTTTAGTTACTTTTTATTATATTTTTAGTAGTTTTTATGCAAAAATCAAATTTCTAGACTTTACTATGAGATTGTGTATTTTTCTATAATTTCAGGTATTTTCTGGCTGAAATTGAGGGACCTGAGCAAAAATCTGATTCAGAGGCTGAAAAAGGACTGCAGATGCTGTTGGATTCTGACCCTCCTGTACTCGAAGTGGATTTCATGGAGCTACAGAAGTCCAATTGGCACGCTCTTAACTGCGTTGAAAATTAGACATCTTAGGCTTTCCAGCAATATATAATAGTCCATACTTTGCCCGAGATTCGATGGCCCAAACTGGCGTCCAAAACCAGCCTAAAACTTCCTAGCATAAAACGCCCAAACTGGCACCAGAATTGGAGTTAAACGCTCAAACTGGCACCCAAGCTGGCGTTTAACTCCAAGAATAGCCTATCCACATGTAAAGCTCAATGCTCAGCCCAAGCACACACCAAGTGGGCCCCAGAAGTAGATTTCTACACTATCTGCACTTAGTTACTCATTTTCTGTAAACCTAAGTTACTAGTTTAGTATAAATTGCACTTTTTACTATTCTATTCATATCTCTGGACGTTTAGTCCTTAGAAATTTGAGGCTGGCCACACGGCCATGCTTAGAATACTTTCACTTTTGTATTTTCTACGGTGGAGTTTCTACACCCCATAGGTTAAGGTGTGGAGCTCTGCTGTTCTTCATGAATTAATGCAAGTACTATTGTTTTTCTTTCAATTCACGCCTACTTCTTCTCCAAGATATACTCTCGTACGTAATTCAGTTAAGTCAGAATGAAGGGGTGACCCGTGACAATCACCCAATCTTCGTTACTCGCTTAGCCAAGATCCGCCTGCCTGACAACCACAAAACGGTCTACATGATGTTCAACGTAGTCATTGAACGTCAGCCGGAGTATATTCTCTTGGATATCTAATACACAAACCAAGTCCATGAGATTAGTATCTTCGTGGTATAGGCTAGAACCAATTGACAGCCATTCCTGGGATCCGAAAAGTCTAAACCTTGTCTGTGGTATTCCGAGTAGGATCCGGGAAGGAATGACTGTGACGAGCTTCAAACCTGCGAATGTTGGGCGCAGTGACAGTGTGTAAAAGGATCAATGGATTCTATTCTGATGCTAGCAGGAACCGACAGATGATTAGCCATGTGGTAGCTGTGCCTGGTATTTTTCATTCGAGACGAGAAATCCGACAGTTGATTAGCCGTGCAGAAACCGTAGAGGACCATTTTCACTGAGAGGATCCTACAGCTTGCCATGGAAGGGAGCACGCATGGTTGGAAGAAGGCAATAGGAAAGCAGAGGTTCAGAAGCAATAAAGCATCTCCAGACGCTTATCTGAAATTCTCACCAATGAATTACATAAGTAACTTTATCTTGTTTTATGTTTTATTTATCTTTTAATTATCAAAACCTCAAAACCATTTGAATCCGCCTGACTGAGATTTACAAGATGACCATAGCTTGCTTCAAGTTGACAATCTCTGTGGGATCGACCCTTACTCACGTAGGGTTTATTACTTGGATGACCCAGTGTACTTGCTGGTTAGTTGTGCGGAGATGTGAAAAGTGTGAATCACGATTTCCCACACCAGCCTCCTAGAACTCTAGTTGCCCGAACTTAAGGGGTAGGGGTGCTACGTCTCCCTCGACTTCTACCGATCAAAAGTGACGCCAACACGTAGAGAAGGAGGATATGAATACTTTTATCGGATTATATTTTTTATTGGAGTTACAGATATCAAGAAATCGAGGAAGGAAAGTTAATGGGGTCACGGTTCTTCAATGAGTGCTTTTGGTTTCTTTCTCTCTTTTCTTTTTTTTTTTTGGCATACAATTCGTTTATGAATGGATGAAGAATAGGAGAAGGTGATTGTCTTTTAGCAGGGTATGATTTGGCAATGAAAAAAGGATTAAGTGTCATCGCCTAATGACATATGGTTCCATGATAGGTCTCTCTCTTTTTCTTTCTTATATGCTCGGTGATAATATATGATGATGATTAAGGTTGTGTAACATGAAGTGCTATTGTTGAATGTGAGTCCATGTTTCTTTTTCTTCTTTTTTTCTTCTTTCGATCAACAATAATAATCATAATAAGGTTAAATATGTATGAGTTACTAACATAAATGACATTAGTAACTTAGGAATTAAAAGATATTTGATGAAACTTTAGCAACTCTAAGCTCATCAAGAAATATCGATAATTTCTTATATCGGCAAAAGTCGGACTTGATAATAATATTAATATTATTATCTAGGCTCCATTATAATTAGAGCAAGTAAAATAAATAAATAACATAATAATAAAATTATATTACCATTTATTTTACTTCGGGGTTCAAAGTCAACTTGTTGAAATAAAACTAATCGCTTTAAAATATTATTTTAAGAAAAACTCGCGTTAGTGCAAAAATTAGAGTTGTTACATCCTACCCCCTTAAAAGAAAATTTTGCCCTCAAAATTTTCTTTACCTATAAAGAGGTGCAAGTAATTGGTCCTTATCTTATCTTCAAATCCTTAGGTGTGTTGTGTTTTCTCATCTCGTCTCAACTTACATATAGCAGTTAAAGAAATAAGAGAATGCAACGTACCAAAATCGTAAAGTGCAGTTAAGAAGTCAGTCTTTACACAACACTGACCTTGGGTCAGGGAGTCTGAGTATGAGCATCTTCATGAATCATTGTAAATACTCTTCCTGGCTGTTGCGGTCTAGCTGGCTCTTGAATAAACTTGTTCGGGTAATTTCTCACTATATGCCCCAGTTCACCGCAGTTATAACAAATATTCAATCCAAACCGACAAGGTCGGTTTCCATGGTCCTTCCCGCATTGCTTACACACCGTATCCCTTTGGGTTTGTAGAGGTCGCTTGCCAGTATTCTTCCTTGGTTCATCTCTATTTTCAACAGTAGAGCGTGCAAGATTGTTCCTAACTTGCTGATCCCTTCGCAGGGGTACTCTAGGTGCCTTAAAATTCACCCTCCGCCAAGCTGCATACCAACTAGAACTGTTAGAACTTCTCGGAGGTAAATCCTGATGATTCATTCCTATTGCTGCCATCTTTTTCTCACAATCTTCCATTAGCTGACTCTTATTGACAAGCTCTGCGAAATTTCGTATCTCCAGCGGGACTAATGAATGTATCAGTATCGCAAAGTCCTCCTTCATACTTCAAACACTTCCACTCTTCAAAATCATCTGGGTTTCCCTGACAGATCTTAGAAAATCGACACAAATCCTTAAATTTCCAAGTATACTCTACCACTGATATATTCCTCTGTTTCAACTGCATTAGTTCCATTTCTTTTGCATCACTATCTAGGAAAATAATTTTTGTAAAATTCCTCCTTAAAAGTATCCCAGTCAATCTCTTCCACCTCCTGTCTTAACAAGTGTTGCACTCCATGCCACCAATGTTCAGCTTCTCCCTCCAGCATATAGGATGCAAACTCCACGTGTTGTCTTTCTAGTACATGTTGCGCTCGCAATGACTTCTCAATACTGCGGAACCAATTGTTAGCTTCAGTTACAACAAGCGTCCCCTGAAACTTAGGCGGATTCACCTTCAGAAGGGTTGCCAGTGTCATAGCGTTATCGTGGTTTCCAGCACCTTCATTATCATTACCATCTCTACCACGCTCACCATTGTGTCCCCCATTACGATCTCCATTCCTCTCTCCTAAACTATCAATTGCTCGCGTTGTAGCAGTTGCCGTTTCACGCATAGCCTCTGCCATGGTATTCATCGCAGCTATAAGAGCATCCGTACCCCTCGTCGGTTCCTCTACATAGTTCGCACCATGCCTACCACATCCTCGTCCCCCTGCAGCAATCAAAATCCTGTTCACACCCAGCATGCAATATTAAGGTGATAAGTCTTAACATTTCAGGCAAAGTGTGAATAGTCTCTAAAATGGAAACACAGTGATAGTCATGCAATTCATATCACAAGGATATCCTATATGCATGAGACACAACTCAGAGAATGCAATGAAGCATGATTCAGTCCATTTCTCCAGGCTTTAATAGGAACGAACCACTCTGATACCAAATTGTAACTACCCAATTCCCAGTACGTCGTGATCATACTGGAAACTAAGTGTCACCAACTTGTTCACCTAATAGCTAACTAAATATTTATTATTGAGCCTGTAATGGTATTAGCGCGCTGACGAATGAATTTCTGCTGGTAAAGAAATTCACAAATAAGTTCTCGTTACTAGTATAGTTTCTAAACCAACAAAGAATCCTTTCGTACAAAAACTTGTTTGTCTCTAAAGCAAACCCAATAAAAATAGTAACCAAAGTATTTAAACCTCGGGTCATCTCTCAAGGAATTGCAGGGAGGTGTATTTATTATTGGTCATGAAAGATTATCTTTTTGGGGTTTTTGAATAAGGAACATGAAAAAGTAGATTGTAAGAATTAAATTAATAACTAATAAAGCTCTTAGCAAGGTATGAAAACTGGATGTCCTATCCTAGTTATCCTTATCAATTGTGATGAGAATTTTTCATTACTCCCACTTAGTTAACCCTTACTAAATAAAGGAAAGTCAAGTGGACTAATCAACTTGATTCCTCAAGTCCTAGTCAACTCCTAAGGAAAGACTAGCTTTAGAGGGATCCAAACCAACCAGCAAATTCCAATTATTAATCAACAAAGGAGTTTGATAACTCAAGTGTCTCTAATTAATCAATTCAAGCTAAGAATGTAAAAAGCTAAATTGAAATCATAAATATGAAATACCTCAAATTGCATTGAATATAAAATCATATCTAACATTGGAAGGTTCATAAACCAAATTGGATAAGAAGAAAATCAACAAGAAAAATAGAATAAACCAAAGTGCTAGAACAAATAAAAGTAGAAGAGAAAATAAAGGAACATTGAACCTGGAATTGAGAAGAAATAAACCTAAAACTAAGAGAAATCCTAAAACCTAGAGAGAGGAGAGAGCCTCTCTCTCTAGAAACTACTACATCTAAAACCTAAAAATTATGAATAATGAGAAGTTATTTTTAGTCTCTGCTTGTCCCATGGCTTTAGTCTGCATTTCTGGGCCAAAAACTAGATCAAAAACAGCCTAAAAATCACCCCAGCAATTTCTGATACATCCAGCACGTGGCTCTGTCACGTGTATGCGTCATCCATGCGTACGCGTGGATTGAACTTTCGCCAGGTCACGCGTACGCGTCATCCACACGTGCGCGTTGCCTAACAGCATGGCAACTATGGCAAATTATATATCATTTTGAAGCCCCAGATGTTAGCTTTCCAACGCAACTAAAACCGCCTCATTTGGACCTTAGTAGCTCAAGTTATGGTCAGTTAAGTGTGAAGAGGTCAGGCTGGACAGCTTAGCAATTCCTTCAACTTCTTGTATTCTTTCCACTTTTGCATGCTTCCTTTCCATCCTCTAAGCCATTCCTGCCCTATACAAACATATCAAGGCATCGAATGGTAATAAGAGGGAATTAATAATTAGTAATTTTAAGGCCAAAGAAGCATGTTTTCAATCATAGTACAGAATTAGGAAGGATTTGTAAAACCATGCAATTAGTATGAATAAGTGTGAAAAGACTTGATAAAAACCACTCAATTGAGCACAAGATAAACCATAAAATAGTGGTTTATCACGCGCGAATCAAATTTCTGGAGAAAAACTTTTATTTTATAACAGGTTTTGCGAGGGCAGCTAATTAAACACACAAGCCATAATAGGGAATCAAATAAAACATACACAAGGCCAACATCATATATCAACATAACATATAGCATAGATCATACATACATATAAAGGTACTACCATATATCGCATGAGTTAGCGTGCAATTCTTCATATCTTGATACTATATACATAGTTAACATTCCGGGCCCTGGTCCATATAGGAAGCCCCTAAGCTGTCACCCAAAACTAGCCTAACCAGTATTTATGGCTCCTAATCTCTTGGTGGATCTATCCAAAAGTGAGAGACTAAACCAAAATATCTAAGCTACACTATAGGTGCCACCCAAAATACGCTACCAACTCTTACTGTCTCTGATCGATCATTGCAGCCAAAAAACGAGTTCTCTTTCACTTTTGTATCCTTTGCTGAGTCCTCGTATATATATAGGGGTAATCTTAACTAGAGTTCCTGTTTCCATCTGAAGGGGGAAGAGCAGGGATAAGAACTGGGGAGTTCTTAGTAAGGTCAGGTTGGTTAATTAAGTCCATTTTAATACTATACCCAGTCAGCAGCAACAACCGAATCACGCATCAAATAGAATAACTAAAGAACATAAAGAGAAAACAAACACAACACATGCAAAATCACAGAATACAGAATTCATAGAAGATAACTGATGCCTAGGCATCTTAGGCTAGTTACGCAAGACTTTTTCATTAGTTTTCATTAGGTTTCATGCACTTTCTTGAGCAATAAGTAAGTATTTGGATGAGAATTTCATGCATATCTTGATTCAATCAAACATAGTTAAGTATGTGAATTTTCATGAGATTTATGCAAGATTTACTTGAATGTTATGAATGGTGCAAAAGTCTTGTGATTATGGCAAGGCTTTGATGCAATTATTTGGTTGATGATAGGTGAAGAGAAGCAGAGAAAGGTTTAGAAAAAGGCAGAGAAAGCAACGTTGGTGGCCAAAGTTGGCTCACCAACATTGCCACCAATGTTCCAATGGCTTGAAGTGCAACGTTGGTGGCCAGAGTTGGCTCACCAACGTTGCTCGCAACGTTATGCAAAACTGGGTGCCAACGTTGGAGGGAACGTTGGTAAACCAATGTTACCCCCAACGTCTGCGATCAAATTTCAGTTTTGAGATTAGAAAGTTTTGATATGACGTATTGATGAATGTATTTTTGACGGTTTAGAATTCACAAATGGATTCTCGTTGCAATATAGTTTCTAAACTAACACTAATCCTTTCATACAAAAATTTTGTTTGTCACAAGTAACAAACCCCTAATAATCCTAATAACCGAAGTATTTAAACCTCGGGTCGTGTCTCAAAGGAATTGCAGGGTAGTGTTCTTGTTATTGGTTATGAGTTGCATATTTTTGGGGTTTTGATAGGAGACATGAAAGATAAATGGCAAGAAAGAAAACTAATGGCTAAAAAGGTCTTGGCAAGGTTTGGTGGTCAAGGGTCTTTATCTTAATCACTAACCACAACATGAGAATTGGCAAGGATCAACCCCATTAAATCATCCTCTAACTAATAAAGGAAAGTCAAATGAGCTATGTCAATCCAAGTCCATAAGTCCTAGTTCTCCACTAATTCAATTAGTGACATCTAGAGTTAATGGCTCCCAATCATCAATCACTTGGACATTAGTAACTCAAGAGTTCCTAAGTTACCTTCCCAAGCCAAGAGCATAAAATTCTACTCTAAAATCCTTCCAAGCATTTTATCAAACACTTGGAAGGCATAAAGGAAAAGCATAGTAAATCAATAACAAAAATAAAATCTAACAACAACTAATTGCAAGAATTAACAACAACAATCAAAGAAGCACAATTATTATGAATTACCTCTAATTGAATTGAAAGATAATAGAAAGAACATGAGTAGATCTACAACAAAATATAGAAACAACATAAAGGAAATTATGACAAAAGAATAGAAGAATGATGATTGCAACAACAAAGAATTAAGAAGAAGAAGTAGAAGAAAGCATGAATCTAAACCTAGATCTAAGAACTAAACCTAATTCTAATTCTAGAGAGAAGCTAACTAGAAACTAACTCTAAACTAATCATTAGGGTAATGATCCATCAACCCGCTAGTTCTTTTTATGAAGCACAAACGGGAGAATTTATCCTGGAAGCAGAAGAACTACTAAAGCTGCGCGAAACTATCACAAGAGTTTATGTACAAAGAACGGGCAAACCTCCTAATGTGTGTGAATGAGCTAAAGATGTGTGAATGATTGATGATTCCCCTCCAATCCTTGGTCTTTATATGCAGTTTGGCGCCAAAGTTGGTTGTAAACTGGGCCCCACAGCTCTCAGAAATCGCTGGGCACGTTTTCTATTTAAAAATCACGTGCGGCCACCGACGCGCTGTACGCGTCCATGGAGATTCATTTTGATGATTGGAAAATTGACGCTTTAGATTTCACAATAAATCCTTGTTGCAAGTATAGTTTCTAAACCAAACAATAATCCTTCCATACAAAAGATTGTTTGTCACTAAAATAAACCCCTAAATTTATAAACCAAAGTATTGGAACCTCGGGTCGTTCTCCCTAGGAATTGCAATAAAGTGTCTTGTTATTGGTTATGAGGTATGTTTTGGGGTTTTTGGGGTAAGAGACATGAAATGTAAATGGCAATGAAAATAAACTAACAACTAACAAGGTCTTGGCAAGGTTTGGTGGTCAAGGATCTCTATCCCTATCACTAACCATAACATGAGAATTAGCAAGGATCAATCCCACTAAGTCATCCTCTAACTAGTAGTAAAGGAAAGTCAAGTGAGCTATATCAATCCAAGTCCATAAGTCCTAGTTCTCCACCAATTCAATTAGTGAGATCTAGAGTTAATGGCTCCCAATCATCAATTACTTGGACATTTGTAACTCAAGAGTTCCTAAGTTACCTTCCCAAGCCAAGAGCACTAAATTCTACTCTAACATCCAACCAAGCATTTTATAAAACACTTGGAAGGCATAAAAGGAAAATATAGTAAAATTGCAAGGAAAGTAAATCTACTCTACTCAATTGCAAGGAATTAAACAACAACGAATCAAATGAACAATAAAAGAACATGAAAACATAAATTGCATTAAAGAGAAATAGAAGAACAAAAGTGCATCAACATAAAAGTAGAGAATTACAAGAATTAAATGCTAAACTAGAGAGAAGAGATGTAGAAGAAGAAGAATTACAGAAGGAAAAGTAAATCAAAGCATGAAATTAACCTAGAGAGAAGAGAGAGCTTCTCTCTCTAGAAACTAACTAAAGTATGATAAAACTAAAATAAAACTCACTAACTAACTAGGTGCCTCATCCCTCTTCAATCCTTGGGTTAAATAGCATCAGAAATGAGTTGGATTGGGCCCACAAGGCTTCTAAAATCGCTGGCCACGAGTTGCATTAAGTGAATCATGTGCAACTATCGGCGCGTACACATATAGCGCACGTGTGAACCCCTAAACGTGATGCAACTATGGAAAATTTTATATCATTTTGAAGCTCCGGATGTTAGCTTTCCAACGCAGCTAGAACCGCATCATTTGGACCTCTGTAGCTCAAGTTATGGTCAATTAAGTGCGAAGAGGTCGGCTTGACAGCTTTTGCGATTCCTTCATTTCTTCATGAGTTCTCCATTTTTCATGCTTTTCTCTCCACTCCTTTGATCCATTCCTAGCCTTTTTAACCTAAAATCACTTAATAAACAAATCAAGGCATCTAGTGGAATCAAAGTTGAATTATATTTAGCTAATTAAGGACCTAGAAAGCATGTTTTCACATTTAAGCACAAATTGGGAGACAATCATGAAACTATGCTATTTCATTGAATAAATGTGGGTAGAAGGTCATAAAATCACCTAAACTAAGCACAAGATAAACCCTACAAATGGGATTTATCAACCTCCCCACACTTAAACCAAGCATGTCCTCATGCTTGAACCAAGAATGAAGCAAAGGGTACGACATTTATTCGATGTGAACTAACTACATGCAATCTACCTATATGCAACTATCTAAATGAATGCAAATGCTTGGTCAAAATAAATCAATTTCCAAGAAGCATATATGCACAAGGGCTAGGGACTAGCAAGTCTAAACCACAATTGAATCTAGTTATTAAATATTTTTACAAACTTGCAAGAAGAGATGATCATAGGTGAAAACATGTAATTGCGCAATCGAACCCTCACCGGATGTGTATCCGCTCTATTCACTCAAGTGTTTAGGGATTGATTCACTCAATTCTCGCCTAATTGTTCTTTCCAAGATTTATTTTTCTTCTAACAATCAACATTTATTTCATGCATGCATACAAGTATCATGAGGGCTTTTCTTTCGGTTGTAATGGGGCTAGGGTCAAGGTAGGATGCATATTTGGCCAAGTGGACTTGAGATTTGAATCTTTGATAAGCTTAAACTTCCCACCTAACCTATGACATCCTATATAATTCAAAACTAACCTAACTACCCATTTTTTCCATTTTTCACATACTCATGCATTCTCTTCTTAATTACAACTCATATGCATTGATTTTATTGAGCTTTACTTTGCTTTGGGGTATTTTGTCCCTTTTTTATTTCTTTATTTTTCTTTCTCTTTTTTTTTCTATTTTTTCTTTTCTTTTCCATATTTTTTTCTTTTTTTTCTTTCTTTCAAGCTATATGCAAGGACATCAATACATAAGGTCTATACATTTAATCAATACATGAGCATGTACCCAATCCCAATATTTACAACAAAAATACAAACTACGCTTTTTATTCAACCAATGTCCCAAGTTTTCCACACTTGAATGATACACACACACACACACTAGCTTAAGCCAATCAAAGATCCAAATAAGGAAATTTTTTGTTTTTCGCTTTAAGGCTTGTAATGTGCTAAAATTAGAACAAGTGGGTTGATCGTAGGCTCAAATTGGCTAACAATGGAAGATAAAAGGTAAGGCTATTTGGGTAAGTGAGCTAAATAAAATAATGGCCTGAATCATATAAATACATGAATACACAAAATAACGGACATAAAGAGTTAAACAAATCAAGGATCACAATTATAGAAAGAGAATAATGCACACAAGAAGGAAAAATAAGTGGTTATAAGATGTAACCACACAATTAGGTTCAAATCTCACTTGCTTGTGTTCTTAGCTCAAAAACATGATCTGCAATATATATATATATATATATATGTATAGCAAACTCGGGACATCTGGTATCAGAGCCTGATGGGGAAGTAGGAATATTAATATTATCATTAAACTATCTCTGAGGTTCATGGATCTGGAAACCATTTTTTACTGTTCATGTTCTTATATTTCTTGTATATATCAGAACAACCACTCTTTAAATCTGGAAGTACAGGCTGTTTAATTTTATCACTTAAAAGGAACTGTAGCAGTAAGACCCTTGTTGATGGGCAGTAAGGCTAATTTGATGATGTTCTCGAAAGTGATAAGATCCAAACGTAAGAACTCCTGGTGGCTATGGATTTAGAGATTGCAAAAAAAAAAAAAAAAAAAAAAAAAAGAGTTAAGACCCCGGATCCAAAAATTTGAGTGATAGTTTAGTGATAATGTTTTTGTTCTTTCTGAACCAAAGGAGGGCAATGATATCAGATTTTATGAAAATATGTCTAAACTCTTCCGTTCTCTTTCTCGACGACTTTCTTTTTCTTCTCCGTCTTCCTCCTCCACCTCTCCAATCCATTCTTCCTCCAATCCCCTTACTGAGAAAGTGGCTAGGCCTGATGAACTTTCTCCCAAACACAATATCTTTGAAGAAGAAGTTTGCTTCGAAGATATCAATCAAGCCATCGATAACTGGGAGATACCCAAAATCCCCCAAGATGAGCTTTATGTCCCTGACGACAACAAACGAAAATCAGACTATATCATCAAGACCGCTGAAAATAATATTCCTCTGGGACCAGATTCCGGTGAGGAATTCCATCTCTTAACCAAAGCATCTGTCAGAGAACATGCCCGTCACTACAGATATCTTCACATAGGATGTGTCCAGGTTGCAGTCAAACCTCTCATCAGAGAAGGCTTGAATGCTTCCATCCTTATGTGTCTTAGAGATATTAGACACAATGATTTCCAAGACTCCCTTATCGGAACAGTTGAAACAAGTCTCGGACATGGTCCAGTTTATTTCAACTGTTTTCCAAACAAAACGGTCAGCCTGTTAGATACCAACATCCTTGATTCTCTCTTCCTAAACATCCGAATTCATGGTCTTAACATGAAGGAAGGATCCATTCCAGCCGCTTTAATCTATAGGATTCAATACAAGGTCATGAACACCTGTAATTCTAGGGTCCTTCTTAAATCCCAAGATCGTGAAACGATTTTGTTTGTCACCGATATGACAAAGGCCAACGTCATGATTCCGAGGCTCATAAGGTGGGATGAAATTGATCTCCCCCAGTCATGGTCTATTGATAGAGCTATCCCTACACAACCTAGACAAGCACCTCTCCTAAGAGAAATAAAACAGGATGAATCTGGAAAAGTAGAAATTTTCTTCGATAGAAGAAACTCTTTTTCCTCCAGATCAGAAGCAGGGACATCTAATGATTTTGCTTCAGCAAGAAGGTCTTTTTCTGTAACTTCTCAATCACAGTTTTCAAAATTTTCAAAACCCGTACATTCTGAAATCAATATTTCGGGATTACAAAATAATTCAAATATTTCCCAACCAGTTTATCAAACCGATGATAAGCACTCAGATGATGATATTGAGATAGAATCTTCCATTCAATCTCCAACATACTCATCTATGCATGGTGCTCAATATTCTTCTGTGAATAATGCCCAATGAGTAGCACAGAATTTATTATAGATAGGGAAGCATTATGTAAAAACCTAGAATCTGAGGAATATGACCTCCATAGAGAATGGTATTTACGTACGCACACAGCTACTCAAATTGCATCATTCAAAGAAAAATATTACAGTTTTCTAAAAGAGGTTGAGATGCATATTCCTTTCTTTGAATGGTTTCATGCTTATTCCATCAAAAACAATCTGGTTTATCCTTTCAAAAACAAAGAAAACTTGCTTTCAGCAAATGTTATTTCAACTTGGAAAGTTAAAGATGGGAATTTAGTTAGATCTGAGTTTCCTCCAAAAGGACCTTTTGTTATTTCAAGCACAGAAGGACATAACCCTGTTATGGCTTCTCCTTTTAAAACAAAAAATATTGATGAAGCTGTCGCCCCAAAAGATATTAAAAACCTTATTGAACAATCTAATTACACCAATAGGTTTTTACAATGTCTCGGTGACAACCTTTCATCTTCGGGATCTACTTTTTCTTTCAAAAATGCTTCTGAAGCCACTACTTCTAAAAGTATTGAAAAACCCCTTTTTAAACCTTTTAAAATGAGTAGTAAAGCGAAGCAAAATCTTAAAACTTCCATTTTAAAACAACAATCCGGTGATTCAGAAGTTATTCAAAAAATTGACCAACTTTTAAACCGTTTCTCTACCGTCCCTGAAACTCCAAACTCTGGTGAGTCTACTTCGCGTATTCAAACACGCTCATCCAAAGCCGTTAATGCCCTTTGTCATGAGTCTAACGACTCCTCCTCCGAAGAAAGTGATGGTTCCCACAAAACATCCCTCAAAATCAGCCCTATTTTGACAAACTCCCTAACCAAGTGGAAGGGTTTAACCAAACCCTCTGCGTACGGTTACAATCGTGTTTCCGCTCCCGACCTAGCTCTCGAAGAAAGAGAACTAGGTTTTGTCAGCTTCAATGCCAATAATGTCTATGAATGGAACATAGATGGTAAAACTGAATATAACATCATGAGTATGCTTCAGCATATGACTATGGTAGGCACAGCCTATCAAGCTGCCCATGAAACTTCTGAAGAAGCAATAGCCAATGTTATTGTTTCTGGTTTCAGTGGCCAACTCAAAGGATGGTGGGATAACTACCTTTCGGATAACCAAAAACACTCAATCTTCTCTGCCATAAAAGTCAATGATCAGAACGAACCGATCATTGGTGATGATGGGGAACCCATCCCTGATGCTGTTAATACCCTAATCTTTACCATAGCAAGCCATTTCATTGGTGATCCATCTCTCTGGAAAGATCGTTCGGCTGAACTACTTTCCAATCTCAGATGCAAAACTTTGTCTGATTTCCGGTGGTATAAAGACACCTTTCTTACCAGGGTTTACACCAGAGAAGATAGTCAACAACCTTTTTGGAAAGAAAAGTTCCTTGCTGGACTCCCAAAATCTCTTGGAGATAAAGTAAGGGACAAAATACGTAGCTTAACCCCGGATGGGATAATACCCTATGACGAGTTAAGTTATGGTCAGCTAGTTTCTTTTATCCAGAAGGTTGCTCTAAAGATTTGTCAAGATGACAAAATCCAAAGGCAACTTGCCCGAGAAAAAACCCAAAATCGTATTGATCTGGGAACTTTCTGTGAACAATTCGGTCTTCCTGCTTGTCATCCAAGAAAATCCAAAAGACCATCCAATCGAAAAGTTTTTATTAAACCTAATCCTGAAAAGAATTTCAGAAGGTCTAGAAGAGGTTTTCAAAACCCTAAAAATAAAAAGAATTTCCAAAAGAATTTCCAAAATTGCCCACAAAAGAACCCCATTATTTGCTATACATGTAAGAAACCTGGACATATTAGCAAATACTGCCGGTTAAAAAGAAAGATTAATAATCTAAACCTTGATCCTCTGATTGAGGAACAGATTAATAATCTGATGTTAGAAAGTTCAGAAAATGATTCTGACCAAGAATCTTCGAATGATATCAATAACATCGAAATCGATGACATTGAATCATCCTCAGATTCAGATGTCAAGCAAATTGGTGTTTTATCCAAAGATCAAGATCTCCTATTTGATGCTATTGAGGCTATTGACAATCCTGAACAAAAAAAAAGACTTTCTTTTGAAACTAAAAAAATCTCTACAAAAGGAGAAAAAACCCAAAAACCTGGTCCTTAGCAATAAATATGATGTTAAACCTATTTTCAAAAAATTAGAAAAACAAGTTATTCGTCCCATAACTATTCAGGACCTCCAGTCTGAGGTCAACAATCTCAAAAGAGAAATCCAGGAAATTAGGAGACATCAAGACAATCATCAACTTATTCTCTCCCAATTAATGCAAGTGGGAGAATCTGGTGATGAACTTGATCAAACAGAGTGTTCTAAGGAACAAGAAAATAAAATCTCTGACGACAACGAGGGAAAAGAAATTCTGAGAATAATCAATGTATTCTCTTTTATGAAGCATCGTGTTCATATCCGAATTGTCGTTAAAGATTTTGTTTTTGACACCATTGCACTCTTTGACTCAGGTGCAGATTCAAACTATATTAAGGAAGGTTTGGTCCCTACAAAATATTTCGAAAAAACTACTGAACGCCTTAGCTCAATAACAGGAGAAAGGCTAAGTGTCAATTTCAAACTAACAGATGTTTTTATTGAAAAGGGCAATATCAGGATTCCCACCGAATTTATTATTGCAAAAGATATCAAAAATGATGTGGTCTTGGGGACACCTTTCATAATCCTTTTGTTTCCTTATCTGGCAGACTTTCCGGGGCTTACCTCTTTTGTTCAGGGACAAGTAACCTTCTTTGAGTTCCTGGATTCACCAAAACAAAAATCTTTAAATCTTATTGAATCCAAGACTAGGCAGATTTGTTTCTTAAAAGAAGAAATCTCTTTTAAAACCCTTGAATCTCAACTCTCCCAACCAAAGATTCAGGACAAAATTAAAAATCTTTTGAACCAAATTGAGAAGTCTATTTGTTCAGATTTGCCTCATGCTTTCTGGAATAGGAAAGAACACGTCGTTGATCTTCCTTATGAAAAGAATTTCAAAGAATCAAAAATCCCTACAAAAGCCCGCCCAATTCAAATGAATGAGCAGCTTTTGCAGCATTGTCAAAAGGAAATAAAAGATCTTTTGGATAAAGGATTAATTCGTCCTAGCAAGAGTCCTTGGTCTTGCTCTGCTTTTTATGTTAATAAGCAAGCTGAAATAGAACGAGGAACCCCTAGGCTTGTCATCAATTACAAACCTCTGAATGAAGCCTTACAATGGATTCGTTATCCTATCCCAAACAAAAAAGATTTACTTAGTAGGTTAAATTCTGCAAATATTTTCTCAAAATTTGATATGAAATCCGGTTTTTGGCAGATTCAAATCACCGAATCAGACCGATACAAAACAGCATTTACAGTTCCATTTGGACAGTACGAATGGAATGTAATGCCTTTTGGTCTGAAAAATGCCCCATCTGAATTTCAAAAAATTATGAATGATATTTTCAATCCATATTCAGATTTTGCAATCGTTTACATTGATGATGTTCTAATTTTTTCCCAGACTTTACATGAACATTTCAAGCATGTTAAAACTTTCATGTACATCATCCAAAAAAATGGTCTTGCTGTCTCTAAGTCAAAAATTGTTCTCTTTCAAACAAAAATCCGTTTTCTTGGTCATATAATCTTCCAAGGCACTATAACTCCAATTGAAAGATCAATTTTGTTTGCAGAAAAGTTTCCAGATTATATTCTTGATAAACCTCAGCTCCAGAGGTTCCTAGGTTGTCTCAATTATGTTTCGGATTTCATCCCAAATCTTAACAACCTCATTAAGCCTCTCCATGATAGGCTTAAGAAAAATCCTCCACCTTGGACAGAAAAACATTCTGATATTATCAGGTTCCTTAAAACCAAAGTCCGCAATCTTCCTTGTCTTTACTTACCGGTTCCTCATGCATTCAAAATAGTGGAAACAGATGCATCAGATTTAGGATATGGCGGTATCCTAAAACAAAAACTGCATGATAAAGATTGTATCATTGCATTTACATCCAAACATTGGAATAGTACTCAACAAAAATATTCCACTATCAAAAAAGAAATTTTAGCTATTGTTTTATGCATCACAAAATTTCAATCTGACTTACTCAACCAAAAATTTTTAGTCCGAGTTGATTGTAAATCAGCTAAAGATGTTTTACAAAATGATGTTAAAAATCTTGCATCAAAACAAGTTTTTGCCAGGTGGCAAGCTATTTTAAGCGTCTTTGATTTTGATATTGAGCATATCAAGGGCAACTCAAACTCTCTCCCTGACTTTCTCACACGTGAATATTTGCAGGGAGATAAACAGATAGAAGATGCCTAAAAAGGCAACCTTGGCCTCAGCAAGAGGCAGAGGCATTCGCCTAGCCCTACCAGGGCTAATCAGAAGATCTGGGTCTAGTACCCCAACAGAATCAAGTACCCAACAACCTACTCAACAATCTGGGTCATTTACCCAACAACTCACCCAAACCCAACAAGCTGGGCCATCTACACAACAAACCACCCAAAAATCTTTTGAACCACAAAACAACCAAGCCAAACAATCCAAAGCAGACTATGCCATCCCAATCGAAACCCTCCTAGCCTTACAGGACCAGGGTCTCACTAAACTCAACAAAAAATCTTGGGCCGACCTTTGCAGTGAGTCCGATGAAGAAATTGACCTATCTCAATTAATATCTCAGGTAGCCAATCGTAGAACAGTCATCCAAATAGGAAAACAAAAGTCTGTCGTCTCGACACCCCAAACATCCTCAACCAATACCAAAACTCAAAAAACCCAGACCAATTACATATCTACAAACAAAACCGCAAATATTATCCACATAGAACCTGAATTCTGGGATAGCTCTCCAAACAAAGTTATCCCAAAGATTTTCCCTACTGGATTCCACTTTAGGCCCTTAGCACCTAATAAAACTCGCCATTTCTACGAATTCATCTTAATAGATACTGACTCAGTATCTATTAAACATTACAAGGATAAAACCAATCCCGAACTTATAACCCATTCAACCATTCAAATTCTCAAAATTTTATCCCCAAAGCAATTTGGGAACAACCTAAACAAAATTCAAAAATTTTCTCAAAATTATGACCCAATAGGTTTTAATTATTGGGACTACATGGAAGCCTGGACTAAAGTATTTTGGTTTCAAAATACTCAGTTCAGACATTCATGGTTAATTTATTTTAAAAGAAAAATCAATTATGTTTTTCCAAATTGGTTCTACCAATGGTGGGACTTCTTTGGACCAATCCAAGAAATTTTACCCTCACCAATAGATGAAGGGTATAAACTTTTTCAATCAAACTTTAACAATCAGGAAACATGTGTTCCTGTAATGTTAAAATTTTTCTCAACATTTTCATTGGCATGGGTATTCTCATGGCAATACAGGTATGCAAAACCAAACCACCCCAAATCATTTCCAATCCTTCAAAGACATGGTTATGTCAAATGGTGGTCTCAATTTGATGCCTCAATGGCCTATCCAGAGAAGGTCAGAGAATGGTTCAAATCCAATCCTGAAAGTCAAAAGATTTCAGATCCAGAAACTGCCCTGTTCCTCAATCAAAAAGCCCAAATTGCTGCAGCCCTTGCAGGAGCTCAATCGAAAGAAACTCTAACAAAACACCTTCAGCAAATCATGCAGATGATTGAAGAAGACAAAAAACACAAAGATGATCCCACTTCCTCAGCAGAATCCTCAAGCAGTTATAACCAGAATGAAGACGACTGCTTTGGAATCGACCTAGGAGAGGATTAGTCTTTAATCTTCAAAAAATCCATGTAATCAAAAAATCCATTGTTAACTTGTACTGTAGAAATAGTACCGGTAACGTGCACCTGTACTGTAGAAACAGTAGAATATCCAATTATAAAAGGAAGCCTTGCATTCATTGAGAGGCACCCCTTAAGTTTAGATATCATAGAGAGAAGTTAGAGAGAGAGATTCAGAGAGTTCCCTTGTAAGCTCTCCAGCTCTTCTTCTTCCCTCTTCTTTATTTCAATCATTCAATAAAACTTTCAATCAGTTCTTTATTTTCGAGTCTTCATATTTACATTTCTGCAGCTGCATATGTGAGCGGACTACCGCCACATCTAACTTCATATTTATTTTCCTGCTCTTGCATCTATCATAAGCATATGCGTGCGGACTACCGCCGCATCTAACTTCATATTTACTTTCCTGCGCTTGCATCTATCATACTGCATCCATACTAACCCTGTATACTCTTTCTTCCCCTTTCCCTCCTTGATCCAAACTCGGGACATCTGGCTTTTCTGCAAACAAAATTGATCTTTCAATTGGAGTTATAGTGCCTTGGAAGATTATATGACCAAGAAAACGGATTTTTGTTTGAAAGAGAACAATTTTTGACTTAGAGACAGCAAGACCATTTTTTTGGATGATGTACATGAAAGTTTTAACATGCTTGAAATGTTCATGTAAAGTCTGGGAAAAAATTAGAACATCATCAATGTAAACGATTGCAAAATCTGAATATGGATTGAAAATATCATTCATAATTTTTTGAAATTCAGATGGGGCATTTTTCAGACCAAAAGGCATTACATTCCATTCGTACTGTCTAAATGGAACTGTAAATGCTGTTTTGTATCGGTCTGATTCGGTGATTTGAATCTGCCAAAAACCGGATTTCATATCAAATTTTGAGAAAATATTTGCAGAATTTAACCTACTAAGTAAATCTTTTTTGTTTGGGATAGGATAACGAATCCATTGTAAGGCTTCATTCAGAGGTTTGTAATTGATGACAAGCCTAGGGGTTCCTCGTTCTATTTCAGCTTGCTTATTAACATAAAAAGCAGAGCAAGACCAAGGACTCTTGCTAGGACGAATTAATCCTTTATCCAAAAGATCTTTTATTTCCTTTTGACAATGCTGCAAAAGCTGCTCATTCATTTGAATTGGGCGGGCTTTTGTAGGGATTTTTGATTCTTTGAAATTCTTTTCATAAGGAAGATCAACGACGTGTTCTTTCCTATTCCAGAAAGCATGAGGCAAATCTGAACAAATAGACTTCTCAATTTGGTTCAAAAGATTTTTAATTTTGTCCTGAATCTTTGGTTGGGAGAGTTGAGATTCAAGGGTTTTAAAAGAGATTTCTTCTTTTAAGAAACAAATCTGCCTAGTCTTGGATTCAATAAGATTTAAAGATTTTTGTTTTGGTGAATCCAGGAACTCAAAGAAGGTTACTTGTCCCTGAACAAAAGAGGTAAGCCCCGGAAAGTCTGCCAGATAAGGAAACAAAAGGATTATGAAAGGTGTCCCCAAGACCACATCATTTTTGATATCTTTTGCAATAATAAATTCGGTGGGAATCCTGATATTGCCCTTTTCAATAAAAACATCTGTTAGTTTGAAATTGACACTTAGCCTTTCTCCTGTTATTGAGCTAAGGCGTTCAGTAGTTTTTTCGAAATATTTTGTAGGGACCAAACCTTCCTTAATACAGTTTGAATCTGCACCTGAGTCAAAGAGTGCAATGGTGTCAAAAACAAAATCTTTAACGACAATTCGGATATGAACACGATGCTTCATAAAAGAGAATACATTGATTATTCTCAGAATTTCTTTTCCCTCGTTGTCGTCAGAGATTTTATTTTCTTGTTCCTTAGAACACTCTGTTTGATCAAGTTCATCACCAGATTCTCCCACTTGCATTAATTGGGAGAGAATAAGTTGATGATTGTCTTGATGTCTCCTAATTTCCTGGATTTCTCTTTTGAGATTGTTGACCTCAGACTGGAGGTCCTGAATAGTTATGGGACGAATAACTTGTTTTTCTAATTTTTTGAAAATAGGTTTAACATCATATTTATTGCTAAGGACCAGGTTTTTGGGTTTTTTCTCCTTTTGTAGAGATTTTTTTAGTTTCAAAAGAAAGTCTTTTTTTGTTCAGGATTGTCAATAGCCTCAATAGCATCAAATAGGAGATCTTGATCTTTGGATAAAACACCAATTTGCTTGACATCTGAATCTGAGGATGATTCAATGTCATCGATTTCGATGTTATTGATATCATCCGAAGATTCTTGGTCAGAATCATTTTCTGAACTTTCTAACATCAGATTATTAATCTGTTCCTCAATCAGAGGATCAAGGTTTAGATTATTAATCTTTCTTTTTAACCGGCAGTATTTGCTAATATGTCCAGGTTTCTTACATGTATAGCAAATAATGGGGTTCTTTTGTGGGTAATTTTGGAAATTCTTTTGGAAATTCTTTTCATTTTTAGGGTTTTGAAAACCTCTTCTAGACCTTCTGAAATTCTTTTCAGGATTAGGTTTAATAAAAACTTTTCGATTGGATGGTCTTTTGGATTTTCTTGGATGACAAGCAGGAAGACCGAATTGTTCACAGAAAGTTCCCAGATCAATACGATTTTGGGTTTTTTCTCGGGCAAGTTGCCTTTGGATTTTGTCATCTTGACAAATCTTTAGAGCAACCTTCTGGATAAAAGAAACTAGCTGACCATAACTTAACTCGTCATAGGGTATTATCCCATCCGGGGTTAAGCTACGTATTTTGTCCCTTACTTTATCTCCAAGAGATTTTGGGAGTCCAGCAAGGAACTTTTCTTTCCAAAAAGGTTGTTGACTATCTTCTCTGGTATCAGAGCCTGATGGGGAAGTAGGAATATTAATATTATCATTAAACTATCTCTGAGGTTCATGGATCTGGAAACCATTTTTTACTGTTCATGTTCTTATATTTCTTGTATATATCAGAACAACCACTCTTTAAATCTGGAAGTACAGGCTGTTTAATTTTATCACTTAAAAGGAACTGTAGCAGTAAGACCCTTGTTGATGGGCAGTAAGGCGAATTTGATGATGTTCTCGAAAGTGATAAGATCCAAACGTAAGAACTCCTGGTGGCTATGGATTTAGAGATTGCAAAAAAAAAAAAAAAAAAAAAAAGAGTTAAGACCCCGGATCCAAAAATTTGAGTGATAGTTTAGTGATAATGTTTTTGTTCTTTCTGAACCAAAGGAGGGCAATGATATCAGATTTTATGAAAATATGTCTAAACTCTTCCGTTCTCTTTCTCGACGACTTTCTTTTTCTTCTCCGTCTTCCTCCTCCACCTCTCCAATCCATTCTTCCTCCAATCCCCTTACTGAGAAAGTGGCTAGGCCTGATGAACTTTCTCCCAAACACAATATCTTTGAAGAAGAAGTTTGCTTCGAAGATATCAATCAAGCCATCGATAACTGGGAGATACCCAAAATCCCCCAAGATGAGCTTTATGTCCCTGACGACAACAAACGAAAATCAGACTATATCATCAAGACCGCTGAAAATAATATTCCTCTGGGACCAGATTCCGGTGAGGAATTCCATCTCTTAACCAAAGCATCTGTCAGAGAACATGCCCGTCACTACAGATATCTTCACATAGGATGTGTCCAGGTTGCAGTCAAACCTCTCATCAGAGAAGGCTTGAATGCTTCCATCCTTATGTGTCTTAGAGATATTAGACACAATGATTTCCAAGACTCCCTTATCGGAACAGTTGAAACAAGTCTCGGACATGGTCCAGTTTATTTCAACTGTTTTCCAAACAAAACGGTCAGCCTGTTAGATACCAACATCCTTGATTCTCTCTTCCTAAACATCCGAATTCATGGTCTTAACATGAAGGAAGGATCCATTCCAGCCGCTTTAATCTATAGGATTCAATACAAGGTCATGAACACCTGTAATTCTAGGGTCTTTCTTAAATCCCAAGATCGTGAAACGACTTTGTTTGTCACCGATATGACAAAGGCCAACGTCATGATTCCGAGGCTCATAAGGTGGGATGAAATTGATCTCCCCCAGTCATGGTCTATTGATAGAGCTATCCCTACACAACCTAGACAAGCACCTCTCCTAAGAGAAATAAAACAGGATGAATCTGGAAAAGTAGAAATTTTCTTCGATAGAAGAAACTCTTTTTCCTCCAGATCAGAAGCAGGGACATCTAATGATTTTGCTTCAGCAAGAAGGTCTTTTTCTGTAACTTCTCAATCACAGTTTTCAAAATTTTCAAAACCCGTACATTCTGAAATCAATATTTCGGGATTACAAAATAATTCAAATATTTCCCAACCAGTTTATCAAACCGATGATAAGCACTCAGATGATGATATTGAG
The DNA here is from genome assembly GCF_059453495.1 of Arachis ipaensis. NCBI lineage: Eukaryota > Viridiplantae > Streptophyta > Magnoliopsida > Fabales > Fabaceae > Arachis > Arachis ipaensis. The sequence goes on from NC_142443.1 coordinate 78,627,352, forward strand.
ATAGAATCTTCCATTCAATCTCCAACATACTCATCTATGCATGGTGCTCAATATTCTTCTGTGAATAATGCCCAATGAGTAGCACAGAATTTATTATAGATAGGGAAGCATTACGTAAAAACCTAGAATCTGAGGAATATGACCTCCATAGAGAATGGTATTTACGTACGCACACAGCTACTCAAATTGCATCATTCAAAGAAAAATATTACAGTTTTCTAAAAGAGGTTGAGATGCATATTCCTTTCTTTGAATGGTTTCATGCTTATTCCATCAAAAACAATCTGGTTTATCCTTTCAAAAACAAAGAAAACTTGCTTTCAGCAAATGTTATTTCAACTTGGAAAGTTAAAGATGGGAATTTAGTTAGATCTGAGTTTCCTCCAAAAGGACCTTTTGTTATTTCAAGCACAGAAGGACATAACCCTGTTATGGCTTCTCCTTTTAAAACAAAAAATATTGATGAAGCTGTCGCCCCAAAAGATATTAAAAACCTTATTGAACAATCTAATTACACCAATAGGTTTTTACAATGTCTCCGTGACAACCTTTCATCTTCGGGATCTACTTTTTCTTTCAAAAATGCTTCTGAAGCCACTACTTCTAAAAGTATTGAAAAACCCATTTTTAAACCTTTTAAAATGAGTAGTAAAGCGAAGCAAAATCTTAAAACTTCCATTTTAAAACAACAATCCGGTGATTCAGAAGTTATTCAAAAAATTGACCAACTTTTAAACCGTTTCTCTACCGTCCCTGAAACTCCAAACTCTGGTGAGTCTACTTCGCGTATTCAAACACGCTCATCCAAAGCCGTTAATGCCCTTTGTCATGAGTCTAACGACTCCTCCTCCGAAGAAAGTGATGGTTCCCACAAAACATCCCTCAAAATCAGCCCTATTTTGACAAACTCCCTAACCAAGTGGAAGGGTTTAACCAAACCCTCTGCGTACGGTTACAATCGTGTTTCCGCTCCCGACCTAGCTCTCGAAGAAAGAGAACTAGGTTTTGTCAGCTTCAATGCCAATAATGTCTATGAATGGAACATAGATGGTAAAACTGAATATAACATCATGAGTATGCTTCAGCATATGACTATGGTAGGCACAGCCTATCAAGCTGCCCATGAAACTTCTGAAGAAGCAATAGCCAATGTTATTGTTTCTGGTTTCAGTGGCCAACTCAAAGGATGGTGGGATAACTACCTTTCGGATAACCAAAAACACTCAATCTTCTCTGCCATAAAAGTCAATGATCAGAACGAACCGATCATTGGTGATGATGGGGAACCCATCCCTGATGCTGTTAATACCCTAATCTTTACCATAGCAAGCCATTTCATTGGTGATCCATCTCTCTGGAAAGATCGTTCGGCTGAACTACTTTCCAATCTCAGATGCAAAACTTTGTCTGATTTCCGGTGGTATAAAGACACCTTTCTTACCAGGGTTTACACCAGAGAAGATAGTCAACAACCTTTTTGGAAAGAAAAGTTCCTTGCTGGACTCCCAAAATCTCTTGGAGATAAAGTAAGGGACAAAATACGTAGCTTAACCCCGGATGGGATAATACCCTATGACGAGTTAAGTTATGGTCAGCTAGTTTCTTTTATCCAGAAGGTTGCTCTAAAGATTTGTCAAGATGACAAAATCCAAAGGCAACTTGCCCGAGAAAAAACCCAAAATCGTATTGATCTGGGAACTTTCTGTGAACAATTCGGTCTTCCTGCTTGTCATCCAAGAAAATCCAAAAGACCATCCAATCGAAAAGTTTTTATTAAACCTAATCCTGAAAAGAATTTCAGAAGGTCTAGAAGAGGTTTTCAAAACCCTAAAAATGAAAAGAATTTCCAAAAGAATTTCCAAAATTACCCACAAAAGAACCCCATTATTTGCTATACATGTAAGAAACCTGGACATATTAGCAAATACTGCCGGTTAAAAAGAAAGATTAATAATCTAAACCTTGATCCTCTGATTGAGGAACAGATTAATAATCTGATGTTAGAAAGTTCAGAAAATGATTCTGACCAAGAATCTTCGGATGATATCAATAACATCGAAATCGATGACATTGAATCATCCTCAGATTCAGATGTCAAGCAAATTGGTGTTTTATCCAAAGATCAAGATCTCCTATTTGATGCTATTGAGGCTATTGACAATCCTGAACAAAAAAAAGACTTTCTTTTGAAACTAAAAAAATCTCTACAAAAGGAGAAAAAACCCAAAAACCTGGTCCTTAGCAATAAATATGATGTTAAACCTATTTTCAAAAAATTAGAAAAACAAGTTATTCGTCCCATAACTATTCAGGACCTCCAGTCTGAGGTCAACAATCTCAAAAGAGAAATCCAGGAAATTAGGAGACATCAAGACAATCATCAACTTATTCTCTCCCAATTAATGCAAGTGGGAGAATCTGGTGATGAACTTGATCAAACAGAGTGTTCTAAGGAACAAGAAAATAAAATCTCTGACGACAACGAGGGAAAAGAAATTCTGAGAATAATCAATGTATTCTCTTTTATGAAGCATCGTGTTCATATCCGAATTGTCGTTAAAGATTTTGTTTTTGACACCATTGCACTCTTTGACTCAGGTGCAGATTCAAACTGTATTAAGGAAGGTTTGGTCCCTACAAAATATTTCGAAAAAACTACTGAACGCCTTAGCTCAATAACAGGAGAAAGGCTAAGTGTCAATTTCAAACTAACAGATGTTTTTATTGAAAAGGGCAATATCAGGATTCCCACCGAATTTATTATTGCAAAAGATATCAAAAATGATGTGGTCTTGGGGACACCTTTCATAATCCTTTTGTTTCCTTATCTGGCAGACTTTCCGGGGCTTACCTCTTTTGTTCAGGGACAAGTAACCTTCTTTGAGTTCCTGGATTCACCAAAACAAAAATCTTTAAATCTTATTGAATCCAAGACTAGGCAGATTTGTTTCTTAAAAGAAGAAATCTCTTTTAAAACCCTTGAATCTCAACTCTCCCAACCAAAGATTCAGGACAAAATTAAAAATCTTTTGAACCAAATTGAGAAGTCTATTTGTTCAGATTTGCCTCATGCTTTCTGGAATAGGAAAGAACACGTCGTTGATCTTCCTTATGAAAAGAATTTCAAAGAATCAAAAATCCCTACAAAAGCCCGCCCAATTCAAATGAATGAGCAGCTTTTGCAGCATTGTCAAAAGGAAATAAAAGATCTTTTGGATAAAGGATTAATTCGTCCTAGCAAGAGTCCTTGGTCTTGCTCTGCTTTTTATGTTAATAAGCAAGCTGAAATAGAACGAGGAACCCCTAGGCTTGTCATCAATTACAAACCTCTGAATGAAGCCTTACAATGGATTCGTTATCCTATCCCAAACAAAAAAGATTTACTTAGTAGGTTAAATTCTGCAAATATTTTCTCAAAATTTGATATGAAATCCGGTTTTTGGCAGATTCAAATCACCGAATCAGACCGATACAAAACAGCATTTACAGTTCCATTTGGACAGTACGAATGGAATGTAATGCCTTTTGGTCTGAAAAATGCCCCATCTGAATTTCAAAAAATTATGAATGATATTTTCAATCCATATTCAGATTTTGCAATCGTTTACATTGATGATGTTCTAATTTTTTCCCAGACTTTACATGAACATTTCAAGCATGTTAAAACTTTCATGTACATCATCCAAAAAAATGGTCTTGCTGTCTCTAAGTCAAAAATTGTTCTCTTTCAAACAAAAATCCGTTTTCTTGGTCATATAATCTTCCAAGGCACTATAACTCCAATTGAAAGATCAATTTTGTTTGCAGAAAAGTTTCCAGATTATATTCTTGATAAACCTCAGCTCCAGAGGTTCCTAGGTTGTCTCAATTATGTTTCGGATTTCATCCCAAATCTTAACAACCTCATTAAGCCTCTCCATGATAGGCTTAAGAAAAATCCTCCACCTTGGACAGAAAAACATTCTGATATTATCAGGTTCCTTAAAACCAAAGTCCTCAATCTTCCTTGTCTTTACTTACCGGTTCCTCATGCATTCAAAATAGTGGAAACAGATGCATCAGATTTAGGATATGGCGGTATCCTAAAACAAAAACTGCATGATAAAGATTGTATCATTGCATTTACATCCAAACATTGGAATAGTACTCAACAAAAATATTCCACTATCAAAAAAGAAATTTTAGCTATTGTTTTATGCATCACAAAATTTCAATCTGACTTACTCAACCAAAAATTTTTAGTCCGAGTTGATTGTAAATCAGCTAAAGATGTTTTACAAAATGATGTTAAAAATCTTGCATCAAAACAAGTTTTTGCCAGGTGGCAAGCTATTTTAAGCGTCTTTGATTTTGATATTGAGCATATCAAGGGCAACTCAAACTCTCTCCCTGACTTTCTCACACGTGAATATTTGCAGGGAGATAAACAGATAGAAGATGCCTAAAAAGGCAACCTTGGCCTCAGCAAGAGGCAGAGGCATTCGCCTAGCCCTACCAGGGCCAATCAGAAGATCTGGGTCTAGTACCCCAACAGAATCAAGTACCCAACAACCTACTCAACAATCTGGGTCATTTACCCAACAACTCACCCAAACCCAACAAGCTGGGCCATCTACACAACAAACCACCCAAAAATCTTTTGAACCACAAAACAACCAAGCCAAACAATCCAAAGCAGACTATGCCATCCCAATCGAAACCCTCCTAGCCTTACAGGACCAGGGTCTCACTAAACTCAACAAAAAATCTTGGGCCGACCTTTGCAGTGAGTCCGATGAAGAAATTGACCTATCTCAATTAATATCTCAGGTAGCCAATCGTAGAACAGTCATCCAAATAGGAAAACAAAAGTCTGTCGTCTCGACACCCCAAACATCCTCAACCAATACCAAAACTCAAAAAACCCAGACCAATTACATATCTACAAACAAAACCGCAAATATTATCCACATAGAACCTGAATTCTGGGATAGCTCTCCAAACAAAGTTATCCCAAAGATTTTCCCTACTGGATTCCACTTTAGGCCCTTAGCACCTAATAAAACTCGCCATTTCTACGAATTCATCTTAATAGATACTGACTCAGTATCTATTAAACATTACAAGGATAAAACCAATCCCGAACTTATAACCCATTCAACCATTCAAATTCTCAAAATTTTATCCCCAAAGCAATTTGGGAACAACCTAAACAAAATTCAAAAATTTTCTCAAAATTATGACCCAATAGGTTTTAATTATTGGGACTACATGGAAGCCTGGACTAAAGTATTTTGGTTTCAAAATACTCAGTTCAGACATTCATGGTTAATTTATTTTAAAAGAAAAATCAATTATGTTTTTCCAAATTGGTTCTACCAATGGTGGGACTTCTTTGGACCAATCCAAGAAATTTTACCCTCACCAATAGATGAAGGGTATAAACTTTTTCAATCAAACTTTAACAATCAGGAAACATGTGTTCCTGTAATGTTAAAATTTTTCTCAACATTTTCATTGGCATGGGTATTCTCATGGCAATACAGGTATGCAAAACCAAACCACCCCAAATCATTTCCAATCCTTCAAAGACATGGTTATGTCAAATGGTGGTCTCAATTTGATGCCTCAATGGCCTATCCAGAGAAGGTCAGAGAATGGTTCAAATCCAATCCTGAAAGTCAAAAGATTTCAGATCCAGAAACTGCCCTGTTCCTCAATCAAAAAGCCCAAATTGCTGCAGCCCTTGCAGGAGCTCAATCGAAAGAAACTCTAACAAAACACCTTCAGCAAATCATGCAGATGATTGAAGAAGACAAAAAACACAAAGATGATCCCACTTCCTCAGCAGAATCCTCAAGCAGTTATAACCAGAATGAAGACGACTGCTTTGGAATCGACCTAGGAGAGGATTAGTCTTTAATCTTCAAAAAATCCATGTAATCAAAAAATCCATTGTTAACTTGTACTGTAGAAATAGTACCGGTAACGTGCACCTGTACTGTAGAAACAGTAGAATATCCAATTATAAAAGGAAGCCTTGCATTCATTGAGAGGCACCCCTTAAGTTTAGATATCATAGAGAGAAGTTAGAGAGAGAGATTCAGAGAGTTCCCTTGTAAGCTCTCCAGCTCTTCTTCTTCCCTCTTCTTTATTTCAATCATTCAATAAAACTTTCAATCAGTTCTTTATTTTCGAGTCTTCATATTTACATTTCTGCAGCTGCATATGTGAGCGGACTACCGCCACATCTAACTTCATATTTATTTTCCTGCTCTTGCATCTATCATAAGCATATGCGTGCGGACTACCGCCGCATCTAACTTCATATTTACTTTCCTGCGCTTGCATCTATCATACTGCATCCATACTAACCCTGTATACTCCTTCTTCCCCTTTCCCTCCTTGATCCAAACTCGGGACATCTGGTATATATATATATATATATATATATATATATATATATATATATAATTCAAGCAAGTTCTATGAAAAGTTTTCACTCAAATTAATTGGTGCCTTATAGATAGAAATCTCAAAGAATCTCCTTATTTTGACTAAGCTTATTATATATATATATATATATATATATATATATATATATATATATATATATATATATATATATATATATATATATATATATATATATATATATATATATATATATATATATATATATATAGGTACTTGTGCCAGCCATGGTGCTCTCCAGACTATTTGATCATCAGTCAAGTTTTGGAAGAAAGAAATCCACTGTGCTTTGCCCATGGTTTTATCCCGAAATGAATAGGTTTAGCAAGAATGCCTTCTTCGTACAGAACATTAAATCTACGAGGGGGAGGAATTTCTCATACTCGAAAGAGGAAGAATAGTATAAGAAGGGGACGCATAAGGAGGGGCTAGTGCACGTTAATCAGAACTTGCTAAAATAAATATATATATATATATATATATATATATATATGTGTGTGTGTGTGTGTGTGTGTGCATAATTAAGAGAATGAAACAAAAATCCTAAAAATCTAAAAAAAATGAAATGCAAAAGTTCTAGGATTTAGAAGTTTGTCACCCAAAAGTGTCGACCGGTCGGACGACCTCCGCACACTTAAAAGTTTGCACCGTCCTCGGTGCATTCAAAGATGAGCAAGGGGGTACGGCGACTCTCCGGATTGCTATCTTCAGCTGATAGGTTGATGAGCGGATAATTTATACGCTTTTTGGCACTGTTTTTAGTATATTTTAGTTAGTTTTTATTGTATTTTTATTAGTTTTTATTTAAAATTCACTTTTCTGGACTTTACTATGAGTTTTTGTATTTTTCTGTGATTTCATGTATGTTCTGGCTGAAATTGAGGGACCTGAGCAAAAATCTGATTCAGAGGCTGAAAAAGGATTGCAGATGCTGTTGGATTCTGACCTCCCTGTACTCGAAGTGGATTTTCTGGAGCTACAGAAGTCCAATTGGCACGCTCTCAATTGCGTTAGAAAGTAGATATCCTGGGCTTTCCAGCAATATATAATAGTTTATACTTTGCCCAAGATTTGATGGCCCAAACTGGCGTTCCAAGTCAGCTTAAGAATTCTGGCGTTTAACGCCAGAACTGGCATAAAAGCTGGAGTTAAACGCCCAAACTGGCACAAAAGCTGGCGTTTAACTCCAAGAAAAGTCTCTACACATGAAAGCTTCAATGCTCAGCCCAAGCACACACCAAGTGGGCCCCGGAAGTGGATTTTTACACTAAACACCCTAGCTTACTCATTTTCTGTAACCCTAGGTCACTAGTTTACTATAAAAACTACTTTTAGTGATTCATCTTGTACCTCATGACACTCTACACATTTCATATTGTATCTTCTACGGCATGAGTCTCTAAACCCCATTGTTGGGGGTGAGGAGCTCTGCTGTTCTTCATGAATTAATACAATTACTACTGTTTTCCATTCTATCACGCTTGCTTCTATTCTAAGATATTCATTCGCACTTCAACCTGATGAATGTGATAATCCGTGACACTCATCATCATTCTCACCTATGAATGCGCGCCTGACAACCACCTCCATTCTACCTTAGATTGAATGCATATCTCTTAGCCTCATGATTTAGATCAGAGTCTTCGTGGTATAAGCTAGAATTATTGGCGGTCATTCCTGAGATCCGAAACGTCTAAACCTTGTCTGTGGTATTCTGAGTAGGATCTGAGAAGGGATGACTGTGACGAGCTTCAAACTCGAGTGTTGGGCGTAGTGACAGACGCAAAAGGATCAATGGATCCTATTCCGACATGATCGAGAACCGACAGATGATTAGTCGTGCGGTGACAGCGTATTTGGAACATTTTCACTGAGAGGACGGGAAGTAGCCATTGACAACGGTGATGCCCAACATAAAGCTTGCCATGGAAGGAGCCTTGCGTGCATGAAGAAGAAGATAGTAGGAAATCAAAGATTCAGAAGACAAAGCATCTCCAAAACCTCAACCTGTTCTTCATTACTGCATAACAAGCATTTATTTCATGTTCTTTTACTCTTTACAATTAAATATGAGAATTATTGATATCCTGACTAAGAGTTACAAGATAACCATAGCTTGCTTCAAGCCGACAATCTCTGTGGGATCGACCCTTACTCACGTAAGGTATTACTTGGACGACCCAGTGCACTTGCTGGTTAGTTGTGCGGAGTTGTAAAAGTGTGATTGTAATTTCGTGCACCATAGGTCAACCGGTGCTGTGTGTTCTTTATTTTTACTTCCATTTTTGCTTATGGTGCATCATGCATGAAAAACAGAAAATAACACCATGAGATAAGAAGATATAAAAACAAGGAAGCATACATTGTTGGAATGAGGTACTAATCACTAGAACTGAGTGAGTGGATTAGTGTGACATTAATGACAAATATGTGTGTGAATTCTAAATTGCGCGCCTTTTAGAACGCATACTAGCATAAAAAGCGATGTCACAAAAGAAGCATGCACTTTACTCATCCTTGGGTGCTTGAGATGCTTTAAGTAAGCTTGTAAGGTAAAACAAGCATTAAAGAAGCATGAAGACATTCAAGCTATAAGCATATGGATGCATATGATCGTGAAATACAATGCATTAAGGTAAATGCACACCATCCAATGTCAAGAGATTTCCTAATCAAAGAATAGGGTTCACATCACATGGTGGCCAAATCATGCAATTCAAGAAAAGTTACAAGCTCGAAGGCAACTCTCATCACTTGGTATTCTTAAAAGGTAAGCATGAAAAACTCAAAACCAAGTAGCAAAATATAACCTCAACAATAGAATCCAACAAAGATTATAAACATAATGATGTTAAGATAACATCCTTTTTTAATACTCAGCAACAATTAATGGTAAACAAGAATAACAATCCAACAATTACAATGAAAAAGAGAAAATGAAATGAAAACTAACAAAAACTAACTAATCAACTAACTAACTAACTAATTAGTTAACTAAAATAAATGGTTATCAATGGTGTTTGGGAGTGTTGGATGTGGGGTAGAAGAAGGGAAGAAGAAAGGAGAAGGAAAGAAATGGAAAGAGGAGAAGAAAAGAGATGTGTTGAAGGAAGGACATACGCGCGTACGCGCGCATGGTGCGCGCGCGCGGATGGTGCGCGCGCGCGGATGGTGGTGCAATGGACGCGACGCGTACGCGTACATGGCGCGTCCGTGTCGATGGCTTATTTCGAGAGTGACGTGTACGCGTCATGTACGCGTACGTGATAGTGAAGATTTGCTCGATGGTCTAGAATTTCTCTTATAGAAATAAGGACTTCGTTGCAAGCATAGCTCCAAACCAACAAACAATTCTCACATCAAAAATTTTGTTGTCACAAGTAACATACCCCAAATAAGAATTAACCGAAGTATTTGAACTTTGGGTCGTCTCACAAGAAATTGCAATGAAATGCTCAATTATTGGCTATGAAGATGCAGGGGGGTTTGGTTGATAGAAGGGGCAATAAAATAAATGACAAGAAAAGTAAAGAGAGCAATTAAAGAAAGCATTTAATAAAGAGAGACATTCATGGCAAGGTTTGAGATCATAGGCTTTCTATCCTAGTCATTAATCACAACAATATTTAACAAGAATTTATCTTATTTCGTCATCTCCAATGTTGGAAGAAGGTGTAAGTTATCTTCCATTAGAGAAAGTCAAACAAGACTAGTTAATCTCAAATCAAAAATCCTAATCAACTCACTAATTGAATTAGCAAGAGATTAGAGTCATTGAAAATGATATTAACTAACAACTCTAGATCACCAATGTAAATTGGGTATTCATGACTCAAGATTGCCCAATTACTCTTCCCAAGCCAAGAATGCTCAAAATCTACTCTAAAGCCCAACCAAGCATTTTGTCAAACACTTGGTGGGTACAAACGGAAAGCCTGGTAAATGTGCAAGAATAATAAATCTACCAACTACCAATTGCGAGAAAAGTAAATTCATAATTCAAATCATCAATAAAGAAACATCAACTATCAAATCTCATTAAAAGAAAATCCAAATCCAACATGAGTTCATCATCACAAAAGAGAGCAAAAAGGGAAATTAACACTACAAATCATGAGAATGAAAGAGTAGAAGCATGAAATTGTAAAGAGAATAAGATGAAAACATGTAATTGAACCTAAATCTAGAAGAGATTAACCTAACCTAATTCTAGAGAGAAGAGGGAGCTTCCCTCTCTAGAAACTAACCTACATGATGCCAAAACTACAAACAATTGCTCCCATCTTTGCCCAAGCTTGAATTCTACATGAAATAACATTAGAAATGAGTTGGATTGGGCCCAAAATGAGCTAGAAATCGCCCCCAACAAGTTGCTTAAAGTGGACCCTCTGTAATACCCGGTCTAACCAAAATTTAGTAAATAATAAGTTAAATAGGAGCGAATATGGTTGGAATATTTGGCAATTGGAATTTGATAATTTAAATACGATATTTGGATTCAGTGAATTTTTCCGAGTCGGAAAATATAGTTTTCTGCGTAAAAGTGCGCAGTGAAATTTTGACCGGCAGTATCGGCTGAGATCTGTCTGGTACTACAACTGAGAAAATTGATTATGGGTAAATAAGATTAAGAAATGAGGAATTATAATTAGGAAATGTAGAAATATTTAAAGTGCGATTTAGAGCGCTAATCTTAAAGGTTTTAGCCCAAAATTGGGCCAATGGACAAAAATAAATGAACCGGGCCTAAGTGGGCCCAAGACCCAACATATATAAACATTAGTTGTGAGCATTTCAGCTCATTTTACCCTAAAAAGAAGGGTTGGGGCGCTGATTTGAGAAGAGAGAAGAGAAGAGAGAAAACCTAACTCTCTTTGATCTTCAAACCACCATAACTTGAGCTACGGAGCTCCGATTGACGAGCCGTTTGCGGCCACGCGTTGCTCTTCTCATCCTCTACAATTCTATCTAAGTTTGGTGGTGAGTATTTCATTCATCTCTGCCCAGTTTTCGAAATTCCCCACTGTTACATGTTTTTGGGTAGTTAGTGTTGAAATCTTGTGATTTTGGATGTTTAGGGATACTCCAACATGGATTCTAAGTGGGTTCTATCCCTACTTCATATGGGCTGAGGTAAGAAGTGCTCAAACCCTTGTGATTTGTCATTTTTATGGGCCTTAGGTTGATGTATGTATGTGACATTGGTTATGTTAGTGTATTTGGTGATGTTGGTGCACAATTGGGAGATTGGTATTGCTTGAGGAGCTTTGGTAAGGCTTGGAGCTAAGGTTGGTGAAGAATTCCAAAGAAGAGGCTCAATTGGTTTGGCTACAAGAGGTATGGTTTAAGTTTCATTTAAGTACCGTGTGTTGTGATGAGAATTCCTAGGCTAGATGCCCCTAGGATTAAGTTTGGATTGTGTAAATGGTTGGTGCTAATATGCATAGTTGATATGTAATGTGAATTAATGATTGGGTTGAGAATTGTGTGACCTTGTATGCTTGGTGTATTGAGAATTTGATGTACTGGGTAATGAGTATTGATTTGTGGTTTATGCATTTAAATTGTGAAAATTAGGCCGGAGGCCGTGAATTTTGGGCCGGAGGCCGGAAAGAGGTAAGAAAGGTAAGTCGATGTGTGCATTGTATGATGGCACAAGTGATTGGATGAATTTCAGATAATGAATATATGAATGATTAGGTTGGTTATTGAATAATAAGGTTTGAGAAGTTGAAGTGTGGAATTTGGTAATTTTGGGTGAAATTATGTAGACGAGGTATGTTTGGTTCGGTTGAGATATATTATGTGATCTTATATGTGATTATGATTATTGATGCCTTGATGGTATGATGATGCATTAGAGATATGTATGTTGTGATATATGCTTGGGGAATGATTAAGGTTGATTTGTGGGTGAAATCACGTGATAGTGAGTATGATATTGATTACGTATAATGATGGTTGATTGGAAATGGTATTATTGGAAATTGGGATGAGGAAGGATGTATGACATGATATTGTGTTTGTCCTTTAGCCATTTGATTGAGAAGTGTTAAAATGGTTAGATGTGGTTTTGGGAATTTTTGGTAAAGTGTCAATGTGTGAGTTGAGGATGGCTTGATGTGGATTTTGGTACATTTTGATTGATTTCAAAAAGGGTTGAAATTGGCATGTTTTGGTTGATTTTGAAAAGAGTTGAAAATGGCTTGTTTTGAAAATGGCACCTAGTGGTTTTGTATGAAAATATGGTTTTTGGGCATACTTTGACGGGACATAACTTGGACTACGGATCTCTGTTTTGTGCCAAATCTATTTAAAAATGAAATTGGATCCGAGATGTCCATGCCGTTTGAAGAACGGGTGAAAAATGATTTAAAATGAGAAAGTTATGTCCGTCGGAAGATTGGGGGTTGAATCTGTAAATTCTGCAGCTTTTAACTTAGAAATTTTTAGCAGAATGACCCTCCACGCATAGGCGAACTTGGCGCGTACGCGTCGTTCTTCAAGAAGGCAATATCCACGCGTGCGCGTGGTGTGCGCGGGCGCGTTGATGCGCTGCACCAAATGCCCAGCTATTTTCCCGAGAGTTGTGCCAGAGTTGTGCCAGTTTTGTGCCTGGGGCGCAAGAGCACCCACGCGTACGCGTGGCTGACGCTTGCGCGTCGTTTGGCTATTTTTCAACCCGCGCGTCTGCGCGTATGACGCTTGCGCGTCGATGAGTTTTGTGGCCATCCACGCGTGCGCGTGGATTGCGCGTACGCGTGGCCCTGTTTTCATGCCAAAGTTGATTTTTGAGTTTTAAAAGCCAAATCTCATACTTCTAAGCCTCCGATCTCACCTCTTATGTATTAAATCATTCTGATATGCCTAGCAATGAGCTAGGGGATGTGGTAACTTGCGAGTGAAGCAAGGGAAAAAGTTATGATCAATGATGATCAAAGATAATTATATGAGATATGGAGGATGACGGTAGAAGTACCGTGTATGCCATGAGCCGGAGGGCTATATTTATTGATAAATGGCCTGTTCTTGATTGGACCATGAGCTGGATGGCTGAGTTATTGCCGGGTTACGGCAAAGCCATTATTGTTTATGGATGAGTATGAATGCATATATGATTAATGAATGAATATGTTAAATGGATAATAATGAAAAAATATTGAAATGTGATGTGCGACCCCGGGTAGTAGGCAGTGGCGTTGTCCACTTGCTCCGGGTATGAGACGGGAAAGGAGGATTATGATAAACGAGTTTAATCGTGGGGTTTTGAATAAATGTGTATTTGTGATACCTGGGTAGTAGCAAGGGTCGTGGTTCGTCCCGCTTGCTCCGGATCATTGTCTGAGGATTGATAATAATGAAGGGTGATTATGAATAAATGTTTATTTGTGATACTTGGGTAGTAGCAAGGGTTGTGGTTCGTCCCACTTGCTCCAAGTTAATGTTTGAGATTTGATAACAATGAATGTTGATAATATGAATTGAGATTGAATGAATATATGTTTGAGATGCCTGGGCAGTAGCAAGGGTTGTGGTTCGTCCCACTTGCTCTGGGCCAATGCTTGAGATACCTGGGTAGTAGCAAGGGTTGTGGTTCGTCCCACTTGCTCCAGGTCAGAGATTGCGACGCCTGGGTAGTAGCGGCAGTAGTGGTGAATCCACTCGCTCCAGGTTGAGCTTTTAGACACCCGCCTGGGTAGTAGCCGCAGTAGTGATTATTTCACTGGCTCTGGGTTGAGCGGGCAGTAGCAAGGGGGTTGTAGCTCAAACCTACTTGCTCCGCAAGGGGTGTTTCTGTCCAATGGTTAGCTACCAGGACATGTCGGGTTGGCTATATAACCGACAGATGATATCATTAGCCATAGGGCAGACATTCATCATTTGCATATGTTTGAATTGTTTGGGTTTGCCATTTGTCTTGGATTTCTACATCATATATGCCATGTTACCTGACTATATGCTACTTGTTCTACTTGTATCATGTTTGTGTATTACTTGCCTGTATTGCTTGTGTTTGTACAACTGAGAGGCCCCTCATGCTGCTGTCGGTGGGTGTGAGGGCTGTTCTTGATGGGATGAATTGATGATGCGATTGCATGATGATGTATTGATATAGAACTGCTAAGGCAGAACAACTGGTGATGGTTTTGCTTATGATTCTGAGTCTGATTCGTGGAAGAGCCAGCGAGTTGGGAAACATGTGAAACATGAATTGAATTTAGCACTCCCTTATGACAGTTGCCTATTCATGGATTAGCGAGAACCTAGGATGAATAATTGGTGAAGAAGTTTAGGATGCTTAGTGAGTTTTTGTTGCAGTACATTGAATTTATTTGGCACTTTTACCGTACTGGGAACCCATGGGCCCGGGGTTCTCATTCCGTATATATCTCTTATTTTTCAGATACAGGTCCAGGTGCTCAGAAGTGAGTTGTGGGTCGTCTGAGAGACGGCGAAGATCTTTATTTCCTCTACCTTGTGTTTTGATTAGAATCTCTCCACCTTTGTTTTGGAAAGTTTATATTATGTATTGAACTCTTTGAATTTGCCTATAGAGGCTCTCATGTTTCCTTCGGGAGAGATTAGGATATACTGTTGTCAACTAATTTCATAATGTACTCTAGCCGACCTAAACTTTGCGGGTCGCGACTAGTAGCTACTTACTTATGTTATATATATCTATCTGTTATCTATCTCTTAATCTCCTCTACGCCTTGTCCGTATATCGTTTTCGGCTTCACGGTTTATCTTTTGTTGTCGAAACGTGAGAGATACGTCTTCGCAATTTTATTTCTACTCTTTTCAGGCTTCTCGATTAATACTCCTTTCGAAATTACCTATATTTATTTATTAAAAATCCACCTGAGAGTCGTACCACCGTAATATCATTGACTTATGACTCGAGCATAAGGATTTGAATATTAGGGTGTTACACCCTCACTGATCCATCAGCGCGTGCACGTCATGTGCGCGTACGCGCCCCTATACGTTAGGAAACTATGGCAAATTTTATATCATTTCGAAGCCCCAGATGTTAGCTTTCCAACCCAATTAGAACCGCTTCATTTGGACCTCTGTAGCTCAAGTTATGATCGATTGAGTGCGAAGAGGTTAGGCTTGACAGCTTTGCGGTTCCTTCATTTCTTCACGAGTTCTCCCACTTTGCATGCTTTTCTCCTCAACTCTTCTATCCAATACTTGCCTTATGAACCGAAAATCACTCGACAAAATACATCAAGGCATCGAATGGAATTAAAGTGAATTGAATTCAGCTATTTTAAGACCTAAAAAGCATGTTTTCACATTTAAGCACAAATCAAGGGAGAATTGCAAAACCATGATATTTCATTGAATAAATGTGAGAAAAGGTGATAAAATCCCCCAAATTAAGCACAAGATAAACGACAAAATTGGAGTTTATCAAATCTCCCCACGCTTAAACTAAGTGTAACGACCCAACTTCCAGAACGTCATGATCGTACCGAAAGTAAGGCGTTACTAACCTACTTCCATTTATTAACTATTTACTATTGAGCCTTTAGTTCGATATCGCGATGTAGTTTTATAGAAAATTCCAGAAAATTTTGTTTCTGATAATCAAAATCATATATCAAACATTTCAAAGTAATAATAATCACATAATTATCAATAATAATATCTGTCATACAAAAGATTTCAAATGAAGCTCAGATACAAATCCTATCCCTCTGTATAAAATAAAAATCTTAAGCCATAAGGGCGAGGGAACTCTATGAAAGCAAATTAACTCATACACTTAACTCATGAATAAATTCTATAATCGCCCGTAGCTTCAAACAGTGTCTTCGAACCTGTGTCACTGAAAGGGTGGAAGATTTTGGGGTGAGAACAAACCACACGTTCTCAGCAGGGAATGGGAATGCCGTAAAAGTAATGATTAACATGCAAATAATTAACATACTCAAGGAAACTATATTTGTATCAAACCTTTTTGAAAATACTTTTGGTTTTACTTTAGCTAATTAATTACCTCCTTCAAAATCTCTAAACTCGAACAAATTCTAAATATGAAACTAATCACATTAACCATCTATCAGTCACATAATTAATTCTCAATCAAAACATCAATTCTTAATCAATTTAATACATTCACAAACTAATAGTACAAGCAAGAGATTCAGTTCAACATACAAACAAGTCACAGCAAGACAAACAGCACAATCACAGGGAAGTACAATGAGCAAACCCAATCAAATGCAAATGCGCAAACAAGGATGATGCATGTCTAGCCCTAGTGCAGATAATGAGCTCATTTGTCGGTTACATACCCGCTCCTGACGTTACCCAGCAACCTCTGTCTGGATAAGACTTTCCTGCTGGCAATACCCACTGCAAGCAACCTTTGTCTTGCATGGTATAGACTGCAAGCAACCTTTGTCTTTTGGGTAAGTGAGCTAAATGAAATGATGACCTCAATCATATAAATGCATGTATACATGGAATAATAGACATAAAGAATCAAACAAATCAAAGATCACAACATAGAAAGAGACAATGCACACAAGAATGGAAATAAATGGTTATATGATGTAACCACACAATTAGGCTCAAAACTCACATGCTTGTGTTCTTAACTCAAAAACCATGTTCCAAAATAAATTCTTCAAGCAAGTTCAACAAGAAAAAAATTTTTCAAATTGGTAGGGTGCCCTAGAACAATTTTTCTTGGAAAGAAATCATCACCCTAACCAAGTAGTCCTAACATAAAAAGAAGTGGTAAAATATGTACAAATTCTAACTATCTTGCAACCTATCATGCAATGAAACAACTAGCTAACAAAGACAAAAATTGAAAAAAATTGGTGTTGAAAAAAAAAATTGTTACCCATGGAGATCGGTCGAATGACCTCCCCACACTTGAGGATTGCACCGTCCTCGGTGCAAGCAAAGAAGAGCAATGTGGATGGGTTGAAACAACTGATGAGCTTCTTCAAAAAGTTGTGCAGATCACTTGTTCGTTGCCCCATTTCGAAACTTTTCCTTTCTCCCTTCTTGGTGGCCAACCTAAAAGGAAAGAAAAGGAAAGAAGAATTAAGCCTATGACAAAGATCTTAAGCAAATATGACATAGGCGGGGCTAATGCCAAATAAGAATAGGGTCCTCACTACATGTTAGCTACGCATGTAAGTGAGAAAACAATATAAGCTAAGGCAAATTAACTAACACTTGATGCAAGAGTAAAGACAAAGCATGAAGAGCACTCAGAAGCATCAAGTTCAAATAGAAAGAGTGGGTCATGAAAGGCATGCAAGTTCATATCAATGCACAAAGAATATAAGGGTCATACAAGATTAAGCATTGATTCAAAAGTTTCATCACCCAACAATATCAAAAAAGTCAAGAAGCGCCAAGATTAACCAAGAAATTCTCAACAATTGAGTAAGAAAATGCAACACCATTATTCAAATAAGAAGCTCAAAAAGAAAGTAAAAACAAGCTATAAAAACAAAATTAAAATGCAAAGAATGAAAGTATGCGAATGCAATGGGCAAAAGAAAATGGAAGAGGAGAAAAAAAATCTTTTTTTTTGCGACGCGGACGCATCTTGCACGCCCACGCGCCGATGCGCAGATTGGCAGAAGGACGCGTACGCGCCATGTGCGCTTACGCGTGGGTGAGTTTATGCGCGGGGCACAGTGTCAACCCAAGGTTGGCCCAACTCTCTGGAACACGTACCAGGAGGGCAGGTGGCGCTATCGGCGCACGCGCGCATTGCGCAATTAGCATCAAGGACGCGTACGCGCCAGGTGCGTGTACGCGCGGGTTGGTTTTTGCCTCAGGCATGGTACTGGCGCAGTGTAGGCGCAACTCTCGGGTCAATGTATGGAGGGATGAAATTTTTCAATCAACGCGTACGCGCACATGGTGCGTGCGCGTGGAGGGGTGAAAATGCTTAATGCACACGTACGCGTGCAGTGCGTGTACGCATGGATGGTGCTCTGTTTTTCAAAATTTTTCTATGTTTTTGCACCAATCCAAGCATTCTAAACCTCCAAACAGCTACCAAAACACCATAATACCTTATTTAGCCTACTAAACTACCAATTATACTCAACAAACTCAACAAAATATGAAATTAAACTAATTACCAATATGTACAAAAGGTAAAAATGAAAAGAATTTACCATGGTGGGGTGTCTCCCACCTAGCACTTTTGTTTATTGTCCTTAAGTTGGACTTATGGGGAGCTCCTCTTAAGGTGGCTTGTGCTTAAAGCTATCCTTGAACATCTACCAATGCTTGAACCTCCAATAAGCTTTAGTCTTCAAAGATGATTACTGACGTGGTAGAAATTGGCGGGTTAAGAAATTCTTATAAGAGATACGTTGCAAGTATAGTTCTTAACTAACAAAAATCCGCTTATCAATTTAGAAGGGTTGTCACAAAATTAGAAATAAAATACTGGGAGTATGAATCCCAGGTCGTCTCCCAACGAGTTGCAGAAAGGTGTGCTATTTTATTAATCAGATGTTTTCAAAAAATGGTTTTGAGTTGGTAAACAGGAAATTAAATCAGAGAATTTATGTAATTCAAATAAGGATCTTGACCGGGAGTAAATTAGTTGGAAGCCCTATCCTTGTTTGATTTCTCCTAAGATTAATTGATAATTGAAGGTTGTCTGCTCAGTTATCCCTTACCGGATAAAGGAAAGTTAAGCAAGTTGGAAGTCAGTTTCTACTCACAAGTTCTAATCCTCTCCCTTGGGAAGGACTAGTGTCAGTGACTAGAGGGCGACCCAACGCTAAACCCAATTATAATCTTACTCTTGAGCATTCCAACTCAAGGTTTTCCTTTCAACCAACTCCCAATCAAGTTATGGAACTACTCGCTCATTATGAATGTAAACTTCGCAAAATAAGAAAAGGGAATAAAGAAAGACATGATGAATAATAATCAAAAGGATCAATTAAAAATAAAAGTAGTTCTTATATTAATAAATTCTAAAAATAATTCAATAGTAACTCTGAACAAATTAAGGATATGAAAGAGTGCGTTTTGCCTTGCCACGCGTGTGTGTCGTCCACGCATTCGCATCACTTGTGCAGTTTCCAATCCATGCGTTCGTGTCAGGCATGCGAGCGCGTCACTGCAATTTCCTCTAATTCGCGCGGTCGAGTGAGCCATGCGTCTGCGTCGCTTCTCGCTGGTCATCTCCTCAATTTCTTGTGTTCCTTCCATTTTTGCAATCCTCCTTTCCAATCTCTAAGTCATTCATGCCCTGTAAAGCCTGAAACACTTAACACACGGATCACGGCATCGAATGGAATAAAGGAGAATTAAAATACATAGTTAAAAATCTCTAGGAAGCAAGTTTTCAACCATGGAGTAATTTTGGGAAGGAATTGTAAATACATGCTAATTTAATGAATAAGTGGGTAAAGATTTGATAAAACCACACAACTAAACACAATATAACCCACAAAATAATGGTTTATCAACCTCCCCACACTTAAATATTAGCATGTCCTTATGCTTAGTTGAAGGAGATAATATAAATGAGTAGGAACATGTAAAACTCATGCAATGCAATGCAACCTATATATGTGAATACAACTATATGATTCTTGTTCACTTGGTCAAAAGTAAATAAGCTCTTCAAGAAAATCACAAATCGAATTCCACTAATTCAATTCTTATACAGTAACAACAGATAAAAATGCAAGAAGGTAGCTCATGAAAGCGGAGAACATAAAATTTAAGCATTGAACCCTCACTGATGATGTATGTATGCTCTAGTCTCTCTAGTGTATAGGTTAATCACTCTATCCTTCTCTAATCATGCTTTCTAATTTTTGTTCTTCACCTAACCAATCAACAGCATTTAATGTACCAATGCAAACATCATGAGGTCTTTTCAAGGTTGTAATGGGGCCAAGGTAAGGGTAAGGGCATATATATGGCTAAGTAAGCTTATAAATTGAATCTTTAATTAACCCAAGCTTTCACCTAACACACATATATATTCTTTATAACTCAAATCTCACACCTAGCTACCTAAAATTTCCTTTTCACATTCCATATTCCTTTTATTCAATCGTAGTACCTGTAACAACCCTGATTTTCGAGTACGCGAGATCTTTTCTAAAGGCACGGATTTCTCCGGAAGATCAGTAAAGGGAACACCTCTTCTATATCAACAAGTATCTCAATCCTCATTGTCATTATGTCATCCTTAAGCTAGAACCTTTTCTGAGGCAAGCTCGATAACGCGGTCACGAAGAACCTAGTTTTTGAACCGTATCGGTTAGGAGTTTTGATTCGGTTTTTCGTAAGTAGTCTCAGTTTGACGAACTGGACTCGATTCATGAGAAAAGAGAGATAATGGTATAATATTATCATTATATTAGTATTAGAATATGCTTGAATGATATTATAAGGTTACCTGGTCTGTTTTTGTTAAAAACAGAAAATCGGTTTAACCAGGTTTACGGTTTATTGGTGCAGCTTAGCACCAGCACTCTCTGATGAATTTAGCAATGCTAAGGCCTCATTATACATGTTCTATTCTCATAATAAATATGTTACTAGTGTCATTTATGCTAGTAGCTCAGAAAATAATTTTTAGAGATGTTTTTACGAGTGTTCCGATACACCTAGTTTTAGTAGTTGTACCCCAGAGATATTTTAATATTATTTTAACCCACCTCCAAGCCAACCAATCACAACTCACCTTACACCCCCAAGACACTCCAAGGCTGGTCATTTACTCCCTTTGGCCGAAATTGAAAGGAGAGAAAAGAGAGAAACTTTCATGAACACTTAATCTTCAAAGCTTGATTTCTTCTGAACCAAAACTCAAATCAAAACTCCGATTTCACCAAAATGATTGACGTTAGAGATTTTTACCAGTAAAGAGATTCATAGAAATAGTTGCGTTGTAGATATAGTCTCTAAACCGACAAAAATCCCTTCGTACAAACATTTTAGGTGTCACAAGTAACAAACCTCTTTAGAAATTGTTAACCGAGTATTCAAACCTCGGGTCGTCTTCTCAAGGAACTGTGAGGAAGTATGTTCTTATTATTGGCTATAAAGGTTGTAATCGGGGTTTAGAAGATGAGAAGCAAGTAATTTAAATGACAAGTAAAGTAAATGGCAATTAAAATAAATAAATACTGTAAAGTAGACTTTTGGTAAGGTAAAAGAAGTTGGAGATCCAACGTAGTTATTTCGCTCAACTATAATGAAAGTTAAATCTAAACTCCACTTGGTCAACCTTTACTAAAGCAAAGGAGATTCAAGGGACTAATTAATCTAGCCTTTGAATCCTATTTTTTTTTTCTAAGAAAAGATTGGGATTATTTAAGTTCAGCTTAATTAGCAAGATAACGATTATCAATTATGTTGAGTTTAATAACTGTTGAGTTACTAAATTCTTAACCAGAACCAAAAGGGGAAAAAGTAAAATTGCTGGAATGATAAAAATATCCTTAGATGGGAAGCAATGGTAACTTAAATCAAAGAGAACAATCATAAACTGAAAATACCTCAATTATCATTAATTCAAATAACAGTCTGTAACATGGTAGAATTCATAGATCCAATTATAAAGGTAAATAGCCAACTTAGATATTGAAATAAATAAATAAAGTGAAAGGAAAATTTAAAACAAAGAAATATAAAACCTGGATTGAGAGTCACTCTTAAAATAAGAAGAAATCCTAAATCCTAAGAGAGAGAGAGAAAAGATCTCCCTCTCAACTAAATCTAAATCATTGAAAAGTAAAATATGCGAGCTCTCTTTGAATGGATGCATTCCCACACTTTATAACCTTTGGTCTATGCTGTCTGTACTTGGATTTGGGCCAAAAGGGGCTTCAAAAATCGCTATGAGCATTTTTTGCAATTTCTGGTGCGTGGCCTCTGTCACGCGTCCGCGTGGGTCATGCGGTCGTGTCATTTGGAGCTTTTCCTTGCCACGCGGTCGCGTCAGTTGTGCGACCGCGTCATGTGCGTTCTTCTTAAGGCGCGCGGTCGCGTCAGTCATGCGGCCGCGTCGCTACTGATTCGTGCTTGGCATGCGATCGCGTCATCCATGCGATCGCGTGGATACTAGTTTCCTTAAAGCTCCGTTTTAATTTCTCCTTCCATTTTTGTATGTTTCCTTTTCCGTCCTTTAAGTCATTCTGCCTTAGAAAATCTGAAACTACTCAACACACTGATCACGGCATCGAATGGAAATAAAGGTAATTAAATTAATTAATTTTAAAGCTTAGGAAACATGTTTTTCATTTACATCACATAATAAGGAAGGGAAAGTAAAACCATGTAATTAATGTGAATAAGTAGGTGAAGGATTGTATAAATCACTCAAATTAAGCACAAAAGAACTCATGAAATATGGGTTTATCAATGATCCTTTCTTCTTCCTCTACATAACCATGTGACTTATTAAGGCTGAAAATAAGGTGAGATGGCTGTCTCCCTCCCTCTTCAATTCGGTTTTCAAGTAAAACCATGCAAAACATGTGTTATCTTGATATTTTTCCTTAGGAATCATGCTTAACTTGACTTGAGGGCCAAGAAATGTGAATTTCCAGCAAGTCTAAGGTGAGATATCTCTTCCTAACATACTGAGTGAGATTTGGTCAGTTGAGAGTTTTTGGATTTAAAGTTGTTCTTGATGTGATTTAGGAGGAAAAAGTGCTAAAGGACCACCTGAAAGTTTAACCGAATTAGGAGCAGCAAAACTAGGTAGGGATTGACGAATTTAATCTTGATTGATTGTGTTTGAGTTGTGTGATTATGATATGGTTTGGCTGTGCTTGAAATTGATGATTTATATGAGTGATTCTTGCTGAAATTTTGGTGAAAATTTGATTAAATTTGATGATATTCAAGCTATGAATGTTGTTCTTGAGGGCTGCTGGAAAAATGAACCCTAGGCCTTAAATTGGGGTTCAATTTGTGATAAAATCATGTAGAAAATATGGGGTTTTAGTGGCTGGGAATTTATTATGAATTTTGGTAAAAATCGGTTGCTGAAAAGACTGAAAAACGGGTAAAAACAGAGAAAGAATCTGAAGAATATACGAAGAACATGAAGAACACTTTGAGTGTGGTGAAGAACATTGAAGAACACCTTTTAGATCTTAGAAAGGGCAAGGAAGTAAAATTTTTGGTGTTTAAGGGGTTATATGATAATTTCTGAAAGTTAGGGTGGTTAAAGTAGAAATATGAAAAGTTACGGATGGTAAAAAGTGAATTTTAAAGGTTAAAAGTAAAAGTAAGTTAATTTTCGAAAATTTAGTATTAAAATAATAAATAATAATAAAATATTAAATAATAATATTTAATTAAAAATAATATTTTAATATAAATAATAAAATAATGCGGAAAATGCAGTTTTCTGTAAAAGCTTTAGAAAGACAACTTTAAGTGCAGAATCTCATAATTACCTTCATAAAAAAATTAGGAAGTGGTAATAACATGATAGTGAGGCAAAGATAAAGAAAAGATAAAAAGTTAAAGAAAAGATAAAAACCAAAGAAAATTCTGTAAAGTTTTAATGACAGAAAAACAGATAGAAATTAGTGAACGAACTAGGGCAACATAGTTAGTCCTTGAGTTGCGAATAGGGTTAGGTATTATATGAAAAGATAAACTGTTTCAGTATAGACTTAATGAACCTATACTTGGAACAGACTAACTATTCATACCGAAATTTACATAAGCTTTAAATACATACGTTAAACAGAGAAATCAGAGCAGAGTAGAGAAACACAGAGAACAGGGCAACCAGAGTAAAGTAAAGAGATAAAGAGAAAAAGAGTAATATAGATACAGAGGAAAGAGTAATCAGAAAAAAGTAAAGAGATATAGAGAACAGAGTAATCAGAGCAGAGTAAAAAGACAAAGTGAAAAGAGTAATATGATAAAGAGAATAGAGAACAAGCAGAGGGCCTGTTGAAAGGTCATTTGTTGCGTTAAGGCAACTCCAGAGATATTTGTATATTCATCTGCTGCTTTTCTGTTGGCCCTAGAGGTCCTGTAGGTCCAAGTTCACCTACAGTGAGTTGTTATTCCTGTAGGACGAAGTTCACCTACAGTGAATATCAATTGTGTATCTCAGGGTGTTGCTCCTGTAGGCCGAAGTTCACCTACAGAGAGTTGTGATTCCTGTAAGCCGAAGTTCACTTACAGAGGTGTCATTTCTGTAGGCCGAAGTTCATCTACAGAAAGTTGTTGTGCTGTAATTAGACTATTTCTGTAAGCCGAAGTTCTCTTACAGAGGTGCCATTTCTATAGGCCGAAGTTCACCTATAAAAAGTTGTTATGTTGTGATTGAACTATTCTTGTAAGCCGAAGTTCACTTATGGGAGTGCTGTTTCTGTAGGCCGAAGTTCACCTACAGAGATAAAGCCATATCTAGGACTAGTTCCTAGGTAATGTCGGGATGCAGGGTGTAAACCGACACGTGAGCTCATGGCCTGCATAGGACAGACAAGCATCATACTTGGTTGTGCATTTCCTCTGTTATGATTGTTGTATGAATGTATGTTTTCCTTGTTTGTATTCTCTTCTCTGTGTTTGTGTTTTACTTTCTTACATTCTTCTGTTTGTGATCTGTTTTCAGTTTACTCTATTTTCTCTATTTATATGTCTTCTGTTTACTGCATTTCTATATTCTGCTATATGTCTGCTAAGCGACACAAATTAATGAACTTAACTAATAACCCCGGCCCTACTAAGAACTCCCCAGTTCTTACCCCTTCTTTCTCCCTTCCCCCTTCAGATGGAAGCATGAGTTCCCTTCCGTAATTTGCTGACAATCGTACGCAAAAAAAAAAAAAGATTCCACTCTAGGTAGTCTTCTGAGTCTAGAGTGAACTCCGTTTCTGTTTATATGTATATACTGTGAGACCAGCCAACGTCTGTACCCGTTCATATGCGCACTTTAACCTAAATCCTGTGTACGAGATTCCTATTGTGTGGCTACTTTATGAGGTACCAGAGAGACGTCATATGGCAACGTCTGATCGTGCAGAGGAATAGCAGATGATGTTCTATCTTTTGATGACGTTCCACCTGACTTAATTTGTGAAGACTTAGAATGTACTTTCCCTCAGTTTAGTAGTTTAGAGGGACTAGGTGAGTATAGAGTCTAGGCTAGCCTAGGCGCCAGCTTAGGGACTTCTTGAACAGGTCAGGGCCTAGGATGTTGTATGTATATATATGTATATAGTTATTATCTAGCTATATCTAGGGGTGTTCTAACTAAAAGTCTATACTCTAATAAAGCCTGAATCACTGAATGTTGTTGACTACCTGTGATATATTTATGTGTGGTTGTTTATAACTGTTTTATCTGTTATCAGTTCTGAATTGATTATGAATGATTTTGTTTATTAATTCAAACGTTTTCAAAAAAAAAGTACCTCGCAAACTAACTACGTTTTTAACAACGAATCAGGCTCATATAATAAATAATAGATAATAATTAGGATGACAAATTGGTAGCACTCAGTTTCCGGTATGTCCTAGGCGTACTAAAAATTGGGTCGTTACATATGCATTGATCCTTGAATTTTAACTTAGCATTGGGGTAATTGTTGTCCCCTTATTTATTTATTGACATTTTTTTTTATTATTATTTATTTATTTATTTGTTTTTTTTTTCAAAAATGAAAATAAACATAGCTTATCAATGCATATAGAATTTTAATTTTCTTTTATAGTTTCACATGAGTAGGTACCCAAATTCCCATTATATTATCATGACACATTCCCTTATTATCTTTTGTTCCCACAATCTTCCCATACTCAATTAACACACAATTCTATCTTAAGCTAACCAAAGATTCAATTTGAATATATAATTATTTTTCTGCTTAAGGCTAGTGATGTGGTAAAATACAGAACAAATGGGAATTAAAGGCTCAAAGTGGCTAACAAAGGTAATTGAAAGGGTAGGCTTAATTTTGATAAGTGAGCTAAACAAATAATGGCCTCAATCATATGCAAGCATATAAATATATTAAACATTGGACATATAGGATGAAACAAAATATAGATTACAATCATAGAGAAGTAAACACACAAGAATAAAATAATTATGGTTAAATAATGTAACCATGTATCTAGGCTCAAAGTCTCACAGGTTGTGTGTTCTTTAGCTCAAAAACCATTTTCCAAATACAACTTCAGGCAAATTTAACATAAAAATTTTGATTAAAATTAGTAAAATTTTGTTTTAAAAATAGAGTCTTAGAAGAAACTTATTATCTTTTCAATCAAGTAGAACATGCATGCAACTAACCTATTACTATGCAATTTATCTTATTCTACAAAGAAAAACTAACTAAATATCCTATTTTATTGGTGTTAAGGAAGAGAAATTACCTCCGGAAGTCAGGTACTGACCGACCTCCCCACACTTAAGGCTTTGCACCGTCCTCGGTGCCATCTGTCAGGAACAAAGGTGGGCTGGTAGCAGTATCTCCACAGTCGGGACCGTCATGGCTCTCTGTGCTGGTAAACGAAGTGGAGTCCGGGGTGTCTGAGTCTCGGTATTTTCCCTTAAGTAGCTCCTTGAGGTATGTGAATCGGCGCTTGTTACAGTACTCTCTTAGCTTTGCTTTGTGTTCCTGCCGATCCAACCTCTCGAGTATCTGATGGAGTAGTTGGGTTGTTGTAGGTGCTTGTGGTGTTGAAGGTGGAATGTCTTCAGCCGGTTCAGTAGGCTGTCTTGTAGTGGCTGCTGGAGGTCTGATATATTTTCCGTTGGGGATGTACTGATCATCCCGTGGGAGCATGGATTTGGTGTCACCAGCTCTGTAGGAGACTCCGGCTGCTGAGACAAGATCTGAGACCAAGGCGGGAAAAGGTAAGTTACCCGCAATTTGTACGTGTCCCATAGCATTTCGAATGTGTCTTGGTAGGTTCAGAGGTTGATCTGTAAGGATGCACCATAGTAGAACGGCCATGTCTGCAGTGAAGGAGGACTCATGAGTGCTCGGAAATACGTAATGGGACATAATCTGTGCCCATACGCGAGTCTCCAAGGTAAGTGCGGAAGCCGATATTCCCTTAGGTCAGGAACGATAGTATCCGTAGA
Source organism: Arachis ipaensis (assembly GCF_059453495.1). Taxonomy (NCBI): domain Eukaryota; kingdom Viridiplantae; phylum Streptophyta; class Magnoliopsida; order Fabales; family Fabaceae; genus Arachis; species Arachis ipaensis. The sequence goes on from NC_142443.1 coordinate 78,654,902, forward strand.
TCCATCTGCTGCCAGGTAGTGCGATAACTCTGAGAACAGCATCCCAGTCAAATTGGTACATCTGGCGCTTGAGTGCGGCCTCTTGAAATGCGTCCAGTCCTTTTGGAGTAGGAGGAAGATCTAAAGCTCGCTGAATGGCCTCTTCTGTAATGGAAACTTACTTCTGACGGACATAGACAGACTGCAGGGTTGGCAGGTGGAAATTAGAGTAGAACTCAACCACCCAGGAAAGATTAACCTGCCGTGGCTGTCTCTGTAGAAATCCCCATTGTCTTCGTTCAATTTGCGACTCAACAACTTCAGCAATACGGGTCGGGAGGATAAGAAGGTATTCATTGTTGTAACTGCTTTCTGCCAGGATGGGGAACATCTGCTCACAGTAGCGATTGGTAAATCGCGCAGTGTCCTTTGCTGGGAAGGCTTTCTCTTTTTCATCAACCTTTATAATCCTCTTAATTCTTTTTGTTGAGGGCTTAACTGCAGTTGAAGATGGCTCTGCCACTAATGCTCTTTTTGTTCCTCTTCTTGCTGGTGGTTTGGGAGTAGCTTTCTCCTTTCCTTTCTTGGTGGCCATCCTAAAAGAAAGAAAAGAAAAAGTATGTTAAAATGTCAAGGATTGGAGCAAGGAAGAGAACGGGAAAGGTGGTAATTAATGCACATTAAAATATGAATGATGTTAACACATGGTCATGACTGCATGCGAAAAATCATCAACGGAAATATAGCAAGTGCATATGATGACAATTAAATGCAAGGTGTTTATTAGCATGCAGGCAAAGGCATGAGTAGCATAGATCAAGCCTTCAATGTTCAAGTTAGATTACCAAGCCTTTCAAACTAATAACCTGTTTGTAATGACAATTATAATGAATGAATATGATATGAAAAAGGGTTTTGTGAAAAGCAAGCATTCAGAGTAGTAGGATAAAAGATATTGAAAAACAATGCACAATGCCATACGAGCGTTTTCACAAACACATAGCATGCATGGTAAATAATCTAATGAAAATAATAAATTGAACATGCAAGCAACGCTTTAAAAATGAATATATAATTGCCAAACAATTTTGCAACAATCCACAAGCATATCATAATTACCCAATTAAATTTCCAACACCAATTAAAAGAAAAAAAAGAAAAAGAAAACATGGATAATGAAATTAAAAAGAAAAGAAAACGGAAGAAGAAAACATAAAATAAAGAAGAAGAATAGAAAAGTAAGGAGGGAAGAAGAAAAGAAAAAACTTGATAATGGTGGTGAGAGAGAGAGAAAGTAGAAAGTGAGAAAGAGGGAAGAAGGAAGAAAGGGGAAGAAAGAAATAAAAAGGGAAAACAAAAAATAGGATTTGGGGAAGAGAAAGATAAGATATTTTGGCAGATTAGGATAAGCTGTGCGGCGCAAGTGACGCGGACGCGTGGGGTACGCGTTTGCGCGGATGGCGCCTATATGAATCGACGCGGTCGCGTCGGTCACGCGGACGCGTGACTCGTTCGGTGCTACTGGCGCGAGGGCAGCCTCATGCTCGCACAACTCTCTGTTCGAAACTCATTATTGCCAAATCCCAGGGTGACGCGTTCACGTGGTGGACGCGATTATGTGGGTGGCCAATATTGGAAGATGACGCAGACGCGTGGAGCACGCGTTCGCGTGGTAAGGCCTGTGCGTCTAGCGCCAGCCCAGCACCACTCCAGCACAACTTTTGGCCATGCACCCTTTCTTACGTCGATTTTCAGGTCACGCATCCGCGTGGGTGACGCGGACGCATGGCAGGCATTATTTCCACATGACACGGACGCGGTCGTGTGGATCAATTTGTGCCTAAGGCACGTCTCTAGCCACGCTCCCGCGTGACTCTCTGTTCGATTTATTTTTTCTTTCTTACTCACCTGCGACGTGGACGCGTTGGCGATGCTGTCGCGTCGCGTGCCTCCCCTTTTTTTTTTTTTGCGATTTGTGAAAATGAAGATGCAAAGTAAATGTGCTAATAATGAGAAGAGTTATTGAAGAAGAAAACTAAGAAGACAGAAAGGAACGATCATACCATGGTGGGTTGTCTCCCACCCAGCACTTTGCTTTAACGTCCTTAAGTTGGACGCTCCACTACCTCAATCTTCTGCTGTGGGTGGATCCTCCAAGAGGAAGATCTCTAGATCCTTGGTTTTCGTCGCCTTCTCACCATGATATAGCTTTAAGCGATGTCCATTAACTTTGATGAATTCAGAGCTTGAAGGGTGACTTAGATGGAAAACTCCGTATGGCTCAGCCTTCTCTACTCTATATGGAGCTTCCCATCTTGATCTCAACTTGCCTGGCATGAGCCTCAGTCTAGAGTTGTAAAGGAAGACAAAGTCCCCAGTTTGGAACTCTCTACTCTTGATGTGCTTATCATGCACAGCCTTCATCTTTTCCTTGTACAGCCTTGAGTTCTCATAAGCTTCTAGGTGCAGGCTTTATAATTCTTGCAGTTGCAACTTCCTCTCAGTTCCGGCCTTCTCAAAATCCATATTGCACTCCTTTACTGCCCAAAAGGCTTTGTGCTCTACCTCAACTGGGAGGTGATAGGCTTTTCCATAAACTAAGCGGAAGGGACTCATCCCAATGGGTGTCTTGTAAGCTGTTCTGTATGCCCAGAGTGCATCTTGTAGCCTGGTGCTCTAGTCTCTTCTATGAGATTTGACTATCTTTTGCAATATACTCTTTATCTCTCTGTTAGACACTTCAGCTTGCCCATTAGTCTGAGGATGGTAGACTGTTGCCACTTTATGAACTATCCCATGCTTCTTCAGTGATCCTCTTAGTCTCCTATTACAGAAATGGGTGCCTTGATCGCTCACGATTGCTCGTGGTGATCCAAAGCGACAAATAATATGGGTTCTAACAAAGGAAACAACAGTGTTAGCATCATCAGTGCGGGTAGGAATTGCTTCCACCCATTTAGAAACGTAATCTACAGCTAACAATATATAAAAATAACCATTAGAATTTGGAAATGGACCCATGATGTCAATGCCCCAAACATCAAAAATTTCACAGAAAAGCATAGTCTGTTGAAGCATCTCATCCCTCTTGGATATATTACCAAACCTTTGGCATGGGGAACAAGATTTACAAAATTCAGCAGCATCTTTAAAAAGAGTAGGCCACCAGAATCCACAGTCTAAAATTTTCCTAGCTGTTCTTTGAGGGCCAAAATGTCCTCCACTCTCAGACGAGTGGCAGGCCTCTAAAATGGACTGGAATTCTGATTGAGGCACACACCGTCTAATTACCTGGTCAGCGCCACATCTGCAAAAATATGGGTCATCCCATATATAATATTTGGACTCGCTTTTCAGCTTGTCTCTTTGATACTTAGTAAAGTTTGGAGGGAAAGTGCAGCTAACTAGATAATTAGCTACAGGCGCATACCAAGGGACTACTTCAGATACTGCTTGTAAGTTGTCGAATGGGAAATTATCATTTATAGGAGTGGAGGTTTCCTTAATGTGCTCAAGGTGACTCAAGTGGTCTGCCACTAGATTCTGGTTACCACTCCTATCCTTAATTTCTGAATCAAATTCTTGTAGTAGCAGTATCCAACGTATAAGCCTTGGTTTGGACTCCTTTTTAGTTAATAAATACTTTAGAGCTGCGTGATCTGAGTACACTACTACTTTAGCACCAAGTAAATAGGCTCAAAATTTATCCAGAGCAAAAACAATGGCAAGAAGCTCTTTCTCAGTAGTAGTGTAATTAGACTGAGCTCTGTCTAAAGTCTTAGACGCATAAGCAATTACAAAAGGATCCTTACCTTCACGCTGAGCCAGTGCTGCTCCTACTGCATGATTGGAAGCATCGCACATGATTTCAAATGGCTGGCTCCAGTCTGGTCCTCTCACAATTGGAGCTTGAGTCAGGGCGGTCTTCAGCTTATCAAACACTTGTTTGCAATCCTCACTGAACTCGAACGGAATATCTTTCTGCAGTAGTCTGGATAAGGGTAGCGCTACCTTACTGAAGTCTTTTATGAATCTCCGGTAAAAACCTGGATGGCCAAGGGACGAACAAACTTCCCTCACAGAGGAAGGGTAAGGTAAACTAGAAATAACATCCACCTTTGCTAGATCTACAGAAATGCCAGTATTAGACACAACATGTCCTAGTACAATCCCTTGTTTTACCATAAAGTGACATTTTTCAAAATTCAATACAAGATTTGTAGTGACACATCTATCTAATACTCTAGATAAACTATCCGAGCAAAGGCTAAATGAATCACCATAAACACTAAAATCATCCATAAAAACCTCCATACAGTTCTCAATAAGGTCAGAGAAAAGACTCATCATGCACCTTTGGAAAGTAGCTGGTGCATTGCACAAGCCAAAGGGCATTCTCTTATAAGCATAAGTGCCAAAAGGACATGTAAAAGTAGTCTTTTCCTGATCTTCAGGGGCTATATGGATTTGAAAATAGCCTGTATAACCATCTAAAAAGCAATAATGGGATTTACCTGACAGGCAATCAAGCATCTGATCGATGAATGGCAAGGGGTAATGATCCTTGCGAGTGGCTTGGTTGAGACACCTATAGTCAATGCAAACCCTCCATGAATTCTGCACTCTAGTTGTCAGAAGCTCTCCATGCTCATTTCTTACTGTTGTGATTCCAGACTTCTTGGGCACCACTTGTACTGGACTGACCCATTCGCTATCTGAGATGGGGTAAATGATATCTGCTTCAAGTAGCCTGGTCACTTCTTTCTTGACAACTTCTAAGATGGTGGGATTCAGTCTTCTCTGAGGTTGACGGACGGGCTTTTCTCCCTCTTCTAGGAATATTCTGTGCTCACAAACTTGAGGGCTGATGCCTACTATATCCACCAGGCTCCATCCAATTGCTTTCTTGTGTTTCCTCAGCACACTGAGTAGCTGTTCTTCTTGTTGGGAAGTGAGTTCCCTTGCAATAATAACTAGAAACTTCTGCTTGTCCTCAAGGTAAGCATACTTGAGGTATGGAGGGAGGGGCTTTAATTCCAATTCCTGCTCATGGCCAGGCTCTGGATCATCCGGAGCTGGTGATAACGGCAAAGTGCCCTCATTGTCCTCTGAAAGTGTCCCCACACTTGGACCTTCTCCTGTGTACTTCTCTTCTAATTCCTCCTGGTGAACTTCAGCCATGGTTTCATCTATGATGTCACACTGGGAGATAGAGTAATCATCCAGAGGGTGTTTCATAGCTTCATTTAAACCGAATTTTACCATTCTGTCATCTATTTCAAAAGAATAAGTTCCTGAAAATGCGTCCAGCTTGAACTTTGAAGTCTTCAGGAATGGTCTTCCAAGCAGGATTGATGATGGCCTTCCTGAGTCATTAGGGGGCATTTCCAGGATATAGAAGTCAATGGGAAATGTGAGCCCCTTAATGCTCACTAATACATCTTCAGCAATTCCCACCACTGTAATAATGATTTTATCTGCTAACACAAAACAAGCTACCGACCTTTTTAAAGGAGGGAGCCTCAAAATATCATATATAGACAAAGGCATTATACTAACACATGCTCCTAAATCACACATGCAGTCAGAAAATATCACACCACCAATAGTACAATTAACCATACATGGACCTGGATCACTACACTTTTCAGGTATACCTCCCATTAAAGCAGATATAGAACTACCTAAAGGAATAGTTTCTAATTCATTAATTTTGTCTTTATGTATGCATAAATCTTTCAGAAATTTTGCGTATTTAGGTACCTACTGAATAACATCAAAAAGGGGAACAATTACCTCAACCTTTTTGAATATTTCTACCATTTTGGGATCAAGTTCCATCTGCTTCCTGGGCTTCCTTGCAATTTGTGGAAATGGAATAGGAAGGACATTTTCTGCAGCATCTGCATCCTTTGGTGCTTCTTTTTGTGGTTGAGCTTCTTCTTCTTCAACCATGTCTTGTATGTCCTCTTCCTCTTCAGCATCCTCTACTTCCACCACCTCTTCAGCTGAGGTGTGTTCTGTTGGGATTGGCTCCTCCTGATTCCTCTCTTGCAGTGTGGTTCCAGACCTTAGGGTGATGGCATTGATGCCACCCTTTGGATTGGGTAAGGGTTGAGAAAAAATTCCACTAGAGCTTGCATGTTGAGTGTTTGAAGCATTGGATGATCCCAGCTGAGAAATGAAAGCTTGTATAGCGGATGTTAGACCGTTAAGTGAACTTTCCATGTTCCTTTGTCCTTGTGCAATGGATTGAAGGGCCTCGTCACTCGGAGAGGAATTAGAATGAGTGATCTACGGAACTTATTGCTGGTTGTGCTGTGCTCCTTGGGATTGCCTCCGGTGACGTGCTCTATAAGGCTGGTTCTGGTTCTGCTACCTGTTGTTGTGATTATTCCACCTCTGATTTCCTTGATTGTCTCTGCCTCTTCTGTTATTGTTGTCCCTCTAACTCTGGTTAGAATTATCTCTCCAACCTTGGTTGGAATTGTCCTGCCATCTATGGTTGTAGCTGCCACCTTGATTGTATCCTTGGTTGGGGCGGTCATAGAAGTTATGAGTGGCTGCCAAAGTGTTGTCTTCTTGTTGGAGCTGCGGACATTCATTAGTATAATGGCTATAATCAGCACAGATCCTGTACACTCTCTGTGGAACTAACTGTTGGCTTTGCTGTGCTTGTTGTTGACTCAACTGCATCTGCTTCAGTAAGTTGGTCATCACACATATACTCTGAGTCAGAGTAGTAGTCTCCTTGCTAGAAGATACCTCTGCAACAGCTTTTGACCGGCTTTGTTTCTGTCTGTGATTCCGAGTAGATTCAGCTAAGTCGCTGATCAATTGCCATGCCTCATCAGTGGTCTTGTACTTTTTCATAGACCCATTGCTAGCACTTTCCAATGTGGTCTTATCTTTAGGCCTCATGCCCTGTGTGACGTAGCCGAGCAACACTATCTTGTCAATCATATGGTGGGGGCATGCTTCCAGAAGGTTGTTGAAGCGCTCCCAGTATTCGTAGAGAGTCTCGGACTCGTCCTGAACAATCATGGAAATGTCTTTCCTCAGTTTATCAGTAACTTCAGCTGGAAAGAATTTTTCCAAAAATTCTCTTCTAAGCGTGTCCCAGTCAGAAATGGTTGCTGCGGGTTGAGTGTAGTACCACTCTCTCGCCTTTCCCTCAAGAGAGAATGGGAAGGCTTTTAACAGAATAGAAGTTTCATCTAGAACAGGCTGCTTGGAAATCCCTAAGGTGCTTGATAGGCTCTTAAGCAGGTAAGCCATGAAACTTAGGCATCAAGTTGAGTAGTGCAGTCTTTATTTCAAAATCTATAGCCACTGCTGGGTGATGCGCTTGAAACGGTTGCATTGTAAAATCAGGGGCTCCAGCCTCCTGGATAATAACTCTCCTAGGTGCTGCCAAGTCACCTTCACGTAAATCAACCGAATCAGTAGAAAGGGAGCTTGTTTCTTCCTTATGTGACGTTTTAGATTCACCCTCGGGAAGGACTAACCAACGCCGAGCTTGCCTTATACGTGAAACAGTTCTTTCAATCTCAGGATCAAATACTGGCAAGCTTGGATCAAGAAGTGAACTCATCATTTAATGAAAGAAACATGCAGCTCATAGTAGCAAAAATAAAATAAAATGCAAATAAATAAATTCCAATCAATAACTTAGCACTCTATTACAACTCCCCGGCAACGGTGCCAAAAATTGACGTGGTAGAAATTGGCGGGTTAAGAAATTCTTATAAGAGATACGTTGCAAGTACAGTTCTTAACCAACAAAAATCCGCTTATCAATTTAGAAGGGTTGTTACAAAATTAGAATTAAAATACTGGGAGTATGAATCCCAGGTCGTCTCCCAACGAGTTGCAAAAAGGTGTGCTATTTTATTAATCAGATGTTTTCAAAAATGATTTTGAGTTGGTAAACAGGAAATTAAATCAGAGAATTTATGTAATTTAAATAAGGATCTTGACCGGAAGTAGATTAGTTGGAAGCTCTATCCTTGTTGGAGTTCTCCTAAGATTAATTGATAATTGAAGGTTGTCTGCTTAGTTATCCCTTATCGGATAAAGGAAAGTTAAGCAAGTTGGAAGTCAGTTTCTTCTCACAAGTTCTAATCCTCTCCCTTGGGAAGGACTAGTGTCAGTGACTAGAGGGCGACCCAACGCTAAACCCAACGCTAAACCCAATTATAATCTTACTCTTGAGCATTCCAACTCAAGGTTCTCCTTTCAACCAACTCCCAATCAAGTTATGGAACTACTAGCTCATTATGAATGTAAACTTCGCAAAATAAGAAAAGGGAATAAAGAAAGACATAATGAATAATAATCAAAAGGATCAATTAAAAATAAAAGTAGTTCTTGTATTAATAAATTCTAAAAATAATTCAATAGTAACTCTGAACAAATTAAGGATATGAAAGAGTAAGTGACAAGTAAGGAAACAAACTAGAATGACGAAGTTAGGGGTGTGCATGGGCCGGGTGAAACCGGGTTTGGTGTGACCCGGACCCGACCCGAAATATATAACGGTCCTATTTTTAAGACCCGAACCCGACCCTAGACCCGATGAAACCTATACACTTTCGGGCCACGATTATACCGGGTAAAAACCGGGTGAAAACCGGGCCATTAACATTATATTACCTTGATACGTTCTTGTAAGTTAGCATGTAAAAATATCCAAATTTCCAAGAGTCCAATTATTATTTGACATGGTAAAATTCACTTAGAAATATATACTAAGAACCAACTCTTCTCTAAAATTAAAGCATAACCATAATCAATACTAATATTGTCTAATAACACCAAATATTTAAATCAATACAAATAACACAAGATTATACATTAGTCTAAAGTCTTATGCATTTTAAACATAAAATATTAACTTATAGTCTTATATATAATGACTAATAACACAAAATATTAAGGTTTACAACACTTAAATTTCACATAATAATAGCCATCATCCATCACTAATAACACAAAATATTAATTATATATGATGACCGGGCCACCGGGCCGATTTCGGGTGACCCGAGCTATGGCCCGGACCCGACCCGAAATTATGACCGGGTCTATTTTTGAGACTCATACCCGACCCTAGACCCGATGAAATCACACCAAATTAGCCCCTAAAGTGTTCGGGACCGGGCCGGATCTTCGGGCCGGGCCGGGCCATGCACACCCCTAGACGAAGTCTTGACGGAGGTAACAACTCTTCTCAATATCCCAATCCAAAAAGTAATAGAATCAAAATCCTAAGAACTATGAATGTGTAGAGAGAAAACCTAGAGGAGGAGTAAATTCAGATCTAAAAACTAAAATTATGCGGAATAAATGTTGTTTTTTTTGTCTCTGCATGTTCCCTAGCTCTAATCTGCTTTTCTGGGCTGAAAACTGGGTCAAAATAGGCCCAAAATCGCCCCCAGCGAATTTTGCAGATTCTGCAGATTGCGCACGTCACGCGATCGCGTCATCCAGCGTTTTGCCTTGCCACGCGTGCGTGTCGTCCACGCATTCGCGTCACTTGTGCAGTTTCCAATCCATGCGTTCACGTCAGGCACGCGAGCGCGTCACTGCAATTTCCTCTAATTTGCACGGTCGCGTGAGCCATGCGTCCGTGTCGCTTCTCGCTGGTCATCTCCTCAATTTCTTGTGTTCCTTCCATTTTTACAAGCCTCCTTTCCAATCTCCAAGTCATTCATGCCCTGTAAAGCCTGAAACACTTAACACACAGATCACGGAATCGAATGGAATAAAGGAGAATTAAAATACATAGTTAAAAATCTCTAGGAAGCAAGTTTTCAACCATGGAGTAATTTTGGGAAGGAATTGTAAATACATGTTAATTTAATGAATAAGTGGGTAAAGATTTGATAAAACCGCACAACTAAACACAATATAAACCATAAAATAATGGTTTATCAATAACTCCAAGCCTTGATGGAGTTCCACACAAGCCATGGGCTCCCAAATTTGATTCTCCTTGTTCGATTTGGGATCCCACACTTTGTTTTGACACCCATCTTCAAATTGATCATCATGATTTCAATTGGGTGGCATGACCTTAGAATTCTAAGTTAAGCTTCCAAACATTCTCCTAGACCCATGCAATTTGGTTCTACACCAACCATTGCTATTCAACTTTGAGCATGCAACCATCATGAACTTAGAGTGATGTTTCCAACCACTACACAACTCTCTCCTACTCTTAACTCCACAAAGGGCTCTAAGTTGACCATTATTTTCAATCAAACCATATTCAAGTGAGAAAGTAAAGCTTAGGGATAAGAATTTTACCCACTTGAATGTTCTGTTAGATGATGGTGACTTAGGAAGGGGTGGTCCCAATGATCTTACAAGCTCCAATCCCTTGTGCTCTTCCTTGACTATCTCCACCTCTTTACAACTTTCCTCAACTTCAACCTCTTCCTCTTGGTGGCTTGCTTCTAATTCAATTTCCTCTTCATTGCTCACAAAGGGCATGAGAGGTTGTGCATCTTCTTCTTTGATCTCCATGTCAAGCCCAATGGGGGAGGATTCAATTGTAGATAGGAACTCCTCAATGATTAAATCCATCTCTTGATCAACCTCTTCAAAGTCTTCAATCATGATATGCTTTGGAGGTTGTACACCCTCCTCAACATCAATATCAAGCTTCTTGAGAGAGGGCTCTATAATGCTACATTCCCATGGACTTCCAACATCTCCTAGGTCTTCAACCACTCCTTCCGGCTCAATTGTCTCGTCTTCCTCCCCTTATGGAAATTCTTGCTTCAACTTCTCTTCTTCACCTTGAAGCTCTAAACTCACTCCCTCACTATGCTCCTTGATTGCTTCTCTACATTCGTCAATGGGAGTGCCTTGGTTGCTTAGGCTTAGTCGGGAGGAGACCATGTTGCTAACGGCTTCTACCATGATAGCCATCTTGGCTTCTAGCTCCTTAAACTCCTTTTCCGTCCCCTATTATTGCCTTAGGATATGAGACTCAAGGTCCCTTAGTTCTTGCGTGAGGGCTTCATCTGGGGGCGGTGGTGGAAGAGAGGGTTCATTGTTTGAGGGAAAGGCATTATAGTTAGAAGGTGGTTCATTTTGGTAAGGGTATGGAGTTGGTGTATATTAAGGTGGCTCTTGAGAGTAGTTGTGTTGGAATTGTGGTGGTTCTATGTATAGTTCATATGGCTCATAAGGTGGTTGGTAGGATGGATAAGGATTAGGGTCATAATAAGGTGTTTGGTGGTAGGGGACTTGTGAGTAAGGTGGTTCATCCACCATGTAGTGCCATCTATGCTTGGAAAGCTCTTGATTCCTACTTTCCAATGCTATTGGAATCACCTCATTTGGAGCTATGTAGCTCAAGTTATTCTTGTTGGAAGTATACCCCTTTAGGCTGTGGGGAGCAACGTTTCCAGCAACATTGGAGCACCAACATTGGCTCCAACATTGCTTTCCTTTGCTTCCTTTCATGGATTTCTTGTTGCTTATTTGCCTTCCCTTTTCTTAGCTTCTTCTTACTTATCATCAACCAAACAAAATGCATCAAAGTATTGCCTTAATCACAAGATAATGCACAAAATTAACAATTCTTTGCATAAATGTCATGAAAATGCACAAAATTAACAATGTTTGATTGAATCAAGACAAGCATGAGTTTCTCATCCAAATACTTACTTATTGCCTAAGAAATGCATGAAACTACTCTAAAACAAACTAAAAATGGCTTGTGAAACTAGCCAAGATGCCCTGGCATCACAACACCAAACTTAAATCTTTCTTGTCCTCAAGCAAGTGATAAAACATGAAAATACAAGAGATACAAGTCCTTATTCAGAGAATTCAAATCCGTGGTTCATGGAGTTTCATGCATGGCAACTTAGGTTCATGTTCATGCTGGTTTCTAGGCTCTCATATGCTCTTAAACTCTCACTCTTATTCTTGATCCTTAACTTCTCTGTTTTTGTTTTCTTTCCTTGTTTAGAGCTTATTGCTTTCTGTAGCTAAGTGTTCTGTGTTGAGACAACTCTTTAGGATAGGTTTTCAGCCAACACTCCCAAAACAGTTGGTTCAAGGTGCTAGGTGTTGAGACACCCCTAAGGACTTAATCACACAAGTCTCTCCTCATCACATACACACCACAGGCACATGGTTTGTTATTCATTCCTTAGACCTTGGTGTCCAGCACCTCTTTGGGTTGCTAAATTCCTTGTGACAAGGTTGCTCTTGATAGTGGACTTTCAGTTGACAATCCCGGGTTAGTTAACCCAAGTTGTCAAGTGATGAAGCACTCCTAAGAACTTACTCATCCAAGCAGATCCTTGCACAAAAACACCACAGACACATGTCTCAAGGTCCAAACTAGTGGTGCCCAGCTTTAATTTGTGCTCTTTCCTTTCTTTTTCTTTCTCTTTTTCTCTTTTTAGGATCTTTATGAATTCATTTAAGTCTCATAGAATGCACTTCAAGCTCATAATTCAAGAGATATCTTAGCCTTGTACCTTATTGATGAACCAACTTAGCTAACAAATACCACCACAACACTAGGACTTAATTCTACACATTGGATTTCACTCTTGTCTTTCACAGTAAATTCTCATAAATTCTTTTATTGAGCTCAAGGACACAACATACAATTCAAGCAAGGAAGCAGTAGCTTAGGTACTTAGACTAGCACACTTATGACTGAATTAAAGAAAACAAGCACTCACTTCTAATGACTTAAATTAAAGAATAACTATCAACAGGGGCACATTCAGACTTCTAATTTAAACATTCCAAAGCAAATAGAATTAAGTAACAATACAACCACTTGGTGGTGCCTTCTAGCTCTCCCTTTGTCATCATTATCCATAGCTTTTGTATCCTTCTTTTTCTTCTTAGCTTATTATGTGTATTCCTTCCAAGAGATTGATTGAATTCCTGCAAAGTTATTGGAAGTTTCTTGTTCTCCAGGCACTTGAGAGATTGTTAGCATGCATGTATGCTGGTGATTTTCTGAACTTAAGTTGGTGTGTGAACACCAAACTTAGTTCCTTGCCTAATGCAGCAAATTGAATACATGCAGAGAACCTCATGTGCTTTTACTAAGAAAACAACTATGAACTAGAAAAACAAACTATAAACTAAAAATTAAATTATTGTTAAGTAGTTTCCGTGATTGGTTGGAGCTAGTGATTAGTCATGCTGAGGGCTACAATGTGTTTTTTAATGAAATCTTTGGTGGAACACCAAACTTAGAATTACACATTCACCCTTGGATTGTTTTGGTGTGGAACACCAAACTTATCTCCTTGTAATTCAGAGAATCTACTTAACTCTTTTATTGAATTAACTAGGAAAAGAAAACTACCTTTGGTTGGGTTGCCTCCCAACAAGCGCTCTTTTAATGTCATTAGCTTGACATTTTGGTGATGAATTTCTTCCACTTCTTTCAGTTTGTTAAGAGAAATGACCTCAAGTGGAAAATGGAGCCAGTTAGTGCCCCTTGCTTTGAGTGACTCCTTCCAGCAAGCTTTCTTTTGTGATTGGCTTGAGTGAACTTGCTTGTTGGATCAGGAGTTGGATTATTCTTTGACCTTCTCCTCTTCATAGATATAGTTCTTTGTTTTTCGGTCACAATCCTCTTTTTTGTGCTTGTTTCTACCGCCTTCACACCTTTGATCTCAAGATTTGGGTATTGTTGGATAGTTGGAGCTTCCTCTTCATCAAGAGCTTCTTGAATTGGTGGTTCAATGAACTCAGCCTCTATGCAACTCTCTGTTTCATTGGAGTTTGGACTCCCTTGATTGACTTCCTCCCCTTCTTCTACATGATGTTGCATTGAGTCTTTTTGGAGTGAGTTTCATGTTCCTTTGTCACTTCTAGCAGCCTCTATGGGTATGAAGCCTTAGGCTTATATACTCTCAAAACCTCCTCCTTTTTCATAGGAATCCCACTTGGTATGAATACCTCTTTTTCTTGTTCCTCTGATTCCTCCCTTGTACTTGTCTTGGTGGCATTACCGGAATTGTGGCCAGGAGCTTGCTTGGATAAGTATCCAATTTGTGCTTCAAGTTTCTGAGTAGTAGCATCTTGATTTTGCAGATTGGATCTTACTTCTTCCCAGAATTTTTTCATGTCCTCACACTCCTTGCAAAGGTTTGCAAGCATAGCTTCCGTTTTGGATATTCTGTCATCATCATGTGGTGATAGTTGGTTGAAAGTGGGGTGTTGAGGCTGATTGGCTTGTGAATGAAGTTGGTTGTTTTGTGGTTGTGTGTTTTGGAAGTAGTATGGCTCTTGTGGGTAATGAAATGAGCTTTGTGGACTGTGAAAGGAATTTTGTGTGTAGTGGAATGAATTTTGTGAGTGGTGGAATGAATTGTATGGGTCTGGAAAAGAATTTTGTGCTGAGACATACTCAAATGATGAAGAACTTGGGCATGTAAAACTAGGAGGTGAGGGTGGATAATTAAGAGGTGATGGCTCTTGATGAATGGGGTATAAATGAGTGAAATCTCTTTGATTATGATCTTCCCAGCCATAATTTGAGTAATGATCAATTTCACCAAAATATAGACCATTTTGTGGCTCTGGGAAGTACCCCATTTTAGCTTCTTGATGCTCCCACCCACCATGAGCATAATAACATGAATCATTCTGTGGTGGTGGGGAGTTTCTCATGAATTTTGATTGACCAGAATATGATGGATGCTTCCTTCTTTCTTGCAAGATGCCCTGTCTAAAACAATAATCACCAAAAGACATTGGAATTTCCATAGTGAGGTAATATCACAAACAACTAGTGGTTAGTGTGCTAACAAGTAAATGAACAAAGAAAAATAACTCAAAGTGCAGAAAATAGCAGTAACAAACTAAAACCAAAGACTATTAACAAAAGAAAAGAAAAATTGCTCAATCTAGTTATCCTCCAATTTAATCATTGTCAATACAAAATCAATCCCCGACAACGGCGCCATAAACTTGATACGCAGAAAGTTGCCTCTCAACAAATTTCCTTCCGGCAAGTGCACCGGATTGTCATCAAGTAAAAACTCACAAAAGAGTGAGGTCGAATCCCATAGGAATTGGTTGGTTGATCAATTTTAATTGAAGAATTATACTAGTTGAGCGGAATTAGAAGCGAAATTGGGATTGCAGAAAGTAAAATTGGCGGGAAATTTAAATTGCAAGAAATTAAAGGAACAGAAAATTAAATTGCAGGGAATTAAAGTGCAGAAGCTTAAATTGCAAGAAATTAAATAGGAAGGGGGGATTAGCATGAAATTAAAGGGCAGAAAGTAAATAGAATGGGTAGAGCAGTGAATGGGGAATTTCATTGGGGTCAGGAGATGTGAGAATTCTCCGGATCAAATTCATTCTCATTTCTTCCTCAATAAATGCATTCATTGATCTCCTTGGCAATCTTAAGTTATTGGATCCCAATTCCTTGGCTCACCAATCTCTCTAATCATGAACAATTGCCCAATTCTTTTATTTAAGTGCTCATGGAAAAAGATGAAGTGTGGTCACTGATTATACCACACAAATTCATAGATCAAAGTATTGGTAGGATTACATGTCACTATATCCATCCAAACCCCAATCTAATCCAATGTGAGAAAGCAATTCTAGCATAATTTTTTCATTTCTCTCCCAAGGTTCTGAGGAGATCCAATTATGAATAGCTTATTTCCCAAGATAACTATCCAATTGAATGAAGAACGAAAGCTTTCTAGTAAAATCAAGAGAAAAGAAAGAAGAAGAAGAATGAAAACTAGTATTGATCCATTGAATTTACACAGAGCTCCCTAACCCAATGAAATGGGGTTAGTTGTTCATAGCTCAATTCAATTTAAAGAGAAGAAGAGTGCAGGAAAATTAAAGCCTATCTAGAAAGTAAAAGAAAAAGAAAGTACATAAACAAAAGGGAAAAGTGTAGAAGAAAATTAAACAGAGTGCTGAGCTCCTAGAGCCCTCCCAGGGCCTTCCGAAAGCTCCCTTAATCTTCAACAATTCTTCTATTTATAAACATCTTCTCATCTTCAATTGGATCAAGTATTTTGATGTGGGCCTTGGCCTTAATTGAAATAATGAGGAATCACTCTAGCTGACGTTGACCATGGCTAAACATTCATAACTTGCAGGGTGCCATTCTATAACTGAAATTGGCCTTAACATTGGTGGTAATGTTTGAGGGCAAACGTTGAATCAAATGCTATATTGAGAAAATCAATTCTGTTGCTGTCATTGGCGTTTGACTCAACGTTGGAGGGGCAACGTTTTGCTTTTCACACGTACGTGTGACCTTCGCGTACGCGTGAATGGTCAAATTTGCCATCTCACGCGTGTGCGTACCGTACGCGTGCGCGTGGTTGGGTTGAAAAAGTGTGTTCACGCGTACGCATCATTAACGCGTACGCGTCATTGACGCGTACGCATCGATGCAAAATTCCCAACTCCCATTTCTGAAATTTTATCGCGGACATTGGAGGTAGCGTTTGAGGTAATGTTGGATTTCCAACATTCGCACATCCACGCGTGCGCGTTACCTATGCGTGCGCGTGGATGCCAAATTTTCAAGTTCCAACTTGAATGTTGCACATCAAGCCCTGGGACGTTACTTTGTCCTCTTGTCAACGTTGCAAATTTTATATCCACTATAAACTATTATATATAGTGGGAAAGCTTTGAATGTAAGCTTTTTAACCCAACTGGAATCACCTCAATTGGACATCCGCAACTCAAGTTATGCTCCATTGAAGGGGACAGGGTCGCTGGCGTCGGAGTGCAACGTTGGAGGCAACGTTTGGAACATTGCCAGATTCGGAAGCTCAAACGTGCTGTCCAACCCCTTACTATTATATATTGTTGGAAAGCCCTGAATGTTTACTTTCTAATGCAGTTAAAAGCGCATCATTTGGAGCTCCACAGCTCGAGTTATACTCCGTCGAAGGTGCAGAGGTCAGCTGGCCTTACTACAGGTTGGTGCCATGTTCGTTTATGCACTTTTCGGGGCAGTTTTCTCCCTCAATTTTAGTGTCCACCATAAAGTGTCATATATGCTTGGAAAGCTCTTGATTCCTAATTTCCAATGTTTATGGAATCACCTCATTTGGAGCTTTGTAGCTCAAGTTATTCTTGTTGGAAGTATAGCCCTTCAAGCTGTGGGGAGGAACGTTTCCAACAACGTTGGAGTACCAACATTGGCTCCAACGGTGCTTCCCTTTGCTTCCTTTCATGGCTTTCTTGTTGTTTCTTTGCCTTCCCTTTTCTTAGCTTCTTCTTACCTATCGTCAACCAAACAAAATGCATCAAAGTAGTGCCTTAATCACAAGATAATGCATCATTCATAGCATCAAACAATTCTTTGCATAAATGTCATGAAAATGCACAAAATTAACAATGTTTGATTGAATCAAGACAAGCATGAGTTTCTCATCCAAATACTTACTTATTTCCTAAGAAATGTATGAAACTACTCTAAAACAAACTAAAAATGGCTTGTGAAACTAGCCAAGATGCCCTGGCATCAGGGGGCATCTCCCAAATATAGAAGTCAATAGGGAATGTGAGCCCCTAATGCTCACCAGCACGTCCTCAGTAATTCCTACCACCGAGATTATGCTTTTATCTGCCAAAACAAAACGTGCTGCCGACCTTTTTAAGGGAGGGAGCCTCAAGGCATCATATACATATAATGGCATAATACTCACACACGCGCCTAAATAACGTATGTAGTCAGAAAATTTTACACCTTCTATAGTAATAGTAACCAAGCATTGACCCGGATCACTACATTTTTCCGGTATATCACCCATTAAAGCAGAAATAGAGCTACCTAGAGAAATAGTTTCTAAATCCTATAATTTATCTTTATTCATTCATAAATCTTTTAGAAACTTCGCATATTTAAGTACCTGGGGAATGGGATCAAAAAGGGGAATCGTTACCTCAACCTTTTTGAAGATCTCTACCATCTTGGGGTCTAGCTCCATCTGCTTCCTGGATTTCCTAGCAAGGTGTGGAAATGGAATGGGAATGGCTTCTTGATGAGCCCCGTGGACTATGTTGGTATAGAATTTCTCAATAAAATCCCGTTGCAAGTATAGCGCTTTCCAACAACAATCCTCGAGTATCAAATTTAGAAGGAATTTGGTTGTCACAAGTTCAACCCCAATAAAAGTAACCGAAGTATTCAAACCTCGGGTCGTCTAACAAGGAATGGGCAAACATGTACTTCAACATTGGTTAGAAATCCGGGGTTGTGAGTCATGAGCAAGAAATTAAAATAGGAATCTTAACAAGCAAGTAATCTTGGAATGCAAAAAACTACTTCAATTGACTAAAGAAAAATGTAAATAATTCTAAACTAAGCAAGTAACTACAACTAAGACAAGGCAATCAAGATTTTTGGGTTTTCAAATATGAATGATAAAAGCAACTCTTGGCTAGGCATAGGAATTGAGGTCACTATCCTTGTCTAATAACCATATCTTGACAATTATGAGGAACCAAACTCATTAAGTTTACTTCTATACTTGAAGTATGTTAAATGGTTTGGTCAACATCAACCCATAAGGTCCAACCTAACTACCAATTAGCTTGGTAGTAGGTTAGTGTCAATGGCTATCAAATTGACCACTAAGGGTTTCCAAATCATCAAATCCATTAGACCCAATGACTCAAGCTTATCCAATTCCCTTAGCCTAGGCCAAGAGTAAAGAGAACTACTCCATAATCAAAGGAAACATTTCATCATACACATGGTAAGCATTAATAAAAGACCTATTTAAATTGCAATTAAATTGGAACTAACAAGTACCCACTAACAATTATCAACATACAATCATTCAAACAACACAATTAATCATGGAAATCATCAATGCAACAATAACAAATCAAGATCTACAAGATTCATGAAATGGATATAAAATGACAAACAACAAGAAAACATAAAACTAACACAAGATCTAAATAAAATTATACTAGAGAATTCAAATTAAACAATTAAAAATAGTAATTAACAAGATCTAATTCAGAATTCAACAAGTGAAGATCAAATTAAAGCTAGATCTAGAGAGGAACAAAGGTTTCTCTCCCTAGAAGAATAAAGAACCAAAAACTAACTAAAATTATGTCTAAGTGTAAAATGATTGATCCCCCTCCCCCCGCTTTCCCCTAGCATCCTTGGGTCTTTTTCATGCAGAAACAGCTTGAAATTGGGCCTGATGAACCTCAGAAATCGCCAGGCATGATTTTCTTTAATGAGGTCACGTGAGCTTTCCGCGCGTGCGCGCCATGCGAGCGTGCGCGCCGATTGCTTTTGTGATCCATGCGTGCGCGCCATGTGCGCGTGCGCGTCGATGGAAATTCTCTGATCCGCGCGGATGCGTCCATCCTTGTGCACTGCTTCCAGCTATCTACATCCACACGTGTGTGCGAAATGCGCGTGCGCGCCGATGCTGGAGTTCCCAAAATCCAAATCTTCATGTTCCTTCCTTTTGTGCATGCTTTCTTTCTCTCTTCTAGGCTATTCTTGTCCTATAAATCTTGAGATCACTCAACAAATACATCACGGCATCGAATGGCAATAAAAGAGGATCAAAATATAGCAATTCTAAGGCAAAATAAGCATGTTTTTCATCATGGAGCAATATTAGGAAGAGAACACAAAACCATGCATTTCTTGTGAATAAGTGTGAGAAATATTGACAAAAACCCCCAAATTCTACACAATATAAACCACAAAATTTGGGTTTATCAAGTCTCCCCACACTTAAACCAAGCATGTCCTCATGCTTAAAATAAAAAGACCAAAGATCATGGTAAGAAAGGGTTTATGAAATGCAAATTTCCTAAGTGAATGCATGCAACTAAAGTAAAATCATCTACCCACTTGGTCAAGGGTAAATCTATCCTCCAAGAACACATATGAGCATACGGGGTGAAAATGCTATGTAGTTCATGAATCCTACCAATTTGAACATCAACATGAAGTGCATATAACTTGCTAGATGAACGCTTGTGAAAGCCGGGAACAAGGAGTTGAGCATCGAACCCTCACCGGAAGTGTATCCGCTCTATTTGCTCGAGTGTATAGGGTTCGTCACTCAATCCTCTCTTAATCATGCTTTCCAAGATTTGTCTTTCATCTAACAATCAACAATTATCACTACAAGAAAACCAAGATTTTGCTATGCTTTTAAAGCGTGGCGAAAAGTTGAAAAAAGCGTAGCGATAGCTTTTCGCCACGCTTTTTGAGCTACCGGCACGCTTTTGAAAGGGTCACAACTGCTAGCGTGCCGGTTGCTCTATCGCCACGCTTTTGGTGACCTATGGCCACGCTTTTTCTGTCGCTACGCTTTTATCTATTGCCACGCTTTTAAGCGTGGCCGTATGTGAAAGATATCGGTACGCTTTTAAAGCGTGCCAATAGCTAGAGATACGGCTACGCTTTTAAAGCGTGCCAACAGCGAGAGATATCGCTACGCTTTTAAAGCGTGCCAGTAGCAAAAGATATGGCTACGCTTTTAAAGCGTGCCAATAGCAAGAGATATGGCTACACTTTTAAAGCGTAGTTGTTAATGACTGTTGTACAATATGGCTACGCTTTTAAAGCGTAGCTATAACTTTGTTCAGGTTCTATTGTTCTTTTTCTAATCTTTGTAATAAAATCTTATAAAATTCATAGATAATTGTAAAATTTATACAATAACCATTAATTTTAAATCAACTAATCCAATCTTTATAAACTTGTCACCAAATATAGTGTGATTGATCACATGACATGCTCTAACAAAATACCAAAATTCAAAATCATTACAACAACTATTACATTATCTACTTCCTTTACATATTATTACATAAGAGAAAAAATTTTAGAATCAGTAGGAAGTTACAAAAGAGACCACTAGTTTTTACTGAAACAAAAAAACACTACTAGTACCCAAGCTAACGAAGATTCTAAGCAAGCTACCATCCTTGAATTACATATTACTAATCCAGGAGCCATCATTTCAATCCACCTGGATCATATACCAAACGCAATGCCATGCAGCTCTTGAGAAAATAGGAGCCATCATTTCAATCCACCTGAAGAAAATAGATAATCTTCCTTCAAGTTTAGGAAAGTAAAGAGAAAGCTAATTGAATTACTTATTACCAAAACTTTACCTCGTACAAGGAGGAGCAGTGCTGCTTAAATCACAACCTCCAATTTTGTATGTCCTTCTGCAAGCACAACAACCAAAAGTATGTAAGAACATGATTGTGAGTATATGCATCTTAAAAAGCTTTTCGTTAAGCTATGCTTTTCTTCTATTTAATTTTCTCTATTTACACTAGAATAGTTATGTATAACTTATTTCAATTAACTTTAGAATTCGTTCATATCTTCTCACTTACTGCACTCAAGAGTAGTTCTCTCTCCACAAATCATATCTTAGGGAGAATAATACACAAATGTATGAAGCTGCCAACACTTATTTTAATTTTAAATTTAAAAAAATGAAAGACATGTACTTACAGTGAGAACTGGACCAATTGTCAAGTCCTCTAGCTTTTTTCTCTCAGCAAGACCTTTAAATTTGGATACCAAGAAAGTAGAAGCCCAGTTCTAAGCACAGTAAGTAACTGAAAAATCTCCAGAGCTGGTTGTGAAATCTCCACAGCAAGACCTTTCAGAAAGTTGAGGATCAAGTGCTGGTTGTGAAATCTCCAGCCCTTCACTTTTAATGATAGATATATAACTGAAAAATCATTTGAGAATCATTAAAATTTTGTAACATTATAGGAGTGTCCATTTAAAAAAAAATAAAACAGAAGTAATTTCCACCAATTTTGTTTTTAATTAAACAATCTAAAAGCATCAAATATTTTTTCTAATTTTCAGAAATCAGAGATGGTTTTTAACATTCTTATTTGGGTGGAACTCTTAAACTCCAAGGTCCTCATCCCAAAGGAAAATGTCCTCATCCTAAAACAAAAATCTGGGTGTAAGGAAACATAATACACATCTAAGACAATAAATAACAATTCCTAAAATAGAATCCACAAATTAAGTGGCTAAATTTTCTAAACTGCATTCACTAGGCCTTGTGAACCTTTTCCACATATGCCTGCAACCAAAAGCACAGGAATTGTAAGACAATCTAGAAAGGCTAATTGTAAGCAATTACTCATTTTTCATCAATTCTGGGACAACCCAACTTTGACAAGAGAGAATATCTAAAAGCACAATAGCAGATGTAGATTAAGAAACTAACACAAATATCAATAGCAGAACACAATATTAACCAAAAGGCTGCACTTTCATCAAAGATTATAGTCAAACTTAAGAGCAGAATTAATTGGGTTGCAACAAGCTGATGGAACTCTTAAACTCCAAGTTTCTAGTCATGTTTACCTCCTTCTGATAAAGTATAAGCAAGTCAGGCATACTATAAAGAAATGAAAAGTAACTAAAACTATTATATCATGATACATGTTTCATGCCATTGAAGTGTCAATTAAAAAGATTATGTAAGCTATATCAATAACTTCAAACACAAACAATAAAGAATAAAAATGCATCTATAAGGAGAGGACAAACTTTTAAAAGATATCTATCCAAACGCTCCCATATCAGTATATGGTGGTGATCTTGCCCAACTCAAATAGAGCAGGGTATCTCCAAAATTATTTCAATTTTAATTATGGACACTTGCCTAAGTATCTTGGCCTCGTATATGAGCACATTTATTAAAGAGCTTAATTTTAATGTCCTGTAAAAATTTTATATTATCATATTCACTCAGTTATTTATGACTGACTGAAACTTACAACTTGTCTCTGCTGATGATGCTTCTTCCTTACGGCAGGAATATCCCATAGAGGTCGCGTTTCAAAGCTGGAAGTACTGGACACTATACCAGCAGGTAATGCCTCGCTTCCCCTAGGCCTGCACTGGTTCTACTAAACAGGATAAACAAATATAAGCACCAAAGTTTTGAACATCTAGAATAATAGAACAATGAATATGACTCTTCCAGGGAAAAAAAACAATTAATCAGTAAAATATTATGTATAACTTAGTGGATTAAGAATGAAGGCACGATAAGAGAATGAACCTTGCTGTGTTCTGTTTAGACTAACTAGACAAAACTTCCTCACTTTCAACTTAATATAAGGCTACATAAACAGCTCAACTAGTCATATTATAAAGCCAAATCAAAGATTAATACTAAAGCGAACAAAATAGTACAAATTGAAGTAATCATGAACTAATTTGAAATACTAACAGTGCTAGAACTCCAACACAATCTTAGGGAACAAGCTCGGTCAATGAAAAAACACAAAAGCTAAACTTAGTAAATTGATGGCTGAACCAAATTTCAGTTTTTAACTGCACTGTTAAGTTCAAGGAAGTAAGTTATAAGATAAGAACATGCAAGATAGAATATTCCTATAATGCAATATTGAATTTGAGCTACAATAAATATCCAACCATCTAAACTAGTGGTATCTTATTATTGCTCCTCTCATGAGACTTATGACTATCATTAAATTCAGCCCCTCCCTCTATTAAACATAGTACCAAGCAAATAATAGCCCAAAAAGAGGAAACTTTTTTTTAATGAAATATAAATTGATATAATATAAGTGTATGTCACATTTAGTGATAATTTGTAAATGATTTTCTTAGGAAAGTAGCAAAAATACGAATTATAACTAAATAGTATTTAGAGGGGAAAAATAATTAAATACATAGTCTGAATCTTTAAAATAAGACATAAAAAATCAATTACTAATTAAAAAATTTGCTCATTCATTCCCATTCTATTAATAAATAAGTTTGGAGTTAATGTGCTTAACCGACATGGCACAAATTCAAGTCCAAGATATTCACCTTGAAAAGTAGATGATTGGAAATCATTCCAGCAGCACCTGAGACTGCAATGTTAATTAATTTCTTCCAGGATTTTGTCTCTTCTTCCTGCCAACACATGCCAAATGTTTCAAGATATATTTAATTTAGATTAATAAATTTAACTGTAAGCATATAAAAGTCATTAAACTTTCACATGGACATAGGTTTTTCCTCTCCCCTCCATCAAAGTACTCATAAGAAGACATGGCCTCAATCCAGTAGTAAGGTAAGAGTTTCAATTACATTGACCCTAAATGAGTGGACAGTAACCAATAGAAGGCACTATTATATTCTTCTCATGTACTTATCCGGTGTTGGTGATCTGTGATCTCCAATTAGATTAAGAAAATTGAAGACTTATCCATTTGAAGTGATAAGAGGAATACTAACTAAGTTAAAGTTGTGGCTCCAAAATTACCAAACAAGCCTCACAGCAAAACTCATAAATCATGCAATGAGCCTACTAGAAACATGCACAAAACCTACAATTCAGATTCAAGAAAAAGATGAAAAATAGAACAAACAAAGCATATGTACGGAATAAAGAAGAAATGGGAAGGGGTTACTACTCAGCCTTCAAATCATAGGTGAGGCAGAAAATTCCATAGCAATCAGATTTAGATTTTGGCTCTTGAATTTGCACAGCTGGAGCCTGCACCTGACTGAGAATTGAAAGAAAATAGAAAAAAAATTCAAGCTGGGATAAGTTAATTACCATCCAAATACATATTATTAGAGTTGGGATAAAGGATCAAGTTGTTGATTGATAGTTTTCTCATAACATCAAGCTTGGGATAAGTTAATTATTTCTTTCATCAGAAATTCAAATTTGCCATTAAATTTTAATTTGGTCTTACTTTAGGATAAAAGCGTGAATAGAACTACAAAATGATGGCTACTTAAAGTAACATTTCCCCTAAGAATCTAGGATCCCCACCATATATATTTAATTTGTTTTATCATAATAATAGTCCTACCTAAAAATAAACACTCTCATTTAAGCCCACACTTTTCTATTAAATTTCAACATACAACAAAGCAAAATAGAACTCTACACATTGATGAGCCCCATCAATAAATCAAACCCCACTTTAACAATAACAAAACAAGAATCCCCATAATTGAATAATAATAATAAAACTAGATAATTGAAGCAGTAGTAGTTTCAAACATTTTGTTTAAAATTTTAGAAGCTAAGTAGAATTGAAGTATCCATGTCTGTGTTAAGAAAGAAAGAAACAAGGTAGCAGCTACCTGGATAGTGCAGCTAGTTCCTTTCTTTTATGGAAGTTTCTATGACAGCTACAAGTGGCGCAGGTAAAAGCCCCGGTGGTTCCCTCAGCGGTGCTGGCCATGAACTCTCTTCTTCTCACAAGCTTGGCAAATTTGTTTGCATTGTAGAAACCCTGGAAATCAAATGCAGAAAAATATGAATATGATGTTTTGCAAAGAGATGTTTTGCTCAATTAACTACATCATTGACATCATTGCTCATCAATTAACTAGTGCATAAGTCTTTTGTTAGCTTCTCAACAGAAAAAGCCTTAGGACGACCCACACAAGTCCCTTTTTGGAAGGCACCATGGCTTCCCAAACCACTGACTGAGCAGGACCTAAATAACCAAACCATTATATTAGAATGATGGTTTTTACAAAATACATATAGAAACCATCTTTGATATGCAGCACATTACATGTTTTTTAAAATAACATGATATTACAAGTTCTTTAGCTAAGTCAACTGATGGCAAACAAGACAGAAAAATCATAGAGGTATCATGACATTCTACTATTATTCATAAATAAAAGTATTTTACCTAAGAATATTTTACAATAGTTAAAAGATAGATGAACCTATCCATTTTTGGAACTTCCCATTATAATGTTGAAAGACATAACTAGAATTTCTTGGTGGATATATATGTATGGATTAACTTTCTTGGTGAAAAACATGAGGTAAATTAGAGGGAAAATTCACTTTGGTTTATCCAAATTCATTATCCGTTAGAGGCTATAAACTTAACATAACTCCAAAGAAATTGCCAATGCATTATGTAGACAGTGAAATCAGCACAGTATTTGTCCAAAAGTTAGAAAACAAATTCAAAATCAACAAAAATCAAGAATCAAGAACAGAACAGAAACTGGTAGTGAAAAAATAATGTAGACAAAACACAAGAACAGAAATCAAGAGCAGAATCGATCAATGAAAAAATAGATGCAGTGAAAAATCAAGAACCAAAAATCAAGAACAGAATCAACTCAAGTATAGAACATGAAAAAATAGAAGCATTAAAAAATCAAAACAAAAATCAAGAATCAAGAATAGCAACCAAGAGAATACTAGAGAACTGCAAAAAATATGCCAACCAAGAATCAAGAACAAATTAAAAATTATAACAAAAATCAAGAACTGAAATACTTAGGAACAGACCAGAATTAACTCAAGAACAGAACAGAAAAACAAATAGAAGCAATGAAAAATCAGACAAAAAAAATCAAGAACCAACCTGAGTCAGAGGCTTCATCATCATTCTCTCTCTCTCTCTCTCTCTCTCTCTCTCTCTCTCGCTCTCTCCGTAACACAAAAACCCTCACTGGGAAAAAGGAACAAAATCCGAAGCAAAACTCCTTTGAATCACAGAAGGAAGATAGGAGAATGAGATTTTTGGAGAGATCGAAGAGTAAGAATGATGAAAAGAAGAAAAAAAATTGGAAATACAGAAGTTCAAAGTTGTGAAGTTTCCATGAACCTTGCAATGTCCGATCCCTAGCTCTGTGTTGAAAGGACTGTAGTGTAGGAAGTGGAGGAAGATGCGGTGGCTGTCAGAAAGGGAGAGGCGCTGGACGACGATGGCTAGATGGGGCTCGACGATGGAGGGCGAAGGGGCTCAACGCGATGGCGCAGGGGATGAAGACGCTGCTACCTGCTGGCTCGATAGCCCAGTGAAAAATAGAAAGGGGTTAGGGGTTTGCAGCGAAGAAGGGAGCGGCGGCGAAGGGAACATCGACGGAGGCATTGCAGCGTCGGCGATGTTCTTCGCAGAGTGCTGTGGTTCTTCACGGAGTGCTAGGGTTCTTCGATGTTCTTTGGAGTGCTGAAGAGAAGGTTAATCGTCAGTGTTTAGGGTAAGGGATAATGAAGAGAGGGTTAACCGCTGCCATCTGAACGAGTTAGGGTTTAGATTCTTTGAAAGAGGGAGAAACGGGATACGGCCAGTGCACCATGAAGATGGAGAAAGATGAAGTTTCAAAGAGAGAGGGTGTGCCAATTGTGTAAGTCAAGGTCATTTCAAAGGCACTTAATTGAAACGTTTTTTTTCCTTTGGAACCTTTTGGCCACGCTTTTGAAGCGTGCCAAAAGACTTGTAGGAAATGGTGCGCTTTTAAAATGACACAAAAATGAAACTTTGTCGCCACGCTTTAAAAGCGTGCCTGTTTCTCTCTATGGCTACGCTTTTTAAGTGTAGCAAAAAAAAGCGTGGCCAAATCTCTAATCAATTGCCACCCTCATAAAAGCGTGGCCATTGACCTTTTTCGCCACGCATTTGAAGCGTAGCAAAAAAACGTGGCCAAATCTCTCTTCAATTGCCACCCTCATAAAAGAGTGGCCATTGACCACTTTTGGCCACGCTTTTAAAGCATGGCAAAAAAAAAGCGTGGTCATAGGCCATTTTTCTTGTAGTGTACTTGATGCATGCTTACAAGTATCATGAGGTCTTATTCATGGGTTGTAATGGGGCTAAGGTGAAGGTAAGGATGTATATGGTCAAGTGAACTTAAAATTTGAGTCCTTGATTAACGTAAGATCCCACTAGACACATAGAACAACCTATTACAATTATAATACAATACCTAGCTACCCATGGGTTTCACTTTTTGCATACTCATGCATTCTCTTTAATTCACATCCCATATGCAGTGTTATTATCACTTTGTCTTGGGACATTTTTGTCCCCTTTTATTGTTTTCTCTTTTTCTATTTTTGTTTCTTCCATTTTTTTCTATCTCTTTTTCTTACATTCTCATATATACACATACAATTTCTTTTTCTTTTTGGTCCCCTCCTTCAAGGGGTTTCATGTATAAAAGTTTCAATGCATATGGTTCAATCATTCAATACATGAATATGTTCCCACTTTCCAAAATTTTCAAATTCAATTACAAATACACACCTCTACATCTACCTAAGTTCCCAAGTACACCCTCTCATTTGAATGACACACACCCTAACTTACCTAAGCTAATCAAGGATCTAAATCTAGGGACATCCATTGTTTTCCACTTAGGGTTGTTGATGTGCTCTATTTAGAATAAAAAGGGTTTATCATGGGCTCAAAATTGGTTAGCAATGGTAGGTAAAAAGGTTAAGGCTGTTTGGGAAAAGTGAGCTATTGAAATGATGGCCTCAATCATGTAAATGTGTTCATACACAAAGTAATAGACATATAGAATCAGACAAAGCAAGGATTACAATCATAGAGAGAGAACAATGCACACAAGAATGGAAATTAATGGTTAGAAGATATAACCACACAATAGGCTCAAAACTTACATGCTTGTGTTCTTAGCTCAATCACTATGTTCCAAAATACATTCTTGAAGCAAGATTACCGCAAATTTTTTTTTTAAAATTTGGTAGGGTACCCCAAAACACAGTTTCTTGGGGAAGAAGTCATTATTTTGACCAAGCAACTCTATAGAAACTAACTATCATGCAAGGAGTATTTACAAGCAAAACTAACTACACATGCAATGTATTAACTACTAAGCAAAAGATAAATCCATGGGTGTGGAAAGGAAGAGATTGTTACCCATGGAGATCGGTCGAACGACCTCCCCACACTTAGAAATTAGCACGGTCCTCCGTGCTACCAACAATGCGCAAAGGACGGTCGGGACCAGAACCTTCACTATCCTCTCCATCAGAGCTCCCATCACTTGGGTTTGAGGTGGATGTGAATATTTTGGGTTCCTCCATGCTGGGGGTAACACAACGCAGAAGCTTCTTGATATAAGTGTATCGGCGTTGGTTGCACCGCTCATATCTATCAATCTTCCGGTGTTGATCTTCTATCCTTTGATGTGTGGATCTTTACCGTGGTGGTGACGATGAGGTAGAAGGAATAGTAGATGGAAGGGATATGTCAAGGCTTGGTTTGTTCATGGGAAGATGTAAGTATTTTCCGGTTAGGACCACATCGCCCTTAGCCGGAATTATAGCCTTCGTATCCATATCTTCCCAAGGAACACCCGCAGCAGCAACTAAATCAGATACCAATGTTGGAAATGGCAAATTGCCTCGGGCATGGACTTGTCCCATTGCTTGCTTAACAAGAGGCAGAATGTTTACCGGTCTTTCCGTGAGAACACACCAAATAAGCAAAGCAAGATCTGCCGTGAAAGACGACTTGTGGGTGCTAGGTAGCACATAGTAGGATAGGATCTGGGCCCAAGCTCTAGCTTCTACAGTGAGGAAGCGAGCGTCAATGCACTTGGGTCTCATCCTAAATCGACCATGGGTCCAAAATGTCTCTGGTTCAGCAATGACTCGGAGGATTGAGTCCCAATCAAACCCAAAATTTTCACGCTGACGTAAGACTTCTTGGTAGCCATCCACGTCACTTGGTACTGGTAAGACATTAAGCACATGCTGAATAGCCTCTTCTGAAACTGAGACTTGCTTCCGGCGCACGTATACCGATTGATGAGAGGGAAGATGGTAGTTAGTGTAAAACTCTACCACCCATGAGAGGTTGACCTCTTGTGGTTTTCTCAGAAGGAACTCCCATCCTCGCCGTTCAATGCGGGGTAAAATACAAGGAGCAACCTTGTCCGTCGGAGCGAGTAGATGCGGGGTAAAATACAAGGACCTCTTGTGGTTTTCTCAGAAGGAATCCCAAAATGAAATATCAATCATCACATAACATCACTTACATGACAAAGACAATGAGAGACAACAAGAAGATCTATCAAAGCAAATTAAAACTCAAATTTAACATCCATGGAAGAACAAGAAAAAGGAAAAGTAAGCAAATAAAAAGTAAGTAATGTAATCATGTAACTAAAATAGAAAATAAGTAAACAAACAAGAAAAATCTAACTAGAAGAAGAGATTATGCAAGAGGGTAATAGATGAGATATGGAAGAAGTAGAAGGGGAGAATGAGAAGGAAAGAAGAAGTGTAGGGCCACCAGAAGCAGTGGTGGTTGCCGGTAAGTAACCGGAGACGGTGATGGTGGATTGGGGAAGAAGAAGAAAAGAAAGAGAGGTGATGGAGTAGGAAGAAGAAGAAAGAAATAAGAAAGAAAGTGGGATAGAGGCAGGGCGCGCAGCTTTAAAACTGGTTCGAGCGACTGGCGCGCGCGCGCACGGTGCGCTGGCACATCGGTGAGGATGAAGCGAGGGACGCGTACGTGTCAATGGCGTTGACGCGCGAGTACAGCTGTGCCCCTGGCATAGGATTGGCACAAAGTTGGCCCAAGTCTCGGGTAACATGTACCAGAGTTAGCATTCAGTACAGGAATCTTAACAAGCAAGTAATCTTGGAATGCCCGTTTTCCTTGCTCTCTTTTTTTTCTTTTTGGAACATAGGGAAAAGCTATTCTAACACATTTTTGGTAGGTGTTCAAGCTAGTAGGAAAGAAAACACTTATAAATTCATGCACAATTCAAGACAAAGCATTTCCTCTAACTTCAATAATTTTTCCATACCAAAATGATGAAAACTATATGAACATCCTATCTATCCAACAAGAACAAAGAAACTAGCATTATGATGCAATCAACAACATCAAGGACTTGGGATATCCTATTCTAACAAAATTCACAAGAATCTAAGGCTAAAAACAAGATGGTATACACAAGGAAGATCTTACCACGGTGGGGTGCCTCCCACCAAGCACTTTTCTTTAACGTCCTTAAGTTGGACGCTTAGTCACTTAAGCTTCTCCTCCTTTAGGTGCATCCGTTAGCAGGAACACCTCAAGCTCTTTTGGGAGCTTGTAGCCATGGTACTTCACTTTATGTCCTACCTTGAAAGTTGCTTCACTTTTGGGATCAAACAACTCCACTACTCCATAGGGGTTTATCTCCTTCACCTTGAAGGGTCCTTCCCACCTAGTACGGAGCTTGCCAGGCATAAATCTAAGCCTCGAGTTGTAGGGGAGAATCTCATCACCTTCTTGGAAATCCTTCTTCCAGATGTGATGGTCATGAAATGCCTTAGTCTTTTCCTTGTAAATCCGGGCATTCTCATATGCTTCGTTCCTCAAACACTCGAGCTCCTCTAGTTTTAATTTTCTGGCCACTCCCGCCTTGGTTGGATCCATGTTGCACTGCTTTACCGCCCAATAGGCTCTATGCTCAATTTCCACCGGAAGGTGGCATGCCTTACCATAGACGATCTGGAAGGGACTCATCCCTAACGGGGTCTTGTAGGCCATCCTATACACCCATAGTGCATCTCCTAACCGGAAGCTCCAATCCTTCCTTTGTGGATTGACCACTTTCTCCAAGATTCTCTTGATCTCCTGGTTGGACACTTCTGCTTGTCCATTGGTTTGCGGATGATAAGCAGTGGCAACCTTATGCAATACTCCATAGCGTTTAAACAGTGCCTCTACTTTCCTGTTACAAAAGTGAGATCCTTGGTTGCTCACGATTGCTCGTGGCGACCCATAACGGCATACAATGTGATTTCTAATAAAAGAAACAACGATATTGGCGTCGTCAAGGCGGGTAGGTATTGCTTCTACCCACTTTGACATGTAGTCAACCGCTAACAGAATATATAGATACCCACTTGTGTTGGGAAACGGTCCCATAAAGTCAATGCCCCATACATCAAATATCTCACAGAAGAATATAGGTTGCTGAGGCATCTCATCCCTTTGGGACGTGTTTCCCGACTTCTGACACTGATGGTAAGACACACAGAACCGGTTAGCATCCTTGAATAAGGTTGGCCACCAGAATCCACAATCTAACACCTTTTTAGCTGTCCTTTGTGGTCCAAAGTGGCCACCACATTCGGACGAATGGCAAGCTTTAAGAATGGGTTAAATTTTAGATTCCGGCACACATCTTCGAATTACTTGGTCCACGCCCCTCTTCCACAAGTGAGTGTCATCCCAAATGTAGTATTTGGAATCACTCCTCAACTTGTCCCTTTGGTTTTTAGAAAAGTTGGGAGGGAAGATTTTCGCAACCAAGTAGTTCGCCATTGGGGCAAACCAAGGAAAGCTATCTGACACAGCATGCAAACTATCCAATGGGAATGAGTCATTGATCGGAAATGGGTCAAATTTTAAATTCTCAAGGCGGCTTAAATGATCCATAACCAAGTTTTGAGACCCACTCCGGTCCCTAATCTCAATGTCGAATTCTTGCAAGAGCAAGATCCAACGTATGAGTCTAGGCTTTGACTCATTCTTTGTCAGTAAATACTTTAAAGCTGCATGATCCATGTATACCACTATCTTAGATCCTAGCAAATTAGATCTGAATTTATCTAAAGCATGAACAATAGCTAGGAGTTCCTTTTCTGTAGTGGTACAGTTGGATTGCGCTGCATCCAGTGTTTTAGAAGAGTAAGCAATGACATAAGGGAGTTTACCATCGTGCTGTGCAAGCACGGCACCTACAACATGGTTCGACGCATCGCACATTATCTCAAATGGCAACGTCCAGTTGGGGCCTCGCACAACCGGTGCTGTGGTAAGAACTCTCCTTAGCTCTTCAAATGCTTTCACACATGCACTGTCAAACTCAAAATCTACATCTTTTTAGAGTAGGCGCGACAATGGCAAAGCAATTTTGCTAAAATCTTTGATAAAGCGCCTGTAAAATCATGCATGTCCTAAAATCGAGCGAACCTCCCTCACAGATGAGGGGTGAGGTAAAGTGGTGATAACATCGACCTTGGCCGGGTCTACAGAAATGCCTTTACTAGATACCACATGTCCTAACACTATACCTTACCTTACCATAAAGTGACATTTCTCAAAATTCAAGACAAGGTTAGTATCAACACATCTAGCTAAGACCTCGGCCAAGTTCTCTAAGCAACAATCAAATGAAGTTCCATAAACACTGAAGTCATCCATAAAGACTTCCAGATAATTCTCCATTAGATCGGAAAAGACACTGGTCATACACCGCTGAAAAGTAGCAGGTGCATTACATAGTCCAAATGGCATCCTTTTGTAGGCAAAGGTGCCAAAAGGGCAAGTGAATGTGGTCTTTTCCTGATCTTCAGGAGCAATGTGAATATAGAAGTAACCAATGAATCCATCAAGAAAACAATAATGGGATTTACCCGCCAAACGGTCCAACATCTGATCGATAAAGGGCAAAAGGTAGTGGTCCTTTCTTGTAGCGGCGTTCAATCTTCTATAGTCGATGCACATGCGCCACGCATTTTGTACTCTCTTTGTGACCACTCCACCATCATCCTTCTTAACTGCAGTAATGCCCAATTTCTTGGGAACAACCTGGACCGGGTTCACCCATTCACTGTCAGAAATTGGTTATATGATACCCGCATCAAGTAGTTTAGTGAACTCCTTCTTTACCACATCAAGGATGGTCGGATTGAGCCTCATTTGTAGTTGCCTAACCGGCCTAGCTCCCTCTTGGAGAAATATACGATGCATGCACTTGCGAGGGTCAATCCTCACAATATCAGCTAGGCTCCAACCAATTGCCTTCTTGTACCTTCTTAGAATATCTAGGAGCTTTTCTTCTTCTTCACTCGAAAGCGCACTAGCAATAATGACCTAAAACTTTTGGTTGTCTTCTAAGAAAGCATACTTCAAATGGGATGGAAGAGGCTTCAGCTCACTTTTTGCTTCAAGCTGAGGTTCTTTTTCATCAAGCTCACGGAGTTCATTCTCAACAACTTTCTCATGTTCATCCTCTTGGTCATCCGTCTCTTCAACAATAGGATAGCATAGCTTGTGGTGGTTTTCTTCTTGCACTTCCGCTACCACTTCATCAATTACATCACATCGGAGCACGAATGCTCTTTAGGAGAATGCTTCATGGCTTCTTCCAAATTGAACTTGATAGTCTTGTCTCCAAACTCAAAGGAATATGTGCCGGTGAAGGCATCTAACTTGAATTTAGAGGTTTTAAGAAAGGGTCTACCAAGTAGAATGGAGGATGAGCTTCTATTTTCTGTTGGAGGCATTTCAAGGATGTAAAAGTCAACCGGAAAAACCAAGTCCTTGATTGCCACAAGTACATTTTTTGCTATTCCCATCACAGTGATCACACTTTTATTGGCTAAGGCAAACTTTGCCGCCGACTTCTTTAATGGAGCTAAATTCAACCGCACAAAAATAAATAGTGGCATGATGCTTACACAAGCTCCTAGATCATACATACAGTAATGAAAAGTACGTCCACTAATACAAAAAGACACCAAACAAGGTCCAGGGTCACCACATTTCTTTGGAATAGGTTCCATCAAGGAAGAAATTGAGCTACCCAAGGATAATGTCTCCAACTCTCCTATCCTATCCTTGTGTGTGCACAAGTCTTTCAGAAATTTTGCATACTTCAGAATTTGTTGGATAGCATCAAGAAGTAGTATGGTTACCTCAACTTTCTTAAATACTTGAAGCATGTTTAAATCGAATTCTAGCGTTTTCTTTGCTTTCTTCACCAAGGAAGGGAATGGAATAGGAATGGACTCATCCACTATAGCTTTCCTCTTGGGCTCCTTAAGGCTTACACCTTCTTCATCTTGCCTTTTGTCTACCTCCTCCTCTTCATGTGGAGCTTCAATAACCACTTCTTCCTTATGAATGTCTTCCATGACCCTAGGAGGTATCTTCTCTAATGTAGTCCCCGATCGTAGAGTGATGGCGTTGAAACCGCCTGTGGGGTTTGGTTGGGGTTGGGAAGGAAGGCTAAAAGAGCTTGAGGTTTGGTTGGTGTTGTTGGAGGACATGGCCATCTTTGAGATTATATCGGTGATATTGGCCAATTGAGCATTCATGGCCTCAAATTGAGCCTTATAGCCCTCGTCCCGTTTATCCACAGTGGCTCTATGCTCATCAACTTGATTGGTGGAAGATGAAAAGGATTGGTTGGATTGTTGTCTATGGTGTGGTGCTTGGTATTTGGTATAATTGTTTTGGTTTTAGTTGTGGTGATTTTGGTTGGCTTGGTGGCTGTTGTTGTTGTGATGGTATTGAGATGAATATTGGTTGTTGTTGTAATGAAAAGAAGAGTTGTTCCATCTTTGGTTTTGATTGCTCCCTTGTGCATTATTGCTCCACCCTTGATTTTGATTACTACCATGAGAGTAGTTGTTTTGGCCTTGAGAAGGATAGGGCGGACGGTTGTTGTAATTCATATTGGCCACAACAAGAGCATGCTCCTCTTGAATTTGATGGCATTGATCGGTGTAATGCGTGGTTCTAGAGCACAAACCACAAATTCTAGGAGGGCCTTCAAGTTGAGCAACTTGAGGTGGGGCTTGGGTGGCTTGGATGGAGTAGTATTCCTTTTGATCTTTTTGTATTTGAGTGAGGATAGTGGTCATGTCCCCAAGCGCCTTGGTTAAGCTTGCATCGGAAGGGGATGGTTCTACCACACCCTTGAGAGGATTACTTCTCACCCTAACATGTTGTGTAGCCTCGGCAACATCATTTATCAATTTCCAAGCTTCTCCCTCCGTCTTGTTCTTTGAAAGGGAACCGCCACTAGAAGCGGTGAGCAATCTTCTATATTCCACACAAAGACCTCCAGTGAAGTAACTAATGAGCCAGTGAGTGTTCAATCCAATATATGGACAAGATTCCAATAGCCTCTTGAACCGAGTCCAATACTCATATAAACTCTCTTGGTCCTTTTGCATTATACCCGAAATCTCCTTCCGGATGTAGTCGGTCTTCTCCGGTGGGAAGAATTTATCTAGAAACTCTCTTCTCAAGAAATCCCAATTAGTCAAAATCTCATCCAGTTGTGAATAAAACCACATCTTTGCTTGCCCTTCAAGAGAGAAAGGGAAGGCAAAAACCATAATAGCCAACTCATCAGCTCCATGCCTTCGAGCCGTAGAACAAGCAACTTGAAAATCTCTTAGATGTCGGATGGGGTCTTGACCCGGCAATTCATGATACTTAGGAAGTAGATTTATCAAGCTACGCTTCAACTCAAAGTTTGGATCAAGGTTAGGATACCTTGCTTGCAAAGGTTGGAGTATGATATCCGGAGCTCCTTGCTCGTGCAATGTGATCTGTCGTGGCTCCGCCATGTATGGTTCACCTGTAGGATGCAAAGATGTATTAGTGGTGCCAACAGAAGAATAGGAAGTAGCGGACTCCAAGTCACTCTCGGTACCGTCTAGTGATTCGGTATGTTCCTCAAGAGAGGCCGAAGTACTAGCCGTATAATCCAACCACCGTCTAGCTTGCCGAGTGTGTAACAAGGTTCTTTCAATCTCAGGATTAAACTCGGCTAAGCTAGAATTCGGTTGAGATCGAGTCATCAAACTTGGGAGTCATAGCACACATATAAAAGAAATATAACTATATCTAAGTATTAAAAGAAAGTAAACTATCTACAATATTCACAAATTCACAAAACCAATATCAAGGCATATGTTGCAACCATTCCCCAGCAACGGCGCCAAAAATTTGATGAGCCCCGTGGACTATGTTGGTATAGAATTTCTCAATAAAATCCCGTTGCAAGTATAGCTCTTCCCAACAACAATCCTCGAGTATCAAATTTAGAAGGAATTTGGTTGTCAGAAGTTCAACCCCAATAAAACTAACCGAAGTATTCAAACCTCGGGTCGTCTCACAAGGAATGGGCAAACATGTGCTTCAACATTGGTTAGAAATCCGGGGTTGCAAGTCATGAGCAAGAAATTAAACTAGGAATCTTAACAAGCAAGTAATCTTGGAAGCAAGCAAATAATTAAACAAATTGACCACTAAGGGTTCCCAAATCATCAAATCCATTAGACCCAATGACTCAAGCTTACCCAATTCCCTTAGCCTAGGCCATGAGTAAAGAGAACTACTCCATAATCAAAGGAAACATTTCATCAAACACATGGTAAGCATTAATAAAAGACCTATTTAAATTGTAATTAAATTGGAACTAACAAGTACCCACTAACAATTATCAACATACAATCATTCAAACAATACAATTAATCATGGAAATCATCAATGCAACAATAACAAATTAAGATCTACAAGATTCATGAAATGGGTATAAAATGACAAACAACAAGAAAACATAAAACTAACACAATATCTAAAAAAATTATACTAGAGAATTCAAATTAAACAATTAAAACTAGTAATTAACAAGATCCAATTCAGAATTCAACAAGGGAAGATCAAATTAAAGCTAGATCTAGAGAGGAACAAAGGTTTCTCATCCTAGAAGAACAAAGAACCAAAAACTAACTAAAATTATGTCTATGTGTAAAATGATTGATCCCCCCCCCTTTCCCCCTAGCATCATTGGGTCTTTTCCATGCATAAACAGCTTGAAATTGGGCCTGATGAGCCTCAGAAATCGCCAGGCACGATTTCCTTTAATGAGGTCACGTGAGCTTTCCGCGCGTACGTGCCATGCGTGCATGCGCGCCGATTGCTTTTGTGATCCACGCGTGCGCGTCGATGGAAATTCTCTGATCCGCGCGGATGTGTCCATCCTTGCGCGCCGCTTCCAGCAATCTACATCCACGCGTGCGCGCGAAGTGCGCGTGCACGCCGATGCTGAAGTTCCCAAAATCCAAATCTTCATGTTCCTTCCTTTTGTGCATGCTTTCTTTCTCTCTTCTAGACCATTCTTGTCCTATAAATCCTGAAATCACTCAACAAATATATCATGGCATCGAATGGAAATAAAAGAGGATCAAAATATAGCAATTCTAAGGCAAAATAAGCATGTTTTTCATCATGGAGCAATATTAGGAAGAGAACACAAAACCATGTATTTATTGTGAATAAGTGTGAGAAATATTGACAAAAACCCCCAAATTCTACACAATATAAACCACAAAATTGGGGTTTATCACTTCTCTTGTAACTTCATCTTCCTTTGGTGCTCCATTCCCTGGTTGAGCTGCTTTTTCTTCAACCATGTCCTGTACTTCCTCCTCTTCTTCAACATCTTCTACCTCAACAATATCTTCAACTTGAATATCTTCCTTTGAGCTTGGCTCCTCATGATTCCTCTCTTGCAGTGTGGTTCCAGACCTCAAAGTAATGACATTGATTCCACCCTTTGGGTAGGTAAGGGTTGAGAAGGAAGTGCACTAGAGCTTGAAGGTTAATTGTTAGGGGTATCTGATGACTCCATCCGGGAGATGAGAGCTTGTATGGTGGAGCTAACACTATTTATGGAAGAGTTAATTGTATTCTGAATGTCTTGTTGTCCTTGCGCAATAGAGCGAAGCATCTCATCATTAGAGGAAGAAGGGGGGTAAGTGATTTGAGAGGCCTGCTGTTGGTTGTTTTGGGGCGCTTGGGACTGCTTTTGGTGAGGTGCTCGGTAAGGCTGGTTTTGGTTCTGCTGTCTGTTGTTATTGTTGTTCCACCTCTGAGTTCCACTGTTGTCTCTGCCTCCTCGATTATAGTTGTCCCTCCATCCCTGGTTGGAATTGTCTCTCCACCCTTGGTTGGAGTTATCTTGCCAACCTTGATTGTAGTTCCCACCTTGGTTGTAATTACCGCCTTGTTGATAGTATCCTTGATTCGGGCGGTCATAGAAATTATGAGTAGCTACCAAGGTGTTGTCTTCTTGTTGGAGCTGCAGACACTCATCAGTGTAATGAGTATAACAGGGACATATTCTGCACACTCTCTGAGGAACCAACTGTTGACTCTGTTGTTGTGGGGGAGGCTGAGGTTGTTGTTGATTCAGCTGTAGCTGCTTCAGTTCTGTGTGAGAGCAGCAGTCTCACTACTAGAGGAAACCTCCACAATAGCCTTGGGATGGTTGTTCCTGTGCTTTGCATTCCGGGTAGACTCAGCTAGATCAGTGATCAGTTGCCACGCTTCTCTCGCCGTCTTGTACTTCTTCAGAGAACCATTACTCGTAGCATCTAATGTAGTCTTGTCTTGAGGCTTCATGCCTTATGTGAAATAGCTAATCAACACCAACTGGTCAATGTTGTGGTGGGGACATGAGTCTAGGAGATTCCTGAAACGTTCCCAATACTCGTAGAGAATCTCTGACTCGCCTAGGATAATGCAGGA
Organism: Arachis ipaensis; assembly: GCF_059453495.1. Classification (NCBI taxonomy): domain Eukaryota; kingdom Viridiplantae; phylum Streptophyta; class Magnoliopsida; order Fabales; family Fabaceae; genus Arachis; species Arachis ipaensis. Next base: position 78,694,013 of record NC_142443.1, read on the forward strand.
AATTTTTTTTCTCAGTCTATATGTAACTTCAGCTGGAAAGTATTTTTCCAGGAACTCCCTTCTGAGAAGATCCCAATTGGTAACAACTTCTTCAGGTTGAGTGTAGAACCACTCCCTTGCCTTTTCCTCAAGAGAAAATAGGAAGGCATATAGCCAAATAGTAGTTTCATCTGCACCATGACGCCTAGTAGTTGAGCAGGCTGTCTGAAAATCCCTGAGGTTCTTGATAGGCTCTTGAGCAGGTAAGCCATGAAACTTGGGCAGTAAGTTGATTAGTGCAGTTTTCCGTTCAAAATCTGCAGCCAGATTTGAGTGACGCGCTTGATACGGTTGCAGTGTAAAGTCCAGGGCTCCGCCATATTACCTGCACGTAAATCAACAGAATTAGTAGAAGAGGAGCTTGTTTCTTACTCAAATGGCGCTTCAGATTTTCCCTCAGATGAGACTGGTGAATTGGTAGTAACCACTTCACCACCCTCAGAGGCTAACTGATGAGCGGGTAATTTATACCCTTTTTAGCATTGTTCTTACATAGTTTTTAGTATGTTTTAGTTACTTTTTATTATATTTTTATTAGTTTTTATGCAAAAATCACATTTCTGGACTTTACTATGAGTTTGTATGTTTTTCTATGATTTTAGGAATTTTCTGGCTGAAATTGAGGGACCTGAGTAAAAATCTGATTCAGAGGTTGAGAAAGGACTGCAGATGCTGTTGGATTCTGACCCTCCTGCACTCAAAGTTAATTTTCCAAAGCTGCAGAAGCCCAATTGGCACGCTCTTAATTGCGTTGGAAATTAGACATCTTGGGCTTTCCAGAAATATATAATAGTCTATATTTTGCCCGAGATTTGATAGCCCAAACTGGCGTCTAAATGCCCACTAAAGACCCCTTTTTTGGCGTAAAACGCCAGAACTGGCACCAGAACTGGAGTTAAACGCCCAAACTGGTACCCAAGCTGGCGTTTAACTCCAAGAATGGCTTATGCACGTGAAAGCTTCAATGCTGAGCCCAAGCACACACCAAGTGGGCCCCGGAAGTGGATTTCTGCATTATCTGCACTTAGTTACTCATTTTCTGTAAACCTAAGTTACTAGTTTAGTATAAAAAGTACTTTTTACTATTGTTTTGGAACACAGCTTATGCCATTGTTCACATTTAGAGGCTGGCCATTTGGCCATGCCTAGACCTATTTCCTTTATGTATTTTCTACGGTGGAGTTTCTACACCCCATAGATTAAGGTGTGGAGCTCTGCTGTTCTTCATGAATTAATGGAAGTACTATTGTTTTTCTTTCAATTCACACCTACTTCTTCTCCAAGATATACTCTAGTACTTAATTCAGTTAAGTCAGAATGAAGGGGTGACCCGTGACAATCACCCACTATCTTCGTTACTCGCTTAGCCGAGATCCGCGTGCCAGACAACCACAAGCGGTCTACATGATGTTCAACGTAGTCATTGGACGACAGCCGGAGTATATTCTCTTAGGTATCTAATACGCGGACCGAGTCCGTGAGATTAGTACCTTCGTGGTATAGGCTAGAACCAATTGGCAACATTCCTGGGATCCGGAAAGTCTAAACCTTGTCTGTGGTATTCCGAATAGGATCTGGGAAGGGATGACTGTGACGAGCTTTAAACTTGCAAATGTTGGGCGCAGTGACAGTATGCAAAAGGATAGAGAGATCCTATTTCAACGCTAGTGGAAACTGACAGATGATTAGCCGTGCGGTAGTTGTACCTGGTATTTTTCATCCGAGACGAGAAATCAGACAGTTGATTAGCCGTGCAGAGATCGTACCTGGTATTTTTCATCCGAGAGGATCATACAGCTTGCCATGGAAGGGAGCACGCATTATTGGAAGAAGACAGTAGGAAAGCAGAGGTTCAAAAGCAACAAAGCATCTCCAAACGCTTATCTGAAATTCCCACTAATGAATTACACAAGTATCTCTATCTTATTTTATGTTTTATTTATCTTTTAATTATCAAAAACTCATAACCATTTGAATCCGCCTGACTAAGATTTACAGGATGACCATAGCTTGCTTCAAGCTAACAATCTCTGTGGGATCAACCCTTACTCACGTAAGGTATTACTTGGACGACCTAGTGCACTTGCTGGTTAGTTGTGCAGAGTTGTGAAAAGTGTGAATCACAATTTCGTGCACCAAGTTTTTGGCGCCGTTGCCGGGGATTGTTCGAGTTTGGACAACTGACGGTTCATCTTGTTGCTTAGATTGGGTAATTTTATTTTATGTTTAAGCTTTTTATTTTTAATTTCGAAAAAAAAAAGTACAAAAAAATTTAATAAAATCATAAAAACCAAAAAAAAAAATTTGTATTTCTTGTTTAAGTCTTGTATCAAATTTTACGATTGGTGTCAATTTCATGTTTTTAATTTTACGATAGTGTTCTTCATTGATCTTCAAGTTGTTCTTGATAATTTTCCTTGTTTCATCTTTAATTTTTCTTGTTTTGTGTCTTTTCTCGTTTTTCAAATGCATTTTTGAATTATTAGTGTCTAAAGTTTAAAAATTTTTAAGTTTGGTGTCTTGCATGTCTTTTTTTTCTTAAAAATTTTCAAAAATATGTTCTTGATGTTCATCTTGATCTTCAAAGTGTTCTTGGTGTTCATCTTGACATTCAAAGCATTCTTGCATGTTTTCTTTTGTTTGATCTAAAATTTTTATGTTATGTGTCATTTTGTTGTTTTTCTCTTTCTTCATTAATTCAAAAAAATAAAAAATAATATCTTTTCCTTATTTTACTCATAAATTTTGAAATTTTGGGTTGACTTAGTAAAAAAATTTTAAAATTTAGTTGTTTCTTATTAGTCAAGTCAAAATTTAAATTTAAAAACTTTATCTTTTCAAATCTTTTTCAAAATCAAATCTTTTCCATTTTTCTTTTGATATTTTCGAATTCGTTTTTAAAATTTTTCAAAATCTTTTTCATTTTTCTTTTAATGTTTTCGAATTTCTTAAATAAATTTTCAAAAATATTTTTCATATTTTTATTTCATATTTTCGAAATTATTACTAACAATTAATGTTTTGATTAAAAAATTTCAAGTTTTCAAATCTTTTTCAAAATCAAATCTTTTTCATTTTTCTTTCATGTTTTTCGAAAATTCTTCAAAATAAATTTTCAAAATCTTTTTCTTATTTTTATTTCATATTTTCAAAATTATTGCTAACAATTAATGTTTTGATTCAAAAATTTCAAGTTTTCAAATCATTTTCAAAATCAAATCTTTTTCATTTTTCTTTCATGTTTTTCGAAAATTCTTCAAAATAAATTTTCAAAATCTTTTTCTTATTTTTATTTCATATTTTCGAAATCTTTGCTAGCATTTAATATTTTGATTCAAAAATTTCAAGTTTGTTACTTTCCTGTTAAGAAAAGTTCAATCTTTAAATTCTAGAATCATATCTTTTAGTTTCTTGTTAGTCAAGTCATCAACTTTAATTTTAAAAATCAAATCTTTTTAATCTCTTTTTCAAATCCTTTTCAAAATAATTTCAAATCATATATTTTTCAAAATTTAATTTCAAAATCTTTTTCTAACTTCTTATCTTTTCAAAATTTGTTTTCAAATCTTTTTCAATTAACTACTTGACTTTTTGCTTGATTTTAAAAAGTTTACTATTTCTTATCTTTTTCAAAACCATCTAACTACTTTTCTCTCTCTAATTTTCGAAAACAACTAATAACTTTTTTAAAATTCTTTTTAATTAACTAATTGTTTTAAATTCAATTTTTATTTTATTTCTTTTAATATTTTCAAATACTAACCAATAATTAAAATAAAAACAAAAATATTTTTCTTTTCCTTTAATTAAAATTTGAATACTCTCTCCCTCATCTCTTTCTATTTATTTATTTATTTACTAACACTTCTCTTCTACTCTTAATTCGAACCCTCCCCCTCTCTCTGTGTTCGAATTCTTCTTATTCTCTCTCTACCTCATTCTTTTATTCTTCTACTCTTCTACTCACATAAAGGAATCTCTATACTGTGACATAGAGGATTCCTCTTCTTTTCTCTCCTCTTCTTTTTCAAATAAGCAGGAACAGGGATAGAGACATCCTTGTTGAAGCTGATCCTGAACCTGAAAGGACTCTGAAGAGGAAGCTAAAAGAAGCTAAAGAACAACACTCCAGAGAGGACCTTACAAAAAATTTTCGAAAAAGAAGTAGACATGGCAGCCGAACCCAATAACAATGGTGAAGATGCAAGGAAGATGCTTGGTGACTTCACTGCACCAACTTCCGACTTTTATGGAAGAAGCATCTCAATTCCTGCAATTAGAGCAAACAACTTTGAGCTTAAGCCTCAATTAGTTTCTCTAATGTAGCAGAATTGCAAGTTTCATGGACTTCCATTGGAAGATCCTCATCAGTTCTTAGCTGAATTCTTGTAAATCTGTGACACTGTTAAGACCAATGGGGTTAATCCTGAGGTCTACAGACTTATGCTTTTCCCCTTTGTTGTAAGAGACAGAGCTAAGACATGGTTGAACTCACAACCTAAAGAAAGCCTGAACTCTTGGGAAAAGTTGGTCAATGCTTTCTTGGCCAAATTCTTTCCACCTCAAAAGCTGAGCAAGCTTAGAGTGGAAGTCCAAACCTTCAGACAGAAAGAAGGTGAATCCCTCTATGAAGCTTGGGAAAGATACAAGCAATTGATCAGAAGGTGTCCTTCTGACATACTTTCAGAATGGAGCATCTTATGTATATTCTATGATGGTCTGTCTGAATTGTCTAAGATGTCATTGGACCACTCTACTGGTGGATCTCTTCATCTGAAGAAAACACCTACAGAAGCCCAGGAACTCATTGAAATGGTTGCAAATAACCAGTTCATGTATACTTCTGAAAGAAATCCTGTGAATAATGGGAAGACTCAGAAGAAAGGAGTTCTTGAGATTGATACTCTAAATGCGATATTGGCTCAGAATAAAATATTGACTGAGCAAGTCAATATGATTTCTCAGAATCTGATTGGAATGCAAGCTGCATCCGGCAGTGCTAAAGAAGCCTCCTCTGAAGGAGAAGCTTATGACCCTAAGAATCCTGCAATGGAAGAGGTGAATTAGATAGGAGAATCCTATAGAAACACCTATAATCCTTCATGGAGAAATCATCAAAATTTCTCATGGAAGGATCAACAGAAGCCTCAACAAGGCTTTAATAATAATAATGGTGGGAGAATTCGGTTTGACAATAGCAAACCTTTTCCATCATCACCTCAGCAGCAGACAGAGAATTCTAGGCAGAGCCTCTCTCACTTAGCAACCATAGTCTCTGATCTAACTAAGACGACTCATAGTTTCATGACTTAAACAAGGTCCTCCATTAGAAATCTGGAGGCACAAGTGGGTTAGCTGAGTAAAAGAGTTACTGAAACTCCTCCTAGTACTCTCCCAAGCAATACAGAAGAGAATCCAAATAGAGAGTGCAAGACCATCAATATATCCAAAGTGGCCGAACCTATAGAGGAGGAGGAGGCAGTGATTTCCAGTGAAGAAGACCTCAATGGACGTCCACTGACCACTAAGGAGCTCCCTAATGAGGACTACCTTGTGTTTAAGGCTCAACGAACTTCCTCTGTAACCATGGAGAGGAAGCATGAAAAGCTTCTCTCAATACAGAGTCAAGCAGAGCCCCCACATTCAAACTCTAAGTTTGGCGTTGGGAAGCCACCATCATGCTCTGAGTCTCTATGAAGCTCTCTAAGAGCTCACTGTCAAGCTATTGACATTAAAGAAGCGCTTATTGGGAGGCAACCTAATGTTATTTAATTATATTTATTTTATAGACATTTGTTTTCCATTGCCATGTTATGTTTTTTTTAGGTTGATGATCATGTGAAGTCATAAAAATAGCTGTAGAATTAAAGCAGAATAAAAAATAGCATAAAAAATAGCACACCCTGGAGGACAGGCTTACTAGCATTTAAACGCCAGTAAGGATAGCAGAATGGGCGTTTAACGCCCATGCCGGCAGCATTCTGGGCGTTTAACGCCAGAAATGTAGCATTCTGGGCATTCACAAAAACACCCAGTAAAGAAGGGTTCCTGGCATTTAATGCCAGTCAGGGTATCTGGCTGGGCGTTAAACGCCCAAAGAGGCAGTTAAGTGGGCTTTAAACGCCATAATGGATAGCATTCTGGGCGTTTAACGCCAGGATGACACAAGGGAGGTAATTTTGTTTCCAATTCAATTTTTTTCAATTTTTCATGTTTGAATTCATAATTTTTTGCATCAAACATATTTGAAACATTCATCTTTCAATTTCTATTTTCAAAAATTAATAATCTTTCAAATTCGTTTAAATTCTCTTTCAATTCTTTTCAATTCCTTCCAAAATGTTTTCTAAAACATACATACCTTTTCAAATTCTTTTCAACTCTTTTTAATTTTTCTTGCATACAGTAACAAGTTTTCAAAATTAATTGCATCATTCTTCTTCTACTCCCTTCTGTTTTATTTTGCTCGAGGACGAGCAAACCTTTTAAGTTTGGTGTGGAAAAAGCTCTGCTTTTTATTTTTCCATAACCATTAATAGCACCTAAGGCCGGAGAAACCTCTAGAAAGAGGAAAGGGAAGGCAGTTGCTTCCAACTCCGAGTCATGGGAGATGGAGAAATTCATCTCAAAAGCCCATCACTAGAAAGAGGATGGAGCAAACAAGAGAGACCACTCATGGACCTCACCAAAAGCACTCCATCATTCTCCATGAAATCAGAGAGGACCAAAAGGCCATGAGAAAGGAGCAACAAAGGCAAGGAAGAGACATAGAGGAGCTCAAGAACTCCATTGGTTCTTTAAGACGAAGAAGAAGCCACCATCACTAAGGTGGACCCATTCTTTAATCTCCTTGTTTATTTTCTTTTCTGTTTTCAGTTTTTATGCTTTATGTTTTGACTATGTTTGTGTCTTTATTACATGATCATTAGTGTCTAGTGTCTATGTCTTAAAGTTATGATTATTCCATGAATCCTTCACCTTTCTTAAATGAAAAATGTTTTCCGAAAAAGAAAAAGAAGTACATGAATTTCGAATTCTATCTTGAAATTAGTTTAATTATTTTGATGTGGTGGCAATACTTTTTGTTTTCTGAATGAATGTATTGAAGTTTATGAATATTAAAATTGTTGGCTCTTGAAAGAATAATGAAAAAGGAGAAATGTTATTGATAATCTGAAAAATTATAAAATTGATTCTTGAAGCAAGAAAAAGCAGTGAACAAAGCTTGCGAAAAAAAAATATGGCAAAAAATAAAGAAAAAAAGAGAGAAAAAGAAAAAGCAAGCAGAAAAAGCCAATAACCCTTTAAACCAAAAGGCAAGGGTAAAAACGATCCAAGGCTTTGAGCATTAATGGATAGGAGGGCCCAAAGGAATAAAATCCTGGCCTAAGCGGCTAAACCAAGCTGTCCCTAACCATGTGCTTGTGGCGTGAAGGTGTCAAGCAAAAAGCTTGAGACTGAGCGGTTAAAGTCATGGTCCAAAGTAAAAGAGTGTGCTTAAGAGCTCTGGAAATCTCTAACTGGGGACTCTAGTAAAGCTAAGTCACAATCTGAAAAGGTTCACCCAGTAATGTGTCTGTGGCATTTATGTATCCGGTGGTAATACTGGAAAACAAAATGCTTAGGGTCACGGCCAAGACTCATAAAGTAGTTGTGTTCAAGAATCAACATACTAAACTAGGAGAATCAATAACACTATCTGAATTATGAGTTCCTATGGATACCAATCATTCTGAACTTCAAATGATAAAGTGAGATGCCAAAACTGTTCAGAAGCAAAAAGCTACTAGTCCCGCTCATCTAAGTGAAACTAATCTTCATGGATATTTTTGAGGTTTATTGTATATTCTCTACTTTTTATCCTATTTTGTTTTTAGCTTCTTGGGGACAAGCAACAATTTAAGTTTGGTGTTGTGATGAGCGGATAATTTATACCCTTTTTGGCATTGTTTTTACATAGTTTTTAGTATATTTTAGTTACTTTTTATTATATTTTTATTAGTTTTTATGCAAAAATCACATTTCTGGACTTTACTATGACTTTGTGTGTTTTTCTATGATTTCAGGTATTTTCCGGCTAAAATTGAGGGACCTGAGCAAAAATCTGATTCAGAGGCTGAGAAAGGACTGCAGATGCTGTTGGATTCTGACCCTCCTGCACTCGAAGTAGATTTTCTGGAGTTACAAAAGCCCAATTGGTGCGCTCTTAATTGTGTTATAAAGTAGACATCTTGGGCTTTCCAACAATATATAATAGTCTATACTTTGCTCGATATTTGATGGCCCAAACTGGCATCTAAACGCCCACCAAAGACCCTTTTCTGGCGTAAAACGCCAGAAATGGCACCAGAACTAGAGTTAAACGCCCAAACTGGCACCCAAGTTGGCATTTAACTCCAAGAATGGCCTATGCACGTGAAAGCTTCAATGGTCAGTCCAAGCACACACCAAGTGGGCCCCGCAAGTGGATTTCTGCACTATCTGCACTTAGTTACTCATTTTCTGTAAACCTAAGTTACTAGTTTAGTATAAAAAGCACTTTTTACTATTGTTTTGGAACACAGCTTATGCCATTGTTCACGTTTGGAGGCTGGCCATTCGGCCATGCGTAGACCTATTTCCCTTATATATTTTCTATGGTGGAGTTTCTACACCCCATAGATTAAGGTGTGGAGCTCTACTGTTCTTCATGAATTAATGCAAGAACTATTGTTTTTCTTTCAATTCACACCTACTTCTTCTCCAAGATATACTCTTGTATTTAATTCAGTTAAGTTAGAATGAAGGGGTGACCCGTGACAATCACCCACTATCTTCGTTACTCGCTTAGCCAAGATCTGCATGCCTGACAACCACAAGCGGTCTACATGATGTTCAACGTAGTCATTGGACGACAGCCGGAGTATATTCTCTTGGGTATCTAATACGCGGACCGAGTCCGTGAGATTAGTACCTTCGTGGTATAGGCTAGAACCAACTGGTAGCATTCCTGAGATCCGTAAAGTCTAAACCTTGTCTGTGGTATTCCGAATAGGATCTGGGAAGGGATGACTGTGATGAGCTTCAAACTTGCGAATGTTGGGTGCAGTGATAGTGTGCAAAAGGATAGAGAGATCCTCTTCTGACGCTAGCGGGAATCGACAGATAAATAGCCGTGCGGTAGCTGTACTTGGTATTTTTCATCCGAGACAAGAAATCAGACAGTTGATTAGCCGTGCAGAGATCGTACCTAGTATTTTTCATCCGAGAGGATCATACAGCTTGCCATGGAAGGGAGCACGCATGATTGGAAGAAGATAGTAGGAAAGCAAAGGTTCAAAAGCAACAAAGCATCTCTAAACGCTTATCTGAAATTCCCACCAATGAATTACACAAGTATCTCTATCTTATTTTATGTTTTATTTATCTTTTAATTATCAAAAACTCATAACCATTTGAATCCGCCTAACTAAGATTTACAGGATGACCATAGCTTGCTTCAAGCCAACAATCTCCGTGGGATCGACCCTTACCCACGTAAGGAATTACTTGAACGACCCAGTGCACTTGCTGGTTAGTTGTGCGGAGTTGTGAAAAGTATGAATCACAATTTCGTGCACCACTAACTGATGCCAGGGCATTTTAGCCAGTTTCACTGACCTTTTTCTTTACTTTTTTTGGATAGTTTCATGCATTTTCTTAGTAAATAAGCAAGTTTTGGGTGAATATACACTTATATCTTGATTCAACCAAACATTGTGAACTTTACATGATTTCATGAGAATTATGCATGAATTGAATGATAATATGGATGATGCATGATCTCATGACTTGAAACAAAGCTTTGATGTACCTTGTTTGTTTGATTTCAGGACAAAGGAAGCAAAGAAGAATCACGTTAACAGCCACGTTAGCTTCACTAACGTGACCACTAACGTGGAATGGGAGCGAGCTTGCAACGTTAGTGGTAAAAGTTACCACCAATAACGCCTTCGAATGCCATCATAACACACGTTAGTTACTACGTTAGTTACACTAACGTGGGAACTAACGTGGAAGAAAGGGAGAGCTCCAACGTTAGTGGTAAAAGTGAACACCACTAACGTTCCAAAAGGGCCACACATAGCCACGTTAAGAGTCACGTTAATCTAATTAACGTGAACTCTAACGTGGAGTGAGAAGAGATCGCCAACGTTAGTGACACTCACCTTTGTCACTAACGTTGGATCAGGCCAAGATTGCCCACATTAGTGGTCATGTTAAGACCACTAACGTGAAGGATAACGTGGAGTAAAAGAATGATGTGCCAATGTTAGTGACACTAACTTTTGTCACTAACGTTGGAGATGGCAAGCATACCCACGTTAGTGGTCACGTTAATGCCATTAACGTGAGGCACTAACGTGGAAAAATGGGGTACTTTGAAGCGTTAGTGACAAAGGTGAGTGTCACTAACACTCTCGAAGCCTTGGCATGCCCATGTTAAAGGCCACGTTAGCTACACTAACGTGGATCATTAACGTGGAAGAAAGGGACAAAGAGCAATGTTATTGGTAAAGGTGAATGCCAATAACATTTGCGAAGGCTAAGAGGCTACGCTAGTGGCTACGTTAGTATCACTAATGTTGAAGTTAACGTGGATCAATTGGTTGGGAACGTTAGTGACAAAGTTATCGTCACTAACGCTTTTGACCCCAATTTTACACTTAACGTTAACACCATTAACGTCCTAACTAACCTCCCATCATGCCTAACTCACACTTTCTTTGCAAGCAAAGCTGAGCCCACTAAAGACTGTAACTGCTTTAACTAAAGATCAAGGGCCCATATCCAAGACTTGAAGAGCTAACTAGAAGATCTGAAGAGTAGTATATAGGGATAGTTTTGAATTAAAAAGAGATCTGGAACTGGAGAACTACACTCTGTATAATTTACTTTCTCTGTAACTTCTAGTTTGATATTCAGAATGCACTTTTCATTTTTGATTTCCATTTCCAGAGCTATGAACAACTAAGCCCATTTTCATTGGGTTAGAGAGCTCTGTTGTAATTTGATGGATCAATAATAATTTTCATTATTCTTCCTCTTTCTTTTCTCTTGATTTTACTAGAAAGCTTTCGTTCTTCATCCAATTGGTTAGCTATCTTGGAAGAGAAGCTCTCCATAATTGGATCTCCTCAGAACCTTGGAAGAGGAATGAGGAGATCATGCTAGAAATGCTTTCTCATGTTGGACCAAATTGTGGTTTGGATGGATATAGTGACATATAATCCTACCAACACTTTGATTTGGGAATGCATGTGGTATAATTAGTGACCAAACTTCATCTCTTCCCATGAGCAATTAAATCAAGAAATTGGAAAATTGTTCAAGCTTAGGGAGATTGGGTTGCCAAGGAATTGGGATCCAATCACTTAATATTTCCAAGGAGATCAATGAATGCATTGATTAAGGAAGAGATGAGAATGAACTTGATCCAGAGGATTGCAATATCTCTTGATCCCAATGTTCATTTTATTTTTAGTTCTTACATTTACTTTTCTTACCATTTTACTTTTCTGCACTTTATAGTTTTTCCTTTACATTCATGCAATTTACATTTCCTTGTTGCTTATAACTCCAATCTAATTCGTCTAACTAGGATAATCAATTAACCATTGATTGCTTAATCCGTTAATCCCTGTGGATTCGACCTCACTCTATTGTGAGTTTTTACTTGACGACAATTCGGTATACTTGCCGAGGGGAGATTTGTTGAGAGACAAGTTTCCATGCATCAAGTTTATGGCGCCGTTGCCGGGAATTTATTTTGTATCGACAATGATTAAGTTGGAGGATAACTAGATTGAGCATTTTTCTTTTGTTTTGTTTAATTCCATTTGAGTGATTTACTTTCAGTTTTAGTTATTTTCTTCCCTTTACCCCTTACCCGTTTGTTATGTTTTCGTCATTGTTTACAATTCAGTTCACTAACCCACTAACTGTTTGATATATTGCATCACTCACACTAACAGCTATTCTAACAAGAGTAATTTCTTCATTCATCTCCTTTCTTGTTTTTTGCTTTGTTGGTTGTATGATAGGTAGAAGAAGTGTGGTCTCAACGTCCTTTGATTCTGAACCTGAGAGGACCCTTCTTAGACTAAGGAGGGAAGCAGGAGGGAAGAGAGTCGTTAGTACTGAGGAAGAGGAAGAGTATTTTGAACCAGATATGGAGGAGAATATGAAGAACCACCATGAAGAAGAAGCTCACAACCATGCCAGAGAAGGTCCAGTAAATCATGCTGGGCAAGAGAGAATAGTTCTAGGCTCTTATATCAATCCAAACCCAAGAAACTGTGGAAGTAGCATCCAAAAGCTAACCATACATGCCAATAACTTTGAACTAAAACCCCAGCTCATCACCCTAGTCCAGAACAACTGTGCATTCAGAGGTAGTTTCCAAGAAGACCCCAATCAACATCTCACCACCTTCCTAAGGATATGTGATACTGTGAAGTCTAATGGTGTTCATCCTGACACCTATAGACTGCTTCTGTTCCCCTTTTCACTCAAGGACAAAGCATCTAAATGGCTAGAATCCTTCCCGAAGGAGAGTTTAACAACATGGGAAGATGTAGTAAACAAATTTTTGGCGAGATTCTATCCTCCTCAAAGAATCAACAGGTTGAGAGCTGAGGTACAAACCTTCAGGCAATAAGATGGTGAAACTCTCTATGAAGCATGGGAGAGATTTAAGGACTTAACAAGAAGATGCCCGCCAGACATGTTCAATGAATGGGTGCAGTTAGGCATCTTCTATGAGGGTCTTTCTTATGAATCAAAGAAGGCAGTAGACCACTCATCCGGAGGATCTCTGAACAAGAAGAAGACCATTGAAGAAGCCATAGATGTCATCGAGACTGTAGCTGAGAATGACTACTTCTATGCTTCTGAAATCGGCAACACTCGAGGAGTAATGGAGCTAAATAACATGGATGCGCTGCTGGCTCAAAACAAGATGATCACCAAGCAGCTGGCTGACCTTACCAAGAAGATGGAAAGAAACCAAGTTACAGTAGTCACCACCTCATCAGCAGCTCAAGAAGGAGTGAATGCAGAGGAAGAGGGTGACCAGGAACAAGCCAACTACATTGGAAACTCAGCTAGGCAAACCCATGATCTATACTCCAAAACTTATAATCCTAGTTGGAAGAACCACCTAAACTTTGGGTGGGGAAATCAACAAGACCAAGGCCAAGATCAGAGACGTCACAACCCCAACAATAATACAACTCACCAACATCCCACACAGAGATCATATCAACACTCACCCAACAATACCTCTCAACATCCATATCAAAACCAAAATGGCCATTCTCGCCCCTCCAACCTCAACTCACCATCACCATCCAAAGATAGACTCTCCAGAATTGAGACTCTACTTGAAGGTATATGCAAGGAAATCCAAGACAACAAAGTGTTCAAGGATGAGGTGCGAGCTAATATTAAAAACCAGGGAGACACCATCAAGAGGCTTGAATTTCAAGTGGGATACCTCTCTAAGAAGATTCCTAAACCTACTGATAGCTTCCCAAGTGACACAGAGAAAAATCCGAGAGGTGAAGCAAAGAAAGTAAGATGGGAAGAATGCAAGGTGGTCACCTTAAATGATGAGGGGAGTGAAAAAAAACTGAACAAACCCTTAGAACACTCTCAAGATATTTCAGTAGAGAAGCAAGAAGAGGGTGACCAAGGAATCAACTCCACACAGAAGAAAGGGTTAAGGGAAAAGGAGATTCTGAACCCAGATGCACCTTTTGCCCATAGACTCAAGGGTGGTGTAGAAAAGAAAGTGTACTCAAAGTTCCTCGACATGTTTGCATCTCTCCATGTAAACATACCATTCATCAAGGCTCTCCAACAAATGCCCTCATACACTAAATGTATGAAGGAGCTGCTGACCAAGAAAAGTTCACTAAAGGGAGGACAAACAATATTGATGAATAAGGAGTGCAGTGCTCTCATTCAAACAGAGTTGCCTACAAAAAGGAAGGATCCAGGGAGTTTTCGCATCCCTTATGTTATAGGAGAAACAGTAATTGATAAAGGACTCTATGACCTAGGAGCAAGCATCAACTTAATGCCTTTATCCCTCATGAAGAAGCTTCAGATCAATGAGCTAAGGCCCACAGACGTAGTCATCAAGCTGGCTGACAAAACTCAAAAATAAGCAGTAGGAGTGGTTGAAAATGTGTTGGTAAAGGTTGGGAACTACTTACTTCCCACAGACTTTGTCATCTTGGAGATGAAAGAGAGTTACCTCCATTTAATCATATTGGGAAGGCCATTCCTGGCCACAGCCAGAGCACACATAGATGTAGAGCGAGGAGAGTTAATACTGAGGATACATGATGAACAACTCACCTTCAATGTCTTCAGACCCTCACAAGAAGCAGATCAAGAAAATAAGGAATCAATGGGAGATCACAATAAGGCACTGGTGGAAGAAACAAGCACTGAAACACAAACAATACTCTTGGGAATCCCTTTAGTTGACAAACAATACAGTCAGAAGGTACAACAGCTAAAGGAAACCCAAGAGGTGCTAAACCCACCAGAGTCATATGAGACTAGCAACAAAGTTTCCCTGGAAAAAGAGGCCACAAGGAGCAGGATAGCAGTAAAAGAAACATGGAAGAAGGCTGCAAGGGGATGGAGGAACAAGAAGATTCCTACAGAGGATTTCTCCCCAGGGGACAAAGTAATCTCTGCTCATTTCCCAGCTATTCCACCTTATCTACCCACCATTCCATCTCAGCTACCTAAAGTCTATACCATCAGCAGAATTCTCTCCTTGGAACATGTGGAGATTCTTAATGAAGCCAACAGAGATAGATTCACTGCGAGAGGGGAAGATTTGAAGCATTACCAACCACCCTAACAAAAGCAAAATGTCAAGCTAATGATGCTAAAGAAGCGCTTCATGGGAGGCAACCCATGTTTTATATCCTTTCAGTTTTTCTTTTTAGGATGATTAAAGTAGTTAATAAAGCAAGGTTCATGAATTTCAAATCAACTCTGACAAACACTTAGATGAATCCTTATATGCAACATATAGTGAACAACAAGTTTGGTGTTCCAGGCATACTAAGAGGACAAGAACACAATTCACTTTGTGTTACTCTTAGAGCTTTAATCAACTCTTTTTACACCACATGGTCACAAACTAAGTTTGGTGTCACCAATGTTGCATATATGAACAATTAATCAGCCAGTTGGGTTGTATTCATGAATAGCACTTAGTTATTTAAAAACAAAAATTATTAAAAGTAGTTATTCCACTTTCTAATTTTACCGCCTAATGAGCGGATATTTTATACGCTTTTTGGGGGTTTTTTCATGTAGTTTTTAGTAGGATCTAGCTACTTTTTAGTATATTTTTCTTAGTTTTTATGCAAAAATCACATTTCTGGACTTTACAATGAGTTTGTTTGTTTTTCTGTGATTTCAGGTATTTTCTGGCTGAAATTGAGGGACCTGAGCAAAAATCTGATTCAGAGGCTGAAAAAGGACTGCATATGCTGTTGGATTCTGACCTCCCTGCACTCGAAATAGATATTCTAGAGCTACAGAAACCCAATTGGTGCGCTCTCAATTGCGTTGGAAAGTAGACATCCAGGGCTTTCCAGCAATATATAATAGTCCATACTTTGCCCAATCTTTGACGATGCAAATTGGCGTTTAACGCCAAGTCTTTACCCTATTCTGGCGTTAAACGCCAGAAACAGGTTGCAAACCAGAGTTAAACGCCAGAAACAGGCTACAACCTGGCGTTTAGGTCCAAAAAGTCTCTACACATGGAAGCTTCAATGCTCAGCCCAAGCACATACCAAGTGGGCCCCAGAAGTGGATTTCTGCACTATCTATCTTAGTCTACTTCATTTCTGTAAACCTAGGTCACTAGCTTAGTATAAAAACTACTTTTAGAGATTTATTTTGCATCTGATGACATTTTCACATTTTACATTGTATCTCTACAGCATGAGTCTCTAAACTCCATGATTGGGGGGTGAGGAGCTCTGCTGTGTATCGATGAATTAATGCAATTACTTCTATTTCCTATTCAATACGCTTGTTTCTGTTCAAAGATATTCACTTGTACCTAACCGTGAAGAATGTGATTATCTGTGACACTCATCATCATTCTCAACCTATGAACACGTGCTTGACAACTACTTACATTCTATCTGTAATAGCTTGAGTGTATATCTCTTGGGCTCCTGGTCCAGGAGTTTGATTGTCTCTCCTGACAAAAGAGCGTTCAAATCCGTTAATCCAGAGTCTTCGTGGTAAAAGCTAGAATCAATTGGCAGCATCCCTGAGATCCAGAATGTCTAAACCTTGTCTGTGGTATTCTGAGTAGGATCCGGGAAGGGATGACTGTGACGAGCTTCAAACTCACAAGTATTAGGCGTAGTGACAGACGCAAAAGGATCAATGGATCTTATTCCAACACAAGTGAGAACCGACAGATGATTAGCCATGTACATGGACCCTTTTCACTGAGAGGACAGATGATAGCCATTGACAATGGTGATCCACCAACATACAGCTTGCCATGGAAGGAGCCTTGCGTCTGTGAAGAAGAAGATGGGAGGAAAGCAGAGATTCAGAAGACGAAGCATCTCCAAAACCTCAATCTGTTCTCAATTACTGCATAACAAGTATTATTTATTTCATGTTCTTTTACTTTTTGCAATTAAAACTAAGAATCATTACTGGTATCCTGACTAAGAATTACAAAATAACCATAGCTTGCTTCAAGCCAACAATCTCCGTGGGATCGACCCTTACTCACGTAAGGTATTACTTGGACGACCCAGTGCACTTGCTGGTTAGTTGTGCGGAATTGCAAAAGTGTGATTGTGATTTCGTGCATCAAGTTTTTGGCGCCGTTGCGGGGATTGTTCGAGTTTGGACAACTGACGGTTTATTTTGTTGCTTAGATTAGGAAAAATTTTTCTTTTTGGTTTAGAGTCTTCTATTATTGTTTTTGGTTAAAATTTTAAAATCCTTATTTTATTTTTCTAAATTATTTTCAAAAATTTTCAAAAACCAATAACTTCATGATTTAGTCTTCTGTTTGAGTTTAGTTTCGTATTTTAAGTTTGGTGCCAATTGTATAAGTTTATTTTTCTTTCATTTTTTTCGAATTATTAGTGCTTAGAGTACAAAATTTTTAAGTTTGGTGTCCTTTGTGTTTCTGTTTTCTTAAAAATTTTTCAAAAGTTGTTCTTAGTGTTCATCGTGATATTCAAAGTTTTCCTGTTTGTTTCCTTTGTTTTGATCTAAAAATTTAAGTTTGGTGTCATTTTTACTATTTTTCTCTTTCTTCATTAAATTCAAAAATATCTTTTCTCTTTATTTTAATCGATTTTCGAATTCTCCTTTAAAAAAAATTCAGATTTTTATTTTAAATTTTTTTTATTCTATCTTATCTTAGTTTTGAAATTTCAAAATTCAAAATCGTTTTCAAAAATCATATCCAAAGTTTTTCAAATATTCTTAATTAAGTAATTATTTTAGTTTTTAATTTATTTTTCTCTTACTTTTCGAAATCTATATTTTAATTTCTAATTACTTTATTTTATTTTAATTTTTTATTCATTTTTTTTAAATAAAATAAAAATAAAAATATATTTTATTTGTAATTCATATCAATTCCCTTTTCTCCATCATGGACTTAAGTAGAAATGAATAGTCCAGAAGGACTCTGGGGTCATATGCTAACCCCATTACTACTGCATATGGGAGTAGCATCTGTATACCTCCCATCAAAGCAAGCAGTTTTGAGCTAAATCCTCAGCTCATTGTTGCCAGTATTTCGGTCTTCTGCAGGAAGAACCTACTGAGTTTCTGGCATAGTTCTTGCAAATTGCTGACACAGTACGTGACAAGGAAGTAGATCAGGATATCTATAGATTATTACTGTTTCCCTTTGCTATAAAAGATCAAGCTAAAAGGTGGTTAAATAACCAACCTACAGCAAGCATAAGAACATGAAAACAGTTATCAGACAAATTCCTGAATCAATATTTCCCTCCAAAAAGGATGACACAACTAAGGCTGGACATCCAAGGCTTTAAACAAGAGGATGATGAATCCCTTTATAACGCCTAGGAGAGGTACAAAGGGATGCTAAGGAAATACCCCTCTGAAATGTTTTCAGAGTGGGTACAATTAGACATCTTCTACTACGGGCTTACAGAAAAAGCTCAGATATCCCTAGACCACTCAGCTGGTGGATCTATGCACATGAGAAAGACTATTGAAGAGGCTCAAGAGCTTATCAATATAGTTGCTAGAAATCAGCATCTGTACATAAGTAATGAGTCCTCCATGAAAGAAGAAGCTAAGGCATTATTAACTGACTTTAGTCCTTAGGAACAAGTTGCTGAACTCAATCAGCAACTATCTTCTATAATAAGGCAGTTAGCAGAATTTAAGGAGATGCTACAGAAACAAAAATTGCTAACAAGGATATGGAATCACAATTGAATCAGATAAAACAGCAGTTATCAAAACAGATAACAGAGGAGTGCCAAGCAGTTCAATTAAGGAGTGGAAAAATATTAAATATCTCAACTCAAAGCAGCAGAAAGCCAAGAAAGGAACAACTGACAGAGGATGAGCAACCTGTTACCCAAAATCCCTCTGAGGACAGTAAGAGCCCATAGAGGAATAAGTCTGGCGTTCAAACGCCTGAAAATGGTGAAAAACTGGCGTTAAACGCCCAATCCATGTCCAGTTTTGGCGTTCAAACGCTAGAAAATGGTAGAAATCTGGCGTTAAACGCCCAATCCACATCCAATCTTGGTGTTCAAATGCCAATGAGGGATCAGACACCTGCAAGTGCTGATAATAACTCCCTCAAGTAGGCTTCTCAACCTGCCTCTATAGGAAATAAACATGCAGCAACTAAGGTTGAAGAATATAAAGCCAAGATGCCTTATCCTCAGAAACTCCGCCAAGCGAAACAGGATAAACAATTTGCCCGCTTTGTAGACTATTTCAGGACTCTTGAAATAAAGATTCCGTTTGCAGAGGCACTTGAGCAAATACCCTCTTATGCTAAGTTCATGAAAGAGATCTTAAGTCATATGAAGGATTGGAGAGAAACAGAAAAAGTTTTTCTCACTGAAGAATGTAGTGCAGTCATCCTAACAAGCTTACTAGAAAAGCTTAAGGATCCCAGAAGCTTTATGATACCATGCACATTAGAGGGTACTTGTACCAAGACAGCTCTATGTGACCTTGGGGCAAGTATCAATCTAATCCCTGCATCCACTATCAGAAAGCTTGGCTTGACTGAAGAGGTCAAACCAACCCGAATATATCTTCAACTTGCTTATGGCTCCATCAAATATCCATCAGGCATAATTGAGGACATGATTGTCAAGGTTGGGCCATTTGCCTTTCCCACTGACTTTGTAGTGCTGGAAATGGAGGAGCACAAGAGTGCAACTCTCATTCTAGGAAGACCTTTCCTAGCAACTGGACGAACCCTCATTGATGTCCAAAAAGGGGAAGTGACCTTGAGAGTCAATGAGGATGAGTTCTGGCTGAATACTGTTAAGGCAATAAAGCATCCAGACACATCAAAAGACTGCATGCGTGTTGATATTATTGACTCCCTGGTAGAGGAGATCAACATGGCTGAGAGTCTCGAATCAGAGCTAGAGGACATCTTTAAAGATGTTCAGCCTGATCTGGAGGAATCAGAGGAAATAAAAGAGCCTCTGAAAATTCCTCAAGAAGAGGAGAAACTTCCTAAACCTGAGCTCAAACCACTACCACCATCCCTGAAATATGCATTTCTGGGAGAAGGTGACACTTTTCCGGTGATCATAAGCTCTGCTTTAAATCCACAGGAAGAGAAAGCACTACTTCAAGTGCTAAGGACACACAAGACAGCTCTTGGGTGGTCCATAAGTGACCTTAAGGGCATAAGCTCAGCTAGATACATGCACAAGATCCTATTGGAGGATGATGCTAAGCCAGTGGTTTAACCACAGAGGCGGCTAAATCCAGCCATAAAAGAGGTGGTGTAGAAAGAGGTCACCAAGTTACTGGAGGCTGGGATTATTTATCCTATTTTTGATAGCCCCTGGGTAATCCCTGTCCATGTTGTCCCCAAGAAGGGAGGCATGACAGTGGTTCATAATGAAAAGAATGAACTGGTTCCTACAAGAACAGTTACAGGGTGGCGTATGTGTATTGATTACACAAGGCTCAATACAGCCACCAGGAAGGATCACTTTCCTTTACCATTCATAGACCAGATGCTAGAGGGACTAACAGGTCATGAATATTACTGCTTTTTGGATGGCTATTCAGGTTATAACTAAATTGCAGTAGATCCTCAGGACCAAGAGAAAACAACATTCACATGTCCTTCTGGAGTGTTTGCCTACAGAAGGATACCTTTTGGTCTGTGCAATGCACCTGCAACCTTTCAGAGGTGCATGCTGATTGATATTTTGGAAAACGAATTCCAACACCCAAAACTCACCGGCAAGTGTACCGGGTTGCATCAAGAAGTAATAACTCACATGAGTGAGGTCGATCCCACAGGGATTGAAGGATTGGGCAATTTTAGTTTAGTGATTGATTTAGTGAAGTGAATCAAGTGTTGATTTGAGTGATTTGTATCCAACAGAAGCTAAATTGCATGAAATATAAAGGGAGAGGGTTAATTGACAAGAATTTAAAGTGCAGAAGAATTAAAAGAGCTGAATCTTAAAGTGCAAGTAATATAAATTGCAGAAACTTAGATTGCAAGAAACGTAAATAACTGAAACTTAAAGTGCAAGAAATGTAAATGACTTGAATCATAAAAGGATTTGGGATTTGGGATTGCAGAAATTAAACAAAAAAAAGTAAATGACAATCAGTAAAGAAATAGAAGAAGAATTAAGATGCAGTAGATTTAAACAAGGAAAGGAAAATTACTTTGAAAACCAAACAGAAAGTAGAATGCAGCTCAATTGCAATAACTAAAGGGAAATTGAAGATCTCAGGGGTGGAGGAGACTAGAAAACAAGTCTAGATCTCAAATCCTTCCTTGATCTAATAAGAATAATTGCTAAAGAAATGGAAGAGTAAATTGCAGAAGAAGTAGAAAATGAAAGCAGTAAATAGAATTTGGATTCAAATCACAGTTTCTAGAATTATGCAGAAAACAAACAAAGGGATCTCAAGGTGAGATTGAAACAGAATTTCTTCAATTCTCCACCCAAGATCTAAAATAAGAAGTAAAGAGTGCAGAATCAAGAACAAGGAAGAAGAGAGATCAATTCTCCCTCCCAATTCTCAGAGATCCAAAATCCAA
The DNA here is from genome assembly GCF_059453495.1 of Arachis ipaensis. Taxonomy (NCBI): domain Eukaryota; kingdom Viridiplantae; phylum Streptophyta; class Magnoliopsida; order Fabales; family Fabaceae; genus Arachis; species Arachis ipaensis. The sequence continues at coordinate 78,715,404 of NC_142443.1, forward strand.
AAAAAAACTCTCCCAATTACTAGTGAAAATTCTAAAAGAAGAAAAAGGTTCTTTTCTAAATCAAACTAGCTTCTATTTATACACTTCCTATTTTTGGATTTTTGAATTTGGAGTGGGACTTTTAATTTGGTGAAGAATTGAAATTAAATTGAATTTTGGTTCAATTGTGCCCCATGGGTGTTTGCTCCCAGTAGTGTGCTCTGCTCCTGGTGAGAGCGCAGCATTGTGGCTTGTGTCCTTGGCCCTTTGTAGCGTGCCAAACTTGTGTGCATCAGGGTAGCGCTCTGCTCTCCTTGAGAGCACAGAATCATGCTGCCTTGGGGCTTGTCTTGCACGCACCAAGCTCCTGGGCCGTGTCAAGCTGTGCGTGTCATGCCTCCCTGGCCGTGTCACACTCGCGCTTCATGCATCAAGGAGTAAGGAGAGTAGCGCTCAGCTCTTGGTAAGAGTGCAGCACTCCTTTTGCTTAGGTGAGGTCCCAAGTTCGAAACCCTGGGGAGGCATTGCTAGCCCTTTTTGTTTTATTTTCCTTGGTGAGTAGCGCTTCATTCCTTTCCTTAGGTGCTTGGTTCGATCCTTGGAGGTTGCATTTCAGCTAGGGGTGTTCATAAAAAAACCAAAATGTGGTTAACCGGTTAAAAAACCATAACCACATTTTGGTTAACCAGTTTAATAAAACAATTTTAAAAACCATATCCATATTTTTTAGAATTGGTTAACCAAAACCAAATTAAAAAAACCGGTTTTTAACCGGTTAACCAAAACCAAATTAAAAACCGATTTTTATTTTAAAAACCGGTTTTGAATTTCACTAACCGGTTAATAACCAGTTTCATCATATAAAACCAATTTGGTTAATTAACCAATACTATATTTTTGGTTAACCAAAAAACTGGTTTGGTTTTTGGATTAACCAAACCATGAACACCCCTAATTTCAGCCAAGTTTGGCTTAATTCCTTGGAGAGTAGCGCTTCCTCACTCCCCCTTGCTTATGAGTTCGAACCTTGTGGCAAGCATTGGCAAGCTTTTCTCTTTGGATTTATTTTGGATGGAGCCCGATAATGCTCTTGACAAGAGCAGAGCATTATGCTTCTCCCCCTTCTTCCTTAGTTTATTATAATGCTCAGCTCTCAAGGAGAGCGTAGCATCCAAGCCTTGCTTCCTTGGTTCATTATTGTGCTTCCTTGGAGAGCACTGAGCTCTTGGGGAGAGCGCTGTGGCTTTCCTTCTTCAATGTGCCACGCTTCCTTGTTTCTTTTGCCACACTTTTCTCTTCCTTGGGCAACGCTTCTTAGGCTATGCTTTCTTGTTTTCTTCTTTTCTTCACCTACAAGTAATCAAAACAACTAATCAAAGTATCACCAAATTCACAAGGTTTATAAATCATCTAAAAATCAATTAAATTTAGCTTAAACCTCATGATTTAGTATAAATTAAAGGGTGGTTGATTGATTTAATGAAACCATGCAAATCCACTCCAAATTACTAACTTATAATGCAAGAAAGTGCATAAAACTTAATGAAACAAGTGAAAAATTGCTAAAAAATTAGCACAAGATGACTTGTCATCACAACACCAAACTTAAAACTTGCTTGTCCCCAAGCAAGCAATAAACATAAGAGAAATTAAGATGGAATAGAGAAGTATGCATGTCCTTATTTGGCAGATAGTTGAACTTGGTTCATGGGGTTTTATGTAGATCAATGGTGGCTCATTTATTACTTGCTGCTAAATAAACAATGTTTCCTCTAGGGTTCACTAAAGTTGCTGCTATAATGCCTTTCTTTCTGCTTACTTCCCTTGTTAGCTTTTTCCTTCTTTCTTTTGCTTAGAGAGCTTATTACTTATTGAAGGCTTGGTGGCAAATGTTGCAGCAGCCTTTGGCTTAATTGTACTCAACATTCCTTTACCACAGACACATGGCTCACTTTTTTTTTTCTAGGATCATTGGTGCCCAGCATCTCTTTGGATAACTAAGTGTTTTATAGCTAGGTTGCTCTTTATTGTGGACTTTCAGTTGGAAATCCCAAATCAGTTGATCTAAGTTGCCAAGTTTTGAAATACTCCTTAGAACTTACTTGTCCAAGCATATCCTAGTACAAAAACACCACAGGCATGTGTCCTAGGGTCCAAGCTATTGGTGTCTAGCCTTATTGTTTATTTCTTTGCCACTTTTTGGCTTTTCTATTTCCTTTTCTTTCTGTTTTGATTCATTTTCAAGGGATTTTCAATAATACAAGGCTTCATAGCAGCAAACTAGCTTAGACTTCAAAGAACATGTCATTATGCATCATTTATTTTGTGAGCTAACAATTGAATCAAACACATACCACCGCTAACTTTCATCCTAACTTTTGCAACATTGAACAATTACTTTTCTAAATCAAAAGTTTTTTCTTTTATTCAAACAGCAAGGGGAACAAAACAAAATACTCAAGCTAATGAAGGATGACAAGATTATCATGCAGATTACTTATTCTAGCTAAACAAAATTTTACAGAACAAAGGGCACTTGGAGGCATATCATGTTTCAGATATACATTTTCCTTATTTAATTTGAAATTATGAAAGAACTTCACCACCTTTTAGTTGTTGTGCTCCTGGCTTTTGCTTGATTCTCCCTTCTTCTTCTTTCTTTTCCCAAGCTTGGAATAGTCTCGAACTTCTTCACTAGGGCACCTTCTATCCCAGATAGGGTCTATGAGACCTGAGAGCCCAACTACCTCCAATCTTTGATGTATTACCTCTGTATAGTGATGAGACCTTGCTTTCTGTCGGTCTCTAAATTCTTGGCACTGCTCAAATGGTTTGATTTGTGGATCTAGTGCTGGCATACTGTGGGTCAAATACTCCAACCTTGCTTGCATATTTTCATCATACTCTAATTGTTGCACATGTCTAACCTCTCCAATAGTATGATGAATGTTCTTCCACTGATACAAGTTGTGAGTATATTCCCCATATTTGGCTTGGGTCAGGAACATTTTGTCGTATGACTCTTGAAGATTTGTTGTTTGTTCTCTTTGCCCCTCAAGAATCTTGGCTTGAAATTCTTGTTGTTGGACCATCATTTGCTCCCTATCTTTCAAATATTGCTCCCAGTGCTCTAGATATTGCTCTTGTTGCCTTGAATACTGCTCTTGTACTCTCACATTTTGTTGTGATATTTCCACAAGAGCTCTTTGTAATTGACTCATGTTTATGGCACTGTGAGCTTGCTCTTCCTCCTCCTCTGATCTTCTTCTCCTTTGGTGTCTTTCTTCTTGATCATCATCCTCAGTAATTCCTTCCATGTTTCTCTTTGTGATTCCCTTCCCCTTTTTTACTTTCTCTGTATCCTCATCTTCAAAGATCACTCCAGCTTTGTTGCATAGCCTTAGAATGGTGCTTGGATGACCAAGCCTAGTTGATTTGTTTGTGCTTTCAGCTATCTCTTGAATACTATTGGCTATGAGTTGTGCGAGGTTGATTTCTCCTCCATGTAGGATGCGATATGTCAAGAGTGCTCACTTGATTGTGACCACTGAGGTGTTTCCAGTAGGAAGTATAGATCTCCTTACTATCTCATACCACCCCGTGGCCTCAGGAATGAGGTGTATTCTTTTCAAGTGGCTTGGGATTCTTTTTGAATCTCTTTCCCAGTCAGTATCTTCCAAGCATATCCCCTATAAGATCTCATCAAGGTCATTCTCTCCCTACAGTCTGGCTTCATAGCTGAGCTCTTCATAAGTTATGGTTCTCAACTTCAGGGCTCTTGTAATGGATGCTGGACTGAAACCCACTTCAACTCCTCTAACATAACTTTTGTAAGGGATACTGTCTTCGCTCTCTTTCACAGCATTTGCATAAAATTCCCTGATCATGACTGCACTAATCTTGATGAGAGGATCACATAGAAGATCCCACCTTCTTTCCCTAGTGAATTGCCTCATGATGGGGTATTCCCCATCCCTTAGCTCAAAACCCCTCTCATAAATGATGTGCTTTGTTTTCATGAACCTATGATATTTTCTTTCATGAAACTGAGATCTAAACTTTCTTATATCATAGGATGGGGGTTCGGTTACCATTGGTTCCTTGCCCTGTTTTCTCCTTGAACTTGATGAAGCCATAAATTCAATTAGAGGGAAGAGGCAAGGGTGGATTTGTGGTTGGTTGAGGTACGGTTTTGTGGTGCAAAGAGGACGAAGAAAGAAATGTTGCTGTTGAGAGGGGAGTGGGACGTGTTTAGGATTGCACAAGGTGGGACAAGGGCTTATGATTGTGAGGAAGACTTGTAGGAACATGTGATGCAAAAAATGTCCCAACCTATTTATAGGAGAGGCATTAAAGCTTTGGACAAAGACCATACTTGAAGAGGGATTCGTGATGACCGGATAATTTATACGCTTTTTGGCATTGTTTTTAGTCTGTTTTTAGTAGGATCTAGTTACTTTTAGGGATGTTTTTATTAGTTTTTATGTTAAATTCACATTTCTAGAATTTACTATGAGTTTGTGTATTTTTCTGTGATTTCAGGTATTTTCTGGCTAAAATTGAGGGACTTGAGCAAAAATCAGATTCAGAGGTTGAAAAAGGACTGCTGATGTTGTTGGATTCTGACCTCCCTGCACTCAAAGTGGATTTTCTGGAGCTACAGAACTCAAAATGGCGCGCTTCTAATTGCGTTGGCAAGTAGACATCCAGGGCTTTCGAGCAATATATAATAGTCCATACTTTGGCCGAGTTTAGATGATGCAAAAGGGCGTTGAACACCAGTTCTACGCTGCAGTCTTGAGTTAAACGCCAGAAACACGTCACGAACCCGAGTTGAACGCCAAAAACACGTTACAACTTGGCGTTCAACTCCAAGAATGACCTCTGCACGTTTAAACTTTAAGCTCAGCCCAAGCACACACTAAGTGGGCCCCGGAAGTGGATTTATGCATCAATTACTTACTTCTGTAAACCCTAGTAACTAGTTTAGTATAAATAGGACTTTTTACTATTGTATTTGCATCTTCGGATCATCTAGGGACGTCTAGTTCTTAGATCATAGGGGCTGGCCTCTCGGCCATGCCTGAACCTTTCACTTATGTATTTTTCAACGGTAGAGTTTTTACACTCCATAGATTAAGGTGTGGAGCTCTGCTGTTCCTCATGATTTAATGCAAAGTACTACTATTTTCTATTCAATTCAACTTATTCCGCTTCTAAGATATCCATTTGCACCTAAGAACATGATGAATGTGATGATTATGTGATGCTCATCATCATTCTCACTCATGAACACGTGCCTGACAAACACTTCCGTTCTACATGCAAACAAGCTAGAATGAATATCTCTTAGATATCTGATACAGGGGACCGAGTCCGAGTTATTAGTGTCTTCGTGGTATAAGTTAGAACCCATGGATGGCCATTCCTGAGATCTGGAAAGTCTAAACCTTGTCTGTGGTATTCCGAGTAGGATCTGGGAAGGGATGGCTGTGACGAACTTCAAACTCGCGAGTGCTGGGCATAGTGACAGACGCAAAAGGAGGGTGAATCCTATCCCAGGATGATTGAGAACCTCCAGATGATTAGCCATGCCGTGATAGAGCATTTGGACCATTTTCACAGAGAGGATGGGATATATCCATTGACAACGGTGATGCCCTTACAGAAAGCTTGCCATGGAAAGGAGTAGGACTGATTGGATGAAGACAGCAGGAAAGCAGAAGTTCAGAAGAACAAAGGCATCTCTATACGCTTATCTGAAATTCTCACCAATGAATTACATAAGTATTTCTATCTTTATTTTCTATTTATTTATTATAATTCGAAAACTCCATAACCATTCGATATCGGCCTGACTGAGATTTACAAGGTGACCATAGCTTGCTTAATACCGACAATCTCCGTGGGATCGACCTTTACTCACGTAAGGTTTTATTACTTGGACGACCCAGTGCACTTGCTGGTTAGTTGTGCGAAGTTGTGAAGTTATGTTTGGAGCATGGTGTTGTGCACCAGTTATTGGCGCCATTGCCAGGGAGAGAACGAACAACAAATTTTACAACCTCAGAGTAACTGACGGTTCATCTTGTTGCTCAGATTAGGTAATTTTCTTTTTGTTTTATTTTCAAAAATTTTTCAAAAATCTTTCAAAAATTTCTCATCTATTTTCGAAAATTATTCTAAAATTTTTTTAAGAATGAATTCTAGTGTTTCATGAAGCATGTTGAAGCCTGACTGGCTGTAAAGCCATGTCTAAATTCATTTGGACTGGGGCTTCCAACCCAACATTATCAAGAGCAAGCTAGTTGTTGCTAATCCACCTGCTGCTGTTCCTAATCCACCTGATTTACATGCTAAAGCTTGACTGGCTATTAAGCCATGTCTAACCCTCAGATTGGAGCTTTAGACTAAGAGTGCAAGATTCCTGGAATTCACATTAAAAATTTTGGAATCCTTATTTTTCTTTTTCACATTAATTTTCGAAAAATCCAAAAAAAATCATAAAATCATAAAAATAAAAAATATTTTGTGTTTCTTGTTTGAGTCTTGAGTCAATTTCAAGTTTGGTGTCAATTGCATTTTTTCTAAAAATTCTCTGCATTTTTCGAAAATTCATGCATTCATGCATTCATAGTGTTCTTCATGATCTTCAAGTTGTTCTTGGCCAGTTTTCTTGTTTGATCTTCATATTTTCTTGTTTTGTGTCTTTTCTTATTTTTCATATGCATTCTTGCATTCATAATTTCTATACATGAAAAATTTCTAAGTTTGATGTCTTGCATGTTTTTCTTTTCTTAAACATTTTTCAAAAATAAGTTCTTGGTGTTCATCTTGACATTCAAAGTGTTCTTGGTGTTCATCTTGACATTCATAGCATTCTTGCATGCATTCATTGTTTTGATCCATAACTTTCATGCATTGAGTCTTTTTCATGTTTTTCTCTTTCATCATTGAAAATTCAAAAATAAAAAAAAAATTATATCTTTCCCTTTTTCACTCATAAATTTTGAAAATTTGGATTGACTTTTTCAAAAATTTTTAAAATCTAGTTGTTCTTATGAGTCAAATCAAATTTTCAATTTAAAAATCTTATCTTTTTCAAAAATCAAATCTTTTTCATTTTTCTTATTTATTTTCGAAAATTTTAAAAATATTTTTCAAAAATCTTTTTCTTAATTTTATCTCATAATTTTCGAAAATATCTTCAACAATTAATGTTTTGATTCAAAATTTTCAAGTTTGTTACTTACTTGTTAAGAAAGATTCAAACTTTAAGTTCTAGAATGATATCTTGTGATTTCTTGTGAATCAAGTCATTAATTGTGATTTTAAAAATCAAATATTTTTTTAAAACTAATTTTAATCATATGTTTTCAAAAATATCTTTTTATCCTATCTTTTTCAAAATCATATCTTTTTAAAACATATCTTTTTCAAAAAAATTTGATTTTAAAAATATCTTTTTTAACTTCTTATATTCTTATCTTTTCAAAATTGATTTTCAAAATTTGTTTCAACTAACTAACTAACTTTTTGTTTGTTTCTTATCTTTTTTAAAACTACCTAACTAACTCTCTCTCTCTAATTTTCGAAAATATCTTCCCTCTTTTTCAAAAATTCTTTTTAATTAACTAATTGTTTCAAATTTTAATTTTAATTTTCAAAAATCACTAACCATTTTTCAAAAATAATTTTCGAAATTCCTCTTTCTCTCTCATCTCCTTCCATTTATTTATTCATCTACTAACACTTCTCTCCCATCCAAAAATTCAAACACTACCTCCCTCTCTGTGTTCGAGTTTTTTCTTCCCTTCTTTACATTACATTCTTTTCTTCTTCTACTCACACAGGGGAACCTCTATACTCTGGTAAAAAGGATCCCTATTATTATTATTTTTCTGTTCCCTCTTTTTTATATGAGCAGGAGCAAGGACAAGAACATTCTTGTTGAAGCAGACCCTGAACCTGAAAGGACTCTGAAAAGGAAACTAAGAGAAGCTAAAATACAACAATCCAGAGATAACCTTACAGAAATTTTCGAACAGGAAGAGGAGATGGCAGCCGAAAATAATAATAATTCAAGAAGGATGCTAGTTAACTTTACTGCACCTAATTCCAATTTACATGGAAGAAGCATTTCCATCCCTGCCATTGGAGCAAACAACTTTGAGCTGAAACCTCAATTAGTTTCTCTAATGCAGCAAAACTGCAAGTTTCATGGACTTCCATCTGAAGATCCTTTTAAGTTCTTAACTGAATTCTTGCAGATCTATGATACTGTTAAGACTAATGGAGTAGATCCTGAAGTCTACAAGCTCATGCTTTTCCCGTTTGCTGTAAGAGACAGAGCTAGAATATGGTTGGATTCTCAACCTAAAGATAGCCTGAACTCTTGGGATAAGCTGGTCACGGCTTTCTTAGCCAAGTTCTTTCCTCCTCAAAAGCTGAGTAAGCTTAGAGTGGATGTTCAAACCTTCAGACAGAAAGAAGGTGAATCCCTCAATGAAGCTTGGGAGAGATATAAGCAACTGACCCAAAAGTGTCCTTCTGACATGCTTTCAGAATGGACCATCTTGGATATATTCTATGATGGTCTATCTGAATTAGCTAAGATGTCATTGGATACTTCTGCAGGTGGATCCATCCACCTAAAGAAAATGCCTACAGAAGCTCAAGAACTCATTGACATGGTTGCTAATAACCAGTTCATGTACACTTCTGAGAGGAATCCTGTGAGTAATGGGACGCCTCAGAAGAAGGGAGTTCTTGAAATTGATACTCTGAATGCCATATTGGCTCAGAATAAAATATTGACTCAGTAAGTCAATATGATTTCTCAGAGTCTGAATGGAATGCAAGCTGCATCCAACAGTACTCAAGAGGCATCTTCTGAAGAAGAAGCTTATGATCTTGAGAACCCTGCAATAGCAGAGGTAAATTATATGGGTGAACCATATGGAAACACTTATAGTCCCTCATGGAGAAATCACTCAAATCTCTCAAGGAAGGATCAACAAAAGCCTCAACAAGGCTTTAATAATGGTGGAAGAAATAGGTTTAACAATAGTAAACCTTTTCCATCATCCACTCAGCCACAGACAGAGAACTCTGAACAAAATACCTCTGATTTAGCAAACTTAGTCTCTGATCTATCTAAGGCCACTGTAAGTTTCATGAATGAAACAAGGTCCTCCATTAGAAATTTGGAGGCACAAGTGGGCCAGCTGAGTAAAAAGATCACTGAAACCCCTCCTAATGCTCTCCCATGCAATACAGAAGAAAATCCAAAAGGAGAGTGCAAGGCCATTGATATAACCATCATGGCCGAATCCAAGAAGGAAGGGGAGGACGTGAATCCCAAGGAGGAAGACCTCCTGGGACGTCCAGTGATCAACAGGGAGTTTCCCTTTGAGGAATCAAAGGACTCCGAGGCTCATTAGAGACCATAGAGATTCCATTAAACCTCCTTACGCACTTCATGAGCTCTGATGAGTATTCTTCTTCTGAAGAGAATGAGGATGTTACTAAAGAGCAAGTTGCCAAGTTCCTTGGTGCAATCATGAAGCTGAATGCCAATTTATTTGGTAATGAGACTTGGGGATATGAACCTCCCCTGTTCACCAATGAACTAAATGCATTGGATCAACTGAGATTGCCTCAGAAGAAACAGGATCCTGGAAAGTTCCTGATACCTTGTACCATAGGCACCATGACCTTTGAGAAGGCTCTATGTGACCTGGGGTCAGGAATAAACCTCATGCCACTCTCTGTAATGGAGAAACTGGGAATCTTTGAGGTACAAGCTGCTAAAATCTCATTAGAGATGGCAAACAATTCCAGAAAACAGGCTTATGGACAAGTAGAGGACATATTAGTAAAGGTTGAAGGCCTTTACATCCCTGTTGATTTCATAATCCTAGATACTGGGGAGGATAAGGATGAATCCATCATCCTTGGAAGACCCTTCCTAGCCACAGCAAGAGCTGTGATTGATGTTAACAGAGGTGAACTAGTCCTTCAATTGAATGAGGACTCCCTTGAGTTTAAAACTCAAGGACATCCTTCTGTAAACATGGAAAAGAGGCACAGTAAGCTTCTCTCAAAACAGAGTCAACCAGAGCCCCCACAGTCAAACTCTAAGTTTGGTGTTGGGAGGCCACAACCAAACTCTAAGTTTGGTGTTGAATTCCCATATCCAAACTCTAAGTTTGGTGTTGGGGAGTCTCAACAATGCTCTGAACATCTGTGAGGCTCCATGAGAGTCCACTGTCAAGCTATTGACATTAAAGAAGCACTTGTTGGGAGGCAACCCAATTTTTATTTATCTAATTTTAATTTATTTTTATTGTTATTTCATGTTTTATTAGGTTCATGATCATGTGGAGTCACAAAATAAATAGAAAAATTGAAAACAGAATCAAAAACAGCAGAAGAAAAATCACACCGTGGAGGAGGATCTTACTGGCGTTTAAACGCCAGTAAGGAGCATCTGTCTGGCGTTCAACGCCAGAACAGAGCATGTTTCTGGTGTTGAACGCCAGAAACAAGCAGCATCCTGGCGTTCAGACGCCAGAAATGCACACTGAGGAAGACCTGGCGCTGAACGCCAGAAACAAGCATCTGGCTGGCGTTCAACGCCAGAAATATGCTGCATCTGGGCGTTGAACGCCTAGAACAAGCATCAATTCGGTGTTTAAATGCCAGAATTGCATGCAAAGGCATTTCACATGCCTAATTGGTGCAGGGATGCAAATCCTTGATACCTCAGGATCTGTGGACCTCACAAGATCAACTCAGCATCTGTGGACCCCACAGGATCCCCACCTACCACCACTCACTCTCTTCCCTCTTCTCAATGTTCATCCTCTCTTCCCAATAAACACTCTTCCCCAAAACTCTTCACCAATCACCTCAATCTCTCTTCCCTATCACCACTTCACCACTCACATCCATCCACTCTTCCCCATAAACCTACCTCATAAACTCCACCTACCTTCAAAATTCAAAACCAATTTCCCACCCAAACCCACCCTATATGGCCGAAATTAACCCCCCCACCCCTCTCTATATAAAGCCCTCCATTCTTCCTCATTTTCATACAACACAACCCTCTCTTCTCCTTCTTGGCCGAATCCACCTCTCCCTCCTCTCCTCTATATTTTCTTCTTCTTCTTCATCTATTCTTTCTTCTCTTGCTCGAGGGCGAGCAATATTCTAAGTTTGGTGTGGTAAAAGCATAAGCTTTTTGTTTTTCCATTACCATTGATGGCACCTAAGACCGGAGAATCCTCTAGAAAAGGGAAAGGGAAGACAAAAGCTTCCACCTCCGAGTCATGGGAGATGGAAAGATTCATCTCCAAAGCCCATCAAGACCACTTCTATGATGTTGTGGCCAAGAAGAAGGAGATCCCCGAGGTCCCTTTCAAGCTCAAGAGAAATGAGTATCCGGAGATCCGACATGAAATCCAAAGAAGAGGTTGGGAAGTTCTAACAATCCCCATCCAACAAGTCGGGATCCTAATAGTTCAAGAGTTCTATGCTAATGCATGGATCACTAGGAACCATGATCAAAGTAAGAACCCGAACCCAAAGAATTATCTCACCATGGTTCCGGGGAAATACTTAGATTTTAGTCCGAAAAATGTGAGGTTGGTGTTTGACTTGCCTATGATGCAAGGAGATGCACGCCCCTACACTAGAAGGGTCAACTTTGATCAAAGGTTGGACCAAGTCCTCATGGACATATGTGTGGAAGGAGCTCAATGGAAGATTGACTCAAAAGGCAAACCGGTTCAACTTAGAAGACTGGACCTTAAGCCTGTAGCTAGAGGATGGTTGGAGTTCATCCAACGCTCCATCATCCCCACTAGCAACCGATCTGAAGTTACTGTGGATCGGGCCATCATGATTCATAGCATCATGATTGGTGAGGAAGTAGAAGTTCATGAAGTCATCTCCCTTGAACTCTACAAAATAGCCGAAAAGTCCTCCCCCTTGGCAAGGCTAGCTTTCCCTCATCTTATTTGCCATCTATGTTACTCAGCTGGAGCTTTCATAGAAGGAGACATTCCCATTGAGGAAGAGAAGCCCATCACTAAGAAAAGGATGGAGCAAACAAGAGAGCCCACTCATGGAGCTCAAGAAACACGTGAGGAAGCTCACCATCAAGAAATCCCTAAGATACCTCAAGGGATGCACTTTCCTCCACAGAATTTTTGGGAGCAAATCAACACCTCTCTAGGAGAATTAAGTTCCAACATGGGACAATTAAGGGTGGAACATCAAGAGCACTCCATCATCCTTCATGAAATTAGAGAAGATTAAAGAGCAATGAGGGAGGAGCAACAAAGACAAGGAAGAGACATAGAAGAGCTCAAGGACATCATTGGTTCATCAAGAAGGAAACGCCACCATCACTAAGGTGGACTCATTCCTTGTTCTTAGATTTTCTATTTTTCATTTTCTTATGTTAAATGTTTATTTATGTTTGTGTCTTTATTACATGATCATTAGTGTCTAAGTATCTATGCCTTAAAGTAGTGAATATGAATCCATCACCTCTCTTAAATGAAAAATGTTTTTAATTCAAAAGAACAAGAAGTACATGAGTTTCAAATTTATCCTTGAACTTAGTTTAATTACTTTGATGTGGAGACAATGCTTTTTGTTTTCTGAATGAATGCTTGAACAGTGCATATGTCTTTTGAAGTTGTTGTTCATGAATGTTAAATATGTTGGCTCTTGAAAGAATGATGACAAGGAGACATGTTATTTGATAATCTGAAAAATCATAAAAATGATTCTTGAAGCAAGAAAAAGCAGTGAATACAAAAGCTTGCAGAAAAAAAATGGCGAAAAAAAAATGGAAAAAGAGAAAGAAAGCAGAAAAAGCCAAAAGCTCTTAAAACCAAGAGGCAAGAGCAAAAAGCCAATAACCCTTAAAACCAAAAGGCAAGGGTAAATAAAAAGGATCCCAAGGCTTTGAGCATCAGTGGATAGGAGGGCCTAAAGGAATAAAATCCCGGCCTAAGCGGCTAAACCAAGCTGTCCCTAACCATGTGCTTGTGGCGTGAAGGTGTCAAGTGAAAACTTGAGATTGAGCGGTTAAAGTCAAGGTCCAAAGCAAAAAAAGAGTGTGCTTAAGAACCCTGGACACCTCTAATTGGGGACTCTAGCAAAGCTGAGTCACAATCTGAAAAGGTTCACCCAATTATGTGTCTGTGGCATTTATGTATCCGGTGGTAATACTGGAAAACAAAGTGCTTAGGGCCACGGCCAAGACTCATAAAGTAGCTATATTCAAGAATCAACAGACTGAACTAGGAGAATCAATAACACTATCTGAACTCTGAGTTCCTATAGATGCCAATCATTCTGAACCTCAATGGATAAACTGAGATGCCAAAACTATTCAAGAGGCAAAAAGCTACAAGTCCCGCTCATCTTATTGGAGATATGTTTCATTGATAGTTTGGAATTTATAGTATATTCTCTTCTTTTTATCCTATTTGATTTTCAGTTGCTTGGGGACAAGCAACAATTTAAGTTTCGTGTTGTGATGAGCGGATAATTTATACGCTTTTTGGCATTGTTTTTAGTATGTTTTTAGTAGGATCTAGTTACTTTTAGGGATGTTTTTATTAGTTTTTATATTAAATTCACATTTCTGGACTTTACTATGAGTTTGTGTGTTTTTCTGTGATTTCAGGTATTTTCTGGCTGAAATTGAGGGACTTGAGCAAAAATCAGATTCAGAGGTTGAAGAAGGACTGTTGATGCTGTTGGATTCTGACCTCGCTGCACTCAAAGTGGATTTTCTGGAGCTACAGAACTCAAAATGGCGCGCTTCCAATTTCGTTGGAAAGTAGACATCCAGGGCTTTCCAGCAATATATAATAGTCCATACTTTGGCGGAGTTTAGATGACACAAAAAGGCGTTGAACGCCAGTTCTACGCTGTAGTCTGGAGTTAAAAGCCAGAAACACGTCACGAACCAGAGTTGAACGCCAAAAACACGTTACAACTTGGCATTCAACTCCAAGAATGACCTCTGCACGTGTAAACTTCAAGCTCAGCCCAAGCACACACCAAGTGGGCCCCAGAAGTGGATTTATGCATCAATTACTTACTTCTGTAAACCCTAGTAACTAGTTTAGTATAAATAGGACTTTTTACTATTGTATTTGCATCTTCGGATCATCTGGGGACGTCTAGTTCTTAGATCATAGGGGCTGGCCTCTCGGCCATGCCTGAACCTTTCACTTATGTATTTTTCAACGGTAGAGTTTCTACACTCCATTGATTAAGGTGTGGAGCTCTGCTGTTCCTCATGATTTAATGCAAAGTACTACTGTTTTCTATTCAATTCAAGTTATTCCGCTTCTAAGATATCCATTCGCACCCAAGAACATGATGAATGTGATGATTATGTGACACTCATCATCATTCTCACTCATAAACGCGTGCCTGACAAACACTTCCGTTCTACATGCAAACAAGCTAGAATAAATATCTCTTAGATATCTGATACAGGGGACCGAGTCCGAGATATTAGTGTCTTCGTGGTATAAGTTAGAACCCATGGATGGCCATTCCTGAGATCCGGAAAGTCTAAACCTTGTCTGTGGTATTCCGAGTAGGATCTGGGAAGGGATGGCTGTGACGAACTTCAAACTCGCGAGTGCTGGGCGTAGTGACAGACACAAAAGGAGGGTGAATCCTATTCCAGCATGATCGAGAACCTCCAGATGATTAGCCATGCCGTGACAGAGCATTTGGACCATTTTCACAGAGAGGATGGGATGTAGCCATTGACAATGGTGATGCCCTTATAGAAAACTTGCCATGGAAAGGAGTAGGACTGATTGGATGAAGACAGCAGGAAAGCAGAAGTTCAGAAGAACGAAGGCATCTCTATACGCTTATCTGAAATTTTCACCAATGAATTACATAAGTATTTCTATCTTTATTTTCTATTTATTTATTATAATTCGAAAACTCCATAACCATTCGATATCGGCCTGACTGAGATTTACAAGGTGACCATAGCTTGCTTCATACCGACAATCTCCGTGGGATCGACCCTTACTCACGTAAGGTTTTATTACTTGGACGACCCAGTGCACTTGCTGGTTAGTTGTGCGAAGTTGTGAAATTATGTTTGGAACATGGTATTGTGCACTATTTATTGGCGCCATTGCCAGGGAGAGAACCAACAACAAATTTTACAACCTCAGAGTAACAATTTTGCATACCAATTCGGTCATGACTTATGAAGGGTGGAGATTGAGTTGAGCAACATAGCAACTTCATGAGATGAACGGCTTGCATGTTCTCTTGAGGATTGACAAGGATTTTCTTCCCATTGGTTGCATGAGGTTCATCCTCTAAAGTGGCTAGCATGCAGATTTTTACTTTCCAAGGTAGGCACACCTCTCTAGGCACATGTGATCCTTCTCTCTTGGCTTGTCATAGCCGTGTCTTCGTCTTGTCTTTACCTCAACCTTCTTTTTCCTAATTAAATCAAAATGGTAAGCTTTAGGACACAACTGTAGCACGGTGATGAAATGGTGAGTGCTTAGATTATTTATTATGTTTCTTAGTCATAAAAGATCAATTGTGTCCCTTACTTAGTGAACCAAGGTTTGGTGAACACCAAACTTGTCTCTTGCTAAGGGATTAATGTCAAATGCAAGCAATTTATCACAATTGATACCTTCATCATAAGATATAATTCATTTTCTATCATAAATTCCTAAAATGAAACAGTGTATGATTCATCTATGCGTGACTTTGATTCTATGAACAAAAATTGATTCTTCTGAAAATTAGTACATATGCAGACACCAAACTTAATGTTTGGTCATATACTTCATCGAAATGACTAAGCATATGGTCTAAGAATGCTTGAAAAGCTAATTTTGTGTGCTGTGAAGCACACCAAACTTAGAAGTATGGCATGTGTTTCAAAATAGTGTATGCATCTGTCAAGTATGTATGATAGAGTTCAAAATCATGCTAAGGTGATCATAATTTATTGAATTTAAAAACGAACAAGAATCTTAAATCATGAGTTGCCTCCCATGGAGCGCTCTTTTATTGTCATTAGCTTGACATTGGACCCCCTTTTTATTGTGGTTAATGACTGTAGTGTCTCAGCTTGTTCCCCCTGACTGTGAGCTTCTTCTTTGTTCCTTGATGCTCAATTTCGGCATGCTTAAGTGAGAGTATTTTGCAAATAGTGTAGTAGTCATTGACTTATTGGTTTGTCCCCAACTATTGATAGATCAATTGTACTTCATCACCCTCGGAGAACCCCTCTGTTGGAATCTTTTTGTTCTTCCAACCCTTTTTGGTTTTGTTCTTATTTTTCTTCCTTCTTTTTGTTGATCCTTCTTCTTTGACAGTAGGCTTCACTTTGGGACTTTTCTTCTTAGTAGTTAACATGTTGGTGTCTTCTTGAGTTTCTTCATCACTCTGCACAGTCTCTTTCTCTTTTTGCCCTGCTGTGTTATCTGTTTCTTGCTTTGAAAGGTAACTACTGGTTGTCTTGTTGATTCCTTCCTTCCAGTGCAAGTCTTCCTTATCAGTTTCCATGCAGTTTTTCTCTTCACCAATGAGCTGTATTTCTGGAAATACATTCAGGGTGATGCTTTCATCATGCATTCTGAGGGTTAACTTTCCTTGCTCTACGTCTATGATGGCCCTAACAGTGACTAAGAATGGTCTCCCCAGTATAATGGAATTACCTTCATCCTCATCTGAATCTAAGACCACAAAATCTGTAGGGAATATGAATTTGTCTACCTTGACTAAAAGGTTTTCAATCACACCCTTGGGACATATCACTGACTTGTCCACCAATTCTAAAGACATCTGTACTGGCTTCACTTCCTCTATGCACAGTTTTTTCACCAGAGAGGAAGGCATCAGATTGATACTAGCCCCTAAGTCACACATTGCCTTGTTGATGATCATACTACCGATGGTACAAGGTAGAAATAAACTTTCAGGGTCTTCAAGTTTAGAGGGGAGTCCTTTCTGGATTAATGCTCTGCATTCTTCAGTGAGCAGTATAGTTTCATTCTCTTGCCAACTTTTTTTTTTGTTGATGAGCTCTTTCAAGAACTTTGTATATAGGGGCATTTGTTCTAATACCTCAGCCAAGGGAATGTTGATCTCCAATTTCTTGAAGACTTCAAGGAATTTGGGGAAGTGTTGGTCCTTAGTCTCCTTGTTGAACTTTTAGGGATATGGCAATGGAGGTGTGAAGCTCACTCCCTGCCTTTGTTCCTTGGTTGGTTCTTCAATTGCTTCCTTCCCTTTTCTTGAAATTTGTGGCTGATCTTCTGTTTCCTTGAGCTTCTCTGAAATTTGTTTACTTGCTGTCATTTTTTTGTTGTCAGCTTCCTCTTGTTCAACTTGCTTCTTGTCATTTTCCCGTGGCTTCTTGGTTGCTCCTTCATCTTTCACCAATATCTTTCCACTCCTTAGCTGTATAGCTTTGCACTCTTCTTTTGGATTTAGAATGGTATCACTTGGAAGTGAGCTTAAAGGTCTTTCAATAGCAATTTGCTTCGAAAGCTGTCCAATCTGCCTCTCCATATTCTTCATGAAAGCTTCTTGGTTCTTTGTTGTCATCTCTTAGTGCTTCATCATTTTCTCCATTAAGAGCTCCAAGTTGGTGATCCTCTGAGAGTCTTGTGAGATTGGTTGGTTGTGGGGTGTTGAGGGTTGATGGTAAGTGTTTTGGTTGTTGGCTTGGTTATTGGATGGATAATGGTTAGAGTTGGGGTAAGTATTTTAGGGTTTTCTGTATGTATTTTGGTTGTTATTCTGCTGGTTGTTGTGGTTTGTATTTTTTCAACTGTTTTGGTTTGAATTCCTTTGCCATGGCTATTGAGTCTGAGTGTGGTTGTCTCCCCATCTGAGGTTGGGGTGGTTCTTCCAGGAGGCGTTGTAAGTGTCACCATAAACTTCTTGATCCAGAATTTTGATTGTGCATATACTGGACTTGTTCCTGCTGCTGATCCTCTTGAGTTTCTTCATTTGTCCCCCACATGGGTGATGGTTGGTTTGTGTTTACTACTGCAACTTGGAGGCTATCAATCCTCTTGGCCATTTGTTCAAATTATTGCTGAATCTGCTGTTGCATCATTTTATTTTGAGCTAGGATTGAGTCCACTCCTTCCAACTCCATTACTCCTTTCCTTTGTGATGGTTGGCATTGCCTTTGGTGAGAAAAGAAATACTGGTTGTTAGCCACCATATCAATGAGATTTTGGGCCTCCTCTGCAGTCTTCATCAATTGTAAAGAGCCCCCTGCTGAGTGATCCAGAGCCTCCTGAGATTTCAATGTCAAGCCTTCATAAAAATTCTGCAATATATCTCATTCATTGAATATTTCAGGAGGGCACTTCCTAATTAGAGCCTTGTATCTCTCCCATGCCTCATAGATGAGTTCAGTATCCATTTGTGTGAATGTTTGTACTTCAGTCTTCAGCCTGATGATCCTTTGAGGTGGATAAAATTTGGCAAGGAACTTGCTCACTATATCTTCCCAATTGTTGATGCTATCTCTTGAGAAGGATTCCAACCATTGAGTAGCTTTGTCTCTGAGGGAAAATAGAAATAACAGCAGCTTGTAGCTGTCAGGATGTACACCATTGGTTTTGACAGTATCATAAATCCTCAAGAAAGTGGATAAGTGTTGGTTTGGATCTTCAAGTGGTCCTCCTCTATAGGAGCAGTTATTTTGAACCAATGTGATGAGTTGTGGCTTTAGTTCAAAGTTGTTTACATTAACATTTGGGGTAAGGATGGTACTCCCACAATGTCTAAGATTTGCAAATGTATAGGAAGCCAAAACTCTTTTCTGAGGTGGATTGTTGTTGTTGGCCACTCCTTCTTGATTAGCATTGGAAATGTTTCCTTCCATCTCTTGGAATTTTTCCTCAAGAACTTCTTCACCTACGACTCCCTTCCATCTGGATTCTCTTCTTATTCTTCTCAAAGTTCTCTCGTCAATATCACCAGAGTTGGGAATCTCTCTTCTTGCCTCTCTCATACAAACAAAGCATAAGAAAAACATAAAACCAGGAAACCAGTAAAACTCCACTCTATTGCTAGAGTGAGATTTGGTTAGCTTAAGCAAAAATTCGAACAGTTAGTGTGTTAGTCAAAAATTAAAGAAACAGAAAAGAAAAAAAATGCTTGATCTAGACCTCCACTTCACTTAATCATTGTCAATCTAATCAATCCCCGGCAACGGCGCCAAAAACTTGATGGATATTTTGGAAAACGAATTCCAATACCCAAATCTCACCAGCAAGTGTACCAGGTCGCATCAAGTAGTAATAACTCACATGAGTGAGGTCGATCCCACAGGGATTGAAAGATTGAGCAATTTTAGTTTAGTGGTTGATTTAGTCAAGTGAATCAAGTGTTGATTTAAGTGATTTGTATCCAACAGAAGCTAAATTGCATGAAATATAAAGGAAGAGGGTTAATTGACAAGAATTTAAAGTGCAGAAGAATTAAAAGAGCTGAATCTTAAAGTGCAAGTAATATAAATTACAGAAACTTAGATTGCAAGAAATATAAATAACTGAAACTTAAAATGCAAAAAATGTAAATGACTTGAATCATAAAAGGATTTGGGATTTGGGATTGCAGAAATTAAACAAGAAAAAGTAAATGACAACCAGTAAAGAAATAGAAGAAGAATTAAGATGCAGCAGATTTAAACAAGGAAAGGAAAATTACTTTGAAAACCAAACAGAAAGTAGAATGCAGCTCAATTACAATAACTAAAGGGAAATTGAAGATCTCAGGGGTGGAGGAGACTAGAAAACAAGTCTAGATCTCAAATCCTTCCTTGATCTAATAAGAACAATTGCTAAAGAAATGGAAAAGTAAATTACAGAAGAAGTAGAAGATGAAAGCAGTAAATAGATTTTGGATTCAAATCACAGTTTATAGAATTATGCAGAAAACAAACAAAGGGATCTCAAGGTGAGATTGAAATAGAATTTCTTCAATTCTCCACCCAAGATATAAAATGAGAAGTAAAGAGTGCAGAATCAAGAACAAGGAAGAAGAGAGATTAATTCTCCCTCCCAATTCTCAGAGATCCAAAATCCAAAAAAAACTCTCCCAATTACCAGTGAAAATTCTAAAAGAAGAAAACGGTTCTTTTCTAAATCAAACTAGCTTCTATTTATACACTTCCTATTTTTGGATTTTTGAATTTGGAGTGGGCCTTTTAATTTGGTGAAGAATTGAAATTAAATTGAATTTTGGTTCAATTGTGGCCCATGGGTGTTTGCTCCCAGTAGTGTGCTCTGCTCCTGGTGAGAGCGCATCATTGTGGCTTGTGTCCTTGGCCCTTTGTAGCGTGCCAAACTTGTGTACATCAGGGTAGCACTCTGCTCTCCTTGAGAGCGCAGCATCATGCTACCTTGGGACTTGTCTTGTGCGCACCAAGCTCCTGGGCCATATCACACTCGCGCTTCATGCATCACGGAGTAAGGAGAGTAGCGCTCAGCTCTTGATAAGAGCGCAACACTCCTTTTGCTTGGGTGGGGTCCCAAGTTCGAAACCCTGGGGAGGCATTGCTGGCCCTTTTTGTTTTATTTCCCTTGGTGAGTAGCGCTTCCTTCCTTTCCTTAGGTGCTTGGTTCGATCCTTGGAGGTTGCATTTCAGCCAAGTTTGGCTTAATTTCTTGGAGAGTAGCGCTCCCTCACTCCCCATTGCTTATGAGTTCGAACCTTGTGGCAAGCATTGGCAAGCTTTTCTCTTTGGATTTATTTTGGATGGAGCCTGATAATGCTCTTGACAAGAGTGGAGCATTATGCTTCTCCCCCTTCTTCCTTGGTTCATTATAATGCTCAGCTCTCAAGGAGAGCGTAGCATCCAAGCCTTGCTTCCTTGGTTCATTATTGTGCTCCCCTGGAGAGCACTGAGCTCTTGGGGAGAGCGCTGTGGCTTTCCTTCTTCAATGTGCCACGCTTCCTTTTTTCTTTTGCCACACTTTTCTCTTCCTTATGCAACGCTTCTTAGGCTACGCTTTCTTGTTTTCTTCTTTTCTTCACCTACAAGTAATCAAAACAACCAATCAAAGTATCACCAAATTCACAAGGTTTATAAATCATCTAAAAATCAATTAAATTTAGCTTAAACCTCATGATTTAATATAAATTAAAGGGTGGTTAATTGATTCAAAGAAACCATTCAAATCCACTCCAAACTACTAACTTATAATGCTAGAAAGTGCATAAAACTTAATGAAACAAGTGAAAAATTGCTAAAAAATTAGCACAAGATGACTTGTCATCACATGCTCTCTATCTTCTTTGATATGGTAGAGAAATTTCTGGAAGTCTTCATGGATGACTTTTCAGTATTTGGAGACTCATTCAGCTCCTGCCTTGACCATTTAGCACTTGTTCTGAAAAGATGCCAAGAGACCAACCTAGTCTTAAACTGGGAAAAATGTCACTTTATGGTGACTGAAGGAATTGTCCTTGGGCATAAAATTTCAAACATGGGAATAGAGGTGGATCAAGCTAAAGTGGAAGTAATTGAAAAATACCACCACCTACCAATGTTAAGGCAATCAGAAGTTTTCTGGGGCATGTAGGATTCTATAGGAGGTTTATAAAGGATTTTTCAAAAATTGCAAAACCTCTAAGCAATCTGCTAGCTGTGACACGCCATTTGTGTTTGACACAGAGTGTTTGCAGGCGTTTGAATCTCTGAAAGCTAAGCTGGTCACAGCACCAGTTATTTCTGCACCAGACTGGACATTACCATTCGAGCTAATGTGTTATGCCAGTGACCATGCCATTGGTGCAGTACTGGGACAGAGGCATAACAAGCTTCTACATGTCATTTATTATGCTAGCCGTGTTTTAAATGATGCACAGAAAAATTACACAACCACAGAAAAAGAGCTGCTTGTAGTGGTTTATGCCATTGACAAGTTTAGATCATACTTAGTAGGATCAAAAGTGATTGTGTACACTGACCATGCTACTCTTAAATATCTACTTACAAAGCAGGATTCAAAACCCAGGCTCATAAGATGGGTGTTGCTTCTGCAAGAGTTTGATATAGAAATAAGAGACAGAAAAGGGACAGAGAACCAAGTGGCTGATCATCTGTCCCAGATAGAACCAGTAGAAGGGGCGTCCACCCCCTCTATTGAGATCTCTGAAACCTTTCCAGATGAGCAATTGTTTGCCATTCAGGAAACACCATGGTTTATAGACATTGCAAACTATAAAGCTGTAAGATTCATACCTAAAGAGTACAGCAGGCAGCAAACAAAAAAATTAATTACTGATGCAAAGTACTACTTGTGGGATGAACCATATCTCTTTAAGAGATGTGCAGACGAAATAATCCGTAGGTGTGTG
Source organism: Arachis ipaensis (assembly GCF_059453495.1). Lineage (NCBI taxonomy): Eukaryota > Viridiplantae > Streptophyta > Magnoliopsida > Fabales > Fabaceae > Arachis > Arachis ipaensis. The sequence goes on from NC_142443.1 coordinate 78,737,805, forward strand.
CCCAAGGAAGAGGCACAGAAGATCTTATGGCATTGCCATGGATCATAATATGGAGGCCATTCCGGAGGTGAGCGAACAGCCACCAAGGTTCTCCAATGTGGCTTTTACTGGCCTACTCTCTACAGAGACTCCCGAGAGTTCGTACGTAACTGTGACAGTTGCCAGAGAGCTGGTAATCTGCCTCATAATTACGCCATGCCTCAATAAGGGATCTTAGAGATTGAGTTATTTGATGTATGGGGTATTGACTTCATGTGGCCTTTCCCACCATCATACTCAAACACGTATATTCTGGTGGTAGTAGACTATGTATCTAAATAGGTAGAGGTAATTGCAACACCCACTAACGATACTAAGACAGTGCTGAAGTTCCTGTAGAAACATATCTTCAGCAGGTTCGGTGTCCCTAGAGTATTAATCAGTGATGGGGGCACTCACTTCTACAATAAACAGCTTTACTCTGCCATGGTCCGATATGGAATTAGCCACAAAGTAGCAACTCCATATCATCCACAGACAAATGAGCAAGCTGAGGTCTCTAATAGATAACTAAAAAGAATCCTGGAATGGACTGTAATTACCCGTAGAAGGGATTGGGCAAAAAGCTTGGATGATGCTCTATGGGCATACAGAACAGCATTCAAGACTCCTATAGGGACCTCTCCATACCATCTTGTGTATGGGAAAGCATGCCATTTGCCAGTGGAACTGGAAAACAAGGCCTATTGGGAAACAAGATTCCTAAACCTTGATGCCAAGTTAGCTGGAGAGAAAAGATTGCTCCAATTGAATGAGCTAGAGGAATTCAGACTCAATGCTTTTGAAAATGCAAAAATTTACAAGGAGAAAGCAAAAAGGTGGCATGACAAGAAACTGTCACCCAGAGTCTTTGAGCCAGGACAGAAAGTTCTGCTGTTCAACTCTAGGCTCAGATTGTTCCCCAGGAAACTGAAATCTCGGTGGAAGGGACTATATGTGATTACGAGTGTGTCACCATATGGGTATGTAGAGCTTCAAGATATTGACTCTAATAAGAAGTTCATTGTTAATGGATAGAGAATCAAGCATTATCTTGAAGGCAATGTTGAGCAAGAATGCTCAAAGCTGAGGCTAAATTAAAAGCTCAGCAAGGTCCAGTTAAAGACAATAAAGAAGCGCTTGCTGGGAAGCAACCCAGCCATTAGCAAAGCTTATTTATTATTTAAATAATAATTATATGAGTTTAATATCAATAATCTTCAAGGTAAAGTATCAATTGCATAAGTTCACAGAGCTACAGAAGGATTCAGAGAACAAAACAGGGAAAAGGAGCTCACTGGCAAGAAAACGCCAGTAAGAGGTATATTTTGGTGTTAAACGCCTAAAAGAAGCTTCTACTGGGCGTTTAACGCCAGTAAAGATACCTTTTGGGGCATTAAACGCCAGAATGGGTGCCATTCTGGGCGTTTAATGCCAAACTTGCAGCATCCTGGGCGTTCAGAAAAACACCCAATGACAAAAGATTCCTGGCGTTTAACGCTAGCCAGAAGCTACAGCTGGGCGTTAAACGCCTAAAAAAGCTACAAATGGGCGTTAAACGCCCAAAACAAGCAGCAGTTGGGCGTTTAACGCCAAGATGGTGGAAGAGAGGAAGTTTTGTTTTCCAACTCAATTTTTTTCAAAGTTTCATGATTTCATCCATAATTTCTTGCATAAACATGTTACAAATTCTCATTTTTCAATTTCAATTTCAAAATATTTTCAAGCCTAAAAATCTTTCTTCATTCTTCTTCAACCTCTTTTCAAATCTTTTTCAAAACTCATCTATCTTTTTAAATTCTTTTCAAATCTTTTTCAAATCATCATACTATCTTTTCAAAAAGTAGATTTATCTTTTTCAAATCTCTCTCTTATCTTTTCAATTTTAAAACTATATCTTTTGCATATCATAATTATCTTTTTACAAATCATATCTCCTAGCATATCTTTTTCAAAATTTTTGAACCCATCCCCTCCTCTTTAAATTCACATTCGGCCACCCCCTCTCCTCCACAATTCGAATTTATCTCTCCTTTTATTCCTCTCCTTTCCTTTCTTTTGCTTGAGGACAAACAAACCTCTAAGTTTGATGTGCTTTTCGTGATCACTGAGCTAAGACTCACTAAGATCATGGCTCCTAAAGGAAAACAAATCACTTCAAGAGGCAAGAAAGAGAATGTTCCAAAACCACTTTGGAATCAAGAGAGGTTCTTAACCAAAGAACATACAGACCATTACTACAAAATAATGGGTCTAAGATCAGTGATCCCGGAAGTTAAATTAGATCTAAAAGAAGATGAATATCTGGAGATCTAAGAGCAGATTCGAAAAAGAGGCTGGGAAATTCTGGCTAATCCTGAGACAAAGGTGGGTAGAAACATGGTTAAGGAATTTTACGCAAATCTGTAGCAAACAGATAAGCAGAGATTAACTGGAGTCGCCTTCTATACCTTTCGAACCTTGGTCAGAGGGAATATTATGTACTTCCACCAGGACAAAATAAGAGAGGTCTTCAAGCTGCCTCAACTACAAGATGATCCAGAATCCTTTAATAGGAGAATGGTGAGATTTGATAAGCGCTTAGACCAAGTTCTAGTGGACATATGCATCCTTGGAACCAAGTGGATAACCAATGTAAAGGGTGTCCCAAATCAACTAAAGAGAGGAGATCTCAAACCAATTGCTAAAGGCTGGCTGGACTTCATTGGGCGTTCTATACTGCCCACCAGCAACCGCTCTGAAGTCACTATCAAAAGAGCAGTGATGATCCACTGCATTATGCTGGGAAACGAAGTGGAGATTCATCATCTGATTTCTTGTGAGCTCTACACAATTGCAAACAATAACTCTACTGACGCCAAATTGGCTTACCCAAACCTAATCTCTCTGTTATGCAAAGATGCTGGGGTGAAGATGGGAGTGGATAAGTATATCTCAGTCGAGCAACCAATAACCAAAAAGTTAATGGAGGGACAACAAGTGCAAGATAACTCCATCAAAAGGAGGGCACAGGAGTTCCTCCAAAAAATCCCTCAAATTGACTATTGGACCCGCCTAGAAGCATCTGTCACCAAGTTGCAAGAAGCTGTGGATCAACTGAAAGAAGAACAGCAAGTTCAAAATAGCATGCTCTGTAAACTGCTGAAAGAACTAGAGGAGCAGGGGTGTAAGCTACAGGAGCTGAAGCGCCAGAAGCTGTCTCTTGAAGGGCCAAGCACCCCACAGACTAAAGGAGCATCCATCTCCCAAAATAAAGGTTGTTGAGTCCTAATATTAGTCTTAACTCTGTGATAATTTTTACTATTAGAAATCTACCTTAGAAGTTATATGAGTAGTAGTAATTAGTATCTTTATTTTTATTCTTATTCCCCAAATAAGTTATAATTATCTTTTTTTATCATCATTGAACATGAATAAAATAGCAGATTTTTAGAATAAGAAAGCAATTTTATTTTCGAGTTTTTAATAAGAAAAATTCAAATTATTTATATGTGGTGGCAATACTTTTTGTTTTCTGAATGAATGCTTGAACAGTGCATATGTCTTTTGAATTTGTTGTTTATGAATGTTAAAATTGTTGGCTCTTGAAGAATGATGAAAAAGAGAAATGTTATTGATAATCTGAAAAATCATGAAATTGATTCTTGAAGCAAGAAAAAGTAGTGAAAAAAAAAGCAAAAAAAGCCAATAACCCTTTAAACTAAAAGGCAAGGGTAATAAAAAAAGGGGATCCAGGGCTTTGAGCATTAATGGATAGGAGGGTCCAAAGGAATGAAATCCTGGCCTAAGCGGCTAAACCAAGCTGTCCCTAACCATGTGCTTGTGGCGTGAAGGTGTCAAGTTAAAAACTTGAGACTGAGCGGTTAAAGTCGTGATCCAAAGCAAAAAGAGTGTGCTTAAGAACTCTGGACACCTCTAACTGGAGATTTTAGCAAAGCTAAGTCACAATCTGAAAAGGTTCACCCAGTTATGTGTCAGTGGCATTTATGTATCCGGTGGTAATACTGGAAAACAAAGTGCTTAGGGTCACGGCCAAGACTCATAAAGTAGCTGTGTTCAAGAATCAACATACTAAACTAGGAGAATCAATAACACTATCTGAATTTTGAGTTCCAATAAGATGCCAATCATTCTGAACTTCAAAGGATAAATAGAGGTGCCAAAACTGTTTGAAAGCAAAAAGCTACTAGCCCCGCTCATCTAATGAGAATTTAAGCTTCATAATAAACTCTGAGATGTTATTGCCGCTTGATTTTCTTTCTATCCTGTTTTATTTATCTAGTTGCTTGAGGACAAGCAATAGTTTAAGTTTGGTGTTGTGATGAGCGGATATTTTATACGCTTTTAGGGGTATTTTCATGTAGTTTTTAGTAGGATCTAGCCACTTTTTAGTATATTTTTATTAGTTTTTATGCAAAAATCACATTTCTGGACTTTACTATCAGTTTGTGTGTTTTTCTGTGATTTTAGGTATTTTCTGGCTGAAATTGAGGGACCTGAGCAAAAATCTGATTCAGAGGCTGAAAAAGGACTGCAAATGCTATTGGATTCTTACCTCCCTGCACTCGAAATTGATTTTGTGGAGCTACAGAAGCCCAATTGGCGCGCTCTCAATTGCATTGGAATGTAGACATTCAGGGCTTTCCAGCAATATATAATAGTCCATACTTTGCCCAAGCTTTGACGACACAAATTGGCGTTTAACGCCAAGTCTTTACCCTATTCTGGTGTTAAACGCCAGAAACAGGTTGCAAACCAGAGTTAAATGCCAGAAACAGGCTACAACCTGGTGTTTAATTCCAGAAAATGTCTCTACACATGGAAGCTTCAATGCTCAGCCCAAGCACACACCAAGTGGGCCCCGGAAGTGGATTTCTGTACTATCTATCTTAGTCTACTCAATTTTTGTAAACCTAGGTCACTAGCTTAGTATAAAAACTACTTTTAGAGATTTATTTTACATCTGATGACATTTTCATGTTTTACATTGTAACTCTACACCATGAGTCTCTAAACTCCATGATTGGGGGTGAGGAGCTCTGCTGTGTATCGATGAATTAATGCAATTACTTCTATTTCCTATTCAATACGCTTGTTTCTGTTCTAAGATATTCACTCGTACCTAACCGTGAAGAATGTGATGATCTGTGACACTCATCATCACTCTCAACCTATGAACGCGTGCCTGACAACCACTTACGTTCTATCTATAATAGCTTGAGTGTATATCTCTTAGGCTCCTGGTTCAGGAGTTTGATTGTCTCTCCTGACAATAGAGCGTTCAAATCCCTTAATCCAGAGTCTTCGTGGTAAAAGCTAGAATCAATTGGCAGCATCCCTGATATCCGAAATGTCTAAACCTTGTCTGTGGTATTCTAAGTAGGATCCGGGAAGGAATAACTGTGACGAGCTTCAAACTCACAAGTATTGGGCGTAGTGACAGACGCAAAAGAATCAATGGATCTTATTCCAACACAGGTGAGGACCGACAGATGATTAGCCATGTACATGGACCTTTTCACTGAGAGGATGGATGGTAGCCATTGACAACGGTGATCCACCAACATACAGCTTGCCATGGAAGGAGCCTTGCGTGTGTGAAGAAGAAGATGGGAGGAAAGCAGAGATTTAGAAGACGAAGCATCTCCAAAACCTCAATCTGTTCTCGATTACTGCATAACAAGTATTATTTATTTCATGTTCTTTTACTTTTTGCAATTAAAACTAAGAATCATTAATAATATCCTGACTAAGAATTACAAAATAACCATAGCTTGTTTCAAGCCAACAATCTCCGTGGGATCGACCCTTACTCATGTAAGGTATTACTTGGACGACCAAGTGCACTTGCTGGTTAGTTGTGCAGAATTGCAAAAGTGTGATTGTGATTTTGTGCACCACCACTATCCACACTCATTAGTTCCTTTTATCTTTTTGGAGAAATGAAGGGAAGATTGGATGGAATTAATGGGACAAATGAAGAAGGGGGTTCGGCCACTTCACAAAGGGGGGGCTATACACTTGTCTTCAAAGGGAATGCATTGGGAAATGTTGCCATGCAACATTGGAAGAATGATACCCTTGGAGACCGAACCAACTCATCATAAAAGTAGTGATCCTTGTGCTCATTTCATGCCAAACCCCAACCGTCCATAATTAGCCTATACCATCAATCCACACCATTCATTTACTCACCACTTCTCTATATAAGTAGCTCTTAGTCCGTACCTCTTCATATTCCAATTCTCCCCTCTTCATACTTCTTACTCTCAGAACACATCTTCAACACCTCTTATTCTATACTTCTTACTCTCACTCACACCCTTAACTACACCCTTTCAAACCATTCACACTTCTACAACTCAGAGAGCACTCATGGTATCATTGAGCTCCAAGAGGCGAAAGGGAAAGGGACCGGTGGAGAGCATCCCTTTTGATGAGGGAAGGTTCAAGACCGCCTTCCATGAGCTTCAATTTGAACGGATAAAGCACAAGAAAATATTACCAGAATTGACATTCTAGTTCAACGATGATGAGTGCCCACAGATTAGAGAGAAGATTGAACAAAGGGGTTGGCATGTGCTCACGAACCCAGACACAAAGATAAATGCAAATCTCATTAAGGAGTTCTATGCCAATGTGGCCAGAGAAGACACTACCAAGGCTCCTACCTTCAGTAGCTACGTGAGAGGAACAGAGGTGGACTTGAGTCCCAATGCCATAATGAGGACTTCTCATCTGAGATCACAACCTTCTAACAAGCCATGTTATCAAGCAAGAATAAGTAATGGCCCCGACAATGATGAGCTTGAAGAAATTGTGAACGATATGTGTGCTATTTGATCAGATTGGAAAAGGTATTCGGATAAGAGGCCGCGGTTCATTAGAAGAGGAGATCTCATCTCGGAAGCAAAGGGATGGTTTGAGCTCGTGAGAAGATCTATCCTTCCAGCCTCAAACAATTCTGAGGTCAACATTGCTCGAGCTACTATGGTACATTACATTATGAAGGATGGAGACATCAATGTACATGAAATTATAGCTGAGGGGATTCAAGAAGCAGCCGAAAAGGTTGATCTGAGTGCTCGGCTTTGCTACCCTAGTACCATCCTAAGACTATGTGTGAAAGCCAAGGTAGTCTTCGAAGATAGCAATCCAAATTGGATAAACCCTGGAAGGTTAGTGATGCTCCAACACATAACATATGTGGCACCTGCTCAACAACAAAGAAGGCCTCAGATAAGGAAAAGAATATCACAAGAAGAACCTCATCAAGAAGAACCTCAACAAACAGAATACCAGCAAGAAGAGCAATACGATCCAACCAACATAAATCTAATTCACATTCAAGGAGCCATTGAGGATTTGGCAAGGAGATATATGGAAGGACAAGAACAACAACTACACTTTCAATCCCAAAGGATGGATCGTCAGGAAGAACTACTCTCTAATTGGATGAATCAACAAGGGGAATGGCAGAAACAACAAATGGAGTAGCAACAGGAACATTACTCCCAGCTCACCCAAGCCATCAATCAAGTAACTGAAAGGCAAGAGCGTCAAGATAAACGCCTTCAAGAACTCAACCAATGTCAATTAGCTCAGATGAAAGCATTCAACGAGTTCAGCATGCTTAATGAAGGATGGAAACTACACAGGGAAGAATTCAACATAAACACTCAGGCCAAGTTGACTTATGTGGCTGGGCATATACATAATTTACACTCTGTCATCCTAAGGTATGATACAGTTCATAAAGACCTAACAGAACAAGAGGAGGGGAAGGTGAAACAACAGAAGGAAACATTAAAGAAAAAGATGGAAGATGCTAGCTTCTGGAAAAAGTTGGTCGGAAAGCGCAAAGGAAATGGGGGCTCAAGCACTCAAGAAGGACATAAAGAGGACAAACAAGAAAGAGAGCATGGGCACCCTTATGAGTAAAAGGTGGCGTAGTTCCTTTTCATTTTCTTTCTTTCAATGTCTAAATAAGAAAAATCATGTATGAAATGGAACATGCTTCCATAGTAGCTTAGAAAGTTTCAATTCTGCCTTTAAGATTTCATTTCTTAAGTCCATGTGTGCTAGTCTAAGTTTCCTGTTGTCATTTTCATCTTGCTTAAATGTATGCTTGTCCTTTAAGTTAAATAAAAGAACATGTTATGAAAAAACCAGAGTGGAGTTCATCTTGTGGAGTAAGTTCTCAATGTTTGTGGTGTGGTAATTGGTTAGCTAAGTTGGTTCACCAACAAGGTACACAGGCAACTAGATGTTCTGAATCCTATGCTTGAAGCACATTCTATGAGACTAGTTAAATAACAGGGTCCTAATAAGAAAAAAAGAAAAAGAACAGTGAGAGTTGGAAAAAGAAAAAAAAGAATAAGAAATAAGGCTAGGCACCAAGGGTTTAAATCTTGAGGGATGTGTCTGTGGTGTTCCTGAGCCAAGGATCTGCCTGGATGAATAAGTTCTTAGGAGTGCTTCATCACTTGGTAACTTGGGTTAACTAACCCGGGATTATCAACTAAAAATCCACTATCAAGAGCAACCTTGCTACATAACATTTAGTAACCCAAAGAGGTACTGGACACCAAGGCCTCAAGGAAAGAAAATAAAAAACCATATGCCTGTGGTGTGCATCTATGGGGGAGAGAGACTTGAAGGAGTAAATTCTTAGGGGTGTTTCAACACCTAGCACCTTGAACCAACTGGTTCGGGAGTGTTGGCTGAAAGCTTATTTTAAAGAGTCGCCCCCTCACAAAGCACTTAGCCTAAGAATGTAATAAACCCTGAAAAGAAAGGGAAGATCAAGGAATAAAGATCTCATAGAATGCAATCAAGCAAATGTTCAAGAACATGATAGGGACCTGAAAACCAGTAAAGGAATGAACCTACATTGCTATGCATGAAACCCCATAAACCAAGAATTTTACTTCTATAATAAGAACTTGTTTCTCTCGTTCTTTCATTCATCATTCTTATGTTTCAGTACTTGCTTAGGGACAAAGCAAGCTTTAAGTTCGGTGTTGTGATGCCAGGCCATTTTGGCCAGTTTCACTGACCTTTTTCTTTACTTTTTTTTGGATAGTTTCATGCATTTTCTTAGTAAATAAGCAAGTTTTGGGTGAATATACACTTACATCTTGATTTAAGCAAACATTGTGAACTTTACATGATTTCATGAGAATTATGCATGAATTGAATGATAATATGGATGATGCATGATCTCATGACTTGAAACAAAGCCTTGATGCACCTTGTTTGTTTGATTTCAGGACAAAGGAAGCAAAGAAGAACAACGTTAACAGCCACGTTAGCTTCACTAACGTGAAATGGGAGCGACCTTGCAACGTTAGTGGTAAAAGTTACCACCAATAACGCCTTCGAATGCCATCATAACCCACGTTAGTTCCCACGTTAGTGTAACTAACGTCGGAACTAACGTGGGAGAAAGGGGGAGCTCCAACGTTAGTGGTAAAAGTGAACACCACTAACGTTCCAAAAGGGCCACACATAGCCACGTTAAGAGTCACGTTAATCTAATTAACGTGAACTCTAACGTGGAGTGAGAAGTGATCGCCAATGTTAGTGACACTCACCTTTGTCACTAACGTGAAGGGTAACGTGGAGCAAAAGAATGATGTGCCAACGTTAGTGACACTAACCTTTGTCACTAACATTGGAGATGGCAAGCATACCTACATTAGTAGTCACATTAATGCCATTAACGTGAGGTACTAACGTGGGAAAAGGGGGCACTTTGAAGCGTTAGTGACAAAGGTGAGTGTCACTAACGCTCTCGAAGCCTTAGCATGCCCACGTTAAAGGCCATGTTAGCTACACTAACGTGGACCATTAACGTGGAAGAAAGGGACAAAGAGCAATGTTATTGGTAAAGGTGAATGCCAATAACGTTTGCGAAGGGCTAAGAGGCTACGCTAGTGGCTACGTTAGTATCACTAACGTTGAAGTTAACGTAGATCAATTGGTTGGGAACGTTAGTGACAAAGTTATCGTCACTAATGCTTTCGACCCCAATTTTATACTTAACGTTAACACCACTAACGTCCTAACTAACCTCCCATCATGCCTAACTCACACTTTCTTTGTAAGCAAAGCTGAGCCCACTAAAGACTGTAACTGCTTCAACTAAAGATCAAGGGCCCATATCCAAGACTTGAAGAGCTAACTAGAAGATCTGAAGAGTAGTATATATAGGGATAGTTTTGAATTAAAAAGAGATCTGGAACTGGAGAACTACACTCTGCATAATTTACTTTCTCTGCAACTTCTAGTTTGATATTCAGAATGCACTTTTCATTTTTGATTTCCATTTCCAAAGCTATGAACAACTAAACCCCTTTTCATTGGGTTTGGGAGCTCTGTTGTAATTTGATGGATCAATAATAGTTTTCATTATTCTTCCTCTTTCTTTTCTCTTGATTTTACTAGAAAGCTTTCTTTCTTCATCCAATTGGTTAGCTATCTTGGAAGAGAAGCTCTCCATAATTGGATCTCCTCGGAACCTTGGAAGAGGAATGAGGAGATCATGCTAGAAATGCTTTCTCATGCTGGACCAAATTGGGGTTTGGATGGATATAGTGACATATAATCCTACCAACACTTTGATTTGGGAATGCATGTGGTATAATCAGTGACCAAACTTCATCTCTTCCCATGAGCAATTAAATCAACTAATTGGAAAAGTGTTCAAGCTTAGAGAGATTAGGTTGCCAAGGAATTGGGATCCAATCACTTAAGATTGCCAAGGAGATCAACGAATGCATTGATTGAGGAAGAGATGAGAATGAACTTGATCCGGAGGATTGCAATATCTCTTGATCCCAATGTTCATTTTATTTTTAGTTCTTACATTTACTTTTCTTACCATTTTACTTTTCTGCACTTTATAGTTTTTCCTTTACATTCATGCAATTTACATTTCCTTGTTGCTTATAACTCCAATCTGATTCGTCTAACTAGGATAATCAATTAACCATTGATTGCTTAATCCGTTAATCCCTATGGATTCGATCTTACTCTATTGTGAGTTTTTACTTGACGACAATTCGGTATACTTGCCGAGGGGAGATTTGTTGAGAGACAAGTTTCCGTGCATCACTAACCGATGCTGAGCTCGCCTAATAGGTGAAATAGTTCTTTCAATTTCACGATCAAATGCGGCTAAGCTCAGATCAGGTAGTGAACGCGTCATTCAATGAAAGAAACATACAGCTCATGGTAATAAAATAAAATAAAATATGCAAATATGTAAAATTAAAAATATTTACACCAACCAATAATTTAGCATACTATTGCAACTCCCCGACAGCGGCGCCAAAAATTGTCGGGCAGAAAATTGTCGATTAAGAATTTATAATAAGAACAGCGTTGCAAGTACAGTTTTTAATCGACGAAAATTCTACTTATCAATTTAAAAGGGGTTGTCACAAATTAAGAATAAAATACTGGGAGTAGAAATCCCAAGTCGTCTCCCAACGAGTTGACAAAAGAGTGCTATTTGTTAGTCAGGAATTTTCTGAGAATTTTTAGAGTTGGAGAACAGCGAATTAAAATAATAATTAATTAAACCACTGGAAATTAACAAGAGGTTTTATGTATTTAAAATAAAAAGCCTTGACTGGGAGAAGATTAATTGGAAGTTCTATCCTTGTTGAATTCTCCCAAGTGTAATGGTAATAGGTTGTTGTTTCTACTTAGTTATCCCTTATCGAATAAAGGAAAGTCAAGTAACTGAACCAACTCCAATTCGCAAGTCCTAATCCTCTCCTATGGAAGGATTATCGTTAGTGACTAGAGAGCTAGCCAACAACTTCTAATTTCCAATTACACTTGAGTTTTCCAACTCAAGGGGCTCCTTTTAATCAACTCCCAAGTGAAGTTGGGAGTCTACTCCATTAACATGAATGCCATTTTCATAAACGATAAAAGAAAAAGAAAAGAAGACATAGAAATTTAAATAAAATAATAACAGAAAATTAATTAAAGATAAAAATAGTTCTTTGCATTAATAAATCCCAAAATAAAAAATATCCATACTTAAATCTGAACAGGGTTAATGGGTGATTAAAAGAGTAAGGGAATAAGGGAACAAACTAGAATAATGGAAACTTCAACGGAGGTAGTAACTCTTCTCAATATCCAAATCAAAAGCAATAAATTCTAAAACTGTGAATGTGAAGAAAACCTAGAGGAAGTAGTGTTTTCTCTCTAAGATTCAGAACTAAAACTAAAAACTATGCGAGTGAGAATGTCTATTGAGTCTCTGCTTGTGCAAGTTTCATGGACTTCCATTGGAAGATCCTCATCAGTTTTTAGCTGAATTCTTGTAAATCTGTGACACTGTTAAGACCAATAGGGTTAATCTTGAGGTCTACAAACTTATGCTTTTCCCCTTTGCTGTAAGAGACAAAGCCAAGATATGGTTGGACTCACAACCTAAAGATAGCCTGAACTCTTGGGAAAAGTTGGTCAATGCTTTCTTGGCCAAATTCTTTCCACCTCAGAAGTTGAGCAAGCTTAGAGTGGAAGTCTAAACCTTCAGACAGAAGGAAGGTGAATTCCTATATGAAGCTTGGGAAAGATATAAGCAATTGATCAGAAGGTGTCCTTCTGACATGTTTTCAGAATGGAGCATCATATGTATATTCTATGATGGTCTATCTGAATTGTCCAAGATGTCATTGGACCACTCTGCTGGAGGATCTCTTCATCTGAAGAAGACGCCTGCAGAAGCCCAAGAACTCGTTGAAATGGTTGCAAATAACCAGTTCATGTACACTTCTGAAAGGAATCCTGTGAATAATGGGACAACTCAGAAGAAAGGAGTTCTTGAGGTTGATACTCTGAATGCAATATTGGCTCAGAACAAAATATTGACTCAGCAAGTCAATATGATTTCTCAGAGTCTGTCTGGAATGCAAGTTACATCAGGCAGTACTAAGAAAGCTTCTTCTAAAGAAGAAGTCTATGACCCTGAGAATCCTGGAATAGAAGAGGTGAATTACATGGGAGAATCCTATGGAAACACCTATAATCCTTCATGGAGGAATCATCCAAATCTGTCATGGAAGGATCAACAGAAGCCTAATCAAGGCTTCAATAATAATAATGGTGGAAGAAACAGGTTTGGCAATAGCAAACCTTTTCCATCATCTTCTCAGTAATAGATAGAGAATTCTAAGCAGAGCCACTCTGACTTAGCAACTGTAGTCTCTGATCTATCTAAGACCACTCTCAGTTTTATGACTGAAGCAAGATCCTCCATTAGAAATTTGGAGGCACAAGTGGGTCAGCTGAGTAAAAGAGTTATTGAACTCCCTCCTAGTACTCTCCCAAGCAATACAGAAGAGAATCCAAAAAGAGAGTGCAAGGCCATAAACACATCCAACATGGCCGAATGCAGAGAGGAGGATGAGGCAGTGAATGGCAGTGAGGAAGACCTCAATGGATGTCCACTGGCCTCCAAGGAGTTCTCTAATGAGGAACCAAAGGAATTTGAGGCTCATATAGAGACCATAGAGATTCCACTAAACTTACTGTTGCCATTCATGAGCTCTGATGAGTATTCTTCCTCTGAAGAGGATGAAGATATTATAGAAGAGCAAGTTGCTCAATATCTAGGTGCAATCATGAAGCTGAATGCCAAGTTATTTGGTAATGAGACTTGGGAGGATGAACCCCCATTGCTTATCAATGAACTAAATGATCTGGTTCAACTGAAATTACCTCAGAAGAAACAGGATTCTAGAAAGTTCTTAATACCTTGTACCATAGGCACCATAACCTTTGAGAAGGCTCTGTGTGACCTGGGGTCAGGGATAAACCTCATGCCTCTCTCTGTAATGGAGAAACTAGGGATCTTTGAGGTGCAAGCTATAAGAATCTCACTAGAGATGGCAGACAATTCAAGGAAACAGGCTTATGGACTTGTAGAGGATGTCTTAGTGAAGGTTTAAGGCTTTTACATCCCTACTGATTTCATAATCCTAGATACTGGGAAGGAAGAGGATGAATCCATCATCCTTGGAAGACCCTTCCTAGCCACAGCAAGAGCTGTGATTGATGTGGACAGAGGAGAGTTAGTCCTTCAATTGAATAAGGACCACCTTGTGTTTAAGGCTCAAGGATCTTCTTCTATAACCATGGAGAGGAAGCATGAAAAGCTTCTCTCAATACAGAGTCAAACAGAGCTCCCACACTCAACTTCTAAGTTTGGTGTTGGGAGGCCAACATCAAGCTCTGAGTCTCTGTGAAGCTCTCTAAGAGCTCACTGTCAAGCTATTGACATTAAAGAAGCGCTTGTTAGGAGGCAATCAAATGTTATTTAATTATATTTATTTATTTTCCATTGTTATTTTATGTTTTCTTTAGGTTGATGATCATGTGAAGTCACAAAAACAACAAAAAATAAAAAACAGAATGAAAAATAGCATTAAAAATTGCACACCCTGGAGGACAGACTTACTGACGTTTAAACACCAGTAAGGATAGCAGAATGGGCGTTTAACACCCAGCCTGGCAGCATCTAGGCGTTAAAAGCCAGAATGGGCAGCACTCTGGGCGTTTAACACCAGAAAGGGCTGTCTGGCATCTGGCTGGCGTTAAATGCCAGAAATGGGCATCTGGCTAGCATTTAATGCCAGAAATGGGCAGCAGACTGGCGTTTAATGCCAGGAAAGGTAGCAGGGCTGGCGTTTAACACAAGGAAAGGCAGGAGAGCTGGCTGATGAGCGGATATTTTATACGCTTTTTGGGTTTAATTTCATATAGTTTTTAGTACGTTTTAGTTAGTTTTTAGTTTATTTTCATTAGTTTCTAGACAAAATTCATATTTCTGGACTTTACTATGAGTTTGTGTTTTTTTTTTTGTAATTTCAGGTATTTTCTGGCTGAAATTGAGGGAGCTAAGCAAAAATCTGATTCAGGCTGAAAAAGGACTGCTGATGTTGTTGGATTTCTGACCTCTCTACACTCGGAATGGATTTTCTGGAGCTACAGAAGTCCAATTGGCGCGCTTCCAATTGCATTGGAAAGTAGACATCTAGGGCTTTCCAGCAATATATAATAGTCCATACTTTGCTCAAGGATAGACGACGTACACTGGCGTTCAACACCAGTTCCATGTTGTAGTCTGGCGTCCAGCGCCAGAAACACGTTACAAGTTGGAGTTCAACGCCAGAAACAGGTTACAGCCTGGCGTTGAATGCCCAAAACAGCCCAGGCACGTGAGAAGCTTTAGTCTCAGCCCCAGCACACACCAAGTGGGCCCCAGAAGTGGATTTCTGCACTATCTATCATAGTTTACTCATTTTCTGTAAACCTAGGTTACTAGTTTAGTATTTAAACAACTTTTAGAGATTTATTTAGGATCTCATGATATTTTAGATCTGAACTTTGTACTCTTTGACGGCATGAGTCTCTATACTTCATTTTTTTGGGGTGAGGAGCTCTGCTGTGTCTCGATGAATTAATGCAAGTATTTCTATTTTCTATTCAATCACGCTTGTTCCTAACTAAGATATTCATTCGCGCCTCATTATGATGAATGTGATGATCCGTGACACTCATCACCATTCTCAACCTATGAACGTATGCCTGACAACCACTTCCATTCTACATTAGATTGAATGAGTATCTCTTAGATTCCTTAATCGGAATCTCCGTGGTATAAGCTAGAATCCATTGGCAGCATCCTTGAGAATCCTGAAAGTCTAAACCTTGTCTGTGGTATTCCGAGTAGGATTCTGGGATTGGATGATGGTGACGAGCTTCAAACTCGAGAGTGCTGGGCGTAGTGACAGACGCAAAAGGATAACAAATCCTATTCCGATATGATCGAGAACCTACAGATGATTAGCCGTGCGGTGACAGCGCACTTGGACCATTTTCACTAAAAGGAAGGATGGTAGCCATTGACAACGGTGATCCACTAACACACAGCTTGCCATAGGAGGGACGTGCGTGCATGAAGAAGAAGATAGGGAGAGAGCAGAGATTCAAAAGACAAAGCATCTCCAAAACTCCAACATATTCTCATTTACTACATAACAAGTAACCTTTAATTCATGCTCTCTTGTTCATTTGCAAGTCAATTGATAACCACAAATTAATATCCTGACTAAGAGTTGTAAGATAACCATAGCTTGCTTCAAACCAACAATCTCTGTGGGATCGACCCTTACTCACGTAAGGTATTACTTGGACGACCCAGTGCACTTGCTGGTTAGTTGTGCGAATTTGTGAAGAATTGTGATTTCAAATTTCGTGCACCAAGTTTTTGACGCCGTTGCCGGGGATTGTTTGAGTGTGAACAACTGATGGTGAATCCTGTTGCTTAGATTAGGAAAATTTTGTCTTTTGGGTCAGAGTCTTTTATATTCTTTTCAAAAAAGTTTTTCAAAAAAATATTATTTTTCTTTATTAGTTTTTAGTTTTTCTTGTTCTGGTCCTTTTCTTGTTTTTTCGTGTGCCTTTTCAAAACATTAGTTTTCAAAAAAAAAATCTTAGTTATTAAAAATACTTCTTCAAAACAAGTGTTACATTTACTGCCCAATTGGCTAGAGCGTTGGTCTATGTTCTTGGTAATTGAGTATATTCTTTTCAAAATCTTCTTTTTCAAAAATAATTTTTCTATTAAATCTTGTGCCAAACTTTAAGTTTGGTGTTTTCTTGTTGATTTTTCTTTGGTTTTCGAAAAATTTTAAGTTTGGTGTTCTTTCTTCATGTTCTTGTGTTCTTGTGAGTCTTCAAAGTGTTCTTGAGTTTTCATTGTGTCTTGATCTTAAAATTTTTAAGTTTGGTGTTCCTTGGTGTTTTTCCTCCAAAATTTTCGAAAACAAGGAGCATTAGATCTAAAAATTTTAAATCTTGTGATATCTTATTATTTTTCTCTTTCCTCTTTAAATTCAAAAATATATTTTCTCTCTATTTTAAAGCAAATTTTCGAAATTTACTTTTAAAATTCAGATTTTTTTTTTCAAAATTTAAAATCTTTTTTCAAATCATACATTTTCCAATCAAATCCTTTCAATTATATCTTTTTCAAAACTTCTTAACCATTTTTTTCTCTCTCTCCATTTTTCGAAAATCTTCACCCATTTTTATTTATTTTATTTTAATTTATTTTATTTTCGAAATAAATAAATAATTAAATAAATAAAAATATTTTTTCTCTATTTTACATCATCTCCCTTTCTCCATCATGGACCTAAGCGGAAATGAACAGTCCAGAAGGACTCTGGGGTCATATGCTAACCCCGCTACTGCTTCATATGGGAGTAGTATCAGTATACCCTCCATTGGAGTCAGTAGCTTTGAGTTGAATCCTCAGCTCATTATCATGGTGCAGCAAAGTTGCCATTATTCCGGTCTTCCATAGGAAGAACCTACAGAGTTTCTGGCACAGCTTTTACAAATTGCTGACACAGTACATGATAAGGAAGTAGATCAGGATGTCTACAGATTATTACTGTTCCCATTTGCTGTAAAAGACCAAGCTAAGAGGTGGTTAAATAACTAACCTAAGGCTAGCATAAAGACATGGAAACAACTGACAGAAAAATTCCTGAATCAATACTTTCCTCCAAAACGGATGACACAGCTAAGGCTGGACATCCAAGGCTTTAAACAAGGAGATAATGAATCTCTTTATGATGCCTGGGAGAGATACAGAGAGATGCTAAGAAAATGCCCTTCTGAAATGTTTTCAGAGTGGGTTCAGCTAGACATCTTCTATTATGGGCTTACAGAAAAGGCTCAGCTTTCTCTAGATTACTCAGCTGGTGGATCTATCCACATGAGAAAGACAATTGAAGAAGCTCAAGAGCTCATTGGTACAGTTGCCAGAAATCAGCATCTGTACCTAAGCAGTGACCCTTCCATGAAAGAATAGGCTAAAACAGTAACTGCTGAACTCAGTCCTGTAGAAGAAGCTGCTGAATTCAATCACCAATTGGATTTTCTAACAAAGCAGTTAGCCGAATTCAAGGATAGACTACAAGAGACAAGGATGGCTAATATAAATATGGAAGTACAATTAAAGCAAACAAAGCAGCAGCTGTCAAAACAAATAACAGAAGAATGCCAAGCAGTTCAATTAAGAAGTGGGAAGACATTAAATATCCCACCTCAAGGTAGCAGGAAGCCAAGAAATGAGCAAACTACCCAAAATCTATCTGAGGACAGTAAGAGCCCGGAGAGAAATAATTCTGGCACTAAAACGCCACAGATTGGGTGGAAAACTGGCACTGAACGCCCAAACCATGCTCAGGACTGGCGTTCAACACCAGAAACAAGCAAGGAACTGGCGTTGAACGCCCAAAGGAAGCACAGTTCTGGCGTTCAGACGCTAGGAGCAGATGAGGAGTTGGCGTCTAACGTCACCCCGGCTTCCAACCCTGGCACTCAAATGCCAGTGAGGGATCAGACACACACAAGTGCTGATGACAACCCCTCTAAAAAGGCTTCTTCAACCACTTCTGTAGGAAATAAACCTGCAGCAACCAAGGTTGAGGAATATAAAGCCAAGATACCTTATCCTCAAAAACTTCGCCAATAGGAGTAGGATAAGTAATTTGCTCGCTTTGCAGATTATCTCAGGACTCTTGAAATAAAGATTCTGTTTGCAGAGGCACTTGAGCAAATACCTTCTTATGCCAAGTTCATGAAAGAGATCTTAAGTCATAAGAAGGATTGGAGAGAAACTGAAAGAGTTCTCCTCACTGAAGAATGCAGTGCAGTCATTCTGAAAAGCTTTCCTGAAAAGCTTAAAGATCCCAGAAGCTTTCTTATACCATGCATATTAGAGGGTAACTGCACCAAGACAGCCTTATGTGATCTTGGGGCAAGCATCAACCTAATACCTGCATCCACTATCAAAAAGCTTGGTTTAACTGAAGAAGTTAAACCAACCCGGATATGTCTCCAACTTGCTGATAGCTCCATTAAATACCCATCAAGCGTGATTGAGGACATGATTGTCAGGGTTGGGCCATTCGCCTTTCCCACTAACTTTGTAGTGCTAGAGATGGAGGAGCACAAGAGTGCTACTCTCATTCTAGGAAGACCTTTCCTAGCAACTGGACGAACTTTCATTGATGTCCAACAGGGGGAAATAACCCTGAGAGTCAATGAGGATGAGTTTAAGTTGAATGCTGTTAATGCCATGCAGCATCCAGACACACCAAAAGACTGCATGAAAGTTGATCTTATTGACTCTTTGGTGGAAGAGGTCAACATGGCTAAGAGTCTCGAATCAGAGCTGGAAAACATCTTTAAAGATGTTCCACCTGATCTAGAGGATTCAGAGGAATTGAAAAAGTCTCTGAAATTTCCTCAGGAAGAGGAAAAACCTCCTAAACCCGAGCTCAAACCATTACCACCATCCCTGAAATATGCATTTCTGGGAGAAGGTGATACTTTTCCAGTGATCATAAGATCTGCTTTAAATCCACAGGAAGAGGAAGCACTAATTCAAGTGCTAAGAACACACAAGACAGCTCTTGGGTGGTCCATAAGTGTCCTTAAGGGCATAAGCCCAGCTAGATGCATGCACAAGATCTTATTGGAGGATAATGCTAAGCCAGTGGTTCAACCACAGAGGCGACTAAATCCTGCCATGAAGGAAGTGGTGCAGAAAGAGGTCACTAAATTACTGGAGGCTGGGATTATTTATCCTATTTCTGATAGCCCCTGGGTGAGTCCTGTTCAAGTTGTCCCTAAAAAGGGAGGCATGACAGTGGTTTAAAATGAAAAAAATGAACTGGTTCCTACAAGAACAGTTACAGGGTGGCGCATGTGTATTGATTACAGAAGGCTCAATACAGCCACCAGAAAGGATCATTTTCCTTTACCATTCATAGACCAGATGCTAGAAAGACTAGCAGGTCATAATTATTACTGCTTTTTGGATGGCTATTCAGGCTACAACCAAATTGCAGTAGATCCCCAGGATCAAGAGAAAACAGCATTCACATGTCCATCTGGAGTATTTGCTTATAGAAGGATGCCTTTTGGGCTGTGTAATGCGCTTGCAACCTTTCAGAGATGCATGCTTTCTATTTTCTCTGATATGGTGAAAAAATTTTTGGAAGTCTTCATGGATGACTTCTCAGTATATGGAGACTCATTCAGCTCCTGTCTTGATCACCTAACACTGGTTTTAAAAAGATGCCAAGAGACCAACCTGGTTTTAAACTGGGAAAAATGTCACTTTATGGTGATTGAAGGGATTGTCCTTGGGCATAAATTTTCAAACAAGGGAATAGAGGTGGATCAAGCTAAAATAGAGGTAATTGAAAAATTACCACCGCCTGCCAATGTTAAGGCAATCAGAAGCTTTCTGGGGCATGCAGGATTCTACAGGAGGTTTATAAAGGATTTTTCAAAAATTGCAAAACTTCTAAGCAATCTGCTAGCTGCTGACACGCCATTTGTGTTCGACACAGAGTGCCTACAGGCGTTTGAAACTCTGAAAGCTAAGCTGGTCACAGCACGAGTTATCTCTACACCAGACTGGACATTGCCATTCAAATTAATGTGTGATGCCAGTGATCACGCCATTGGTACAGTACTGGGGCAGAGGCATGACAAACTTCTGCATGTCATTTATTATGCTAGTCGTGTTTTAAATGATGCCCAGAAAAATTACACAACCATAGAAAAGGAATTGCTTGCAGTGGTCTATGCCATTGACAAGTTTAGATCATACTTAGTAGGATCAAAAGTGATTGTGTACACTAACCATGCTGCTCTTAAATATCTACTTACAAAGCAGGATTCAAAACCCAAGCTTATAAGATGGGTATTGCTTCTGCAAGAGTTTGATATAGAAATAAGAGACAGAAAAGGGACAGAAAACCAAGTGGCTGATTATCTGTCCAGAATAGAGCTGGTAGAAGGGGTGTCCTCTCCCTCTATTGAAATCTCTGAAACCTTTCTGGATGAGCATTTGTTCGCCATTCAGGAAACACCATGGTTTGCAGACAATGCAAACTATAAAACTGCAAGGTTCATACCCAAGGCGTACAGCAGGCAACAAAAGAAAAAATTAATTTCTGATGTAAAGTACTACTTGTGGGATGAACCCTATCTCTTTAAGAGATGTGCAGACGGAATAATCCGTAGGTGTGTGCCTAGAGAAGAAGCACAGAGGATCCTATGGCATTGCCATGGATCAAAATATGGAGGCCATTTCGGAGGTGAGCGAACAGCCACCAAGGTCCTCCAATGTGGTTTCTACTGGCCTACACTCTACAGAGATTCCCCAGAGTTTGTACGTAACTGTAACAGTTGCCAGAGAGCTGGTAATTTGCCTCATAGTTACGCCATGCCTCAACAAGGAATCTTGGAGATTGAGTTGTTTGATGTATGGGGAATTGATTTCATGGGGCCTTTCTCACCATCATACTCAAACACTTATATTCTGGTGGCAGTTGACTATGTATCAAAATGGGTAGAGGCCATTGCCACACCCACCAATGATACTAAAACAGTACTGAAGTTTCTCCAGAAACATATATTCAGCAGATTTGGTGTCTCTAGGGTACTAATCAGTGATGGGGGCACTCACTTCTGCAAGAAACAGCTTTACTCCGCCATGGTCCGGTATGGATTCGCCACAAGGTGGCGACTCCATATCATCCACAGACAAATGGGCAAGCTGAAGTTTCTAACAGAGAACTGAAAAGAATCCTGGAATGGACTGTAAGTACCCGTAGAAAGGATTGGGCACGAAGCTTGGATGATGCTCTGTGGGCTTACAGAACAGCATTCAAGACTCCTATAGGGACCTCTCCGTACCAACTTGTGTATGGTAAGGCTTGTCACCTGCCCGTGGAACTGGAACATAAGGCCTACTGGGCAACCAGATTCCTAAACTTTGATGCCAAAGTAGCTGGAGAAAAAAGATTGCTCCAGCTGAATGAGCTAGAGGAATTCAGATTCACTGCTTTCGAAAATGCCAAGCTTTATAAAGAGAAATAAAAAAGATGGCATGACAGAAAGCTATCTTCTAGAATCTTTGAACCAGGACAAAAGGTTCTGTTGTTTAACTCTAGGCTCAGGCTATTCCCCGAGAAACTGAAGTCCCGGTGGAGGGGACCATATGTGATTACAAGTGTATCACCATATGGCTATGTGGAGCTTCAAGACATTGACTCTGATAGGAAGTTCATTGTTAATAGAGAGAGAATCAAGCACTATCTTGAAGGTAATGTTGAGCAAGAATGCTCAAGGCTGAGGCTAGATTAAAAAGCTCAGCAAGGTCCAGCTAAAGACAATAAAGAAGCGCTTGCTGGGAGGCAACCCAGCCATTGGCATCACTTCCTCTAGCATTTTTCCCTATTCTTGATTTTATTTGTTTATATAAAGTTCATTGATACTAAGGTAAAGAGTCAATTGCATAAGTCTACAGGGTTACAGAAGGATTCAGCACACAAAACAGAGAAAGAGAGCTCACTGGCAAGAAAACGCCAGTAAAACTCTGTTTTGGGCGTTCAACGCCCAAAAGAAGCATCCACTGGGCGTTGAACGCCAGTAAGGATAGATATCTGGGCGTTAAACGCCAGAAAGAAGCATCTTCTGGGCGTTGAACGCCAGAAAAAAGCTCCTTCTGAGCGTTTAACGCCAGATTTACAGCGTCCTGGGCATTCAGAAAAATGCCCAGTGACAAAGGAGTTCCTGGCATTCAACACCAGAAAGAAGCAACAGCTGGGCGTTCAACGCCCAGGAGAAGCAGCAATTGGGCGTTAAACGCCCAAAACATGCAGTGTTTGGGCGTTTAACGCCAGGATGGTGGGGAGGAGGTAAATTCATTTTTTTCTTCATATTTTTCATTTTAATTTTAATTTTCATGTTTCAATTCATGATTTCTTGAATAAACATGTTACAAACCCTGATTTCTAAGAACCCTAATTTCTAAAAACCCTACTTTAAAAATATCAAATGTATCTTAATCCATAAACACAAACTCTTTTTCAATCCAATCCAACTCTTTTTCAAATTTTCCAAAACAAATCTATCTCTTTTCCTTCTAAAATCTTTTCAACTCATCAATATCTTTTTCAAATCTCCACATTATCTTTTTCAAAATCCAAATTTATCTTTTTCAAATATCTTTCATATCTTTTCAATCTTAAATCACATCTTTTCATATCATATTTATTTTTTTAAAAATCATATCTTTTATCTTATCTTTTTGAAATTTTCGAAAACCCACCCCCCTCCCTTTTAAATACACATTCGGCCTCCCTCTCTCATCCACCATTCGACACTAGCTCTCCTTCTATCCCTCTCCTTTCTTTTCTTTTGCTTGAGGACAAGCAAACCTCTAAGTTTGGTGTGTTTATCCGTGATCACTAAACCATACCCACTAAGATCATGGCTCCTAAAGGAAAACAACCCACTCCAAGAGGCAAGAAAGAGAGTATTCCAAAACCATTTTGGAATCAAGGGAGGTTCTTAACCAAAGAACATTCAGACCATTACTACAAAATAATGGGTCTAAGATCAGTGATCCCGGAAGTCAAGTTCAATCTGAAAGAAGATGAATATCCGGAGATCCAAGAGCAGATTCGAAATAGGAACTGGGAAGTCCTAGCTAATCCTGAAACGAAAGTGGGAAGGAATATGGTTCAGGAATTCTACGCTAATATGTGGCAAACAGACAGGCAGAGAATATCTGGAACTGCCCTCTATGACTATCAAACTTTGGTCAGAGGAAAGATTGTTCACATCCACCCTGACAAAATCAGAGAGATCTTTAAGCTACCTCAGCTGAAAGATGACCCAGACTCCTTCAATAGGAGAATGATGAGAACAAACAAGGGCCTGGATAAGATTCTAGAGGATATATGCATCCCTGGAGCCAGGTGGACCACCAGTAACAAGGGTGTCCCAAATCAACTCAAGAGAGAAGATCTCAAACCAGTCGCCAGAGGATGGCTGGACTTCATTGGGCGTTCTATATTGCCCACAAGCAACCGTTCTGAAGTCACTGTTAAAAGAGCAGTGATGATCCATTGCATTATGTTGGGAAAAGAAGTAGAAGTTCATCAACTGATCCCATCTGAATTTTACATACTTGCTAACAAGAACTCCAAGGATGCCAAGTTGGCTTATCCAAGATTAATCTCTATGCTCTGCAAAGATGCTGGAGTAAAGATGGGAATAACAGAGTATATCTCAGTGGAGAAACCAATCACTAAAATCACAATGGAAAAACAACAAGTGCAGGATGATTCCATCAAGAGGAGGGCGCAAGAATTCCTACCAGAACTCCCTCAATTTGAATACTGGGAACATCTTGAAGCATCTGTTACTAAGTTGCAAGAAGCTATGGACCAATTAAGAGAAGAACAGCAAAATCAAAACAGCATTCTCTGCAAACTGCTCAGGGAACAAGAAGAGCAAGGGCGTGACTTTAAGGAACTGAAGCGTCAGAAGTTATCTCTCGAAGGACCAAGCACCCCACAGACTAAAAAGGCATCCACTTCCCAACTTCAAGGTTGTTGAGCTCTAATCTTAACCTTAACCCTGTGATAATTGTTCTTATTTAAGTTTTACCTTAGAAGTTATATAAATAGTAGTAATTAGTATTTATATTTTGATTTTATCCCCAATTAAGCTATAATTTATTTTTCTCATCATCATTAAACATGAATAAAATAGAAGATTTTCTTTATAATAAGGAGGCAATATTTTTCAAGTTTTTAATAAAACAAATTCTAATTGTTTACATGTGGTGGCAATGCTTTCTATCTTCTGAATGAATGCTTGAACAGTGCATATGTCTTTGGAATTTGATGTTCTTGAATGTTAAATATGTTGGCTCTTGAAAGAATGATGAACATGAGACATGTTATTGGTAATCTGAAAAATTATAAAAATGATTCTTGAAGCAAGAAAAAGCAGTGAATACAAAGCTTGCAAAACAAAAAAAAAAGCAAGCAGAAAAAGCCAATAACTCTTAAAACCAAAAGGCAAGGGTAATAAAAAGGATCCAAGGCTTTGAGCATCAGTGGATAGGAGGGCCTGAGGAAACCAAATCCTGGTCTAAGCGGCTAAACCAAGCTGTCCCTAACCATGTGCTTGTGGCGTGAAGGTGTCAAGTGAAAACTTGAGACTGAGCGGTTAAAGTCAAGGTCCAAAGCCAAAAAGAAGAGTGTGCTTAAGAACCCTGGACACCTCTAATTGGAGACTTTAGCAAAGCTGAGTCACAATCTGGAAAGGTTCACCCAATTATGTGTCTGTGGCATTTATGTATCCGGTGGTAATACTGGAAAATAAAGTGCTGAGGGCCACGGCCAAGACTCATAAAGTAGCTGTGTTCAAGACTCAACATACTGAACTAGGAGAATCAATAACACTATCTGAATTCTAAGTTCCTATAGATGCCAATCATTCTGAGCTTCAATGGATAAAGTGAGATACCAAAACTGTTCAGAAGCAAAAGGCTACTAGTCCCGCTCATCTAATTAGAATCTGAGCTTCACTCAAAAAAACTCTGAAATATTATTACTTCATAAATTATTTGTATTCTATTTTATTTTTCTAGTTGCTTGAGGACAAGCAACAGTTTAAGTTTGGTGTTGTGATGAGCGGATATTTTATACGCTTTTTGGGTTTAATTTCATATAGTTTTTAGTACCTTTTTGTTAGTTTTTAGTTTATTTTCATTAGTTTCTAGGCAAAATTCATATTTCTGGACTTTACTATGAGTTTGTGTGTTTTTCTGTAATTTCAGGTATTTTCTAGCTGAAATTGAGGGAGCTGAGCAAAAATCTGATTCAGGCTGAAAAAAGACTGCTGATGCTGTTGGATTCTGACCTCTCTACACTCGGAATGGATTTTCTGGAGCTACAGAAGTCCAATTGGCGCGCTTCCAATTGCATTGGAAAGTAGACATCCAGGGCTTTCCAGCAATATATAATAGTCCATACTTTGCTCAAGGATAGACGACGTACACTGGCGTTCAACACCAGTTCCATGTTGTAGTCTGGCGTCCAGCGCCAGAAACACGTTACAAGTTGGAGTTCAACGCCAGAAACAGGTTACAGCCTGGCGTTGAACGCCCAAAACAGCCCAGGCACGTGAGAAGCTTTAGTCTCAGCCCCAGCACACACCAAGTGGGCCCCAGAAGTGGATTTTTGCACTATCTATCATAGTTTACTCATTTTTTGTAAACCTAGGTTACTAGTTTAGTATTTAAACAACTTTTAGAGATTTATTTAGGATCTCATGATATTTTAGATCTGAACTTTGTACTCTTTGACGGCATGAGTCTCTAAACTCCATTGTTGGGGGTGAGGAGCTCTGCTGTGTCTCGATGAATTAATGCAATTATTTCTGTTTTCTATTCAATCACGCTTGTTGCTAACTAAGATATTCATTCGCGCCTCATTATGATGAATGTGATGATCCGTGACACTCATCACCATTCTCAACCTATGAACGTGTGCCTGACAACCACTTCCGTTCTACATTAGATTGAATGAGTATCTCTTAGATTCCTTAATCGGAATCTCCGTGGTATAAGTGACGTCGGGATTTTTACCAGTAAAGAGATTCATAGAAACGGTTGCGTTGTAGATATAGTCTCTAAACTGACAAAAATCCCTTCTTACAAACGTTTTGGGTGTCACAAGTAACAAACCCCTTTAGAAATTGTTAACCGAGTATTCAAACCTCGGGTCGTCTTCTCAAGGAACTGCGAGGAAGTATGTTCTTATTATTGGCTATAAAGGTTGTAATCGGGGTTTAGAAGATGAGAAGCAAGTAATTTGAATGACAAGTAAAGTAAATGGCAATTAAAATAAATAAATACTGTAAAGCAGACTTTTGGTAAGGTAAAAGAAGTTGGAGGTCCAACGTAGTTATTTCGCTCAACTATAATGAAAGTTGAATCTAAACTCCACTTGGTCGACCTTTACTAAAGCAAAGGAGATTCAAGGGACTAATTAATCTGGCCTTTGAATCCTATTTATTTCCTAAGAAAAGGTTGGGATTATTTAAGTTCAGCTTAATTAGCAAGATAACGATTATCAATTATGTTGAGTTTAATAACTGTTGAGTTACTAAATTCTTAAACAGAACCAAAAGGGGAAAAAGTAAAATTGGTAGAATAATAAAAATATCCTTAGATAGGAAGCAATGGTAACTTAAATCAAAGAGAACAATCATAAACTGAAAATACCTCAATTATCATTAATTCAAAGAACAATCTGTGACATGGAATAATTCAAATGTTGGAATAAATAAATAAAAGTAAAACTAAAATAAAAGAACATTAAACCTGGGATCCAGAGTTACTCTTAAAAGAAGAAGAAATCCTAAATCCTAAAAGAGAGAGAGAAGATCACCCTCTCAACTAAATCTAAATCATTGAAAAGTAAAATATATGTGAGCTCCCTTTGAATGGGTGCATTCCCACACTTTATAACCTCTGGTCTATGCTGTCTGTACTTGGATCTGGGCCAAAAAGGGCTTCAGAATTCGCTGGGGGCATATTCTGTAATTTCTGGTGCGTGGCCTCCGTCACGCGTCCGCGTGGGTCACGCGATCGCGTCATTCGAAGCTTTTCCTTGCCACGCGGTCGCGTCAGTCATGCGACCGCGTCATGTGCGTTCTGCTTAAGGCGCGCGGTCGCGTCAGTCATGCGGCCGCGTCGCTGCTGATTCGTGCTTGTCACGCGATCGCGTCGTCCATGCGATCGCGTGAATACCAGTTTCCTTAAAAGCTCCGTTTTGCTTTCTCCTTCCATTTTAGTATGTTTTCTTTTCCATCCTTTAAGTCATCCTGCCTTAGAAAATCTGAAACTACTCAACACACTAATCACGGCATCGAATGGAAATAAAGGTAATTAAATTAATTAATTTTAAAGCTTAGGAAACATGTTTTTCATTTACATCACATAATAAGGAAGGAAAGGTAAAATCATGCAATTAATGTGAATAAGTAGGTGAAGGATTGTATAAATCACTCAAATTAAGCACAAAAGAACTCATGAAATATGGATTTATCAACCTCCACACACTTAAACACTAGCATGTCCTCATGCTAAATCCAAGGTAAATAATTAAGGTTAAAGTGATGGAATGTCATGCAATGCAACCTAATTTAAATGTAACTACCTAAATGAATGATGCATTATGCAACTCTAACTTATTCACTTATATATAAAGCTTACATGTAGTCAAGTTAATTCACATTCTCAAGGAGTCATGTATATGTATAGCCAACCCTTAAATAATAAAGCATTTTAGCAAATGAGATGGGAAAGAAAGCATTGTACAAACTTGCAAAACAATCAGTAAATATAAGCACAGATATATGTTGATGAGTTATAGAACCCTCACTGGATTTTGTGTTTACTCTCTAGTCACTCAGTAATTGTTGGGTTTATTCATTCTATTTTTCTTTTTATTCCTACTTTCTATAACTTTGTTCTTCATCTAACCAATCAACAATTATAGAATATAGTCATACCAAAAAGTCATGAGGTCTTTAATTAAGGTTGTAATGGGGCCAAGGTAAAGGTAAGGATTTATGTATAGGGTCAAGTGAGCTAATAAGTGAATCCTTAATTAGACTAAGATTTCACCTAACATACATATTTATAAACTTCTTTGCCTATTCTCCCATATTATCCCACTTATTGTTACATGCTCATGTTTCACTTTTTATTTTTATCCCATGTGCATTGTTTTTATTTTATTTTATTTTATTTTATTTTATTTTTTTTCTTTTTTTTTAATGCACATGGTAATTGAATCACTTAGATTTTCTCATGAGCATGCTCCCCAAATTTATTTTGTTTCTTTTAACTTTTCTGCCTTTTTGTTTCTATCATCCATGTTCCCAAAAGGTTTCCCACATTTAACTCTATTTGTAATTTTCTATCTTAAGCTAACCAAGGATTCACTTGGGATTTTCTTTTGTTTTTCTACTTAAGGCTAGTAATTTGGCTAAATAGAATAAAGGGATTTTAAAAAGGCTCAAGGGGGCTGACAAGGGTGATGTAAAAGGTAGGCTAATTTGGGGTATGTGAGCTAAAATCAAATGATGGCCTCAATCATTCTCTTGGTATGTATCTATTCTATATTCTATAATTGGACATATAGATTAAAGCAAAGTAAAGAACATCAGAATAAAAAGAAATGAAACACACAGAAATGAAATTATTGTTTGAATGCAACCATACAATTAAGCTCAAAACTCACAGGCTGTGTGTTCTCTAACTCAAGCATCATATATCATTTATATATTGTATGCAGGTTTAGTTAAAAATTCCCATTATTCTCATAAAAAAAATTGTTTAGGGTAGCTTTTAAAGTTTTAATGTTCCTCATTGATGAAATGTTGTTAGCTTAACTACATCATGTAATACTATATATAAGGTTTGTGGATTTAAATCTGATATGTTCAATTTCCTAGCTTACTTCCTTTTTATATTTTTCAATTTAAACTATACTATCTTATGCTAAAAAGGGTAAACTATACTAATTAATCCACTAATAAATCAGAATTGCAAACTAAACTAAATAACTAAAATAAAATAAATGGCTAAAATGTGAACTAAAGATGCAAAATGCAGAAAATAGAGTAAAAATACATAAAAGCAATGTGTAAGTACTCAGAAAATAATAGTAAAAAGAAAAATACAAAAATATCCAAAATAAAAGAAAAAGTATGTAGTGGTTTACCAAAATAAACGCCAGAGATGGCGACCTCCCCACACTTAAAAGGAAGCATCGTCCTCGATGCTCAATCAAGCCGGGTGTGAAGGAGTGTCATCACTGGGAGGGATGGTAGCTGGAGTCTCAGTGGTGGTGGTGGGCTGAGGGTCTCGCTGCTGTGGAGGAGGTGCTGACTGGATCAGGATCTCAAGATCCGCAACCTCAATCTGATGTGGGACCGCTGCCTGTGGTGCGGCAGGTGCTGCCTCCTGGGGATGGGTCTCTGCCTCGGGCGCATCCGCCTCCTCCTCAGATGCCTCGGACGGTGTGTCGGGCTCGGAGGGGATGTCACCGGATCGTATCATCAGCTTTAGGTGCTCATAGCGCCGCTTATTGCGACGCTCTATCTGGTCAAGTCGTCGGAACAAGCGGTGCACCAGATGATAGACAGGCTCTGTGGCAGGTGGAGGTGCAGTGGTGGTAGCAGGGGTAGGTGGTGCAGCAGTGGAGGAAGAGGGTCCAGCAGACGGTGGGGCTGACTCATCAGTAGCAGTGAATGGTGGTGGTCTGTGGCCCAAGGCTAAGAAGTTCCGGCTGTGCAGAATGATCTTCCTGCAATCCGCCGCTGGTGGTCTCTCATCGGCATCCTCCCATGGCACGTCAGCTCGACGGCCAAGCTGTGTAACTAGATATGGAAAGGGGAGGGTGCCTCGGAAGTGGACCCTGGCCATATAGTGCCGAATGAAACGTGGCAAATAAAGGTCCTTACCCTCCAGCACACACCAAAGGAGGGTGATCATAGTAGCCGAGATCTCCGTCTCGTGAGTACCCGGCATCACATAATTACTCAAGATCTGATGCCATAACCGAGCCTCATCATTTAAGTATGCTCTCTTGATCCCTCTAGGCATGGTAGTGTCCTGACCCATCTCCCAAGGAACTGTCGGGTCGAGAGCTATCCGTGCCTTCACGGCATCCCAATCAAACTGCAACTGACGCATGTCTTCCTCAGCCTTTGAATAACCATCAGGCTGATCGGACTTGGCTGGGAGCCGGGGAATGTCCTCTAAGGCCTTTTCAGTGGCCAGAATTTGTTTTTCTCTCAGGTGCACTGCATCTAGGGTAGTGAGATAGTAGTTGCAGTAGAATTCCCGTACCCAAGAGGAATTGACCTCTGTCAGTGTTCTTTCCAGAAAGAACCAGCCCCTTTGCTTGATTTGCTCAGTGGTGTACTGCTGAAGGGCTTCTGGAATCTTCAGAGTTCATTCCAGGTATAGATTTCTGGAGTTTGCAAAAGCTGGGTACTTCAGTTCACAGTACCGGTTTGCAAATTTGATAGGATCATTTGCAGGGAGCAGCTGGTCAGCTTTCTCCTGCTGTGTGAAGTTCTTCTCCCGCCATGAAGAATCGTGCATTAGAGCAATGATGGACTGGGAGGAATCTCCTCTCTTCCACTTGCCAGTAGCTTTGCCTTTGCCTTTCCTCTGTGAGGCAGACATCCTGAAAAACAGAAAACCAGGATATGAATAAAATAGGAAAGCAAATAGGCAATTAAACAAAGGAAACTCGAAGCGTCAAGGGAGAATTAGAATAATGAAAATGAGTAAATGAAATGTGATTGAATTTATGTTAAATGGAAAAATAATCAATATGCCATGGTTAGAAAGTTAGAGGAAAGTGAAAATAATCAAAAAAGAGATTAAAAGGGTTAGTATGGTTAGAATTTGAAAAAGAAATTAGTAATTAAGATTAGTGAGTTAGTAAAGTGCGGGTTAAAGTAAGTGGCATAGAAAAATTCTATATAACAAGGGTTCACAG
Organism: Arachis ipaensis; assembly: GCF_059453495.1. NCBI lineage: Eukaryota > Viridiplantae > Streptophyta > Magnoliopsida > Fabales > Fabaceae > Arachis > Arachis ipaensis. Next base: position 78,769,334 of record NC_142443.1, read on the forward strand.
GTAAGAATAGAAGTACTCATAATCGAACAAGGAAAACATGGTGATGCTGATTCGAATAGAAATAAAGAAAGCAAAAATTGGAATCAGTGAATCACAAATGCAGTTTATGAACCAGGAAATCAAAGAGGATAAGAAAGTCTGCCATAGCATTCATGAAATGGTTTGGGTAAAGCAGAGTAAAACAGAGTTCAGAAAAGCCAAACCAAAACATGAATGAAAATAATTTTTAAAAAATTTAGGCAGTATTTTGGCTAAAATTGGATTGTCCCGGAAAATAAACAGCAATCATAGCAATTCATATGAATTAAAAACTTGCTGCAGTTACCAGTAATGAATAGAAACAGGAGAATTTAAGAGTAACAAGCAGCAATTGCAAGAAATCATAGCATATGAACGAGGTCACAGGAACAGCAGAATTGCAGTTATAATAAAACATAAATAGGAACAGTGCAAGTAAACAGACCTAGATCCACTAACCACAGCCTAAGCTACCTAACAACCTAAAAATTCCACTACAACATGCAAGTCTATCTATCCTAATGATGAACAGAAACGGAAAAAAAAATTAAAGAAAAACGACGAACGGATGAAAGGGGGTTGCGTTTTGCGGAACCTGGTAGGCGGGAGGGGTGGAACGGGGAAGAAGGTGGCTGCGGCGGCGTCCGGCGTGGTGGCGGGGCATGGCGTCGCGGTGGCGGCTGAGGGGGCAGTGGCGGAGAGGGTTTAGGGTGAGTGATAAAAGAAAGGGGGGCGGTTGGGTGACGGAGAAGGGGGGCACGGCTGATGGCCGGCGGTGTCTGGACGGCGGTGGCGTCCGGGTGGTGGCGTTGGTGGCGGCTGGGTGGTGCTGGAGGAAGAAGGAGGAAGGAGGAGCAGAGAGGGGGAAGAGGGTTGGGGGTGGGGGGCTGCGCGACGGATAGGGTTCGCGGGCTGGGGGTTATATTTTCGAATCCACGCGGCCACGTGGGGCACGCGGTCGCGTGGTTGGGGCAAAAATGGGAGTGACGCGATCGCGTGGGCGGCGCGAACGCATGAGAGGGGGGAAAGAGGGGTGACGCGATCGCGTGGGTCGCGCGATCGCGTCGCTGGAATTTGTGCTAAACGCACGACTCCAGCGCCGTTTTAGCGCAACTCTCTGTCTCCTTTTGGGGTGATGTGAAATCCATGCGATGCGATCGCGTCGCTCACGCGGTCGCGTGGGATTAGTATTGTGCAAGTGATGCGATCGCATGGGGCATGCGATCGCGTGGGCCAATTTCTGCGAAACGCACAAGGGCCGCATGATTCCAGCCTAACTTTCTATTCGTTGGATCCTTACGCCGATATATATATCACGGGGCCGCGTGGGTCATGCGGTCGCGCGGGTGGTGTTTTTCGCAATATGACGCGATCGCATGGGGCATGCGGTCGCGTCGTGCACCCCTTTTTTTTATTTTATATATATATATATATATATATATGCATGAAAAATGCAGAATGCAATGATTAACATGAATGCTATGCATGATTCCAGGTTTAATAAATTAAAATGAAAAAAATAAAAAATGAAAGCAGTAAACAAGAAATAAATTGAAAAAGAAGCGACCATACCATGGTGGGTTGTCTCCCACCTAGCACTTTTAGTTAAAGTCCTTAAGTTGGACATTGGAAGAGTATCCTGTTATGGTGGTTTATGTTTAAATTCGTCCAAAAATCTCCACCAGTGCTTGGAATGCCAATAGCCTCCGGGGTCCCAAACTAGGCATGTGAAGCTTCTGAGCAGCTTCAAACAGATTTCCAGGCTCCCAGGACTACGACTGTCAGGATAGAGTCCAGGATTCCAGGCCTTGCTTTTGAATTCCTCCACTTCTTTGCAAAGATCTTCAATTGTATCTGTGTTCTGGTCAAGGTCTTCTATGTCTTCCTCATCACTTGAGTCATAGATTGGAGGTTGAGAGAAATCTACCTCTGCATCATCTTCATATTCACTTGGGGAAGATTCTTCGATCTCAGAGAATTCACTTGCGGATGCAAGTTCATCACCAAGAGAGCTAGACTTGTGACTATCATCATTAAGGGAATTTGCTTCTTGGGTAAATCCTTCTGATTCCTCATAAACGACTTGCCTTGGAGATTATACAGCATCCTCCTTAGCATCAACTGTAGCATCCTGGACGGAGTTTTCCTCAATTCTGGATTCCCATGGAAGTTCAGCATCTCCTAGGTCTTCAACCAACTCTTCTTCTTGAACAAAGACAGCTTCTTCTAATTGTTCTAGTACAAATTCATGCTCTGTCTTGTCCATTGGAGTTTCTGGTATCTCCTTCATGCTACGCTCTTCATTGGGCTGTCCACATGGAGTTGTGGCTGATCCTTGTGTATTTAAGCGCCTAGAAGCCCATTGAATTATCACTTGCTCCAGTTGTTGAATGGTTGTGTGAAATTTTCTTACTGTTTCCCTTAGGCGATCCTCTGCTTCTCGGGTTGCTGGACTTGGACATGATACAAAGGAAAGTGGTGGTGATTGGGAACGATTGGATTGGTATTGGGGTAAGGAAGGATCATATGGTGGCGAATGGTGAGGAGAAGCTTGTGAGTGTGGTGGTTCGGGGTTATGTTGAAAGGATGGTTTATATGCATGGGGTGGGGCTTGTTGGTAGTTACAAGGTTGTCCACCATGTCTTTCAACTGGGTATGCATTGTAGAATGGTCTTTGTCCAGGATATGTCGGAGGGTGTTGCTACCAAAAGGCTTGATTAGATCCTCTTGGTTCCATCCATCCTTGATTGGTCTGAGCTTGATGCACATTCCTGCTGTAACTTCTATTTCCTTTAACAATATTAGAACCAAACTCAAAGCGAGAGGGGTGAGAGTTCATAGTAACAAAAAAAGATAAAAAGGAAAAACAACAATAAATAAACAAGCAAAAGAAAAATATTTACAATAACCAATAATAAGGCACACGTTAGCAGTTCCCCGGCAACGGTGCCATTTTGACGTCGGGATTTTTATCAGTAAAGAGATTCATAGAAACGGTTGCGTTGTAAATATAGTCTCTAAACCGACAAAAATCCCTCCGTACAAACGTTTTGGGTGTCACAAGTAACAAACCCCGTTAGAAATTGTTAACCGAGTATTCAAACCTCGAGTCGTCTTCTCAAGGAACTGCGAGGAAGTATGTTCTTATTATTGGCTATAAAGGTTGTAATCGGGGTTTAGAAGATGAGAAGCAAGTAATTTGAATGACAAGTAAAGTAAATGGAAATTAAAATAAATAAATACTGTAAAGCAGACTTTTGGTAAGGTAAAAGAAGTTGGAGGTCCAATGTAGTTATTTCGCTCAACTATAATGAAAGTTGAATCTAAACTCCACTTGGTCGACCTTTACTAAAGCAAAGGAGATTCAAGGGACCAATTAATCTGGCCTTTGAATCCTATTTATTTCCTAAGAAAAGGTTGGGATTATTTAAGTTCAGCTTAATTAGCAAGATAACGATTATCAATTATGTTTAGTTTAATAACTGTTGAGTTACTAAATTCTTAACCAGAACCTAAAGGGGAAAAAGTAAAATTGGTAGAATAATAAAAATGTCCTTAGATAGGAAGCAATGGTAACTTAAATAAAAGAGAACAATCATAAACTGAAAATACCTCAATTATCATTAATTCAAAGAACAATCTGTGACATGGAATAATTCATAAATCAAATTATAATAATCAATTCAAATGTTGGAATAAATAAATAAAAGTAAAACTAAAATAAAAGAACATTAAACCTGGGATCCAGAGTTACTCTTAAAACAAGAAGAAATCCTAAATCCTAAAAGAGAGAGAGAAGATCTCCCTCTCAACTAAATCTAAATCATTGAAAAGTAAAATATATGCGAGCTCCCTTTGAATGGGTGCATTCCCACACTTTATAACCTCTGGTCTATGCTGTTTGTACTTGGATCTGGGCCAAAAAGGGCTTCAGAATTCGCTGGGGGTGTATTCTGTAATTTCTGGTGCGTGGCCTCTGTCACGCGTCCGCGTGGGTCACGCGATCGCGTTATTCGAAGCTTTTTCTTGCCACGTGATCGCGTCAGTCATGCGGCCGCGTTGCTGCTGATTCGTGCTTGTCACGCGATCGCGTCGTCCATGCGATCGCGTGAATACCAGTTTCCTTAAAAGCTCCGTTTTGCTTTCTCCTTCCATTTTAGTATGTTTTCTTTTCCATCCTTTAAGTCATTCTGCCTTAGAAAATCTGAAACTACTCAACAAACTAATCACGACATCGAATGGAAATAAAGGTAATTAAATTAATTAATTTTAAAGCTTAGGAAACATGTTTTTCATTTTCATCACATAATAAGGAAGGGAAGGTAAAATCATGCAATTAATGTGAATAAGTAGGTGAAGGATTGTATAAATCACTCAAATTAAGCACAAAAGAACTCATGAAATATGGGTTTATCAATAAGCTAGAATCCATTGGCAGCATCCTTGAGAATCCGGAAAGTCTAAACCTTGTCTGTGGTATTCCGAGTAGGATTCTGGGATTGGATGACTGTGACGAGCTTCAAACTCGCGAGTGCTGGGCGTAGTGACATACGCAAAAGGATAGCAAATCCTATTCCGGTATGATCGAGAACCTACAGATGATTAGTCATGCGTTGACAGCGCACCTGGACCATTTTCACTGAAAGGAAGGATGGTAGCCATTGACAACGGTGATCACCAACACACAACTTGCCATAGGAGGGACGTGCGTGCGTGAAGAAAAAGATAGGGAGAGAGCAGAGATTCAAAAGACAAAGCATCTCCAAAACTCTAACATATTCTCATTTACTGCATAAAAAGTAACCTTTAATTCATGCTCTCTTGTTCATTTGCAAGACAATTGATAACCACAAATTAATATCCTGACTAAGAGTTGCAAGATAACCATAGCTTGCTTCAAACCAACAATCTCCGTGGGATCGACCCTTACTCACGTAAGGTATTACTTGGACCACCCAGTGCACTTGCTGGTTAGTTGTGCGAATTTGTGAAGAATTGTGATTTCAAATTTCGTGCACCACTAGCGTTAAACGCCAGAATTGGCACACAATGGGCGTTTAAATTTTAGAATGGTGCAGGGACTCAATTTCCTTGACACCTCAGGATCTGTGGATCCCACAGGATTCCCACCTACCCCACCTTTTCTTCTCTCCTCTTCACACCTTTCCATAACACACTTCTCCAAATACCCTTGACCACTCCCATCAATAACTCTTCCCCAAATACCCTTCACCTATCAAATCTTACCCTCTTCCCCATATTCTCTTCACCACTCACATCCCACCATCATTAAACCCCACATACCTCACCATTCAAATTCAAACCATTTCCCTTCCAAACCCACCCACACATGGCCGAAAACCCTCTCTCCCTTACCATATAAATACCCCTCCTTACCACCTTCAATTTCACACATCATACACAATATAACCCCCTTTGCTGAACATTCTCCTCACCTCCATCTCCTCTATTTCTTCTTATTCTACTCCTTTCTTTCTTCTTTTGCTCGAGGACGAGCAACCATTCTAAGTTTGGTGTGGGAAAAGCTAAGCTTTTTGGTTTTTCCATAACCACTAATGGCACCTAAGGCCAGAGAAACCTCTAGAAAGAGGAAAGGGAAGACAATTGCTTCCACCTCTGAGTCATGGGAGATGGAGAGATTCATCTCAAAGGTCTATCTAGACCACTTCTATAAAGTTATAGCCAAGAAAAAGGTGATCCCCGAGGTCCTCTTCAAGCTCAAAAAAAGCGAATATCCGGAGATCCGATATGAAGTTCGAAAAAGAGGTTGGGAAATTCTCACCAACCCCATTCAACAAGTTAGGATCTTAATGGTTTAAGAGTTCTATGCTAATGCATGGATCACTAAGAACCATGGCCAAAGTGTGAACCCGAACCCAAAGAATTGGCTCACAATGGTTCGGGGGAATTACTTGGATTTCAGTCCGGAAAATGTGAGGTTGGCATTCAACTTGTCTATGATGCAAGGAGATCCTCACCCTTTCACTAGAAGGGTCAACTTTGATCAAAGGTTGGACCAAGTCCTCATGGACATTTGTGTGGAAGGTGCTCAATGGAAGAGAGATTCAAGAGGCAAGCCGGTTCAACTAAGAAGGCTTGACCTCAAACCCGTGGCTAGGGGATGGTTGGAGTTCATTCAACGCTCTATCATTTCTACTAGCAACCAGTCTGAAGTTACTGTAGACCAGGCTATCATGATCCATAGTATCATGAATGGAGAGGAAGTAGAAGTTCATGAGATCATATCCCTAGAACTCTACAGGGTGGCGGACAAGTCTTCTACTTTGGCAAGGTTAGCCTTCCCTCATCTCATTTGTCACCTATGCAATTCAGCTAGAATTGTCATAGAGGAAGATATCCTCATTGAAGAGGACAAGCGCATCACTAAGAGAAAGATGGAGCAAACAAGAGAGCCCACTCATGGACCTGAACAAGAACATGAGGAAATTCCTCATCATGAAATCCCTGAGATGCCTCAAAGGATTCACTTTCCTCCACAAAACTATTGGGAGCAAATCAACACCTCCCTAGGAGAATTAAGTTCCAACATGGGACAACTAAAGATGGAGCACCAAGAGCATTCCATCCTCCTCCATGAAATTAGAGAAGACCAAAGAGCCATGAGGGAGGAGCAACAAAGGCAAGGAAGAGACATAGAGGAGCTTAAGCACTCCATAAGATCTTCAAAAAGAAGAACTAGCCACCATCACTAAGGTGGACCCGTTCTTTAATTTCCTTCTTATTTTTCTATTTTTTGTTTTCTATGCTTTATGTTTTATCTATGTTTGTGTCTTTATTACATGATCATTAGTGTCTAGTGTATATACCTTAAAGATACGAATGTCCTATGAATCCATCACATTTCTTAAATAAAAAATGTTTTTAATTGCAAAAGAACAAGAAGTGCATGGTTTCTAATTTTATCTTGAAGTTAGCTTAATTATTTTGATGTGGTGGCAACACTTTTTGTTTTCTGAATGAATGCTTGAACAATGCATATTTTTTATATTGTTGTTTATGAATGTTAAAATTGTTGGCTCTTGAAAGAATAATGAAAAAGGAGAAATGTTATTGATGATCTGAAAAATCATAAAATTGATTCTTGAAGCAAGAAAAAGCAATGAAGAATAAAAGCTTGTGAAAAAAATGGCAAAAAAAATAAAAAAAATAAAAGAAAAAGAAAGAGAAAGAAAAAGCAAGCAGAAATAGCCAATAACCCTTTAAACCAAAAGGCAAGAGTAAAAAGGATCCAAGGCTTTGAGCATTAATGGATAGGAGGGCCCACAAGCTGTCCCTAAACATGTGCTTGTGACGTGAAGGTGTCAAGTAAAAAGTTTGAGACTGAGCGGTTAAAGTCGTGGTCCAAAGCAAAAAGAGTGTGCTTAAGAGCTCTAGACACCTCTAGTGGGAACAACCGCACACTCTGTGCGCTTGCATCCCTCCCCTTTTCGTGTTTTGTGCGTACGTAGCAGCTTATGCGTACACACACACCCCTCTTCTTACGACCTCTGTGTGCGCGCTCCCTACTGTGCGTCCGCACACGCTCATACACCCTCTTTGGTCACGGCGATCGCATGTTGTGTGCGTTTGCAACCCTTCTAATCTTTGCATTCTGTGCGTCCGCACAGGCCTCTGTGCGCCCGCACACGACTCGTTTTGGGCATTAAAAGGGGAACCTACCCTGTTGAGCAGCAGTTTTATTTCTTCTCTTCCTCACTGCTACTTCTTCTCTCAGCTCAGCCCTCAGTTTCAGGAGACCCTGCCACTGGCCACCGCCGCCGTCAAGCTACCACCGCCTCTCTCTTTCATACCTTTTCTCTCTCACTTCTCTTTTCACTTCCCTTTTCTTTTCTTTCCTTCTTTCCTTTCTCCTTTCTCTCTTCACCATCGGTGAGTTCTTCCTCTCCAGCATTTTTCCGGCGAACCCAACCTCCTCAAACTCGCAGTGGCTATAAAGAGTGCCATTGTTCTCTTCCCCATTCTTGTTTCTTTCAACCTTTAATTTTCAGGTTCTTATTTCCCTTTTTTGTTGATTTTTGCAATTGATTTTATTTTCTTTTCATGTTGCTTAGATTAAATTTAGTGATTTTCTTTGTCTCTTTATATTGCAAGTGTTGATATTTGATTATGGGTTGATTATGATTGAATTTGAGCATTGATTGTGATAAGCTTGCACATTGCATACCACATGTTTGATGAAATGCCTCTATGACCACTTTGTTTGATTCATATGAAATGGCCATCATATGTGTTCAATTTATCTCTTGTTAGGCATATTGTATGAATTGTTCCACTTCATTTATGATTTTTGATGGTAGTTAAGTGAATTCACCAATGCATTTCATTGTTTTTTGATGTGTGATTTTAGTTATAAAGGCATTTTGTTGTGTGAAACCCAATTGTCATTGTTCTTCTCAGAATTTGAATTCGGTAATCACTTTACAATTATTCAACTTTCGATGATGTCTTGATCAAACATCCTTTGGCCTTAACTTAGAACATTGTATATATGGTTACCACTTCTTGAGGATGAGCAATTGACACTTCACTTTGAGTGAATGGTTGTTGTTGTTGTACACTCTTTTGCTAACGAAATTTCTTGCCAACAACCTCAATGACCATTACACTCAAAGCGTGTTAATGAATCAATTGGTGCGAGCTTGAAATTGCTTCTATGTCCATGCTTTCGCCTTGCAACTTAAGCACTTATTTGAGAAGCAATGAGCTTTGACTGATAAACAGTGTGGTTGCCGTGGTATCCAGCCAGTGTGTGTGTGTTCCAACCGGGCACATCATTGGAATATACACACCGTGTTTTTTTTTGTAAACCACACTATTTTAAGAGCTTCTTTTAACCTTGTTAGTGCTTCCTCAGTGATTTTATTTTATTGTTGCCCTATGATCTCGAAAATATTTTATTTTATTTTCAGGATGCGAAAGAAGGGTAAGGCACCGGTTACTTCATCGGTTGAGCTAACTACCGCTCGCTTCCCTGATATTTACTGGGATCGCCAAGGTGATACACAGAATACCTTGGTTAACCGAAGAGTCGACTCTCAAGCCATTGGGAGTGGCCATTGAAGGTTCCAAGCCAGTACAAGGCGACTATTCACCAAAGGATTGCCTCCCTTCATTGGGAATTCCTCGAGCGAGAATCCATTGAAGTCAATGAAATAATGGTGCGGGAATTTTATGCGAACTACCAAGATTGGGAACCGAATTCAGTATTCCTCTGGGAAAGGATGTTGGATACGTCCGATCAAGCTCTAGAAGCTATTTTGAACATCCTCCACATTCCGCTTGAGGAGGATGATTATTTCAAGATAAAAGTGGATGTGTTCAAAGGAAGAATATCTCTGACTCCCATTCTTGAGAGAATAGGAAGGAGAAATTTTGTTCCCACTAGTATTGCATACTCTGATTTGAATGCTGAAGCTAGTATATGGCATCCGATTGTGGCGGACTACATCATCCCGAGCACCCACACTACCCATGTCAGATTTCGAACTACTTTGCTACTTTGGGCTATTATACAAGGGAAGCATATAGCCATTGTACCTTTGTTACGCAAATTGATTTGGAAAATGGTTGAGAAGAAAAATATCAACATTCCATTTCCATCAATGGTGATGCGGTTAGCAAACACAGCGGGGGTAGAGAGGCAACCAATGGATATCATGCTCGAGTTTCTGAGAGGCAACAAGTTCATTCGAAGGGGAAAATTGGATGGATCATTAGAAAAGACACCCTCGAAGAGGAAGGTACCCGTAGCACCACCATCAAGTCTACCAACCTCATCGACTCCTTTACCAGTTCTCTGGTCTCTCCCGGATTTATTCTGAGACATCTTGCACGATATCCACCGTATGGAGCAATTAGAGCACAAGCATTTTGAGTGGATAGCAGAAAAGCTAGAAGGAAGAGACCCCGGCCCAATTCCTGAGGCATCATCTGAGCTAGTTGTGGAGGAGTATAATGAAGGTGACTAACCCATTCCCGATACCACCAGCTGAAGGTAGCCCCGAAGTTCTCATTCTCCTGGATCCGAAGCAAGCACGGAGGACCGTGCAAGAACTAAGTGTGGGGGAGGATCGACTTCGTGGGGGTAAAAATTTCTTTTCTCAAAACACTTTGCAATACTCTTTTAGTCCTTTTTACTCAATTTTAGTAGTTTTATTTCGATTGTATCTTAGTTGGTTTGTTTGTATATATCTCTTTATATAGTTCATAGTTATATGGTTGCTAATGTTTGCATGTTGCATGATAAAATGAATAAGTTTTGGTGAAACACCAAGGAATTTCCATGAAATCTTTCTTAGGGCATACCATCGGTTGAATTTAAGAAAAATTTTGTATTTTCCAACTTGCTTGAAGTTTTCTGTTTGTGGAACATAGAAATGAGCTAGAACAACATACCTTGTAAGATTTGAGCTTTGATAGATGGTTGCATTTTTCAACCATAATGTTTGTTTTGGTGTGATTTTACTCCTTTTTTATTGTGATCATTGATTTGCATGATTCTTTATGTCCTGTATTTGCTGTTTGGACGCATTTAGCATGATTGAGGCCATCTTTGATTTTAAACTCACCAACCTATATGGCCAACCCTTGTACTCACCATTGTGAACCCCTGTTGATCCTGTAATTCCCTTTTGTTCTGATTTTAGCACATTATTTCCCCTTAAGTGAAAAACCATTGATGTCCTTGAATTACTCTTTGATTAGCTTGGGTGGATTAGTTTGTATATTCTAAGTGTGGGAGGAATTATTGGGAAGCATTGGTGATAGAGGCATGAAACTCATTGAAACAAAATTGGCATTTGAAAAATGCTCATGTATTCTTTGTCTTAGGTCATATGCATCTCTTGTGCTAACAAAGACAAGAAATAACTTAAAAAAAATAACTGTGCATAATAGAAAGTGAAATAAAAGATTGAAATAAAGGATGCATATGTTCATGTTTTGAAAATAAAATGCATTGGTGAGGTGAGATAGGAGGAAAATTCGGTAGCTAGGTTGCATTGTTATGAGTATATAGGTGATATAGGATTAGTTGGACACTTAAGCTAAATAAAGAACTAATTCTTTGAGTCCACTTAACCATATTTATCCTACCTAAACCCTAGCCCTATTAAAACCCTCAAAAGACCTCATGATATTTATCTTTCATGCATCAAATACTAGTTGATTGTTAGATAAAGTGCAAATATTTAAAAAGCATGAAAAAAAAGAGAATTGAGTGATTAAGCCCTAAACACTGAGTGAATTGAGTGAATACACATCCGGTGATGGGTTCGATCGCTCAATTCTATGTTCTTGCATTCCATGTTGTATCTTCTTGCAAGTTGTTTGTTGATTAGTTTTGAAAAGTTCAATTCAATTCTTTGAACAATGGTTTTAGTGCATAAACTCTTTGCATTTGCCCCAAAGCCTTCTTGTGATGGATTGGAATTTCATGGTTTATTTTACCAACTCTTTGCAGTACATATTGGTAGTAACCCTTAGAATAGTTGCATGCATTTAGGTAGTACATAGAATAAATCGTTTTCCTTTCATCTAACTCCTTTGAGTGTGTTTAGCATAAGGACATGCTAGTGTTTAAGTGTAGGAAAATTGATGAATCCATATTTGATGATGATTTTTGGTTGAAATTGAATGGATTTCATCATATAAACTTGCACTTATTCCACTAAATAGCATGCATTTGAACTTTCCTCCTAATTTGTGCTTGATTATGAAAACATGCTCTTTTGTGCCTAATTTGATTGATTTTATTCCATTTACCTTCCATTCAATGCCTTGATGTTATTTGTGAGTGATTTCAAAGGTATAAGGCAGGAATGGCTTGGAGAAAATGGAAGAAGAGCATTCAAAGTGGAGGAAGCATGAAGAATCAAAGGAGAAGAGCTCAGCCTAGTGTGCGTGCGCACAGACCTGCGTGCGCACAGACCTGCGTGCGTACGCAGAGCCATCGAATCAGAGCCACATGTGCGCATGAGCTGCAACATGCTCGTCGCGCGTCCATTCAAGTATCGCCTAGTGTGAGTGCGCACGACTTCCTGTGCATACGCACGGGTGGAGATTTTTCGGCAGAGTGTGCGGGCGCACACGTCTGTGCATCTGCACAGGTGGACGCACATGCCTTCATTAAAATCTCACGTGACTCACGATATTGGTGGATTTGAGGCCCATTTGTGAAGCCATTTAGCTCATAAGGAAGGGAGAATGAAGACCATACCATAGCATTACATTAGTGTAGCTTAAGAGTAGTAGTAGATAGCTTTTAGTATAGTTTTTCTTTAAGTTTTTCATCATCTCTACTAGGGTTTTTACATTCAAGTGCCATTTCCAATTTTGATCTTGGATTTTGCTAATTTTCATTGTAAGTATCTCTTTGTTACTACTCTTTATAGTTACATTGTTCTTACACTTTCTTATATTTCAAGTTATAGTTCAATTTTACTTCTCTTTTGCAAATTCTATTTTTTGTTGATGAATTTGATGTTTGATGATGTTTACATGCTTTCTTGAGTCTTTATTGTTGATTGAGATCATTTGTTACTTTTGGTTCCAAGCTTTTTCTCATTTTTCCCGTGTTTAAGGTTTTTGCCCACCAAGTGTTTGACAAAATATTAAGTATGATTTTGGGCTAGTTTTCTATCTCTTGGCCTGGGGAAAGTGAGAAATTGGGTTCCTAGAGTTGGAATGTCCAACATTTAGTGTCAATTATTAGATTGTTAATTGTTCTTGTTCTCACTAACGCTATATTGTTGCTAAGGCAATTAGCAAGCAATTTAGGATTTGTGGGTTAAGAACACTTATGCTCATTTAACGTACTCTCCGATGTGAGGGTTAATCAAATGAGATTGATCCATTCTACTTGTCATAGTTGCTTCCTTAATTCCTTTATTAGTTCATTTATTACAATTTTGAATGTTCTTTCATTGCTTTATATGTTTATCCCTTTATTGAAAATCCCATGATCCTCATAACTAAGATTGTACACTCATTGGTCTCAAGTGTCCTTGGGAGACGACTCAGGAATTGAAACTCCCGGAATTGAATTGGTTTTGAATTATGACATATCCTTTGGATTGATATTTGATTTGGAAATTAATTGTTGATTTAGACTATACTTTCAATGATGGAATTTTATATTTTGAAATTCTAAATCAACAACAAACTATCATACATCAACGCCTTCTCCTTGCCTTTCCGGGTGGCCATCCTGAAAAAGGAAGGAAAAGGGGAAACGTTAAACCCAAATAATCAACATATAGAAAATAACATGCAAATGACAAGTAGTTCCCAAAAAGGAATGGTGTGCCCAAAAAAGAAGAGGCCCCAAGTTGGAAGCACAAAGGCAAAATTGAATTAACATGGTGTAGGTGCCATTCATCAAATACTTGGTGTGCAATATTCAAACAATGAGAAATTATGGAGAAATTAACCATGCAAAACCCCAAAAGAAATGCCAATCAACTACACAATACCACATAGTCATAAAGGAATCAAGAAACATCAAAATGATCCATCAAAGCAAGATAAATCCAATGTTCAACACCCATGGAAAATACGAAGTGAAAGAAAGCAAACAAGCAAGAATCAAATAATAAAAATGTAACTAAGAATAAAAGAAGAGAGAAACTAAATGCAGCTAGTAAGAGAAAGAAAAATTGGAATAAGAGATAAGAAGAAAGAAGGAGTAGGAATGAACCTTGAGAAGGAGAACTTGGCAAGGTGGAATGTAGGTGAAAAATGTGAGAAGAGAGGGAAGGAAAAGAGAGGAAAGAGAAACTGTGCAGCTGCTGGGGGTGGTGGTAGTTGCCGGTGACAAGGGTGAGAGGGGATGGAAGAAGGAAGAAGAAGTAATGGGAGAAGGAGGTGGGATAGGAGGAATTTGAAAGAGAAAGCAAAGTGGAACAGGGCGCACGTTGTGCTTTATTTGCGTCGGAGAATCAACGCATGCGCGCACTCCATGCTTACGAGTGGATGAATAGAGAAGGGAGGTGACGCGCAAGCGTCACCCACGCATACGCGTGTGTTGCAGAAATGAGAGAGGACGCGTATGCATCAGGGGACGTGCACGCGTGGGTAGAATTGTGCCTTCGGCACAAAATTGGCACCAAGTAGGCTTAACTCTCAGGTTTTTGTACCAAGAGTGGCGTGCAGTACAGTTGACGTGTACGTAAATAGCAAGCATACGCGTGGAGTGCAAATTCGGCGAACGACGCGTACGCGTCGGTCACGCTTACGCGTGGGTTGCCTGGCACAAAGTAGGCATAAAGGGGGCACAACTCTCTGGATTTTGTACCAGATTGTCTAAAATTCGCAATCGATGCGTATGCGTCGCCCACGCTTATGCGTAGGTCGCGAAATTGCAATGGACGCGTAGTCGTCACCCACGCTTACGCGTGGGTTGCAATTGTGCCTTTGGCACAAAATGGGCACAAAGTGGGCACAACTCTCTATTTTTTGTACCAGGAGTTGTGAAATTCCGTCCACGCATACGCATGCAACACGCTTACGTGTTGATTGCCCCTTTTTTTATGAGCATGAGGAGGATCAATTATAGCACAAAATTGGTAGTAATGCATGCTAAGAGGGTCAAAAACATAAAAAATCTCATGTAACCCTCACCCTAAGCATTTCTTCAGCATCTCAATTCAATCAAACCATTATCGATGGACTCCTCATGAGCAATTTTAACACAAAAATCAAGCAAAAAGCAATCCTACTATGAACAAACTCACAAATCAAGCAATCATACAAACAAAAAAACTCAAAAATCTATATACAATGAGCTAGAAACAAGAGCAATCATACCGCGGTGGGGTGTCTCCCACCTAGCACTTTTGTTTAACATCCTTAAGTTGGACGGTCATGAACTCAAATCTCCTTGCCTTCGGGTGCGTCCTCAAGAAGGAACACCTCAACCTCTTTGTTGCTTTTCATCTTCTCTCCATGGTATAGTTTTAGACGATGACCATTCACTTTGAAGATGTTGGGGCTTGAGGGGTGCCTTAGGTGGTAGACCCCATATGGTTCGGCCTTCTCCACTCTATAAGGGCCTTCCCACCTCGATCTTAGCTTTCCGGGCATCAACCTTAACCTAGAGTTATAGAGGAGAACTAGTTCTTCGGCTCTAAACTCTCTCCTTTTTATGTTTTGATCATGCACCGCTTTTCATCTTCTCCTTGTAAAGCCTCGAATTCTCGTAGGCTTCCAATCGAAGGTTCTCAAGCTCCACCAATTATAACTTCCTTTCGACTTCAACCGGAATGGGCTCATACCAATTGGCATTTTATACGCCGTCCGGTAGGCCCAAAGCGTATCATTGAACTTAGAACTCCAATCTTTCCTATGAGGCTTCACAACCTTTTCCAATACGTGCTTGATTTCCCAATTGGAGACTTCAGCTTGGCCGTTTATTTGTGGGTGGTATGTCGTGGCCACTTTATGGATGATGCCATACTTCTTCATTGACCCTGCCATTCTTTTGTTGCAAAAATGCGAGCCTTGATCACTCACGATTGCTTGTGGTGATCCAAAGCAGAAAATAATGTTATTTCAATCAAAAGAAAGCACTACATTAGCATCATCGGTTCTAGTGGGGATTGCCTCCACCCACTTGGAAACATAGTCAACAGCAAGTATTTGGAAAAGGTCTCATAAAGTCAATACCCTAAACATAAAAAATTTTGCAAAATAACATTATTTGTTGGGGCATCTCATTCTTATTAGAGATATTTCCAAACCTAAGGCATGGTGAACAAGAGCTACAAAAGAGAGATGCATCTTTGAAAAGTGTAGCCCACTAAAAGCCACAATCCAAAACCTTCCGAGCCGTCGTTTGAGGACCAAAATGGCCACCACTCTCGGAAGAGTGGCAAGCCTCCAAAATAGCTTGATGCTCAGATTGTGGTATGCACCTTCGAATTACTTGATCGGCACCACATCTCCATAAGTACGGGTCATAACGAGGGATCACTTCAGATATTACTAGCAAGCCCTCAAGAGGGAATGTATCATTAATAGGAGTGGAATCGCCCTTTGTGTGCTCAAGGCGACTCAAGTGGCCCACTACTAAGTTTTGCGAACCACTCCTATCTTTGATTTCAAGGTCAAATTCTTGCAATAGCAACACCCATCGTATCAACCTTGGTTTGGATTCCTTTTTGGCCAACAAATATTTCAATGCCGCATCATCCGAGTATACTACCACCTTGGAGCCAAGTAAGTAAGCCCGGAATTTATCCAAGGTAAAGACAATAGCTAACAATTCTTTCTTGGTGGTAGTATAATTGGATTGCGCTCCATCTAAAGTTTTAGAGGCATAGGCAATGACATAAGGAATTTTACCCTCGCGCTGACCTAGCGCCGCTCCCACTGCTTAGTTTGAGGCATCACACATGATCTCGAATGGTCTAGTCCAGTCCGGTCCTCTCACTATGGGAGCTTGGGTCAAAGCAATTTTGAGCTTGTCAAAGGCCTCCATGCACTCTTCACTTAACTCAAATTCCACGTCCTTTTGCAACAATCGAGAGAGAGGTAATGCCACCTTACTAATGTCCCTAATGAATCGCTGGTAAAAACCTGCATGTCCAAGAAACACACAAACTTCCCTCACAGAAAAGGGGTAAGGCATACTAGAAATAACATTGACTTTTGCCGAATCAACAGAGATCCCATCATTAGAGACAATGTGCCCTAAAACAATACCTTGTCTAACCATAAAATGGCATTTCTCAAAATTTAACACAAGGTTTGATTTAGTACACCTCTCTAGTACTTTTGTAAGATTATCTAGACAAAGATCAAAGGAGTCCCCGTAAAGACTAAAATCATCCATGAACACCTCCATGCATTGCTCCAAAAGATCCGCAAAGATACTCATCATACACCTTTGGAACGTTGCCGGTGCGTTGCACAAGGCAAATGGCATTCTCTTATATGGATACGTTCCGAAAGGGCCTGTGAAGGTTGTTTTTTCTTGGTCTTGGGGAGCAATGTGGATTTGAAAATAACCGGAATATCCATCTAAGAAACAATAACGAGATTTACCACATAGGCGATCATGAATTTGATCGATGAAGGGCAACGGAAAGTGATCCTTCCTAGTGGCTAAGTTTAAGCGCCGATAGTCAATACATACCCTCCATGAGTTTTGGACTCTTGTGGCTATAAGCTCCCCTTGTTCATTCTTGATTGTAGTAACACCGGATTTCTTTAAAACCACTTGGACGGGGTTCACCCATTCACTATCCGAAATCGGATAGATAATGTCTACTTCTAATAACCGGGTGACCTCCTTCTTCACAACCTCTAGTATGGTAGTATTTAGACGCCTTTGAGGTTGTCTAACCGGTTTGGCTCCTTCTTCTAAGAAAATTCGGTGTTCACATACTTGGGGGCTAACGCCAACTAAATTCGCCAAGCTCCACCCTATGGCCTTCTTGTTCCTTCTTAAGACATTAAGCAACTTTTCCTCTTGGTGGGAGGTGAGCTCCCTTGCAATTATTACTGGGAACTTTTGGTTCCTCTCAAGAAAGGCATATTTTAGGTGGGATTGGAGTGACTTCAAATCTGCATTTTGTTCATGACTTGGCACTTTGTCTTCCGGTATCATTGGAGGTGATAAGGCCTCTTCTTCACATACGTGGGAACTCCCCACACTTGGGTTTTGATTCATACTCTTTCCATCAAAACCATCTTGATGGACTTCGGCTACAACATTGTCAATCAAGTCACACCAAAAAATAGAGTGATCCTCCGGTGGATGTCTCATGGCTTCATCAAGATTAAAGCTCACTTCACTTCCATCGATCTCAAACGAGTAGATGCCCGAAAACGCATCCAATTTGAACCAGGAGGTCTTCAAGAATGGCCTCCCTAGCAAAATAGATGATGTCCTACCCGAGTCACTAGGGGGCATCATGAGAATATGAAAATCGATAGGGAAGACCAACCCCTTTATACTCACTAGAACATCCTCCGCTATACCAACCACGAAAATTATGCTTTTATCTGCTAAAACAAACCGGGCAGCCGATCGTTTTACCGGTGGAAGCTTTAAGACCTCATAGACCGACAAGGGCATAATACTCACACAAGTGCCAAGATCACACATACAATCAACAAATTGGACTCCATCTATGGTGCAAGTCACTAGGCAAGGGCCGGGATCACCACACTTTTCCTGCACACCATCCATTAAAGCAGAAATTGAGCTCCCCAATGGGATAGTTTCTAATTCACAAATTTTCTCCATATTCATACATAAGTCCTTTAGAAACTTTGCATATTTAGGCACTTGCCGGATAGCATCAAAGAGAGGAAAGGTTACCTCAACTTTCTTAAACATCTCCACCATTTTGGGGTCTAACTCAAGATGCTTCTTGGTTTTTGGGGTGGGAAATCATGATTCACACTTTTCACAACTCTGCACAACTAACCCGTAAGTGCACTGGGTCGTCCAAGTAATACCTTACATGAGTAAGGGTCGATCCCACGGAGATTGTCGGCTTGAAGCAAGCTATGGTCATCTTGTAAATCTCAGTCAGGCGGATTCAAATGGTTATGAAGTTACTTGTGTAATTCATTGGTGAGAATTTCAGATAAGTGTCTGGAGATGCTTTGTTGCTTCTGAATCTCTGCATTCCTATTGCCTTCTTCCAACCATGCATGCTCCCTTCCATGGCAAGCTGTATGATCCTCTCGGATGAAAAATACCAGGTACAATCTCTGCACGGCTAATCAACTATCAGAATTCTCATCTCGGATGAAAAATACCAAGTACAGCTACTGCACGGCTAATCATATGTCGATTCCTACTAGCGTCGGAATAGGACCCTTGTCCTTTTAAACACTGTCACTGTGCCCAACATTCGCAAGTTTGAAGCCCGTCACAATCATCCTTTCCCATATCCTACTCGGAATACCACAGACAAGGTTTAGACTTTTCGGATCTCAGGAATGGCTGCCAATTGATTTTAGCCTCTACAACGAAAATCTTAATCTCACACACTCCGTCTGTGTATTAGATACCCAAGAGATACACACTTAAGCTGTCACCCAATGACTACGTTGAGCTCAGATAGAACGGAAGTGGTTGTTAGGCACGCGTTCATAGAATTGAGAATAATGATGAGTATCTTAGAATAGAATCAAGCATGATTGAATAAAAAACAGTATTAATTGCATTAATTCATGAAGAACAGCAGAGCTCCACACCTTAATCTATGGGGTGTAGAAATTCCAATGTAGAAAATACATAAGTGAGAATAGTCTAGGCATGGCCAAATGGCCAACCTCCAAGTCCAAGTCTCAGATCTAAAAATGATCAAAAGATTGCAATACAATAGTAAAAAGTGCTATTTATACTAAACTAGTAACTTAGGTTTACAGAAAATGAGTAACTAAGTGCAGATAGTGCAGAAATCCACATCCAGGGCCCACTTGGTGTGTGCTTGGACTGAGCATTGAAGCTTTCATGTGCATAGGCTATTCTTGGAGTTAAACGCCAGCTTGGGTGCCAGTTTGGGCGTTTAACTCCAACTCTGGTGCCAGTTTGGGCGTTTAACTCCAACTCTGGTGCCAGTTTGGGCGTTTTACGCCAGGAAGTTTTAGGCTGGCTTTGGACGCCAATTTGGGCCGTCAAATCTCGGGCAAAGTATGGACTATTATATATTGCTGGAAATCCCAGGATGTCTACTTTACAACACAATTAAGAGCACGCCAATTGGGCTTTTGTAGCTCTAGAAAATCTATTTCGAGTGAAGGAGGGTCAGAATCCAACAGCATCTGTAGTCATTTTTCAGCCTCTGAATCAGATTTTTGCTCAGGTCCCTCAATTTCAGCCAGAAAATACCTGAAATTACAGAAAAACACACAAACTCATAGTAAAGTCCAGAAATGTGATTTTTGCATAAAAACTAATAAAAATATAATAAAAAGTAACTAAAACATACTAAAAACTGTGTAAAAACAATGCCAAAAGGGTATAAATTATCCGCTCATCACAACACCAAACTTAAATTATTGCTTGTCCCCAAGCACCTAAAAACAAAATAGGATAAAAAGAAGAGAAAATACAATAAATTCTAAACTTATCAATGAACTTAGTTCTAATTAGATGAGTGGGGCTAGTAGCCTTTTTGCTTCTGAACAATTTTGGCATCTCACTTTATCCTTTGAAGTTCAGAATGATTGGCATCCATAGGAACTTAGAATTCAGATAGTGTTATTGATTCTCATATTTCAGTATGTTGATTCTTGAACACAGCTACTTTATGAGTCTTTGCCGTGACCCTAAGCATTTTGTCTTCCAGTATTACCACCGGATAGATAAATGCCACAGACACATAACTGGGTGAACCTTTTTCAGATTGTGACTTAGCTTTGCTAGAGTCCCTAGTTAGAGGTGTCCAGAGCTCTTAAGCACACTCTTTTTACTTTGGACCACGACTTTAACCGCTCAGTCTCAAGCTTTTCACTTGACACCTTCACGCCACAAGCACATGGTTAGGGACAGCTTGATTTAGCCGCTTAGGCCAGGATTTTATTCCTGTGGGCCCTCCTATCCATTAATGCTCAAAGCCTTGGATCTTTTTTACCCTTGCCTTTTAGTTTAAAGGGCTATTGGCTTTTTGTGCTTGCTTTTTCTTTTTCTTTCTTCTTTTTTTTCTTTTTTTTTTCCGCAAGCTTTTGCTTTTCACTGTTTCTTGCTTCAAGAATCAATTTTATGATTTTTTAGATTATTAATAACATTTCTCCTTTTTTATTATTCTTTCAAGAGCCAACAATTTTAACATTCATAAACAACAATATAAAAAATATGCACTGTTCAAGCATTTATTCAGAAAACAAAAAGTATTGCCACCACATCAAAATAATTAAACTAATTTCAAGATAGAATTCGAAATTCATGTACTTCTTGTTCTTTTGCAATTAAAAACATTTTTCATTTAAGAAAGGTGAAGGATTCATAGGAAATTCATAGCTTTAAGACATAGACACTAGACACTAATGATCATGTAATAAAGACACAAACATAGACAAAACATAAAGCATATAATTCAAAAAATAGAAAAATAAGAACAAGGAAATTAAAGAACAGGTCCACCTTAGTGATGGCGGCTAGTTCTTCCTCTTGAAGATCTTATGGAGTGCTTTAGCTCCTCTATGTCTCTTCCTTGCCTTTGTTGCTCCTCCCTCATGGCTCTTTGGTCTTCTCTGATTTCATTGAGGATAATGGAGTACTCTTAGTGCTCCATCCTTAGTTGCCCCATGTTGGAACTCAATTCTCCTAAGGAGGTGTTGAATTGCTCCCAATAGTTTTGTGGAGGAAAGTGCATCCCTTGAGGCATCTCAGGGATTTCTTAATGAGGAATTTTCTCATGCTCTTGTTGAGGTCCATGAGTGGGCTCTCTTGTTTGCTCCATCCTCTTCTTAGTGATGGGCTTGTCCTCATCAATGAGGATGTCTTCCTCTATGAAAATTCTAGCTGAATTGCATAGGTTACAGATGAGATGAAGGAAGGCTAACCTTGCCAAAGTTGAAGGCTTGTCCGCCACCTTGTAGAGTTCTAAAGGTATAATCTCATGAACTTCTACTTTCTCTCCATTCATGATGCTATGGATCATGATAGCCTGGTCTATTGTAACTTCAGACCGGTTGCTAGTAGGAATGATAGAGTGTTGGATGAACTCTAACCATCCCCTAGCCACGGGTTTGAGGTCAAGCCTTCTTAATTGAATCGGCTTGCCTCTTGAGTCTCTCTTCCATTGAGCTCCTTACATACAGATGTCCATGAGGACTTGGTTCAACATTTGATCAAAGTTGACCTTTCTAGTAAAGGATGAGGATCTCCTCTCTTCATTGGCGAGTTAAATGCCAACCTCACATTTTCTGGACTGAAATCCAAGTAATTCCCCCGAACCATTGTGAGCCAATTCTTTGGGTTCGGGTTCATACTTTGATCATGGTTCTTAGTGATCCATGCATTAGCATAGAACTCTTGAACCATTAAGATTCCGACTTGTTGGATTAGGTTGGTGAGAGCTTCCCAACTTCTTCTTCGAATCTCATGTCGGATCTCTGGATATTCACTCTTTTTGAGCATGAAGGGGACCTCGGTGATCTCCTTTTTCTTGGCCACAACTTCATAGAAGTGGTCTTGATGGACCTTTGAGATGAATCTCTCCATCTCCCATAACTCGGAGGTGGAAGCTATTTCCTTCCCTTTCCTCTTTCTAGAGGTTTCTCCGGTCTTAAGTGCCATTAGTGGTTATGGATAAACAAAAAAGCAAAGCTTTTCCCGCACCAAACTTAAAAGGTTTGCTCGTCCTCAAGCAAAAGAAGAAAGAAAGGAGTAGAAAAAGAAGAAATGGAGGAGATGGAGGGTAGTGTTGGTTTCGGCCAAGGGGGAAAGAATTATTTGTGATGTGTGAAGTGAAGGTAGTGAGGATGGGTATTTATAGGGTAGGGGAGAGAGGGAATCCGTGTGAGAGTGGGTGGGTTTGGGAGGGAAATGGTTTGAATTTGAATGGTGAGGTAGGTGGGGTTTATGATGGATGGATTTTAGTGGTGAAGAGAATATGGGGAAGAGGGTAGGATTTGATAGGTGAATGGTGTTTGGGGAAGAGGTAATGATGTGATTGGTCAAGGGTATTTGGAGAAGAGTGTTATAGAAAGGTGTGAAGAGGAGAGAAGAAGAGGTGGGGTAGGTGGGGATCCTATGAAGTCCACAGATCCTGAGGTGTCAAGGAATTCTGCTCCCTGCAACATTCTGGCGTTCAAACGCCCTCTATGTGCCAATTATGGTGTTAAACGCCAGCTCTGCTACCTTTCCTGGAGTTAAACGCCAGTCTGTTGCCCCTTTCTGGCGTTTAACGCTAGCCAGACACCCTTTTCTGGCATTAAACGCCCAGAATGCTACCCATTCTGGCGTTTAACGACCAGAATGGTGCCAGGCTAGGTGTTAAACGCCCATTTTGCTATCCTTACTGGCGTTTAAACGCCAATAAGCCTGTCCTCCAGGGTGTGCTATTTTTGATGCTGTTTTTTAGTTTTCTTTAATTCTGCAACTGTTTTTATGACTTCACATGATCATCAACCTAAAGAAAATATAAAATGACAATGGAATATAAACAAATATAATTAAATAACATTGGGTTGCCTCCCAACAAGCGCTTCTTTAATGTCAATAGCTTGACAGTGAGCTCTTAGAGAGCTTCACAGAGACTCAGAGCTTAATGGTGGCTGGTGCACGAAATTGTGATCTCCAGGCTCGAACAAATCCTGGTAATGGCTCCAAAGCTTGGTGCTCTGATCTTAATTCATGATTGTCACAACTTCGATACAACTAACCAGCAAGTGCACTGGGTCGTCCAAGTAATACCTTACGTGAGTAAGGGTCGAATCCCACGGAGATTGTTGGTATGAAGCAAGCTATGGTCACCTTGCAAATCTCAGTTAGGCAGATATAAATTGATAATGGTGTTTTCGAATAATAAATAATAGAATAGGGATAGAGATACTTATGTAAATCATTGGTAGGAATTTCAGATAAGCGAATGGAGATGCTTTCGTTCCTCTGAACCTCTGCTTTCCTGCTATCTTCATCCAATCAGTCTTACTCCTTTCCATGGCTGGCTTTATGCAAGGGCATCACCGTTGTCAGTGGCTACATCCCCTCCTCTCAGTGAATAATATGCTCACGTACCCTGTCACGGCACGGCTATTCATCTGTCGGTTCTCGATCATGCTGGAATAGGATTCACCCTCCTTTTGCGTCTGTCACTAACGCCCAGCACTCGCGAGTTTGAAGCTCGTCACAGTCATTCAATCATTGAATCCTACTCAGAATACCACAAACAAGGTTTAGACCTTCCGGATTCTCTTGAATGCCGCCATCATTCTAGCTTACGCCACGAAGATTCCGGTTAGGAGATCTAAGAGATACTCATTCTAGCTTAATTCATGTAGAACAGAAGTGTTTGTCAGGCACGCGTTCATAAGGGAGAGGGATGATGAGCGTCACACATAATCATCACCTTCATCACGTTCTTGGGTGCGAATGGATATCTTAGAAGCGAAATAAGAAGAATTGAATAGAAAACAGTAGTACTTTGCATTAATCTTTGAGGAACAGCAGAGCTCCACACCTTAATCTATGGAGTGTAGAAACTCTACCGTTAAAAATACATAAGTGAAGGTCCAGGCATGGCCGAGATGGCCAGCCCCCTAAAACGTGATCAAAGGATCATAAGGTAATCCAAAGATGCCTAATACAATAGTACGAGGTCCTATTTATAATAAACTAGCTACTAGGGTTTACATGAGTAAGTATTTGATGTATAAATCCACTTCCGGGGCCCACTTGGTGTGTGTTTGGGCTGAGCTTAAGTGTTGCACGTGCAGAGGCCATTTGTGGAGTTGAACGCCAGTTTTTGTGCCAGTTTGGGCGTTCAACTCTGGTTTTGGATCCTTTTCTGGCGCTGGACGCCAGATTTGGGTAGAAAGCTGGCGTTGAACGCCAGTTTACGTCGTCAATTCTTAGCCAAAGTATGGACTATTATATATTTCTGGAAAGCCCTGGATGTCTACTTTCCAACGCAATTGGAAGCGCGCCATTTCGAGTTCTGTAGCTCCAGAAAATCCACTTTGAGTGCAGGGAGGTCAGAATCCAACAGCATCAGCAGTCCTTTTTCAACCTCTGAATCTGATTTCTGCTCAAGTCCCTCAATTTCAGCCAGAAAATACCTGAAATCATAGAAAAACACACAAACTCATAGTAAAGTCCAGAAATGTGAATTTAACACAAAATCTATTAAAAACATCCCTAAAAGTAACTAGATCCTATTAAAAACATACTAAAAACAATGTCAAAAAGCGTATAAATTATCCGCTCATCACAACACCAAACTTAAATTGTTGCTTGTCCCCAAGCAACTGAAAATCAAAATAGGTTAAAAAGAATAGAATATACTATAAATTCCAAACTATCAATGAAACATAGCTTCAATCATATGAGCGGGACTTATAGCTTTTTGCCTCTTGAATAGTTTTGGCATCTCACTTTATCCATTGAGGTTCAGAATGATTGGTATCTATAGGAACTCAGAGTTCAGATGGTGTTATTGATTCTCCTAGTTCAGTATGATGATTCTTGAACACAGCTATTTTATGAGTCTTGGCCGTGGCCCTAAGCACTTTGTTTTCCAGTATTACCACCGGATACATAAATGCCACAGACATATAATCGGGTGAACCTTTTCAGATTGTGACTCAGCTTTGCTAAAGTCCCCAATTAGAGGTGTCCAGGGTTCTTAAGCACACTCTTCTTTTGCTTTGGACCTTGACTTTAACCGCTCAGTCTCAAGTTTTTACTTGACACCTTCACGCCACAAGCACATGGTTAGGGACAGCTTGGTTTAGCCGCTTAGACCAGGCTTTTATTCCTTTAGGTCCTCCTATCCACTGATGCTCAAAGCCTTGGGATCCTTTTTATTTGCCCTTGCCTTTTGGTTTTAAGGGTTATTGGCTTTTTCTGCTTGCTTTTCCTTTTTCTTTCTATTTTTTTCTATTTTTTTTTCGCCCCTTTTTTTTTCTCTTTTTTTTTTCTGCAAGCTTTGTTCTTTGCTGCTTTTTCTTGCTTCAAGAATCATTTTTATGATTTTTCAGATTATCAAATAACATGTCTCCTAGTCATTATTCTTTCAAGAGCCAACATATTTAACATTCTTAAACAACAACTTCAAAAGATATATGCACTGTTCAAGCATACATCCAGAAAACAAGAAGCATTATCACCACATCAATATAATTAAACTAAGTTCAAGGATAAATTCAAAACTCATGTACTTCTTGTTCTTTTGAATTAAAACAGTTTTTATTTAAGAGAGGTGATGGATTCATAGGACATTCATAACTTTAAGATAAAGTTACTAACTACTAATGATCATGTAATGAAGACACAAACATGGATAAGCACATAACATATAAAACGAAAAAATAGAGAAAGTAAGAACAAGGAATGAGTCCACCTTAGTGATGTCCTTGAGCTCTTCTATGTCTCTTCCTTGTCTTTGCTGCTCCTCCTTCATTGCTTTTAGATCTTCTCTGATTTCATGAAGGATGAAGGAGTGCTCTTGATGTTCCACCCTTAGTTGCTTCCAATAATTGTGTGGAAGAAAGTGTATCCCCTGAGGTATCTCAGGGATCTCTTGATTTGCAGTCAAATGTTCTACCACTGAGCTATAGATCCTTGATGGAAGCTTTTGTCTTCCCTTTCCTCTTTCTAGAGGTTTCTCTGGCCTTAGGTGCCATCAATGGTTATGGAAAAAACAAAAAAGCTATGCTTTTACCACACCAAACTTAGAATGTTGCTCGCCCTCGAGCAAAAGAAGAAAGAATAGAAGAAGAAGAGGATATGGAGGAGATGGATGGCTGTGTGTATTCGGCCATATGGGTGGGATTGGGTGGGGAAGAGATGTTGAATTTTTGAAGGTAAGTGGGTGTATGGGTGTGAGTGTTTATTGGGAATAGAGGATGATTGAGAAGAGAGAAGAGAGTGAGTGAAGGTAGGTGGGGATCCTGTGGGGTCCACAGATCTTGGGGTGTCAATGCATTTACATCCCTGCACCAATTTAGGCATGCAAAATGCCCTTGCACACAACTCTGGGCGTTCAGCGCCAGGTTGGTGCCCATTTTGGGTGTTCAACGCCCCTTTGCTGCCATTTCTGGCGTTGAACGCCAGAACCATGCTTGTTCTGGGCGTTCAGCGCCAGGATGCTCCCATTCTGGGCATTCAGCGCCAGAACTATGCTCTGTTCTGGCGTCTGAACGCCAGACAGATGCTCCTCCAGGGTGTGATTTTTCTTCTGCTGTTTTTGATTCCGTTTTTGAATTTTTTTTGTTTATTTTGTGACTCCACATGATCATGAACCTAAGAAAACATGAAAAACAATAAAAATAAGAATTAGATAAACATTGGGTTGCCTCCCAACAAGCGCTTCTTTAATGTCAATAGCTTGACAGTGGGCTCTCATGGAGCCTCACAGATGTGCAGAGCTTTGTTGAGACTCTCCAACACCAAACTTAGAGTTTGGATATGGGAGTTCAACACCAAACTTAGAGTTTGGTTGTGGCCTCCCAACACCAAACTTAGAGTTTGACTGTGGGGGCTCTGGTTGACTCTGCTTGGAGAGAAGCTTTTTCTGCTTCCTTTCCATGGTTGCAGAGGGAGATCCTTGAGTTTTAAACACAAGGGAGTTCTCATTCCATTGAAGGACTATTTCACCTCTGTCAACATCAATCACAGCTCTTGCTGTGGGCAGGAAAGGTCTTCCTAGGATGATGGATTCATCCTCTTCGTTTCCAGTATCCAGGACTATGAAATCAGCAGGGATGTAAAGGCCTTCAACCTTTACTAACACGTCCTCTACTTGTCCATAAGCCTGTTTTCTTGAGCTGTCTGCCATCTCTAATGAGATTTTAGCAGCTTGCACCCCATAGATTCCCAGTTTCTCTATTACAGAGAGGGGCATGAGGTTTATTCCTGAACCAAGGCCACACAGAGCCTTAAAGATCATGGTGCCTATGGTACAGGGTATTATGAACTTTCCAGGATCCTGTCTCTTCTGAGGCAATGTCAGTTGATCCAGATCACTTAGTTCATTGATGAACAAGGGAGGTTCAACTTCCCAAGCATCAATGCCAAACAATTTGGCATTCAGCTTCATGATTGCACCAAAAAACTTGGCAGTTTGCTCTTCAGTGACATCCTCATTCTCTTCAGAAGAGGAATACTCATCAGAGCTCATGAAGGGTATAAGGAGGTTCAATGGAATCTCTATGGTCTCTAGATGAGCCTCAGAGTCCTTTGGTTCCCCAGAGGGAAGCTCCTTATTGATCACTGGACGTCCCTGGAGGTCTTCCTCCTTGGGATTCACGTCCTCTCCTCTCCTCTCAGGTTCGGCCATGGCGCTTATGTCAATGGCCTTGCACTCTCCTTTTGGATTCTCTTTTGTATTGCTTGGGAGAGTACTAGGAGGGATTTCAGTGATCCTTTTACTCAGCTGGCCCACTTGTGCTTCCAGATTTCTAATGGAAGACCTTGTTTCATTCATGAAACTTACAGTGGCCTTAGATAGATCAGAGACTAGATTTGCTAAATTAGAAGCATTTTGTTCAGAGTTCTCTGTCTGTTGCTGAGTTGATGATGGAAAAGGCTTGCTATTGCTAAACCTGTTTCTTCCACCATTATTAAAGCCTTGTTGAGGCTTTTGATCCTTCCATGAGAAATTCGGATGATTTCTCCATGTTGAGTTATAGGTGTTTCCATAAGGTTCACCTAAGTAATTTACCTCTGCTATTGCAGGGTTCTCAGGATCATAAGCTTCTTCTTCAGAAGAAGCCTCTTGAGTACTGTTGGATGCAGCTTGCATTCCATGCAGACTCTGAGAAATCATATTGACTTGCTGAGTCAATATTTTGTTCTGAGCCAATATGGCATTCAGAGTATCAACTTCAAGAACTCCCTTCTTCATAGGCGTCCCATTACTCACAGGATTCCTTTCAGAAGTGTACATGAACTGGTTATTAGCAACCATGTCAATGAGTTCTTGAGCTTCTGCAGGCGTTTTGTTTAGGTGAATGGATCCACCTGCAGAAGTGTCCAGTGACATCTTTGATAGCTCAGATAAACCATCATAGAATATATCCAGGATGGTCCATTCTGAAAGCATGTCAAAAGGACACTTTTTGGTCAACTGTTTGTATCTTTCCCAAGCTTCATAGAGGGATTCACCTTCTTTCTGTCTGAAGGTTTGAACATCAGCTCTAAGCTTGCTCAGCTTTTGAGGAGGAAAGTACTTGGCTAAGAAAGCCGTGACCAGCTTATCCCAAGAGTTCAGGCTGTCTTTGGGTTGAGAATCCAACCATAATCTAGCTCTGCCTCTTACAGCAAAAGGGAAAAGCATGAGCCTGTAGACTTCAGGATCTACTCCATTAGTCTTAACAGTATCACATATCTGCAAGAATTCAGTTAAGAACTGAAAAGGATCTTCAGATGGAAGTCCATGAAACTTGCAGTTCTGCTGCATCAGAGAAACTAATTGAGGTTTCAGCTCAAAGTTGTTTGCTCCAATGGCAGGAATGGAGATGCTTCTTCCATGTAAATTGGAATTAGGTGCAGTAAAGTCACCAAGCATCTTCCTTACATTATCATTATTTTCGGCTGCCATCTCCTCTGCCTGTTCGAAAATTTCTGAAAGGTTATCTCTGGATTGTTGTATTTTAGCTTCTCTTAATTTTCTCTTCAGAGTCCTTTCAGGTTCTGGATCTGCTTCCACAAGAATGTTCTTATCCTTGCTCCTGCTCATATGACAAAGAAGAAGGCACAGAAAAATAATAATAATAATGGAGATCCTTTATACCACAGTATAGGGATTCCTGCGTGAGTGGAAGAAGAGGGGGAGATAAAGAATGTAATATAATGGAAGAAACACAACTGTGAGGATGGAAGAGAGGTGAGATGAGATGTTAGGATATGAATGAATAAATAGAATGAGATGGGGGAGGGATAATTTTCGAAAATTATTTTGAAAAAGAGTTAGTGATTTTTGAAAAATGGTTTTTGAAAAATGTGTTAGTAATTTTCGAAAATTAAGATTTAAAAATTAAAATAATTAATAAATTAAAAAGAAATTTTTAAAAAGAGGGGAGATATTTTCGAAAAATGAGAGAGAGAGAGTTAGTTAGGTGGTTTTGAAAAAGATAAGAAACAAACAAAAAGTTAGTTAGTTAGTTGAAATAAATTTTTAAGAAGATAAGAAGTTAGGAAGTTAGAAAAGATATTTTGAAAAGATATTTTTTTTTTGAAAAAGATAAGATAAGAAGATATTTTTGAAAAGATATGATAAAATTAAATTTGAAAAAAGATTTGATTTTTAAAATCACAATTAATGACTTGATTCATAAGAAATCACAAGATATGATTCTAGAACTTAAAGTTTGAATCTTTCTTAACAAGCAAGTAACAAACTTCAAATTTTTGAATCAAAACATTAATTGTTTATGTTATTTTTGAAAATTTGATATAAAAATAAGAAAAAGATTTTTGAAAAATATTTTTGGAATTTTCGAAAATAACTAAGGATTTTGAAAAAGATTTGATTTTTGAAAAAGATTTTGAAAAAGATAAGATTTTCAAATTGAAAATTTGATTTGACTCATAAGAAACAATTTGATTTTAAAAACTTTTGAAAAAGTCAATCCAAATTTTCGAATTTGAGGAGAGAAAAAGGGAAAGATATTTTTTTGATTTTTGAATTTTTATGATGCAAGAGAAAAACACTAAAAGGATGCAATGCATGAAATTTTTAGATCAAAACAATGAATGCATGCAAGAATGCTATGAATGTCAAGATGAACACCAAGAACACTATGAAGAACATGATGAACATCAAGAACATATTTTTGAAAAATTTTTAATGCAAAGAAAACATGTAAGACACCAAACTTAGAATTCTTTAATGCTTACGCACTAAGAATTCAAGAATGCATATGATAAACATGAAAAGACACAAAACAAAAAATCATCAAGATAAAAAAAGAAGACTTACCAAGAACAACTTGAAGATCATGAAGAACACCATGAATGCATGATATTTTCGAAAAAATGCAAGATGCATATGCAAGTGACACCAAACTTATGATATGACTCAAGACTCAAACAAGAAACACAAAAATATTTTTGATTTTTATGATTTTCTAAATTTTTTTTTTTTTGGATTTTTATTTTATGTTTTTCGAAAAATAATTTTGAAAAAGAAAATAAGGATTCCAAAATTTTTAATATGAATTCCAGGAATCTTATGCTCTAAAGCTCCAATCAAAGGGTCAGGCATGGCTTAATAGCCAGCCAAGCTTTAGTATGTAACTCAGACATGACACGCCTGACATTCCTTACATTCAACAACCAATTGGCTAAGAAAGATAAAGAAGCTCTTCTCTTGAGTATAAGAATTGAGACATGGCTTTACAGCCAGCCAGGCTTCAACATGCTCCATGAAACACTAGAATTCATTCTTAAAAATTCTGAAAGGAAAATATATTTTTGAAAACATTTTTATTTTAAAATTTTTTTTTTCGAAAACAAAGGAAGAATTTTTAAAAGATTTTTGAAAAATTTTTTGAAAACAAGACAAAAAGAAAATTACCTAATCTGAGCAACAAGATGAACCGTCAGTTGTCCAAACTCGAACAATCCCCGGCAACGGCGCCAAAAACTTGGTGCACGAAATTGTGATCTCCAGGCTCGAACAAATCCTGGTAATGGCTCCAAAGCTTGGTGCTCTGATCTTAATTCATGATTGTCACAACTTCGATACAACTAACCAGCAAGTGCACTGGGTCGTCCAAGTAATACCTTACGTGAGTAAGGGTCGAATCCCACGGAGATTGTTGGTATGAAGCAAGCTATGGTCACCTTGTAAATCTCAGTTAGGCAGATATAAATTGATAATGGTGTTTTCGAATAATAAATAATAGAATAGGGATAGAGATACTTATGTAAATCATTGGTAGGAATTTCAGATAAGCGAATGGAGATGCTTTCGTTCCTCTGAACCTCTGCTTTCCTGCTATCTTCATCCAATCAGTCTTACTCCTTTCCATGGCTGGCTTTATGCAAGGGCATCACCGTTGTTAGTGGCTACATCCCCTCCTCTCAGTGAATAATATGCTCACGCACCCTGTCACGGCACGGCTATTCATCTGTCGGTTCTCGATCATGCTGGAATAGGATTCACCCTCCTTTTGCGTCTGTCACTAACGCCCAGCACTCGCGAGTTTGAAGCTCGTCACAGTCATTCAATCATTGAATCCTACTCAGAATACCACAGACAAGGTTTAGACCTTCCGGATTCTCTTGAATGCCGCCATCATTCTAGCTTACGCCACGAAGATTCCGGTTAGGAGATCTAAGAGATACTCATTCTAGCTTAATTCATGTAGAACAGAAGTGTTTGTCAGGCACGCGTTCATAAGGGAGAGGGATGATGAGCATCACACATAATCATCACCTTCATCACGTTCTTGGGTGCGAATGGATATCTTAGAAGCGAAATAAGAAGAATTGAATAGAAAACAGTAGTACTTTGCATTAATCTTTGAGGAACAGCAGAGCTCCACACCTTAATCTATGGAGTGTAGAAACTCTACCGTTAAAAATACATAAGTGAAGGTCCAGGCATGGCCGAGATGGCCAGCCCCCTAAAACGTGATCAAAGGATCATAAGGTAATCCAAAGATGCCTAATACAATAGTACGGGGTCCTATTTATAATAAACTAGCTACTAGGGTTTACATGAGTAAGTATTTGATGTATAAATCCACTTCCGGGGCCCACTTGGTGTGTGTTTGGGCTGAGCTTAAGTGTTGCACGTGCAGAGGCCATTTGTGGAGTTGAACGCCAGTTTTTGTGCCAGTTTGGGCGTTCAACTCTGGTTTTGGATCCTTTTCTGGCGCTGGACGCCAGATTTGGGTAGAAAGCTGGCGTTGAACGCCAGTTTACATCGTCAATTCTTGGCCAAAGTATGGACTATTATATATTGCTGAAAATCCCTGGATGTCTACTTTCCAACGCAATTGGAAGCGCGCCATTTCGAGTTCTGTAGCTCCAGAAAATCCACTTTGAGTGCAGGGAGGTCAGAATCCAACAGCATCAGCAGTCCTTTTTCAACCTCTGAATCTGATTTCTGCTCAAGTCTCTCAATTTCAGCCAGAAAATACCTGAAATCATAGAAAAACACACAAACTCATAGTAAAGTCCAGAAATGTGAATTTAACACAAAATCTATTAAAAACATCCCTAAAAGTAACTAGATCCTATTAGAAACATACTAAAAACAATGTCAAAAAGCGTATAAATTATCCGCTCATCACTGGCCTCCCAATACCAAACTTAAAAGTTCAGTGTGGGAGCTTTGTTCGACTCTGTATTGAGAGAAGCTTTTCATGCTTCCTCTCCATGGTTACAGAAGAAGATCCTTGAGCTTTAAACACAAGGTAGTCCTCATTCAATTGAAGGACTAACTCTCCTCTGTCCACATCAATCACAGCTCTTGCTGTAGCTAGGAAGGGTCTTCCAAGGATAATGGATTCATCCTCATCCTTCCCAGTGTCTAGGATTATGAAGTCAGCAGGGATGTACAGGCCTTCAACCTTCACTAAGACATCCTCTACAAGTCCATAAGCTTGTTTCCTTCAATTGTCTGCCATCTCTAGTGAGATTCTTGCAGCTTGTACCTCAAAGATCCCTGGTTTCTCCATTACAGAGAGTGGCATGAGGTTTATACTTGAACCAAGGTCACACAGAGCCTTCTTGAAGGTCATGGTGCCTCTGATATAGGGTATTAAGAATTTTCCGGGATCCGATTTCTTCTGAGGTAATTTCTGTTGAACCAAGGTATTCAGTTCATTGATGAGCAATGGAAGTTCATCCTCCCAAGTCTCATTACCGAATAACTTGGCATTCAGCTTCATGATTGCTCCTAGATACTGAGCAACTTGCTCTTTAATAATATCTTCATCCTCTTCAGAGGAAGAATACTCGTCAGAGCTCATGAATGGCAATAGTAAGTTTATTGGAATCTCTATAGTCTCTGTATGAGCCTCAGATTTCTTTGGCTCCTTATTACGGAACTCCTTAGTGGTCAGTGGACGTCCATTGAGGTCTTCCTCACTGGATTTCACTGCCTTTCCCTCCTCTACAGGTTCGGCCATGTTAGATGTGTTGATGGCCTTGCACTCTCCCTTTGGATTCTCTTCTGTATTACTTGGGAGAGTACTTGGAGGGAGTTCAGTAACTCTTTTACTCAGCTGACCCACTTATGCCTCCAAATTTCTAAAGGAGGACGTTGTTTCAGTCATAAAACTGAGAGTGATCTTAGATAGATCAGAGACTATGGTTGCTAAGTCAGAGAGGCTCTGCTTAGAATTCTATGTCTGTTGCTCAGAAGATTATGAAAAAGGCTTGCTATTGCCAAACCTATTTCTCCCACCATTATTATTATTGAAGCCTTGTTGAGGCTTCTGTTGATCCTTCCATGAGAAATTAGGATGATTTCTCCATGAAGTATTATATGTGTTTCCATAGGATTCTCCCATGTAATTCACCTCTTCCATTGCAGGATTCTCAGGATCATAAGCTTCGTCTTCAGAGGAAGCTTCTTTAGTACTGCTGGATGCAGCTTGCATTCCAGTGAGACTCTGAGAAATCATATTGACTTGCTGAGTCAATATTTTATTCTGAGCCAATATTGCATTTAGAGTATCAATCTCAAGAACTCCTTTCTTTTGAGTCATCCCATTATTCACAGGATTTCTTTCAGAAGTATATATGAACTGGTTATTTGCAACCATTTCAATGAGTTCCTGGGCTTCTGCAGGCGTCTTCTTCAGATGAAGAGATCCACCAGCAGAGTGGTCCAATGACATCTTGGACAATTCAGACAGACCATCATAGAATATACATAGGATGCTCCATTCTGAAAGCATGTCAGAAGGACACCTTTTGATCAGTTTCTTGTATCTTTCCCAAGCTTCATAGAAGGGTTCACCTTCCTTCTGTCTGAAGGTTTGGACTTCCACTCTAAGCTTGCTCAATTTTTGAGGTGGAAAGAATTTGGCCAAAAAAGCATTGACCAACTTTTCCCAAGAGTTCAGGCTTTCTTTAGGTTGTGAGTCCAACCATATCCTAGCTCTGTCTCTTATAGCAAAAGGGAAAAGCATAAGTCTGTAGACCTCAGGATTAACCCCATTGGTCTTAACAGTGTCACAGATTTATAAGAATTTAGCTAAGAACTGATGAGGATCTTCCAATTGAAGTCCATGAAACTTGCAATTCTACTGCATTAGAGAAACTAATTGAGGCTTAAGCTCAAAGTTGTTTGCTCCAATTGCAGGAATTGAGATGCTTCTTCCATAGAAGTCAGAAGTTGGTGCAGTAAATTCACCAAGCACCTTCCTTGCATCTCCACCATTGTTGTTATTTTCGGCTGCCATGTCTTTTTCTTTTTCGAAAATTTCTGTAAGGTCCTCTCCAGAGTTTTGTGCTTTAGCTTCTCTTAGCTTCCTCTTTAGAGTCCTTTCAGGTTCAGGATCAGCTTCAACAAGAATGTTCTTATCCTTGTTCCTGCTCATATGAAAAAGAAGAGGAATCCTCTATGTCACAGTAGAGAGATTCTTTTATGTGAGTAGAAGAATAGAAGAATAAAATGAAGAAGGGAGAGAGGGAATAAGAAGAATTCGAACACAGAGAGAGGGAGAGGGTTCGAATTTTAAGAATAAGAGAAGTGTTAGTAAATAAATAAAATAATTAAAAAGAGATGAGAGAGAGAGTGTATTCGAATTTTTTAATTGAAAGAAAAGAAAAATATTTTTGTTTTTATTTTGATTATTAGTTAGAATTCGAATTTATTAAAAGAAATAAAATAAACTTAAAATTTAAAACAATTAGTTAATTAAAAAGAATTTTGAAAAAGTGGTTAGTGATTTTCGAAAATTATAGAGAGAAAAGTAGTTAGGTGGTTTTGAAAAAGATAAGAATTAGTAAAACAAACAAATAGTTAATTGAAAAATATTTGAAAGTAAATTTTGAAAAGAAAAGAAGTTAGAAAAAGATTTTGAAATTAAATTTTGAAAAAGATATGATTGAAATTTATTTTGAAAAACATTTGATAAGGAAATTGAAAAGATTTGCTTTTTTAAATTAAAGTTGATTACTTGACTAACAAGAAACTAAAAGATATGATTCTAGAATTTAAAGATTGATCCTTTCTTAATAGGCAAGTAACAATTTGAAAATTTTTTGACTCAAAACATTAATTGTTAGTAATAATTTCGAAAATCATGAAATAGAATTAAGAGAAAGATTTTGAAAATTAATTTTGGAATTTTTGAAAACATGAAAGAAAAATGAAAAAGATTTGATTTTGAAAAATATTTGAAAAGATAGAATTTTTAATTTGAAATTTTGACTTGACTAACAAAAAACAACTAAATTTAAAAAATTTTTGACCAAATCAACTCAAAATTTCGAAATTTATGAGTGAAATAAGGGAAAGATATTTTTTTTTTGAATTAATGAAGAGAGAGAAAAATAACTCAATGACATAAAACATAAGAATTTAAGATCAAAACAAATAATGCATGCAAGAACACTTTGAATGTCAAGATGAACACCAAGAACACTTTGAAGATCATGATGAACATCAAGAACATATTTTTGAAAATTTTTAAGAAAAGAAACACATGCAAGACACCAAACTTAGAAATTTTTAATGTTTAGACACTATGAATTCGAAAATGCATATGAAAAACAACAAAAGACACAAAACAAGAAAAATTAAAGATCAAACAAGGAAAATCATCAAGAACAACTTGAAGATCAAAGAAGAACACAATGCATATATTTTCGAAAATTCAAGAAGAATTAAAAACATGCATTAAAACCAAACTTAAAATTTGACACTAGACTCAAACAAGAAACACAAAATTTTTGGTTTTTATGGTTTTATTAATTTTTTTTGTATTTATTTTTCAAAAATGTCGTTGAAATAGAAAATAAAGAAATTCAAAATTTTTAATAAGGATTCCAGGATTCGTGCAATGTTAGTCTAAAGCTTCAGCCCAAAAGAGTTAGACATGGCCAAATAGCCAGCCAAGCTTCAGCACAGAATTTTAATTGAGAATCCAAAGGCTTATGCAATGTTATTCTAAAGCTCTGGTCCAAAAGAATTAGACATGGCCTAATGGCCAGCCAAGATTTAACATAACACATACAAGCATGTCTTCTTTATAATGGAAAGTGGAAACCTCAGTCCAAAAGATTAGACATGGCTTAACAGCCAGCCAGGTTTCAACATATCTCATGAAGCTCTATAATTCATTCTTAAAAATTCTGAAGAACACAAATTTTTTTTTCGAAAATAAAATTACCTAATCTAAGCAACAAGATGAACCGTCAGTTGTCTGATAAACCACTATTTTATGGTTTATATTGTGTTTAATTGTGTGATTTTATCATGATCCTTACCCACTTATTCATTAAATTAGCATGCATTTAGATTTCCTCCCTGAATTTATTAAATGTTTGAAAACTGCTTCCTAGAGACTTTAATTATTTATTTTTAATTCTCCTTTATTCCATTCGATGCCGTGATCTGTGTGTTAAGTGTTTCAGACTTTATAGGGCATGAATGAGTTGGAGATTGGAAAGAAAGCTAGCAAAAATGGAAGGAACACAAGAATTTGAGGAGATAACCAGCGAGAAGTGACGCGGTCGCATGGCTCACGCGACCGCGCGAAGGAGCGCAAATCGCAGTGATGCGGCCGCATGGCTCGCGCGGCCGCGCGGATTGGAAAGCGCAAGCGACGCGGTAGCGTGGACGACACGAACGCGTGGAGAGGAAAAAGCGCAAGCGACGCGTCCGCATGGATGACGCGATCGCGTGACATGTGCGATCTGCATAATTTGCAGGATTCGCTGGGGGCGATTTTGGACCTTATTTCGGCCCAGTTCTCGGCCTGGAACAGCAGACTAGAGTCAGAGAATATGCAGAAACAACACACATTCATTCAGTAGTTTTAGATCTAGTTTTACTCTCTTAGGTTTTTCTCTCTAGGTTTTGAGGATTCTAATTTTGAATTGATCTGAGCATTGAAACATTGAGAAGAGTTATTTCCCTCATCAAGACTTCGTCATTCTAGTTCGTTTTCTTAACTTGGTTTCATTCTTCCATGTTCTTTGCTTTGTTCAATTTTGTATTTGAATGCTTTTATGATTAATTAATGCAAGGATTATTTCTTCTTAATTCAATTTCAATTCAAATAATCATGTCTTCTTTTAATTCCCTTTCATGTGCTATGGATTCTTTATTTACAATGCGTGAGTAGTTTCCTTACTTGATGGGGAGTTGATTAAAAGGAACTCTTGAGTTGGAAGGATTGAAGGAAAAATTTGTAATTGGGTTAAATGTTGGATTACTATCCTGTCACCGACGCCAATCCCTTTGAACTAAGTGGGTTGCAACTTGTGAACAGATCTGGCATTCCAACTTGTTTGATTTTCCCTTACCTAGTAAGGATAACCAAACAGAGTAACCGTTAATTATAAATCAATCAAAAAAATCACTCCATCAATGATAGAGATTCTAACCAATCAATTCCCAATCAAGGCTTTTATTTATATTATTTAAAATTCCTCAATTTAAATTCCAATTTACTTAGCTCAACTTCTTGGAACATCTGATTAATAAAACAGCACACTTTTCTGTAACTCGTTGGGAGACGACCTGGGACTTAAAACTCCCAGTAATTTTAATTTAAACTCTCTGTGACAATATTTCTAAATTGATAGGCAGATTTTCGGTGAGTTAAGAGCTATACTTGCAACGTAACCATTTTAATAAATTTTTAATTCATCAGCTTCTACTTCCCATCAATTTTTGGCGCTGTTGTCGGGGAGTTGCAATAGAGTGCTAATTTTATTAATTAGAATTTATTTATTTGCATTTTATTTAATTTTGCTACTATGAGCTGCATGTTTCTTCCGTCAAATGACGCGTTCACTTCCTGATCCGCACTTGCTAATATTCGATCCTGAAATTGAAAGGACTATTTCACGAATAAGGCAAGAACAGCGTAGGTTAGCCCGCTCTGAGGGCGGATCTAAAAGTGAATCTGAGGAAGAAACCAGCCCCCGTTCTACTGATTCAGTTGTTTTACGTGCAGAAAATATGGCAGCTAGAAGAGTTACCATTCAGGAGGAAGGAGCTCCTGATTTTACAATGCAACCGTTTCAAGCGCATCATCCAGCGGTAGCTACGGATTTTGAAATAAAGACCGCACTGTTAAATTTGATGCCCAAGTTTCATGGCCTACCTGCTCAAGAGCCTATCAAGCACTTGAGAGATTTCTAGGCAGCCTGTTCTACCGTCAGGCGTGATGGCACTGATGAAACTTCAATTCTGCTGAAAGCTTTTCCGTTCTCTCTTGAGGGAAAAGCAAGAGAGTGGTACTACACTCAACCTATAGCAAATGTATCTAACTGGGATACACTCAGAAAGGAGTTTCTGGAGGAATTCTTCCCATCTGAAGTTACTGATAAACTGAGGAAAGATATCTCTACAATTGTTCAGGATGACAATGAGACTCTCTTTGAATACTGGAAGTGCTTCAATAATCTTCTGGAAGCATGCCCCCACCACATGATTGACAAGATCGTGCTACTCAGCTATATCACACAAGGTATGAGGCCCCAAGATAAGACCATATTGGAAAGTGCCAGCAATGGGTCTATGAAGAAGTACAAGACCACTGATGAAGCTTGGAAATTGATCAGTGATTTAGCTGAATCTACTCGGAACCACAGACAGAAGCAAAGCCATTCAAAAGCCGTTGCAGAAGTATCTTCTGGCAGAGAGACTGCTACTCTAACTCAAAGCATCTGTGAGATGACCAACCTGCTGAAGCAAATGCAGTTGAATCAACAAGCTCAGCAAACTCAACCGCAGCAAAACCAACAACTAGTCCCACAAAGAATTTGCGGAATTTGTGCTGACTATAGCCATTACACTGATGAATGCCTGCAGCTCCAACAAGAAGACAACATGGTGGCATCCACTCACAACTTTTATGACCGCCCCAACCAAGGGTACAATCAAAGTGGAAATAATAACCATGGATGGCAGGACAATCCAAACCAGAATTGGAGGGACAACAATAACAGGGGAGGCAGAGATAATCAGGGAAATCAGAGGTGGAATAATAACAACAATAGGCAGCAAAATCAACCTTACCGAGCACCTCACTTGAGGCAAAACCAAGGACCACCGAACAATCAGCAACAAACCTCTCAATTTACTCATTCTTCGGTATCTTCTAATGAAGATTTATTACAAGCTTTTGAGAAAAGACAACTGGCCATGGAAAGTACCATCGTGAACACTATTAACGCCAGTCTGAATGGTCTCACCTCTACTCTACAAGCTTTTATGACACATCTTGGTTCAACACAAAATTCCAGCAACCAACCTTCAAGCACCACTGGAATCCCCTCTCAACTGTTACCCAATCCAAAGAGAGGCATTAATGCCATCACCCTGAGGTCCGGAACCACACTGCAGGAGAGGAATCAGGAGGAACCAAGCTCACCAGAATACGCCTCAGCTGAAGAGGTGGTAGAAGTCAAAGATGTTGAAAAGGAAGAGGATATACAGGACATAGCTGAAGAAGAGATAGCTCAACCACAAGAAGAAGCACCAAAAGGCGCAGGCACCACCGAACCCACTGTTCCCATTCCATTTTCACAACTTGCAAGGAAGCCCAGGAAGCAGCTGGAACCTGATCCTAAAATGGTAGAAATATTCAAAAAGGTTGAGGTAACTGTTCCCCTTTTTTATGTTATTCAGCAGGCACCTAAATATGCAAAGTTTCTAAAAGAGTTATGTATCCATAAAGACAAAATTCATGAATTAGAAACTATTCCTTTAGGTAGTTCCATATCTGCTTTAATGGGAGGATTACCTGAAAAATGTAGTGATCCAGGTCCTTGCATAGTTAGTTGTACTATTGGTGGTATAGTAATTTATGATTGCATGTGTGATTTAGGAGCATGTGTCAGTATAATGCCTTTGTCCATATATGATGTTTTGAGGCTCCCTCCCTTAAAAAGGTCGGCAGCTCGTTTTGTGTTAGCAGATAAAAGCATTATTACAGTGGCTGGAGTTGCTGAAGATGTTTTGGTGAATATTAAAGGGCTCACATTTCCCACTGATTTTTATATCTTGGAGATGCCCCATAATGATTCAGATAAGCCATCATCAATCCTACTTGGAAGACCATTCCTGAAGACATCAAAATTCAAATTGGATGCTTTTTCAGGAATATACTCCTTTGAAATAGATGGCCGCATAGTGATCTTCAATCTGAATGAAGTCATTGACAACCCCCCAGAAGATCGTTCTATCTTCCAGTGTGATGTCATAGACGAAAGTGTGGCTGAAGTTCAAAAAGAAGAGTTTGAAGAAAGGCACACTAGACAAGGTCCAAGTGTGGGGACCCTCTTAACTGATGATGAGGACACTTCGCCATTTTCACAAGCCCCAGATAATCCAGAGCCTGCCCATGATCAAAAGTTAGAATTGAAACCTCTCCCTCCACATCTCAAATATGCTTATCTTGAGGATGAGCAGAAGCTTCCGGTTATTATTGCAAGGGAACTGACTTCTCAACAAGAAGAGCAGTTACTTGATGTACTGAGGAAGCATAAGAAGGCAATTGGGTGGAGTTTGGCAAACATAGTGGGAATTAACCGTCAAGTATGCGAGCACAGAATATTTTTAGAAGAGGGAGCAAGACCTGTCCGTCAATCCCAGAGAAGATTGAATCCCACTATCTTGGAAGTTGTCAAAAAGGAGGTGACCAGACTATTGGAGGCCGGTATCATATATCCCATTTCAGACAGTGAATGGGTAAGCCCAGTACAAGTGGTGCCCAAGAAGTCCGGAGTCACTACAGTGAAGAATGAGCATGGAGAGCTCATAGCAACTAGAGTTCAGAATGCTTGGAGAGTCTGCATTGATTACAGGCGTCTCAACCAAGCTACCCGTGAGGATCACTACCCACTTCCATTCATTGATCAAATGCTGGATCGCCTGTCAGGTAAATCACATTATTACTTTTTAGATGGTTACACAAGTTATTTCCAGATTCATATAGCTCCTGAGGATCAGGAAAAGACTACTTTTACATGTCCTTTTGGGACTTATGCTTATAAGAGAATGCCCTTTGGCTTGTGCAATGCACCAGCCACCTTCCAAAGGTGCATGATGAGTCTTTTCTCTGATCTTATTGAGGACTGTATGGAAGTTTTTATGGACGATTTTAGCGTTTATGGTGATTCTTTTAACCTTTGCTTAGATGGATTATCTAGAGTATTAGATAGATGTATTAATACAAACCTTGTATTGAATTTCAAAAAATGCCACTTTATGGTAAAACAAGGGATTGTATTAGGACATGTGGTATCTAATAATGGCATTTCTGTAGACCCAGCAAAGGTGAATGTTATTTCTAGTTTACCTTACTCCTCTTCTGTGAGGGAAGTCCATTCGTTCCTTGGCCATGCAGGTTTCTACAGGAGATTTATTAAGGACTTTAGTAAGGTGGCACTTCCCTTATCCAGATTACTGCAGAAGGATATTGAGTTCGAGTTCAGTGAGGATTGCAAACAAGCGTTTGATAAGCTGAAGACTGCTCTAACGCAAGCCCCAATTGTGAGAGGACCCGACTGGAGCCAGCCGTTTGAAATCATGTGCGATGCTTCCAACCATGCAGTAGGAGCAGCGCTGGCTCAGCGTGAAGGTAAGGATCCTTTTGTTATTGCCTATGCGTCTAAGACTTTAGACACTGCCCAGTCCAATTATACTACTACTGAGAAAGAGCTACTTGCTATTGTTTTTGCTCTGGATAAATTCCGGGCTTATTTACTTGGTACTAGAGTAGTAGTGTATTCGGACCACGCAGCTCTAAAGTATCTATTAGCTAAAAAGGAGTCCAAACCAAGACTTATACGTTGGATACTGCTGCTACAAGAATTTAATTTAGAAATAAATGATAGGAGTGGTAATCAGAATTTAGTAGCAGACCACTTGAGTCGCCTTGAACATATTAAGGATGATTCTACTCCTATATATGTTAATTTTCCTTTTGACAACCTGCAAGCAGTATCTGAGGTAGTCCCTTGGTATGCACCTGTTGCTAATTATTTAGTTAGCCGCACATTTCCTCCACATTATTCTAAACATCAAAGAGACAAACTGAAAAGTGAGTCTAAATATTATATATGGGATGACCCATATTTATGGAGATGTGGCGCTGACCAGATAATTAGACGTTGTGTGCCTCAATCAGAATTCCAGTCCATTTTAGAGGCCTGTCACTCATCTGAGAGTGGAGGACACTTTGGCCTTCAAAGAACAGCTAGAAAGATCTTAGACTGCGGATTCTGGTGGCCTACTCTTTTTAGAGATGCTGCTGTATTTTGTAAATCTTGTCACCCATGCCAGAAATTTGGTAACATATCCAAGAGGGATGAGATGCCTCAACAATATATGCTTTTCTGTGAAATTTTTGATGTTTGGGGCATTGACTTCATGGGTCCATTTCCAAATTCTAGTGGATATTTTTATATATTGTTAGCTGTGGATTATGTTTCCAAATGGGTGGAAGCAATTCTTACCCGCACTGAT
This sequence comes from Arachis ipaensis, assembly GCF_059453495.1. Classification (NCBI taxonomy): domain Eukaryota; kingdom Viridiplantae; phylum Streptophyta; class Magnoliopsida; order Fabales; family Fabaceae; genus Arachis; species Arachis ipaensis. The sequence goes on from NC_142443.1 coordinate 78,812,695, forward strand.
GATGCTAACACTCTTATTTCCTTTGTGAGAAACCATATTATATGCCGCTTTGGATCACCACGAGCGATCGTGAGCGATCAAGGCACCCATTTTTGTAATAGGAGACTAACAGGATTGATGAAGAAGCATGGGATAATCCATAAAGTTGCAACAGCTTACCATCCCCAAACTAATGGGCAAGCCGAGGTGTCAAACAGAGAAATTAAGTGTATCTTACAAAAGATAGTAAAGCCTCATAGAAAAGACTGGAGCACCAGACTACAAGATGCACTGTGGGCATATAGAACAGCATACAAGACACCCATTGGGATGAGCCCCTTCCGCTTGGTTTATGAAAAAGCTTGCCATCTCCCAGTTGAAATCGAACACAGAGCCTTTTGGGCAGTTAAGGAGTGCAACATGGGAATTGAGAATGCTGGAGCTGAAAGGAAGTTGCAACTGCAGGAATTGGAGAACCTTCGCCTAGAAGCTTATGAGAATTCCAGAATTTACAAGGAAAAGACGAAAGCTGTGCATGATCAAAACATCAAGAAGAGAGAGTTCCAACCTGAAGATTTTGTTCTCCTTTACAAATCTCGACTAAGGCTCATGCCCGGTAAGTTGAGATCAAAATGGGAAGGTCCATACAGAGTAGAGAAGGCTGAACCATACGGAGTCTATCACCTAAGCCATCCTTCAAGCTCTCAACTTATTAAGGTTAATGGACAACGCCTGAAGCTGTACCATGGTGAGAAGGTGCAGAAAAATAAGGAGCTTGAGATCTTCCGCCTGGAAGATCCCCACATCGCAGCAGATTGAGCTAGTGGAGCGTCCAACTTACGGACGTTAAAGCAAAGTGCTTGGTGGGAGACAACCCACCGCGGTATGATCGTTCTTTTCTTCACTTTTAGTTTTTCTTCTTCAATAACTGTTCTCTTTATTAATACTTTCATGCTTTTACACCTACATGTCCTTATATTTCTTTTTTTTAAAAAAAAAATTTCGCCGTGCGACGCGATCGCACCAGTGACGCGTCTGCGTGGCAGGGGGAGTAAAGAAAAATAAAAATGAACAGAAAGTTACGCAGGAGGAGTGCTGGAGTCGTGCCAATGGCACAAGTTACCCCACGCAACCACGTCGCTGACGCGACCGCGTCGCATGGAAATCATGGCCTCCCACGCGACCGCGTGCCCCACGCGGCCGCGTGCCCTGAATTTTCGACGTAAAAGGGTGCACATCAACATTTTGTGCGAGAGTGATGCTGGATTGGTGCTGGAAGCACAATCCTTGTCACGCGACCGCGTCACTCATTTTATTGACCGACGCGATCGCGTACCCCTCCCTGACGCGCACCCACGCGAACGCGTGCCCCACGCGGCCGCGTCGTATGTGCCGCACAGCTCAACCTAAAATTGCCACATATCTTATCTTCTTCTCCTCCAAATCCTAATTTTTCTTTTCCCTCCTTCTTTCTTCCTTCCCCCTTCCCCTTTCTATCTCACCTTTCACTCTCTATCTCTCTCACCATCATTAACAAGGTTTTACCTTCTTCTTCCTCCTTCTCTCTTCCATCATTCTTCTTATATTATATATATTTTTATTTTCTTTTTCTTTTCCTTTTTACATGGTACTAGAAATTCTTTGAGTCATTATCCCTCATTATATGCTTGTGACTTGTTACAATTTATTTGACAATTATTATTATTTTTAAGGAATTGCTTGCATGTTCAATTTTATACTTTTTATATCTTATTTACCATGCATGCCATGTGTTTGTGAAAAAGCCCATATAGCACTATGCACTTTTCTACATTACTTTACTCTACTATTCAATGCTTGCTTTTCACAAATTCTCCTTCTTATTTTATTAATTAAATTTAATTGTCAATACAAACGTGATGGTTTGTTACAAAGTATTGCTTGGTCTATGCTACTCATGCCCTTTGCCAGCATGCCAATAAACACGTTGCATTCATTTGTCTTTATGTGCACTAGCTATTTTCCATCGTTGGCTTTTCATATGTACTCGAGAGCATGTGTTAATGTCATCTACATTTTACTGTGCATCATTCACCCTCTTTTCCATTTCCTTCCTTGCTGTATCTCTCTTTAAATTTAATTTTATTTCTCTTCCCTTCTTTCAGGATGGCCACCAAGAAAGGAAAGGAGAAAGCAACTTCCAGACCAACAGCAAGAAGAGGAACTAAAAGAGCATTAGTGGCAGAGCCTTCTTCAACCACAGTCAAACCCTCAACAAAACGAGTCAAGAGGATAATAAAGGTTGACGAAAAGGAGAAAGCCTTTCCAGCAAAGGACGCTGCGCGATTTTCCAATCGCTACTGTGAGCAATGTTCCCTATCCTGGCAGAAAGGAACTATAACAATGAATACCTTCTTATCCTCCCGTCCAATATTGCCACCTTTGTTGAGCCACAAATTGAGCGAAGACAATGGGGTTTCCTACGGAAACAGCCAAGGCAGGTCAATCTTTCTTGGGTAGTTGAGTTCTACTCCAACTTCTACATGCCGACCCTGCAGTCTGTTTATGTCCGGCAAAAGCAAGTCCCCATCACAGAAGAGGCCATTCAGCAAGCTCTGAGTCTTCCCCCTATTCCAACAGGAATGGACGCTTTTCAAGAAGCCGCCCTTCAGCGCCAGAGATACCAATTCGACTGGGACTCCGTTCTCGGAGTCATCGCATTACCTGGCAGCCGTTGGATCTACGGATACCACCGTACCCGCCCTAAGGGAATCTTGGCTTCAGCACTTACCTTGGAGGCTCGCGTATGGGCACAGATCATGTCCCATTACGTCTTTCCGAGCACTCGTGAGTCCTCTTTCACTGCAGACATGGCTATTCTACTATGGTGCATCCTTACAGACCAACCTCTGAATCTCTCAAGACATATCCGGAATGCTGTGGAACACGTACAAATTATGGGCAAGTTACCTTTCCCCGCCTTGGTCTCAGATCTTGTCTCAGTAGCCGGAGTCTCCTACAGAGCTGGGGACACCAAAGCCATGCTTCCACGGGATGATCAATATGTCCCTAACGGAAAATACCTTAGACTCTCAGCAGCCACTACAAGCCTTCCTACTACTCCAGTTGAAGATAATCCTTCTTCAACACCACAAGCATCTACAACTGAGAAATTGCTCCAGCAGATAATCGAACGGTTGGATCGGCAAGAACAGAAAGCAAAGATGAGAGAGCGCCGTAACGAGCGCCGATTCAAACACCTCAAGGAGCTACTCAAGGGACGCTTCAGAGACTCAGACACCCCGGACTCCACTTCCTTTACTAGCACAGGGAGCCATGACGGTCCCGATGATGGAGATACTGCTACCAGCCCACCCCTGTTTCTGACAGATGGCACCGAGGACGGTGCAAAGCCTTAAGTGTGGGGAGGTCGGTCAGTACCTGACTTCTGGAGGTAAATTCTCTTCTCTGGCACCAATAATTAGGATATTTTAGTTAAATTTTCTTTCTTTTATAGAATAGAATAAATTGCATAGGTTAGAATAGTTGCATGCATGTTCTACTTGATTGAAAAGACAATAAGTTTCTTTTAAAAATCTATCTTTGGAATAAAATTTCACTAATTTTTCAAAATTTTTATGATAAATCTGCTTGAGTTGTATTTGGAACATGATGTTTGAGCTAAAGAACACACAACCTGTGAAAGATTTGAGCCTTTATGTATGGTTACATTATTTAACCATAATTATTTTATTCTTGTGTGTTTACTTCTCTATGATTGTAATCTATATTTTGTTTTATCTTATATGTCCAATATTTATTATATTTACATGCTTGCACATGATTGAGGCCATTATTTGTTTAAACTCACTTATCCAAATCAAGCCTACCCTTTTCAATTACCCTTGTTAACCACTTTGAGCCTTTAAAACCCCATTTGTTCTATATTTTACCACATTACTAACCTTAAGCTGAAAAACAATTGCATATCCCAATTTGAATCTTTGGTTAGCTTAAGATAGAATTGTGTGTGCTAGTTAAGTATGGGAAATTGTGGGAACAAAAGTTGTTAAGGGGATGTGTCATGAAAATTTAAAGGGAATTTGGATACCTATTCATGTGAAACTATAAGAATCAAAAATCTATGTGCATTGATAAGCTTTATTTATTTTAATTCAAAAAAAAAAAGAAAGATGATAAACAAATAAATAAGGGGACAAAATTACCCCAATGTGAAATTCAGAATTCAAAGATCAATGCACATATGATAGAATTAAAATACAAAGTTGAAACATGAGTATGGGTTGAAAAAGGGAATTACGTGTAGCTAGGCATGAATTTAAAAGTATATAGAATATATGTATATTAAGAGAGAGCTTAGGTTAATTAAAGATTCAATTTATTAGCTCACTTGACCAAATATATATCCCTACCTATACCTTAGCCCCATTACAACCTTGAAAAGACCTCATGATGTTTGCATTGATATATTAACTGTTGTTGATTGGTTAGGAGAAGAACAAAAGTTAGAAAGCATGATTAGAGAAGGATAGAGTGATCACCCTATACACTAGAGATTAGAGCGTACATACATTATCAGTGAGGGTTCAATGCTTGAATTTTCATGTTTCCTACTTTCATAAGCTATCTTCTTGCACTTTTATCGGTTTTATTGTATAATGATAGAATTAGTGGAATTTGATTTGTAATTGTTTTGAAGGGCTTATTTACTTTTGATCAAGTAGACAATAATCATATAGTTGCATTTATTTATATATGTAGGATTGCATTGCAGTTCATGAGTTTCTACATGTTCATAATTATTTCCTTATCTCCTTCAATTAAGCATGAGGACATGCTAATATTTAAGTGTGGGGAGGTTGATAAACCACTATTTTATGGTTTATATTGTGTTTAATTGTGTGGTTTTATCATGATCCTTACCCACTTATTCATTAAATTAGCATGCATTTAGATTTCCTCCCTGAATTTATTACATGTTTGAAAACTGCTTCCTAGAGACTTTAATTATTTATTTTTAATTCTCCTTTATTCCATTCGATGTCGTGATCTGTGTGTTAAGTGTTTCAGACTTTATAGGGCATGAATGAGTTGGAGATTGGAAAGGAAGCTGGCAAAAATGGAAGGAACACAAGAATTTGAGGAGATAACCAACGAGAAGTGACGCGGTCGCATGGCTCACGCGACCGCGCGAAGGAGCACAAATCGGAGTGACGCGCTGCATGGCTCGCGCGGCCGCGCGGATTGGAAAGCGCAAGCAACGCGGTAGCGTGGACGACGCGAACGCGTGGAGAGGAAAAAGCGCAAGCGACGCGTCCGCATGGATGACGCGATCGCGTGACATGTGTGATCTGCATAATCTGCAGGATTCATTGGGGGCAATTTTGGACCTTATTTTGGCCCAGTTCTCGGCCCAGAACAACAGACTAGAGTCAGAGAATATGCAGAAATAACACACATTCATTCAGTAGTTTTAGATCTAGTTTTACTCTCTTATGTTTTTCTCTCTAGGTTTTGAGGATTCTAATTTTGAATTGATCTGAGCATTGGAACATTGAGAAGAGTTATTTCCCTCATCAAGACTTCGTCATTCTAGTTCGTTTTCTTAACTTGGTTTCATTCTTCCATGTTCTTTGCTTTGTTCAATTTTGTATTTGAATACTTTTATGATTAATTAATGCAAGGATTATTTCTTCTTAATTCAATTTCAATTCCAATAATCATGTCTTCTTTTAATTCCCTTTCATGTGCTATGGATTCTTTATTTACAATGCGTGAGTAGTTTCCTTACTTGATGGGGAGTTGATTAAAAGGAACTCTTGAGTTGGAAGGATTGAAGGAAAAATTTGTAATTGGGTTAAATGTTGGATTGCTATCCTGTCACCGACGCCAATCCCTTTGAACTAAGTGGGTTGCAACTTGTGAACAGATCTGGCATTCCAACTTGTTTGACTTTCCCTTACCTAGTAAGGATAACCAAACAGAGTAACCGTTAATTATAAATCAATCTAAAAAATCACTCCATCAATGATAGAGATTCTAACCAATCAATTCCCAGTCAAGGCTTTTATTTATATTATTTAAAATTCCTCAATTTAAATTCCAATTTAGTTAGCTCAACTTCTTGGAACATCTAATTAATAAAACAGCACACTTTTCTGCAACTCGTTGGGAGACGACCTGGGACTTAAAACTCCCAGTAATTTTAATTTAAACTCTCTGTGACATATTTCTGAATTGATAGGCAGATTTTCGGTGAGTTAAGAACTATACTTGCAACGTAACCATTTTAATAAATTTTTAATTCACCAGCTTCTGCTTCCCATCATTGTCCAAACTCAATCAATCCACGGCAACGGCGCCAAAAACTTGGTGTGGGAAATCGTGATTCGCACTTTTCACAACTCCACACAACTAACCAGCAAGTGCACTGGATCGTCCAAGTAATACCTTATGTGAGTAAGGGTCGATCCCACGGAGATTGTTGGCTTGAAGAAAGCTATGTTCATCTTGTAAATCTCAGTCAGGCGGATTCAAATGGTTATGAAGTTTTGATGATTAAAAGATAAATAAAACATAAAATAAAATAAAGTTACTTATGTAATTCATTGGTGGGAATTTCAGATAAGCGTCTGGAGATGCTTTGTTGCTTCTGAATCTCTACTTTCCTATTGCCTTCTTCCAACCATGCATGCTCCCTTCCATGGCAAGTTGTATGATCCTCTCGGATGAAAAATAACAGGTATGATCTCTGCACGGCTAATCAACTGTCGGATTTCTCATCTCGGATGAAAAATACCAAGTACAGCTACCGCATGGCTAATCATCTGTCGGTTCTCGCTAGTGTCAGAATAGGACCCTTGTCCTTTTGCACACTGTCACTACGCCCAACATTCGCAAGTTTGAAGCTCGTCACAGTCATCCCTTTCCAGATCCTACTCGGAATACCACAGACAAGGTTTAGACTTTTCAGATCTCAGGAATGGCTGCAAATTGGTTCTAGCCTCTACCATGAAAATCTTAATCTCACGGACTTGGTCCGTGTATTAGAAACCCAAGAGATACACACTCAAGCTGTCGCCCAATGACTACGTTGAGCTCAGATAGAACGGAAGTGGTTGTCAGGCACGCGTTCATAGAATTGAGAATAATGATGAGTGTCACGGATCATATCATTCTCTAGATTGAAGTACGAGTGAGTATCTTAGAATAGAATCAAGCGTGATTGAATAGAAAACAGTAGTAATTGCATTAATTCATGAAGAACAGCAGAGCTCCACACCTTAATCTATGGTGTGTAGAAACTCCACCGTAGAAAATACATAAGTGAGAATAGTCTAGGCATGGCCGAATGGCCAGCCACCAAGTCCAAGTCTCAGATCTAAAAATGATCAAAAGATTGCAATACAATAGTAAAAAGTGCTATTTATACTAAACTAGTAACTTAGGTTTACAGAAAATGAGTAACTAAGTGCAAATAGTGCAGAAATCCGCTTCTGGGGCCCACCTGGTGTGTGCTTGGGCTGAGCATTGAAGCTTTCACATGCATAGGCTGTTCTTGGTGTTAAACGCCACCTTAGGTGCCAGTTTGGTTATTTAACTCCAATTCTGGTGCCAGTTTGGGCGTTTTATGCCAGGAAGTTTAAGGCTGGCTTTGGACGCCTGTTTGGGCCATCAAATATCAAGCAAAGTATGGACTATTGCTGGAAAGCCCAGGATGTCTAGTTTTCAACACAATTGGGCTTCTGTAGCTCCAGAAAATCCATTTCGAGTGCAGGAGGGTTAGAATCTAATAGCATCTGCAGTCCTTTTTCAGCCTCTGAATCAGATTTTTGCTCAGGTCCCTCAATTTCAGCCAGAAAATACCTGAAATTATAGAAAAATACACAAACTCATAGTAAAGTCTAGAAATGTGATTTTTCATAAAAACTAATAAAAATATAATAAAAAGTAACTAAAACATACTAAAAACTGTGTAAAAACAATGCCAAAAGGGTATAAATTATCTGCTCATCAGTTTTCCTTGCCAATGTTGGAAATGGAATTGGAGTAGCTTCTTGCACGACATCCCCATCCTTAGGCATTCCACCCCTTGGTTGAGCAATCACTTCTTCAACTACCTCTTGGGCTTCATCCTCTTCATCAACTTCTTCTATCTCAACCACATCCTCATCTTGAGTGACCTCTATTGGGCTTGGCTCACTCCTCTCTTGCAATTTGGTTCCAGACCTCAAGGTGATGGCATTGATGCCATCTTTGGGGTTGGGTAGAGGTTGAGAGGGTAATGCACTTGAGTTTGAGGCTTGAGTGGTAGAGGTGGAGGTTGATTCTATGCGAGAAATAAGAGCTTGGAGTGTAGAAGTAATACCGATAAGGCTTGAGGCAAGTGTTGCGTGAAACTCCTTTTGGCTTTGGAGGATGGAGTAGAGTGTCTCATCTTAGCTTTTCGCTATGATGAGTGGATTTTTGACGGTTTAGAATTTCACAAATAAATCCTCGTTGCAAGTATAGTTTCTAAACCAACAAAGAATCCTCTCATACAAAAATTTGAAACCCCTAAAAATAATAACCGAAGTATTCAAACATCGGGTCGTCTCTCAAAGGAATTCCGGGGAAGTGTTCTTGTTATTGGTTATGAGATGTATATTTTGGGGTTTTGAATAAGGAACAAGAAAAGTAAATTGCAAGAATTAAACTAGCAACTAAGAAAGCTCTTGGTAAGGTATGAGAATTGGAAGTCCTATCCTCATTATCATCATCAATTGTGATGAGAATTGTTCATTGCTCCCACTTAGTCAACCTCTAGCTATGAAGGAAAGTCAAGTGGATGAATCAACTTGAGTCCACAAGTCCTAGTCAATTTCTAAGGAAAGACTAGCTTTAGTGACATTCAAGTCAATTAGCAACTTCTAATTATCAATCAACAAAGGAGTTTGATAACTCAAGAGTCTCCAATTACTCAACCAAAGCCAAGAGGAGAAAAATATACTCTAACATCCTTCCAAGGATTTTGTCAAACACTTAGAAGGTATAAAAGGAAAGTAAAATAAAATTGCAAGGAATTTAGATCTACAACTACTAATTGCAAGAAATTAACAACAATAGATCAAATCAACAATAAATGAACACAAATCATAAATTGCATTAAAATGAAAATAGAAGAAACAAAAGTGCATCAACATAAAAGTAAATAATTACAAGAATAAAATGCTAGACTAGAGAAAGGAGAGGTAGAGGAACAAGAAATTGTAAAGGAAAAGTAGATGAAAGCAAGAATTAAACCTAGATCTAAGAAATCCTAATCTACATCTAACCTAATTCTAGAGAGAATAGTGGTGCGGAATTTGTAACCCACTAACTAACCGGCAAGTGCACCAGGTGTACCAAGTAATACCTCAGGTGAGTGAGGGTCGATCCCACGAGGATTGATGGATCAAGCAACAATGATTGATTGATTGGCTTAGTTAGACAAACAGAAAAGAGTGTTTGAATATTCAAGGAGCATTAAACAATCATACAAAAATTAGAATAGTAAAGTAAATGAGTTGGGAATAAAATATGGAGAGGACAGTTAAGGTTTCAGAGTTATCTATTTTTCTGGATTAACTTTTCTTACTAACTATTTTAATTATGTAGGATTTAATTTATGGCAAACTATATATGACTAGACCCTAATTCCTTAGAACTTTCTAGTCTCCTCTAAAATTCATTAACTGCCAATTCCTTGGTCAATTAATTCTAATTAGAAGCTGCATGATCAAATTCCAGTTTATATGCCACAAAAACGCTAATTACCCAAAAATAAAAGGATTATATATCACGTATCCCGTTAAATCCAGATAATTAAAATTTAGGAGAATATGTTTTTAAGCTGTTGTTCAAATAAAGAGCTTTTCCAAGTTATACAAGAACTCAAGTAGAAAGAGGGTCATACTTCCATTCCACCCAAATTCATAAGATAAAGAGCGAAAACAATTCTTAAATTATAAATCCATACATGAATTAAAATAGAAAAAGCAATAAAATCAATCCATACAAATAGACAGAGATCCTAACCTTAACAGTGGAGGTTTAGTTGCTCATGGTTCAGAGTAGAAAACTAGGATTGTAAATTGGAATGGAATAATGTTGTGCTCAGATGGAATCACCCTATTGGAATCCCTTTTATATCTAATCCTAATAATTTAAAATCTATTATCTAAAACTAAAATCATATCTTTTTCTAAAACTAATATTTTAATTTAAATTTGAATTAATTAACAAGTCTTCAGTTGATGGGTGGGGACCACTTGTTTCCTTCACTCTGCAGCCTCTGATCTGTGCTTTCTGGGCTTAAAAACTTACTCAGAACAGTCCAGAAATTGCCCACAGCGTTTTTCTGCGTTTTCTGCACATGGTGCATGTCACGCGTACGCGTTAGTCATGCGTACGCGTCTATGGTCTTTTCTGCGAGTCACGCGGACGCATTAGGTACGCGCACGCATCGCTGTGCAAATCTTCAAATCACACGTACGCGTCAGTCACGCACACGCGTCGCCATGGAAAGCTCCAACTCAGGCGCACGCATCAGTCACGCGTACGCATCGCTCATTGCTGCCATCTCCTTTGGTTCTTATACTGCAAAAACTCCATCAAATCCAGCCGAATGCTACCTAAAATAAACAAAATTGCAAAAGACTCAAAGTAACATCCATATTGACTAAAAGATAATTAATTCTTTATTAAACTCAACAAATTAGATGCAGATTCACTAGGAAAAGATAGGAAAGATGCTCACGCATCAAAGATGGAGCTTCTCTCTCTAGAAACTAACTAAAGCATTCCCTCCAAAATTCAATTATGACTTCCCCCTTGACTCCTCTTGATTTCCGCATCTAATAGGCTCAGAAAATGAGTTGGATTTGGGCCTGGGAAGCCCAGAATTTGCCCCCAGCATTTTCACTTTAATGAGGTCACGTGCGAGCATCGACGCGTACGCGTGGGTTATGCGTACACGTCGGTTGACATTTTGCTATCCACGTGTACGCGTCATGTACGCGTACGCGTCGCCATGCGACTTCATCGTTTCCACGCGTGCGCGTCTTCTGCGCGTGAGCATCGATGTTTGCATCCCAAATCCTTGATTTTCCATGATTTCTCCACTTTGCATGCTTTCTCTTCATTCCTTTGATCCATTCCTAGCCTTTTCAACCTGAAATCAGTAACAAATAAATCAAGGCATCTAGTGGAATCAAAGGTAAATTAAAATTAGTAATTTAAGGGCCTAAAAAGCATGTTTTCACTCTTAAGCACAAATTAGGGAGAATATACAAAACCATGGTATTTTAGTGAATAAATGTGGGAAAAGGGTGATAAAATCCCCTAAATTCAGCATAGAATACACCACAAAATAGTGGTGCATCAACTTCTCTTCTTCAGCTTGAAACTCCAAATTCTCTTTCTCATTGTGCTCCTCAACTAATCCTCCACATTTAACAATAAGGATGTCTTGGATAGTTCAGAACAATGATGCCAATTGGCTCATCACTTCGGTTAAGTTAGCCACCACTTCCCCTTGCTTTTGGGAACAAATTAGAAGTTCTTGTTGTTCTTGCATTAGGGGTTGGAAAGATTGGTCCAATGAAGGTGGTGGTGGAAGAGAGGGTTCATTGTTTGAAGGAAGAGTGTCATAGTTGGAAGGTGGTTCACATTAGTGAAAGTCTTGAGGTGGTGTATATGGAATTTGTGGTTCTTGGGAGTAGTGGTGTTGGAATGGTGGTGGCTCTAGGTATGGTTCATATGGTGGTTGGTATGGTGGGTATAGATTAGGATCATATAGAGGTGGATGGTGGTATGGGGCTTGTGAGTATGATTGAAGCTTTCATTCTCTAAAAACATAATTGTAACCAAACTCAGCCAAAGTGATGATAATTCATGGTATAAACAGAAGATAAAATAAAAGCTAACAAAGATAATAAAAAGAAACTCCTAAAACTAGCAACAACTAACAAAAAAGCAAAAAGCAAGCATATTCCTAATATTCACATATATACAATAACCAATAACAAGCACACATTCCAATTCCCCAACAATGGCGCCAAAAACATGAAAGAGCAAAACCATCGGCTAAGAATTTCTAAGACTAGTTAATCTCAGCAACATAAGTTGGGTATTCATGACTCAAGATTGCCTATTTCTCTTTCCAAGCTAAGAATGCTAAAAATATACTCTAACATCCAACTAAGCATTTTACCAAACACTTGGAAGGCATAAAAGGAAAGCATGTTAAATTACAAGAAATAATAAAATCTACAACTACCCAATTGCAAGAAATTAACAATGACAACTAGGGAATTAACCATAAGAACATCAAACATAAATTGCATTAATAAAAATCCAAATCCAACAATAGTGCATGAACATAAAAATGACATAAAAGGGAAATTAACAAGAGAACTAAGAAGAATAAAGATGTAAGAACAACAAATTATAAACAAAACTATATGAGAACAAGAAATTAAACCTAGATCTAAGAGAAATTAACCTAATTCTAACCTAATTCGAGAGAGAAGAGGGAGCTTCTCTCTCTAGAAACTACCTAAAGCATGATTCCTAACCTAATCTAATTGCTCCCACCTTGATCCCTCTTGAATTCTGCATGAAATAGCCTCAAAAATGAGTTAGATTTGGGCCTGGAAAGCTCAAAAATCATCCCTAGTGTTTTGCCTTTAAGCGAGTCACGTGACCAACATCACGCATGCGCGTCAATGACGCGTGTGCGTCGCTTGATGATTCTCTGGTCACTGATGGGTCGAAATTAGATTTCCACACCTAAACTCACCGGCAAGTGTACCGGGTCACATCACTTAGAGTAAGGTCGATCCCACAGGGATTGATAGATTGAGCAATTTTAGTTAGGTGGTTAATTTAGTTAAGCAAACAGTTGATAATTTGGGTGAAACTTGAATAGAAGAAGCTAAATTTCATGAAAATAAAAGGGAGAGGGAAAATTGATAGAAAAGTAAAGTGTAGAAGAGTAAATTGCATGAAACTTAAAGTGCAAGAAAGTAAAAGAGCTGAATCTTAAAGTGCAAGTAATGTAAATGATTGAAGCTTAGATTGCAAGAAATGTAAATAGCTGAAACTTAAAGTGTAAGAAATGTAAATTACTTGAATAGTAAAGGGATGTGGGAGCTGGGATTTAGAATTTAACAAGAGAATGTGAAGAGAAGTAAATCAGAGAAGTAGAAGATGAAACAAGTTGCAGAAAATCTAAACTGAAAGGTAAAATTTCTTGAAGAACAAATAGAAAGTAAACTTAGCTCAATTGCAAAATCTAAAAGAGAAATTGAAGATCTCAGGGGATCAATGAGGCTAGAAAATAGATCTAGATCTCAATTCCTTCCTTGATCAAACAGAAAACAATTTGCAGAAGAAAGGAAGATGAAAGCAATAAATAAACTTCAGATCCAATTCTCAATTCACTGAATTATGCAGAAGAAGAACAAAGAGGGATTTCAGATCAAGAATTGAAACAGAATTCCTTCAATCTCAATCCAAAATTCAGAAACAGAAAGTAAGAAATGCAGAAATAAAAACTAAGAGAGAGAGAACTTAGATCTCAATCCCAATTCCCACATTCAAAATGAATACTAAAGATGAAAACTAAAATTCAGCAAAAATGTAAAACTGAGCAAAAGGTAAAACTAAAAATTGAAAAGAAGGTCAAAGTCCTCTACAAATCAAACTAACTCCTATTTATACACTTTCTAGTTTTGATCTTCAGACTTTGGAGTGGGCTTTTTCAAATTGGTGAAGAATTTGATCCAAGGTAGTATTTAATTGAAATTGGGCTCAGGGACACCTCCCAGGGAAGCGCTCAGTCATGTAACGCAACGTAGCACTCAATGGTCTTGCTCCTAGCCTTCGAACCAAGCCTCAAGCTAAGATTCATAGTGCTCAGTAAAATGAAGTAACATAGCGCCCTTTGTGTTGGGGTGAAACTCCCACTTCGAGCCTTGGTGAAGCCTTTTTGCTAATTTCCTCATGAAGCATACTAGCGCTCAGTGAACTAAGTTCACGTAGCACCCTTTGTGCGCAAGGTGAGGCTCTCTAGTTCGAGCCTTGGTGAGGCCACCTTTTGCTAATTTCCTTGCTTGTAGCGCTCCTTCATTCCTCCATGTGCTTGGTTCGAATCCTGGCTCCACCTTTCCTTGATATCACGCCTTGATTTCCTTTTTGGGAGGCCACGAAAATGTTAACAAAGTTAACGTAGCCCTATGCTTTTGAGCACTGGTGCCTTGTCAAATTGGCACCTCTTTGGGCACTCCGTTATGTGCACCAACGTAGCGCCATTGCTTCTTGGTTGGTGCTGGTGCTTTAGCACTAAATTAGAGAGCGCTGCGCTCAATTAGTGAGCGCTTGGTCCTTGCCCCATTTGATGCGTGACGCTTTTGTGCCTTGGGTCACGCTTTCCAAAACGTGGCCAAAGGTCTAAAGCGTGCTCTAAGATTCCTTTTTCCATTTTTTCATCATTTCTTCACCTACAAGTAATCAAAACAACCAATCAAAGCATCACCAAATTCACGAAATTTCTAAATCATTCAAAAACCAACTAATTATAGCTTAAACCATGTGATTTTATGCCAAATGAATGATGGTTATTTGAATTGACATAACCATGCAAATCCACTCCAAATCACTTACTTATAATGCAAGAAAGTGCAAAAAACCTAATGAAACAAGTGAAAAATGCTTGAAAAGCTAACATAAGATGACTTGTCATCACAACACCAAACTTAAATCTTGCTTGTCCCCAAGCAAGCACTAAACATAACAGAAAATGAAATGAAACAGAGAAGCACACATGCCCTTATTTAGCAGATAATTGAACTTGATTCATGGGGTTTTATGCAGACAAATGCAGCTCACTTATTACTTTGCTGATAGATAAGAAGTGTTTCCTCAAAGGTTCACTAGAGTTGCTGCTATAATGTCTTACTTTTGATTGATCCCTCTTAGCTTTTTTTTCTATCTTTCCTTTGCTTAGAAAGCTTATTCTTTAATGAAGGCTTGGTGGCAAATGTTGCAGCAGCCTTTTGGCTTAATTTTGCTCAACATTTCTTCACCATAGACACATGGCTCACAATTTCTTCCTAGGAACATTGATGCCCAGCATCTCTTTGGATTACTAAATGCTTTGTAACTTGGTTGCTCTTGATAGTGGACTTTCGGTTGGCAACCCCAGATCAGTTGATCCAAGTGGCCAAGTTTCAAAATACTCCTCAGAACCTACTTGTCCAAGCATATCCTAGTACAAAAATACCACACGCATATGTCCTAGGGTCCAAGCTATTGGTGTCTAGCCTTATTGTTTGTTTCTTTGCCCATTCATGCCTTTTCTTTTTCTTTTTCATTCTTATTTGGCTTCATTCTCAAAGGGTATTCATTGATAACAGACTTTATAGCAGCAAACTAACTCACACTTCAAAGAATATGTTATTATGCAGCTTTTGTTATTTGAGCTAACCATTAAATCAAGCAAATACCACCACTGAATTCTTATTCTAATTTTTACAACATTGGACAATCACCTTTTTTGTTTCAAACATTTTTCTTTTATTTATGCAGAAGGGAAACAGAACAAAATTTAAGCTAATGATTGATAACAAGCACAATGCATATCACTTGTAAGAAAACTACTTAGAAAATGGAAGTGTAAAACATAAAGCATTTGGAGGCATCTCATGTTTCAGATATGCATCTTCCTTATTTAAATTTAAAAAGGAAACATGAAAGAAACTCCACCACGTCCTAGTTGTCATGCTCCTTGCTCCTACTTGACTCTCTTTTCTTCTTCTTCCTCTTCTTGGTTGTATCTTGAGGTTCTTCAACAGGGCACCTTCTATCCCAGATAGGGTCTATAAGACCTGAGAGTTCAGCTTCCTCCAACCCACGCTGCATGTGTGCTGTATGTTTCTTGGTTCTTGCTCTCTGCTGGTCTACTAACTCTTAGCATTACTCAAATGGCTTGATCTGTGGTTTCAATACTGGCATGCTATGGACCAAGTAATCCAACTTTGATTGGGTGTCTATATCATACTCCATTCTATCATAGTGCCTATGCTCTCCAATGGTATGATATATGTTCTTCCACTGATATAAATTTTGAGTATATTCCTCACACTTGGCCTGTCGTAGGGACAATCTGTCATATAACTCTTGAAAATTTGTTGACTGTTCCCTTTTCCCCTCAAGAACTCTAGCTTGAAATTCCCTTTGTTGTTCCAGCATCTGGAGTTGGAAGTTGTCTTTCTTGTCCATCATTTGTTGCTGCCAATGTTGTTGTTGCTTATAATCCTTCAAATACTACTCTTGTTATTGCAAGTATAGCTCTTGTTGCCTTGAATACTGCTCATGTGATCTCATGTTTTGTTGAGATATTTCTTCAATGACTCTTTTCAATTGGCTCATGTCTATAGCACCAGGAGCTTGATCTTCCTCTACTAGTGGTCTTCTTCTTCTTCCTTGGGCTCTTCCTTCCTCTTGGTTGTCATCATCAGTGGCACCCTCCATTAGTCGCCTAGTGATTCATCTTCCTCCTTTCATCTTCTCTGTATCTTCATCTTCAAAGATCACTCCAGCACTGTTGCACAGCCTCAGAATAGTGCTTGGGTGACCAAGCCTACTTGATTTGCTTGTATTCTCCGCTATCTCCTGAATGTTGTATGCTATGAGGTGTGAGAGGTTGATTTCTCCTCCCTTTAAGATGCAATATATCAGGATAGCTCGCTGGATTGTGACTTCTGAGGTATTTCTAGTAGGGAGTATAGACCTCCTCACCATCTCATACCACCCTTTGGCCTCAGGTATAAGATCTATTCTTTTCAAGTGGCTTGGAGCTCCCTCTGAGTCCCTTTCCCAGTCTCTGTCTTCAAAGCACAACCCATGTAGTATCTCATCAGGGTCATTCTCACCCTGTAATCTTTCCTGAAAGCTAAGCTCTCCATAGGTGATTACTCTCAACTGTAGGATCCTCATGACTGATGGTGGACTAAAATCTACCTCAACACCCTTGACATAGCTCTTATAAGGGGGCTGTCTTGGCTTGGCTTCACAGCATTGGCGTAGAATTCTCTTATCGTAACTGCACTGATGTCTGTTAAAAGTTCACACAAAAGTTTCCACCTCCTTTCCGTGGTAATTCTTCTCATGACAGGATACTCTCCATTCCTCAGTCTAAAGCCCATTTTGGAATAACATGCTTTGACTCCATGAGTCTAAGATACCTTGATTCAAGGAATTAAGACTTGAATCTCTTTGTATCATTGGTTGATGGTTCGGCCACCATTGGTTCCTTACCTTTCCTTCTTCTTGAGCTTGAGGAAGCCATGAATTAAGAAAAAAATGGAGAAAAAAGGATGAACTTTGGTTGAGGAATGGTTTTGTTATGGAAGGGATGAAAATTGACGTTGCTGTTGGGTAAGGAAGGCTACTGGAACGTGTTTAAGATGAGGGTGTGGATGAAACAAGGGCTTATACGTGACTAATTTTTGTATGGGAAGGGGTATGTGAGCTAGGAAGTGTCACCACTTATTTATAGTCAAAGCATAAATCTTTGAACAAAACCACAAGTGAGGAAAGCTTTTCGATTAGGCAAATGAAAGGTGAAGATTGAGCAAAATATTGTGAGGAGCCCATAGCATGAATGGTTGCATGCATAGTTGAAGGTTGACAAGGATTGCTCCCCCATTGGATGCATGCGGTTCGGCCTCCAAAGGTTCAAAGCATGCAGATTTTGTTTCCCAAGAGAGCACGCTTCTCTAAGCACATGTGACTCTCTTTTCACCTTGTCATGGCCGTGCATGCTCCATTTTGTCCTCTTCTCAATCTTCTTTGTCCTACAAAATTAAGTCAAAGCAATGGTAAGCATTGGAATAATTTTGGTACAGTGGTGTGGTGATGAATAACAAAAAGGATAATTCTACATGTTCCTTATTTAAATGACCAATCATGCTCCTTAGATTTTGAACAAAGATTTGGTGGACACCAAACTTGTTCTCTGTTAAGGGATCCATGTAACACTTAATGAGTATCTGCCACAATTGGCACATTCATTATAAAGAACATTTTATTTCTTACTATGATACCATAAGCTAAAAAAATATATGAAGCAATGTATGATCCATCTATTCATAAATTTGATCTTATGAACAAAAATGATTTTTCTGAAATTCTCTGCATATGTAAACACCAAACTTAATGTTTGGCTATACACTCCATCAAAATCAGTAAGCATATATCCTAAGAAAGCTTGAGGAGCTATTTTGGAGTGCCTTCAGGCACACCAAACATATAAGTCTAGCATATGCTTCAAGACAATGTATGCGATTATCAAATATACTCATGAGAACTCAAATTCATGCTAGAAGGACCATTGATTATTGAAATTAAAACCAAAGCAAGAATATTAAATCATGGGTTGCCCCCCATGGAGCACTCTTTTATTGTCACTAGCTTGACATTGGACCCTCATTAGGGTGGTTGATGATTGTGATGTCTCAGTTTGTCTCCTCTCACAGTAGGCTTCCTTCCAGTGCCTTGATGTTCAATCTCTGCATGCTCCAGTAAGAGTATCCTGTTGATAGTGTAGTAATCATTAGATTGTTGATTTGTCCCCAACTGCTGGTAAATTAGCTGCACTTTATCTCCCTTTGAGAATTCTTCAGTTGGGACCTTTTTGTTTTTCCACCCTTTTAGAGCCTTTTTCTTGCTTTTCTTCTTTTTTTTTTGTGATCCTTCTGCCTTGACAGTGGGCTGTGTTTTGGAATCTACCTTCTTAGTGGCTAAAACCTCACTTTCTTCTTATTGTCCCTCATCATTCTTTAGAGTCCCATTCTCCTTTTTTCTTGCTTTGCTGCTTGTCTCTTGATCTGGAAGAGAATTAATGAGTGTCTTGTTGGTTTCTTCCTTCCACTACAAGTCTTCTTTGCCAACGTCCATGTATTTTTCCTTTTCATCATTATGCTGTGCTTTTGGAAAGACATTCAGAGTAATGCTTTCATCATGTACCCTTAGGGTCAGCTATCCTTGTTCAACATCTATGATGGCTCTTGCTGTGGCCAAGAAGGGTCTTCCCAAGATAATAGAGTCACTCCCTTCTTCTCATAGATCCAGGATCACAAAGTCTGCTGGGAATATGAATGTCCCTACTTGTACCAGGAGATTTTCAATCACTCCTCTGGGAAATACCACTGATTTGTCCACAAGTTCTAGTAACATTTGTCTGGGCTTTACTTCCTCTATGCATAGCCTTCTCATCATAGAATAGGGAATTAGATTGATGCTTGCTCCTAAGTCACATAGTGCCTTATCAATGGTTAGACTACCAATGGTACAAGGTAGGAAGAAGCTCCCAGGGTCCTTGAGCTTTGGTGGGAGTCCCCTTTGAATCACAGCACTGCATTCTTCAGTGAGCATAATGGTTTTCTTCTCATCCCAACTTCTCTTTTTATTGATAAGCTCTTTCAAGAACTTTGCATATAGAGGCATCTGCTCTAATGCTTCAGCCAGGTGGATATTAATCTCCAACTTCATGAAGACTTCAAGGAATTTGGGGAAGTGCTTATCCTTGATCTCCTTGTTGAACCTTTGAGACTATGGCAAGGGAGGTATGAAAGTCTTCTCCAACTTCTTCTGTCCTTGAGATGGTTCTTCCATCACTTGCTTCCCTTTCCTTGATTCTTGTGACTGCTCATCTTTCTCTTTAGGCTTCTTTTGATCTTGCATGCTTGCTGTCATCTCTTCCTTGTTGTTAGCATTATTTTTCTCAGATGGCTTCTTGTCATTCTCCATAGGCTTCTTGCTGGCTTCGTTGTTATTCACCAAGGTTCTTCCACTCCTCAGTTGGATGGCTTTACATTCTTCTTTAGGATTTGGAATGGTATCACTTGGGAGTGAGCTTGTTGGCCTTTCAATCACTGCTTGCTTGGACAGTTGTCCAATTAGCCTCTCTAAGTTCCTCATTGAGGCTTCATGATTCTTGCTTGTCAGTTCTTGATGTTTCATCATCTTTTCCATTAGTATCTCCAGGTTTGAGATTCTTTGAGTGTCTTGTGGTATTTGTGGTTGGTTATGAGGTGTTGAAGGTAGCTATAGGTGTTTTGGTTCGTGGTTAGGTTATTGGGTGAATAATAGCTGGAATTTGGGTAGTTATTTTGGGGTTTTCTGTATGGATTGTGGTTAGTGTTTTACTGGTTGTGGTTGTTTGTGTTTCTTAAGTTGTTTTGGTTTGAATTCTTCTGCTAGTGTTGTTGGTTTTGAGTGTGGTTATCTCCCCATCTTAGGTTTGGATGGTTCTTCCAAAAGGGGTTGTATGTGTCTCCATGAAATTCATTCTAGCTGGATCCTTGGTTGTGCATGTAGTTCACTTGTTCTTGCTGCTGATCTTCACCATTTTCCTCATTTTGTCCCCACCCAGTTGGTGGTTGATTGGTGACATTCACTGATGCAACTTGTAAGCTATCAATCCTCTTAGTCATATGCTCAAATTGTTGCTGAATTTGATACTACATCACCTTGTTTTTAGCTAGAATAGTGTCCACTCCTTCCAACTCCATTACTCCCTTTCTTTGAGCTGGTTGGCGTTGCCTTTGATGGGCAAAGAAATATTGATTATTTGCTACTATATCTATGAGGTTTTGGGCTTCCTCTGCTGTCTTTATTAATTGCAATGAGCCTCCTGCTGAATGATCTAGTACTTCCTGAGCTTTCAGAGTCAATTCTTCATAGAAATTCTATAGTATGTCCCATTCATTGAACATTTCAGGGGGGCATTTTCTAATCAGGGCCTTGTATCTCTCCCATGCCTCATAAAGAGATTCTGCATCCATCTGTGTGAAGGTTTGCACCTCTGTATTCAATCTGATGATCCTTTGAGGTGGGTAGAACTTGGTTAGGAACTTATTCACTAGATCCTCCCAGCTAGTGATGCTTCCTTGTAGGAAGGCTTCAAGCCATTGAGTAGCCTTATCCCTAAATGAAAATGGAAACAGCAACAATTTGTATATGTCTGGATGCACACCATTGGACTTCACTGTGTCACAAATCCTCAAGAAAGTAGATAAATGTTGATTTAGATCTTCTAGTGGACTTCCTCCAAATGAGCAATTGTTCTGTACCAAAGTGATGAGTTGGGGCTTCAATTCGAAGTTGTTTGCATTGACATTTGCGGTAAGGATGCTACTCCCACAATGCCTTGGATTAGCAAGCGTATATGAAGCTAAAACTCTCATCTGGGGCTGGCCATTGTTGTTGGCCACTCCCACTATTGGATTTGTTGAATTTTCCTCCATTTCTTGAAATTCTTCTTCAAAAATTTCTTCTTTTCCAACAATTCCCTTCCCTCTTGCTTCTCTTCTTAGTCTTCTAAGAGTTCTCTCGTCTTGGTCACAAAAGGTAGGGATCTCTCTCCTTGCCTCTGACATAAAACAGCTAGAAAAACAAACACAGAATCAAAAACAAGAACAATTCACTCTACTGATAGAGTGAAGTTAGTGTTAGCTTAAGCAAAAATTCAAACAGTTAATGTGCTTAGTAAAAATAAAAAGAAAAAGTGCTTAATCTAGACCACCACCTTACTTAATCATTATCAATCTAGATCAATCCCCGGTAACGGCGCCAAAAACTTGATGGGTGGAAATTAGAATTTCACACCTAAACTCACCGGCAAGTGTACCGGATCGCATCAAGTACTAATTACTCACTTAGAGTGAGGTCGATCCCACAGGGATTGATGGATTGAGCAATTTTAGTTAGGTGGTTAGTTTAGTTAAGCAAAAAATTGAGAATTTGGGTGAAACTTGAATAGCAGAAGCTAAATTGCATGAAAATAAAAGGGAGAGGGGAAATTGACAGAAAAGTAAAGTGCAGAAGAGTAAATTGCATGAAACTTAAAGTGCAAGAAAGTAAAAGAGCTAAATCTTAAAGTGCAAGTAATGTAAATGACTGAAGCTTAGATTGAAAGAAATATAAATAGCTGAAACTTAAAGTGCCAGAAATGTAAATTGCTTGAATAGTAAAGGGATGTGGGAGCTGGGATTCAGAATTTAACAAGAGAATGTGAAGAGAAGTAAATCAGAGAAGTAGAAGATGAAACAAGTTGCAGAAAATCTAAACAGAAAGGTAAAATTTCTTGAAGAACAAAATAGAAAATAAACTTAGCTCAATTGCAAAATCTAAAAGAGAAATTGAAAATCTCAGGGGATCAATGAGGCTAGAAAATAGATCTAGATCTCAATTCCTTCCTTGATCAAACAGAAAATAATTTGCAGAAGAAAGGAAGATGAAAGCAATAAATGAACTTCACATCCAATTCTCAATTCACTGAATTATGCAGAAGAAGAACAAAGAGGGATTTCAGATCAAGCATTGAAATAGAATTCCTTCAATCTCAATCCAAAATTCAGAAACAAAAAGTAAGAAATGCAGAAATAAAAACAAAGAGAGAGAGAACTCAGATCTCAATCCTAATTCCCACATTCAAAATGAAAACTAAAGATGAAAACTAAAATTCAGCTAAAATGTAAAATTGAGCAAAAGGTAAAACTAAAAATTGAAAAGAAGGTCAAAGTCCTCTACAAATCAAACTAACTCCTATTTATACACTTTCTATTTTTGATCTTCAGACTTTGAAGTGGGCTTTTTCAAATTGGTGAAGAATTTGATCCAATGTAGTATTTAATTGAAATTGGGCTTAGGGACACCTCCCAGGGAAGCGCTCAGTCATGTAACCCAACGTAGCGCTCAATGGTCTTGCTCCTAGCCTTCGAACCAAGCCTCAAGCTAAGCTTCATAGCACTCAGTAAAATGAAGTAACATAGCGCCCTTTGTGTTGGAGTGAAACTCCCACTTCGAGCCTTGGTGAAGCCTTTTTGCTAGTTTCCTTATGAAGCATACTAGCGCTCAGTGAACTAAGTTCACGTAGCGCCTTTTGAGCGCAAGGTGAGGCTCCCTAGTTCGAGCCTTGGTGAGGCTACCTTTTGTTAATTTTCTTGCTTGTAGCGCTCCTTCATTCCTCCATGTGCTTGGTTCGAATCCTGGCTCCACCTTTCCTTGATATCACGCCTTGATTTCCTTTTGGGGAGGCCACGAAAATGTTAACAAAGTTAACGTAGCGCTATGCTTTTGAGTGCTGCCTTGTCAAATTGGCACCCCTTTGAGCGCTCCGTTATGTGCACCAACATAGCGCCATTGCTTCTTGGTTGGTGCTGGTGCTTTAGCGCTCAATTAGAGAGCGTTGTGCTCAATTAGTGAGCGCTTGGTCGTTGCCCCATTTGATGCGTGATGCTTTTGTGCCTTGGGTCACGCTTTACAAAGCGTGGCCTAAGGTCTAAAGCGTGCTCTAAGATTCCTTTTTCCTTTTTTCATCATTTCTTCACCTACAAGTAATCAAAACAACCAATAAAAGCATCACCAAATTCACGAAATTTCTAAATCATTCAAAAACCAACTAATTATAGCTTAAACCATGCAAATTTATGCCAAATGAATGATGGTTGTTTGAATTGACATAACCATACAAATCCACTCCAAATCACTTACTTATAATGCAAGAAAGTGCATAAAACCTAATGAAATAAGTGAAAAATGCTTGAAAAGCTAGCATAAGATGACATGTCATCAGTCATGCATGCGCGAGGAGACGCGCGTGCGTCGTTGGCAAATTTCGTTCTCAGGCATACGCGTGGGTGACGTGTGCGCGTGGCCTTGAGTTCTCCAAATGCTCATTTCCTCATGAGTTCTCCACTTTGCATGCTTTTCTCTTCATTTCTTCCATCCAATACTTCCCTTATGAATCTAAAATCACTCAACAAACATATCAAGGCATCGAATGGAATTAAGGTGAATTAAATTTAGCTATTTTAAGGCCTAAAAAGCATGTTTTCACACTTAAGCACAAAATTACGGAGAATTACAAAAGCATGCATTTTCATTGAATAAATGTGAGATAAGTTGATAAAATTTCCCAAATTAAGCACAAGATAAACGACAAAATTGGGGTTTATCGGGAGTCCCAACTGGGCATTCAACGCCCAAGAAGAGTAGCGTTGCTGGCGTTGAAAGCTAGCCAGGGAGCAGAGGTTGGGCGTTCAAGGCCCTAAAGGAGGCAGAGGCATGGCGTTGAACGCCAGGAAGGGTGCCCCCAATGGGCGTCCAATGCCCTATAAGGAGCATGTAGCTGGCATTGAATGCCAGCTAAAGAGCAGGAGCTGGGCATTCAACACCCACAAGGGAGGCGAGGAATTCGAATTTCCTAGCCTCTTAGGACCAGTGGGTGCCACAGAATCTTCACTTAACCCACTCTTTTACTTCCACTCTTCCCCACACACTCTTTCCCATAAACCCTCAACCAATCACATTCATATCTCTTCCCAAATCCCATAATAACACCCACCAACCCCAATCCTACTTCAAATTCAAATATTTCCCAATTCTCACCCATTCATTCGAACCCTACCCTATCCTACCCTTATAAATACCCTTTCTTCTAATCCTTCATACACACACCTCATACACAAAAGCCCCCACTTGGTTGAAACACTCTCTCCCTCCATCTCCCCTATTCTCTTCTTCTTCTACTCTTTTTCTCCCCTTTTGTTCATATTTTTCTCGAGAACGAGCAAATCTTTTAAGTTTGGTGTTGGAAAAGCCTTGCTTTTTTCTTTCCATTCAAACTTATGGCACCCAAAGTCGGAAAATCTTCTAGAAAGAGGAAAGAAAAAGCCATAGCTGCCGCCTTCGAACCTTGGGAAAGGGAGAGATTCCTTATTAAGGCTAATCAAGACCACTTCTATGAAGTAGTACCAAAGAAGAGGGTGATTCCTGAAGTCCCCTTTAGACTCAAAAAGAATGAGTACCCGAAGATCCGACAAGAAATCCGAAAGAGAGGTTGGGAATTTCTAACCAGTCCTATCCCGGAAATCGGAATCTTAATGGTGCAAGAGTTCTAATGCCAATGCATGGGTCACTAAACATCATGATACAAGTGTGAACCCAAGCCCCAAAAAATTGGAGCACCATGGTCCGAGGGCAACCCTTGGATTTCAGCTCAGAAAGTGTAAGGTTAACGCTCCATTTGCTAGTAATACAAAGAGACCGACACCCTTACACTAGAAGAGTCAATTTCAATCAGAGGCTGGACTAAGTCCTTTTAGACATTTGTGTGGAAAGAGCTTAGTGGAAGAAGGATTCTCAAGGCAAGCCTGTCCAACTAAGAAGGCTTGACCTCAAGCCTGTAGCTAGAGGATGGTTGAAATTCATCCAACGCTCTATCATCCCTACTAGAAATCGGTTAGAAGTAACCATTGACAAAGCCATCATGATTCATTACATCATGCTTGGGAATGAGATGGAGGTACATGAGGTAATACTTCAAGAACTGTACAAGATGGCTAAGAAGCTTTCCACCTTAGCAAGGTTGGATTTTCCCTACCTTATTTGTCACTTATGCATTTCAACTAGAATTGTCATAGAAGGAGACATCCCCATTGAGGAGGACATGCTCATCACTAAAAGCAGGATGGAGCATGTTAGAGAGTCGGCGCATGAACCATAGCACGAGCATGTAGAGCCACCTCAACAAGAAAATGCATTTTCCTCCCTAAGGCTATTGGGACTAATTGCATATTTCCCTAAGAGAATTGAGCTCCAACGTAGATCAGCTGAGGATGGAACACCAAGAGCACTCCACCATCCTCTATGAAATAAGAGAAGATCGAAGAGCCATGACAGAAGAGCAACAGAGGCAAGGAAGAGACATAGAAGAAATAAAGTGCTCCATTGGATTTTCCAGAGGGAGTGGTAGCCGCCATCACTAAGGGGCCACTGATACCAAGGCATCTTAGGCTAGTTTCACTAGCCTTTATCTTTGTTTTTAATAGGTTTTATGCACTTTCTTGAGTTATAAGTAAGCTATTTGGGTAGAAATTCATGCATACCTAGATTCATCCAACTATGGTTAATTTGATACAATTCATGAGAATTATACTATAATTACTTGTGTGCTAAGAATGATGAGAATTCTCATGACTTTAGCAAGGCTTTGATGCATATATTGGTTGATGACAGGTGAAGGAAGGCATGGAAGGAAGTCGAAGAAGGAGCATAGAAGAGATGAAGAAGAAGCAATGTTGGTGGCCAAGTTAGACAACCAATGTTGCCTCAAACGTTAGAAGGGAGCAGAACAATTCTCTGTATAATGTGCTGATGCTCACGTTTGAGATAACGTTGGCAAGCCAACATTACCCTGATGATCGGATTTTTACTAGTAAAGAATTCACAAATAAATCCTCGTTGCTAGTATAGTTTCTAAACTAACAAAGAATCCTTTCATACAAAAATTTGGTTGTCACTAAAGTAAACCCAATAAAATTAAACCGAGGTATTTAAACCTCGGGTCGTCTCTCAAGGAATTGAAGGGAGGTGTATTTATTATTGGTTATGAGATTGTATCTTTTTGGGTTTTTGAAAGGTTGAACATGGAATGTAAATTGCAAGAAAGTAAATTAATAACTAGAAAAACTCTTGGTAAGGTATGAAAACTAGCTGTCCTATCCTAGTTATCCTTATCAATTGTGATGATAATTGTTCATTGCTCCCACTTAGTTAACCCTTACCGAATAAAGGAAAGTCAAATGGACTAGTCAATTTGATTCCTCAAGTCCTAGTCAACTCCTAAGGAAAGAC
This sequence comes from Arachis ipaensis, assembly GCF_059453495.1. Taxonomy (NCBI): domain Eukaryota; kingdom Viridiplantae; phylum Streptophyta; class Magnoliopsida; order Fabales; family Fabaceae; genus Arachis; species Arachis ipaensis. Next base: position 78,839,398 of record NC_142443.1, read on the forward strand.
TAGCTTTAGAGGGATCTAAATCAAACAGCAACTTCCAATTATCAATCAACAAAGGAGTTTGATAACTCAAGCGTCTCCAATTACTCAACCAAAGCTAAGAATGTAAAAAGCTAAATTAAAATCATAAATATGAAATACCTCAAATTGCATTAAATAAAGAAATCAAATTTAACATGGAGTTCATAAACCAAATTGGGAAAATAAATAAACTAGAATGCTAGATAAATAAAAGTAGAAGAGAAACTAAATTAAAGGAACATTGAACTTGGAATTGAGAAGAAATAAACCTAAAACTAAGAGAAATCCTAAAACCTAGAGAGAGGAGAGAGCCTCTCTCTCTAGAAACTACATCTAAAACCTAAAATTTTGTGAATGAATGTTGTGTCTTGAGTCTCTACTTGTCCCCTAGCTTTAGTCTGTGTTTCTGGGCCGAAAACTGGGTCCAAACTCAGCCTAAAATTTCTGCCAGCGTTTTCTGCGATTTCTGCAGGTAGCGCATGTCACGCGTACGCATCAGCCATGCGTGCGCATCGATTGACAAAAATCCTGGTCACGCGTACGCGTCGCTTGTCTTCTGCGCTAGTCGCGCGTACGCGTCAGGTACGCGCACGCGTCATCGTGCAAACTCCAATTCACGCATACGCGTCAGGTACGCGCACGCGTCGATCCTCGCTGGTTGTCTCCTTTATTTCTTGTGTTCCTTCCATTTTTGCAAGCTTCCTTTCTATCCTCTAAGCCATTCCTGCCCCCATAAAGCTTGAAAACACTTAACGCACAGATCACAGTATCGAATGGTAATGAGAGAGGATTAATAATTAACAATTTTAAGGCCAAAGAAGCATGTTTTCAATCATAGCACAGAATTAAGAAGAAAAATGTAAAACATGCGAATTATATGAATAAATGTGAGTTTAGTGGATAAAATCCACTCAATTAAGTACAAAATGTACCACGAAATAGTGGTGCATCAAATCTCCCCATACTTAAACATTAGCATGTCCTCATGCTAAGCTCAAGGAGATATAAAGAATGAATGGGGGAAAGTAAGACTCATGAGATGCAACCTATATGAATACAACTATATGCTAAGATGTTCATATCTACTTGGTTAAAAGTAAACAAGTTCTTCAAGACAAAAATAGATCAGATTCCACTAATTTAAATCATACAATAAAAGACAAGTAAACTTGTAAGAAGATAGCTCATGAAAGCAGGGCACATAGAATCAAGTATTGAACCCTCACTGGTAGTGTATATGCACTCTAATCTCTCAAGTGTCTAGGGTTAATCACTCTACTCTTCTCTAGTCATGCTTTCTAGACTTAGTTCTTCATCTAACCAATCAACAAAAGTTTTGTATACCAATGCAAATATCATGAGGTCTTTTCAAGGTTGTAATGGGGCTAACGTAAGGGTGAGGATACATGTATGGCCAAGTGAGCTATAATATGAATCTTTGACTAGCCTAAGCTTTCACCTAACATACACACACTCTATGTAATTCCAAAATCATGCCTAGCTACCCATAATTCCCACTTTTGTATCAAACAAGTTTAACACAAATTATCAATTTAAATTAGTGAAATATTATAAAAAGGGTCTTAAAAATAAACTCATTACTTCAACCAAGCAAAACATACATGCGAACATTTATTATCATGCAAACTATCCTATCTAACAAAAGAAAAAAAAATCAACTGTTGGTGTTAAGAGTGAGAAGTTACCTTCGGAAGTCAAGGACTGACCTCCCCACACTTAAGGATTGGCACGGTCCTCCGTGCCGTCAGTAAGGAGCAAGGGAGGGCTGGAAGCATCGCTTCCAGTGTCTGGTTCACCTTGGCTCTCTGTACTACTGGATGAAGGGGAGTCTGGGGTGTCCTTTGGTTCTGGAGGTGTGTGTGTTCCAACTATGAGGTCTTTCAGATAGTTGTATCTGCGCTTGTTACGGCGCTCCATTTGCTCCATTCGCCGGTCTTGCCGGTCGAACCTCTCAAGGATCTTAAGGAACATCTGATGGATGGATGGTGCTTGTGGTGTGGATGATGGTGGAGTAGATGAAGGAGGAGTATCCAAAGATGGGCCTGCAGGCCGGCTCGCAGAGGGAACTGGTGGCCTGATGTACTTCCCATTCGGGACATACTGGTCGGTCCGAGGGATCATGACCTTTGTGTCGCCTGCCCGAGAGGACACACCTGCTGCAGAGACTAAATCTAAGACCAAGGCAGGGAAAGGCAGATTACCCGCTATCTGTACGTGTCCCATGGCTTGCCGGATGTGTCGGGGCAGGTTTAGGGGTTGCTCTGTCAGGATGCATGAGATGAGGACAACCATGTCTGCTGTGAAGGTCGACTCGTGAGTGATCGGAAAGACATGGTGGGACATAATTTGTGCCCACACACGAGCCTCTAGGGTGAGTGACTGGGCTGAGATGCTCTAGGGTTTTGAACAATGCTGCCCGTAGATCCACTTGCTGCCAGGTTGGGCTATAACTCCAAGTACGCTATCCCAGTCGAACTGATATATCTGGCGCTTACGAGATGCTGCTTGATATGCATCCCATCCCTCTGGCCTAGGTGGAAGGTCCAGTGCTCTCTGTATGGCATTTTCGGAGATAGGGACCTGATGCTGACGAACATAGACAGTCTGCAGAGTAGGCGAGTAGAAGTTTGAGTAGAATTCCACTACCCATGATAAGTTGGCCTCTCGCGACTGTCTCCTCAAGAATCCCCATTGTCTCCTCTCAATTCGGGGATCCACAAAATCAACAAAGTGTGTTGGGACAATGAACAGGTGCTCATTGTTGTAGTTCCACTCAGCTAGTATGAGGAACATCTGTTTGCAATAACGGTTAGCAAATCGTGTGGAGTCCCGGGCGGGAAAGGCTTTCTCGGATTTATCAACTTTAATAATCCTCTTCACTCGCTTTGTTGGTGGCTTGACACTAGTAGAGGGAAGCACTTTTGCCAGTGTTCTCTTGGTTCTTCTCCTAGCCGTGGCTTGTCAGTGGCCTTCTCTTTTCCTTTCTTGGTACCCATGCCTAAGGAAGAAGAAAAAAGAAGAATGTGAAATATAGATAACCAAAACCAGAAGGGAGAAAATTCCAAGTGATAATGAATGCCAAAGGAAAGATGTTAGCTCAAATACATGGTAGTTACAACATGTAGGTAAGACATCAATTAAGAGTAATAAGGCAATTGATAATTAAATAGCTGCAAGAGGTGAAAGCATGCAAGGAATAGGCATGAGAAGCATAACTCAAGCATCAAAAATTAAATATGCCAATATAGAGAGTATTTGTATGATGACAATTATGAATGATAATCCCAAGTACATGTGGAGTGCAAGGGTTGTGAAAAAGAGGCATTCAAGTAAAAGAGTAAAACAAAATGGAGTTCAAGATGCCATAAGGGCTTTTTCACAAACACTTGGTGAGCAAGATAGAATAGGAATGAAAATAATATAATCCAAATGTATATGAGAGCCAAATTAAAGTATCAATTGTCAAATCACTCCAGATAATAACCACAAGCTTCAGGATAATAAGGTAATACCCAAATAAAACTCCAATATCAACATAAGAATGCATGAAAAAGAAAAGAAAAAGAAACCATAAATAAGTAAGTTAAAAGAAAGATAGAGAAGAAAGAAACATAAATAAATACAATAATGAAAGAGTAGATGGGAGGAAGAAAAGAACCTTGATGAAGAAGATGAAGAAGGAAAGAATAAAGTAGTAGAAAGTAAGAGAGAATAAGGAAGAAGAAAGAAATAAAGAAGAAGAAATAATTAGGATTGAAAAAAGTTAAGATTAGGGGAGAGGGTGAATTAGAATCAGGCGCTGAGGTGGTTTAAGTGGGCATCGCGTGCAACGCGTACGCGTGCATCACACGTACGCGTGCTTTGCGCAAAGTTCAGGCGACGTGTACGTGCCAGGGACGCGTCCGCATGATGTTGGTTGTGTGAATGGCACGAGGGCAGCCCCGCGCACGCACAACTCTCTGTTCAAATATGCACAAGAGCCAAAGTTGCATATGATGCGTGCGCGTCAGGGACGTGTACGCGTGGATGGCCATGATGGGAAAACGATGTGCACGCGTTAGGGACGCGTATGCGTGGTGGGGCTTGTGCTCCTAGCACCGTTCCAGCCCCATACCATCATAACTTTCTAGCCAAACACCTTTTACACCGATTTTACATGGTCACGCGTGCGCATTAGGGACGCGTACGCGTGATGGGCTGAAATCGCAAACGACGCGTACGCATGAGGAACGCGTACGTGTGGGCTTGCTTGTGCGCAAGGCACGTGTCCAGTATCACTCCAGCCTAACTTTCTGTTCAATTCATTTATTTCATGCAGGCACATATGACGCGTACGCGTCGTAGACGCTCGCGCGTCAACTGCGTTTTTTTTATGCAAAATGCAAAATGCAGAATGCAGATGATCATGCAGAAATTATGAATGAACACTAATAAAAATAAAATAAAATAAAACTAAGAATAAAAATGAAAAATCATACAATGGTGGGTTGTCTCCCACCTAGCACTTTTAGTTAAAGTCCTTAAGTTGGACATTCGGTGAGCTCCTAGTCATGGTGGCTTGTGCTTGAACTCATCAAGGAATCTCCACCAGTGTTTGTAATTCCAATTGCCTCTGGGATCCCATACTAATTGCATAAAGCCTTCAAGCAAGTTAAAGCAAGTGACAAGGCCCCATGAGTGTTGATTGCCAGAATGAATTTCGGGGTCCCAAACCTTGCTTTTGCACCCGTCTTCTTGTTGATCATCATTTTCCCACTTGGGTGGTGAGCAGTCGGAATTCTCACTGAGACATCCAAACAACTTCCTAGACCCATTCAATTGAGACTTATACTAACCATTGCACTTAGATCTTGAACATCCAACCGTAATGAACTTAGGATGGTGTTGCCAACCACTAACCATCTCCCTTTTGCTCTTAAAACCACAGATAGCTCTAAGTTGTCCATCCATTTCAAGCAAACCATATTCAAGTGGGAAGGTACAGTTCAGGGATAAGAATTTTACCCACTTGAATGTTGTGTTGGATGGTAAAGGCTTGGTGGGAGGTAGCTCCAGTGGCAGCCTTGCCAATGTATGCTTCACTATCTTGGGCTCCTCTTTGATGGTTTCCACCTCTTGACAAGCTTCTGCAACAGTAACCTCTTCCTCTAGTTCAATGGGAGAGGGTTCAATTGTAGGTAGAAACTCATTAACTATTGAACTCATCTCATGATCAACCGCTTCCAAATCTTCAACCATGATATACCTTGGAGGTTGTACACCCCCTTCAACATCAAATTCAAACGTCTTGGAAGGAGGCTCTATGACTTGAGTTTCCCGTGGAGGTTCTGCATCTCCTAAGTCCTCAACCACTTCTTCTTCTTCTTCAATAATTTCGGCTTTCTCCACCTGCTCTAATACAAAATCAAACTCCTCTTTGATGTCACCTAGTGTAGAGTTCTCTTCAATGATGGAGCTTTCCACTTGTTCAACCTTCACTAATTCTTTAACTATTCCTTCATCTTCAAGGGTCTCTCCCACCTCTATCTTTTGGGCCTCCTCTTGCTTCTCTTGAAGTATGTGTGCGTAAAACCGATCCATTACGTCCCTAAGACAATCCCTTCTCCCTTGTTCCAGGTCAGTAGTATAATTGGGATCAGTAAAGCTCTTAGATTGATGGATATGGGTATTCTTGCACGGAGGGTGGTGGTGCAGTAAAGCTTGAGGGTTGAATATTGGAGGTAGAAGGTTGGCCCATGCGGGATATAAGATTTTGGAGTTTAGAGGTGAGACCAATAAGAGTAGAGATAAGTGTGGTTTGACACTCTTTTGCCTTTTGGTGAATAACATTAAAGGTATCATTTATGGGAGCTTGGGGTGGATAGGAGGGTTCCTTTGTTGGGAGAAAAGGCTCATAATACGGAGGTAGTTCTTCTTGATAAGGGTATGGAGATGGTGTATATTGAGGTGGTGGTTGTGGTGGATAAGGGTTAGGGACATAAGGAGGTGAATGGTTATAGGTGGCTTGTGAATATGGTGGTTCAAAGTTTTGTTAAGGAGGGGGTCCATCATCTTGGTACACACCCTGGGATGGCTCTTGACCATAGTAATTTGGTGGAGGTTGGTTGTCACGAAAGGGCCACCATAAATATTGTCTTGGGATGAATCGTAGAATGGTCATTGCCCATGGCACTTTGGAGGAGGTTGTTGTTGAAAGGGTTGATCAAATCCTCGTGGCTCCTCCCATCTTTGATTATTCTGACCTTGATGCATGTTTTCATTACAGCATCCACTCCCTGCAACATAATTTGAACTAAACTCATAGCGAAAGGGGTGAGAATTCATAGTAGCAAGTAAAAACAAAAACTAATAAAAATTAATGAAAATAAACTCCTAAAACTAGAAATACTAATAAAGAAACGAAAAAGCAAATATTTACAATAACCAATAATAAGGCACACGTTTGCAATTCCACAGCAACGGCGCCATTTTGATGATCGGATTTTTGCTAGTAAAGAATTCACAAATAAATCCTCGTTTCTAGTATAGTTTCTAAACAAACAAAGAATCCTTTCACAAAAATATTTGGTTGTCACTAAAGCAAACCCAATAAAATTAAACCAAAGTATTTAAACCTCGGGTCGTCTCTCAAGGAATTACAGGGAGGTGTATTTATTATTGGTTATGAGATTGTATCTTTCTGGGTTTTTGAAAGGTTGAACAAGGAATGTAAATTGTAAGAAAGTAAATTAATAACTAGAAAAACTCTTGGCAAGGTATGAAAACTAGACGTCCTATCCTAGTTATCCTTATCAATTGTGATGAGAATTGTTCATTACTCCCACTTAGTTAACCCTTACCAAATAAAGGAAAGCCAAGTGGACTAATCAATTTGATTCCTCAAGTCCTAGTCAAGTCCTAAGGAAAGACTAGCTTTAGAGGGATCCAAATCAACCAGCAACTTCCAATTATCAATCAACAAAGGAGTTTGATAACTCAAGCGTCTCCAATTACTCAACCAAAGCTAAGAATGTAAAAAGCTAAATTAAAATCATAAATATGAAATATCTCAAATTGCATTAAATAAAGAAATCAAATCTAACATGGAGCTCATAAACCAAATTGGGAAAATAAATAAACTAGAATGCTAGAATAAATAAAAGTAAAAGAGAAACTAAATTAAAGGAACATTGAACCTAGAATTGAGAAGAAATAAACCTAAAACTAAGAGAAATCCTAAAACCTAGAGAGAGGAGAGAGCCTCTCTCTCTAGAAACTACATCTAAAACCTAAAATTTTGTGAATGAATGTTGTGTCTTGAGTCTTTGCTTGTCCCCTAGCTTTAGTCTGTGTATTTGGGCTGAAAACTGGGTCCAAACTCAGCCCAAAATTGCCCCCATCATTTTCTGCGATTTCTGCAGGTAGTGCATGTCACGCATATGCATCAGTCATGCGTGCGCGTCGATTGACAAAAATCCTGCTCACGCGTACGTGTCAGTCACGCGTACGCGTCGCTTGTCTTCTGCGCTAGTCACGCGTACGCGTTAGGTACGCGCACGCATCGTCGTGCAAACTGCAATTCACGCGTACGCGTCAGGTACGCGCACGCGTCAATCCTCGCTGGTTGTCTCCTTTATTTCTTGTGTTCCTTATATTTTTGCAAGCTTCCTTTCTATCCTCTAAGCCACTCCTGCCCTATAAAGCCTGAAAACACTTTACGCACAGATCCCGGCATCGAATGGTAATAAGAGAGGATTAATAATTAACAATTTTAAGGCCAAAGAAGCATGTTTTCAATCATAGCACATAATTAAGAAGGAAAATGTAAAACATGCAATTTTATGAATAAGTGTGAGTTTAGTGGATAAAATCCACTCAATTAAGTACAAAATGTACCACAAAATAGTGGCCCCAACGTTGTGATAAAATGTTCAATTCTAGAGCTAAAGATTTTTGGAGCGACGCGTACGCATCTCGTGAAAAAGGAAAATTTCTATATTCGCGCGCAAGTGTGAGTCATGCGTACGCGTCACAAGAGAACGTTGGAGGTCCAACGTTGCCTCAAATACTGCCTCCAACGACTGCGATGCCAAGCCCAGAATTTGGAATTGAAAAACTTGAATCCACGCTTATCCGTCAGTGACGCGTACACGTCGATAGGAAAAAGGGCAATTCACGCGTAAGCGTGGATTGGCCAACGTTGGAAGGAACGTTGCCAGTCCAACGCTGAGGCCAATGCTCTTCTACATGTTTTTAAATATGGAAAATGGGATTTTTGCATCCAAGCGTATGCGTACAGCACGCGCACGTGTGGATGGGAAAACTGGCAATGCAAGTGTAAGCGTGGTGTACACGCACGCGTGAACAAGCAAAATCAGAGACTTCACACGCATGGGTGGTGCACGCGTACGTGTGGATAGAAGAACGTTGGCCCTCCAACGTTGAGTCAAATGCCAATGACAGCAGATTCATTTGGTTTTTTTTGAAAGGCATTTGAGTCAATGTTGGCCCTCAAATATTGACTCCAACTTGAAGCACCAGAACTTGTAATTCAAACAAATCTCTTCTCAACCGCAAGGGAAACCAATTGGAGCCATTTCAACCCAATTTCATTGATGTAGAGAATTATTGCCGGTTTAGAATCAATCAAAACAAGAATCAATTCGTTGGTAGCATAGTCCAAACCAACAATGAATTCTCATAATCAAATGTTAAATTCAAATTGAAATAACCGAGAGTAATTAAACCTCGGGTCGTTCTCCCTAAAAATTGCAATGAAATGCTCAATTGTTGGCTATGAGGGAAGCAAGGAAGTTTGATGATTGCAATTGGCAAGAAATGTAAAATGCAAGGAAGGTAGCTCAACATGCAAGAAATTAAATGAAGGCAAGCAAAGGCAATGAAAATGGAAATTGAAAGCTAATTGTGTGTGAATTAATCCCAATTAGTCAACCCTACATCGAGAATAAGTCAACTAGGCATAATTAATCTCAATCCCTAAGTCCTAAGTCAACACTAGTAGGTCACTTAGAGTCAAGGGAAATCAAATTAATTAAGAACTCTCACACAATGTGGAATAGACATCCACCACTCAAGTTCACCCAAACTACACAATTTCTCAACCAAGAGTGTAAAAAACTAAGTAAAAATCCAACCAAGCATTTTGTCAAACACATGGTGGGCATGTAAAGAAAGTATGGTAAAATGACAAGAAATAATAAATGCTACAACTACTAAGCAAGGGAAATAAAGAAGCAACTCAATAAAGCAATAAATGACATGAAACATAAAATTACATTGAATGTAAATTAAAGTGACAAGAGTGTGCATAAACATAAAAGACAACTAAAATGAGAAATTAACAAGATAAACAAGGAAATTATGACAATAGAACAAAGAAAGGTGGAAGAAACTAGATTAAAACAAAAATTAAAAGTAGCAATTACAAGGAAATTAAACTAAGAAACCCTAGTTCTAGAGAAAAGAGGGAGCTTCTCTCTCTAGAAAATTACATGACTAAAATCTAACCCTAATTGCTCCCCCCCTTCATCCCTCTTTAATTTGGCTTGAAATAGCTTCAGAAATGAGTTGGATTGGGTTTTGGGGGCCCAGAAATCGCCCCAGTGGTTTGCAGTTAATGAGCTCACGTGCTAGGACCTGTGCGGACGCAAAGATGTGTGCATCCGCACACTTGCTGTTTTCTAACCTGTAGAATTTGGGGGGTTTTGTCAATATTTCTCAAACTTATTCACAAGAAATGCATGGTTTTGTGTTCACTTCCTAATATTGCTCCATGATGAAAAACATGCTTATTTTGCCTTAAAATTGCCATACTTTAATCCTCTTCTATTGCCATTCGATGCCGTGATGTATTTGTTGAGTGATTTTAGGAATTATAGGGTAGGAATGGCCTAGAAGAGAGGAAGAAAGCATGCACAAAAGGGAGGAACATGAAGATTGAATTTTGGGAAAATCAGCATTGGCGCGCACGCGAACTCCACGCGCACGCATAGATGAGGACGGCTGGAAGCGGCACGCAAGGATGGACACATCCACGCGGATCAGAGGATTCCTATCGACGCGCACGCGTACTTGCAAGATTCCCATATTGTTAGGATTCCCATTTTATTTTCTTGCTCATGACTTACAACCCCGGAATTCTAACCAATATTGAAGCACATGTTTGCCCATTCCTTGTGAGACGACCTGAGGTTTGAATAATTCGGTTATTTCTATTGGGGTTGAACTTGTGACAACCAAATCCCTCTCTAAATTTGATCATCGAGGATTGTTATTGGTAGAGCTATACTTGCAATGCAACTTTGTCTAGAAAATCTTTACCGACATAGTCCACAAGCTTGCATCTGTCCACTATAGCAAATTGTATATCATTTTGAAGCCCCGGACGTTAGCTTTCCAATGCCGCTAGAACTGCCTCATTTGGACCTCTGTAGCTCAAGTTATGACCAATTTAATACCGAGAGGTCAGGAGGGACAGCTTTCCAAATTCTTCATTTCTTGAATTCTTCCACTTTGTATGCTTTCCTTCCACTTTCTCAAGCCATTCTTGCCTTCAAAATCTTAAATCACTCAAGAAAACATATCAAGGCATCGAATGGGAGAAAAGTGAATTAAAATTGGCAATTTAAGAATGAAAAGCATTTTTTCACAATTAAGCACAATTAGGAAATAATTCATAAAAGCATGCTATTTCAATGGGTAAGTGCAAGAAAAGTCAATGAAATCCACCTAATTAAAGCAAATAAATACCGTGAAATATGGATTCATCACATCCCCATACTTAAACAATAGCATGTCCTCACGCTATGCTAAAGGAGGATAAGAAGGGGAATCAACAATTATTCAATGTAACTAACTATATGCAATCTACCTATATGTATGTAACTATACTATCTAACTATCTATATGTATTTAAATAGTCTAATTAAATCAATTTCCAAGAAAGCATCTATATACAACTGAAGAACTGAAGATTGATGGTTTAGAAGTTATAGTAGACTCTCGTTGCAAGTATAGTTACTAAACCAAGCAATCAACCTTTCTTACAAACGTTTGGTTGTCACAAGTAACAAATCCCTTTAAGATTGATAACCGAGTATTTAAACCTCGGGTCGTCTTCTCAAGGAATTGCAAGGAGGTATGTTCTTATTATTGGTTATGAGTTTGTAAATTGGGGGTTTTGAAAGTAAGGAAGCAGTATGTTGAACTGAAGAAAAATAGTAATAATAAAATAAACTCTTGGCAAGGTATTAAAACTGGAAGTCCTATCCTGGTTATCCTTATCAATTGTAATGAGAATTGGATTTTTCTCCCACCTTGTTAACCTCTAACTATGAAGGTAAGTTAAGTGGATGAATTAATTCTGATTCCTCAAGTCCTAGTCTTTCCTTGGGAAAAGTTAGAGTTATTGGAACCTGAATTAATTCTTGAAGAATTCCAATTTTCAATCAACAATGAGTTTGATAACTCAAGTGTCTCCAATGACTCAACCAAAGCCAAAAGGGAAAAATTCAAATTATTTATATCATAAATAAAAGAGAGAACAATCATAAATCTGAAATACCTCAATTAGCACTAATAAAGATATCACATGTAACATGGAAAAGTTCATAAATCAAATTAGGAAAATAAATAAAAGGAACATTGAACCTGTGATGAAGAAGAAATAATCCTAAATCCTAAAACTAAATCCTAAGAGAGAGGAGAGAACCTCTCTCTCTCTCTAAAAAACTACATCTACTCCTAAAATTGTGAATATGAAAGCTTGATTATGAATGGATGCATTCCCCCACTTTATAGCCTCTAATCTGTGTTTTCTGAGCCGAAAACTGGGTCGAAAACAGCCCAGAATTCGCTGGTTGCGAATTCAAACACGCTGATTTTTTGTCATTGCGACGCGGCCGCGTGGAGCATGCGTTCGCGTCACCTAGCGTCACGGAAAATATAACATATTATATATAAAATCAAAGCCCCGGACGTTAGCTTTCCAACACAACTAGAACCGCGTCGTTTGGACCTCTATAGCTAAAGTTATAGCCGTTTGAGTGCAAAGAGGTCAGGTTGGACAGCTTAGCTATTTCTCCAACTTCTTGTATTCCTTCCACTTTTGCATGCTTCCTTTCCATCCTCTGAGCCATTCCTGTCCTGTAATCTCTGAAATCGCTTAACACACATATCAAGGCATCTAATGGTAATAAGAGAGGATTTAAACATAGGAAACTTAAGGCCAAAGAAGCATGTTTTCAATCAAAGCACATAATTAGGAAGGCAAATGTAAAACCATACAAATAGTATGAGTAAGTAGGTAAAGAGTTGATAAAATCCACTCAATTAAACACAAGATAAACCATAAAATAGTGGTTTATCAACCTCCCCACACTTAAACAATAGCATGTCCTCATGCTAAGCTCAAGAGAAGCTATAAGGGAATGAAGAGGAATGGTAGATTAATATGAAATGCAACCTATCTATATGAATGCAACTAAATGCAAAAATATTTCTACCTACTTGGTCAAAAGTAAATAAGTTCTCCAAGACAAATATAAATCAAATTCCACTAATCTAAATTATACAATAAAAGACAAGTAAACTTGTAAGAAGATAGCTCATGAAAGCAGGGAACATAGAATCAAGCATTGAACCCTCACTGGTAGTGTATATGCACTCTAATCTCTCAAGTGTATAGGGTAATTCACTCTACTCTTCTCTAATCATGCTTTCTAAACCTTGTTCTTCATCTAACTAATCAACAAGTATTTAATGTACCAATGCAAACATCATGAGGTCTTTTCAAGTTTGTAATGGGGCCAAGGTAAGGGTGATGGTATATATATGGCTAAGTGAGCTATAAATTGAATCCTTGACTAACCTAAGCTCTCACCTATATACACACTCTATATATTTTTAAATTCATGCTTAGCTACCCAAAATTTTCACTTTTGTATAATTCTCATACTCATGTACCAAAATTCTGATATTTCTTTACTTTTATCACATGTGCATTGATCTTTTTATTAACTTAGCATTGGAGTAATTTTGTCCCCTTATTTATTTACTTATTTATTGAATATTTTTTTATTTTTTTTTTTCTTTTTTTTTTGTTGAGAAATAAACATAACTTATCAATGCACATGGATTTTCTATTATTTTTCTATTTTGGTTTTTCATGAGTAGGTTCCCAAATTCCCAATATTCAAATAATTAGAAACATGATACATTCCCTTATTAACCCATGTTCCCACAATTTCCCCACACTTAATTGATGCACAATTTCTATCTTAAGCTAACCAAAGATTCACTTGGGATTTTTTAATTTGTTTTTCTGCTTAAGGCTAGTAATGTGGTAAAATACAGAATAAATGGGGATTAAAAGGCTCAAGGTGGCTGACAAGGGTGATTTAAAGGGTAGGCTTATTTGGGATAAGTGATCTAAAATCAAATAATGGCCTCAATCATATGCAAGCATGTAACACATTAAACATTGGACATATAGAATGGAACAAAATAAAGATTACAATCATAGAGAAGTAAACACACAAGAATAAAATATTTATAGTTAAATAATGTAACCATATAAATAAGCTCAAAATCTCACAGGTTGTGTGTTCTTTAGCTTAAAAATCATGTTCCAAATACAACTTCAAACAAGTTTTAACACAAGTTTTGATTTAAATTAGTGGAATACTCTAAAAGGTTTCTTGAAAAAGAAAATATTACTTTCAACCAAGTGGTAAAATATGCACAAAATCAACTACACATGCAATGCAACAATGAACTAATAAAGAAAATAAAACAATGGTGTTTGAAAAGAAGGTAGCTAACCCCTGGAAGTCGGTATCGACCTCCCCACACTTAAAGATTGCACCGTCCTCGGTGCATGCTGAGATGTGCAGGTGGACGGGTTGTTTCAACTGATGCTTTCTTCAAGGATTGTGCAGATGGACTTGTTTGTCTCCCTTTTTAGAATTTTCTCTTTTTCCGTCTTCGGTGGCCAGCCTAAAAGAAGAGAAAAAGAAGAACAGTAACCCAAAAGATTGAAAATAAATAAAATATGGGTATTAATGCCAGATGATAAGGGTCTCATTTACATGGAAGCTTCAACATGTTCGTGAGAAAATAATAGAAGCACATGGCATATCAGTGATACAGAAATTGCAACAAAGGGGAGGAGTGTGGGTAATGAAAATATCAATATAAGTTCATGTCAATGCAAATGAAGTGCAAGTATTATAAAAGATTAGCATTGATTTAAATAATGTTACCCAATCAGAATAAAACAAGTCATAAGCACTAAGATAATACCAGAAAAGATATAACAGTTGAATAAGAACAATTGAACACAAATGGTAAAATAATAAATTTAGAAAAGAAAATAAAAATATACAAAATTAAAATGTAATGAATGAAAGTATGCAAATAAATAAAATAAAATAAAAGATAAGAAGAATGAGAAGGGAAAGAAATAAAGTAAGAAAGAAAGAAGAAAGAAGAAAAGATAGAAGAAATTAGGATTGGGGAAGAAAAGATAAGATAATTGGCTGATCTGGATAAGTTGTGCGGCGCAGGCGACGCGGACGTATGGGTGACGCGGTCGCGTGGTGCGCGATAAGGTCAGGTGACGCGGACGCGTGGGTCACGCGATCGCGTGGCCTGATATGTGCGATTGGCGCGAGTGGAGCCTCGTGATGAGCGGATAATTTATACGCTTTTTGGCATTGTTTTTAGTATGTTTTTAGTAGGATCTAGTTACTTTTAGGGATGTTTTCATTAGTTTTTATGTTAAATTCACATTTCTGGACTTTACTATGAGTTTGTGTGTTTTTCTGTGATTTCAGGTATTTTCTGGCTGAAATTGAGGGACTTGAGCAGAAATCAGATTCAGAGGTTGAAAAAGGACTGCTGATGCTGTTGGATTCTGACCTCCTTGCACTCAAAGTGGATTTTTTGGAGCTACAGAACTCGAAATGGCGCGCTTCCAATTGCGTTGGAAAGTAGACATCCAGGGCTTTCCAGCAATATATAATAGTCCATACTTTGGCCAAGAATAGACGACGTAAACTGGCGTTCAACGCCAGCCTTCTGCCCAAATCTGGCGTCCAGCGCCAGATAAGGATCCAAAACCAGAGTTGAACGCCCAAACTGGCACAGAAACTGGCGTTCAACTCCACAAATAGCCTCTGCACGTGCAACACTTAGGCTCAGCCCAAACACACACCAAGTGGGCCCCGGAAGTGGATTTATTCATCAATTACTTACTCATGTAAACCCTAGTGACTAGTTTATTATAAATAGGACCTCTTACTATTGTATTAGGCATCCTGGATTGTATTTTGATCCTGTGATCACGTTTTGGGGGCTGGCCATCTCGGCCATGCCTGGACCTTCACTTATGTATTTTCATACGGTAGAGTTTCTACACTCCATAGATTAAGGTGTGGAGCTCTGCTGTTCCTCAAAGATTAATGCAAAGTACTACTGTTTTCTATTCAATTCATCTTATTTCTCTTCTAAGATATCCATTCGCACCCAAGAACGTGATGAAGGTGATGATTATGTGTGACGCTCATCATCCTTCTCCCTTATGAACGCGTGCCTGACAAACACTTCTGTTCTACATGAATTAAGCTAGAATGAGTATCTCTTAGATCTCCTAACCAGAATCTTCGTGGCGTAAGCTAGAATGATGGCGGCATTCAAGAGAATCCGGAAGGTCTAAACCTTGTCTGTGGTATTCTGAGTAGGATTCAATGATTGAATGACTGTGACGAGCTTCAAACTCGCGATTGTTGGGCGTTAGTGACAGACGCAAAAGGAGGGTGAATCCTATTCTAGCATGATCGAGAACCGACAGATGAATAGCCGTGCCGTGACAGGGTGCGTGAGCATATTATTCACTGAGAGGAGGGGATGTAGCCACTGACAACGGTGATGCCCTTGCATAAAGCCAGCCATGGAAAGGAGTAAGACTGATTGGATGAAGATAGCAGGAAAGCACAGGTTCAGAGGAACGAAAGTATCTCCATTCGCTTATCTGAAATTCCTACCAATGATTTACATAAGTATCTCTATCCCTATTTTATTATATAATATTCAAAAACACCATTATCACTTTATATCTGCCTGACTGAGATTTAAAAGGTGACCATAGCTTGCTTCATACCAACAATCTCCGTGGGATTCGACCCTTACTCACGTAAGGTATTACTTGGACGACCCAGTGCACTTGCTGGTTAGTTGTATCGAAGTTGTGACAATTATGAATTAAGATCAGAGCACCAAGCTTTGGAGCCATTACCAGGATTTGTTCGAGCCTGGAGATCACAATTTCGTGCACCACCTCGCGTTCACACAACTCTCTGTTCGAAACTCTTTTCGCCAAATTTTTGGGTGACGCGGTCGCGTCGTTGACGCAATCGCATGGATGGCCAAGATTGGAGGGCGACGCGGACGCGTGGGGTACGCGGACGCGTCGTAGGGCTTGTGCGTCTAGCACCATTCCAGCCCCATTCCAGCCCAACTTACTGCCATACACCCCTTTACGTCGATTTTACAGATCACGCGACCGCGTGGGTGACGCGATCGCGTGGGAGGCATGTTTCCCATATGATGCGGATGCGTCAGCGACGCGGTCGCGTGGGGTCAAATTAGGCTAAAGGCGCGCCTCCAGCCACGCTCTCGTGTGACTTTCTATTCGTTTTCTTTCCTTCACATTGCACTGGTGGCGCGGACGTGTCAGCGACGCTGCCGCGTCGCGTGCGTGTTTTTTTTTTTAAATAATGCAGTATGCAGAATTCAATGCTAATATGAATGTTATGCAAAACTCCAGGTTCAATATAATAAAATAAAACTTGAAAACGAATAAAATTAAATAAAGAATGAAAAAGGAACAATCATACCATGGTGGGTTGTCTCCCGCCTAGCACTTTTAGTTAAAGTCCTTAAGTTGGACATTTGGTAAGCTTCCTGTTATGGTGGCTTGTGCTTAAACTCATCCAAGAATCTCCACCAATGTTTGTGATTCCAATGGTCTCCGGGATCCCAAACTAGGCACGTAAAGCCTTTGAGCAGCTTCAAACAGATTCTTAGGCTCCCGGGGTGTTGGATGTCAGAACAGATTCTAGGATCCCAAACCTTGCTATTGCACCCGTCTTCTTGTTGATCATCATGATTCTATACGGGTGGCAAGCAATCTGAATTCTCACTAAAGCGGCCAACCAACTTCCTAGACCCATTCAGTTGAGCTTTACACCAACCTTTGTGTTTAAACTTAAAGCTTCCAACCATAATGAACCTTGCAGGACAATTCTTACCACTGACCATCTTCCTCTTACTCTTAATGCCACAAAGAGTTCTAAGTTGACCATCCGTCTCCAATAGCCCATATTCAAGTGGAATTAGAAAGCTAAGGGATACGAATTTTACCCACTTGAATGTTGTGAAGGATGATGGAAACTTAGGGGGAGGGGTCTCCAATAACTTTGGCAAGGTGATCTCAAGCTCCACTCCCTTGTGCTCTTTGACAACTTCCACCTCTTTGTAAACTTCTTTAATTTCAACCTCTTCCTCTTGGTAGCTTTTCTTCAATTCAATCTCTTCTTTATTGCTTACCGAGGGCATGGGAGGCTGTGGTTCTTCTTCTTTAATCTCCATCTCTTGATCGACCTCTTCCAAGTCCTTAGTCATGATATGCATTGGAGGTTGTACACCCTCCTCAGCATCAATTTCAATTGCCTTGGAAGGAGGTTTTATAACCTGACTTTCCCATGGAGGTTCAGCATCTCCTAAGTCTTCAACCACTTTTTCCTCTGCAACTATTATGGCTTCCTCCACTTGTTCCAATACAAAGCCATGTTTCTCATTGTCCACCGAAGTTTCTAGTGTCTCCTTCATACTTTGCTCTTCTTTTGTTTTTCCACATGTAGCCATGGGAGTTCTTTGAGTGCTCAGATATTGGGAAGCTATTATATTTACTAACTCGCCTAAGGCGGCCGCGAAATTTAGCACACTCTTATTCATCCTTTCTTGCCTTTGAAGAATAACACGAAGTCTGTCATCCATTGGAGGTTGGGGTGGATATGAGGATTCATTGGTTGGGAGAGAGGGTTCATAATAGGAAGGTGGTTTATCTTGATAATGATATGGAGATGGTGAATATTGAGGTGGTGGTTCATGAGAGTAGTTGTGTTGGAAATGTGGTGGTTCTGTGTATGGTTCATTTGGCTCATCAGGTGGTTGGTATGGTGGATACGGGTTAGGGTCATATGGAGGTGATTGGTGGAAAGGGGCTTGTGAGTATGGTGGTCTGATGAGCGGATATTTTATACGCTTTTTGGGGTTAATTTCATATAGCTTTTAGTATGTTTTAGTTAGTTTTTAGTTTATTTTCATTAGTTTTTAGGAAAAATTCATATTTCTGGACTTTACTATGAGTTGTGTGTTTTTCTGTAATTTCAGATATTTTTCTGGCTGAAATTGAAGGAGCTGAGCAAAAATCTGATTCAGGCTGAAAAAGGACTACTGATGCTGTTGGATTCTGACCTCCCTGCACTCAAAGTGGATTTTCTGGAGCTACAGAACTCAAAATGGCATGCTTCCAATTGCGTTGGAAAGTAGACATCCAGGGCTTTCCAGCAATATATAATAGTCCATACTTTGCACAAGGATAGATGACGTAAACTGGCGTTCAACGCCAGTTCTCTGCCCAATTCTGGCGTCTAGTGCCAGAAAAGGATCAAAAGCTGGAGTTGAACGCCCAAACTGGCACAAAAACTGGCGTTCAACTCCACAAATGGCCTCTGCACGTGAATTGCTTAAATCTCAGCCCCAGCACACACCAAGTGGGCCCCATAAGTGGATCTCTATACCATCTGCTATAGTTTACTCATTTTTTGTAAACCTAGGCTACTAGTTTAGTATTTAAACAACTTTTAGAGACTTATTTTGGATCTCATGACATTTTAGATCTGAACTTTGTACTCTTTACGGCATGAGTCTCTAAACTCCATTGTTGGGGGTGAGGAGCTCTGCTGTGTCTCGATAAATTAATGCAAGTATTTCTGTTTTCTATTCAAACACGCTTGTTCCTATCTAAGATGTTCATTCGCGCTTAACTGTGATGAAGGTGATGATCTGTAACACTCATCACCATTCTCAATCCATGAACGTGTGCCTGACAACCACCTCTGTTCTATATCAGATTGAATGAGTATCTCTTAGATCTCTTAATCAGAATCTTCGTGGTATAAGCTAGAATTGATGGCGGCATTCATGAGAATCCGGAAAGTCTAAACCTTGTCTGTGGTATTCCGAGTAGGATTCAAGGACTGAATGACTGTGACGAGCTTCAAACTCCTGAAGGCTGGGAGTTAGTGACAAACGCAAAGGAATCAAGGGATTCTATTCCAACCAGATCGAGAACCAACCGGTGATTAGCCGTGCTGTGACAGAGCGCGTGAGCGTAGTTTTCACTGGAAGGATGGAAGATAGCCATTGACAATGGTGATCCACCAACACACAGCTTGCCATAGGAGGACGTGCGTGCATGAACAAGAAGACAGAGGAAAGCAGAGATTCAGAAGACAAAGCATCTCCAAAACTCCAACATATTCTCCATTACTGCATAACAAGTAACCTTTAATCCATGCTCTCTTGTTTATTTGCAATTCAACTGATAAATATAATTGACTTCCTGACTAAGATTTACAAGATAACCATAGATTGCTTCAAACCAACAATCTCCGTGGGATTCGACCCTTACTCACGTGAGGTATTACTTGGACGACCCAGTGCACTTGCTGGTCAGTGGTACGAGTTGTGAAAAGTGTGATTCACAATTTGTGTACCAAGTTTTTGGCGCCGTTGCCGGGGATTGTTCGTGTTTGAACAACTGACGGTTTATTTTGTTTCTTAGATTAGGAAAATTTTTCTTTTTGGTTTAGAGTCTCTTATTGTTGTCGTGTTAAAATTTTAGAATCCTTATTTTCCTTTTCTTAAAATCTTTTTCAAAAAAAAAATTAATAATAATAAAAATACTTTTTCAAAACAAGTGTTACATTCATAACTCATTTGGCTAGAGCGTTAGTCTGTGTTCTTGGTAATTGGGTTAGAATCTTTTATATTCTTTTCAAAATCTTCTTTTTCATAAATAATAATTTCTCTATTAAATTTTGTGCCAAACTTTAAGTTTGGTGTTTTCTTGTTGATTTTTCTTAAATTTTTTGAAAATTTATTTTGGTTTTCCAAAAAATTTTAAGTTTGGTGTTCTTCCTTCATGTTCTTGTATTCTTGTGAGTCTTCAAAGTGTTCTTGAGTTTTTCTTGTGTCTTGATCTTAAAATTTTTAAGTTTGGTGTTCCTTGGTATTTTCCCTCCAAAATTTTCGAAAATAAGGAGCATTAGATCTAAAAATTTTAAGTCTTGTGCTATCTTATTATTTTTCTCTTTCCTCTTAAAAATAAAAAATATATTTTCTCTCTATTTAAAAAAAAAAAAAACAAATTTTCAAAATATATTTTTAAAATTCAGATTTTTATTTCAAAATTTAAAATTTTTTTTTAAAATCATCATATCCTTTTCAAAACTTCCTAACCACTTTCTCTCTCCTCAGTTTTTCGAAAATCTTCACTCAATTTTTATTTATTTTATTTTAATTCATTTCATTTTCGAAATAACTAAATAAATAAATAAATAAATAAAAATATTTTTTATTTTACATCATCTCCCTTTCTCCATCATGGATCTAAGTGGAAATGAACAGTCCAGGAGGACTCTGGGGTCATATTCTAACTCCTCTACTGCTTCATATGGGAGTAGCATCTGCATACCCTCCATTGGAGTCAGTAGCTTTGAGTTGAATCCTCAGCTCATTATCATGGTGCAGCAAAATTGCCAGTATTCCGGTCTTCCACAGGAAGAACCTACAGAGTTTCTGGCACAATTTTTACAAATTACTGACACAGTACATGATAAAGAAATAGATCAGGATGTCTACAGACTATTACTGTTTTCATTTGCTGTAAAAGATCAAGCTAAGAGGTGGTTGAATAACCAACCTAAGGCCAGCATAAGGACATGGAAACAGCTGACAGAAAAATTCCTGAATCAATATTTCCCTCCAAAAAGGATGACACAGCTAAGGCTGGACATCCAAGGCTTTAAACAAGGAGATAATGAATCTCTTTATGATGCCTGGGAGAGATACAGAGAGATGCTACGAAAATTCCCCTCTGAAATGTTTTCAGAGTGGGTTCAGTTAGACATCTTCTACTATGGGCTTGCAGAAGGAGCTCAGATGTCTCTAGATTACTCAGCTGGTGGATCTGTCCACATGAGAAAGACAATTGAAGAGGCTCAAGAGCTCATTGATACAGTTGCCAGGAATCAGCATCTGTACTTAAGTAGCAACCCTTCCATGAATGAAGAGGTTAAAACAGTAACTGCTGAACTCAGTCCTGTAAAACAAGCTGCTAAATTCAATCAGCAATTGGACTTTCTAACAAAGCAGCTAGCCGAATTTAAAGACAGGTTACAAGAGACAAGGATGGCTAATATACATATGGACGAACAGTTTAAGCAAACAAAGCAGCAGCTGTCAAGGCAAATAGCAGAAGAATGCCAAGCAGTTCAACTAAGAAGTGGGAAAACATTAAATACCCCACCTCAAGGCAGAAAAAAGTTAAGAAATGAGCAAACCACCCAAAATTCACCTGAGGATAGTAAGAGCCCAGGGAAAAATAACTCTGGCACTAAAACGCCAGAAAATTGGTGGAAGGCTGGCGTTGAACGCCGAGACCATGCCCAAAACTGGCGTTCAACGCCAGAAACAAGGCAAAACTGGCGTTCAACGCCAGAAATGGGCAAGGATCTAGCGTTGAACACCCAACATGGGCAGGATCTGGCACTGAACACCCAAAATGGGCACAATTCTGGCGTTCAGACGCCAGGAACAGACAAGGAGTTGGCATCTAACGTCACTCCAGTTTCTAACTCTGGCACTCAATTGCCAGTGAGGGATCAGACACACACAAATGCTGATAACAACCCCTCTAAAAAGGCTTCTTCAACCACTTCTGTAGGCAGTAAATCTACAGCAACTAAGGTTGAAGAATATAAAGCCAAGATACCTTATCCTCAAAAACTTCAGAAAGAGGAGCAAGATAAGCAATTTGCTCGCTTTACAGATTATCTCAGGACTCTTGAAATAAAGATTCCATTTGCAGAAGCACTTGAGCAAATACCTTCTTATGCCAAGTTCATGAAAGAGATCTTGAGTCATAAAAAGGATTGGAGAGAAACAGAAAGAGTTCTCCTCACTGAAGAATGCAGTGCAGTCATTCTGAAGAGCTTTCCTGAAAAGCTTAAAAACCCTAGGAGTTTTCTGATACCATGCATATTAGAAGGTAATTGCACCAAGACAGCTTTATGCGATCTTGGGGCAAGCATCAACCTAATACCTGCATCCACTATCAGAAAGCTTGGCTTAACTGAAGAAGTTAAACCAACCCGGATATGTCTCCAACTTGCTGATGGTTCCACTAAATACCCATCAGGCATGATTGAATACATGATTGTCAGAGTTGGGCCATTCGCCTTTCCCACTGACTTTGTTGTGCTGGAAATGGAGGAGCACAAGAGTGCTACTCTCATTCTAGGAAGACCCTTCCTAGCAACTGGACGATCCCTCATTGATGTCCAACAGGGGGAAATAACCCTGAGAGTCAATGATGATGAATTCAAGTTGAACGCTGTCAAAGCCATGCAGCATCCAGACATATCAAAAGACTGCATGAAAGTTGATCTTATTAACTCTTTGGTAGAAGAGATCAACATGGCTGAGAGTCTTGAATCAGAGTTGGAAAACATCTTTAAAGATGTTCAGCCTGATTTAGAGGATTTAGAGGACATGAAAGAGCCTCTGAAATTTCTTCTGGAAGAGAAAAAACCTCCTAAACCCGAGCTCAAGCCATTACCACCATCCTTGAAATATGCGTTTCTGGGAGAAGGTGACACTTTTCAAGTGATCATAAGCTCTGCTTTAAATTCACAGGAAGAGGAGGCACTTATTCAAGTGCTAAGGACACACAAGACAGCTCTTGGGTGGTCCATAGGTGACCTTAAGGGCATAAGCCCAGCTAGATGCATGCACAAAATCTTATTGGAGGATAATGCCAAACCAGTGGTTCAACCACAGAGGCGGCTAAATCCAGCCATGAAAGAAGTGGTGCAGAAAGAGGTCACCAAATTACTAGAGGCTGGGATTATTTATCCTATTTCTGATAGCCCCTGGGTGAGCCCTGTCCAAGTCGTCCCAAAAAAGGGAGGCACGATAGTGATTCATAATGAAAAAAATGAACTGGTTCCTACAAGAACAGTTACAGGGTGGCGCATGTGTATTGACTACAGAAGGCTCAATACAGCCACCAGAAAGGATCATTTTCCTTTACCATTCATAGACCAGATGCTAGAAAGACTAGCAGGTCATGATTATTACTGCTTTTTGGATGGCTACTCAGGCTATAACCAGATCGCAGTAAATCCCCAGGATCAAGAGAAAACAGCATTCACATGTCCATTTGGAGTGTTTGCTTATAGAAGGATGCCATTTGGGCTATGTAATGCGCCTGCAACCTTCCAGAGATGCATGCTCTCTATTTTCTCTGATATGGTGGAAAATTTTCTGGAAGTCTTCATGGATGACTTCTCAGTATATGGAGACTCATTCAGCTCCTGTCTTGATCACCTAAAACTTGTTCTGAAAAGATGCCAAGAGACCAACCTAGTTTTAAACTGGAAAAAATGTCACTTCATGGTGACTGAGGGGATTGTCCTTGGGCATAAAATCTCAAACAAGGGAATAGAGGTAGATCAAGCAAAAATAGAGGTAATTGAAAAATTACCACCACCCGCCAATGTTAAGGCAATCAGAAGCTTTCTGGGGCATGCAGGATTCTATAGGAGGTTTATAAAGGATTTTTCAAAAATCACAAAACCTCTAAGCAATCTGCTAGCTGCTGACACGCCATTTGTGTTTGACACAGAGTGCCTGCAGGCATTTGAAACGCTGAAAGCTAAGCTGGTCACAGCACCAGTTATTTCTGCACCAGACTGGACGTTACCATTTGAGCTAATGTGTGATGCCAGTGATCACGCCATTGGTGCAGTATTGGGATAGAGGCATGATAAGCTTCTGCATGTCATTTATTACGCCAGTCGTGTTCTAAATGATGCCCAAAAAAATTACACAACCACAGAAAAAGAATTACTTGCAGTGGTTTACGCCATTGACAAGTTTAGATCATACTTAGTAGGATCAAAAGTGATTGTGTATACTGATCATGCTGCTCTTAAGTAGCTACTCACAAAGCAGGATTCAAAACCCAGGCTCATCAGATGGGTGTTGCTTCTGCAAGAGTTTGATATAGAAATAAGAGACAGAAAAGGGACAGAGAACCAAGTGGCTGATCATCTGTCCCGGATAGAGCCAGTAGAAGGGACGTCCCTCCCCTCTCTTGAGATCTCTGAGACGTTTCCGGATGAGCATTTATTTGCCATTCAGGAAGCACCATGGTTTGCCGATATTGCAAACTATAAAGCTGCAAGGTTCATACCCAAGGAGTACAACAGGATACAAAAGAAGAAATTAATTACTGATACAAAGTACTACTTGTGGGATGAACCCTATCTCTTTAAGAGATGTGCAGACGGAATAATCCGTAGGTGTGTGCCTAGAGAAGAAGCACAGAGGATCCTATGGTACTGCCATGGATCACAATATGGAGGCCATTTCGGAGGTGAGCGAACAGCCACCAAGGTCCTCCAATGTGGCTTCTATTGGCTCACACTCTATAAAGATTCCCGAGAGTTTGTACGTAACTGTGACAGTTGCCAAAGAGCTGGTAATCTGCCTCATGGTTACGCCATGCCTCAACAAGGAATCTTGGAAATTGAGTTGTTTGACGTATGGGGAATTGACTTCATGGGACCTTTCCCACCATCATACTCAAACACTTATATTCTGGTGGCAGTTGACTATGTATCAAAATGGGTTGAGGCTATTGCCACACCCACCAATGATACTAAAACAGTGCTGAAGTTCCTCCAGAAACATATCTTTAGCAGGTTTGGTGTTCCTAGAGTACTAATCAGTGATGGGAGCACTCACTTCTGCAATAAACTGCTTTACTCTGCCATGGTTCGGTATGGAATTCGCCACAAGGTGGCCACTCCATATCATCCACAAACCAATGGGCAAGCTGAAGTCTCTAATAGAGAATTAAAGAGAATCCTGGAACGGACAGTAAATACCCGTAGAAAGGATTGGGCACGAAGCTTGGATGATGCTCTGTGGGCTTACAGAACAGCATTCAAGACCCCTATAGGGACCTTTCCATACCAACTCGTGTATGGTAAGGCATGTCACCTGCCCGTGGAACTGGAACATAAGGCCTACTGGGCAACTAGATTCCTAAACTTTGATGCCAAATTAGCAGGAGAAAAAAGATTGCTCCAGCTAAATGAGCTAGAGGAGTTTAGATTCACAGCTTTCGAAAATGCCAAGCTTTATAAAGAGAAATAAAAAAAGTGGCATGACAGAAAGCTGTCATCTAGAATCTTTGAACCAGGACAGAAGGTTCTGCGGTTCAACTCTAGACTCAGGCTATTCCCCGGGAAATTGAAATCCCGGTGGAGGGGACCATACGTGATTACAAGCGTATCACCATATGGTTATGTAGAGCTTCAAGATATTGACTCTGACAAGAAGTTCATTGTTAATGGACAGAGAATCAAGCACTATCTTGAAGGCAATGTTGAGCAAGAGTGCTCAAGGTTGAAGCTAGATTAAAAGCTCAGCAAGGTCCAGCTAAGGACATTAAAGAAGCGCTTGTTGGGAGGCAATCCAACTTTTATTTACTTTCATGGTTTTTCATGTTTTATTAGGTTCATGATCATGTGGAGTCACAAAATAAATATTAAAAATTGAAAATGGAATAAAAAACAGTAGAAGAAAAATCACACCCTGGAGGAAGCACCTGTCTGGCGTTCAACGCCAGAACAGAACATGGTTCTGGCGCTGAACGCCCAAAATGGGCAACATCCTGGCGCTGAACGCCCAGAACAAGCATGGTTCTGGCGTTCAACGCCAGAAATGGCTAGTAAATGGGCGTTGAACGCCCAAAATGGGCACCAACTTGGCGCTGAACGCCCAGAGTTGTGTGCAAGGGCATTTTGCATGCCTAAATTGGTGCAGGGATGTAAATGCCTTGACACCTCAAGATCTGTGGACCTCACAGGATCATTTCAAGATCTGTGGACCCCACAGGATCTCCACCTTCCCTCCTCATAATCCTAATTTTTTTTCCACATCTTCTTCTTCATCTATTCCTTCTACTTTTGCTCGAGGGCGAGCAACATTCTAAGTTTGGTGTGGTAAAACAATTATGTGAAGGATCTATAGCTCAGTGGTAGAACATGTGGCTGCAAATCAAGAGATCCCTGAGATACCTTAGGGGATGCTCTTCCCTCCACATAATTATTGGAAGAAACTGAGGATAGAAATACCAAAAATCACTAGGAATCAAGCCACAAAGGCAAGGAAGAGACATAAAAGCCTCAAGAAGAAAATGCCATCATCACTAAGGTGGACTCGTCCCTTGTTCTTACTTTCTCTGTTTTTCGTTTTCTCTATGTTAAGTGCTTATCTATGTTTGTGTCTTCATTACATGATCATTAGTAGTAATTAGTGTTTATTTTGATTTTATCCCCAATTAAGTTATAGTCTATTTTTCTCATCATCAGCAAACATGAATAAAATAGTAGATCTTTTGAATAAGAGGCAATAAAATTTCGAGTTTTTAATAAGAAAAATTCTAATTAGTAACATGTGGTGGCAATGTTTTCTGTGTTCTGAATGAATGCTTGAACAGTGCATATGTCTTTTGAATTTGTTGTTTAAGACTGTTAAATATGTTGGCTCTTGAAAGAATGATGAACATGAGACATGTTATTGATAATCTGAAAAATCATAAAAATGATTCTTGAAGCAAGAAAAAGCAGCAAAGAACAAAGCTTGCAGAAAAAAAAAATATATATATATATATATAATAAAATAGGCAAAAAAAATAGAAAGAAAAAGAAAAAGCAAGCAGAAAAAGCCAAAAGCTCTTAAAACCAAGAGGCAAGAGCAAAAAGCCAATAACCCTTAAAACCAAAAGGTAAGGGCAAATAAAAAGGATCCCAAGGCTTTGAGCATCAGTGGATAGGAGGGCCTAAAGGAATAAAATCCTGGTCTAAGCGGCTAAACCAAGCTGTCCCTAACCATGTGCCTGTGGCGTGTAGGTGTCAAGTGAGAACTTGAGACTGAGCGGTTAAAGTCAAGGTCCAAAGCAAAAAGAAGAGTGTGCTTAAGAACCCTGGACACCTCTAATTGGGGGCTTTAGCAAAGCTGAGCCACAATCTGAAAAGGTTCACCCAATTATGTGTCTATGGCATTTATGTATCCGGTGGTAATACTGGAAAACAAAGTGCTTAGGGCCACGGCCAAGACTCATAAAATAGCTGTGTTCAAGAATCATCACACTGAAATAGGAGAATCAATAACACTATCTGAATTCTAAGTTCCTATAGATGCCAATCACTCTGAGCTTCAATGGATAAAGTGAGATGCCAAAACTGTTCAGAAGCAAAAAGCTACTAGTCCCGCTCATCTAATTAGAATCTGAGCTTCACTCAAAAACTCTGAAATATTATTGCTTCTCAACCTATTAGTCTCCTATTTTATTTGTCTAGTTGCTTGAGAACAAGCAACAGTTTAAGTTTGGTGTTGTGATGAGCGGATATTTTATACGCTTTTTGGGGTTAATTTCATATAGCTTTTAGTATGTTTTAGTTAGTTTTTAGTTTATTTTCATTAGTTTTTAGGAAAAATTCATATTTCTGGACTTTACTATGAGTTGTGTGTTTTTCTGTAATTTCAGGTATTTTTTTGGCTAAAATTGAAGGAGCTGAGCAAAAATCTGATTCAGGCTGAAAAAGGACTGCTGATGCTGTTGGATTCTGACCTCCCTGCACGCAAAGTGGATTTTCTGGAGCTACAGAACTCGAAATGGCATGCTTCTAATTGCGTTGGAAAGTAGACATCCAGGGCTTTCCAGCAATATATAATAGTCCATACTTTGCACAAGGATAGACGACGTAAACTGGCGTTCAACGCCAGTTCTCTGCCCAATTCTGGCGTCCAGCGCCAGAAAAAGATCAAAAGCTGGAGTTGAACGCCCAAACTGGCACAAAAACTGGCGTTCAACTCCACAAATGGCCTCTGCACGTGAATTGCTTAAATCTCAGCCCCAGCACACACCAAGTGGGCCCCAGAAGTGGATCTCTATACCATCTGCTATAGTTTACTCATTTTTTGTAAACCTAGGCTACTAGTTTAGTATTTAAACAACTTTTAGAGACTTATTTTGGATCTCATGACATTTTAGATCTAAACTTTGTACTCTTTGACGGCATGAGTCTCTAAACTCCATTGTTGGGGGTGAGGAGCTCTGCTGTGTCTCGATGAATTAATGCAAGTATTTCTGTTTTCTATTCAAACACGCTTGTTCCTATCTAAGATGTTCATTCGCGCTTAACTGTGATGAAGGTGATGATCCGTGACACTCATCACCATTCTCAATCCATGAACGTGTGCCTGACAACCACCTCCGTTCTATATCAGATTGAATGAGTATCTCTTAGATCTCTTAATCAGAATCTTCGTGGTATAAGCTAGAATTGATGGTGGCATTCATGAGAATCCGGAAAGTCTAAACCTTGTCTGTGGTATTCCGAGTAGGATTCAAGGACTGAATGACTGTGACGAGCTTCAAACTCCTGAAGGCTGGGCGTTAGTGACAAACGCAAAGGAATCAAGGGATTCTATTCTAATCGGATCGAGAACCAACCGGTGATTAGCCGTGCTGTGACAGAGCGCGTGAGCGTAGTTTTCACTGGAAGGATGGAAGGTAGCCATTGACAACGGTGATCCACCAACACACAGCTTGCCATAGGAGGACGTGCGTGCGTGAACAAGAAGACAGAGGAAAGCAGAGATTCAGAAGACAAAGCATCTCCAAAACTCCAACATATTCTCCATTACTGCATAACAAGTAACCTTTAATCCATGCTCTCTTGTTTATTTGCAATTCAACTGATAAATATAATTGACTTCCTGACTAAGATTTACAAGATAACCATAGATTGCTTCAAACCAACAATCTCCATGGGATTTGACCCTTACTCACGTGAGGTATTACTTGGACGACCCAGTGCACTTGCTGGTCAGTGGTACGAGTTGTGAAAAGTGTGATTCACAATTTGTGCACCATGGTCCAAAGTCATGTTGAGGAAAGGTTTCATAGGCATATGGTGGTGGTTGTTGATAGTCCATTGGAGGTGGTTGTTGCCATGAGGGTTTATCAAATCCTTGTGGCTCCTCCCATCTTTGATTGTTCCAACCTTGATGTCTGTTCTCATTGTAATTTTTTCTTCCTGCAACATAATTGTAACCAGACTCATAGCCAAAGGGGTGAGAGTTCATAGTAGCAAATAAAAATTAAAAACAAAAATAAAAAACAAATTTAAATTAAAAGGTTATTTAAATTTTGAATTTGAAAATTAAATTTTGAAATTTGAAAATTAAATTTTTGAAATTTGAAATTTGAATTTAATTTTTTTTAAATTTTGAATTTTGAAAATTGAAATTTGAAATTTGAAATTTGAGTTTTAAATTTTGAAATTTTTGAATTTAATGAGAAAAGAGAAAAATAATAAAATAACATCAAACTTAAAATTTTTGGATCAAAACAAAGAAAACAACTAAGAACAACTTGAAGGTCAAGATGAACACGAAGAACAATTTGAAGATCAAGATGAACATGAAGAACAAATTTTTGAAAAAATTTTTTTAATAACTAAATAAAAACCAATAACCTCTTAATTTATGAAAAAGAAAAAAAAATAAAAACAAAAATAAAAACAAATAAATAAGTAAAAAGCAAATATTTACAATAACCAATAATAAGGCACACGTTTGCAATTCCCCGGCAACGGCGCCATTTTGAAGAACTGAAGATTGATGGTTTAGAAGTTATAGTAAACTCTCGTTGCAAGTATAGTTACTAAACCAAGCAATCAACCTTTCTTACAAACGTTTGGTTGTCATAAGTAACAAACCCCTTTAAAATTGATAACCGAGTATTTAAACCTCGGGTCGTCTTCTTAAGGAATTGCAGGGAGGTATGTTCTTATTATTGGTTATGAGTTTGTAAATTGGGGGTTTTGAAAGTAAGGAAGCAGTATGTTGAACAATAAGAAAAATAGTAATAATAAAATAAACTCTTGGCAAGGTATTAAAACTGGAAGTCCTATCTTGGTTATCCTTATCAATTGTAATGAGAATTAGATTTTTCTCCCACCTTGTTAACCTCTAACTATGAAGGTAAGTTAAGTGGATGAATTAATTCTGATTCCTCAAGTCCTAGTCTTTCCTTGGGAAAAGTTAGAGTTATTGGAACCCGAATTAATTCTTGAAGAATTCCAATTTTCAATCAACAATGAGTTTGATAACTCAAGTGTCTCCAATGACTCAACCAAAGCCAAAAGGGAAAAATTCAAATTATTTATATCATAAATAAAAGAGAGAACAATCATAAATCTGAAATTCCTCAATTAGAACTAATAAAGATATCACATGTAACATGGAAAAGTTCATAAATCAAATTAGGAAAATAAATAAAAGGAACATTGAACCTGTGATGAAGAAGAAATAATCCTAAATCCTAAAACTAAATCCTAAGAGAGAGGAGAGAACCTCTCTCTCTCTCTAAAAAACTACATGTACTCCTAAAATTGTGAATGTGAGAGCTTGATTATGAATGGATGCATTACCCCACTTTATAGTCTCTAATCTGTGTTTTCTGGGTCGAAAACTGGGTCGAAAACAGCCCATAATTCGCTGGTTGCAAATTCAAACACGCTGATTTTTCGTCACTGTGACGCGGCGGCGTGGAGCATGCGTTCGCGTTGCCTATCGTTAGGGAAACTATTGTATATTATATATCAAATCGAAGCCCTAGACGTTAACTTTTCAACGCAACTGGAACCGCGTCGTTTGGACCTTTGTAGCTAAAGTTATAGCCGTTTGAGTGCGAAGAGGTCAAGCTGGACAGCTTAGCTATTTCTCCAACTTCTTGTATTCCTTCCACTTTTGCATGCTTCCTTTTCATTCTCTGAGCCATTCCTGCCCTGTAATCTCTGAAATCACTTAACACACATATCAAGGCATCTAATGGTAATAAGAGAGGATTTAAACATAGGGAACTTAAGGCCAAAGAAGCATGTTTTCAATCAAAGCATATAATTAGGAAGGCAAATGTAAAACCATGCAAATAGTATGAATAAGTGGGTAAAGAGTTGATAAAATCCACTCAATTAAACACAAGATAAACCATAAAATAGTAGTTTATCAACAACCAAGGACTAAAGCAATTATAACCAAATCCTATTCACAATTGGATTGAGTCATATAAAAGAATTTAACCAAACTTGCAAGATAAGCAATAATCATAGGTGGAATTATGAAATTGAGTGATTGAACCCTCACCAGATATGTGTATGCACTCTAGTCACTCAAGTGTTTAGGGTCAATCCACTAAATTCTCCTCTAATCATGCTTTCTAAAGTTTGTTTTTCATCTAACCAATCAACAAATACTTAATGTACATATGCAAATATCATGAGGTCTTTTTAAGGTTGTGTAATAAGGCTAAGGTGAAAGGTAAGGATGTATATATGGCTAGGTGAGCTTGCCTTTGAATCTTTGATTAGCCTAAATTATCACCTAACACACACAACCTATAAACTTCTAATATCAAGCCTAGCTACCCATAATCTCACTTTTACATATACACACACTCATGCATTAAATGCAATTCATCACATATGCATTGATTTTTATTGAATTTCATATTGGGGTAATTTTGTCCCCTTTTCAGTATTTCTCTTTTTTTTTCTTCTCTTTTTTTTGAAACATAGTATATATATAACAACACATCAATGCATATAGTTTCTATAGTATTACATGAGTATGCCCCCCCAAAATTTCCTAGTATTTCTCAACAAGCATAAAACACATTTTCATCAACCCAAGTTCCCACATTTTTTTCACACTTAAACACTACACACTCTCACTAACTTAAGCTATTCAAAGATTCAAAATAGGGACATTCATTATTTTTCCGCTTATAGCTAGTGGTGTGCTCAATCAAGAATAAAAGGGAATTAAAAGGCTCAAAGTGGTAAGCAAAGGTAAATAAAATGGTAGGCTTTTTGGGTTAAGTGAGTTATAAAGGAATAATGGCCTCAATCACATACTTGCATAAATATACATTAAACAATGGATATATAGAATTAAACAAACCAAAGATTACAATCATAAAGAAGAGCAACACACAAGAATAAAGTGAGTGGTTGAATAATGCAACCACACAATAAGGCTCAAAATCTCACAAGTTATGTGTGCTTTAACTCAAAAACTATATTCCACAATGTATGAATCATGCAAGTTTCAAAAAAATTTCAACTCAATTCAATTTGAATTTCAATACCCTATAAAAAGTAGGTTTCTTGGAAATTTCATTAAATTGACTAACATTTATTCTATATATATATATGATGTGATTGGATGAAAAAGGTAAAAAATTCTAAGTTTAATTCCTAATTTCAATCAAACCAAAATAGCAAGTATATAGGAAATCAAACTTAGATGCAATCATCACATCATCCAAAATCACAATCAAGCCTAAAAACCAAAAAGCATATGTAAAAGCTAATATTAAAAGCAAAATGTCAAAATATGCATAACTACTATATAATACTAAGTTATGTACAAGCAAAATTTAAAAGTGTAATAAACTAAGAAAGTGCAATAAACTGAGTAAAAAGTTTCTCAGAAGGATAAAATATATACAAAGTACCAAAAAAAACATAAAAAGAAACTACACTAAAAGTGTTAAAAAATGAAGCTTGTCACCCAAAATGCGCTTGCTGAAGATGCACAACCTCCCCACACTTAAAATGTAGCACCGTCCTCGGTGCTCACGATCATGCGGAGTGGAAGGAGTCATCACTATGTCACCATACAAAAGTGGCTGCGAGAGTGATGGTGGTGCTGAAAAAGAAAGAGCTAAGTCACAAAATAGCATATGTATGAAGTGAACAGATAATATAAATTTGAATGAAAGCACACATGAGATTCAAGTTAGAAGAAGTAACTTCCAATCAAATAAAAGAATCTAAGAAAGCTAACTTACTTGTTTATCAAAGAGAAAAAGAAGAAAGGAGCGTTATTGCTATGCTAGAAGAAAAAGAAAACAGGTAAAAGGTTAAAAGGAAAGTTAGTTGAAAAGGAAAAGAAAAGTCAAAAGGTCGGTGAAGAAAAGAAAACAGTTAAAAAGTTAGTGTTAGTTGAAAAGAAAAAGAAAGTTAAAAGTTATGTGAGTAAAAAAAAAATAGTCAGTTGAAAAAGAAAAGAAAGAAAAGATAGTCAAAAGTTATGGAGAAGAAGTTAGTTGAAAAAGAAAAGAAAAGGTCTAAAGTTATGAAAAGGAAAAGAAAGAGTTAGTTGAAAACAAAAGAGAAAGGCAAAAGTTATGGTCATAGCAAAACCGTCCCTAAATTCTGAAAATTTCCAAAGTTCCAAAACAAGCAAGTTCATGTTCAACTTCTCAAAATAAAATATGCCTTATGCTTAACTGAGTAATGCGATTTTAGTGGGCATATAATCAAAGAATAGTGGGCACATCCATTTAGCATAAGGTGAGACATTTTGGTGTTGATAAAGGTAAGGAAAATTCAAACTCCAAATTATAACGAGGCATAAAAGTCACAAGTTGAAACAAAAATTGAAAACCTCATGATCTATGTGGCTTAATGTAAGTTAGGCATGAATAAAATGAATCAAATCAGCCACATAGATTAAAAACCTTCAATCTTGTGAGTTTATACAAAAGAGGCTCTAATTTTCAAAAGAATTTCAAGTTTATGGTCAATTTGAAAATTCACTTGAACTATTCAATGCATAGAAGTAAATTAGCATTACAAACAAGCAAAGAATGTTAGAAGCATGACCAAAACTTGCAAAGAAGTTCTTGAGGAAATCAGAAATCATGTAGCAAACAAGGGTCTATTTTGACACAGAAATCTGTCAAATATAATCTTGTGGCCCCAAATAACACAATGTCACTTAATAAAATAAGGATAGGAAAAATCCGGCAGCATTTCAGCAGTAAATTGGTCATTTCCAATTCAACCAATCAATTCAAATTCCATATGAGTTCATTGACAATTAAAAACACAAAAACGAGATATGTAATCATGTGAAGTAAGCAAATGAGACAACATGGATTGAAAAATCAGCAGCAGTCAAATTTGAAGCAAGAACAAAATGGAAACTTGAAATGGAGCAATTGACAATTCAATTTAAATTCAAGAAAAACAGTATCACTCCATCAACAATGAATCATTCAATAAGCAAGCATTCTGAATTCAAACACTTTAAACCAAATTGAGTTCAATGATTTGGCTCAAATCAGAATTTCAAGAAAAATATAGCACCAAAACAGCAACAAGGAACAATCCAGCAGCATTTTTTTCTTGAATTCAACAACCAATCACAAGTATTCAACATGAATTTAAACAACTAAGCACCTTGAGTCAAGTGATTGAGTTCAAATTGGAACAAAATAGCAGCAAAAACAACTCAAATTCATACATTAAGCAAAAGTCATCACTGCACAAGCAACCATTAACAATATTTAGCAGCTGGTTCATCCCAAATAGCCATGAATAAAAGCACAGCAGTAAGAAACAACAGTAATTGATTCAGTCAGTATTCCTTTCATTGAATTCAATAACTACTCCACAAGCAAGCAACATGAATCCAAACAAATGCACCTAACTGAATCAAGTGAATAGGTTCAAATTAAAATAAGAACTCAGCATCAACTAGCCAGGATAAGGCAGCAATAAACCAATATGCAGCAGCATCAAACTAGCCAAATTAGCACAGGGGCAAATCATCACCAGCAACAAACAAGCCAAGAAAAACCAATAAAATAGCAACATTTCCAAACAGCATTATTAATCAAAACAACCTAAATCCACTATCCATGCTAGATTCTCTAACCACCTAATCAACTAAACATGCATAACTAACTAAACTAAATGAAGCAAAATTAACTATAAGCAGTAAACTAATGAACGAAATAGAATTCAATGAATGAAAAATAGAAACCTATTCTTGCTTCCAGAAGGCAATGGAGGGTAAAGAGAGCAATGGGATGGTGGTATATGGAGATTGGGTGGAAGGGGTGGTAAAGGTTGAGGGGACGCCGGCAGTTATAGTGGTGTCGCGGCTGTTATGGTGACAGGGGGTTAGGAGAAGATAGAAGTGAGAGAAGAGGAAGAAGAAAGGGAATGGTGTGAAGGGGTGAGTGGTAGTCGACGGTGGTGGTCGGCGGTTGCGGTGGCGATGGCGGTGGATCAGTGGTCAGGGGAAGAGGAAATGGCGGTTCAGTGGTGATGATGAGACTCGATGATGAAGCTGATGGTGGACGTTGGTTGGCTCCGAGAAGATGAAAGGAGAACAAGAAGATAGGCTAGGGTTCAGACAAGGGGGAAAGAACTCTCCAGCAGTTGTGGGTGAAGGGAGGAGGTTAGACGCGGTGACTGGAGGCTGGTTCGGGGTGAAGCAGGGGCTGGCGTGAAGAAAACTAGGTTTCGACAAATAAAAGAGAAGAGGGTTGGTATGGCTGAGGGTAGAGAAAGGAGGCTGGACGGCGATGTGGGGCTGGTTGTCCGAGAGGAGGGGTGGTGGTGTTGGTTGGTGGCGCTGGCGATTAGGGTTCTGGCGGCGCAGGGTGGTAGCGTGATGATGGTCTGAGGCAGGGAAGAAGGAGATAGGGATGAACGTTGGGGAAGGAGAAGAGGGCTACTGAGGAGTCACAGGGTTCGCACCTCAGGGGGCTGTGCGGACTCACCGACCGTGCCGGCGCTCTCAACAGAGGAGGGAGAATTGGAGGTGCATACGCACCAAGGTTCGTGCGTACACACGGAGATGAAAATGGGCCATTGTGCATATGCACACGCTGTGCGAATGCTACAGGCACAAGGGGTGTTCGAGAGTGTAAGTGCGTACGCACAGTAATTTTTTTTTTTTCAAAATTAGAATTTCATCCAACATTTCAAAATGCATATAAAAAAAATTAATAGAAAAAAATAAGCAACTATTTACATTAACTTTAAAATTAATCCAAAATTATTTTTTCCAAATCAAAATTATGGAGTATTTACAAACAAAAATCTACCCAAAATTAAATAAACCATCCAAAAACTAATTGAAAAATTTTAAACATGCCATTCAAGCTAAAAAGGTGATTTAAAGAAAAATTACCATTTTAAAACAAAAATCTATTAAGGCAAGCTAACAACCAAGAGACATATTTACAAGCAAAAACAAGCAACCAATAAAAACAAACTATTCCCATATTCACATATTAACAATAGCCAACAATGTAACGCCATTGCAATTCCCTCGCAATGGCGCCAAATTTTATGTAGAGAATTATTGCCAGTTGATAAACCACTATTTTATGGTTTATATTGTGTTTAATTGTGTGGTTTTGTCATGATCCTTGCCCACTTATTCCTCAATTTAGCATGCATTTAGATTTCCTTCCTAAATTCAGTACATGTTTGAAAATTGCTTCCTAGAGACTTTAATGATTCACTTTTAATTCTCCTTTATTCCATTCGATGCCGTGATCTGTGTGTCAAGTGTTTCAGGCCCCATAGGGCATGAATGAGATGGAGATTGGAGAGGAAGCTAGCAAAAATGGAAGGAACACAAGAAATTGAGGAGATAACCAGCGAGAAGTGACGCGGTCGCATGGCTCACGCGACCGCGCAAAGGAGCGCAAATCGCAGCGACGCGGCCGCATGGCTTGCGCGGCCACGCGGATTGGAAAGCACAGCCGACGCGGTAGCGTGGACGACGCGAACGCGTGGAGAGGAAAAAGTGCAAGCGACGCGTCCGCATGGACGACGCGATCGCGTGACATGTGCGATCTGCATAATCTGCAGAATTTGATGGGGGCGATTTTGGGCCTTATTTCGGCCCAGTTTTTGGCCCGGAACAGCAGATTAGAGTCAGAGAATATGCAGAAACAACAGAGACATTCATTCAGTAGTTTTAGATTTAGTTTTTCACTCTCTTAGGTTTTTTTCTCTCTAGTTTTAGGATTTTAATTTTCAATTGATCGTAGCATTGGAACATTGAGAAGAGTTATTTCCTCATCAAGACATCATCATTCTAGTTTGTTCTCTTAACTTGGTTCTAATCTTCCATGTTCTTTGTTATGTTCAATTTTGTCATTCAGATACTTTTATGATTATTTAATGCAAGGATTATTTCTTTTTAATTCAATTTCAATATCAATAATCATGTCTTCTTTTAATTTCCTTTCATGTGCCATGGATTCTTTATTTACAATGCGTGAGTAGTTCCCTTACTTGATGGGGAGTTGATTAAAATGAACTCTTGAGTTGGAAGGATTGAAAGAAAATTTGTAATTGGGTTAATTGTTGGATTGCTATCTTGTCACCGATGCCAATCCCTTTGAACTAAGTGGGTTGCAACTTGTGAACAGATCTGGCATTCCCACTTGTTTGACTTTCCTTTACCTAGTAAAGGATAACCAAACAGAACAACCATTAATTATAAATTAATCTTACAATCACACCATCAATGATAGAGATTCCAACCAATCAATTCCCAGTCAAGACTTTTATTTATATTATTTAAAATTCCTCAATTTAATTCCCAATTTACCTAGCTCAACTTCTTGGAACATCTGATTAATAAAACAGCACACTTTTCTACAACTCGTTGGGAGACGACCTGGGACTTAAAACTCCCAGTAATTTTAATTTAAACTCTCTGTGACATATTTCTAAATTGATAGGCAGATTTTCGGGGAGTTAAGAACTATACTCGCAACGTAACCGTTTTAATAAATTTTTAATTCACCAGCTTCTGCTTCCCATCAATTTTTGGCGCCGTTGCCGGGGAGTTGCAATAGAGTGCTAATTTTATTAATTAGAATTTATTTATTTGCATTTTATTTAATTTTGCTACTATGAGCTGCATGTTTCTTCTGTCAAATGACACGTTCACTTCTTGATCCGCGCTTGCTAATATTCGATCCTGAAATTGAAAGGACAATTTCACGAATAAGGCGAGAACAGCGTAGGTTAGCCCGCTCTGAGGGCGGATCTGAAAGTGAATTTGGGGAAGAAACCAGCCCCCGTTCTACTGATTCGGTTGTTTTATGTGCAGAAAACATGGCAGCTAGAAGAGTTACCATTCAGGAGGAAGGAGCTCCTGATTTTACAATGCAACCGTTTCAAGCGCATCATCCAGCGGTAGCTATGGATTTTGAAATAAATACCGCACTGCTAAATTTGATGCCCAAGTTTCATGGCCTACCTGCTCAAGAGCCTATCAAGCACTTGAGAGATTTCCAGGCAGCTTGTTCTACTGTCAGGCGTGATGGCACTGATGAAACTTCAATTCTGCTGAAAGCTTTTCCGTTCTCTCTTGAGGGAAAAGCAAGAGAGTGGTACTACACTCAACCTCTAGCAAATGTATCCAACTGGGATACACTCAGAAAGGAGTTTCTGGAGAAATTCTTTCCATCTGAAGTTACTGATAAACTGAGGAAGGATATCTCTACAATTGTTCAGGACGACAATGAGACTTTCTTTGAATACTGGGAGCGCTTCAATAATCTTCTGGAAGCATGCCCCCACCACATGATTGACAAGATCGTACTACTCAGCTATGTCACACAAGGAATGAGGCCCCAGGATAAGACCACATTGGAAAGTGCCAGCAATGGGTCTATGAAGAAGTACAAGACCACTGATGAAGCTTGGCAATTGATCAGTGATTTAGCTGAATCTACTCGGAACCACAGACAGAAGCAAGGCCGTTCAAGGGCCGTTGCAGAAGTATCTTCTGGCATAGAGACTGCTGCTCTAAATCGAAGCATCTGTGAGATGACCAACCTGCCGAAGCA
The DNA here is from genome assembly GCF_059453495.1 of Arachis ipaensis. Lineage (NCBI taxonomy): Eukaryota > Viridiplantae > Streptophyta > Magnoliopsida > Fabales > Fabaceae > Arachis > Arachis ipaensis. Next base: position 78,878,609 of record NC_142443.1, read on the forward strand.
AATGCAGTTGAATCAACAAGCTCAGCAAACTCAACCGCAGCAAAACCAACAACTAGTCCCACAAAGAATTTGCGGAATTTGTGCTGATTACAGTCATTACACTGATGAATGCCCACAGCTCCAACAAGAAGACAACATGGTGGCATCCACTCACAACTTCTATGACCGCCCAACCAAGGGTACAATCAGAGTGGAAATAATAACCATGGATGGCAGGACAATTCAAACCAGAATTGGAGGGACAACAATAATAGAGGAGGCAGAGATAATCAGGGAAATCAGAGGTGGAATAATAACAACAACAGGCAGCAAAATCAACCTTATCGAGCACCTCACCTGAGGCAAAACCAAGGACCACCGAACAATCAGCAGCAAACCTCTCAATTTACTCATTCTTCTGTATCTTCTAATGAAGATTTATTACAAGCTTTTGAGAAAAGACAACTGGCCATGGAAAATACCATCGTGAACAATATTAACGCCAGTCTGAATGGTTTCACCTCTACTCTGCAAGCTTTTATGTCACAGCTTAGTTCAGCACAAAATTCCAGTAACCAACCTTCAAGCACCACTGGAATCCCCTCTCAACCATTACCCAATCCAAAGGGAGGCATTAATGCCATCACCCTGAGATCCGGAACCACACTGCAGGAGAGGAATCAAGAGGAACCAAGCTCACCAGAATACGCCTCAGCTGAAGAGGTGGTGGAAATCGAAGATGTTGAAGAGGAAGAGGATATACAGGACATAGCTGAAGAAGAGATAGCTCAACCGCAAGAAGGAGCACAAAAAGGCGCAGGCACCACAGAAAACACTACTCCCATTCCATTTCCACAACTTGCAAGGAAGCCCAGGAAGCAGCTGGAACCTGATCCTAAAATGGTAGAAATATTCAAAAAGGTTGAGGTAACTGTTCCCCTTTTTTATGTTATTCAGCAGGTACCTAAATATGCAAAGTTTCTAAAAGACTTATGTATTCATAAAGACAAAATTAATGAATAGAAACTATTCCTTTAGGTAGTTCTATATCTGCTTTAATGGGAGGATTACCTGAAAAATGTAGTGATCCAGGTCCTTGCATAGTTAGTTGTACTATTGGTGGTGTAGTAATTTATGACTGCATGTATGATTTAGGAGCATGTGTCAGTATAATGCCTTTGTCTATATATGATGTTTTAAGGCTCCCTCCCTTAAAAAGGTCGGCAGCTCGTTTTGTGTTAGCAGATAAAAGCATTATTACAGTGGCTGGAGTTGCTGAAGATGTTTTGGTGAACATTAAAGGTCTCACATTTCCCACTGATTTTTATATCTTGGAGATGCCCCATAATGATTCAGATAAGCCATCATCAATCCTACTTGGAAGACCATTCCTGAAGACATCAAAATTCAAATTAGATGCTTTTTCAGGAACATACTCCTTTGAAATAGATGGCCGCATAGTGATCTTCAATCTGAATAGAGTCATTGACAACCCCCCAGAAGATCGTTCTATCTTTCAGTGTGATGTTATAGACGAAAGTGTGGCTGAAGTTCAAAAAGAAGAGTTTGAAGAGAAGCACACTGGACAAGGTCCAAGTGTGGGGACCCTCCTAACTGACAATGAGGACACTTCGCCATTTTCGCAAGTCCCAGAAAACCCAGAGCCTACCCATGATCGAAAGTTAGATTTGAAACCTCTCCCTCCACATCTCAAATATGCTTATCTTGAGGATGAGCAGAAGCTTCCGGTTATTATTGCTAGGGAACTGACTTCTCAACAAGAAGAACAGTTACTTGATGTACTGAGGAAGCATAAGAAGGCAATTGGGTGGAGTTTGGCAAACATAGTGGGAATTAACCCTCAAGTATGCGAGCACAGAATATTTTTAGAAGAAGGAGCAAGACCTGTCCGTCAACCACAAAGAAGATTGAATCCTACCATCTTGGAAGTTGTCAAAAAGAAAGTGACCAGATTATTGGAAGCCGGTATTATATACCCCATTTCAGACAGTGAATGGGTAATCCCAGTACAAGTGGTGCCCAAGAAATCTGGAGTCACTACCGTGAAGAATGAGCATGGAGAGCTCATAGCAACTAGAGTTCAGAATGCTTGGAGAGTCTGCATTGATTACAGACGTCTCAACCAAGCTACCCGTAAGGATCACTACCCACTTCCATTCATTGATCAAATGCTGGATCGCCTGTCAGGTAAATCACATTATTGCTTTTTAGATGGTTACACAGGTTATTTCCAGATTCATATAGCTCCTGAGGATCAGGAAAAGACTACTTTTACATGTCCTTTTGGGAATTATGCTTATAAGAGAATGCCCTTTGGCTTGTGCAATGCACCAGCTACTTTCCAAAGGTGCATGATGAGCCTTTTCTCTGATCTTATTGAGGACTGTATGGAAGTTTTTATGGACGATTTTAGCGTTTATGGTGATTCTTTTAACCTTTGCTTAGATGGATTATCTAGAGTATTAGATAGATATGTTGATACAAACCTTGTATTGAATTTCGAAAAATGCTACTTTATGGTAAAGCAAGGGATTGTATTAGGACACGTGGTATCTAATAATGGCATTTCTGTAGACCCAGCAAAGGTGAATGTTATTTCTAGTCTACCTTACCCCTCTTCTGTGAGGGAAGTCCATTCGTTCCTTGGCCATGCAGGTTTCTACAGGAGATTTATTAAGGACTTTAGTAAGGTGGCACTTCCCTTATCCAGATTACTGCAGAAGGACATTGAGTTCGAGTTCAGTGAAGATTGCAAACAAGCATTCGATAAGCTGAAGACTGCTCTAACTCAAGCCCCAATTGTAAGAGGACCCGACTGGAGCCAGCCGTTTGAAATCATGTGCGATGCTTCCAACCAAGCAGTAGGAGTAGCGCTGGCTCAACGTGAAGGTAAGGATCCTTTTGTTATTGCCTATGCGTCTAAGACTTTAGACACTGCCCAGTCTAATTATACTACTACTGAGAAAGAGCTACTTACTATTGTTTTCGCTCTGGATAAATTCCGAGCTTATTTATTTGGTACTAGAGTAGTAGTGTATTCGGACCATGCAGCTCTAAAGTATTTATTAGTTAAAAAGGAATCCAAACCAAGACTTATACGTTGGATACTGCTGTTACAAGACTTTGATTTAGAAATAAAGGACAGGAGTGGTAATCAAAATTTAGTAACGGACCACTTGAGTCGCCTTGAACATATTAATGATGATTCTACTCCTATAGATGATAATTTTCCTTTTGACAACCTGCAAGCAGTATCTGAGGTAGTCCCTTGGTACGCACCTGTTGCTAATTATTTAGTTAGCCGCACATTTCCTCCACATTTCTCTAAACATCAAAGAGACAAACTGAAAAGCGAGTCTAAATATTATATATGGGATGACCCATATTTATGGAGATGTGGCGCTGACCAGATAATTAGACGATGTGTACCTCAATCAGAATTCCAGTCCATTTTAGAGGCCTGTCACTCATCTGAGAGTGGAGGACACTTTGGCCCTCAAAGAACAGCTAGAAAGATCTTAGACTGCGGATTCTGGTGGCCTACTCTTTTTAGAGATGCTGCTGAGTTTTGTAAATCTTGTCACCCATGCCAGAAATTTGGTAACATATCCAGGAGGGATGAGATGCCTCAACAATATATGCTTTTCTGTGAAATTTTTGATGTATGGGGCATTGACTTCATGGGTCCATTTCCAAATTCTAGTGGATATTTTTATATATTGTTAGTTATGGATTATGTTTCCAAATGGGTGGAAGCAATTCCTACCCGCACTGATGATGCTAACACTGTTGTTTCCTTTGTGAGAAACCATATTATATGCCGCTTTGGATCACCACGAGCGATCGTGAGCGATCAAGGCACCCATTTTTGTAATAGGAGACTAACAGGATTGATGAAGAAGCATGGGATAATCCATAAAGTTGCAATAGCTTACCATCCCCAAACTAATGGGCAAGCCGAGGTGTCAAACAGAGAAATTAAGCGTATCTTGCAAAAGATAGTAAAGCCTCATAGAAAAGACTGGAGCACCAGACTACAAGATGCACTATGGGCATATAGAACAGCATACAAGACACCCATTGGGATGAGTCCCTTCCGCTTGGTTTATGGAAAGGCTTGCCATCTCCCAGTTGAAATCAAACACAGAGCCTTCTGGGCAGTTAAGGAGTGCAACATGGGAATTGAGAATGCTGGAGCTGAAAGAAAGTTGCAACTGCAGGAACTGGAGAACCTTCGCCTGGAAGCTTATGAGAACTCCAGAATATACAAGAAAAAGATGAAGGCTGTGCATGATCAAAACATCAAGAAGAGAGAGTTCCAACCTGGAGATTTTGTCCTCCTTTACAAATCTCGACTGAGGCTCATGCCCGGTAAGTTGAGATCAAAATGGGAAGGTCCATACAGAATAGAGAAGGCTGAACCGTACGGAGTTTATCACCTAAGCCATCCTTCAAGCTCTGAACTTATTAAGGTTAATGGACAACGCCTGAAGCTATACCATGGTGAGAAGGTGCAGAAAAATAAGGAGCTTGAGATCTTTCGCCTGGAAGATCCCCACATCGCAGCAGATTGAGCTATAGAAGCGTCCAACTTACGGACATAAAAGCAAAGTGCTTGGTGGGAGACAACCCACCGTGGTATGATCGTTCTTTTCTTCACTTTTAGTTTTTCTTCTTTAATAACTCTTCTCTTTATTAGTACTTCCGTGCTCTTTCATATGCATGTTTTTATATTTCTTTTTAAAAAAAAAAAAAAATTTGCCGCGCGACGCGATTGCACCAGCGACGCGTCCGCGTGGCAGGAGGAGTAAAGAAAATCAAAATGAACAGAAAGTTACGTAGGAGGAGCGCTGGAATTGTGCCAACGACACAAATTACACCACGTGACCGCGTCGTGGACGCGACCGCGTCGCTTGGACATCATGACCTCCCACGCGACCGCGTGCCCCACGCGGCCGCGTGTCCTGCATTTTCGACGTAAAAGGGTGCACAATGCTATATTGTGCGAGAGTGGTGCTGGATTGGTGCTGGAAGCACAATCCTTGTCACGCGACCGTGTCGCCGACGCGGCCGCATCGATTATTCTCTGACGCACACTCACGCGATCGCGTGACCCACGTGATCGCGTCACCCAATTTTGGCAATTAAAATAAATCAAACAGAGAGTTGTGCTGGAGCGAGGCTGCACTCGCGCCAGTAGCGCAACATAGGTCACGCGACCGCGTAACCGACGCGATCGCGTCCCCTTCCCTGACGCGTACCCACGCGAACGCGTGCCCCAGGCGGCCGCGTCGCATGCGTCGCACAGCTACACCTCAATTGCCAAATTATCTTATCTTTCTTTCCTCCAAATCCTAATTTTTCTTTTCCCTCCTTCTTTCTTCTTTCCCCCTTCTCCTTTCTATCTCACTCTCTCTCTCTCTCCTCCATTAACAAGGTTTTACCTTCTTCTTCCTTCTTCTCTTTTCTATCATTCTTATTATATTATGTATATATTATTATATCCTTTTTCTTTTCTTTTTCTTTTCAAACTTTTATTTTTCTTTATTCTTCTTTTCCCTTTTTACATGGTGTTAGACATTTTTTGAGTCATTATCCCTCATTATATGCTTGTGACTTGTTACAATTCAATTGACAATTATTACCTTTAAGGGATTGCTTGCATGTTCAATTTCATACTTTTTATATCTTGTTTAACATGCACGCTATGTGTTTGTGAAAATGCCCATATAGCATTATGCACTTCTCTATGTAACTATACTATTCAATGCTTGCTTTTCACAACTTTCCCTTATTATTTTATTAATTGAATTCAATTGTCAATACAAATGTGATAGTTTGTTACAAAGTAATGCTTGATCTACGCTACTTATGCCTTTGCCTGCATGCCAATAAACCTCTTGCATTCCTTTGTCCTACATGCACTTGCTATATTTCCATTGATGAGCTTTTCACATGTAATCCGGACCATGTGTTAATGCCATTTATCTTTATCGTGCATTGACTATCACTTACAATACCCTCTCCCTTGCTCTATCTCTTTGAATTTAATTCCCTTTCTCATCCCTTCTTTCAGGATGGCCACCAAGAAAGGAAAAGAGAAAGCTACTTCCAAACCACCAGCAAGAAGAGGAACTAAAAGAGCATTAGTGGCAGAGCCTTCTTCAACCGCAGTCAAGCTCTTGACAAAAAGAGTTAAGAGGATAATAAAGGTTGATGACAAGGAGAAAGCCTTTCCAGCAAAGGACTCTGCGCGATTTCCCAATCGCTACTGTGAACAGATGTTCCCTATCCTAGCAGAAAGGAACTATAACAATGAATACCTTCTTATCCTCCCGTCCAATATTGCCACCTTTGTTGAGCCGCAAATTGAGCGAAGACAATGGGGTTTCCTACGGAGACAGCCAAGGCAGGTCAATCTCTCTTGGGTAGTTGAGTTCTACTCCAACTTCTACATGCCGACCCTGTAGTCTGTTTATGTCCGGCAGAAGCAAGTCCCCATCACAGAAGAGGCCATTCAGCAAGTTCTGAGTCTTCCCCCTATTCCAGCAGGAATGGACGCTTTTCAAGAAGCCACCCTTCAACGCCAGAGATACCAATTTGACTGGGACTCCGTTCTCAGAGTCATTGCATTACCTGGCAGCCGTTGGATCTACGGATACCACCGTACCCGCCCTAAGGAAATCTTGGCTTCCGCACTTACCTTGGAGGCTCGCGTATGGGCACAGATCATGTCCCATTACGTCTTTCCGAGCACTCATGAGTCCTCCTTCACTGCAGACATGGATGTTCTACTATGGTGCATCCTTACAGACCAACCTCTGAATCTTTCAAGACACATCCGGAATGCTATGGAGCATGTACAAATCACGGGCAACCTACCTTTTCCTGCCTTGGTCTCAGATCTTGTCTCAGCAGCTGGAGTCTCCTACAGAGCTGGGGACACCAAAGCCATGCTTCCACGGGATGATCAATATATCCCTTACGGGAAATACCTCAGACTTTCAACAGCCACTACAAGCCAGCCTACTGAGCCAGTTGAAGATATTCCTTCTTCAACACCACAAGCATCTACAACTGAGAAATTGCTCCAGCAGATAATCGAACGGTTGGATCGGTATGAACTGAAAGCTAAGATGAGAGAGCGCCGTAACGAGCGCCGATTCAAACACCTCAAGGAGCTACTCAAGGGACGCTTCAGGGACTCAGACACCCCGGACTCCACTTCCTTTACTAGCACTGGGAGCCATGATGGTCCCGACTGTGGAGATACTATTACCAGCCCACCCCTGTTTCTGACAGATGGCACCGAGGACGGTGCAAAGCCTTAAGTGTGGGGAGGTCGGTCAGTACCTGACTTCCGGAGGTAAATTCTCTTCCCTGGCACCAATAATTAGGATATTTTAGTTATATTTTCTTTCTTTTATAGAATAGAATAAACTGCATAGGTTAGAATAGTTGCATGCATGTTCTACTTGATTGAAAAGACAATAAGTTTCTTTTAAAAATCTATCTTTGGAACAAAATTTCACTAATTTTTCAAAATTTTTATGATAAATCTGCTTGAGTTGTATTTGGAACATGATGTTTGAGCTAAAGAACACACAACCTGTGAAAAATTTGAGCCTTTATGTATGGTTACATTATTTAACCATAATCATTTTATTCTTGTGTGTTTACTTCTCTATGATTGTAATCTATATTTTATTTTATCTTATATGTCCAGTATTTATTATATTTACATGCTTGCACATGATTGAGGCCATTATTTGTTTAAACTCACTTATCCAAATCAAGCCTACCCTTCTCAATTGCCTTTGTTAACCACCTTGAGCCTTTAAAACCCCATTTGTTCTATATTTTACCACATTACTAACCTTAAGCTGAAAAACAATTGCCTATCCCAAATTGAATCTTTGGTTAGCTTAAGATAGAATTGTGTGCACAAGTTAAGCATGGGAAATTGTGGGAACAAAAGTTGTTGAGGGAATATGTCATGAAGATTTAAAGGGAATTTGGATACCTACTCATGTGAAGATATGAGAATGAAAAATCTATGTGCATTAATAAGCTTTATTTATATATAAAAAAAATATCAATAAATAAGGGGACAAAAAATTACCCCAATGTTAAATTTAGAATTCAAATATCAATGCACATATGATAGAATCAAAATACAAAGTTGAAACATGAGTATGGGTTGAAAAAGGGAATTATGGGTAGCTAAACATGAATTTAAAAGTATATAGAATATATGTATATTAGGTGAGAGCTTAGGTTAATTAAAGATTCAATTTACAAAGCTCACTTAGCCATATGTATATCCTTACCTGCACCTTGGCCCCATTACAACCCTGAAAAGACCTCATGATGTTTGCATTGGTATATTAACTGTTGTTGATTGGTTAAGAGAAAAACAAAAGATAGAAAATATGACTAGAAAAGAATTGAGTGATCACCCTATACACTAGAGATTAGAGCGTACATACATTATCAGTGAGGGTTCAATGCTTAAAATTTCATGTTTCCTGCTTTCATAAGTTATCTTCTGGCACTTTTATCGGTTTTATTGTATAATGATAGAATTAGTGGAATTTGAATTGTAACTGTTTTGAAGGGCTTATTTACTTTTGATCAAGTGGACAATAATCATATAGTTGCATTTATTTATATACGTAGGATTGCATTGCATTTCATGAGTTTCTGCATGTTCATACTTATTTCCTTGTCTCCTTCAATTTAGCATGAGGACATGCTAATGTTTAAGTGTGGGAAGGTTGATAAACCACTATTTTATGGTTTATATTGTGTTTAATTGTGTGATTTTGTCATGATCTTTGCCCACTTATTCGTCAATTTAGCATGCATTTAGATTTCCTTCCTAAATTCAGTACATGTTTGAAAATTGCTTCCTAGAGACTTTAATTATTCACTTTTAATTCTCCTTTATTCCATTCGATGCCGTGATCTGTGTGTTAAGTGTTTCAGGCCCCATAGGCATGAATGAGATGGAGATTGGAGAGGAAGCTAGCAAAAATCGAAGAAACACAAGAAATTGAGGAGATAACCAGCGAGAAGTGACGCGGTCGCATGGCTCACGCGACCGCGCGAAGGAGCGCAAATCGCAGCGACGCGGCCGCATGGCTTGTGCGGCCGCGCGGATTGGAAAGCACAGGCAACGCGGTAGCGTGGACGACGCAAACGCGTGGAGAGGAAAAAGTGCAAGCGACGCGTCCGCATGGACGACGCGATCGCGTGACATGTGCGATCTGCATAATCTGCAGAATTCAATAGGGGCGATTTTGGGCCTTATTTCGGCCCGGAACAGCAGACTAGAGTCAGAGAATATGCAGAAACAACAGAGACATTCATTCAGTAGTTTTAGATCTAGTTTTTCACTCTCTTAGGTTTTTTTCTCTCTAGTTTTAGGATTTTAATTTTCAATTGATCGTAGCATTGGAACATTGAGAGGAGTTATTTCCTCATCAAGACATCATCATTCTAGTTTGTTCTCTTAACTTGGTTCTAATCTTCCATGTTCTTTGTTATGTTCAATTTTGTCATTCAGATACTTTTATGATTATTTAATGCAAGGATTATTTCTTTTTAATTCAATTTCAATATCAATAATCATGTCTTCTTTTAATTTCCTTTCATGTGCCATGGATTCTTTATTTACAATGCGTGAGTAGTTCCCTTACTTGATGGGGATTTGATTAAAAGGAACTCTTGAGTTGGAAGGATTGAAAGAAAATTTGTAATTGGGTTAATTGTTGGATTGCTATCTTGTCACCGACGCCAATCCCTTTGAACTAAGTGGGTTGCAACTTGTGAACAGATCTGGCATTCCCACTTATTTGACTTTCCTTTACCTAGTAAAGTATAACCAAACAGAACAACCATTAATTATAAATTATTCTTACAATCACACCATCAATAATAGAGATTCCAACCAATCAATTCCCAGTCAAGGCTTTTATTTATATTATTTAAAATTCCTCAATTTAATTCCCAATTTACCTAGCTCAACTTCTTGGAACATCTGATTAATAAAATAGCACACTTTTCTGCAACTCGTTGGGAGACGACCTGGGACTTAAAACTCCCAGTAATTTTAATTTAAACTCTCTGTGACATATTTCTAAATTGATAGGCAGATTTTTGGTGAGTTAAGAACCATACTCGCAACGTAACCGTTTTAATAAATTTTTAATTCACCAGCTTCTGCTTCCCATCACCGGTTTAGAATCAATCAAAACAAGAATCAATTCATTGGTAGCATATTCCAAACCAACAATGAATTCTCATAATTAAATGTTAAATTCAAATTGAAATAATCAAGAGTAATTAAACCTCGGGTCGTTCTCCCTAAGAATTTCAATGAAATGCTCAATTGCTGGCTATGAGGGAAGCAAGGGAGTTTGATGGTTGCAATTGGCAAGAAATGTAAAATGCAAGGAAGGTAGCTCAACACGCAAGAAATTAAATGAAGGCAAGTAAAGGCAATGAAAATGGAAATTGAAAGCTAAAAAGGACTCTTAGCAAGAAGTGGGTAATTAAGGATTCCTATCCTAGTTGTGGACCACAAACATGGTAATTGTGTGTGAATTAATCCCAATTAATCAACCCTACATCGAGGATAAGTCAACTAGGCATAATTAATCTCAATCCTTAAGTCCTATATGTCAACACTAGTGGGTCACTTAGAGTCAAAGGAAACCAAATTAATTAACAACCCTCACACAATGTGGAATGGACATCCACCACTCAAGTTCACCCAAACCACACAATTTCTCAACCAAGAGTGTGAAAAACTAAGTAAAAACCCAACCAAGCATTTTGTCAAACACATGGTGGGCTTGTAAAAAAGTATGGTAAAATGACAAGAAATAATAAATGCTACAACTACTAAGCAAGGAAAAATAAAGATAGCAACTCAATAAAGCAAAAAATGACATGAAACATAAAATTGCATTGAATGTAAATTAAAGTGACAAGAGTGTGAATAAACATAAAAGACAACTAAAATGAGAAATTAACAAGATAAACAAGGAAATTAAGATAATAGAACAAAGAAAGGTAAAAGAAACTAGATTAAAACAAGAATTAAAAGTAGCAATTACAAGGAAATTAAACTAAAAAACCCTAGTTCTAGAGAGAAGGGGGAGCTTCTCTCTCTAGAAAATGAACTACATGACTAAAATCTAACCCTAATTGCTCCCCCCTTCATCCCTCTTCAATTTGGCTTGAAATAGCTTCAGAAATGAGTTGGATTGGGTTTTTGGGGCCCAAAAATTGCCCCCAGCGCTTTGCAGTTAATGAGCTCACGTGCCAGGACCTGTGCGGACACACAGATGTGTGCGTCCGCACACTTGCTGTTTTCTGACCTGTGCATACGCACAAGTTATGTGCGTCTGCATACATAGACTTTTGTCCACAAAAGCAAATTGTATATCATTTTGAAGCCCGGACGTTAGCTTTCCAATGCCACTTTAACTGCCTCATTTGGACCTCTGTAGCTCAAGTTATGACCAGTTTAGTACCGAGAGATCAGGATGGACAGCTTTCCAAATCCTTCATTTCTTGAATTTTTCCACTTTGTATGCTTTCCTTCCACTTTCTCAAGCCATTCTTGCCTTCAAAACCTTAAATCACTCAATCAAATATATCAAGGCATCGAATGGGAGAAAAGTGAATTAAAATTGGCAATTTAAGCATGAAAAGCATATTTTTCACAATTAAGCATAATTAGGAAAGAATTCATAAAAACATGCTATTTCAATGGATAAGTGCAAGAAAAGTCAATGAAATCCACCTAATTAAAGCAAATAAATACCATGAAATGTGGATTCATCATCCATCAAGACCAAAATCCCAATTCAGAGATTGAAGATGAATGGAAGAAAGTGTATAAATAGCTTAGAATTTAAGTTAGGAGGACCTTTTGCCCACTTTTACTTTTTACGGCACTTTTCACTTTTCTGTTGTTTTAAATTTCCAGAATGTATTTTTCAATTTCATTTTCCATTTTGAGAGCTATGAATAACTAAACCTCTTTCATTGGGTTAGGGAGCTCTGTGTAAATTCAATGGATCAATACTAGTTTTCATTCTTCTTCTTCTTTTTTTTCTCTTGATTTTACTAGAAAGCTTTCATTCTTCATCCAATTGGATAGTTATCTTGGGAAAGAAACTATTCATAATTGGATCTCCTCGGAACCTTGGAAATGGAATGAGGAGATCATGCTAGAATTGCTTTCTCACAATGGATTAGATTGGGGTTTGGATGGATATAGTGACATGTAATCCTACCAATACTTTGATCTATGAATTTTTGTGGTATAATCAGTGACCAAACTTCATCTCTTCCCATGAGCACTTAAATCAAGAAATTGGGCAATTGTTCATGCTTAGAGAGATTAGATTGCCAAGGAATTGGGATCTAATCACTTAAGATTGCCAAGGATATCAATGAATGCATTGATTGAGGAAGAGATGAAAATGAATTTGATCCGGAGAATTCTGACATCTCCTGACCCCAATGAGCTTCCCCATCTCTGATCTATGCATTCTTTTACTTTCTGCTTCTTTAATTTCATGCTTAATCACCATTCCCAATTAATTTCTTGCAATTTAAGATTCCGCGATTTATATTCTGCAATTTAATTTATGTCTCTTTAATTTCTTGCAACTTAAGTTTTCCGCCAATTTTACTTTCTGCAATTCCAATTCAATTCTGATTTCGCTCAACTTGAACAATTCTCCAATTAACATTGATCAACCAACCAATCCCTGTGGGATTCGACCTCACTCTATAGTGAGTTTTTACTTGACGACAATCCGGTACACTTGCCGGTAGGAAATTGTTGAGAGACGATTTCTGGGTGAATCAAGTTTATGGCGCCGTTGCCGGGGATTGGTTTTGTATTGACAAGTATTAAATTAGAGGATGACTAGATTGAGCACTTTTCTTTTTGTTTGATTAATTGAATTTTAGTTTCAGTTGTTCATTTTTGTTCTCTGCAATTTTTAGTTATTTCCTTTAATTTTACCTTACTTCTTTACTTTCCAGTAAAACTAACCGCTAACTCATTAACTGTTTGATTATTTGCCTCAATTGCTCTAACCACATGATGACATGTCATCATGTCATATTTTTATATGCTTTTTCATACAAGAAATTTATAATTAGTGCTTAAATATTGCATTCTTTTGTGTTTAAATGGTAGATTTTCTTGATCTTTTGATTTTATAAACTTTGTAGGAAATAAGAAGAAAAATAAGCAAAGAAAGCACAAAATAAGCTAAAAAGGAGAAAAAAAAGAGTTTTGGGGCACACTTTGAAGTTAGAACACACTTTGATGCCTTAGGCCACGCTTTTAAAAGCGTGGCCCATGACCAAGTAGCACTCAAACAAGGCACCAGCGCTCAATTTGAAGGGAGCGCTAAGTTAAAAAAGTTAACTTTTTCGGGCTTTTCTAAAGCCTTGTGACAGCATGACCATGCCTCCTTCAAAGGGCCATAACTTGAGCTACAGATGTCCAATTGATGCAATTTTAGTGGTGTTAGAAAGTTGATATTCAGAGCTTTCCAACGATATATAATGATCCATATTTGGCATATAATTGAAGTACAAGTGATAGGCATCTTTAAGGCCCAAAAACCAACCAAATATGCTCTCACCAAGGCTCGAAGAGGGGGTCACCAAGAAAAGCAAGGAAAAGCACTCAAATTGGGGCACCCAAGGTTCGAACCAGGAACATGATGAACCAAGAGAAGCGCTACACCAAGCAAGGGAGCAAAGGCATTGGGCGCTCAGTTACTTTACTTCACTGAGCGCCATTACTTCATGAAGAAATTGCCAAAATGGCACAAGCCTGGGACAAGGCATTGGGAGCTCAGTTACCTTACTTAACTGAGCGCTCCACTGGAAGCATGCCTCCAACCAGAATTAAACCAAGTGCCCCTGAGCTAAGCTTAACAAAATGCACACTGATCCAATTAAATCAAGCCATCCGGATCCACTCTTCTTCAAATCCAAAGCAAGAAAAGCCCATTATCATCACTCAAAGGCACAAGAAATAGTTAGATTAGGAATTTCATTTTAATTGTAATTTGTTTTCAATTTCAATTTCATTTTCATCTTGTAAAGCCTATATGAAGGCATCAATTCCATTTCATTAGGGGGAGGCTGGCTCCAATAGGGAGCAAGTAGAGTAGAGAGCTTTTTTTAGTTTTCCCTTTTTTTGAATTTGAAGAATTGGAGATCAAATCTGAATTTTGCTTTCTGGTTCTCATTCTACTTCTTCTGCAACTTTTACTTTCTTTCTGATTTGGATTTTTGGAGCTCTGATTGGAGAGTTCTCTTGAATCTCTTCAACGTTGAGTTTTCTTGTGATTTCTTTGTTTCTGATTTTAAGAATTAAAGATCTGATCTCAATTGTCTCTTTGAACTTCATTCTAAAGCAAGTTTTTATTTCTGTTTTAGTTCTTTTGCAATTTATCATTTTTGTTTAGATCTTCTGCAATTCTCTTTTACAAATTCACTTTCTGAAGTTTTCCATTTGACCTTGCTGTGATCTTGATTTATTTTCCTACAATTTACAATTCCTGCAATTGTTCTAAGTCTTGATTTACTACTCTCTTTAATTTCCAGCACCCAAATCCCTTTTATTCTTCAAGCAATTTAAGATTCCAGCAATTTAGATTCAGCAATTTAAGTTTCTTGCACTTTAAGTTTCAATCATTTACTTTTCTTGCAATTTAAGTTTCAGCTATTTTACTTTCTTGCTCTTTAAGATTCTGCTCATTTACTTTTTGCAACTTTAAATTCACTGCTATTTACATTCTGTTGCTTCAAATTTCACCTCAATTCAACAATGTTAGCTTGACTAAACTAATCACCCACTAAAGTTTCTTGATCCATCAATCCCTGTGGGATAGACCTCACTCTAAGTGAGTTTTACTACTTGATGCAACCCGGAACACTTGCCGGTGAGTTTTGGTGTTGGAATCCGATTTCCACCCATCAAGTTTTTGGCGCCGTTACCGGGGATTAATTTAGATCAACAATGATTAAGTGGGTGAGAAGTCTAGATCAAGCATTTTCTTTGTTTTTGTTTTCTATTTTAGATTGAAAGCAAGGTGTTTGAGTTATTGCCTCACTATGAAATTCTTCTCTGAGACATGAATTTTAATTTTCCTTGGTGTTGTGTTTTACATTCAAATGGAGTTCAACTAATCTTATGATCAAGCAAATTTTATGGGATATTACCCACCATCACTAATCCCTAATGATGGCTGGAATATCACCAAGAAAATACAAATTCTGAGCATTCCAATCCATGGAGATTTGCTTCAGAGACACAAGATGAGTAAGAGAATCATATGGGATATTTCCCTCCACCACAAAATGATGCAAGTCATTATTCTAATGGTGGCTGGGAAGGGAATTCTAATGCTCCATATGATATTCATCCAAAGATATCATCACTTGACCATGCTTCAACAGAAAGCGCCTTTCAAAACTTACCACCCACACAAACTTCCATGAACCAAAGACTCTAAAAGCTTGAGTCCATGTTCAAAAGATATAAGGAGAAGACAAAAAAAATTATGGAATGAAAAAGAGAACTCCCTCAAAAACATGGAAGTGCTGGTAGACCAATTGTTGAATGCAAGGAAGGAGGAAATGGAAAAACAGGAACATAAGGTCCCTGTGTCAAGTGAAATTGCAAAGAAGGAAGAGGTGCTGGAAATATTTAAACCTGAAACTGCACTTGAGATGACAAGAGAACATGACTAAACTAATCACTGCTATTTACATTCTATTGCTTCAAATTTCACCTCAAATCAACAATGTTAGCTTGACTAAACGAATCATCCACTAAAGTTGCTTGATCCATCAATCCCTGTGGGATCAACCTCACTCTAAGTGAGTTTTACTACTTGATGCGACCCGGTACACTTGTCGGTGAGTTTTGGTGTTGGGATCCGATTTTCACCCATCACCACACTTTTTCATTAATTATGAATCCTTCACTTGCTGGTTGCTGCTTGTTGTGCTACTTGTATGACAGTTAGAAGAGAGGTTTCAACCTCATTTGATAGTGAACCGGAAAGAACCTTCTTGAGATTAAGGAGGGAAGCAAGAGGAAAGAGGGCTATTGGTGCGGAAGAAGTGGAGGAAGACGTGGATATAGCCATGGAGGATGATATGGCAACCCATCATGAAGGAGAGGTGAACAATCATGCCAGAAGAGGTGGAGCCTACCCTGCTGGACAAGAGAGGAGAGTTATGGGATCCTACATCAATCCAAATCCAGGAAATTGTGGCAGCAGCATTCAAAAGCCAACTATCCATGCTAATAACTTCGAATTGAAGCCTCAGCTTATAAGTCTTGTGCAAAACAACTGTTCTTTTAGAGGAAGTGCCCAAGAGGACCCTAATGAGCATCTCACTAAATTCCAAAGGATATGTGACACAGTTAAATCTAATGGTGTTCATCCTGACACCTATAGATTGCTGCTGTATCCATTTTCTTTGAGGGACAAAGAATCAAAATGGCTGGAGTCATTTCCCAAGGAAAGCTTGACCACCTGGGAAGATGTAATGAATAGATTCTTAACAAGGTTCTACCCTCCACAAAAAGTAAACAGGCTGAGAACTGAAGTGCAGACATTCAGACAGTAGGATGGTGAGACTATTTATGAAGCCTGGGAGAAATTCAAAGATTTGACAAGGAAATGCCCCCCTGATATATTTAATGAGTGGGTGCAAATTCATATCTTTTATGAAGGGCAGAATCAAGAATCAAAAAAGGCTGTAGACCACTCATCTGGAGGTTCCCTAAAAAAGAAAAAGATCATTGAAGAAGCCATTGATGTTATCGAGACAGTGGCTGACAATGAGTATTTTTATGCCTCAGACAGAAGCAACAACAGGGGAGTCTTGGAATTAAACCATATGGATACAATCCTGGCCCATAATAAGATGATCACCAAGCAACTGGCTGAATTGACACAGAAGAGTTAGGCTGCAGCTATCCACACTCAACCATCATCTCTAGGAGAGTTGGACACAGAAGAAGGAGCTAACTGGGAGGAAGCTAATTAGTGCACGAAATTGTGATCTCTAGCAATGGTGCCAAAAACTTGGTACGCACGTTTATAATCTCAAATTCTTTTTCACAACTCCGATACAACTAACCAGCAAGTGCACTGGGTCATCCAAGTAATAAACCTTACGTGAGTAAGGGTCGATCCCACGGAGATTGTCGGCTTGAAGCAAGCTATGGTCACCTTGTAAATCTCAGTCAGGCGGATTCAAATGGTTATGGGATTTTGATAATTATGATATAAAATATAAATAACAGAAAATAAGATAGAGATACTTATGCAATTCATTGGTGAGAGTTTCAGATAAGCGTATGGAGATGCTTTTGTTCCTTCTGAACCCCTGCTTTCCTACTGCTTTCATCCAATCACTCATACTCCTTTCCATGGCAAGCTGTATGTTGGGCATCACCGTTGTCAATGGCTACATCCCGTCCTCTCAGTGAAAATGGTCCAAATGCGCTGTCATCGCACGGCTAATCATCTGTCGGTTCTCGATCATGTTGGAATAGGATCCATTGATCCTTTTGTGTCTGTCACTATGCCCAACACTCGCAAGTTTGAAGCTCGTCACAGTCATCCCTTCCCAGATCCTACTCAGAATACCAGAGACAAGGTTTAGACTTTTTGGATCTCAGGAATGGCCGCCAATAATTCTAGCCTATACCACGAAGTGAGAATGGTGATGAGTGTCACATAATCATCACATTCATCATGTTCTTGTGTGCAAATGAATATCTTAGAATAAGAATAAGCTTGATTTGAATAGGAAAACAATAGTACTTTGTATTAATTCATGAGGAACAGCAGAGCTCCACACCTTAATCTATGGGGTGTAGAAACTCCACCGTTGAAAATACATAAGTGAAAGGTCTAGGCATGGCCGAATGGCCAGCCTCCAAACATGTACAAAGGCATAAAGGTCTAAGGACTAAACGTCCAAAGATCTTTAGATAAATCACTAAAACTAGTTTTTATACTAAACTAGTAGCTAGGGTTACATAAGATAAGTAAATGATGCAGAAATCCACTTCTGGGCCCACTTGGTGTGTGCTTGGGCTGAGCATTGAGCTTTCATGTATAGAGACTTCTTTTGGAGTTAAACGCCAACTTTTGTGCCAGTTTGGGCGTTTAACTCCAGTTTGTAACCTGTTTCTGGCGTTTAACTCCAGAATAGGACAGGAAGTTGGCGTTTGAACGCCAGTTTGTGTCGTCAAAACTCAGACAAAGTATGGACTATTATATATTTCTGGAAAGCCCTAGATGTCTACTTTCCAACGCAATTAAGAGCGCACCAATTGGGTTTCTGTAGCTCCAGAAAATCCATTTTGAGTGCAGAGAGGTCAAAATCCAATAGCATCTGCAGTCCTTCTTCAGCCTCTGAATAAGATTTTTGCTCAAGTCCCTCAATTTCAGCCAAAAAATACCTGAAATCACAGAAAAACACACAAACTCATAGTAAAGTCCAGAAATGTGATTTTTATTTAAAAACTAATAAAAATATATTAAAAACTAACTAAATTATACTAAAAACTACTTAAAAATAATGCCAAAAAGCGTATAAATTATCTGCTCATCACAACACCAAACTTAAATTGTTGCTTGTCCCCAAGCAACTGAAAATCAAGTAGGATAAAAAGAAGAGAATGTACTATAAATTCCAAAGTATCAATGAAACTTAGCTCCAATTAAATGAGCGGGACTAGTAGCTTTTTGCCTCTGAACAGTTTTGGCATCTCACTCTATCCTTTGAAGTTCAGAATGATTGGCATCTATAGGAACTCAGAATTCAGATAGTGTTATTGATTCTCCTAGTTCACTATGTTGATTCTTGAACACAGCTACTTTATGAGTCTTGGCCGTGGCCCTAAGCACTTTGTTTTCCAGTATTACCACCGGATACATAAATGCCACAGACACATAACTGGGTGAACCTTTTCAGATTGTGACTCAGCTTTGCTTGAGTCCCCAATTAGAGGTGTCCAGGGTTCTTAAGTACACTCTTTTTGCTTTGGATCACGACTTTAACCGCTCAGTCTCAAGCTTTTACTTGACACCTTCACGCTACAAGCACATGGTCAGGAACAGCTTGGTTTAGCCGCTTAGGCCAGGATTTTATTCCCTTGGGCCTTCCTATCCATTAATGCTCAAAGCCTTGGATCCTTTTTATTTTACCCTTGCCTTTTGGTTTAAAGGGTTACTGGCTTTTTCTGCTTGCTTTTTCTTTTCTTTTTTTCTTTTTTTTTCTTTTTTTTGCAAGCTTTTGTTTTTCACTACTTTTTCTTGCTTCAAGAATCAATTTTATGATTTTTCAGATTATCAATAACATTTTTCCTTTTTCATTATTCTTTCAAGAGCCAACAATTTTAACAACAAATTCAAAAGACATATGCACTGTTCAAGCATTCATTCAGAAAACAAAAAGTATTGTCACCACATCAAAATAATTAAACTAATTTCAAGGATGAATTTGAAATCATGTACTTCTTATTCTTTTGTAATTAAAACATTTTTCATTTAAGAAAGGTGATGGATTCATAGGACACTCATAGCTTTAAGACATAGACACTTAGACACTAATGATCATGTAATAAAGACACAAACATAAATAAACATAAAGCATAGTAAATGAAAAACAGAAAAATAAAGAACAAGGAGATTAAGGAACGGGTCCACCTTAGTGAGGGTGGCGTCTTCTTCCTCTTGAAGAACCAATGGTGTTCTTGAGCTCCTCTATGTCTCTTCCTTGTCTTTGTTGCTCCTCTCTCATAGCTCTTTGATCTTCTCTAATCTCATGGAGAATGATGGAGTTCTCTTGGTGTTCCATCCTTAGTTGTCCCATGTTGGAACTTAGTTTCCCTAGGGAGGTATTGATTTGCTCCCAATAGTTTTGTGGAGGAAAGTGCATCCCTTGAGGCATCTCAGGGATTTCATGGTGAGGAATTTCCTCATGCTCTTGTTGAGGTCCATGATCTCTTGTTTACTTCATCCTTTTCTTAGTGATGGGCTTGTCCTTATCAATGAGGATGTCTCCCTCTATGTCAATTCCAGCTGAATTGTAGAGGTGACAAATGAGGTGAGAAAAGGCTAACCTTGCCAAAGTGGAGGACTTGTCAGCCACCTTGTAGAGTTCTTGAGGTATAATATCATGAACTTCCACTTCCTCCCCAATCATGATACTATGGATCATGATGGGCCGATCCACAGTTACTTCGGATCGGTTGCTAGTAGGAATAATAGAGCGTTGGATGAACTCCAACCATCCTCTAGCTACAGGCTTAAGGTCCAGTCTTCTCAATTGAACCGGCTTGCCTCTTGAGTCAACTTTCCATTGAGCTCCTTCCACACATATGTCCATGAGGACTTGGTCCAACCTTTGATCAAAGTTGACCCTTCTAGTGTAGGGGCGTGCGTTTTCTTGCATTATTGGCAAGTTGAACGCCAACCTTACATCTTCCGAACTGAAATCTAAGTATTTCCCCCGAACCATTGTAAGCCAATACTTTGGGTTTGGGTTCATACTTTGATCATGGTTCCTAGTGATCCATGCATTTGCATAGAACTCTTGAACTATTAAGATTCCGACTTGTTGAATAGGATTAGAGAGAACTTTCCATCCTCTTCTTCTAATCTCTTGTCAGATCTCTGGATACTCGCTCTTTTTGAGCTTAAAAGGGACCTCAGGGATCACCTTTTTCTTGGCCACAACTTCATAGAAGTAGTCTTGATGGACCTTTGAGATGAATCTCTCCATCTCCCATGACTCATAGGGTTTAGGGTTTCTCTGACCTTAGGTGCCATTAATGGTTATAGAAAAACAAAAAGCAATGCTTTTACCATACCAAACTTAAAATGTTTGCTTGTCCTCGAGCAAAAGAAGAAAGAAAGTAGTAGAAGAAGAAGAAAATGGAGGAGATGGAGTGAAAGAGTGTATTCGGCCAAGGGGGAGAAGTGGTGTTTGTGATGTGTGAAAATGGAGTAGTGTTAAGGGGTTTATATAGGGGTGGGGGGAAGGATAGGTTTCGGCCATTAGGATTGGGTTTGGGAGGGAAAAGAATTTGAATTTGGAGGTAGGTGGGGTTTTTGGAGAAGAGTGGATAGATGTGAGTGGTGAAGGGTATTTGGGGAAGAGTGTTATGAAGAGGTGTGAAGAGGAGAGAAGAAGAGGTGGGGTAGTGGGGATCCTGTGGGTCCACAGATCCAGAGGGGTCAAGGACTTAGCATCCCTGCTCCATTTAGGCATGCAAAACGCCCTTAGAATGCATGTCTGGCGTTAAACGCCAGCTTGCTGCTTGTTTCTGGCGTTTAACGCCAGCTTTTCTCCCATTCTTGGTGTTAAACGCCAATTTTATGCTCTGTTCTGGCGTTAAACGCCAGTCTGGTGCTTGTTTCTGGCGTTTAACGCCAGCTTGATGCTTCTTTCTGGCGTTAAACGCCAGTTTAATGCTTTTTACTGGCGTTTAAATGCCAGTAAGCTCTTCCTCCAAGGTGAATGCTATTTTTCATTCTGTTTTTTATTTTTCAGTTGTTTTTATGACTTCACATGATCATCAACCTAAAGAAAACATAAAAAAGCAATGGAAAATAAACAGATATAATTAAATAACATTGGGTTACCTCCCAACAAGCGCTTCTTTAATGTCAATAGCTTGACAGTGAGCTCTCATGGAACCTCACAGAAAATCAAAGCAATGTTGGGGCCTCTCAACACCAAACTTAGAGTTTGGTTGTGGCCTCCCAACACCAAACTTAGAGTTTGAATGTGGGGGTTTTGTTTGACTCTGTACTGAGAGAAGCTTTTCATGCTTCCTCTCTATGGTTACAGAAGGAGAACCTTGAGTTCTGAATACAAGGTAGTCCTCATTCAACTGAAGGACCAATTATCCTCTGTCAACATCAATCACAACTTTTGCTGTGGCTAGGAAGGGTCTGCCAAGGATGATGGATTCATCCTCATCCTTCCCAGTGTCTAGGACTATGAAATCAGCAGGGATGTAAAAGCCTTCAACCTTTACTAGCACGTCCTCTACTAGTCCATAAGCTTGTTTCATTGATTTGTCTACCATCTCTAGTGAGATTCTTGCAGCTTGTACCTCAAAGATTCCCAATTTCTCCATTACAGAGAGTGGCATGAGGTTTATCCCTGACCCTAGGTCACACAGAGCTTTCTCAAAGGTCATAGTGCTTATGGTACAAGGTATGAATAATTTTCCGGGATCCGGTTTCTTCTGAGGTAATGTCTGCCTCATTAATGCATTCAGTTCATTGGTGAACAAGGGGGTTCATCCTCCCAAGTCTCAATACCAAATAACTTAGCATTCATCTTCATGATTGCTCCTAGATACTTAGCAGCTTGCTCTTCAGTGATGTCTTCATCCTCTTTAGAGGAAGAGTATTCATCAGAGCTCATGAATGGCAGAAGGAAGTTCAATGGAATCTCTATGGTCTCTGTATGAGCCTTAGATTCCTTTGGTTCCTCAAAGGGAAACTCCTTTCTGTCCAGAGGACGTCCCAAGAGGTCTTCCTCACTGGGATTCACGTCCTCCTCCTTCTCTGGGCATTCGGCCACACCAAGTAAGGTTATGGCCTTGCATTCTCTCTTGGGATTTTCTTCTGTATTGCTTGGGAGAGTACTGGAAGGAGTTTTAGTAATCTTCTTACTCAGCTGACCCACCTGTGCCTCCAAATTTCTAATGGAGGACTTTGTTTTATTCATGAAACTTAGTGTGATCTTGGATAGATTAGAGACTATGGTTGCCAGGCCAGAATGGCTCTGTTCAGAATTCTCTGTCTGTTGTTGAGAAGATGATGGAAAAGGCTTGCTATTGCTAAACTTATTTCTTCCACCATTATTATTGAAGCCTTGTTGGGGCTTCTGTTGGTCCTTCCATGAAAAATTTGGATGATTTCTACATGAAGGATTATAGGTGTTTCTATAGGGTTCTCCTATGTAATTCACCTCTACTATTGCAGGGTTCTCAGGATCATAAGCTTCTTCTTCAGAAGATGCTTCTTTAGTACTGTTGGATGCAGCTTGCAATCTATTCAGACTCTAAGAAATCATATTGACTTGCTGAGTCAATATTTTGTTCTGAGCCAATATGGCATTCAGAGTATCAATTTCAAGAACTCTCTTCTTCTGAGGCGTTCCATTGTTCACAGGATTCCTCTCAGGGGTGTACATGAACTGGTTATTTGCAACCATTTCAATGAGTTCCTGAGCTTCTGCAGGGGTTTTCACGTGAAGAGATCCTCCTGCAGAATGGTCCAATAACATTTTTGACAACTCAGACAGACCATCATAGAATATACTTATGATGCTCCATTCTGGAAGCATGTCAGTAGGACACCTTTTGATTAGTTGCTTGTATCTTTCCCACGCTTCATAGAGGGATTCTCCTTCCTTCTGTCTGAAGGTTTGGATTTTCACTCTGAGCTTGCTCATCTTTTGAGGTGGAAAGAATTTGGCCAGGAAAGCACTGACCAGCTTATCCCAAGAGTTCAGGCTATCGTTAGGTAGTGAATCCAACCATGTTCTAGCTCTGTCTCTTACAGCAAAAGGGAAAAGCATAAGCCTGTAGACCTCGGGATCAACTCCATTGGTCTTGACAGTGTCACATATTTGCAAGAATTTAGATAAAAATTGATGAGGATCTTCCATTGGAAGTCTATGAAATTTGCAATTATGCTGCATTAGAGAAACCAATTGAGGCTTAAACTCAAAATTGTTTGCTCCAACTGCAGGAAGTGAGATGCTTCTTCCATAGAAGTTGGAAAAGGGTGTAGTAAAGTCACCAAGCATCTTCCTTGCATCTCCACCATTGTTATTAGGTTCGGCCATGTCTCCTTCTTTTTTGAAAATTTCTGTCAGGTTCTCTCCAGAGAGTTATGCTTTAGCTTCCCTTAGCTTCCTCTTCAGAGTCCTTTCAGGTTCAGGATCAGCTTCAACAAGAATATTCTTATCCTTGTTCCTGCTCATATGAAAAAGAAGAGAACAGAAAAGAAAATATAAAATCCTCTATGTCACAGTATAGAGATTCCTTATGTGAGTATAAGAAGAGAAGAATAGAAGGAGGAGAAGAGAAAAACTCGAACACAGAGAAGAAGATGGGGTTCGAATTATGAGTAGAAGAGAAGTGTTAGTAGATAAATAAATAAATAGAAGGAGATGAGAGAGGGGGAGAAAATTCAAATTTAATTTAAACTAAAAGGAAAAATATTTTTGTTTTTATTTTAAAATTTAGTTAGAATTTGAAAATTAAAAAGAGAAATAAAATTAAAATTAAAATTTGAAACAATTAGTTAATTAAAAAGAATTTTGAAAAAGTGGATAGGAGTTTTCGAAAATTAGAGAGAGACAATTAGTTAGGTGGTTTTGAAAAAGATAAGAAACAGTAAAACAAACAAAAGATATGATTGAAATAGAAAACTTTTAAAAATAAACCAAAAAGTCAAGTAGTTAATTGAAAAAGATTTGAAAATCAAATTTGAAAGGGTGAGAAGTTAGAAAAGATTTTGAAATTGATTTTGAAAAAGATATGATTGAAATTGAAAAAGATATGATTGAAAATCATTTTGAAAAAGATTTGAATTGGAAATTAAAAAGATTTGATTTTGAAAATTGAAATTGATTACTTGACTAACAAGAAACTAAAAGATATGATTCTAAAATTTAAAGATTGAACCTTTCTTAAAAGGCAAGTAACAAACTCAAATTTTTTGAATCAATCACATTAATTGTTAGTAAAGATTTTGAAAAATACGGAATAAAATAAGAAAAATATTTTTGAAAATCAATTTGAATTTTCGAAAATATGAAAGAAAAAATGAAAAAGATTTGATTTTAAAAAAACAATTTGAAAAAGATAGAATTTTTAAATTGAAAATTTGATTTGACTCATAAGAAACAACTAAATTTTGAAAATTTTTTGAAAAAGTCAACTCAAATATTCGAAATTTATGAGAAGAAAAAGGGAAAGATATTTTTTTTTATTTTTGAATTTTAATGGGGAGAGAGAAAAACATAAAAATGATGCAAAACATAAAAATTCAAGATCAAAACACATGATGCATGCAAGAACACTTTGAATGTCAAGATGAACACCAAGAACACTTTGGAGATCAAGATGAACATCAAGACTTATTTTTGAAAATTTTTTAGAAAAGAAAAACATGCAAGACACCAAACTTAGGAATTTTCAATGTTTAGACACTAACAAATTGAAAATGCATATGAAAAACAAGAAAAGACACAAAACATGAAAATGCAAAGATCAAACAAAGAATATCATCAAGAACAACTTGAAGATCATGAAGAACACCATGCATGAGTTTCAAAAATTTTTAGGAAATTAAAAAAAATGCAATTGACACCAAACTTACAATTTGACACTAGACTCAAACAATAAACACAAAATTATTTTTGGTTTTATGATTTTATTAATTTTTTTTATTTTTTGAAAATTAATTGGAAAAAGAAAAATAAGGATTTCAAAATTTCTAATGAGAATTCCAGGAATCATGCAATGTTAGTCTAAAACTCCGGTCTAGGAATTAGACATGGCTTACTAGCCAGCCAAGCTTTCAGTGAAAGCTCCGGTCTAAAACACTAGACATGACCAATGGCCAGCCAAGCTTTAGCAGATCATTACATACAAAAGCTAAATTACTGAGAAACACAAAGAAGCTCTTTTAATGATAGTTGAAACCTCGGTCCAAAGGATTAGACATGGCTTAACAGCCAGCCAGGATTCAGCATATCACTATGAAACTCTAGAATTCATTCTTAAAAGTTCTGAAGCCAAAGGATAATTTATTATTTTTTTTGAAAATTTTTTGAAAATAAAAATAATAAAAAAGCTTAAAATTAAAATAAAATTACCTAATCTGAGCAACAAGATGAACCGTCAGTTGTCCAAACTCGAACAATCCCCGACAACGGCGCCAAAAACTTGGTGCACGAAATTGTGATCTCTAACAACGGCGCCAAAAACTTGGTACGCATGTTTATAATCTCAAATTCTTTTTCACAACTCCGATACAACTAACCAGCAAGTGCACTGGGTCGTCCAAGTAATAAACCTTACGTGAGTAAGGGTCGATCCCACGGAGATTGTCAGCTTGAAGCAAGTTATGGTCACCTTGTAAATCTCAGTCAGGCGGATTCAAATGGTTATGGGATTTTGATAATTATGATATAAAATATAAATAACAGAAAATAAGATAGAGATAATTATGCAATTCATTGGTGAGAGTTTCAGATAAGCGTATAGAGATGCTTTTGTTCCTTTTGAACCTCTGCTTTCCTACTGCTTTCATCCAATCACTCATACTACTTTTCATGGCAAGCTGTATGTTGGGCATCACCATTGTCAATGGCTACATCCTGTCCTCTCAGTAATGGCCGCCAATAATTCTAGCCTATACCACAAAGACTCTGATCATGAACCAGGAGGCTAAGAGATATGCATTCAAGCTTGTTTTCATGTAGAACGGAAGTGTTTGTCAGGCACGCGTTCATAAGTGAGAATGGTGATGAATGTCACATAATCAACACATTCATCATGTTCTTGTGTGTGAATCAATTTCTTAGAATAAGAATAAGCTTGAGTTGAATAGGAAAACAATAGTACTTTGCATTAATTCATGAGGAACAGCAGAGCTCCACACCTTAATCTATGGGGTGTAGAAACTCCACCGTTGAAAATACATAAGTGAAAGGTCTAGGCATGGCCGAATGGCCAGCCTCCAAACGTGTACACAAGCATAAAGGTCTAAGGACTAAGTGTCCAAAGATCTTTAGATAAATCACTAAAACTAGATTTTATACTAAACTAGTAGCTAGGGTTACATAAGATAAGTAAATGATGCAGAAATCCACTTCCGGGCCCACTTGGTGTGTGCTTGGGCTGAGCATTGAGCTTTCATGTGTAGAGACTTCTTTTGGAGTTAAATGCCAGTTTTTGTGCCAGTTTGGGCGTTTAACTCCAGTTTATAACCTGTTTCTGGCGTTTAACTCCAGAATAGGGCAGGAAGTTGGCGTTTGAACGCCAGTTTTCGTCATCAAAACTCGGACAAAGTATAGACTATTATATATTGCTGGAAAGCCCTGGATGTCTAATTTCCAACGCAATTGAGAGCTCACCAATTAGATTTCTGTAGCTCCAGAAAATCCATTTCGAGTGCAGGGAGGTCAGAATCAAACAGCATCTGCAGTCCTTCTTCAGCCTCTGAATAAGATTTTTGCTCAAGTCCCTCAATTTCAGCCAGAAAATACCTGAAATCACAGAAAAACACACAAACTCATAGTAAAGTCCAGAAATGTGATTTTTATTTAAAAACTAATAAAAATATATTAAAAACTAACTACATCATACTAAAAACTACTTAAAAACAATGCCAAAAAGCGTATAAATTATCCGCTCATCACTAATTACCTTGGAAACTCATCTAGGCAAGCTAATGATCCATACTCTAAATGTGTTGGAAAGCTAACGTCCGGGACTTTGATTTGATATATAATATGCCATAGTTTCCCTAATGCTAGGCGACGCGAACGCATGCTCTATACGGACGCGTCGCAGTGACAAAAATCAGCGTGGCACTTCTCCAGCGATTTCTGGGCTGTTTTCGACCCAGTTTGCGGCCCAGAAAACACAGATTAGAGGCTATAAAGTGGGAAAACCCATTCATTCATGAGCATGCTCTCATAATTCACAATCTTAGGATTTAGATGTAGTTTTTAGAGAGAGAGGTTCTCTCCTCTCTCTTAGGATTAGGATTAGGATTTCTCTTGCCTTCTGGATTGTTTCTTTTTATCAGGTTCAATTTTCCTTTTTTTTTTCCCAATTTAATTTATGAACTCTTCCACGTTACATATGATTTTCTTAATTAATGCAATTTGAGGTATTTCAGATTTATCACTTCTTCTATTGTTTGTTATTAATTGATGTTCTAAGTTGGATCCTAACTTGATTTTGGAGTTGATTATTATTTGGAGACCCTTGAGTTGAATTACTTAAGAGTTAAATTGTAATTGGGTTTATTGTTGGCTGGCTCTCTAGTTACTAACGCTAATGTTTCCCAAGGAAGAGGATTAGAACTTGTGAATAGAAGTAGACTTCCAACTTACTTGACTTTCTTTTACTTTACTTGGTAAAGGATAACTAAGTAGAAGCAACCTTCAATTATCAATTGATCTTGAGAAAAAAATCCAACAAGGATAGAACTTCCGATTAATCTTCTCCGGATCAAGGCTTTTAATTTAATTACATAAAATCTCTTATTTATTTTTATTGCTTTAAATTATAATTATACATGTGTCCATTGCCCAAACTCCAAAACCCCCAATTTACAAGACTCATAACCAATAATAAGAACATAGTTCCCTGCAATTCCTTGAGAAGACGATCCGATGTTTAAATACTCAGTTATCAATTTTAAAGGGGTTTGTTACTTGTGACAACCAAAACTTTTGTAAAAAAGGTTGATTGCTTGGTTTAGTAACTATACTTGCAACGAGAGTTTACTATAACCTCTAAACCATCAATCTTCAGTTCTTCAAAATGGCGTCGTTGCCGGGGAATTGCAAACGTGTGCCTTATTATTGGTTATTGTAAATATTTGCTTTTTGCTTGTTTATTTGTTTTTATTTTTGTTTTTATTTTTGCTTTTTCATAAATTAAGAGGTTATTGGTTTTTATTTAGTTATTAAAAAATTTTTTTTCAAAAATTTGTTCTTCGTGTTCATCTTGACCTTCAAGTTGTTCTTAGTTGTTTTCTTCATTTTGATCTAAAAATTTTAAGTTTGGTGTTATTTTATTATTTTTCTCTTTCCTCATTAAATTCAAAAATTCAAAATTTAAAATTCAAATTTCAAAATTTCAAATTTCAATTTTCAAAATTCAAATTTAAAAATTTAAAATTCAAATCTCAAATTTCAAAATTTAAAATTTCAAAATTTAAATTTCAAAATTCAAATCTTTTTCAAAAAAATCATATCTTTTTCAAAATCTTATCTTATCTTATTTCAAAAATCAAATTTCAAAATTCAATATTTAAATTTCAAATTTCAAATTTTAAATTTCAAAAATTTAAAATTCAAAATTTCAAATTTCAAATTTCAAAATTTAATTTTCAAATTTCAAAATTTAATTTTCAAATTCAAAATTTAAATTTCGATAACCTTTTAATTTAAAATTTATTTTTATTTTTGTTTTTAATTTTTATTTGCTACTATGAACTCTCACCCCTTTGGCTATGAGTCTGGTTACAATTATATTGCAGGAAGAGGAAATTACAATGAGAACAGGCATCAAGGTTGGAACAATCAAAGATGGGAGGAGCCACAAAAATTTGATCAACCCTCATGGCACCAACCACCTCCAATGGACTATCAATAACCACCACCATATGCCTATAAATCCTCTCCTCAACATGACTTTGGACCACCATACTCACAAGCCCCTTTTTGCCATTCACCTTCATATGACCCTTACCATCATCCACCATACCAACCACCTTATGAGCCATATGAACCATATCTAGAACCACCCCAACTTCAACCCAATTACTCCCAAGAACCACCACCTCCATATACACCATGCCCATATCCATCTACCCAAGATCCATATGATCCTAATCATGCAATCCAAGCGGAACAAGAATCAAAGGATCGTCTCAAGGAATCAACGGATCGAATTCTTGCAACTCTATATCAACTAAATCAAGCGATAAATCAATTAGCCGCCCGACAGTTGAATACTCAAAGTACTCCCATGGCTACATGTGGAGAATCAAAAGAAGGGCGTAGCATGAAGGAGACACTAGAAACTCCAATGGACAATAAGGAACATACCTTTGTATTGGAACAAGTGGAGGAAACCGTAATAGCTGAAGAAGAGGAAATGGTTGAAGACTTGGGAGATGCTGAACCTCCATGGGAAAGTCAAGACATAGAGACTCCTTCCAAGACGATTGAAATTGATGCTGAGGAGGGTGTACAACCTCCAAGGCATATCATAGTTGAAGACTTGGAAGAGGTTGGTCAAGAGATGGAGATTAAAGAAGAAGAAGCACAGCCTCCCATCCCCTTGGTGAGCAATGAAGAAGAGATTGAATTAGAAGAAAGCTACCAAGAGGAAGATGTTGATATTGAAGAAACTTGCAAAGAGGTGGAAGTTGTCAGAGAAGAGCACAAGGGAGTGGAGCTTGCAAATTCGTTAACAATACCTTCCCCTAAGTTGCCATCATCCTTCACGACATTCAAGTGGGTAAAATTCATATTCCTTAGCTTTCTAATTCCACTTGAATATGGGCTACTGGAGACGGATGGTCAACTTAGAGCTCTTTGTGGCATTAAGAGTAAGAGGAAGATGGTTAGTGGTTGGAGTTGTCAAGCAAGGTTCAACATGGTTGCGTGCTCAAAGTTTAAATGCAAAGGTTGGTGTAGAGCTCAACTGAATAGGTCTAGGAGGTTGTTTGGCCGCTTTAGTGAGAATTCAGATTGCTTGCTACCTGGATGGAATCATAATGATCAACAAGAAGACGGGTGCAAAAGCAAGATTTGGGACCCCAGAATTCATTCTGGCAATCAACACTCTTGGGGCCTTGTCACTTGCTTTAACTTGCTTGAAAGCTTTCTGCGCCTAGTTTGGGATCCCAGAGGCCATTGGAATTACAAACATTGGTGGAGATTCCTAGATGAGTTCAAGCACAAGCCACCATAACAGGGAGCTCACCAAGTGTCCAACTTAATGACTTTAACTAAACGTGCTAGGTGGAAGACAACCCACCATGGTATGATCGTTCCTTTCTCAATTTTAATTTTATTTCGTTTTGTTTGTTTTTAGTTTTATTCTATTTTATTGAACAAGGAATTATTCATAACATCGATATCAGCATTGCATTTTGCATTTTGCATTTTGCATTCTACATTTTTCATGCATAAAAAAAAAGCACGCACGCGACGCGGCAGCGTCGCTGACGCGTCCGCGTCACCAGTGCATTGGGAAGAAAAGAAATCGAACAGAGAGTCATGCGAGAGCGTGGCTGGAGGCGTTCCTTTGGCACAAATTGATCCACGCGACCGCGTCGCTGACGCGTCCACGTCATGTGGGAAAAATGCCTCCCACACGTCCGTGTCACCCACGCGAACGCGTGGCTCTGTAAAATCGACGTATAGGGGTGTATGGCAGAATGTTGGGCTGGAACGTGGCTGGACTCGTGCTAGAAGTGCAAGCCCTCCCACGCGAACGCGTACCCCACGCGTCCGCGTCAATTTGCAATTCTGGCCATTCACGCGATCGCGTCCACCACGCGAACGTGTCACCCTGAAAATTAGCAAAAAGTATTTCAAACAGAGAGTTGCGCGAACGCGAGGCTGCACTCGCGCCAATCGCACAAATCAAGCCACGCGATCGCGTGACCCACGCGTCCGTGTCACCTGACCTTATCGCGCACCACGCGACCGCGTCACTTACG
The DNA here is from genome assembly GCF_059453495.1 of Arachis ipaensis. NCBI lineage: Eukaryota > Viridiplantae > Streptophyta > Magnoliopsida > Fabales > Fabaceae > Arachis > Arachis ipaensis. The sequence goes on from NC_142443.1 coordinate 78,910,204, forward strand.
CGTCCGCGTCGCTTGCGCCGCACAGCTTATCCAGATCAGCCAAATATCTTATCTTTTCTTCTCTAATCGTAATTTCTTCTATCTTTTCTTCTTTCTTTCTTACTTTATTTCTTTCACTTCTCATTCTTTTTCACCTTCACTCTATTTTACTTAACTTATTTGCATATTTCATTCATTGCATTTTAATTTCGTGCATATTTTTATTTTTCTTTTCTAAATTTCTTATTTTACCATTGGTGTTAAATGTTCTTATTTAACTGTTGCATCTTTTCTTGAATTATTTTGGTGCTAAGTGACTTGTTTTACACTATGGGATGATATTAATTATCTGCCAATGCCAATCTTTTATGATACTTGCACTTCATTTGCATTGACATGAACTTATATTGATATTTTCATTACCCACACTCCTCCCCTTTGTTGCAATTTTTGCACCACTGGTATGCCATGTGCTTCTATTATTTTCTCACGTACATGTTAAAGCTTCCATGTAAATGAGACCCTTATCATTTGGCATTAACCCACCCATACTTCATTTATTTTCTTATCTTTATTTCTGGGTTACTATTCTTCTTTTTCTCTTCTTTCAGGCTGGCCACCGAAGACGGAAAAAGGGAGAAACTTCTAAAAGGGGAGACAAACAAGTCCATCTGCACAATCCTTGAAGAAAAGCATCAGTTGAAACAACCCGTCCACCTGCACATCTCAGCATGCACCGAGGACGGTGCAATCTTTAAGTGTGGGGAGGTTGATACCGATCTCCATGGGTTAGTTACCTTCTTCTCAACACCAATGTTTTATTTTCTCCGTTAATTCATTGCTGCATTTGCATATTTAATTGCATGTTTGTTTGATTTTATGCATTTAGTTAGTACTTGGTTGAAGTAATATTTTCTTTTTCAAGAAATTTTTATAGTATTTCACTAATTTAAATTGAAAAAAATTTTTTTGTTAAACTTATCAGAAGTTGTATTTGGAACATGGTTTTTGAGCCAAAGAACACACAACCTGTGAGATTTTGAGCTTATTTACATGGTTACATTATTTAACCATAAATTTTTATTCTTGTGTGTTTTCTTCTCTATAATTGCAATCTTTGCTTTGTTCCATTCTATATGTCCAATGTTTAATGTTTTACATGCTTGCATATGATTGAGGCCATTGTTTGATTTTAGCTCACTTATCCCAAATAAGCCTACCCTTTAAATCACCCTTGTCAGCCACTTTGAGCCTTTTAATCCCCATTTGTTCTGTTTTATAACCACATTACTAGCCTTAAGCAGAAAAATAAATTAAAAATCCCAAGTTGAATCCTTGGTTAGCTTAAGATAGACATTGTGTATAATTTAAGTATGGGGAATTTTATGGGAAAATGGGATGGTAAAATAAAAAAAAGGGAATTAAATTGAATAAGTTATTTGAAAATTTGGGAAGCATGCTCATGTGAAATCAAAATAATTAAATTACCATGTGCATTGAAAAAAAAATACATTCAATAAATAAGTAAATAAATAAGGGGACAAAATTACCCCAATGTTAAGTTAATAAAAAAGAATCAATGCACATGGGACAAAATTCAAAAATAAGTTTGATACATGAGCATGTAAAACAAAAGTGGAAAAAATTTGGGTAGCTAGGTAAAGTATTTTAAAAATTGTATAAAGTATGTATATCTTAGGTGAGATCTTAGACTAATCAAGGATTCACTTTATATAGCTCACTTAGCCATATATATACATTTACCCTTACCTTAGCCCCATTACAACCTTGAAAAAGACCTCATGATGTTTGCATTGGTACATTAAATATTTGTTGATTGGTTAGATGAAGAATAAAGTTTAGAAGGCATGATTAGAGAAGAGTAGAGTGAATTACCCTATACACTTGAGAGACTTGAGTGATATACACTACCAGTGAGGGTTCAATGCTTGATTCTATGTTCCCTGCTTTCATGAGCTATCTTCTTATAAGTTTACTTGTCCTTTATTGTATAAATTGAATTAGTGAAATCTGATTTATGTTTGTCTTGGAGAACTTATTTATTTTTAACCAAGTAGGTAGAAACATTTTGCATGTAGTTACATTCACATAGATAGGTTGCATTGCATACTCTCTATCATTCCTCTTCACTTCTTTATAGCTTCTCTTGAGCTTAGCATGAGGACATGCTAATGTTTAAGTGTGGGGAGGTTGATAAACCACTATTTCATGGTTTATCTTGTGCTTAATTGAGTGGTTTTTATCAACTCTTTACCCACTTATTCATACTATTTGTATGGTTTTACATTTGCCTTCCTAATTATGTGCTTTGATTGAAAACATGCTTCTTTGGCCTTAAGTTCCCTATGTTTAATCCTCTCTTATTACCATTAGATGCCTTAATATGTGTGTTAAGTAATTTCAGAGATTACAGGGCAGGAATGGCTCAGAGGATGGAAAGGAAGCATGCAAAAGTGGAAGGAATACAAGAAGTTGGAGAAATTGCTAAACTGTCCCGCCTGACCTCTTCGCACTCAAACGGCTATAACTTTAGCTACAGAGGTCCAAATGACGCGGTTTCAGTTGCATTGGAAAGCTAACGTCCGGGGATTTGATTTGATATATAATATGCCATAGTTTTCCTGATGCTAGGCGACGCAAATGCATGCTCCATGTGGACGCGTCGCAATGACAAAAATCAGCGTGGCAGATTTCTTCTCCAGCGATTTCTGGGCTATTTTCGACTCAGTTTGCGGCCCAGAAAACACAGATTAGAGACTATAAAGTGGGGAAACCCATTCATTCATGAGCATGCTCTCATAATTCACAATCTTAGGATTTAGATGTAGTTTTTAGAGAGAGAGGTTCTCTCCTCTCTCTTAGGATTAGGATTAGGATTTCTCTTGCCTTCTGGATTGTTTCTTTTTATCAGGTTCAATTTTCCTTTTTTTTTTCCCAATTTAATTTATGAACTCTTCCACGTTACATATGATTTTCTTAATTAATGCAATTTGAGGTATTTCAGATTTATCACTTCTTCTATTGTTTGTTATTAATTGATGTTCTAAGTTGGATCCTAACTTGATTTTGGAGTTGATTATTATTTGGAGACCCTTGAGTTGAATTACTTAAGAGTTAAATTGTAATTGGGTTTATTGTTGGCTGGCTCTCTAGTTACTAACGCTAATGTTTCCCAAGGAAGAGGATTAGAACTTGTGAATAGAGGTAGACTTCCAACTTACTTGACTTTCTTTTACTTTACTTGGTAAAGGATAACTAAGTAGAAGCAACCTTCAATTATCAATTGATCTTGAGAAAAAAAATCCAACAAGGATAGAACTTCCGATTAATCTTCTCCGGGTCAAGGCTTTTAATTTAATTACATAAAATCTCTTATTTATTTTTATTGCTTTAAATTATATTTATACCTGTGCCCATTGCCCAAACTCCAAAACCCCCAATTTACAAGACTCATAACCAATAATAAGAACATAGTTCCCTATAATTCCTTGAGAAGACGATCTGAGGTTTAAATACTCGATTATCAATTTTAAAGGGGTTTGTTACTTGTGACAATCAAAACTTTTGTAAGAAAGGTTGATTGCTTGGTTTAGTAACTATACTTGCAACGAGAGTTTACTATAACCTCTAAACCATCAATCTTCATTTCTTCAGTGTGGAAGTAGACTTTAGTCCGAAGACCATTATGAAGGTCTTAGGGCTACGGGAGGCACATTTTGATAAGCCAGGGTACCAAGAAAGAGTGACTGGAAACCTAGATTATGATGAATTCTCTAGTGATATTTATGTGGTGAACACTGACTAGTAGAGGGACAATCAAGGAGGGCACAAGTAGTTGAAAAGGGGAGATCTCATCCCTGAAGCAAAAGGTTGGTATGAGCTTATAAAGAGATCAATTATGGGCACAGTGAACACCTCGGAAGTTAACAAGAAAAGAGCTGTCATGCTACACTGTATAATGGTGGGAGGAGAGATAAAAGTTCACGAGATCATTGCAAATGATATTCAAAAGGTTGCAGAAAAGAATTCTGTAGAAGCTTGGCTCCATTACCCAAGCACAATTATGAGGTTATGCATGAAGGCCAGAGTGCCAATGGAGGATGCAAACCCAATATGGCTGCATCTATGCTTGCCTATGACCTTCGAAAGGATGATGAATGTCACAGAGGCACAACAAAGTCGAAGACCACAAAGGAGGCGAAGGAGAGAAGAACCACGAGAGGAAGAAGAACAAGAAAGAGAACAAGAAGAAGAGCAACAATTCCAACCACAAACCAACATGGACATGGTCAAGATGCAAGAAGCAATTGAAAAGGCTATCCGAACAGTATCTGAAAGTTCTAGAGAAACAAGAAGAATTTCATTCACAATACATAAGAGCTCAGGAGAGACAAGAGGAGCTTCAGCTAAGAATGATGAGCCAGCAGAGAGATTTTGAGTCAAGATCTCTAGTTATGCAAAGAGAACAAGCTTCACAATTTCAAGGATCTTTCAACCAGCTGGTCCAACTTCAAGTTGATAATATGAGAGCTTTCAAGGAGTTCACGGCTCTTCAGGATGCAAGATATGGAGTTCAATTTGATTATAACATAAATGGTCAAATCAAGCTCAACTACATCGCGGAACATCTACATAGCATGGATCCAGCATTTCCAATCTATGATCAATACTTCAAGGAAAGGAGTGACATAGAAGTAGACAAAGCAATACGCCTTGAAAACAGAGTGGAAGAGACAATGAAGAAAGATGTATTCTGGACAAAGCTAAAGGGAAAAGGCAAGGGAGAAACTAGTAAGCAAGCAAGCGAGAAGAAGAAGAAAGACAAACAGGATAAAAAATGAAAGGTGGACTTGCTCCTTGGTTATTCTATTCAATAAAGAAAGAACATGTCTATTTTAGTTAATAGTCAATTTGTAGTTTAAGTCATCATGCATTCCATTGTGTTTAATTTTGCAATAAGTATGCTAGCCTAGGGGTGTGTGTTTTCACTTTCACTAGTTTGAATGCTTGTTTTGTCCCCTGAGCCATTTCAATTTAAATAAAAGAAATGTTTGAACAGAAGGGGAATAGTTCCTTTTTAGCAAAGAAGTGAAATAACAGTAAGTGGTGGTATATATATCTGATTGTGTAGTAGCTCACTTATAATGAATAAAAGGATAGACTATCTCCCTTTTTATTGTAAACTAGCATGCTGTCTATGAATCTTAGCTAATAAAAGTCCTTGGATGAAAGAAAAACAAATAGAAAGAAAGAAAAAGAAAAGCCAAAAGTGGCAACAAAAACAAAAGAAAGCAAAGAATAAGGCTAGACACCAATAGCTTGGACCTTAGGACATATGCCTGTGGTGTCTTTGTACTATGATCTGCTTGGATGATTAGGTTCCATGGAGTGCTTTAACACTTGGTAACTTGGGTTAACTAACTCGAGATTATCAACCAAAAATCCATTGTCAAGAGCAACTTAGTTACAAGGCATTTAGTAACCCAAAGAGGTGCTGGGCATCAATGTCTTAAGAAGAATTGTGAGCCAAGTGTCTATAGTGAATATGTGTTGAGTGAAAATAAGATAAGAAGCTGCTACAACACATGACACTAAGCTACAAGTGAGAAATAAGCTCACAGGAAAAGAAAAACAAAGAAAAGCAATTACCAAGGATGAGTAAATAATAAGAGGTCATAGTAGTATGTTAGTTGAGGCTTAGAAAAGACATTCTAGTCCTAAGGATCAATAAGAAGTGAGCTGCAACATTTTCTGCATAAAACCCCATGAACTAATAATAATGACTTGCTGATATGAACATCACTCTCTGTTTCAGTCTTTCTTCTTAATAATTCAGTGACTGCTTAGGGACAAGCAAGATTTAAGTTTGGTGTTGTGATGCCAGGGCATCTTAGGCTAGTTTCACTAGCCTTTGTCTTTGTTTTTAATAGGTTTTATGCACTTTCTTGAGTTATAGGTAAGCTATTTGGGTAGAAATTCATGCATACCTAGATTCATCTAACTATGGTTAATTTGATACAATTTCATGAGAATTATACTATAATTACTTGTGTGCTAAGAATGATGAGAATTCTCATGACTTTAGCAAGGATTTGATGTATATATTGGTTGATGACATGTGAAGGAAGGCATGGAAGGAAGTTGAAGAAGGAGCATAGAAGAGATGAAGAAGAAGCAACGTTGGTGGCCAAGTTGGACCACCAACGTTACCTCAAACGTTGGAAGGGAGCAGAACAATTCTCTACATAATGTGCTGGTGCTCACGTTTGAGGTACCAACGTTGTGATAAAATGTTCAATTCTGGAGCTAATCATTTTTTGAGCGACGCGTACACGTGGAAAAGGAAAATTTCTATATCCGCGTGCAAGTGTGAGTCATGCGCATGCGTGGAATGGCAAAATTGACCATCCACGTGTACGCGTGGGTCACGCGTACGCGTCACAAGAGAACGTTGGAGGTCCAACGTTGCCTCAAACGCTGCCTCCAACGTCCGCGATGCCAAGCCCATAATTTGGAACTGAAAAACTTGAATCAACGCATTCGCGTCAGTAACACGTACGTGTCGATAGAAAAAGGGCAATTCACGCGTAAGCATGAAGCATGCATACTAGTGGATTGGCCAACGTTGGAGGGAACGTTGCCAGTCCAACGCTGAGGCCAACGCTCTTCTACATATTTTTAAATCTGGAAAATGGGATTTTTGCATCCACGCGTACGCGTACAGCACACGCACGCGTGGATAGGAAAAATGGCAATGCACGTGATGTTCGGATTCCTTGCACGGTCTAGAATTTCACAAATAAATTCTCGTTGCAAGTATAGTTCTAAACCAACAAAGAATCCTCACATGCAAAAATATGGTATTATCACAAGTACAAACCCCAATGAAAATTAACCGAAGTATATAGACTCCGGGTCGTCTCACAAGGAATTGCAATGAAGTGAATGATTATTGGCTGTGAAGGAAGAAAGGGGGTTTGGTTTGATAAAGGGGCAATAAAATAAATGACAAGAATTTAAATGACAAGAAGAGTAAATCAAGCAGGCAATTTAAAGAAAGCAACTAATAAAGAGAGACATTCGTGGCAAAGATTGAGAATATAGGCTTTCTATCCTAGTCACTAATAACAATAATTAATAAGAATTTATCCTACTTTGTTATCTCCAATGTTGGAAGAAGGTGTAAGTTATCTTCCATAAGAGAAAGTCAAACAAGACTAGTTAATCTCAATCCAAAATTCCTAATCAACTTACTAATGGAATTAGCAAGAGATTAGAATCAATGGAAATCATATTAACTAACAACTCTAAATCACCAACATGAGTTGGGTATTCATAACTCAAGATTACCTAATTACCCTTTCCAAGCTAAGAATGCTCAAGATCTACTCTAACATCCAACCAAGCATTTTGTCAAACACTTGGAAGGCATAAATAGAAAGCATGGAAATAAGTGCAAGGAATATAAATCTGTCAACTACCAATTGCAAGGAAAGTAAATCAACAACTTAAATCATCAATAAGAGAACATCAAACATCAATTGCATTAAAAGGAATCCAAATCCAAATCCAACTTGAGTGTATGAACATAAAAGAGGCATAAAAGTAAAATTAACAAGAGAACTTAGAAAATGAAGTAGTAGAAACAAGAAATTGTAAAGGAAACAAGATGAAATCAAGAAATCAGGCCTAGATCTAAGAGAAATTAACCTAATCCTAACCTAATTCTAGAGAGAAGAGGGAGCTTCTCTCTATAGAAAACTAACTAAAGGCTCATCATGACTAACTAAGTGCTCCCCCTTTGCTCAAGCTTGAATTCTGCATGAAATACCCTCAGAAACGAGTTGGATTTGGGCCTGGGCAGCTTAGAAATCGGCCCGAGCGATTTCACTTTAAGTGGGTCACGTGCCGAGCGTCACGCGTACGCGTGGGTGATGTGTGCGCGATGATGGCAAAAACTCCTATCCACGCGTAAGCGTACAGGGCGCGTGTGCATCGCTTGCAAAATCTCCAATGCACGCGTATGCGTCCATGACGCATGCGCGTGGCCCTCAATTCTCCAAAAGCTCATTTCTTCATGAATTCTTCCTTTTGCATGCTTTTCTCTTCATTTCTTCCATCTGATACTTGCCCTTAAAATCACTAATTTAAGGGCCTAAAAAGCATGTTTTTACACTTAAGCACAATTTAAGGGAGAATTACAAAATCATGCTCTTTCATTGAATAAATGTGGGAAAAGGTGATAAAATCCCCTAAAATAAGCACAAGATAAACCACAAAATTGGGGTTTATCAAACCTTCCCACACTTAAATTAAGCATGTCCTCATGCTAAAATCAAGAAAGAAGCAAAGGGTATCAACATTTATTCAATGCAAACTAACTATATACAACCTATCTATATGCAATCTATCTAAATGCAATCTCTCTACATGAATGCATCTACTTAGTCAAAACAATCAATTTCCAAGAATACATATAAGTACAAGGGGTAAAGCATTAACAATCAAATCAACCCACAATTGAATTGAATGATTGAAAGATTTTACAAACTTGCAAGAAAAGATGATCATGGGTGAAAACATGTAATTGAGCAATCGAACCCTCACCGGATGTGTATCCGCTACAGTCACTCAAGTGTATGGAGTTGATTCACTCAATTCTCCCCTAATCATGCTTTCCAAGATTTATTTTTCATCTAACAATCAACAATTATCGCATGCATGCATACAAATATCATGAGGACTTTCCCAAAGGTGGTAATGGGGCTAGGGTCAAGATAAAATGCATATGGTCAAGTGAGCTTGAAATTTGAATCTTTGATTAACTTAAACTTCCCACCTAACCTATGATAACCTATACAATTCTAAACAAACCTAACTACCCATTCTTAACTTTTTCACACACTCATGCATTCTCTTTTGATCACTACACATATGCATTGATTATTATTGAACTTCACTTTGGGGCATTTTTGTCCCATTTTTATTGCTTTTCTTTTTCCTTTCTTTTTCTATTTTTTTCTTATATATATATATTTCTTTTTATTTTTCTTATTTTTTTTAAACTAAAATATATACAAGAACATCAATGCATATGGTTTAATCAAATGATAAGCACTCTCACTAGCCTAAGCTAATCAAAGATCCAAACAAGGGACATTTATTGTTTTTCACTTAAGGCTTTTAATGTGCTAAAATTAAGAACAAATGGGTTAAGCATAGGCTCAAAATTGGCTAACAATGGAAGATAAAAGGTAAGCTATTTGGGTAAGTGAGCTATTTGAAACAATGGCCTCAATCATATAAGTGCATGTATACACAAGATAATGGACATAAAGAATCAAACAAATTAAAGATTACAATCATAGGAAGAGAATAATGCACACAAGAATGAAAATAAGTGGTTATATGATGTAACCACACAATTAGGCTCAAGTCTCACATGCTTGTGTTCCTAGCTCAAAACATGATCCACAATGTGTAGTTCAAGCAAGTTCTAAAATTTTTTTTCAATCAATTGGGGTGCCCTATAGATAAAATCATTGGAAACTTTCATTATTTGACTAAGTTTATTATATACACATGCAAAATAAGAAAATGCAACTAAAAATCCTACAAGACCTAAGAGTGAGATGCAAAAGTGTTGGGATTAGAAACTTGTCGAATGGTTGGACGACCTCCCCACACTTAAAAGTTTGCACTGCCCTTGGTGCACTCAAAGATGAGCAAGGGGGTACGGCGACTTCCCGAGTTGCTACCTGATGGGTTGGAACCAAAATTTCAACACCTAAAACTCACCGGCAAGTGTATCGGGTCGCATCAAGTAGTAATTACTCACACGAGTGAGGTCCATCGCACAGAGATTGAAGGATTTAGCAAGTTTAGTTAGGTGGTTGATTTAGTTAAGCAAACAGTTGATGATTTAAGTGAATTGTAACCAACAGAATGTAAATTACATGAAATTAAAAGGAAGAGGGAGAATTGACAGTAAATTAAAGAGAAGAAGAAGTAAAAGAGCTGAATCTTAAATTGCAGGAAAAGTAAATGACTGAAACTTAAAGTGCAAGAAATATAAATGGCTGAAACTTAAATTGCAAGAAATGTAAATTGCTTGAATAATAAAGGGGTATGGGATGCTGGGATTTAGAATTTAACAACAGAAAGTAAAGAAGATGAATTAAGTGCAGCAGATCTAAACAGAAATGGAAAATTGCTTGAAGAACAAAGCAGAAAGTAGATTCAACTCAATTGCAAGATCTGGGAAAGAAATTCAAGAGCTCAAAGGCTCAATGAGACTAGAAAACAAGTCTAGATCTTAATTCCTTCCTTGATCCAGCAGAGAACGATTTTGCAAATGAAAAGAAAATGTAAAACAGTAAAGGAAATTCAGATCCACACCTTGGAACAATTGAGAAGAGAGGTGAAAGGTGATTCTCAAACTTAGAATCAATGAAGCTCTTCAATCTCAATTCAAATTCCAAGAGAAGATAGCAAATGTAGCCGAAGCAATGAAAATGAAATCAGAAAGCTAAATTCAATTCACAATTCCTTAGAATTATGCAGAAGAGAACAAAGATAAATTATAGATCAAGGATTGAAACAGAAATCCTTCAATCTCTATCCAGAATTCAAAGACAGAAAGCAGAAAATTCAAAAGTGAGAACAGGGAGGAGAGAACTCAACTCTCAATCCCAATTCCCAATTCAAAGCTCAAAATCAATCCAAATTCAAAAGTGAGAGTAAGGGTGTGTAAAAAAGGTCCTCTCTAAATCAAACTAAATCCTATTTATACACTTTCTATTTTTGATTTTAGAATTTGGAGTGGGCTTCTCATTTGGTGAAGAATTTGATCCAAAATGGCAATTGAATAAAAGTTGAACCCATGGTGCACCTCCAGGGGAGCGTTCAGTTAACTAAGTTAACTGAGCGCTCCAAATTTGTGAAATTGGTCATGGTGCTGGCTCCAGGGTAGCATTCAGTTACTTTAAGGTAACTGAGTGCCCATGCTTGTGTCCTTGGCCCTCCCATGTTGCGTGACACACTTCCTTGGGCAGCCTTGTTGTTGAACTAGTGCTCAGTGAGGAAGTTTTAACTGAGCGCCCTTTGCTTGTGAGGAGGTCCCCTCTTCGAGCCTTGCTGGGAGCAATTCAGCACCACTTTTCTTCTCACAAGGTAGCGCTCAGTGAAGAGGTTTTAACTGAGCGCCTTTGTTTTGGTGTAGCGCCTTTTCTCTTTGGCTTGAGGCTCCTGGTTCGAGCCCTTGCTTCAACATTTTGGCTAATTTTTATTTCCTTGGCAAAGTAGCGCTTCATGCCTTGTTCCTTTGGTGCTTGGTTGATGCACCACGCTTTTGTTTCCTTAGGTCACGCTTTCCAAAGCGTGGCCGAAGGTCCCAAGCATGCTTTTACTTCAAAAGCGTGCCAAAAATTCCTTTTTCAACTATTTCTTCACCTACAAGTAATCAAAACAACTAATCAAAGTACCACTAAATTCATAAGGTTTATAAATCATTCAAAAACCAATTAAATTTAGCTTAAACCTCATGATTTAGTGTCAAATAAAGGATGGTTGATTGATTTAACAAAACCATGCAAATCCACTCTAAATTACTTACTTCTAATGCAAGAAAGTGCATAAAACCTAATGAAACAAGTGAAAAATGCTTGAAAAGCTAGCATAAGATGACTTGTCATTACAACACCAAACTTAAACATTTCTTGTCCCCAAGCAAGCACCAAACATAAGAGAAAATGAAATGAAACAGAGAAGTATGCATGTCTTTATTTAACTGATAATTGAACTTGCTTCATGGGATTTTATGCAGACAATGGTAACTCATTTATTACTTGCTGACAAATAAGAAATGTTCCCTTAAAAGTTCATTAGAGTTACTGCTATAATGCCTTACTTTTACTTGATCCCTTGCTAGCTTTTTCTTTCTTTCTTTTGCTTAGAAAGCTTATTTATTAATGAAAGCTTGGTGGCAAATGTTGCAGCATCCTTTTTGGCTAATTTTGCTCAACATTTCTTCACCAAAGACACATGGCTCACAATTTCTTCATAGGAACATTGATGCCCAGCATCTCTTTGGATTACTAAATGTTTTGTAACTAGGTTGCTCTTGATGGTGGACTTTCAGTTGGCAATCCCAAATCAGTTGATCTAAGTGGCCAAGTTTCAAAATACTCCTTAGAACCTACTTGTCCAAGCATATCCCAATACAAAAACACCACAGGCATATGTCCTAGGGTCCAAGCTATTGGTGTCTAGCCTTATTGTTTGTTTCTTTGCCAATTCTTGGCTTTTCTTTTTCTTTTTCTTTCTTATTTTTGCTTCATCATCAAGGGAATTTCATTAATAAAGGACTTTATAGCAGCAAACTAATTCATACTTCAAGGAACATGTTATTATGTAGCTTTTGTTATTTGAGCTAACCATTAAATCAAACAAGTACCACCACTGAATTTCATTCTAATTTCTGCAACATTAGTCATTCACTTTTCTAAATCAAACATATCTCTTTTATTTATTGCAGAAAGGAACAAAACAAAATTCAAGCTAATGATGGATGACAAACACAATGCAATTCACTTGTAAGAAAACTACCCAGAATATAAAATTACAAAACAAAAGGCATTTGGAGGCATCTCATATCTCAGATATGCATCTTCCTTATTGAATTTTAAAAAAGAAAACATGAAAGAAACGCCACCACCTTCTAATTGTCATGTCCCTTGGTCTTGCTTGATTTTCCCTTTTTCTTCCTCTTCTTGGTGTAATCCTGAGGCTCTTCACCAGGGCACCTCCTATGCCAGATAGAGTCTGTCAGACTTGAGAGTCCAGCCTCCTCTAATCTATGCTGCATACGTGCTGAATTCTTCTGGGTTCTTGCTCTCTAATGGTTCACTAACTCTTAGCATTACTCAAATGGCTTGATCTGTGGATCCAATGCTGGCATGCTATAGGTCAAATAGTCCAACTTTGCTTGAGTGTCTTCATCATACTCTATTCTATCTACGTGCCTGTTCTCTCTAATGGTATGGTATATGTTCTTCCACTAATATAAATTGTGAGTGTACTCCCTATACTTGGCTTGACTCAGGAACAATCTGTCATATGACTCTTGAAAATTTGTTGATTGTTCCCTTTGCCCCTCAAGAGCCTTTGTTTGGAATTCTTGTTGTTGAGCCATCATTTGTTGCTGCCAGCTCTCTTGTCGCTCCTCCATTTGGCGCTGCCAGTTCTCTCTTCCCTCTCTATCCTTCATATACTGCTCCTGTTGTTGCAAATATAGCTCTTGCTGCCTTAAATACTGCTCTTGTGCTCTCATATTTTGTTGAGATATTTCTTCAAGAGCTATTTGCAATTGGCTCATGTCTATGGCACTAGGAGCTTGCTCTTCCTCCACTTGTGGTCTTCTTCTTCTTTGGGGTCTTTCTTTCTCTTGATCATCATCTTCAGTAGCACCTTCCATTAGTCGCCTAGTGATCCCCCTGCTTCCTTTTACCTTATCCATTTTTTCATCTTCAAATGTCACCCCAGCCCTTTTACACAGCCTCAGAATAGTGCTTGGGTGACCAAGCCTACCTGATTTGTTTATGTCTTCAGTAATCTCCTGAATACTGTCTGCTATGAGTTGTGAGAGGTTGATATCTCCTCCATGTAGGATGCAGTAAAGCAAGAGGGCTCGCTTGATTATGACTTCGGAGGTGTTTGCAGTAGGGAGTATTGATCTCCTCACCATCTCATACCACCCCTTAGCTTCGGGTCTGAGATCTAATCTTTTCAAGTGGCTTGAAGTTCCATCTGAGTCCCTCTTCCAATTTCTGCCTTCAATACATAACCCCTGCAATATTTCATCAGGGTCATTCTCACCCTGCAATCTTTCCTCATAGCTAAGCTCCTCATAGGTTATGGTTCTCAACTGTAGGACCCTTGTAACTGATGATGGACTGAAATTCACCTCAACACCTTTGACATAACTTTTATAAGGGGGGCTGTCCTTGCTTTTTTTCACAGCATTTGCATAAAATTCCCTTATCATTACTGCACTAATGTCATTGAGATGATAACACAGAAGTTTCCACCTCCTTTCCCTAGTAATTTGCATCATGATGGGATACTCCCCATCCTTCAGTCTGAAGCCCATCTCAGGAATGACATATTTTGTTTTCATGAGCCTATGAAACCTTGCTTCATGAAACTGAGATTTAAATTTCTTTGTGTCATAGCTTGGGGGTTCGGCCACCACTGGCTCCTTGCCTTTCCTTCTTCTAGAGCTTGAAGAGGCCATGAGCTAAGTAAGAATAGAGAAGAAGGAGAAGGTGGCTGTGTGTGGGCTATGATTCAGCTATGGAAGGAGTGGGAGTAAATAAAAATTCATGCTGCTATTGGGTAAGAGATGGGTGTTTGAACGTGTTTGTGGATAGGTGAAGGGTGAACAAAGGCTTATAAGTGAGGGAAGCTTGTATGAATGTGTAGGCTTATGGATTGTCACAAGCTATTTATAGACAAGTTATCAAGTCTTCAAACAACACCACAAGTGAGGAAAGAGTTCGGCTAGGTGAAGGAAGGGTGGAGATTGAGCAAAATTTTGTGAGGGGATCTTGGTGTGAACGGCCTACATGAAAAGTTGAGTGAAGACGTGGATTACCCCTCCATTGGCTGCATGTGGTTCGGCCTCCAAGACTTTGATGCTGCAGATTTTTGTCTCTAAGAATGCACCATTCCCTAGGCACATGTGAGTCTCTTTTTCTTTGTCATAGCCGTGCATGCATTCTATCTTGTCTTCCTTTCAATCTTCTTTGTCCTACACAATTAAATTAAAGAATTGGTGAGCATTGGAAGTAAAATGTGGCACGGTGGTGTAGTGGTAAGTAGCAAAGAGAAAATAAAACAAGATTTTGCATGTTCCTTATGTATAATTGACCAATTATGTTCCTTAGATTTTGAACAAAGATTTAGTGAACACCAAACTTGTTCTCTGCTAAGGGATCTATGTAGAATGCAAATAATATCCATCATAATTGGTAGATTTATAAGGAACATTTTATTCTCTACCATAAACTCCTAAAATGAAACAATATATGGCTCATCTATTCATAATTTTGATCCTCTGAGCAAAAATGGTTTCTATAAAATTAAATGTATATGCAGACACCAAACTTAATGTTTGGCTATATACTCCATCAAAATGAATAAGCATATAGTCTAAGAGGGCTTGAAAAACTATTTTAGAGTGCCTTCAGGCACACCAAACTTAGAAATCTAGCATATACTTCAATACAATGCATGCAATTATCATGTATGCTCATGAGAATTCAAATTCATGCTAAAAGGACCATTGATTATTGAAATTAAAATCTAAACAAGAATATTAAATCATGGGTTGCCTCCCATGTAGCGCTCTTTTATTGTCACTAGCTTGACATTGGACCCTTATTAGGGTGGTTGATGACTGTGATGTCTCAGCTTGTCTCCCTTCACAGTAAGCTTCCTTCCAGTGCTTTGATGTTCAATCTCTGCATGCTCTAGTGAGAGTACTCTATTGATAATGTAATAATCATCAATTTGTTGATTTGCCCCCAGCTGTTGGTAAATTAACAGCACTTTGTCTCCCTTTGAAAATCCTTCACTTGGGATCTTTTTATTCTTCCACCCTCATGGACCCTTTTTCTTGATTTTCTTCCCTTTTCTTGATGATTTTTCTCCCTTGACAGTGAGCTGTGTTTTGGAATCTGTCTTCTCTGTGGTAACACCTCACTTCCTTCTTGCTTCTTCTCATCATTCAGTGCAGTTTCATTATCCTCTTGACCTGCCTTGCTGCTTGTCACTTGCCTTGGAGGAAGATTAATGAGTGTCTTGTTGGTTTCTTCCTTCCACTGCAAGTCTTCTTTATCAACCTCCATGCATTTTTCCTTTTCATCATTATGCTGTGCTTCTGGAAAGATATTCAGAGTAATGCTTTCATCATGTACCCTTAGAGTCAGCTCTCCTTGTTCAACATCTATGATGGCTCTTACTGTGGCCAAGAATGGTCTTCCTAAGATAATGGATTCATTTCCTTCTTTTCTTAGATCTAAAATCACAAAGTCTGCAGGAAATATGAACTTATCCACCTTGACCAAAAGGTTTTCAATTACTCTTTTGGGAAACACCAATGATTTTTCCACGAGCTCTAGTGACATCTGTGTGGGCTTTACCTCCTCTATGCATAGCTTCCTCATCATAGAATAGGGGATTAAGTTAATGCTAGCCCCTAAGTCACACAGTGCCCTTTTTATGGTCATATTGCCGATGGTGCAAGGTAAGAAAAAGCTCCCAGGATCTTTGAGCTTTGGTGGGAGACCTCTTTGAATTATAGCACTGCACTCTTGTGTGAGCATAATGGTTTCCTTCTCATGCCAGCTTCTCTTTTTGTTAATGAGCTCCTTCAAGAATTTTGCATATAGAGGCATCTTCTCTAATGCTTCAGCCAGGGGGATATTGATCTCCAACTTCTTGAAGATGTCAAGGAATTTGGGGAAGTGTTGATCCTTAGTTTCCTTGTTGAACCTCTGAGGACATGGCAAGGGGGTTGTGAAAGCCTTCACTACCTGCTTTTGCCCTTGAGATGCTTCCTCCATTACTTGCTTCCCTTTCCTTGGATCTTGTGGTTGGTCATATTTTTCTTTAGGCTTCTCTTGAGCTTGTTTGCTTTTTGTCATCTCTTCCTTGTTGCTAGCTTCACCATGCTTGCTGCTAGCTTTGTCATTGTCCATAGGCCTCTTGTTATATTCTTTGTTACTCACCAAGGTCTTTCCACTCCTCAGTTGGATGGCTTTGCATTCCTCTTTAGGATTTGGGATGGTATCACTTGGGAGTGAGCTTGTTGGCCTTTCAATTACAACTTGCTTGGATAGTTGCCCCATCTGCCTCTCTATGTTTCTTATTGAGGCTTCCTGATTCTTACTTGTTATCTCTTGGTTCTTCAGCATCTTTTCTATCAACATCTCAAAGTTGGAGATTCTTTGAGTGTCTTGTGATGCTTGTGGTTGGTTGTGAGATGTTGAAGGTTGATGGTAGGTGTTTTGGTTAGTGGTTTGGTTATTAGGTGGATAGTAGCTGGAATTTAGGTGGTTGTTTTGGGGTTTTCTATATGGATTGGGGTTAGTGTTTTGCTGGTTGTGGTTCTGTTTATTTCTTGAGTTGTTTTGGTTTGAATTTCTTTGCCATGGTTGCTGGTTTTGAGTGTGGTTATCTCCCCATCTTATGTTTGGATGGTTCTTCCAGGATGGATTGTAGGTGTTACCATAAACCTCATTTTGGCCTGAGCCTTGGTTGTTCACATATTGAATCTGTTCTTGCTGCTGATCTTCTTGATTTTCTTCATTTTGCCCCCATGTGGTTGATGGTTGGCTTGTATTCACTGCTGCAACTTAGAGGCTATCAATCCTTTTAGCCATTTGCTCAAATTGTTGGATTTGCTGCTGCATTATCTTGTGTTGAGCTAGGATTGTGTCTACTCCTTCTAACTCTAGCACTCCTTTCCTTTGTGATGGTTGGCGTTGTCTTTGATGGCCAAAGAAGTATTAATTGTTTGCCACCATATCAATGAGGTTTTGAGCCTACTCTGCTATCTTCATCAATTGTAAGGAGCCTCCTGCTGAATGATCTAGTGCTTCCTGAGCCTTCATAGTCAAACCTTCATAGAAGTTTTGAAGGACGTCCCATTCATTAAACATCTCAGGGGGACATTTTCTAATTAGGGCCTTGTAATTCTCCCATGCCTCATAGAGAGATTCAGCATCCATTTGTGTGAAAGTTTGCACCTCAGTCTTAAGCCTGATGATCCTTTGAGGGGGTAGAACTTGGCCAAAAATTTATTCACTAGATCCTCCCAGCTAGTGATGCTTCCTTGTGGAAAGGTTTCAAGCTATTGGGCAACTTTGTCCCTTAATGAGAATGGGAACAACAGCAATTTTTATGTTTCTGGATGCACACTATTAGACGTCACTGTGTCACAAATCCTAAGGAAGGTGGATAAGTGTTGGTTTGGATCCTCCAAAGGGCTTCTTCCATATGAATAATTGTTCTGTACCAAGGTGATGAGTTGGGGCTTCAATTCAAAGTTATTTGCATTGACATTTGGCGTAAGGATGCTACTCCCATAATGCCTTGGATTAGCAAATGTGTATGAAGCCAATACTCTCCTCTGTGGTTGACCATTGTTGTTGGCCATTCCTACTGGTGGATTTGTTGGATTTGTTGAGTGTTCCTCCATTTCATGAAATTTTTCTTCAAAAAGTTCCTCCTCTCCAACAATTCCTTTCCCTCTCGCTTCTCTTCTTATCCTTTAGAGGGTTCTTTCGTCAGCTTCACAGAAAGTAAGGGCCTTCCTCCTTGCCTCTGTCATAAAACCAAAACAACAAGAAACACAAGAGCACCCTGTAGCTTGAGTGCAGTGAGAGTTAGTAGAGACAAAGTCTCAAATAGTTAGTGTGCTAGTTAAAAACAAAGGAAATAAACAAAAAATAAAGAAAAAGTGCTTAATCTAGACCACCACTTTACTTAATAATTGTCAATCTAATCAACCCCCGGCAACGGCGCCAAAAACTTGATGGGTTGGAACCGAAATTCCAACACCTAATACTCACCGGCAAGTGTACCGGGTCGCATCAAGTAGTAATTACTCATATGAGTGAGGTCGATCCCACAGGGATTGAAAGATTGAGCAATTTCAATTAGGTGGTTGATTTAGTTAAGCAAACAATTGATGATTTGAGTGAATTGTAACCAACAAAATGTAAATTGCATGAAATTAAAAGGGAGAGGGAGAATTGATAGTAAATTAAAGAGCAGAAGCAGTAAAAGAGCTGAATCTTAAATTGCAAGAAAAGTAAATGACTGAAACTTAAAGTGCAAGAAATGTAAATGGCTGAAACTTAAATTGCAAGAAATGTAAATTGCTTGAATAATAAAGGGGTATGGGATGCTGGGATTTAGAATTTAACAACAGAAAGTAAAGAAGATGAATTAAGTGCAGCAGATCTAAACAGAAATGGAAAATTGCTTGAAGAACAAAGCAGAAAGTAGATTCAACTCAATTGCAAGATCTATGAAAGAAATTCAAGAGCTCAGAGACTCAATGAGACTAGAAAACAAGTCTAGATCTCAATTCCTTCCTTGATCTAGTAGAGAACGATTTTGCAAAAGAAAAGAAAATGTAAAACAGTAAAGGAAACTCAGATCCACTCCTTGGAACAATTGAAAAGAGAGGTGAAAGGTGATTCTCAAACTTAGAATCAATGATGCTCTTCAATCTTAATTCAAATTCCAAGAGAAGATAGCAAATGTAGCAGAAGCAATGAAAATGAAATCAGAAAGCTAATTTCAATTCACAATTCCTTAGAATTATGCAGAAGAAAACAAAGATGAATTGTAGATCAAGGATTGAAACAGAAATCCTTCAATCTCTATCCACAATTCAAAGACAGAAAGTAGAAAATGCTAAAGTGAGAACAAGGAGGAGAGAACTCAGCTCTCAATCCCAATTCCCAATTCAAAGCTCAAAATCAATCCAAATTCAAAAGTGAGAGTAAGGGTGTGTAAAAAAGGTCCTCTCTAAATCAAACTAAATCCTATTTATACACTTTCTATTTTTGATTTTAGAATTTGGAGTGGGCTTCTCATTTGGTGAAGAATTGGATCCAAAATGGCAATTGAATAAAAGTTGAACCCATGGTGCACCTCCAGGGGAGCGTTCAGTTAACTAAGTTAACTGAGCGCTCCAAATTTGTGAAATTGGTCATGGTGCTAGCTCCAAGGTAGCGTTCAGTTACTTTAAGGTAACTGAGCGCCCATGCTTGTGTCCTTGGCCCTCCTATGTTGCGTGACACACTTCCTTGGGCAGCCTTGTTGTTGAACTAGCGCTCAGTGAGGAAGTTTTAACTGAGCGCCCTTTGCTTGTGAGGAGGTCCCCTCTTTGAGCCTTGCTGGGAGCAATTCAGCGCCACTTTTCTTCTCACAAGGTAGCGCTCAGTGAAGAGGTTTTAACTGAGCGCCTTGTGCTTTGGTGTAGCGCCTTTTCTCTTTGGCTTGAGGCTCCTAGTTCGAGCCCTTGCTTCAACATTTTGGCCAATTTTTATTTCCTTGGCAAAGTGGCGCTTCATGCCTTGTTCCTTGGGTGCTTGGTTGATGCACCACGCGTTTCCTTAGGTCACGCTTTCCAAAGCATGGCCTAAGGTCCCAAGCGTGCTTTTACTTCAAAAGCATGCCAAAAAATTCCTTTTTCAACCATTTCTTCACCTACAAGTAATCAAAACAACTAATCAAAGTACCACCAAATTCATAAGGTTTATAAATCATTCAAAAACCAATTAAATTTAGCTTAAACCTCATGATTTAGTGTCAAATAAAGGATGGTTGATTGATTTAACAAAATCATGCAAATCCACTCCAAATTACTTACTTCTAATGCAAGAAAGTGCATAAAACCTAATGAAACAAGTGAAAAATTCTTGAAAAGCTAGCATAAGATGACTTGTCATCACTACCTTCAGCTGGTAGGTCAACCGGTGCTGCGTGTTCTTCTTCCCGCTTCCATTTTTGCTTATGGTGCATCAGTCATGAAAAATAGAAAATAACACCGTAAGATAAGAAAATAAAAAGCAAGGAAGTGTAAATTGTTGGAACGAGGTAACTCACTAGAATGGAGTGAGTGAATTAGTGTGACATTAATGAAAAATAGGTGTGTGCATTCTAAGTTGCATGCGGTTTAGAACACACATACTAGCTTTAAAAGCTATGTCACAATTATACAAAAGAAAGCATACACTTCACTCAATCTAGTGTGCTTGGGATGCTTTAAACTTGTAGGCTAAGACAACCAAACAAGTAATAAAGAAGCATGAAAGCATTCAAGCCAAAAGTCAAGCAATTGTGAAATTGGATAATTAATGGACATTGATTGATGTATAAGTAACTTGGTGAACAAAATGGTACGGAGAGCTCACACATCAAACAATGACACATATTGAAGTTGTTGTAACACCTAATTGACATAGAGGTGGAAGACATGGATGCTATGAAACTTAGAAAAAGAGATGTAAGAGTTAAAATCAATCACATAGCAAGCATGGTCCACAAAGCATGGAAAGCTAAAAAATATGTCACTATGTAAGCTTTCGATCCAATTACACAATTCCACAAATCTCAAGGCATGAAATAGGTGATGCTCAATCAGAACAAGCATCCTTAAAAAAATGCATTGATAATGTACAATTGCCTAACAATGGATGATGAATGCATGGTGGCCAAAATGTACAATTCAAAGAGTTAAGATGCATGAAGGCAATGTAACATGTACTTGGTATTCAAAAATATTAAGCATGAAAAGTTCCAAACCAAGTAACCAAATATAACCTCAACAAAGAAATCCAACAAAGATAATTAACAACAATGATGTTAGACTAACATCCTATTAGTAATAAGCAGCAGTAAAATAGTAAACAAGATTAGTAATCCAACACTTATAATGGAAAATAAAAATTAGACAAAAATTAAACTAACAAGCTACTAAAAGAAATGGTGTTATATGGTGTTTGGTAGTGTTGGATGATGTTTGAAGGGTGGAAAGAAAGGAAGAGAAGAGAGAAGAAGGAAAGAAATGGAAAGAAAAGAAGAAAAGAAGATGGTTGATACAGGGCAGGCCACGCGTGCGCATCACTATGGTGAAATGGGCGCGAAGTGTACGCGCGAGGCACGCGTGCGCGTCGATGGGTTATTTCGAGAGCGACGCGTATGCGTGAGGTGCACGTACGCGTGACCAGCTTTGCGCAAAAGGCACAGTGCGCGCGCGCTGTTTGCGCAACCCTTGGAAAAATGGCTTGGGGGTGAAAATATGCAATCCACGTGTACGTGTTCATGACGCGTGCGCATGGATGGTTAGAAATACTTGAATCACGCATACGCATTGTTTGGTGCTCTGTTTTTCAAAATTTTTCAATGTTTTTGCACCAAACCAAGCATTCCAAACCTCCAAACAACTACTAAAACATTATAAAACCTTATTTAACCTACTAGACTCCCAAATAAACTCAACAAACCAAACGAAACATAAAATTAAACTAATTTTACCAATATTTACAAAAGAGAAAAAGGAAAGAGTTTACCATGGTGGATTGTCTCCCACCTAGCACTTTTGTTTATTGTCCTTAAGTTGGACTTACGGGGAGCTCCTCATCAAGGTGACTTGTGCTTGAATCCATCCTTGAACATCCACCAATGCTTGGACTTCCATTGTGCTTCATCATTCAAAGTTAATAACTCCAAGCTTTGATGAAGTTCTCCACAAACCATGGGCTCCCACAGTTGATCTTCCTTGTGCGATCCGGGATCCCACACTTTGTTTTCACACCCGTCCTTGAGTTGATCATGGTGATTTCCTCCAGGTGGCAAGAGAGATGAATTCTCATGAAGGCACCAAACTACCCTCCTAGACCCATCCAATTGAGTTGTACACCAATCCATGCTCCTCAATTTTAAGCTTCCCACCATAATGAGCCTAGACTTACAACGCCAACCACTAAATATCCTCCTCTTACGCTTAATTCCACAAAGCGCCCTAAGTTGGCCATCCGTTTCAAGCAAACCAAATTTAAGTTGGATAATAAAGCTAAGAGTTAGAAGTTTTACCCACTCAAATGAAGGATTAGATGACAACCTAGGTGGAGGAGTTCCCAACGGTTTTGATAAGGTGCGTTCCACTCCCATCCATCCTCTTCTAGAGGTGTCCATCACTTGGCAAGGTTCTTCAAGCTTTACTTCTTGCCAAACTCCCTCAAGTTCCCATGCTTCTTTACCGAGTTCTTCAAGCTATTCCCCATCACTCAAATCATAAATGGGTGGTTTAGTGAGGTCTACCTCCTCATCAATTCCAAGCATAGTGGGAAAGGACTCATCAAGCTCAAAAGGATCATATGTTGATGCGAAATCATCATAGATAGGAGCGCTTATTGCTTGTACCACTTCTTCCACTTCTCCAATCACATTGTGCCTTAGAGGTTGTGCACTCTCCTCCTTAACACCAATTTCACACTTCATGGGAGAAGGTTCCTCTACTTGAGATTCCTTTATGTACTCAACATATCCTAAATACCCAACCACTACTTCCTCTTGTTCAATAATCTCTACCTCCTCCTCTTGTTGCATTTCTTGCTTTAACTCCTCTTCTTCACCTTGGAGCTCCAAAATCACCTCTTTGCAAAAATCTTTGGTTGCTTCTCCACATTCAACAATGGGAGTGCCTTGATCACATAGGCTTAGGCGGGATGAGACCATGTTGCTAACGGCTTTCGTTATGATAGCCATCTTGGCTTCTAGCTTCTTGAACGCTTCTTCATGATGCATACACCTAGCTAGAAGTTCTTGTTGCTCTCGCATTAGGTCTTCCGATGAAGGTGGTGGTGGAAGAGAGGGTTCATTGTTTGAGAGAAAGGCATTGTAGTTGGAAGGTGGTTCATATTGGTGAAAGTCTTGAGGTGGTGTATATGGAATTTGTGGTTCTTGGGAGTATTGGTGTTGGAATGGTGGTGGCTCTATATATGGTTCATATGGTGGTTGGTATGGTGTGTATGAGTTAGGATCATGTGGAGGTTAATGGTGGTATGAGGCTTGTGAGTATGGTGGAGGGCTATATTGAGGAGGGGGTTCATATGTATGTGGTGGTTGTGGTTGACAATCACAATAAGGGTCATCACATACATTAGATTGGTATGCATTAGGATTTGGATTGTACCCATAAGAATCCGAAGAGTAATCATGTTGGGGTGGCGCTTGAACGACTTGGATGGCATAAAATGCCTTTTGGTCCTTGCGCATCTCCATGAGGAGAGTAGTCATATCGCCAAGCACTCTTGTCAAACTTTAATCTCCAAATCCTTGACGCATGCTATCATTAAAGCTTCCATCTCCTACAACATAGTTTGAACCAAACTCATAGCCAAAGTGATGAGAATTCATGGTGATAAGAGAAAATAAAAACAAAAGCTAACAAGAAACAAAGAAACCAAATCCTAAAACTAGCAAAAACTGACAAACAAACCAAAAATCAAGCTATTCACAATATATACAATAGCCAATAACATAGCACCATTGCAACTCCCCGGCAACGACGCCATTTTGATGTTCGGATTCCTTGCACGGTCTAGAATTTCACAAATGAAATCTTGTTGCAAGTATAGTTCTAAACCA
Organism: Arachis ipaensis; assembly: GCF_059453495.1. Lineage (NCBI taxonomy): Eukaryota > Viridiplantae > Streptophyta > Magnoliopsida > Fabales > Fabaceae > Arachis > Arachis ipaensis. Next base: position 78,934,435 of record NC_142443.1, read on the forward strand.
ACAAAGAATCCTCACATGAAAAAATATGGTGTTGTCACAAGTACAAACCCCAATGAAAATTAATCGAAGTATTTAGACTCCGGGTCGTCTCACAAGGAATTGCAATGAAGTGAATGATTATTGGCTATGAAGGAAGAAAGGGGGTTTGGTTTGATAAAGGGGCAATAAAATTAAATGACAAGAATTTAAATGACAAGAAGAGTAAATCAAGCAGGCAATTTAAAGAAAGCAACTAATAAAGAGAGACATTCATGGCAAAGATTGAGAATATAGGCTTTCTATCCTAGTCACTAATAACAATAATTAACAAGAATTTATCCTAGTTAATCTCAATCCAAAATTCCTAATCAACTTACTAATGGAATTAGCAAGAGATTAGAGTCAATGGAAATCATATTAACTAACAACTCTAAATCACCAACATGAGTTAGGTATTCATGACTCAAGATTACATAATTACCCTTTCCAAGCTAAGAATGCTCAAGATCTACTCTAACATCCAACCAAGCATTTTGTCAAACACTTGGAAGGCATAAATAGAAAGCATGGAAATAAGTTCAAGGAATATAAATCTATCAACTACCAATTGCAAGGAAAGTAAATCAACAACTCAAATCATCAATAAGAGAACATCAAACATCAATTGCATTAAAAGGAATCCAAATCCAAATCCAACTTGAGTGTATGAACATAAAAGAGGCATAAAAATAAAATTAACAAGAGAACTTAGAAAATGAAGTAGTAGAAACAAGAAATTGTAAAGGAAACAAGATGAAATCAAGAAATCAGGCCTAGATCTAAGAGAAATTAACCTAATCCTAACCTAATTCTAGAGAGAAGAGGGAGCTTCTCTCTCTAGAAAACTAACTAAAGGCTCATCAGGACTAACAAAGTGCTCCCCCTTTGCTCAAGCTTGAATTTTGCATGAAATACCCTCAGAAACGAGTTGGATTTGAGCCTAGGCAGCTTAGAAATTGCCCCCCAACGATTTCACTTTAAGTGGGTCACGTGCTGAGCGTCAGGCGTACGCGTGGGTGACACGTGTGCGTCGATGGCAAAAACTCCTATCAACGCGTAAGCATGCAGGGCGCATGCGCGTCGCTTGCAAAATCTCCAATGCACACGTATGCGTCCATGATGCGTGCGCGTGGCCCTCAATTCTCTAAAAGTTCATTTCTTCATGAATTCTCCCTTTTGCATGCTTTTCTCTTTATTTTTTCCATCCAATACTTGCCTTATGAATCTAAAATCACTCAACAAACGCATCAAGGCATCGAATGGAATTAAAGTGAATTAAAATCACCAATTTAAGGGCCTAAAAAGCATGTTTTTACACTTAAGCACAATTTAAGGGAGAATTATAAAACCATGATATTTCATTGAATAAATGTGGAAAAAGGTGGTAAAATCCCCTAAAATAAGCACAAGATAAACCACAAAATTGGGGTTTATGATGGCTGAAAATTAGATTTCACACACACACTCATCGGCAAGTGTACCGGGTCGCATCAAGTAGTAATATCTCATAAGAGTGAGGTCGATCCCACAGGGATTGATGGATCAAGAAACTTTAGTGAGGTGATTAGTCTAGTCAAGCTAACAGTGTTGAATTGAGTGAAATAGAACTAGCAGAAGATAAATTGCAGTGAATTAAAAGTGCAGAAGAAGTAAATTGGCTGAATCTTAAAGTGCAAGAAAGTAAAAGAGCTAAAACTTAAATTGCAATAAATGTAAATGACTGAAGCTTAAAGTGCAAGGAATTTAAATTGCTGAATATAAATTGCAAGGGAACTTAAATTGCATGAAGAATAAAAGGATTTGGGTGCTGGGAATTAAAACAGAACTGAAAAATGTGAAGTGCAGTAAACTAAAGAGCTCTCAGATGAGGAAATTCAGAAACAGATCAATTAAGTACCAAAATAAAAATGTAAAAGTGCAGAAAAATCAAAACAGTAAGAATACTTAGATCAATTTTGAAATCCTAAAGAGAAATTAACAATTTCAATGAAATAGCAAAAACAGAAAGAAAGCCAAGAGCTCAATTACTCTCTCGATCAAAACAGAAAAGAAATTGCAGAGGAAAGAAGATGAACAGAAAAGAAAAGAAAACCCATATCTGATTTTCAATTCTCAAATTCAAAAAGAAAAATTTAAAAGAGAGCTCTCTATTCTACTCCTACTCCTACTGCTCTCTATTAGAGCCAGCCTTTCTTTTTGAAAATGAAACAGATGCCTTTATATAGGCTTTACAAAATGAAAATGAAATTGAAATTGAAAACAAATTACAATTCAAATGAAATTCCTATTCCAATTATTTCTTGTGCCTTTGAGTCATGTCCAATGGGCTTTTGTTGGTTTGGATTTGAATGAGAGGGTGGATCCGGATTGTTTGGCTTGGTTCAAGTGGATTAGGATGCAATTGGTGCTCACAGTGGAGCGTTCAGTTCACTTTGTGAACTCCATGTTCACTTTGCTTGCATGCTTCCTCACGTGCCAACTTTTTGCTCCCTGGCATTCTCTTAGTGAATGGAACGTTCACTATTTGAGCGCTCCCTCTTGGTTGAGTGCTTCCTTATGCTTGCCTCCAGGGTGAAAGTCACGCAAAAGGTGACCTTGTGAACGCCAAGTTCACTTTTCTGAGCGCTACCCTTTGCTCCTTTGGTGCATTTGGCATGAGCTTCCTTCCTAAGGCTTGAGAATCACGAAAAAGTTAGGAAAAGTGAACTCCATGTTCACTTCCAAAGTGAACGCTAGCCCAAAAGCGTTGCTGAGTGTGGTTTTTGGGCCTTAAAAATGCCTATCACTTGTACTTCAATTTCATGCCAAATATAGATTGCTATATATCGTTGGAAAGCTCTGAATATCAGCTTTCCAACGCAACTAGAAGCGCATCAATTGGACATCTATAGCTCAAGTTATGGTCATTTGAAGAAGGCATGGTCATGCTGTTTTAGAGGCCGAAAACATTCACTTAGTGAACGTGGCGTTCACTTATTGAACGCTGTTTTGGAGTGCAACGTTAGCACCGGCTTCTGAGGCCCAAACGTAATATTCACCCCATACTATTATATATCGTTGGAAAGCTCTGGATGTCTACTTTCCAGTGTATTTGAAAGCGCATCATTTGAAGCTCTACAGCTCAAGTTATCCTCCTTGGAGAGTGAAGAGGTCAGTTGGCCTTACTGCAGGTTGATACTATGTTTATCTTTGCACTTTCGGGGTACATTTTCTCCCTCAGATTTAGTGTCCATTATGCAGTGCCATATATGCTTGGAAAGCTCTAGATTACTAGTTTCCAATGCCACTTGAATCACCTCATTTGGAGCTTTGTAGCTCGAGTTATTCTTGTTGGAGTGTGAAGAGGTCAGGGTTGCAAATCCTCTTTGCTCCTATTGAGCCTAATTGAGCTTAATTTGTGCTTCTTTGCTTCTTTTTCTACTTATTTCCTACAAAGTTCATCAAATCAAAAGATCAAAGAAATATACCATTTAAGCACAAAAGCATTCAATATTCAAGCACTAATCATCAATTTCTTGTATGAAAAAGTATAGAAAAATATGACATGATGACATGTCATTAGTTTATCAGCACGCGTAAGCATGTAAAAAAGCGTGGTATACGTGCACGCGTGACTAAGCAAAATCACAGCCTGCACGCGTAAGCCTGGTGTATGCGCACGCGTGAAGAAGCATAATCACAGACTTCACGCGCACGCATGGTGCACACGTACGCGTGGAAAGCAGAACGTTGGCCCTCCAACGTTGAGTCAAACGCCAATGACAGCAGATTCATCTGATTTTTTTTTGAAAGGCGTTTGAGTCAACGTTGGCCCTCAAACGTTGACTCCAACTTGAAGCACCAGAACTTATAATTCAAACAGATCTCTTCTCAACAGCAAGGGAAACCAATTGGAGCCATTTCAACCCAATTCCATCAAGGCCAAAAGGCCAATTCAGATATTGAAGATGAATGGAAGAAAGTGTATAAATAGCTTAGAATTTAAGTTAGGAGGACCTTTTGCCCACTTTTACTTTTTACGGCAATTTTCACTTTTCGGTTGATTTGAATTTCCTGAATGTATTTTTCAATTTCATTTTCCATTTTGAGAGCTATGAACAACTGAACCCGTTTCATTGGGTTAGGGAGCTCTGTGTAAATTCAATGGATCAATACTAGTTTTCATTCTTCTTCTTCTTTCTTTTCTCTTGATTTTACTAGAAAGCTTTTGTTCTTCATCCAATTGGATAGTTATCTTGGAAAAGAAGCTATTCATAATTGGATCTCCTCGAACCTTGGAAGAGGAATGAGGAGATCATGCTAGAATTACTTTCTCACAATGGATTAGATTGGGGTTTGGATGGATATAGTGACATGTAATCCTACCAATACTCTGATCTATGAATTTGTGTGGTATAATCAGTGACCAAACTTCATCTCTTCCCATGAGCACTTAAATCAAGGAATTGGGCAATTGTTTATGCTTAGAGAGATTAGATTGCCAAGGAATTGGGATCTAATCACTTAAGATTTCCAAGGAGATCAATGAATGCATTGATTGAGAAAGAGATGAAAATGAATTTGATCCGGAGAATTCTCACATCTCCTGACCCCAATGAGCTTCCCCATCTCTGATCTACCCATTCTTTTACTTTTTGCTTCTTTAATTTCATGCTTAATCTCCATTCCCATTTAATTTCTTGCAATTTAAGATTCTGCCATTTATATTCTGCAATTTAATTTCTGTCTCTTTAATTTCTTGCAACTTAAGTTTCCCGCCAATTTTACTTTCTGCAATTCCAAATCAATTCTGATTTCGCTCAACTAGAACAATTCTCCAATTAACATTGATCAACCAACCAATCCCTGTGGGATTCGACCTCACTCTACAGTGAGTTTTTACTTGACGATAATCCGGTACACTTGCCGGTAGAAAATTGTTGAGAGACGATTTTCGGGTGAATCAGCCACGTTCTCTTAATCCCCTTACCTATGTTATTTTTCTGTTTTCCATGTATTTTATTTTATTATCTATTTTTAGTGCATGATCATCTTTATTTATGTCTTAAAGCTATGAAATATTCCATATATCTCTCACCTTGCTTGAAAGAAAATTTTATTTGAAAAAGAATAGGGAGATACTTGAATTTCGAGTTATATCATAAGATAGTTCAATTATTTGATTTGGTGGCATTGCTTTTACTTTCTGAATGTATGAATAAAAAGTGCATATTTGATGTTGGAGTTAAGAACGTCGGCTCATGAAAGAATGATAAAAAAGGAGAAGTATTATTGGTAATAAAAAAAATCCAAAAAAATTGATTCTTGAAGTAAGAAAAAACAGCTAAACGAAAGAAAAAGAAAAAGAAAGAAGCGGAAAAAAAAAGCAAAAGAAAAGGAAAAAGCCAATAGCTCTTTAAACCAAAAGGCAAGAGCAAGGATCCAAGGCTTTGAGCATCAATGGTTAGGAGGGCCTAAAAGAAACAAAATCTTGGCCTAACAGTTCAAATGAGCTCCTCCCTAACTAAATGCTTGTGGTGTGAAGGTGTCAAGTGAAAAGCTTGAGACTGAGCAGTTAAAGTCGTGATCCAAAACAAAAGAGTATGCTTAAGAACTCTAGACACCACTGGCTAGGGATTCTATCAAAGCTGAATCACAATCTGAAAGGTTCACCCAGTTAAGTGTCTGTGGTGTTTATGTATCCGGTGGTATAATAAACCCCAATCTTGTGCTTAATTTAGGGGATTTTATCACCTTTTATCACATTTATTCAATGAAATGGCATGGTTTCATGACTCTCTCCTAATTTGTGCTTAAGAGTGAAAACATTCTTTTTAGGCATTTAATTTGCTAATTTTAATTCACCTTTGATTCCACTAGAGGCCTTGATGCGTTTGTTAGTGAATTCAGGTTGAAAAGGATAGGAATGGATCAAAGGAGTGAAGAGAAAAGCATGCAAAATGGAGAATTCATGGAAAAACAAGGACTTGGAGTGCATACATCGATGCGCACGCGTCACAGACGCGCACGCGTGGAGATGAAGTCACATGGCGACGTGTACGCGTGGGAAGTAAAAATGCCAATTGACGCATACGCGTGACCCATGCGTAAGCGTCGCAGCTCGCACGTGACCTCATTAAAGTGAAAATGCTAGGGGCAATTTTTGAGCTTCCCAGGCCCAAATCCAACTCATTTCTGAGGTTATTACAGGCAGAATTCAAGAGGGGTCAAGGGGGGAAGCACATAGTTTAGTTTTCATCATGCTTTAGTTAGTTTCTAGAGAGAGAAGCTCTCTCTTCACTCTAAAATTAGGTTAGATGTAGATTAGGATTTCTTAGATCTAGGTTTAATTCATGCTTTGATTTACTTTTCCTTTCTAATTTCTTATTCCTTTACCTTTACTTTCCTAGTTTAGTATTTCACTCCTTGTATTTGTTTACTTTGTTGTTGATGCACTGTTGTTTCTTCTATTCTCCTTTAATACAATTTATGTTTGGTTTCTTTTGTTGTTGATTTGAGCTGTTGTTGTTAATTTCCTTGCAATTGGTAGTTGTAGATTTATATATCTTGCAATTTTATCTTGCTTTCCTTTTGTGCCTTCCGAGTGTTTGACAAAATGCTTGGAAGGATGTTAGAGTAGATTTTCATGTTCTTGGCTTGGGATGGTAACTTAGCTAAAATTGAGTTGCTAATGTCCAAGTGATTGATAATTGGTGTCCATTGACACTAGTTTTCACTAAGTCAATTAGTGAGTGGCTAAGACTTATGGATTGGGATTAATGTAGCTCCTTTGACTTTTCTTCACTTGTTAGAGGATGACTTAATGGGATTAATCCTTGCAATTATCATGTTGTGGTTAGTAACAAGGATAAAGATCCTTAACCATCAACCCTTGCCAAGATCTTTTTATTATTTGAGTTTCTATTTACTTTCTTGCAATTTACTTTTCTCGTCTCTTATTCAAAACCCCAAAAATACTTGTCCCATAACCAATAACATGAACACTTCCCTGCAATTCCTTGAGAGACGAACCAAGGTTCAAATACTTCGGTTATTTTTATTGGGGTTTGCACTTGTGACAAACTAATTTTTAATTGAGGATTATTTGTTGGTTTAGCACTATACTTGCAATGAGAATTTATTGGTAAAATTCTAGACCATACAAAATTTCTTCTCACCAAATGGCGCCGTTGCCGGGGAATTGCAATTGTGTGCCTTGTTATTTGTTATTATACATATGTTAATATTGTGAATAGATTGATTTTTGGATTACTTGTTAGTTTTTGCTAGTCTTAGGACTTTGTTTCATTATTTTTTATTAGCTTTTGATTTTGATTTCCTATTTTCACTATGAATTCTCACCTTTTTGCCTATGAGTTCGGTTACAACTATGTTGTGGGAAGTGGAGATTACAATGAGAACAAGCATCAAGGATGGAACAATCAAAGGTGGGAGGAGCCTCAAGCTTATGGACGACCTTCTTGGCAACAACCTCCTCCGGTCTCTTATAGGTATAATTCCACTCCTAATACATATCAATCTAATGGATGTGGTGATCCTCATTTTGGTTGTCAACAACCACCCCTATATGCCTATGAATCCCCTCTTCAACATAGCCCTCAACCATACTCACAAGCCCTTTTTCACCAAATACCTTCCTATGACCCTCATCCATCATATAACCAATCACCTTTACCACATCCTTGTGAACATTATGAGAGGAAACCTATAGAACCACCCACGTTCCAATATAATTACTCCCAATGACCACAAATTTCATACACACCACCTCCATATTTCCACCAAGAAGAACCACCTTTCTATTATGAACCCTTCCTCTCAAATAATGAACCCTCCTATCCACCCTAAGTCCCAATGGTTGATTCTCTCACTTTATTCCTTCAAAGGCAAGAAGAGATGAAAAGGGAGGTACTAGAATCCACGGCCACCTTAATCAAGGTAGTAAACACTTTAGCCTCCCGATACTCATGCACTCAAGGCACTTCCATTGCCAATTATGGAGAATCAATAGAAGAGTGTAGCATGAAGGAGAGATTAGAAACTCTGGTGGAGAATAAGGAGTGTGATTTTGTATTGGAGACATTGAAGGAAGCTATGATTGTTGAAGAAGTGGAAGAAATAGTTGAAGATTTAGGAGATGTTGAAAGTCCATGGGAATGTAGAATCATGGAACCTCCCTCAGTAAAGCTTAAATTTGATGTTGAAGAGGGTGTACAACCTCCAAAGCATATCATGGTTGGAGACTTTGAAGAGGTTTATCAAGAGATGGATGTGATCATTGATGAATCCTTATCTACAATTGAATCATATCCCATTGGACTTGAAATAGAGATTAAAGAAGAAGATGCACGACCTCCCATGCCCTTGGTAAGCAATGAAGAAGAGATTGAATTGGAATAAAGCTACCAATAGGAAGAGGTTGAAATTGAAGAAGCTTGCTTAGAGGTGGGGGTAATCAAAGAAGAATACAAGGGAGTGAAGCTTGTAAGGACATTGGAAATACCTCTCCCCAAGCCATCACCATCCATTATTTCATTCAAGTGGGTAAATATCTTATCCCTAAGCTTTATGATTTCACTTGAATATGGTTTGTTTGAGATAGATGGGCAACTTAGAGCTCTTTGTGGCTTTAAGAGCAAAAGGGAAATGGCTAGTGGTTGGCATTGTAAATCAAAGTTCATGATGGTTGCATGTTCAAGGCATAATAGCAAGGGTTGGTGTAGAATTAGATTGCTTGGGTCTAGGATGATGTTTGGTCGCTTGAGTGAGAATTCCAAGATTATGGCATCCAAATGGAATAATGATGATCAACTTGAAGACGAGTGTCAAAACAAAGTGTGGGACCCCGGATCGCACAAGGATAATCAATTTTGGGAGCTCATGGTTTATGAAGAACTCCCACAATGCTTGGAGCTATTAATTTTGAACGATGGAGCTTATTGGAGATTCAAGCACGCGTGCGCGTCATTTGGAGATTTTCATGGCAATGCGTGCGCGCACATGACGCGTATGCGTGAGAAGCGAGATTGCACGGCGACGCGTGCGCATACCTGACATGTACGCGTGACACGCGAAGATGACCATCGACGCGTACGCATGACTGACACGTACGCGTGACATGCGCCACGTGCAGAAAACACAGAAGATGCTGGGGGCAATTTTGGGCTGAGTTTGGACCAGTTTTCGGCCCAAAATCATAGACTGGAGCCAGGGGACAAGCAGAGACTCAACACACATTCTCATTCGCATAGTTTTTAGTTTAGTTTTGAATCAGGAGAGATATACCACTTCCTCTAGGTATTCTTCATATTCATAGTTTTAGAATTTTATGCTTTTGATTTGGATATTGAGAAGAGTTACTACCTCCGTTGAAGTTTCCATTATTCTAGTTCGTTTCCTTATTCCATTACTTTTTCAATTACTCATTAACCCTGTTCAGATAAGTATGTTTATGGTTTTGGAATTTATTAATGCAAAAAATTATTTTTACCTTTAATTAATTACTTTATTTGAATTTCTATGTCTTCTTTTCTTTCTCTTTGATCGTTTATTAAAATGGCATTTATATCAATGGAGTAGACTCCCAACTTGACTTGGGAGTTGATTAAAAGGGGACCCTTGAGTTGGAATACTCAAGTGTTGATTTTAATTGGAAATTGTTGGCCAATTCTCTAGTCACTAACGCTAATCCTTCCATAAGGAGAGGATTAGGACTTGTGAATAAGAGTTAGCTCAATTACTTGACTTTCCTTTATTCGTTAAGGGTTAACTAAGTAAAAACAACAACCTCTTACTATCACACTTGAGAAAATCCAACAGGGATAGAACTTCCGATTAATCTTCTCCCGGTCAAGGCTTTTATTTTAATTATATAAATTCTCTCGTTAATTTTCATTATTTTAATTAATTATTATTTGAATTCCCCGTTCTCCAACATTAAAATTTCTCAGAAAATTTCTGACTAATAAAATAGCACTCTTTTGTCAACTCGTTGGGAGACGACCTGGGATTTCTACTCCCAATATTTTTATTCTTAATTTGTGATAACCCTTTTAAATTGATAAACAGAATTTTCGTTGGTTAAGTACTGTACTTGCAATGCTGTTCTAAATATAAACTCTTAATTCCGAAATTTTCCGCGCGTCATGGGAGATACCCCACCATGATAAAATCTTTTCACTTTTCTCTGTTGTAAATATTGGTAAAATTAGTTTAATAAAATTAGTTTAATTTCATGTTTTGATTGGTTTGTTGAGTTTAGCTAGTAGTCTAGGATGTTAAATAAGGTTTTATGGTGTTTTAGTAGCTATTTGGAGGTTTGAAGTTCTTGGTTTGGTGCAAGAACTTGGAAAAATTTTGAAAAACAGAGCACAATACCACGCGTACGCGTCACCCATGCGTACCGTCACCCACGCGTACGCGTAACCCCAAGTTTTTCGCCAATCCACGCGCACGCGTCACTCACGCGTACTCGTGGATCCAAAATTTTCACCTCCCATACAAATTGCAGAGAGTTGTGTGAGTTTTAGGCTGGAATAGTGTGTTTCGCACAAGCCTACCCACGCGCACGCGTCACCTCACGTGTACACGTCACCCCTCTAATAACCCATCACGCGTACGCGTGACCCACGCGTACACGTCGCTCCCATTTCACCTCACCACGCGCATGCGTCATACCACACATACACGTGGATTTCCCTGTTTCACCACTCTTCTTTTCTCATCTTCTCTCTATTTCTTTCCTTCTTCTCTCTTCTCTTCTTTTCCCTCCTTTCTTCAACCATCATCCAACACTACCGTACACCATCAACTATTAGTTAGTTTAGTTAGTTAGCTATTTAGTTAGTTTAATTTTTGTTTAATTTTCTATTTTTTTTCATTATAAGTGTTGAATTATTAATCTTGTCTACTGTTTATTGCTGCTGATTACTAATAAGATGTTATTTTAACATCATTGTTGTTAATTTTCATTGTTGGATTTCTTTATTGAGGTTATACTTTGTTACTTGGTTTTGAATTTTTCATGCTTAACCTTTTCAGATACCAAGTACATGAGAATTGCCCTCAAGCTTCTTAAATCTTTTTGAATTGCATGATTTGGCCACCATGTGATTTGAACTCTTTTCTTTGATTAGGTAATTTCTTGATGGATGTTGTGCATTTATCTTAATGCATTGTGTTGCTTGATTATATGCATCCATATGTTATGCTTATGCCTTAATAACATGATTGACCATTAATTGTTTACTTATGTGCTTTACACATATTTGAAACTAGTCATTTTGGCATAATGTTTCTTTTGTAAAATTGGATTGGAAGCTCACCTAGGGACATCCTTTTGAAATTCTCAAGTTATATGGACCATGCTCGCTATGTGATTGATTTTTCATCTCTAGTTCTCTCTTACTACATTGTATAGCAGTCATGTTTCCCATCTTAGGTTCACTAGGTGAGGTGAGCCCAAATTCAAAGTGTGTCATTGATTGATGTGTAAGTCTCATGTATTACTTGGTCCATTAAGTTCTCTTGCACATCAATCAATGTCCATTCATTATCCAATTCACAATTGCTTGATCTTTTGCTTGAATACTTTCATGCTTCTTTATTGCTTATTTGGTTGTCTTAACCTACGAGTTTAGAGCATCTCAAGCACACTAGAATGAGTGAAGTGCATGTTTCTTTTTGTGTACCTGTGACATAGTTTTTATGCTAGTGTGTGTGTCTGTTCTAAACCGCGCACAACTTAGAATGCACATTTACTTTTATCCATGTCGCACATTGGGTCACTCACTTCATTCTAGTGATTATTACCTCATTCCAACAATATAGGCTTCCTTGCTTTTACATTTACTTTTCTTACTATCCTGTCTTCTATCTTCAGGATGAGTCATTATAAGCAAAAAATGGAAGCGGGACAAAGAACACGCAGCACCGGTTGATCCACCAGTTGAAGGTGGCAATCCGTATCGTCGCCGTACCCCCTTGCTCATCTTTGAATGCACTGAGGACGGTTGCAAAATTTTAAGCGTGGGGAGGTCGTCCGATCGCTCAGCGTTTTTGGATGAAAAATTTCTAATCCCAACACTTTTGCATTTTATTTTTAGGTCTTCTAGGATTTTTAGTTGCATTTTCTTATTTTTACACACACATATATATATATATATAATAAGTTTAGTCAAAATAATAAAATTTATCAAGAAATCTATCTATAGGGCACCCCAATTAATTTGAGTAAAAAAATTTTTTTCATGGAACTTGCTTGAATTATACATTGTGGGACATGTTTTTGAGCTAAGAACACAAGCATGTGAGTTTTGAGCCTAATTGCGTGGTTACATCATATAATCACTGATAAACCCCATTTTTAGGGTTTATCTTATGTTGAATTTAGAGGGTTTTGTCAAATTTTCTCCTATTTATTCACTAAAATAGCATGGTTTTGTAAATTCTCCTTTAATTGTGCTTAAGAGTGAAAACATGCTTTTTAGGTCTTAAAATAGCTAAATTTAATTTACCTTGATTCCATTAGATGCCTTGATATGTTTGTTAAGTGATTTTAGGTTTAGGAGGCAACGATTGGATTGAGGGAATGAAGAAAAATCATGTAGAAATGGAGAACTCATGAAGAAATGAAGGAATCGTAAAGTTGTCAATCCTGACCTCTTCGTACTTAATCAATCATAACATGAGCTACAGAGATCCAAATGAGATGGTTCTAGTTGTGTTGGAAAGCTAACATCCGGGGCTTCAAAATGATATAAAATTTGCCATAGTTGCCTGGCATTTAGGGATGCGTACGCGTGATGTACCCATACACGTGGGCAGCTGCACGTGACTCACTAAAGGCAACTCATGGACAGCGATTTCTGAAGCATTTTGGGCCCAATCTAACTCATTTCTGATGCTATTTAACCCAAGGATTGAAGAGGGAATGGGGCAAGGAGTTACCAATTAGTTTTAGTTTGAGTTTTAGAGGGAAAGTTAGTTTCTAGAGAGAGAAGCTCTCTCTTCTCTCTAGAATTAGGATTAGGTTAGATCTAGATTAGGATTTCTTAGATCTAGGTTAATTTCATACTTTGATTTACTTTTCCTTTATCAAGTCTTGTTCCTCTACTTCTCCTCTCTCTAGTTTTGCATTTAATTCTTGTAATTCTCTACTTTTATGTTGATGCACTTTTGTTCGTCTATTTTTTCTTTAATGCAAATCATGTTTTGATTTCCTTCATTATTGATTTGCTTTATTGTTGTTGATTCTTCACAATTGAGTAGTATAGATTTACTTTCCTTACAATTTTACTATGCTTTCCTTTTATGCCTTCCAAGTGCTTGATAAAATGCTTGGTTGGATTGTAGAATAGATTTTTCTCCTCTTGGCTTTGGTAGAGTAATTAGTGACTCTTGAGTTATCTAATTCTTTTGTTAATTGTTAATTAGAAGTTGCTAATTGACTTGAATGCCACTAAAGCTAGTCTTACATTATGATTTGGCTAGGACTTGTGGAATCGAGTTAATTCATCCACTTGACTTTCCCTCATAGTTAGAGGTTAACTAAGTAGGAGCAATGGACAATTCTCATCACAATTAATAAGGATAAGTGGATAACTAGGATAGGACTTCTAATTCTCATACTTTTCCAAGAGCTTTTCTAGTTGTTAGTTTATTTCCTTTTCTATTTACATTTCTTGTCTATTGATGCCAGGGCATTTTGGCTAGTTTCACTGACCTTTTCTTTACTGTTTTTAAGGTAGTTTCATGCATTTTCTTGGAAAATAAGCTAGTTTTGGGTAGATATTCACTTACATCTTGATTCAAGCATACATTGTGCACTTTACATGATTTCATGAGAATTTTGCATGAATTATATGATAAATTGGATGATGCACGATCCCATGATTAAGAGCAAGACTTTGATGCACTTTGTTTGATTGATTTCAGGCCAAAAGAAGAAGAGAAGAAGGCACGTTAGTGGCTACGTTAGTTACACTAACGTGGGCACTAACGTGGAAGGAAGGAAAGCCCCAACGTTAGTGAGAAAAGTTAGTGGCATTAACTTTGAAGAAAGGAAATGGAGCCAACGTTAGTGACACTTAACATTATCACTAACGTTGGACCAAGCTCATAAGTGGCCACGTTAGTTGCCACGTTAACTTAGTTAACGTGGCCTCTAACGTTAAGAAGTAAAGGGGAAGCCAACGTTAGTGACATTCAACTTTATCACTAACGTTGGCCAAGTCACAATAAGCCACGTTAACTCCCACGTTAACCTAGTTAACGTGGAAGCTAACGTGACGAAACAAGGTGGTCGACAACATTAGTGACACCAAACATTGTCACTAACGTTGGAAGGAACCCACACAAGCCCCAATAAGCCACGTTAACGCCCACGTTAACCTAGTTAACGTGGAAGCTAACGTGAAGAAGGGAGGTGATCGCCAACGTTAGTGACACCCAACATTGTCACTAACGTTGGGATGAGCCCACACAAGCCACTATGAGCTACGTTAACTCCCACGTTAACTTAGTTAACGTGGTGGTTAACATGGGCAAAAGTCCCACCTGGCAGCCTGACCATGCCTTCTTCAAACACGCATAACTTGAGCCACAAAACTCCAAATGAGGTGATTCCAGTGGCATTGGAAAGTAGGATTCCAGAGCTTTCCAAGCATATATAGCACTATATGGTTGACACTAAATTTGAGGGAGAAAACCTGCCCCGAAAGTGCAAAGATGAACATGGTATCAACATGTAGTAAGGCCAGCTGACCTCTTCACCTTCCAAGAAGTGTAACTCGAGTTGTAGAGCTCCAAATGATGCGCTTCCAAAGTCATTGAAAAGTAGACATCTAGGGCTTTCCAACAATATATAATAGTATGGGGTGGACACTAAGTTTAAGCTTTAGAAACTGGCAATAATGAAGCCCTGATCGCTAGCGTTATTGGCACTCAAGTTTTTCATTAACGCTGGCAACTATGCCAGCGACCATGTCCACTTCAAAAGAGCATAACTTGAGCTACAGAGGTCCAATTAAGGTGATTCCAGTTGCGTTAGAAAGCTGACATTCAGAGCTTTCCAACGATATGTAATACTCTATAGTGGGCATGAAATTAGAGAACAAACAAGAGACATCTTTTAAGCCCCAAAAACACCAACTGGGTAGCAAGTGCAACTTTAGCCACAATAACTTTAGCACTAACGCCACACTTGTAGCGTTAGTGTGGCTAACTTTAGCACTAACTTTAGCACCTGGACCTCAACTTGACTCACTCTCTCTCAAGCCCACTTCAAAGCTCAAGCAAGCAAGCCCACAATTGTCAACCAATCAAGACCACAAGAAGCATCTAGAATAGAAATTTTCATTTAATTGTAATTTTCTTTTAATTTAATTTTGTAATTTAGGAGAGCCTATATAAAGGCCTTAGTCTTTACATTGAAAAGAAGCTTGGAAAGGGGGGACAATTCTGGAATGGGGAAATTGAAGAGGGGTCTTCGGACTCCCTCCCATCACACACTTTTCCTTCTCTTTCTTTTAGTTGTAATTTTCATTTATGAATGTTAAATTTTCAATTTCAGTTTGAATCTTCATCTTTACTTTTCTGCACTTTCTTTCTTTTCTATTTTTGTAGAGCAATGATCAACTAACTCTTTACATTGGATTAGAGAGCTCTATTGTGATTCAATGGATTAAGTGTAGTTCTTATTCTTCTTCTTCTTTCTTTCCTCTTGATTTTACTAGAGGGCTTTCGATCTTCATCCAATTGGGTAGTTATCTTGGAAAAGAAACTATTCATACTTGGATCTCTTCTGAACCTTGAAAGAGGAATGAAGAGATCATGCAAGAAATGCTTTCTCATGCTGGACCAAATTGGGTGTGGATGGATATGTGACTGTAATCCTTCCAACACTTGATTTGGGAAATGCATGTGGTATAATCAGTGACCATACTTCATCTCTTCTCATGAGCAATTGACCAAGGAATTGGCTATTGATCAAGATTTGAGAGATCGAATTACAAGGAATTGTAATTCGATCACTTAAGATTGCCAAGGAGATCAATGAATGCATTGATTGAGGAAGAGATGAGAATGAACTTGATCTGGAGGATTGCAATATCTCTTGATCCCAATGTTCATTTTATTTTTAGTTCTTACATTTACTTTTCTTGCTATTTTACTTTTCTACACTTTATAGTTTTTCTTTTACATTCATGTTATTTACACTTCCTGCTGCTCATCATTCAAATCTGAACCGTCTAACTAGGATAATCAATTAACCATTGATTGCTTAATCCGTTAATCTCTGTGGGATTCGACCTCACTCTTTTGTGAGTTATTACTTGACGACAATTCGGTACACTTGCCGAAGGGAAATTTGTTATGAGACAAGTTTTCCGTGCATCATCTATTATCTCAAAATCCCCAAACATACTTCATAACCAATAACAAGAACACTTTATTGCAATTCCTAGGGAGAACGACCCGAGGTTTGAATACTTTGGTTATTAATATTAGGGGTTTGTACTTGTGACAAACAAATTTTTGTATGAAGGGATTATTGTTGGTTTAGAAACTATACTTGCAACGAGATTTCATTTGTGAAATTCTATACCATCAATTTTTCACTCATCAATCACTTATTTTCGTTCTTGTGTGCATTATTCTCCTTCTATGATTGTAATCTTTGATTTATTTGATTCTTTATGGCCATTATTCCATGTATATATACATTTATATAATTGAGGTCATTGTTTCAATTAGCTCACTTACACAAATAGCCTTACCTCTTATGCTCCATTGTTAGCCAACTTTGAGCCTATGATAAACTCACTTGTTCTTAATTTTAGCACATTACAAGCCTTAAAGTGAAAAATAATAAATGTCCTTAATTTGGATCATTGATTAGCTTAGGCTAGTGAGTGTATGTATCATTCAAGTGTGGGGAAACTTGGGACAATGGTTGAGAAAAAGGTGTGTGTTGTATCTTCATTGAAAATCATGGGAATTGTGTACATACTCATGTGTTAATTAAATGTAAAACCATATGCATTGATACTTTTGTATATACTTTATTGTGAAAAAGAAAAAAAATATATATACAAAATAAAGAAAAAAAATATATACCAAAAGAAAAAAAATAGAAAAGAAAGAAAAAGAAAAGAAATAAAAAGGGGACAAAATGCCCCAAAGTGAAGTCCAGTAATAATCAATGCATATGAGTTGTGATCAAAATGAGAATGCATGACTATGTGAAGAAGTGAGGATTATGGGTAGTTAGGTTAGCATTTAAATTGTATAGGTTGTTATATAAGTTAGGTGGGAAGTTTAAGTTAATCAAAGATTCAAATTTCAAGTCCACTTGACCATATGCATCCTTACCATGACCCTAGCCCCATTACAACCTATGGGAAGTGCTCATGATATTTGTACGCATGCATGAAATAATTGTTGATTGTTAGATGAAAAATAAATCTTAGAAATCATGATTTGGGGAGAATTGAGTGAATCAACCCTATATACTTGAGTGACTAGAACGGATACACATCCGGTGAGGGTTCGATCGCTCAATTATATGTTTTCACCCATGGTCATCTTTTCTTGCAAGTTTGTGAACTATTTTTAATAACTCAATTCAATTGTGGGTTGATTTGATTGCTTTTGCTTTAGCCATTGTACTCATATATGTATTCTTGGGGATTGATTTATTTTGACCAAGTAGTTGCATTCATTTGGATAGTTTGCATTTAGATAGGTTGCATTTAGGTAGTTTACATTGAATAAATATTGATACCCTTTGTCTCTTTCTTGGTTTAACATGAGGACATGCTTGGTTTAAGTGTGTGGAGATTTGATAAACCCCAATTTGTGGTTTATCTTGTGCTTAATTTAGGGGATTTTATCACTTTTTCTCACATTTATCCAATGAAATGGCATGGTTTCATGACCCTCTCCTAATTTGTGCTTAAGAGTGAAAAAAAGATTTTTAGGCGTTTAATTTGCTAATTTTAATTCACTTTTGATTCCACTAGATGTCTTGATGCATTTGTTAGTGAATTCAGGTTGAAAAGGCTAGGAATGGATCAAAGGAGTTAAGAGAAAAGCATGCAAAATGGAGAATTCATGGAAAAACAAGGATTTGGAGTGCATACATCGACACGCACGCACACGCGTGGAGAAGAAGTCGCATAGAGACATGTACATGTGACGTGACGCATATGCCTGGGAAGTAAAAATGCCAATTGACGCGTACGCATGACCCATGCGTATGCGTCGCAGGTCGCACGTGACCTCATTAAAGTGAAAATGCTGGGGGCAATTTCTGAGCTTCCCAGGCCCAAATCCAACTCATTTCTGAGGCTATTACATGCAGAATTCAAGAGGGGTTAAGGGGGAGAGCACATAGTTTAGTTTTCATCATGCTTTAGTTAGTTTCTAGAGAGAGAAGCTCTCTCTTCTCTCTAGAATTAGGTTAGATGTAGATTAGGATTTCTCAAATCTAGGTTTAATTCATGCTTTGATTCACTTTTCCTTTCTAATTTCTTGTTCCTTTACTTTTACGTTCTTAGTTTAGAATTTCCCTCCTTGTATTTGTTTACTTTGTTGTTAATGCACTCTTGTTTCTTCTATTCTCCTTTAATACAATTTATGTTTGGTTTCTTTTATTGTTGATTTGAGTTGTTGTTGTTAATTTCCTTGCAATTGGTAGTTGTAGATTTATATTTCTTGCAATTTTATCTTGCTTTCCTTTTGTGCCTTCCAAGTGTTTGACAAAATGCTTGGAAGGATGTTAGAGTAGATTTTTGTGTTCTTGGCTTGGGATGGTAACTTAGGTGAAATTGAGTTGCTAATGTCCAAATGATTGATAATTGGTATCCATTGACACTAGCTTTCACTAAGTCAATTAGTGAGTGGCTAGGACTTATGGATTAGGATTAATGTAGCTCATTTGACTTTCCTTCAGTTGTTAGAGGATGACTTAATGGGATTAATCCTTGCAATTATCATGTTGTGCTTAGTAACAAGGATAAAGATCCTTAACCATCAACCCTTGCTAAGACTTTTTTATTATTTGAGTTTCCATTTACTTTCTTGCAATTTACTTTTCTCGTCTCTTATTCAAAACCCCAAAAATACTTGTCCCATAACCAATAACATGAACACTTCCCTGCAATTCCTTGAGAGACGACCCGAGATTTAAATACTTCGGTTATTTTTATTGGGGTTTGCACTTGTGACAAACTAATTTTTGATTGAGAATTGTTTGTTGGTTTAGAACTATACTTGCAACGAGAATTTAATGGTAAAATTCTAGACCATACAAAATTTCTTCTCATAATGGTAATACTGGAAAACAAAGCGCTTAGGGTCATGACCAAGACTCAAAAGAAGTTGTGTTCAAGAATTAAAAAGAGCTAAACTAAGAGAGTCAATAATACCATCTAGATTCTAAGTTCCTAAAGATGCCAGCACTTATGAGCTTCAAAGGAAAGTGAGATGCCAAAACTATTCAGAAGTGAATAACCACTAGTCCCGCTCATCTAATTGAAACTGAGCTTCATTGAAAACTCTGAGATTTATTGTATCCTTCTCTTCTTTTTAATTCTACTTTTTTTTTGGTTGCTTGGAGAGAAGCAACAGTTTAAGTTTTGTGTTCTGATGAGTGGATATTTTATATGCTTTTTGGCATCATTTTCATATAGTTTTTGTTATGTTTTGTTTAAGTTTTCTTATATTTTCCTTGGTTTTAATGCAAAATTTACATTTTTGGATTCTACTTTGAGTTTGTGTGTTTTATGATGATTTCAGGCATTTTCTGGCTGAAATTGAGGAGTTTTGGCAAAGTCCAATTCAGAGGCAAGGAAAGTGTAGCAGATGCTGTTAGAATCTGACCTTTGTGCATTCAAACGAGCATTTCTAGAGCTACATAGGTCTGAATAACGCGTTCGAAATGGCGTCTGAAAGCTAACGTCCAAAGCTTTCTAGCAATATACAATGGTCTATATTTTTCTTCGAAGGAGCCTGCCCATTTTGGGCGTTGAACGCCAAGGAGCTATGCCCTAGCTGTGGCATTCATTGCCCCAAAGGAGACCCAGAGTTGGCGTTGAACGCCAACCACCCCCTAATGGGAATTTAACACCCACCAAGTGCAGAAGGCAGCATATTTCACTTCCCATTCCTCAAAGTGGACACCAAGCTCAGCCCAAGTACTCAACCAAAGTTGGCCCAAGGATGGATTTCGCGCCTCTAGTCTATTCTATCATAATTTTGTACTTCTTAGTTACTAGGTTATTATATATAGAACAAATATCACCCTTGTTAGAGATCTTTGCCCATTCAAATTTACATTACTACTTTCTGTATAGTATGAGCAACTGAACCTCCTAGGTTAAGGTTAGGAGCTCTGCTGATTCTTATGGATTAATAATATCACTTTTCTATTTCAGTCTATGCTTGATTCCATTCTAAGATGTATCTTCGTTCTTCATCCTAATGAATTGGGAGTGTAACATGACCGTCATCCGTATTCTACATCGGTTCTTGCAAGTCCTTGACGGGATAGTATTGAACCACAAGCTTCATTATACATATCTTAGACGGCTAATCCATGACTTTGTTGGGGACTTGGAAACATCAGTTTAGCTGAAGTACGGGGCGATTAGGGCCTTTGTGGTATAAGCTAGAATCATGAAGCAACATTCTCTGATCTAGAAGATCCGACCTTGTCTGTGACGTTTTGAGTAGGATCACCAAGGGAAAGGACCGCAGGAGTGTCACCCCCGTTCAGATTGGATGACCACTGACCTGGCATTTGATCTAAAGAAGAGTTAAATTGTAATTGGGTTTATTGTTGGTTGTCTCTCTAGTCATTAACGCTAATCTTTCCTAAGGGAGAGGATTAGAACTTGTGAATAGAAGTAGACTTCCAACTTACTTGACTTTCCTTTGCTTGGTAAAGGATAACTAAGTAGAAGCAACCTTCAATTATCAATTGATCTTGATAGAAATCCAACAAGGATAGAACTTCTAATTAATCTACTCCCGGTCAAGGCCTTTATTTGAATTATATAAATTCTCTTATTTATTTTTCTGTTTCTCAAACTCAAAATTTCCTGGAAAACCTCTGACCAATAAGCTGCATTCTTTCCTGCAACTCGTTGGGAGACGACGTGGGATTCATACTCCCAGTAATTTTATTCTAATTTTGTGACAACCCTTCTAAATTGATAAATGGATTTTTGGTTGGTTAAGAACTGTACTTGCAACGTATCTCTAACATTAATTTCTTAATCTACCAATTTCCGCCACGTCAATTTTTGGCGCCGTTGCGGGGGAGTTGCAATAGTGTGCTAACTTATTGGTTGGAATTTATTTATTTGCATTTTATTTTATTTTGTTTTATTACCATGAGCTGCATGTTTCTCTCGTTGAATGATACGTTCATTGCCTGATCCGAGTTTAGTCCCATTTGATCCTGAAATTGAAAGAACTCTTTCACATATTAGACGGACTCGACGTCGGTTTGCCTCTGAGGGTGGTGAAGTGATTATTATCGATTCACCAATCTCATCTGAGGGTGAATTTGAACCGCCATCTGAGAGCGAAATAAGCTCATTTAATACTGACTCAGTTGATTCACGTGCAGGTGACATGGTAGCACCAAGGAGGGTTACTCTCTAGGAAGCTGGAGCACCAGATTTTACATTGCAGCCGTATCAAGTGCATCACCCAACTGTGGCTGAAGACTTTGAACTAAAGACTGCACTAATCAACTTGTTGCCCAAGTTTCATGGCTTACCCGCTATACAAGCTCTCATCTCTCAGATGGGATCATCCAATACTTCTAACACTCAACATGCAAGCTCCAGTAGAATTCCTTCTCAACCCTTACCCAATCCAAAGGGTGGCATCAATGCCATCACCCTAAGGTCCAGAACCACATTGCAAGAGAGGAATTAGGAGGAGCAAAACCCACCCGAACACGCCCCAGCTGAAGAGGTGATGGAGGTAGAAGATGCTGAAGAGAAAGAGGACGTACAAGACATAATTGAAGAAGAAGAAGCTCAACCACAGAAAGAAGCACCAAAGGATGCAGACGTTGTAGAAAATGCCCTTCCTATTCCATTTCCACAAATTGCAAGGAAGCTCAGAAAGTAGATGGAACTTGATCCCAAAATGGTAGAAATATTCAAAAAGGTTGAGGTAACTGTTTCCCTTTTTGATGTTATTCAACAGGTACCTAAATATGCGAAGTTTCTAAAGGATTTATGTATACATAAATATAAAATTAATAAATTAGAAACTATTCCTTTAGGTAGTTCTATATCTGCTTTAATGGGAGGTATACCTGAAAAATGTAGTGATCCAGGTCCGTGTATGGTTAACTGTACCATTGGAGGTGTGATATTTTCTCACTGCATGTGTGATTTAGAAGCGTGTGTTAGTATAATGCCTTTGTCTATATATGATACCTTGAGGCTCCCTCCCTTAAAAAGGTCGGTAGCTCATTTTGTGTTAGCTGATAAAAGCATTATTACAGTGGTTGGATTGCTGAAGATGTATTAATGAGCATTAAGGGACTCACATTTTCCATTGACTTCTACATTCTGGAAATGCCCCCTAATGACTCAGGAAGGCCATCATCGATCCTGCTTGGAAGACCATTCCTGAGGACTTCAAAGTTCAAGCTGGATGCATTCTCAAGAACTTACTCCTTTGAGATAGATGGCAGAATAGTGAAGTTCAGCTTAAATGAAGCTATGAAGCACCATCTGAAAGATCATTCTATCTCCCAGTGTGACATCATTGATGAACCTGAGCAGAAATTAAAATTAAAGCCCCTCCCTCCACACCTCAAGTATACTTAACTTGAGGACAAGCAGAAGTTTCCAGTTATCATTGTAAGGGAACTCACTTCTCAACAAGAAGAACAGCTACTCAGTGTGCTGAGAAAACATAAGAAAGTAATTAGATAGAGCCTAGCAGATATAGTAGGCATCAATCGTCAAGTTTCTGAGCACAGAATATTCTTAGAAGAGGGAGCAAAGCCTGTCCATCAACCTCAAAGAAGATTGAATCCCACCATCTTAGAAGTTGTCAAGAAAGAAGTGACCAGGCTACTTGAAGCAGATATCATTTACCCCATCTCATATAGCGAATGGGTCAGTCCAGTACAAGTAGTGCCCAAGAAGTCCAGAGTCACAATAATAAGAAATGAGCATGGAGAGCTTCTGACAACTAGAGTGCAGAATTCATGGAGAGTTTACATTGACTATAGGTGTCTCAACCAAGCCACTCGCAAGGATCATTACCCCTTGCCATTCATTGATCAGATGCTTGATCGCCTATCAGGTAAATCCCATTATTGCTTTTTAGATGGTTATACAGGCTATTTTAAATTCATATAGCTCCTGAAGATTAGGAAAAGACTACTTTCACATGTCCTTTTGGAACTTATGCTTATAAGAGAATGCCCTTTGGCTTATGCAATGCACCAGCTTCTTTCCAAAGGTGCATGATGAGTCTTTTCTTTGACCTTATTGAGAACTGTATGGAGGTTTTTATGGATGATTTTAGCGTATATGGTGATTCATTTAATCTTTGCTTGGATAGTTTATCTAGAGTGTTAGATAGATGTGTTAGTATGAACCTTGTATTGAATTATGAAAAATGTCACTTTATGGTAAAACAAGGGATTGTACTAGGGCATGTTGTGTCTAATACTGTCATTTCTGTAGATCCATTAAAGGTGGACGTTATTTCCAGTTTACCTTACCCCTCCTCCGTGAGGGAAGTCCGTTCGTTCCTTGGCCATGCAGGTTTTTACAGGAGATTTATTAAGGACTTCAGTAAGGTAGCATTGCCTTTATCCAGATTGCTGCAGAAAGATATTGAGTTCGAGTTCAGTGAAAGCTGCATGCAAGCATTTGATAAGCTGAAGACCGCCTTGACTCAAGCTCCAATTGTGAGAGGACCAGACTGGAGCCAGCCATTTGAAATTACGTGTGATGCTTCCAATCATGCAGTAGGAGCGGCGCTGGCTCAGTACGAAGGTAAGGATCCTTTTGTAATTGCTTATGCGTCTAAGACTTTAGACGCTGCTCAGTCTAATTACACTACTACTAAAAAAGAGCTTCTTGCTATTGTTTTTGCTCTGGATAAATTCCGAGCCTATTTACTTGGTACCAAAGTAGTAGTGTACTCAGACCATGCAGCTCTAAAATATTTATTAGCTAAAAAGGAGTCTAAACCAAGGATTATACGTTGGATACTGCTACTACAAGAATTTGATTTGGAAATTAAGGGTAGGAGTGGTAACCAGAATCTAGTGGCAGACGACTTGAGTCGCCTTGAGCACATTAAGGATGAATTTACTCCTATAGATGATAATTTCCCATTTGATAACCTACAAGAAGTATCTGAAGTAGTCCCTTGGTATGCACCTGTAGCTAATTATCTAGTTAGCCACACTTTTCCTCCAAATTTTACTAAGCATCAAAGAAACAAGCTGAAAAGCGAGTCCAAATATTATATATGGGATGATCCATATTTATGGAGATGTGGTGCTGACCAGGTAATTAGACGGTATGTGCCTCAGTCAGAATTCCAGTCCATTTTAGAGGCCTGCCACTCATCTGAGAGTGGAGGACATTTTGGCTTTCAAAGAACAGCTAGAAAAATTCTAGAATATGGATTCTGGTGGCCTACTCTTTTTAAAGACACTGCTGAATTCTGTAAATCTTGTTCCCCTTGGCAAAGATTTGGTAATATATCCAAGAAGGATGAGATGCCTCAACAGATTATGCTTTTCTGTGAAATTTTTGATGTTTGGGGCATTGACTTCATGGGTCCATTTCCAAATTCTAATGGTTATTTTTATATACTGTTAGCTGTAGATTACGTCTCTAAATGGGTGGAAGCAATTTCTATCCGTACTGATGATTCTAACACTGTTGTTTCCTTTGTTAGAAACCATATTATCTGTCGCTTTGGATCACCATGAGCAATCGTGAGCGATCAAGGCACCCACTTTTGTAACAGGAGACTAACAGGATTACTGAAAAAGTATGGGATAATTCATAAAGTTGCAACAGCCTACCATCCCCAAACTAATGGGCAAGCCAAGGTGTCTAACAGAGAAATAAAGCGTATATTGCAGAAGATAGTCAAATGGTGCATGAAATTGTGATCATCAACAATGGCGCCAACAACTTGGCGCTCTCAAACGTGAATCACCCTTTGTCACAACTTCGCACAACTAACCAGCAAGTGCACTGGGTCATCCAAGTAATAAACCTTACGTGAGTAAGGGTCGATCCCACGGAGATTGTCGGCCTGAAGCAAGCTATGATCACCTTGAAAATCTCAGTCAGGCGGATTCAGATAGTTATTGAGTTTTGATAATTAAAACATAATTAAAATGTAAAAGAAGGATAGAGATACTTATGTAATTCATTCGTGAGAATTTCAGATAAGCATATAGAGATGCTTTCGTTCCTCCTGAACCTCTGCTTTCCTGCTCTATTCATCCAACCATTCTTACTCCTTTCCATGGCAAGCTTTATGTAGGGCATCACCGTTATCAATGGCTACATCCCATCCTCTCTGTCAAAATGGTCCAATGCGCTGTCACTGCATGGCTAATCATCTGTCGGTTCTCGATCATACTAGAATAGGATTTACTATCCTTTTGCGTCTATCACTATGCCCAGCACTCGCGAGTTTGAAGCTCATCACAGCCATCCCTTCCCAGATCCTACTCGGAATACCACAAACAAGGTTTAGACTTTCCGGATCTCAGGAATGGCCATCCCTGGGTTCTAACTTATACCACGAAGACTCTAATATCTCGGACTCGGTCCTCTGTATTAGATATCTAAGAGATACTCATTCTAGCTTGTTTGCATGTAGAACGGAAGTGTTTGTCAGGCACGCATTCATAAGTGAGAATGATGATGAGCGTCACATAATCATCACATTCATCATGTTCTTGGGTGCGAATGAACATCTTAGAATAGGAATAAGCTTGAATTGAATAGAAAAACAATAGTACTTTGCATTAATTCATGAGGAACAGCGGAGCTTCACACCTAAATCTATGGTGTGTAGAAACTCTACCGTTGAAAATACATAAGTGATAATAGAGTTCATTGGTCTCGGCCCCAGATGGGAACTGGAGTAACCAAGTCTCTGAATACAATAATAAAAAGTCCTATTTACGCTAAACTAGTTACTAGGGTTTACAGAAATGAGTAAATGATGCAGAAATCCACTTTCGGGGCCCACTTGGTGTGTGCTTGGGCTGAGCATTGAGATTTACATGTGTAGAGGCTTCTTTTGGAGTTGAACGCCAGTTTGTAACCTGTTTCTGGCGTTTAACTCCACTTTGCAACCTGTTTCTGGCGTTTAACTCCAGAATGCAACATGGAACTGGCATTGAACGCCAGTTTTCGTCGTCTAAACTCAGACAAAGTATGGACTATTATATATTGCTGGAAAGCCCTAGATGTCTACTTTCCAACGCAATTGAGAGTACGCCATTTGGAGTTCTGTAGCTCCAGAAAATCCACTTTGAGTGAAGGGAGGTCAGAATCCAACAGCATCTGCAGTCCTTCTTCAACCTCTGAATCTGATTTTTGCTCAAGTCCCTCAATTTCAGCCAGAAAATACCTGAAATCATAGAAAAATACACAGAATCATAGTAAAGTCCAAAAATGTGATTTTTAATTAAAAACTAATAAAAATATACTAAAAACTGACTAAATCATACTGAAAACTATGTAAAAACAATGCCAAAAAGCGTATAAATTATCCGCTCATCATCAAACCTCATAGAAGAGACTGGAGCACCAGACTACAAGATGCACTCTGGGCATACAAAATAGCATACAAGACACCCATTGGGATGAGTCCCTTCCGCTTAGTTTACGGAAAGGCCTGTCACCTCCCAGTTGAGGTAGAGCACAAAGCCTTTTGGGCAGTGAAAGAATGCAACATGGGATTTGAGAAAGCCGGAGCTGAAAGGAATTAGAAAGCCTTCGCCTAGAAGCTTATGAGAACTCCAAGCTGTACAAGGAGAAGATGAAGGTTGTGCATGATAAGCACATCAAGAGGAGAGAGTTCCAACCTGGGGACTTAGTCCTCCTTTACAACTCTAGACTGAGGCTCATGCCAGGCAAGTTGAGATCAATATAGGAAGGTCCATATAGAGTAGAAAAGGCTGAGCCATACAGAGTTTTCCACCTGAGTCATCCTTCAAGCTCTGAATTCATCAAAGTCAATGGACATCACTTAAAGCTATATCATGGTGAGAAGATGAAGAAAAACAAGGAGCTAGAGATCTTCCTCTTGGAGGATCCACCAACAGCAGAAGACTGAGCTAGTGGAGCGTCCAACTTAAGGACGTTAAAGCAAAGTGATAGGTGGGAGACAACCCACCATGGTATGATCGTTCCATCTCATTCTTAGTTTTATTTCTACTTTAATTTTTTCATTATAACTCTTCTCATCATCCCTGCATATAGCTGCTTATAGTTTGCATGAGCATTCTGCATTTAAAAAAAATGCACGCAACGCGACAGCGTCACTGACGCGTCCGCGTCACAGGTGCATAAGAAAGAAAAGATAATTGAACAGAGAGTCATGCGAAAGCGTGGCTGGAGGCGTGCCTTAGGCACAAATATGCCCACGCGACAGCGTCAACCACGCATTCACGTCATTTACGAACTAGCCTCCCCACGCGTCTGCGAAATCAACGTAAATGGATGTAAGGCAGTAAGTTGGGCTGGAATGGGGCTGGACCCATGCTGGAAGCACAAGCCCACTCATGCGAACGCGTGCCCCACATGTCCGCGTCATTTTTCAAAGTATAGCCATTCACGCGATCGCGTCAACCACGCGACTGTGGCACCCTAAAATTTGGCAAAAAGAGTTTCGAACAGAGAGTTACGCGAACGTGAGGCTGCCCTCGCGCCAATCGCACCAATCAACTCTCGCGACCGCGTGCCCCATGCGTCCGTGTCATTTAGCAATCGCGCCAACCGCGCGAAAGCGTGATCCACACGTCCGCATCACATGCGGCACACAGAATATCCAGATCAGCTAAAATATCTTATCTTTTCTTCTCCAAATCCTTATTTTTCTTATCCTTTCTTATTTCTTTCTTCTTCCTTCTTCCTCCTTACTTCTTTCTTACTTTCTCCTACTTTCTTTTTCACCACCATTATCAAGGTTTTTATTTTCTTCTCTCCCTCTTTACTTTTACATTATTATTCTTATTTTTATTATGTTTTCTTCTTCTTTTTCTTTTTACTTTCTTTATCTATAGTTTCTTTTTCTTTTTCTTTCTTTCTTTTTACTCCTTTTAATTGGTGTTAAAAATTTATTTCGGTCTTTAGTTTCTATATTTTGCTTGTGGATTATCATGGATCTGTTTGACAATTAATATTACATTTTTAAAGGGGTACTTGCATGTTCTATTTTATATTTTCAAGAACATATTTACCATGCATGCTATGTATTTGTGAAAAAGCCCGTATGGCATCATGCAATACTTTTATGTTATCCTACTACCTTAATGCCAGTTTTTAACAAAATTCTTTTTATAATTTATTGATTAAAATATTATTGTTAATACAAATAGATTGTTAGTTTGAATGATGTGGTAATCTAACTTGGACATTGTATGCTTGATCTATGCTACTCATGCCTTTGCCGGCATGCCAATAAACATCTTGCATTCAATTGCCATCACATGCACTTGCTATATTACCATGAATGAGCTTTCACATGTAGTCATGACCATGTGTTAACGTCATCATTATTTACCGTGCATTGATTATCACATATCCTGTTCTCTTTCTTGCTCTAACCCTTAATTTTACAAAAGTTCCTTTCTTTTTTCTTTTTCAGGATGGCCACCAAGAAAGAAAAGGAGAAAGCTACTCCCAAACCACCAGCAAGGAGAGGAAAAAAAAGATCATTAGTGGCAGAGCCATCTTCAACAGCAGTAAAGCCCTCAACAAAAAGAATAAAGAGGATCATCAAGGTCGATGAG
This sequence comes from Arachis ipaensis, assembly GCF_059453495.1. Taxonomy (NCBI): domain Eukaryota; kingdom Viridiplantae; phylum Streptophyta; class Magnoliopsida; order Fabales; family Fabaceae; genus Arachis; species Arachis ipaensis. The sequence goes on from NC_142443.1 coordinate 78,963,500, forward strand.
AAAAGATAAGGCCTTCCCAGCAAAGGACATTGCGCAGTTTCCTAACCGCTACTGTGAGCAGATGTTCCCTATCCTGGCAGAGAGGAATTACAACAATGAGTATCTTCTTATTCTCCCGACCAACATTGCTACCTTTGTTGAGCCGCAAATTGAACGAAGACAATGGGGATTTCTACGGAGACAGTCACGGCAGGTTAATCTTTCATGGGTCGTAGAATTCTACTCCAACTTTTAAATGCCAACCATGCACTCTGTCTATGTCCGTCAGAAACAAGTCTCCATAACTGAAGAGGCCATTCAGCAAGCTTTAGATCTTTCCCCTACTCCAGAAGGATTGGACGCATTCCAAGAAGCCTCACTCAAGTGCCAGACATACCAATTTGACTGGGACGCCATTCTCAGAGTTATCGCACAACCTGGCAACAGATGGATCTACGGATACCATCGATCTCGACCCAAAGGGATATCGGCTTTAGCACTTACCTTGGATGCTCGAGTATGGGCACAGATCATGTCCCATTATGTATTTCCGAGCACTCACGAGTCCTCCTTCACTACAGACATGGCTGTTTTACTCTGGTGTATCCTTACAGACCAGCACCTAAACTTACCAAGACACATTCGGAATGCAATAGGACACATACAAATTGCGGGCAACCTACCTTTTTCCGCCTTGGTTTGAGATCTCGTCTCAGCAGCCGGAGTCTCCTACAGGGCTGGGGACACCAAAGCCATGCTTCTATGGGATGATCAGTACGTTCCTAACGGGAAATATATCAGACCACCAGCAGCCACTACAAGCCAGCCTACGGAACCGGCTGAAGATATTCCTCCATTAGCACCACAAGCTCCTACAACAAACCAATTGCTCCATCAGATACTTGAAAGGTTGGATCGGCAGGAACACAAAGTAAAGTTAAGAGAGCGTCGAAACAGGCGCCGATTCACATACCTCAAGGAGCTACTTATGGGAAACTACAAAGACCCAGACACCTCGGACTCCACTTCATTTACCAGCACAGGGAACCATGACGGTCCCGATGGTGGAGATACTGCTACCAGACCCCTCTGTTCCTGACAGATGGTACCGAGGATAGTTCAAAGCCTTAAGTGTGGGGAGGTCGGTCAGTACCTGGCTTCTGGAGGTAATTTCTCTTCCTTAACACTAATAAAATATCATATTTAGTTAGTTTTTCTTTTGTAGAATAGGATAGATTGCATAGTAATAGGTTAATTGTATGCATGTTCTACTTGGTTGAAAAGATAATAAGCTTCTTCTAAGACCCTATTTTTTGAAAAATTTCACTAATTTTAATCAAAACTTTTATGTTAAATTTGCTTGAAGTTGTATTTGGAACATAGTTTAAAAAGCCAAGAACACACAACCTGTGAGATTTTGAGCCTAAGTACATGGTTACATTATCTAACCATAAATATTTTATTCTTGTGTGTTTACTTCTCTATGATTGTAATCTATATTTTGTTTCATCCTATATGTCCAATGCTTAATATATTTATATGCTTGCATATGATTGAGGCCATTATTTATTTAGCTCACTTATTCGAAATAAGCCTACCCTTTAAATTACCTTTGTTAACCACTTTGAGCCTTTTAAAATTCCATTTGTTCTATATTTTACCACATTACTAGCCTTAAGCGGAAAAATAATTATATATCCCAATTGAATCTTTGGTTAGCTTAAGATAGAAATTATGTGTTAACTGAGTATGGGAAGATTGTGGGAACAAGGGTTAATAAGGGAATGTGTCATGATAAAATAATGGGAATTTGGGTACCTACTCATGTGAAACTAAAAAAATTAAAAATCTATGTGCATTGAGAAGCTATGTTTATTTTCATGTTCAAAAAAAAATCCAAAAATATTAAATAAATAAATAAGGGGACAAAATTACCCCAATGCTAAGTTGAAGTTCAAAGATCAATGCATATGTGATAAAATTAAAATAAAGGTTGATGCATGAGTATGGAATGTGAAAGGAAAATTTTGGGTAGCTAGGTATGAAATTTGAAGCTGTATAGAATATATATATGTGTTAGGTGAAAGCTTAGGTTAATTAAAGATTCAATTTATAAGCTTACTTAGCCATATATGTACCCTTACCCTTACCTTAGCCCTATTACAACCTTAAAAAGACCTTATGATGTTTACATTGGTATATTAAATGTTGTTGATTGGTTAGGTATAGAACAAAATTTAGAAAGCATGAATAGAGAAGAGTAGAGTGATTAACCCTAGACACTTGAGAGATTAGAGTGATATACACTACCAATGAGGGTTCAATGCTTAAATTCTATGTTCCCTGCTTTTATGAGCTACCTTTTTGCATTTTAATCAGTTCTTATTGTATAAGAATTGAATTAGTGGAATTTGATTTATAATTGTCTTGAAGAACTTACTTACTTTTAACCAAGTGGACAAGAATCATATAGTTGCATTCATATATATATATATATATATATATATATATATATATATATGTTGCATTGCATTGCATTGCATTGCATGAGTTTTACGTGTTCCCACTCATTTACTTTATCTCCTTCAACTAAGCATGAGGACATGCTAATGTTTAAGTGTGGGGAGGTTGATAAACCGTTATTTTATGATTTATATTGTGTTTTATTGTGTGGTTTTATCAAGTCTTCACCCACTTATTTATATGATTTGCATGTATTTACAATTCCTTACCAAATTTGTTCTATGGTTGAAAACTTGCTTCTTAGAGATCTTTTAATTATGTATTTTAATTCTCCTCTATACCATTCGATGCCGTGATCTGCGTGTTAAGTGTCTCAGGTTTCATAGGGCAGAAATGGCTTAGAGAATAGAGAGGAAGCTTGCAAAAATGGAAGGAACACAAGAAATTAAGGATATGACCAGTGAGAAGCAACGCGGACGCATGGCTCACGCGACCGCGTGAAATGGAGAAATCGAAGTGACGCGCTCGCGTGCCTGATGCGAATGCGTGGATTGGAAACTGCACGAGTGACGCGAACGCGTGGACGACGCGTACGCGTGGCAAGGAAAAATGCTGAACGACGCGCACGCGTGGACGACACGTACGCGTGACATGCGCGATCTGCAGAGTTAACAGAATTCGCTGGGGGCGATTTTGGGCCGTATTTTGACCCATTTTTCGGCCCAGAAACACAGACTAGAGCCAGGGAACATGCAGAGACTCAAGAGGAGAACGCATTAGGATAGTTTTGAGTTTTTAGATCTGATTTTACTCCTCCTCTAGGTTTTCTCTCTACACATTTATAGTTCTTAGAATTTTGCTTTATTCCTTTTTGGATTAGGATATTGAGAAGAGTTATTACCTCTGCCAAGACTTCATCATTCTAATTTGTTTCCTTACTTTTTACCTACTCTTTCACATCCTTAATTTATTCAGAGTTACAATTGGATTATTTTTATAATTTATTAATACAAGAACCATTTTTATTTTTAATTGATCTTTTTGATTATTGATTATCATGTCTTTCTTTATTTTCCTTTTTAATTTCGTGAAGTTTACATTTATGATAATGGAGTAATTCCCTAACTTGATTGGGAGTTGATTGAAAGGAGAACCTTGAGTTGGATTACTCAAGAGTTAAATTGTAATTGGGTTTATTGTTGGTTGTCTCTCTAGTCATTAACGCTAATCCTTCCCAAGGGAGAGGATTAGAACTTGTGAGTAGAAGTAGACTTCCAACTTACATGATTTTCCTTTGCTTGGTAAAGGATAACTAAGTAGAAGCAACCTTCAATTATCAATTGATCTTGAGAGAAACCTAACAAGGATAGAACTTCCAATTAATCTACTCCCGGTCAAGGCCTTTATTTGAATTATATAAATTCTCTTATTTATTTTTCTGTTTCTCAAACTCAAAATTTCCTAGAAAACCTCTGACCAATAAGCTGCATTCTTTCCTACAACTCATTGGCAGACGACCTGGTATTCATACTCCCAGTAATTTTATTCTAATTTTGTGACAACCCTTCTGTTCCTAGGGTTACCTGAAACTGTAGGTCGATCTCAGATGAGATCTTCTGGCGGCCGGAGCGGTTGTGTCCGACTTGTTGGGCTGGCTCTGCTGCTGATCCTTAGTCACCGGAAGGTGGGGGTACCTGCAAGGGACTCTGATGCTTAAGTTAGCATGGGTATTAAACATTTTTTTAGTAGAATCAGAGTATGAGTTATACCTGGGTGCTCCAGTGTATTTATAGTAGTGTGGAGTGACCTTTTTAGATAAGATAAGTTAGTTATCTTATCTTTATCTTTTCGTGAGGTCATCTTATCTTCTGGGGAACCGCCCTTAGATTGGGCTGTGTCCCTTCATTTGGGCCTGTTTGGGCCCTTCATGTCGAATTGGCCGAACTCTTTTAAAGAAGAGGTCAGGGGTCCTGACCTGAAGAGGTCGGTCGCCTTGTTGCTAAACATCCCGGGTCGGATAGCTCGACCCAGGGTATGAACAGTGCCCCTTCTCCAGCTCGGTCTTTCTTTTTTGAGGTCGAGTCTTAGTTTTAGGACTTCGATCCTTCTCTGGTGAAGCCGAACTCGAGCACCTTGTCGACTTCATCTTCGTAGCGTTCTTCTTTTTGAATATGGAACATTTTCTTTTGCTTCTTCTTAAAAGCGCGCGCTTTTGCATTAGCGCTCTTAGCCTTGAGAATATGGGAGGGTTTAATGCCCCAATTAATTGGTTTTTAATTGCCCTGTTTCTCTTCGCCTCTTTATTTTGAATTTCACACTAAAAAAAAATGGTTTCTTTTCTCCGTAACTTCCCCTTTCTTTCTCTCTTTCTATTTTCTGAAGTTTGCAGTTTTTCGTATTTCTTCCCTGTGCCGTATTCTTGGTGACCCTTTGTGCTTTCCTTGCTGTGAAAGGGTGATTCTGGATTCCATCTTCTATTTTCCACTTTTGTGAGGCTTTCTATTCGAGAGGTGACTCTACTCCTTGTCGCTCCTGCCTTCAGCTTTCTCCAGAGTTTTTCTCCCTTTTCCCAGGTTGGTTCTTTCTTACTTTCTTCGTCGCTTGCATTGTGCCTTTTTTGGTTTTAGATAGTTTGATCTTTTGCCACGCATCTGCTTGTTTATTGTTGTGGGGGTATTTCTTGCTTTTGATATGAACCTTCTGCACCCTAGGGTTTGTGCTATTTATTTTCTTCTTTTGCGATCTACTTGCTTTCTCGGAAGGTTGCTCTTTTGATGTGATGTTGATAGTTTTCTTTGATGATGAACTTTGTAAGAGATAACTTATATTATTATTTTTTATTTCTCTAAAAAAAGGTTGTGTTTCTGATGACTTCTTCTTGGGCTGTTTTGTTGTTTGGTTGCTTCGTTCGCTAATTAAACTGGGATGGTGCGTCTGGAAGGTGGTTATTTTGATGGTTTTTCTTGGTTTGTGGCTCGTAGCTTTCATGTCAAAGTGTCGCTTTAGTTCAAAAAAGGATTTATTGTTTTCTTGTTAGGACATATCAAGATGTAGGATTGTAGGTTTTCCTGAATCCTTGTCCTGTTAACTGCCTCCAAAGGATGCCCTTGGATCTTTTTGGTGTGGGTTCTGGGGTTTCCTTTTGTTGCTTGTACTGCGCTGGATTATGTTGGCCGAGTTGTTTTGATTTCGTACGAGATGTTTTTTAGTACAATCTTTTTTCTTGTTTGTAGGACTAGTTGGCCATGTCTTCTCGCAAAAATATTGTAGAGACGTCCTCTAAGGTCCCTGAGGGAATGTCCGATTGGTTGGACTCCCTTGTTCTAATGTGTATTTCTGTGGTAAATGCTGAATTCTGTGTGGAGCTTAGGAAACATCACCGCCTCTCTAAGAGTAGAGATCAAGATAGGAATTATGAATTGGTAGCACCTGACTCCGAGGAGAGGGTTTGCTTCCCTGCCCTGACTCAGGGGGAGCGCCCTTTCTTTTATGCTTACGACTATTTTTTCAGCCAGTTGGACATCACTTTTCTCTTTACTTCCTTTGAGATCGATTTGTTGTGGTCGTGTAATGTAGCTCCGTCCTAGCTTCATCCGAATTCTTGGGGCTTTATTAAGATTTTTCAGCTTCTTTGCCAAGAGTTGGATGTTACTCCTTCTCAAACTCTTTTTCTTTATTTGTTTGTTTTAACTAAACCCGGGATTTCTTCAAAAAAGAAAGCATCGTGGGTTTCTTTAAGATCTGCACAAGGAGATAAGGTTTTTACCATGTATGACGAGTCCTTTAGGGACTTCAAGAATTATTTTTTCAAGGTCCGAGCTGTTGAGGGAGCTCGGCCCTTTTTTTTGGAAGCGAATGATGAGCCATCATTCCCCTTGTATTGGCAGCAGAACGTAGTAGTATCCCAATATACGTGGGAGATGCTCGACGAAATTGAGCAGGCTTTTGTAACTGTTTTGGAGGACCTTTTGGGGAACCTCCTCATCTAGATACTAAAATCTTTGGGGGACCCCTCCCTTGTTCGAACTGCATTGGGTATTACTTGATATATATATTGCTTCTTGTTTTTACTTTGCTTTTCTCTTTTTTCCTGGTTTGTAAAACTGCTGGTTTTCATTTTTCAGAGATGGCCAAGAATAACGACGCGATGAAGGCTTTCAGAAAGGCAAGAAAGGCTACTGCAGCTTAGAACAGCTCGTCCACGACGGAAGGGGAAGGGTCTTCTTAGACAACATCGAAACTGTTTGTGCCGAGCTCTCCTGGACCGAGGAGAATGATCCCTACTCCTCGAGTCTGTTTAGTAGATCCTCCACAGTCTTCTGCTGCTGCCTCTGGTGCTCCTCCAAGCAAAAAACAAAAGACAACTGAGCCTTTCAACCTTGATGCCCTTGACTTTGACGCAGTTGAGTTTGTCGATCAGCAGATTGGTCCTTACGGTACCATTCTTACTGACGATGTCTCTCTCCTTCGCCATTTGGACTTTATTACTCAGAGTAGCATCAAGATGGAACATATGGGAGCTACCCTGTACCGAACTGCCCAAGACCTCCCTCTTCATGCTACCAAAGCCTTTTTGGAAGAGGCTAAGCAAGAGTTCGATTGTATGAAGGGTATGAAGGAGGAGCTCCAAGTGAAAGTGACCAAGCTAGAGAAGGAGTTAGAGGGCAAAAAGGCTAGTTCTGTTGCCTTGGCGGCTTTTGTGAGGTTGGCTGAAGATACAGCATTGAGGCACAAGGATAGCTATGTCACGGCTTATAGGAAAGTGATGCGTCTCAGGGAGGAGTTGGAGTCTGCCCGGGTTGATTATGCCGAGCTCCAGAGTTACCTTGTAGGCAGCGTAAATGCTGCTTACGAGAACCTGAAGGAGCAGGTTCGAGTTCTTGCACCCGAGGTCGACCTTACTCTCTTCAGCCTAGACAATATTGTAAAGGATGGCAAGATTGTCCCTGACGACCCTAATGACGATGATGTCGAACCTCCCTCTGTGCCTACTGCCAAAGCCTCTGTGGTGCCGACTTCTTTAGCTGAGGTTGGTCATTCCGTGTCGGAACCTGATTGTCAAATCTTAAACCGGGATGATGGGACAGTGGATGCTTTGCCCATTCAGACTCGCCCTCTTTCACCTCGTGTTGACGTTGCCGAGAAGCCTTCACATCTTCCCTGATTATGTAAATGTTTTGTGTAGATAGCCCGGCCTGTGGGCTCTTAAACTTTCTTTTTGTAATATTTGCTGACTGTTGACATTCTTTTAGTTGCTTGTTTAGCAACTTCATTTTGAAAAACAAAATAGCTTCTAAGTTCTTGGGGCTGATTTGGGTAGCCTCTTGAGTTTGTTATTATTATAACTTTATACTTTTCATATCATGTCAGTTTTTATCTATCTTGGTACCTTTTTTAGGTTTTTTGGTAGTGTTGGAGCCTTGTTGCTCGACCTCTTTGGATTGCCTTTGCGTTTCATACTTGTGGCTTTGATTCCTTTGAGGTTGTGGATGTTATGTCGGCTTCTAAAGTTATTTCTAGTAATCCTGTTTTGTTTGGACCATTTGTGAGGTCTCTGCTAGGAATTACTTTTTATAACGTTAGGATTTTTAGGAGGCCGACTTCGTCATGTCGGGTCCTTCTAAGCTATTTTTGTAATCCTCTTTCTAGGACCTTGTTCAGGTCTCTTTCAGGGATTACTTTTATAACTTTATATTTTGGGCCGACTTTATCATGTCGGGCCCTTCTAAGTTATTTTTGTAATCCTCTTTCTTGGACCTCGTTTAGGTCTCTTTCAGGGATTACTTTTATAACTTTATATTTTGGGCCGACTTTATCATGTCGAGCCCTTATAAGTTATTTTTGTAATCCTCTTTCTTGGACCTTGTTCAAGTCTCTTTTAGGGATTACTTTTATAACTTTATATTTTGGGCCGACTTTATCATGTCGGGCCCTTCTAAGTTATTTTTGTAATCCTCTTTCTTGGACCTCGTTCAGGTCTCTTTCAGGGATTACTTCAATAACTTTTATGTTTTGGGCCGACTTCATCATGTCGGGCCCTTCTAAGCTATAGTAATCCTCTTTTATAGGGCTGGTCAGACCTCTTTCCAGGGATTTACTTATAACTTTAGTTATTGTGACTGGTCTGACTTCTTTACGTCGGCTAGTCTTTAAGTTATTTTTTAGCAATCCATTTTATTAAGACCTCGTCAGGTCCTTTCTATGGATCACTTTCGATAACTTCTTGCATTATTCTATTTTCATCTTTGCCGATTTGTAGAAATTGGGTTTAATCCATGTTTGGTCGACCTTTTAATGAATTTGGTTTTCATCTCTGTTGGTCTTTATCGTGATCGTGCAGTGAATTTGATTTTCACTTTCTGCCGATCTGTAGCTTTATAATCGAACGATGAATATTTCAGATTAATGCGGCTTGTGAATTTGTAGAAGATCTAAACAGATTTTATTCAAAAGAAAATGCAAATATATACATGTTGAAGCTTTATCCCTTTAAGTTAGGCAATTTATAGGTCTTGGCTTGGCGCCTCATTAAAAAACCTTTTCAGGAAAAAGAGTGCGCCTTATCCTAAGATCCTTTATCATCCCTAACTATAGTACCTTCTTAGGTTGCAGGCGTGCCATGACCTAGGAAGCTCTTGCCCATCGAGTTCGGACAGTCTGTAGTAGCCCTTTCCAAGTACTTCTATAACTCGGTAGGGTCCTTTCCAGTTTGCTGCCAGCTTTCCTTCTCCAGGTCGAGTTGTTCCGATATCATTTCAGTTTAGGACGAGGTCATTCTCAGAAAAACCTCGCGGCACTACCCTTTGATTATATCTTGAAGCCATTCGACGTTTTAATGCCTCTTCCCTATCCGAGCTCTTTCTTGGACTTTTGGAAGTAGGTCGAGGTCTTCCCTTTGAAGTTGGGAGTTGGCTTCTTCATTATAGTGGATCACTCTAGGCGACCCTTCTTCAATCTCCATTGGGATCATTGTCTCCGTTCCATACGTTAATCGGAAGGGTGGTTCCTTTATGGTGGAATGTGGCGTTGTTCGATATGCCCATAGGACTTGTGGGAGCTCTTCCACCCAGGCTCCCTTTGCGTCCTGTAATCTCCGTTTTGGCCCAGCCAATATGACTTTGTTGGCAGCTTCGGCTTGTCCATTGGCTTGGGGATGTTCTACGGAAGTGAACTGGTGTTTTATGTTCAAATCGGCCACTAACTTTCTGAAGCCTGTATCTGTGAATTGGCTGCCATTGTCTGTAGTGATGGAGTATAGAACTCCGAACCTTGTGACAATGTTTCTAATAGGAATTTTTGACTTCTTTGAGCAGTGGCGTTAGCTAGAGGTTCTGCCTCGATCCATTTTGTGAAATAATCTACCCCTACTATGAGGAATTTAACTTGTCCCGATCCCTGAGGGAAAGGTCCGAGAAGGTCGACTCCATTTTGCGAATGGCCATGGTGAGGTCACGCTGATGAGTTCTTCTGGCGGGGTGATGTGAAAGTTGGCATGTTTCTGACATGGGGGACATATCTTTACGAACTCTGTGGCTTCTTTTTGTAGAGTTGGCCATTAGAACCCTGCCCGGAGTACTTTTTTGGTAAGTGCTTGTGCTCCGAGGTGATTGCCACAGATGCCACTGTGTATCTCTTCTAGGACTTCTTTTGTGTTGGAAGTCGGTACACATTTTAACAATGGTATTGATATCCCTCTTTTGTATAGGGTATTATTTATGATAGTGTAGTATTGTGCCTCCCGTTTTAACCTCTTTGCCTTCTTTTCATCTATAGTTAATTATGGGAGTCATCTATCCTTGATCCTGACCTGTTACAGCTAGGACTTTTTCCTCTTCCGAGATTGACGGGTTCTGCAGCATTTCCTGGATGAGACTTCTATTGTTGCCCCCTGGTTTGGTGCTGGCTAGCTTTGATTGTGCGTCAGCTCGGGCATTTTGTTCGCAGGGTATGTGGCGGATCTCATATTCCCCGATTTGTCGGAGCCATTCCCTGGTTTTATCCAAATACTTTTTCATGGTGGGATCTTTGGCTTGGTAGCTCCCTGTTATTTGTGAAGTGACCACCTGTGAGTCACTAAAGATGATGAGTTTTTTAGCTCCAACCTCTTTAGCCAGCTTCAAACCAGCTAGTAGTGCCTCATATTCAGCTTGGTTGTTTGAGGCAGAGAACCCGAATTTGAGGGAAAGTTCGATTTAAGTTCCTTGGTTGCTTTCAATTATCACATCAGCGCCGCTTCCAGTCTTATTTGAGGAGCCGTCCACGTAGAGATTCCATTCTGTGGGGTATCCGGGGTGTCTGTAAATTCTGTAATGAAGTCGGCCAGGTATTGTGATTTGATTACTGTCCGTGCTTTGTATTGAAGGTCGAATTCGGACAACTCGACTGCCCATTGCAAGATTCTGCCCGCTAGGTCTATTTTCTGCAATATCCCTTTTATGGGTTGGTTGGTCTGAACCGTAATGGTGTGGGCTTGGAAATATGCGCGAAGTCATCGAGATGTTAAGATGAGAGCGTAGGCGAATTTTTCTATTTTTTGGTAGTTCAGCTCAGATCCTTGTAATGCTTTATTGATGAAGTATACGGGTTGTTGCCCACTGTCGTCCTCTCGAACTAATGCTGAGGCTACTGCCCGGCTTCCTACCGCGAGGTACAATATGAGTGGTTCTCCTTCTTGTGGCCGAGATGGGATAGGTGGTCCTAGGAATCTTTTGAAATCTTGGAAGGCTTGTTTGCACTTCTTTGTCCATTCGAACTTCTTTCCCTTCCTTAGGGTGGCGTAGAAGGGGAGAGACCTTATTGTCGATCCGGCTAGAAATCTGGACAAGGCTGCCAACCTTCCGTTGAGTTGTTGTACCTCTTTGACACAAGTCGGGAGCTTCATGTTGAGTATGGCCCGATATTTATCCGGATTTGCCTCGATTTCTCTTTGTGTGAGCATAAAACCCAAGAATTTGCCAGCTTCTACTGCGAAGGTGGATTTTGCAGGATTGAGTCGCATGCCATGCCTTCTTATAGTGTCGAATACTTGGGTCAGGTCGGACAATAGCGTCTCTACACTTTGTGTTTTTATTAACATGTCGTCCACATAGACTTCCATGATTTTTCCAATATAGTCTGTAAAGACCTTATTCACTAATCTCTGATAAGTAGCTTCTGTGTTTTTAAGACCAAAGGGCATGACGATGTAGCAGTAGTTTGCTTTTGGGGTTAAGAATGAAGTTTTTTCTTGGTCAGATGGATACATTGGGATTTGATTGTATCTCGAATATGCATCCATAAACGAGAGGTATTTATATCCGGAGGAGGCATCTACCAGAGCGTCAATACTTGGGAGTGGATAAGGATCTTTTGGGCAGGCCTTGTTGAGATCAGTGTAGTCGGTGCACATTCGCCACTTCCCATTTGATTTTTTCACCAAGACGACGTTAGCTAGCCATAGTGGGTACTTGACTTCTCTTATGAATCCTGCCTCCAGTAGAGCTTGTACCTGTTCTTCCACAACTTGGGATTGTTCTGGTCCGAGCTTTCTTCGTCTCTGTTGTACTAGCCAAGATCCTGGGTAGACCGCCAACTTGTGGCACATCAATTTGGGGTCTATGCCTGGCATGTCTGCAGCCTTCCATGCAAAAAGGTCGACATTATCTCGTAAGAACTGTACGAGTGATTCTTTTATGTCTCCTTTTAGGATCATACCAATATTGGTTGTTTTATCCGGGATGTCTCTGATCTGGACTTTCTCTACTTCACCTTCGGGTTGTGGGCGGAGTTCTTCTCGCCTCTGAGCTTCTACGAGTTTGATTGGGTGGAACTCTTCTCCTCTGCCTCTGAGGTTTAGACTCTCATTGTAGCAGCGGCGCGTCGTCTTCTGGTTTGCTTTTATTGTAGCTATCCCTTCTGTAGTTGGGAATTTCATGCATAGATGTGGAGTCGAGACTATTGCGCAAAGTTGATTCAACGTTGTCCAACCTATTAAGGCGTTGTAGGCCAAATTCACGTCGACCACGACGTAGTCTATCTTGAGTGTTCTTGACTGGCTTCCTTTTCCGAAGGTTGTGTATAGTGAAACGTATCCAAGTGGTTGAACTGGGGTGTCTCCCAGTCCGAATAGGCTATTCGGATATGCTCTGAGTTCTTTTTTCTTCCTCGCCGAGCTTGTCGAAGGCAGTTTTGAATAAGATATCGGCGGAGCTCCCTTGGTCTATCAGTGTACGGTGGAGATTTGTGTTTTCCAGTATAATAGTGATGACCATGGGATCGTCGTGTCCTGAGATGATACCAGATGCGTTTTCTTTGGTGAAAGTAATTGCGGGGATATCGGGTGTTTCCTCCTTCCCCTCAACATGATATACTTCTTTAAGATATCTTTTGCGAGATGATTTGGAGATTCCTCCTTTTGCAAATCCTCCGTGTATCATATGGACGTGTCTTTCTGGTGTACGAGGTGATCGCTCGGTTCGTCCGACATCTTCGTCCCTTCTTCTTTTTCTTTGCTCATCATCCCGGATGGCCAGATACCGATCTAATTTCCCTTCTATTACTAGTTTTTCTATGACATTCTTTAAGTCAAAACATTCGTTGGTGGAATGCCCGCAGATTCGATGGTATTCACAATATTTGGTCTGATTTCCTCCTCCTTTTTTGCCTTTGAGTGGTCAAGCTGGGGGTATTTTTTCAGTGTGGCAGACTTTTCTGTAGACATCCACAAGGGACACCCGAAGAGGGGTGTAATTGTGGTATTTTTTGATTTTTTTTCCCATGTCGATCTTCCTTCTTTTTGTACTCTTTATCCTTATCCCGGGAGGGATAGGTGAATCTGGATTTTGAGGTCTCTCCTAGTTGAGAGTTTTCCTCCATGTTGATGTACTTCTCGGCTCGTTCTTGCACTTCGTTTAGAGATGTAGGGTGTTTTTTCGATATAGATTGACTAAAAGGTCCCTCTTGCAGGCCATTGATGAGGCCCATAATGGCAGCCTCTATTGGTAGGCTTTGTATGTCCAGGCATGTTTTGTTAAATCTTTCCATGTAGTTGCGAAGACTTTCCCAATCTCCTTGCTTGATTCCTAATAGACTTGGGGCGTGTTTAGCCTTATCTTTTTGGATGGAGAATCTGGCCAGAAACCAATTGGCTAAGTTGTCGAAGCTTGAGATGGACCTAGTAGGTAGATTGTCGAACCATCTAATTGATGTCTTTGTTAAAGTAGTTGGAAAGGCTTTGCAGCGAACTACATCAGTGGCATCGGTGAGGTACATTCTACTTCAAAAATTGCTGAGATGATGGCCGAGATCTTTAGTGCCATCGTACAAAGTCATATCCAGGAGTTTAAAGTCTTTTGGGATTTTGGTCTTCATGATCTCCTTGGTAAATGGATCTTGGTCCTTGTGGGAGCTATCCTCATGAGAGGATCGATTAGCTTTGGCCTTGAGATCGGCTTCGAGTTTTAGAAGTTTGTCCTCCAATTCCCGGCATCGTCTTATTTCCCTTTGTAGGTTTTTCTCAGCCTCTCATTGGTGTAGGGCTTCTTTTTCAAGTTGTTTTAAATGGTCTTGAAGCACCTCCATGGCTCCTGCGTTTGGAGAAATCTTTTCGTTGTTAATTTGAGGAGTATCCTTTGGTGTAGTGTTCGCGTTGTTGCGCGGTGTTCTATCCTCTAGATCCGAATCATGGTCGTTATCCTGGTCGTCCGCCATGGTGATGGGATGACTTCCAGGTTCCCTGGCAACGGCGCCAATGTTCCGAGGGTTACCTGAAACTGTAGGTCAATCTCGGATGAGATCTTCTGTACTGGTCGGAGTTGATGTGTCCGGCTGGTGAATGGCGGCCGGAGCTGTTATGTCCGACTTGTTGGGCTGGTTCTGCTGCTGATCCTTAGTCACCGGAGGGTGGGGGTACCTGCAAGGGACTCCAATGCTTAAGTTAGCAAGGGTATTAAATAGGTTTTTAGTAGAATCAGAGTATGAGTTATACCTGGGTACTCCAGTGTATTTATAGTAGTGTGGAGTGACCTTTTTAGATAAGATAAGTTAGTTATCTTATCTTTATCTTTAAGTGAGGTCATCTTATCTTCTGGGGAACCGCCCTTATCTTTCTAGGCTTTAACTGCCTTTAGATTGGACTGTGTCCCTTCATTTGGGCCTGTTTGGGCTCTTCATGTCGAATTGGCCGAACTCTTTTAAAGAAGAGGTGGGGGTCCTGACCTGAAGAGGTCGGTCGCCTTGTCGCTAAACATCCCGGGTCAGATAGCTCGACCCAGGGTATGAACACCTTATAAATTGATAAACGGATTTTTGGTTGGTTAAGAACTGTACTTGCAACGTGTCTCTTACATTAATTTCTTAATCTGCCAATTTCCGCCACGTCACGTACGCGTGCTTCACGCGTGCGCGTGGATACAAGACTTTCATTTTGAAGTTTTAAAACAAAGTAGGGGACGTTGGCTTCAGCATTAGTCCTCCAACGTTCCCTCCAACGTTGGCGTTTTCACGCGTACGCGTACTTCACGCTTACGCGTACTTACGCTTACGCTTCTGCGCGTATGCATCACTGACGCGTATGAGTCGATTCAAAATTCTCAACTCCAATTTCTAGGCTTGGCATCGCGGACGTTGGAGGCAGCGTTTGAGGCAACGTTGGACCTCCAACGTTCGATTTTGACGCGTACACGTGACACACGCGTACGCATGGATGGTCAATTTTTGCCATTCCACGTGTGCACGTGACGCACGCTTCCGTGCGGATATCAAAATTTGCTTTTTCACGCGTACGCATCATAGATGCATACGCGTCACTCAAAGTTCACTTAGCTCCAGAATTGAATTTTTTTATCACCACGTTGGGGGTAACGTTGGATATCCAATACTACCACAAACGTGAGCATCAGCATTATTTACAGAGAAGTGCTCTGTTTCTCTTCCAACGTTTGAGGCAACATTGGTGGTCCAACTTGGCCACCAACGTTGCTTCCTCTTGATCCTTTCCGTGCTCCTTCTTCAACCTTCCTCTATGATTTCCTTCACCTATCATCAACCAATGAATGCGTCAAAGCCTTGCTAAAGTCATGAGAATTCTTATCATTCTTAGCATACAAGTAATCATAGCATAAATCATCATAAAATTGCATCAAATTACTCATGGTTGAATGAATATAGGCATACATGAATTTCTACCCAATTTGCTTACTTATAGCTCAAGAAAGTGCATAAAACCTATTAAAAATAATGAAAAAGGATAGTGAAACTAGCCTAAGATGCCCTGGCATCAACTATCTTTGCTAGTCGCCTAACTAAGATCTACAAGATAGCTATTGCTTGCTTAATCCGATAATCTCCGTGAGATTCGACCCTCACTCACCTGAGGTATTACTTGGATGACCCGGTGCACTTGCCGGACTATCTGTGCAAAACTTGCGGAGTTCAGTTTCACGCACCACATATCAAGAGGTCTTTCCAAGGGTTGTAACGGGGTTAGGGCCAAGGTGGGATTATATTTGGTTAAGTGGACTAGAATCTGAATCTTTGATTACCTTAAACTTCCCACCTAACCTAAGACAATCCGTATAACTATAATGCAAAGCCTAACTACCCATTATTTATCCTTTTCAACATAATCATGCATCTTACTTTTAAGTACACACATATGCATTGCCACCCTTTTATTACTTTATTTTTCTCTCTTCTTTTTTTTTCATGGGGGTATTTTGTCCCCCCCCCCCCCTTTTTATATTCAAAAGACATTAATGCATATGGTTTAAGTAATGAATGCATGAATAGGTACCCAAATATTCTAGAAATTCTCAACAAAACTAATGAAATACCACTTCACCCAACCAATGTTCCCAATTCCAATTTTCATATACATAAATTATGCACACTCTCACTCGTCTAAGTTAACCAAAGATTCGAATTAAGGGTGCTTATTGTCTTCCGCTTAGAGATAGTGATGTACTATTATAAAGAACAAAAGGGTTAACTAGGCTCAATATTGGGTTACTAGTGCACAAAACTGGCTCCACAGAATTTGCACAAATATACCGACAAGTATACCGGGTCATCCAAGTAATACCTGAGGTGAGTCAGGGTCGATCCCATGAGGATTGTTGGTTTGAGCAAGTAGTGGACACCTTGCATATCTTAGTTAGGCGGATAGAAAATTATAAGTTTTCATGGAAAAAAACATAAAACGAAATAATTAAATAAAAGGTTACTAATGAGACGAGAATTCAATGGTGATAGAATGGTTGAGGCTTCGGAGATGCTTTGTCTTTTCGGATTAACTTTTCTTATTGTCTTCTTCAATAACCTTCTGATTCTTTCAATGGCAGCTGTAAGTGATTAACTCATGTCCTCTCATCAAGCTATCTCTAGGTTTCTCACTGTAGCAAAAGATGAATCTCTAAGCAGTCCACTCCCCTTCACGATCCTACTCAAGGTGCCACAGACAAGGTAGATCTTCCGGATCAGAAAGTTCTGCTTCTCTGACTCTAGCCTTAACACCACAGAGACTTTATGCACCCATAGTCAACGGGATTATATGTCACATATCCAAAGTTGCTCAGATGCTCTATTGGAATCCACAATGCAAATATTGAATGGGCAAAGCTCACATAATCAGACATATTGAATGAAAATAGTAATATTATTGATCCATGAAACTCAACAAAGCTCCTAACCTTAACCTTAGGAGGTTAGTGACTCATGTTGATAGAAAAATACAATGAAAGGTTCGAATGGGCAAGAGTCCTCTAACAAGGGTGAACTCTTGTATATATTAATGACAAGTCATCTTATGCTAGCTTTTCAAGATTTTTTCACTTCTTTCATTAGGTTTTATGCACTTTCTTGCATTATAAGTGATTTGGAGTGGGTTTGCATGGTTATGTCAATTTAATCAATCATCAATTATTTGCCACAAAATCATGAGGTTTAAGCTAAAATTAGTTGGTTTTTGAATGATTTAGAAATCTTGTGAATTTGGTGATGCTTTGATTGGTTGTTTTGATTACTTGTAGGTGAAGAAATGATGAAAAAAAAGAAAAAAGAATCCTAGAGCACGCTTTGGACCATAGGCCACGCTTTGAAAAGTGTGACCCATGGCTATAAAAGCGTAGCCTTAACTCAATCAAGGACCAAGGCCATAGCACTCGAATAATGAGCACAGCGCTCAAAAAGTGAGCGCTAGAGGAAGGTTAACCAGAGCAAAGCTAAGACGCAAGGGTGCTGCGTTAAGTTACACAACGGAGCGCGACAAGGAGGCACTCAAACAAGGAGCGCTACGTTAACTTTGTTAACATTTTCGTGGCCTAACCAAAAGGAAATCAAGGCACGACACACACTAAAGGGAGCAGCAAGGTTCGAAATGGAGACCAAGAGAAACGCTACAAGACTTGGCACAAAGAAATTAGCTCAAATTGGGGCACCCAAGGTTCGAAGGGGAAGCCTCACTCTAAAGCATATAGCGCTGCGTTGAAGCTCTTAACTTACCGCTACTACAAAGGAATTGGCACAAATGAAGCCAGCGAGGTTCGAACATGGAGACCACACAAGGCACAATGTAGCGCTATGTTATGTGCACCTCACTGAGCGCTACTAGCGCAAGGAAATTGGCCAAAATGAAATGGCCAGGGTTCGAACATGGAGACCAACTCAAGCATAAAGGGGCGCTACGTTACATTAGTTAACTTAGCGCTATGAATGAAGCTTGGCATGAGCCCAGGAACAAGGCAAGGGACCGCTACGTTATTTGACCAAACTGAGCGCTCCACTGGGAGGTAGCCCTTGGTCCAATTTCAATTAAATGCCACCTTGGATCCAATTCTTCACCAATTTAAAAAGCCCACTCTAAAGTCTGAAGATAAAAATTAAAAAGTGTATAAATAGGAGTTAGTTAGATTTGTAGAGGACCTTCTTTCATTTTTTACCTTTGAACCTTTTTTGCTCACTTTTACATTTTACCTTTTGGCTAAATTTTAGTTTTGATTTTAGCTTTCATTTTGAATTTGGGAATTGGGATTGAGATCTGAGTTTTCTTTCTGGTTGTTCTTTCTTTTGCAACCTCTACTTTCTGTTTTTAAATTTTGGATTGAAATTAAAGGAATTCTGTTTCAATTCTTGATCTGAAATTCATCTTTGTTTTTCTTCTACATAATTCTGAGAATTGAAGAATTGGATTTGAGTTTCATTTGCTATTTTCACTTTCACTTTCTTTTGTAATTACTTCTCTGTTTGATCAAGAGAGCAATTCAGATCTAGATCTGCTTTCTAATCTCATTTCTTTTCTTCGATCTTCAATTTCTCTTTAGGATTTCACAATTAAGCTAGGTTTCTTTTTTGGTTTGCTCCTTCAAGAAATTTTCCATTTCTGTTTCGATCTTCTGCAATTCATTTCATCTTCTACTTCTCTGATTGATTGTATTTTACATTTTCCTGTTGAATTCCAAATCTCAGCACCCAAATCCCTTTTACTCTTCGAGCAATTTACATTTCTCAGCAGTTTAGATTCAGTAATTTAGTTTTCTTGCACTTTAAGTTTCAGCTATTTACATTTCTTGCAATCTAAGTTTCAGTCATTTACATTAGTTGCACTTTAAGTTTCAGCTCTTTTACTTTCTTGCACTTTAAAATTCATGCAATTTACTCTTCTGCATTTTATTTTTCTATCAATTTCCCCTCTCCCTTTTATTTTCATGCAATTTAGCTTGTGTTGAGTACAATTCACTCAAATCATCAACTGTTTGCTTAACTAAATTCATCACCTAACTAAAATTGCTCAATCCATCAATCCCTGTGGGATCGACCTCACTCATGTGAGTAATTACTACTTGATGCGATCCGGTACACTTGCCGGTGAGTTTAGGTGTGGAATTTGATTTCCACCCATCAAGTTTTTGGCACCGTTGCTGGGGAATGATCTAGATTGATAATGATTAAGTGAGGTGATAGTCTAGATTAAGCACTTTTTCTTTTCTTTTTACTAAGCATATTAACTGTTTGAATTTTTGCTTAAGCTAACCATTAACTTCACTCTATCAGTAGAGTGAATTGTTTTTGTTTTTTGGTTCTGTGTTCGTTTTTCTTGCTATTGTATGTCAAAGGCAAGGAGAGAGATCCCTACCTTTTGTGACCAAGACGAGAAAACTCTTAGATGACTAAGAAGAGAAGCAAGAGGGAAGGGAATTGTTGGAGAAGAGGAATCAAAGGAAGAGAACCAAGAAATGGAGGAAAATTCAACAAATCCAACAGTAGGAGTGGCCAACAACAATGGTCAGTCCCAGAGGAGAGTTTTGGCTTCATATACATTTGCTAATCCAAGGCATTGTGGGACTAGCATCCTTACCCCAAATGTCAATGCAAACAACTTTGAATTGAAGCCCCAACTCATCACTTTGGTACAGAATAATTGCTTATATAGAGGAAGTCCACTAGAAGATCTAAATCAGCATTTATCTACTTTCTTGAGGATCTGTGACACAGTGAAGTTCAAGGTTTGCATCCAGACATATATAAATTGTTGTTGTTCTCATTTTCATTGAGGGACAAGGCTGCTCAGTGGCTTGAAGCTTTTCCACAACAAAGCATCACTAGCTGGGAGGATCTAGTGAGCAAATTCTTAGCCAAGTTCTACCCACCTCAAAGGATTA
Organism: Arachis ipaensis; assembly: GCF_059453495.1. Taxonomy (NCBI): domain Eukaryota; kingdom Viridiplantae; phylum Streptophyta; class Magnoliopsida; order Fabales; family Fabaceae; genus Arachis; species Arachis ipaensis. The sequence continues at coordinate 78,983,575 of NC_142443.1, forward strand.
TCAGATTGAAGACAGAGGTGCAAACCTTCACACAGATGGATGCAGAATCCCTCTATGAGGCTTGGGAGAGATACAAGGCCTTGATTAGAAATTTTCCCCCTGAAATGTTCAATGAATGGGACATACTTCAAAATTTCTATGAAGGATTGACTCTGAAAGCTCAAGAAGCACTAGATCTTTCAACAGGAGGCTCATTGTAATTAATGAAGATAGCAGAGGAAGCCCAAAACCTCATAGACATGGTGGCGAACAATCAATACTTCTTTGCCCATCAAAGACAACGCCAACCAGCTCAAAGAAAAGGAGTACTAGAGTTGGAAGGAGTGGATACTATTCTAGGTCAAAACAAGGTGATGCAGCAGCAAATCCAGCAACAATTTGAGCAGATGGCTAAGAGGATTGATAGTCTTCAAGTTGCATCATTAAATGTCACCACTCAACCACCAGTTGGGTGGGGACAAAATGAGGAAAATTGTGAAGATCAGCAGCAGGAACAAGTGAACTACATGCACAACCAAGGATCCAGCCAGAATGAGTTCCATGGAGACACATACAACCCCTCTTGGAAGAACCATCCAAATCTAAGGTGCGGAGATAACCACAATCAAAACCAGCAGCCCTGGCAGAAGAATTCAAACCAGAATAATTCAAGAAATCCAAACCACAGCAACCAGCAAAATACTAACCACAATCCATAAAGAAAACCCCAAAACAACTACCCTAATTCTAGCTATTATCCACCCAATAACCCAACCACTAACCAAAACAACTATCATCCACCTTCAACATCCCACAACCAGCCACAAATACCACAAGATGCTCAAAGGATCTCCAACTTGGAGATACTAATGGAAAAGATGATAAAACATTAGGAACTGACAAGCAAGAATCATGAAGCCTTAATAAGAAACTTTGAAAAGCAGATTGGGCAGCTTTCCAAACAAGCAGTGATTGACAGACCAACAAGCTCACTCCCAAGTGATACCATTCCGAATCCCAAAGAAGAATGCAAAGCTATTCAATTAAGGAGTGGAAGAATCTTGGTGAATGACAAAGAAGTCAACAAGAAGCCTATGGATAATGACAAGGCTAGCAGCAAGATAGATGAAGCCAGCGACAAGGAAGAAGACAAGAAGGATCAAGAGAAGCTTAAAGAGAAAGATAAGCAGCTCCAAGCTTCATGGAAAGGAAAACAAGTCATGGAGGAATCATCACAAGAACAGAAGAAGGTTTCGAAGGCTTACACACCTCCTCTGCCATATCCTCAAAGGCTACAAAAAGAACTCAAGGATCAACAATTCCCCAAGTTCCTTGAGGTCTTCAAGAAGCTGGAGATTAATATCCCACTTGCTAAAGCATTAGTGAAGATGCCTCTATATGCAAAGTTCTTGAAGGAGCTCATTAACAAAAAGAGAAGCTGGCATGAGAAGGAGACCATTATGCTCACTGAAGAATGTAGTGCTGTGATCCAAAGGGGTATCCCACCAAAGCTTAAAGATCCAGGGAGCTTTGTGGTTTCATGCACCATAGGCAAGATGACATTAGAGAAAGCTCTCTGCGATCTAGGTGCTAGTATCAACTTGATGCCCCTCTCAATGATGAGAAAGCTTGCCATAGAAGAATCAAACTTACTAGGATGTCACTGGTGATGGCCGACAGATCAATCAAGACACCCAATGGAGTTGTGGAAAGTCTATTGGTGAAGGTTGGAGTTGGACAAAGAAGAGGAAGGAAACAACTCAATTATCCTGGGAAGACCATTTCTAGCCACAGTAAGAGCTATTATTGATGTAGAAAAGGGAGAAATGACCTTCAGGGTGCACAATGAGCAAATGGTCATCAATGTTTTCAAATCAACGCAACATCCCCCTAAGCAAGAGAACTACATGAGAGTGGATATGATAGAAGGGTTGGTGGAAGAAATGTTAGAAGTCAATTATCATGAGCAACAGGAAGAAGAAGGGGAAGGAGATCAAGAGACAATAGAAGAACAAGTAGCTGAAATTTTCATTGAGAAAGAGGTGGATCAAGACAGGACAGAGGAGGTGCCAAAACAAGAATTAAAGCCTCTCCCCCATCATCTCAAGTATGTATTTCTTGGGGAAGCAGATGCCTTACCAGTAATCATAAATTCCTCTCTGAACATAGAAGAAGAAACAAAGCTCATCGAAGTGTTGAAGGCTCACAAGACAGCCTTGGGGTGGACCACTGATGATATCAAGGGCATAAGCCCTGCCATCTGTATGCACAAAATTCTATTGGAGGAAGATTCAAGACCTGTAGTTTAACCCTAAAGAAGACTCAACCCAGTCATGAAGGAGGTGGTTCAAAAAGAAGTCATGAAGCTATGGAATGCTGGGATAATCTTTCCAATCTCTGACAGCTCATGGGTGAGTCCGGTTCAAGTTGTACCAAAGAAGAGAGGAATGACAGTCATCACCAATGAGAAGAATGAGTTGATTCCCACTAGGACAGTGACTGGGTGGAGGATATGCATAGATTATAGAAGATTGAATGATGCTACAAGGAAAGATCACTTTCCTCTCCCATTCATTGACCAGATGCTGGAAAGATTGGCTGGCCATGCCTATTATTGCTTCTTGGATGGGTACTTTGGGTACAATCAAATAGTGGTGGATCTCAAGGATCAAGAAAAGACTTTCTTCACCTGTCCATTTGGAGTTTTTGCTTACAGAAGGATGCCCTTCGGTCTGTGCAATGCTCCTGCAACTTTTCAAAGGTGTATGCTTTCTATATTCTCTGACATGGTGGAAAAATTTTTAGAAGTCTTCATGGATGATTTTTCTCTCTTTGGAAATTTATTTAACACTTGCTTGCATCATTTAACTCTTGTTTTGAAAAGATACCAAGAAACTAACCTGGTATTGAATTGGGAGAAATGCCATTTCATGGTTCCTGAAGGGATAGTTCTTGGGCATAAGGTTTCAAGCAAATGTATATAAGTTGATAAAGCTAAAATAGAAATCATTGAAAAGCTTCCTATACCTGTTAATGTGAAAGCAGTAAGGAGTTTTCTTGGACATGCTGGTTTTTACAGGAGATTCATCAAAGATTTTTCAAAAATAGCAAAACCATTGAGCAATTTGCTAATGATTGATAGTCCTTTCATATTTGATGACAATTTCAAGCATGCCTTTGAAACTTTAAAGAGAAAACTCATTACAACACCAATCATCACACCTCCTGATTGGGAGTTACCTTTTGAACTTATGTGTGATGCAAGTGACTTTGTAATTGGTGCTGTATTGGGGCAAAAGAAAGACAAACTACATCATGTTATATTATGCTAGTAAGGTGTTGAATGAAGCACAGAAAAATTATACCACCACTGAGAAAGAGCTACTGGCCATTGTATATGCATTTGATAAGTTTAGACAATACTTGATTGGTTCAAAAGTTATAGTGTATACTGATCATGCTGCTCTCAAGTATCTTATGTCTAAATAGGATGCAAAGCCCATACTCATCAGATGAGTGCTACTATTACAAGAATTTGACATTGAAGTAAGAGATAGAAAGGGGAGCGAGAATCAGGTGGCAGATCATCTGTCAAGAGTGCCACAAAAGGCCAATCAAGATGTACAATTGATGACATGTCACCATGTCATATTTTTCTATGCTTTTTCATACAAGTAATTGATAATTTGTGCTTAACTATTGCATTCTTTTGTGCTTAAATGGTATATTTCCTTGATTTTTTTATTTTATAAATTTTGTAGGAAATAAGAAGAAAAAGAAGCAAAAGAGCACAAAATAAGCTAAAAAGAAGAAAAGAGACATTTTGGGCACGCTTTGAAGATTTAGCATACCTTGGAGCCTTAGGCCACGCTTTTAGAAGCATGGCCCATGACCATGAAACCTTGGCCTGATTCACATGCATCAATATCATATGCATGCATGCGTTTAAGTATTAATGGCATCATGAACCATGCATTGTTAAAGCATTTGCATTACTAATAAAATGAATGAATGCAATGCTACGTACGTGGTATTATCATGATTTAATAAAGCCAATAAAATGTATGCATGAAGCATTTAATTATTAATGCCAATTAAATGAATGAATGAATGCCAATGATTAGCTAAATGGCATTAATAATTAAACAAAATGAAAGCATGTAATTGGCTTCAGCGTTCATCAAAGCTCAAAAGCTTACGCCAACGTTTGCCTCAAACTTTGAGGTCAAACGTTGGCTTGAACAATTTTACCCAGAGGCCAAAAAAAAAGCTTGCGCCAATGTTTGACCTCAAGCTTTTAGGCAAACGTTGGCGCCACAACAAACACACCCTGGAGGGAGCAAAAGCTTGCGCCAACGTTTGACCTCAAGCTTTTAGGCAAACGTTGGCGCCACAACAAATACACCCTGGAGGGAGCAAAAGCTTGCGCCAACATTTGACCTCAAGCTTTTAGGCAAACGTTGGCCAAGAAGTATGCAAGGGAGGATCCACATTTGGCTCAAAGTTTGACCTCAAACTTTGGCTCAAACGTGGATGACAGCACGAGAGGCAAGCTGATATGAAAAGCTTGAGTCAAAGTTTGCCTCAAACTTTGACTCAAGCTTTAATGGTTCATGGCCCGGTTCACAAGTGGATTTCTTTCCAACTCCAAGAGCAATCAACAGAGGCCATCTTCAACCCAAATCCAAAGCACGCACAGCCCATTATCATCACTCAAAGGCACAAGAGATAGATAAAATAGGAATTTCATTTAATTGTAATTTGTCTTTAATTTCACTTTCATTTTCATTTTCATTTTGTAAAAAGCCTATATAAGGCATCATTCTGATTTTAGAAAGGAGGTTGGCTCTAATAGAGAGCATTGGAGGTTTGCTCCACTAAGGAGCATTGGCATTAGAGAGCTCTCTCTCTTTAGTTTTCTTTTCTTTGTTTTTGAGTCTTGGGTGGAGAATTGAAGGTGTTCTGTTTCATTCTCCCTCTGAGATTTCCCTTTGTTTGCCTTGTTGCATAATTTCAGTGAATTGCAATTTGAATCAAAGTTCTCTTACTGCTTTTATCTTCATTTCTTCTTCAATCTGTCTGCTGTTGGATCAAGGAAGGACTTGAGATCTAGACTTGTTTTCTGGTCTCCTCCACCCCTGAGATCTTCAACATCCTTTTAATTGCTGCAATTTAGCATCAGTCATTTTCTGTTTTTAATCTTTCAAGCATTTTTACTTTCTGTTGCATTGCTTCCAATTTACATTTCTTGCAAGTGCTCTAAGTTCTTATTCACTGAAATTTTGCTTCTCTGTTTACATTACTCCCAGCACCCAGTTCCTTTTATATTTCCTGCAATTTAAATTTCCAGTTGCTTGATCTATTGCTTTCTTTAATTTCCCTGCACCCACTCCCCTTTATATTTAATGCAATTTACTTTTCTTGCAATTTAAGATTCTTGCAATTTACATTTCTTGCTCTTCAAGTCACTTGCCAATTTACATTCTGCAACTTTAAATTCATTGTCATTTACTTTCTGTTGGCTACAATTTCACATAACTCACTTCAATGTTAGCTTGACTAAACTAATCACCCACTAAAGTTGCTTGATCCATCAATCCATGTGGGATCGACCTCACTCTAAGTGAGTTTTACTACTTGATGCGACCCGGTACACTTGCCGGTGAGTTTTAGGAGTTTTGAAATTTCGTTTTTCCACAAATTTCCACATCAAGTTTTTGGCGCCGTTGCCGGGGATTGATTTAGATCAACAATGATTAAGTGGGTGAGAAGTCTAGATCAAGCATTTTCTTTGTTTTTGTTTTCTGTTTCAAAGTGAAACCAAGGTGTTTGAATTTTTGCCTCACTAAGAAATTCTCATCTCTGATATGAGTAATTTCAATTTTCCTTGGTTGTGTGTGTTACAAAACTCAAATGGAGTTCAACTCATCTTATGATCAAACATGTTTTATGGGATATTACCCACCATCAACAATCTCTAATGGTGGCTGGGAATATCACCAAGAGAATACACATTCTGAGCACTCCAATTCATGGAGATTTGCTTCAGAGACACAAGATGAGCAAGAAAACCGCATGGAATATTTCCTTCCACCACAAAATGATGAAAGTCATGATTCTAATGGTGGCTGGAAAGGGAATTCTAATGCTCCATATGATATTCATCCAAAGATATCATCACTTGACCATGCTTCAACAGAAAACCCCTTTCAAAACTCACCACCCACACAAACTTCCATGAACAACTCAAGATTCTCAAAGTTTGAATCCATGCTCAAAAGATATGAGGAGAAGACAATGAAAGTTTGGAAAGAACAAGAAAACTCCCTCAAAAACATGGAAGTGCAGCTAGCACAATTGGTGAGTGCAATGAAGAAGGAGGAAAAACAAAAGGAAGAGGCTACTGAGTCAAGTGGATTTTTAGTGAAGAAAAAAGAGGTGGTGGAAACATTTGAACCTGAACTTGCATATTCATAGAGGCCATTTGAGATGACAAGGGAACATGAAAACTCACAACTTCCTCAAACCCCCCTGGACCAAAAAGTCTCAACAATTGAATCTAAGATTAAAAGATATGAAGAGGAGATGAAGAAATGTTGGGAAGATCAACAAACCTCCTCCATGAAAGAGATATTAAAACAAATGTTGAGTGTAAAAGAGGAAGTGGAGGAGCAAGAAAGTGAGGAAGTCATTCCAGAAAATTTACACTCAAGAGAGGCAGAGAAGTACATGAAGAAAGAGTTCATGGAACCACCAATTCAAAAGGCTCTGGATGAATACAAAACTCCAATAATCACACAGCAACCAAGTCTTGAATCCAAAGAAGTGAAGGCAACTAGCAAGAACACCAATTCTGTCCCTAATCCAGCAAGCAAGATCAATCAAGCCATTTGCAAAAGGAAGCTTGCTGAGGAAAGGCCAAGACAAGGGACACTAGCTAAATCCTTTCCTCCTTTGAGGTCATTCCTCTTAACAAACTGGAAGAAGAGGAAGAAAGTGAAGAACAACATGTCAAGCTAATGACACTAAAAGAGCACTTGTTGGGAGGTAACCCAACCGTAGGTAACATTTCTTATCTGCTTTGTTTTTGTTCTTTGTTTTAATTCAAATAAATTGACATAGGATTGCATTCTAAGTTTGGTGTTGCTATGCAACAAAAGTTTGGTTCCCATTTTTACAAGATACTTGCATTAATTCCAAGTGCAAGTGTCACACTAAGTTTGGTGTGCCACTTATCTTTTATGCAATGTATTGTGCACACCTTCTTATATATGCAATCACAATGTCTCTGTCTCTTGTGCCTTGATTGTTATCTTTAATTTTGCTTGCTTGAAACACATGTATTGCTAACATTTCATTGTGTGAGACACTCATGATCCATCTTAGCCCCATAGCCATTATTCTAATTGTTGCTTGAGGATGAGCAAGCATTCTGAGTTGGCAAGGGAAAGAGGAAGAATAGAGGAAAAAAGGACAACAATGACGAAAGATGAACTACAAGGTTGTAGAGTTCCTTTTCCTCTCATTTATTTCCAGCACTTAAATTGCATGATTGTCTTCATCCTTTCTGTTTACATGTGTGTATGAATAAAGCATGACTTGAATCTTGATTTGTAACATGTTGCTGTGGCATTATGATTACCAACTTGAGTTTTGTGAATTCAAAAGCAATAAAGTATCATGATCATAAACAAACAAGGAATTAAAGAAGAATTTAGCATGTGCATAAAAGTATTGGAAAGCTAGTATGTTTAATTGTTGCTTAATTGCATTGGATTTTATTTAATTGAAGTTTTCATCTAGGACATTTTGTGAAATCTTTTGAAAATCATGAAAACCTTGAAGAGGCAAATACAATTAAAGCAAGAAAAGAAAAAGGGAAAGAATGAGAAAGCTGAAGGCTCTGAGTACCAATGGCAATTTATTTGTTAAGTATTTGTGGTGTTTATGTATCAAGCCAAATGCCTGAAAATAAAACACTTAGAAGTCAAGGTTAGGCTCAAAGTGCAAAAGCACTCCCTCAAAGCTCAAGGCTCTGAGCATCAATGATTAGAGAGTCAAGAAAAGAAAAGAAAAATGAGCTTAATGAAGTCCTCTAATCAAATGCTTGTGGTGCTTATGTATCAAGTGGTAATACTTGAAAACAAAGCATTTAGAAGTCGTAGCTTTGTTATCAACTCATGGGGCAAAGCACCCATAAGGAGAAGCTAATAAGAAAATTAAAAGTTTACTTCAAGGAAGAAATATAAGAAAAAGATTTCATAAATTGAGCTAGATAGAAGCATCAATCATTTACATTTCTTTTGTGATTGTAGCATGCTTAGAAAACTAGCTTACCATGAACATTAATTTGCTATTCTTCTCACCTTGGTTTGTCAATCTTTATTGCATGATTCTTTTCTTGCTTGGGGACAAGCAAGTTTTAAGTTTGGTGTTGTGATGACATGTCACCATGTCATGTTTTTCTATGCTTTTTCATACAAGTAATTGATAATTAGTGCTTAAATATTGCTTTCTTTTGTGCTTAAAAGGTATATTTCCTTGATCTTTTGATTTTATAAATTTTGTAGGAAATAAGAAGAAAAAGAAGAAAAAGAGCACAAAATAAGCTAAAAAGAAGAAAAGAGACATTTTGGGCACGCTTTGAAGATTTAGCACACCTTGGAGCCTTAGGCCACGCTTTTAGAAGCGTGGCCCATGACCATGAAACCTTGGTCTGATTCACATGCATCAATATCATATGCATGCATGCGTTTAAGTATTAATGGCATCATGAACCATGCATTGTTAAAGCATTTGCATTACTAATAAAATGAATGAATGCAATGCTACGTACGTGGCATTATCATGATTTAATAAAGCCAATAAAATGTATGCATGAAGCATTTAATTATTAATGCCAATTAAATGAATGAATGAACGCCAATGATTAGCTAAATGGCATTAATAATTAAATAAAATGAAAGCATGTAATTGGCTTCAGCGTTCATCAAAGCTTAAAAGCTTACGCCAACGTTTGCCTCAAACTTTGAGGTCAAACGTTGGCTTGAACAATTTTACCCAGAGGCCAAAAAAAAAGCTTGCGCCAACGTTTGACCTCAAGCTTTTAGGCAAACGTTGGTGCCACAACAAACACACCCTGGAGGGAGCAAAAGCTTGCGCCAACATTTGACCTCAAGCTTTTAGGCAAACGTTGGCGCCACAACAAATACACCCTGGAGGGAGCAAAAGCTTGCGCCAACGTTTGACCTCAAGCTTTTAGGCAAACGTTGGCCAAGAAGCATGCAAGGGAGGATCCACGTTTGACTCAAAGTTTGACCTCAAACTTTGGCTCAAACGTGGATGACAGCACGAGAGGCAAGCTGATATGAAAAGCTTGAGTCAAAGTTTGCCTTAAACTTTGACTCAAGGTTTAATGGTTCATGGCCCAGTTCACAAGTGGATTTCTTTCCAACTCCAAGAGCAATCAACAGAGGCCATCTTCAACCCAAATCCAAAGCACGCAAAGCCCATTATCATCACTCAAAGGCACAAGAGATAGATAATATAGAAATTTCATTTAATTGTAATTTGTCTTTAATTTCACTTTCATTTTCATTTTCATTTTGTAAAAAGCCTATATAAGGCATCATTCTCATTTTAGAAAGGAGGTTGGCTCTAATAGAGAGCATTGGAGGTTTGCTCCACTAGGGAGCATTGGCATTAGAGAGCTCTCTCTCTTTAGTTTTCTTTTCTTTGTTTTTGAGTCTTGGGTGGAGAATTGAAGGTGTTCTGTTTCATTCTCCCTCTGAGATTTCCCTTTGTTTGCCTTGTTGCATAATTTCAGTGAGTTGCAATTTGAATCAAAGTTCTCTTATTGCTTTCATCTTCATTTCTTCTTCAATCTGTCTGCTCTTGGATCAAGGAAGGACTTGAGATCTAGACTTGTTTTCTAGTCTCATCCACCCCTGAGATCTTCAACATCCTTTTAATTGCTGCAATTTAGCATCAGTCATTTTCTGTTTTTAATCTTTCAAGCATTTTTACTTTCTGTTGCATTGCTTCCAATTTACATTTCTTGCAAGTGCTCTAAGTTCTTATTCACTAAAATTTTGCTTCTCTGTTTACATTGCTCCCAGCACCCAGTTCCTTTTATATTTCCTGCAATTTAAATTTCTAGTTGCTTGATCTATTGCTTTCTTTAATTTTCCTGCACCCACTCCCCTTTACATTTAATGCAATTTACTTTTCTTGCAATTTAAGATTCTTGCAATTTACATTTCTTGCTCTTTAAGTCACTTGCCAATTTACATTCTGCAACTTTAAATTCATTGTCATTTACTTTCTGTTGGCTACAATTTCACACAATTCACTTCAATGTTAGCTTGACTAAACTAACCACCCACTAAAGTTGCTTGATCCATCAATCCCTGTGGGATCGACCTCACTCTAAGTGAGTTTTACTACTTGATGCGACCCGGTACACTTGCCGGTGAGTTTTAGGTGTTTTGGAATTTTGTTTTTCCACAAATTTCCACATCAAGTTTTTGCTTGTGATGACAAGTCATCTTAGCCTAGTTTCACTAGTCTTTTTCTTTTGTTTTCAATTGATTTTATGCACTTTCTTGAGCCATAAGTAAGCCAATTGGGTAGAATTTCATGTTTCCTTTGATTCAATCAACCATGGATAAATCAATGCAATTTCATGAGATTTTGTGCTATAACTATCATATATTATGAAAGAATAACAATCTCATGATTTTAAGCATAGCTTTGATGTCTTTGATTGATTGATGATAGGTGAAAAGAGCTTTGAAGAAGGTTGAAGAAAGAAGGAATGGCAAAGAGCAAGAGAGAACAAAAAGCTTGAGCCAAAGCTTGCCTCAAACTTTAGCTCAAACTTTTGGAGGAGCTTGACTACACCCTGGAGGAAGCAAAAGCTTGCGCCAACGTTTGACCGTAAGCTTTTAGGCAAACGTTGGCACCACAACAAACACACCCTGGAGGGAGCAAAAGCTTGCGCCAACGTTTGACCTCAAGCTTTTAGGCAAACGTTGGCGCCACAACAGCCTGAAGGGGTATACTTCCAACAAAAATAACTTGAGTTGTAGATGTCCAATTGAGGTGATTCTAATTGGGTTAGAAAGCTAACATTCAGAGCTTTCCAACCATATATAATAGTCTATAGTGGGCATAAAATTGGCAACGTTGACAGGAGGACAAAGTAGCACCCCAAGAGGCGTGCAAGAGGGATCCACGTTTGGCTCAAAGTTTGACCTCAAACTTTGGCTCAAACGTGGATGACAGCAAGGGAGGCTAGCTGATATGAAAAGCTTGAGTAAAAGTTTGCCTCAAACTCTTACTCAAGCTTTTCTGGTTCATGGCCCAGTTCACAAATGGGTTTCTCTCCAACTCCAAGAGCAATCAACAGAGGCTTTTGTCAACCCAATTCCATCAAGAGCAAAGGCCCAATTCAAGGCTTGAAGATCATTTGAAGAGAGTGTATAAATAGCTTAGATTTTAAGTTTTTAAAGAGCTTTTTCCATTTTAGTTTTGCTGAGTGATTTTGGGGAGAGCTTTTGGTTAGAAGTTATTTTGAGATTCTGAGTCTTGGGGAAGGAGAATTGAATTCTGTTCCTCTTAGTTTTCTTGTTTTCAATTTCATTTACACTTGTCTTGAATCTTGGGTTGAAGAATTGAGGAAATTCTGTCTCAATCTCACCTTGAGATCTCTTTCTGTTTTGATTTACTGCATCATTGAGAATTTGCGATTTCACTTCCTTTCTTCTACTGCTTGATCTTTACTTTTCTTGCAATTGAATTCTAAATTTGGATCTAGGAAGGCATTGAGATCTAGACTTGGTTATCTAGTCTCTTGAGTCCTGAGATCTACATCTTTCAATTTCCTTGTTTCATTGCTACACCAAGCTTATTTTCATTTTCATTTACGATCCGGTTTAATTGAATCCATCTTTTACATTTCTGTTTGTTGAATTTTACTATTCCTTGTTTAATTCTGCAAATCACACTCCCAATTCCCTTTGTAATTCAATCCATTTACATTTCTTGCACTCTAAGATTCTGCAATTTACATTTCTTGCGTTATAAGTTTCTGCCATTTAATTTCTTGTTCTTTAAGATTCAGCACATTTACTTTCCTGCTCTTTCCTTTACTGCAATTTCCCCTCTTCCCTTTTACTTTTCATGCAATTTAGTTTCTACAAATTACAAATCACTCAACCAAATCTTGATTCACTTGACTAAATCAACCACTAAACTAAAATTGCTCAATCCTTCAATCCCTGTAGGATCGACCTCACTCCGGTGAGTTTTATTACTTGATGCGACCCGGTACACTTGCCGGTTAGATTTGTGTGTTTGGAATTCGTTTTCCAAAAATACACATCAAGTTTTTGGCGCCGTTGCCAGGGATTGAAATAGATTGACAATGATTAAGTAAGGTGGTGGTCTAGATTAAGCATTTTCTTTTTTTTTTTTAAGCACACTAACTGTTTGAATTTTTGCTTAAGCTAACACTAACTTCACTCTAACAATAGAGTGTATAATTCTGGTTTCTGGTTCTGTGTTTATGTCAGGAGGAAAAAGCAATGAATCCACACCTTTTGATCCTAAAACACTTTGGAGGTTGAGAAGAGAACCAAGAAATGGAGGAAAATCCAACAAATCCACAAGTGGGAGTGGCCAACGACAATGGTCAACCCCAAAGGAGAGTATTGGCTTCATATACACTTGCTAATCCAAGGCATTGTGGGAGTAGCATCCTTACCCCAAATGTCGATGCAAATAACTTTGAATTGAAGCCCTAACTCATCACGTTGGTGTAGAACAACTGTTCTTATGGAGGAGGCCCCTTGGAAGATCCAAACCAGCACCTATCCACCTTCCTGAGGATATGTAACACAGTGAAGACCAACGGTGTGCATCCTGACAGTTACAAATTGTTGTTATTTCCATTTTCCCTGAGGGACAAAGCTACTCAATGGTTGGAGTCATTTCCAAGAGAAAGCATCAACAATTGGGAGGATCTAGTGAGCAAGTTTTTAGCCAAGTTTTATCCTCCTCAAAGGATCATTAGGCTCAAAACAAAGGTTCAAACATTTACACAAATGGATGTTGAACCCTTGTATGAGGCATGAGAACGATACAAGGCTCTAATCAGGAAGTGTCCTCTTGAAATGTTCAATGAATGGGATAGGTTGCAGAATTTTTATGAAGGTCTGACATTGAAATCCCAGGAAGCATTGGATCATTCAGCTGGAGGCTCTTTGCAGCTCATGAAAACTGTAGAGGAGGCCCAAAATCTCATTGATATGGTGGCTAACAACCAGTATTTCTTTGCTCACCAAAGGCAACGCCAACCATCACAAAGGAAAGGAGTGATGGAGTTGGAAGGAGTGGACTCAATTCTGGCTCAAAACAAAATGATGCAGCAGCAAATTCAACAACAATTTGAGCAAATGACCAAGAGGATTGATAGCCTCCAAGTTGCAGCAGTCAACACAAGCCAATCATCAACCAAATGGGGGCAAAATGAAGAAAACCAAGAAGATCAGCAGCAGGAACAACCTCAATATGTGCACAACCAAAGCTCTGGCCAAAATGAAGTCTATGGTGACACCTACAACCCATCCTGGAAGAACCATCCAAACATAAGATGGGGAGATAACCACACTCAAAACTAGCAACCATGGCAAAGAAACTCAAACCAAAGCAACTCAAGAAACAACCAAAACCATAACCAGCAAAACACTAACCCCAATCCATATAGAAAATCCCAAAATAACCACCCAAATCCTAGCTACTATCCACCCAATAACCAAACCACTAACCAAAACACCTACCATCAACCTTCAACATCTCACAACCAGCCACAAGCGTCACAAGACACTCAAAGAATTTCCAATTTGGAGATATTGATGGAAAAGATGATGAAACACCAAGAGATAATGATGGAGAAACTCATGAAAAATCAAGAGATGGCAAAACAAGATCAGGAAGCAGCACGGAAAGATCAAGCCATAACAAGTAAAAACCAAGAAGCCTCAATCAAAAACCAAGAAGCTACAATCAAAAACCAAGAAGCTTCAATCAGAAATCTTGAGAGGCATATGAAACAAATGGCTAAACAAATTGCAGAGATGGGTGAGAAGCAATCAAATGCACCTCCTAGTGCCACTCAAGACCACCCAAGGGACAAAGGAAAAGCTACAAAGTGGGAGGAGTGCAAAGCAATCATAGTGGGAAGTGAGAAGGAAGCCATCAATCAGGAAGAATACAACAGACAAGTTCCACAAGAAGAGACAGAAGAGAGAAGTGAAGAGGAGAGAAAGACTAAGAATGCAAAAAGCTCAAAGAGAGACAAGGACATCCTTGAAACACAGCTACAAGAGAAGAAGGAAGGGGTGAAGCCATATATCCCCAAACTTCCATACCCTCAGAGGTTCAAAAAAGAGAATGAGGATAAGCAATACTCAAAGTTCCTGGACATATTCAAGACACTCAGCATCAATATTCCTTTCTTAGAAGCACTTAAACAGATGCCAGTGTATGCCAAATTTATGAAGGAAGTGCTGACAAAGAAAAAGTCCCTAAAAGAAGGACAAATTGTTGAGATGACAATGGAATGTAGTGCTATTCTCCAAAGAGAGTTGCCAGAGAAGAAAGATGATCCTGGGAGTTTTTATATACGTTGCACCATAGGAAACATAACAATTCAGAAGTCATTCTGTGATCTTGGTGCAAGCATAAATTTGATGCCTTTGTCTCTAATGAGGAAACTCCAAATTGTCGAGCTGAAATCTACACGAATACTTCTTCAAATGGCTGATAAATCCATTCAGCAAGCACTTGGAGTTGTAGAGAATGTGCTGGTAAAAGTGGGAAAATTTCTTTTCCCAGCTGATTTTGTCGTTCTGGATATGGAGGAGGACCCTAACACTCCCATCATTCTGGGGAGGCCTTTCCTAGCTACGGGCAGAGCAATGATAGATGTTGAAAAGGGGGAATTGTTGCTAAGAGTGCATGATGAGCACCTAGCATTCCATGTTTTTAAAACCTTGCATGAGCCAATTCAAGAAAAAGATTCTATGAAGGATAAGGCCAGAGATCAAAGTTTGAAGGAGGTAGTCAATGAGTTAGCTCCAAGACTTCTAAATCCATGCTTGAAAGCAGTAGAGATGGTGCAACAAACCAAAGAAATCAAGGAGGAACTGGATCCAAAACCTCCAGATGAGAAATTCAACATCTCAGAAAAGGAACCACCAAGGCAGGGAGTATCTTTGGAGAAAGAAAAGAAGAAGAGGCCAAGAGGGTGGAGAAACAAGAAGATCCCTACTGAAGGCTTTTCACCAGGGGATAAAGTAGTGTTAAACACCCAACCAATGAAGGTGTCCTCACAATCATCTGAATACTACACTGTGAACCGGGTCCTTTCACTTGAACACCTAGAGATCATTAAAAGAGGAGACCGGAAGGAAGTTCACAGTAAGAGGAGAAAAGCTGAGGCACTATGATTTTCAACCCCCATGATCAAAGGATGAAATGTCAAGCTAATGACAATAAAGAAGCGCTTGTTGGGAGGCAACCCAACCTGAGGTAGTTTTCTTTTCATAGCTTTTTCAATAAAAATGTTGAATAATTAAGTATGTATTGCAAAGAGCTAAGTTGGTGTTGCACACCAAAATAATTTAAGGGAGAATGAAGGATTCTAAGTTTGGTGTTCCACCAAAAATCTCATTTAAAAGCATACTCTCACCTCCTGCATAATGTTAGCTCCAAGCAATCAGACAAATTATTCAACCATTTAATTGCTTTTTAGTTTTGGTTCCATAACCTTTAGCAAGGCCAAAAGAATTCATAAATGTACAACCTGTTGCATTAGAGACAGTAACAAGGAATTAAGTTTGGTGTTCCCACACCAAATTAAATCCAAAAGCCACACTTAATTCATGCATACTAACCAGCCACCTAAGGGCTTGAGAAGCAAGCAACTTTTGAGAATTATGCAGGGAACTAACCACCATTTGAAGACATTATGCATCATAACTCAAAAGGGGCACAACAGAAGGAAGGACAAAAGAACTGCAAACCAATAGGTTGTATCTATACTTAACTTCTGCTATTGAGAAATGCTTTGATTTATGTCTTGCTATAGTGTTCATCTAGTACAAGTAGAATCAATTTTTTTTGCAATAAATAAGCTAGTCTAAGTGTGTGCTTGTGTGTTTACTTTCACTTAACTAAATGCATGCTTTGTCCCTTACATCTTTAATTCAATAAAAGAAATGTTTGGAATGTGAAATAAGATAGTTCTTTGTTAGCTGGAAGTACAATAATAGTGAGTGGTGGTATGAATGTATGATTGTATGATAGCTCACTTTTAGTGAATAAAAGAACTAGACTGTCTCCTTTTAAGTAGAAAGTAGCTCACTGTCTATGAATCTCAATCAAATAAAAGTCCTTGGTTGAAAAGAAAAACAAAAAGAGAAAAGAAAAAGCCAAAAGTGGCAACAGGACAAAAAAAAAAGAAACAAAGCTAGACACCAATAGCTTGAACCTTAGAATATATGCCTGTGGTGTCTTTGTACTAGGATCTGCTTGGATTATTAAGTTCTTTGGAGTGCATCAACACTTGGTGCCTTGGGTTAACTAACCCGGGATCATCAACTGAAAGTCCACTATCAAGAGCAACCTAACTACAAGGCATTTAGTAACCCAAAGAGGTGCTGGGCATCAATGTTCTAAGAAGGAATGTGAGCCAAGTGTCTATAGTGAATAATGTGTCAAGCATAAAGAAAGAAAAGAGCTTATTACATATGACACTGAACTAAAGCTTATAAAAAAAAAATTTATAGTCAAGGACAAAGGAATAATGAGAGGTCATAGCAGTGTGTTGCTTGATGCTTGGAGGAGACTTTCTAGGCCTAAATATCAATAAGAAGTGAGTGTTTACATATCTACATGAAACCCCATGAGCCACCAATAATACTCTGCTAGCATGAACATCTTCTTCCATTCCATTCTTTCTTCTCAATAATTCTTTTCTTGCTTGGGGACAAGAAAGCTTTAAGTTTGGTGTTGTGATGACAAGTCATCTTAGCCTAGTTTCACTAGTCTTTTTTTTTGTTTTCAATTGATTTTATGCACTTTCTTGAGCCATAAGTAAGCCAATTGGGTAGAATTTCATGTTTCCTTTGATTCAATCAACCATGGATAAATTAATGCAATTTCATGAGATTTTATGCTATAACTATCATATATTATGAAAGAATAACAATCTCATGATTTTGAGCATAGCTTTGATGTCTTTGATTGATTGATGATAGGTGAAAAGAGCTTTGAAGAAGGTTGAAGAAAGAAGGAATGGCAAAGAGCAAGAGAGAACAAAAAGCTTGAGCCAAAGCTTGCCTCAAACTTTAGCTCAAACTTTTGGAGGAGCTTGACTACATCCTGGAGGAAGCAAAAGCTTGTGCTAACATTTGACCTCAAGGCTTTAGGCAAACGTTGGCGCCACAACAAACACACCCTGGAGGGAGCAAAAGCTTGCGCCAACGTTTGACCTCAAGCTTTTAGGCAAACGTTGGCGCCACAACAGCCTGAAGGGGTATACTTCCAACAAGAATAACTTGAGTTGTAGATGTCCAATTGAGGTGATTCCAATTGGGTTAGAAAGCTAACATTCAGAGCTTTCCAACCATATATAATAGTCTATAGTGGGCATAAAATTGGCAATGTTGACAGGAGGACAAAGTAGCACCCCAAGAGGCGTGCAAGAGGGATCCACGTTTGGCTCAAAGTTTGACCTCAAACTTTGGCTCAAACGTGGATGACAGCAAGGGAGGCTAGCTGATATGAAAAGCTTGAGTAAAAGTTTGCCTCAAACTTTTACTCAAGCTTTTCTGTTCATGGCCTGGTTCACAAATGGGTTTCTCTCCAACTCCAAGAGCAATCAACAGAGGCTTTTGTCAACCCAATTCCATCAAGAGCAAAGGCCCAATTCAAGGCTTGAAGATTATTTGAAGAGAGTGTATAAATAGCTTAGATTTTAAGTTTTTAAAGAGCTTTTTCCGTTTTAGTTTTGCTGAGTGATTTTGGGGAGAGCTTTTGGTTAGAAGTTATTTTGAGATTCTGAGTCTTGGGGAAGGAGAATTGAATTCTGTTCCTCTTAGTTTTCTTGTTTTCAATTTCATTTACACTTGTCTTGAATCTTGGGTTGAAGAATTGAGGAAATTTTGTCTCAATCTCACCTTGAGATCTCTTTCTGTTTTGATTTACTGCATCATTGAGAATTTATGCTTTCACTTCCTTTCTTCTACTGCTTGATCTTTACTTTTCTTGCAATTGAATTCTAAATTTGGATCAAGATGTACCATAGCAAGTGAATGAGAAATTTCCTGATGAACATCTTTTCCAAGTTCAACAAGCACCTTGGTTTGCTGACATAGCAAACTACAAGGTGGGAAGAAAGATGCCTCAAGAACTCTCCAAGCAACAAGTGAAAAAGCTACCCAATGAAGCTAGGAAGTTTTTGTGGGATAAACCATTTTTGTTCAAAAGATGTCCGGATGGAATAATTAGGAGGTGTGTCCATGAAACTGAGATGAGAGACATATTGTGGCGCTGTCATGGTTCAGCCTATGGTGGACACTTTGGACCAGAGAGAACAGCTGCCAAAGTACTGCAAAGCAGATTCTATTGGCCAACCATCTTCAAAGATGCCAGAGAGTTTGTTCTCCAATGTAATGAATGCCAAAGAGCTGGAGGATTGACAAGGAGGAATGAGATGCCTCAGAACTACATCTTAGAAGTGGAGCTATTTGATCTTTGGGGCATTGAGCTATTTGATCTTAGCAGTAGAGTATGTCTCAAAGTGGGTGGAAGCAATAGCCACAACCACATGTGATGCACAAATTGTCTTCAATTCCTGAAGAAGCACATTTTCACTAGATATGGAGTGCCTAAGGGACTTGTCAGTGATGGTGGCAGTTATTTCTGCAATAAATAGATGGAGAAACTACTTCACAAATATGGGGTGATGCATAAAGTGGCCACACCTTATCACCCACAGACCAATGGCCAAGCAGAACTTGCAAATAGGGAGTTGAAGAGGATTTTAGAGAAGACTGTAGGAGCCACCAGAAAAGATTGGGCCAGAAAGCTAGAAGATGTACTCTGGGCATACAGGACAGCATTCAAAACTCCTATTGGAAAGTCCCCTTTTCAGCTGTTCTATGGCAAATCTTGTCACCTCCCTATAGAGCTTGAGCATAAAGCTTTCTGGGCCACTAAACTCTTCAAGCTTGATTCTCAAACAGCAGGGGAGAAGAGACTACTGCAACTAAATGAGTTGGATGATTTTAGGCTAGAAGCCTATGAAAATGCTAAGATATATAAGGAAAAAGCTAAGAGGTGGCATGACAAGAAGATCTCAAGGAAGGAGTTCAAACCAGGACAGCAAGTACTCCTATATGACTCCAGGCTCAAAGTCTTCCCTGACAAGCTCAAATCCAAATGGACTGGTCCTTACTTGGTGACAAAGGTTTCCCCTTATGGAAGCCTTGAATTGCTAGATGAAGCAACAAAGAGCCATTTCACAGCAAACGGTCACAGGGCAAAGCATTACCTGGGAGGCCAATGGGACAAAGAAAAGGAGGTTCAGAACCTGAGCTGAGCAAGAATGAAGGATGTCAAGCTAGTGACAGTAAAAGAGCGCTTGTTGGGAGGCAACCTAACCTGAGGTAGTTCTCTTTCCCTAACTATTTCAATAAAAAGGTTAGTAAATTTATCTGTATTGCAAGGAGCTATGTTTGGTGTTACACACCAAAACAAATTAAGGGAGAATGAAGGATGCTATGTTTGGTGTTCCACCAAAAATCTCAATTGAAAACACATTTTCACCTTTTGGCATAAATAGTTGCTAGCTCCAAGAAATCAGAAAAATTACTTAGCCATTGTCTATTTTCTAGTTTTTAGTTTTATAACCTTCAGCAGAGGCAGAAGGTTTCATATATATATATATATATATATATATATATATATATATATATATATGTGGTTGACTAGTTGTATAAGAAACATTGGCAAGGAACTAAGTTTGGTGTTCACACACCAAAAATTAGTTCAAAAGCCTACAATCAAATTCTGCATACTAACCAGTTGCCTAAGGGCTTGAGAAACAAGCAACTTTTAAGGATTATGCAGGAAAACATTCAATCTGTGAAAGGGTTCTTCATCATCACCCAAAGGAGAAATAATAGAGAGAAATAATGAGGACAGAAGGAAAAGCTGAGAGACATTCCCAACAGATTATATTGACACTTAATCCTTGTTTCTTTGAAGAATTTTAACTTGGGGGTTCCTTTATGTCTTGCTGAAGTGTTCTATTAGGTGTAAGTGGAAATGTTTGCAAAAAAAATGCTAGCCTGCATTGTACTTGTTACTACACATTTGCTTAAATTTTGTTTTATTTCTCCTCTGCATGAATAAAATAAAAATGTTTCAAACAAGAAAGTGATTGTCCAATGTTGTAGAAATTAGAATGAAATTCAGTGGTGGTACTTTTTTGGTTTAATGATTAGTTCAATAATAAAAGCTGCATAATAAAATGTTCCTCGAAGTATGAATTAAGTTGCTGCTATAAAGCCTTTTATTAATGAATATCCCTTGAGAAGGAAGCAAGATAAGAAAGAAAAAGAAAAAGAAAAGCAAAGAATTGGCAAAGAAACAAACAATAAAGCTAGGCACCAATAGCTTGGACCTTAGGACATATGCCTGTGGTGCTTTTGTACTAGGATATGCTTGGACAATTAGGTTCTGAGGAGTATTTTAAAACTTGGCCACTTGGATTAACGAATCTGGGATTGCCAACCGAAAGTCCATTATCAAGAGCAACCTAGTTACAAAACATTTAGTAATCCAAAGAGATGCTGGGCATCAATGTTCCTGGGAAGAAATTGTGAGCCAAGTGTCTGTGGTGAAGAAGTATTGAGCAAAAATTAAGCCAAAAGGATGCTACAACACTTGCCACCAAGCTTTCATTAATAAATAAGCTTTCTAAAGCAAAAGAAAGAAAGAAAAAGCTAGCAAGGGATCACTCAAAAAGCAAGGCAATATAGCAGCAACTCTAGTGAGCCATCAAGGAAACATTTCTTATCTATCAGCAAAGATTAAGTGAGCTACATTTGTCTGCATAAAACCCCATGAACCAAGTTCAATTATCTGCAAAATAAGGACATGTATGCTTCTTTGTTCCATTTCATTTCCTCTTATGTTTAGTGCTTGCTTAGGGACAAGCAAGGTTTAAGTTTGGTGTTGTGATGGCAAGTCATCTTATGCTAGCTTTTCAAGCATTTTTCACTTGTTTCATTAGGTTTTATGCACTTTCTTGCATTATAAGTAAGTGATTTGGAGTGAGTTTGCATGGTTATGTCAATTCAATCAACCATCAATTATTTGCCACAAAATCATGAGATTTAGGCTAGAATTAGTTGGTTTTTGAATGATTTAGAAATCTTGTGAATTTGGTGATGCTTTGATTGGTTGTTTTGATTACTTGTAGGTGAAGGAATGATGAAAAAAAGGAAAAAGGAATCCTAGAGCACGCTTTGGACCATAGGCCACGCTTTGAAAAGCGTGACCCATGGCCATAAAAGTGTAGCGCTCAACTCAATCAAGGACCAAGGCCATAGCACTCGAATAATGAGCATAGTGCTCAAAAAGTGAGCGCTAGAGGAAAGTTCACCAGAGCAAAGCCAAGACACAAGGGTGCTGTGTTAAGTTACACAACGGAGCGCTACAAGGAGTGCTACGTTAACTTTGTTAATGTTTTCGTGGCCCAATCAAAAGGAAATCAAGGCGCGACACACACCAAAGGGAGCAGCAAGGTTCGAAATGGGGACCAAGAGAAACGCTACAAGACTTGGCACAAGGAAATTAGCTCAAATTGGAGCACCCAAGGTTCGAAGGGGGAGCCTCACCCCAAAGCATATAGCGCTGCATTGAAGCTCTTAACTGAGCGCTACTACAAAGGAATTGGCACAAATGAAGCCAGTGAGGTTTGAACATGGAGACCACACAAGGCACAATGTAGCGCTACGTTATGTGCACCTTACTGAGCGCTATTAGTGCAAGGAAATTGGCCAAAATGAAATGGCCAGGGTTCGAACATGGAGACCAACTCAAGCATAAAAGGGCTCTACGTTACATTAGTTAACTTAGCGCTATGAATGAAGCTTGGCACGAGCCCAGGAACAAGGCAAGGGAGCGCTACGTTATTTGACCAAACTGAGCGCTCCACTGGGAGGTAGCCCTTGGTCCAATTTCAATTAAATACCACCTTGGATCTAATTCTTCACCAATTTAAAAAGCCTACTCCAAAGTCTGAAGATAAAAATTAGAAAGTGTATAAATAGGAGTTAGTTTGATTTGTAGAGGACCTTCTTTCATTTTTTACCTTTGAACCTCTTTTGCTCACTTTTACATTTTACTTTTTAGCTAAATTTTAGTTTTGATTTTAGCTTTCATTTTGAGTTTAGGAATCAGGATTTAGATCTGAGTTTTCTTTCTAGTTGTTCTTTCTTCTGCAACTTCTACTTTCTGTTTTTAAATTTTGGATTGAGATTGAAGGAATTCTGTTTCAATTCTTGACCTGAAATTTATCTTTGTTTTTCTTCTGCATAATTCTGAGAATTGAGGAATTGGATTTGAGTTTCATTTGCTGTTTTCACTTTCATTTTCTTTTGTAATTACTTCTCTATTTGATCAAGAGAGCAATTGAGATCTAGATCTGCTTTCTAATCTCATTTCTCTTCTTTGATCTTCAATTTCTCTTTAGGATTTCACAATTAAGCTATGTTTCTTTTCTGTTTTGCTGCTTCAAGAAATTTTCCATTTCTGTTTAGATCTTCTGCAATTCATTTCATCTTCTACTTCTCTGATTGATTGTATTTTATATTTTCCTGTTGAATTCCAAATCCCAGCACCCAAATCCCTTTTACTCTTCAAGCAATTTATATTTCTCAGCAGTTTAGATTCAGTAATTTAGTTTTCTTGCACTTTAAGTTTCAGCTATTTACATTTCTTGCAATCTAAGTTTCAGCCATTTACATTACTTGCACTTTAAGTTTAAGCTCTTTTACTTTCTTGCACTTTAAGTTTCATGCAATTTACTCTTCTGCGCTTTATTTTTCTGTCAATTTCCCCTCTCCCTTTTATTTTCATGCAATTTATCTTCTATTGATTACAATTCAGTCAAATCATGATCTGTTTGCTTAACTAAATTCATCACCTAACTAAAATTGCTCAATCCATCAATCACTGTAGGATCGACCTCACTCATGTGAGTAATTACTACTTGATGCGACCCGGTACACTTGCTGGTGAGTTTAGGTATGGAATCTAATTTCCACCCATCATATATATACTATTCTAATGACTAAGAATTACAGAAATAAGATAAACTAAGTTGACAGTGCGAAAATCCACTTCTGGGGCCCACTTGGTGAGTGTTTGGGCTGAACTTGAGTGTCTCCCATGTGCTAGTATCCCTTAGGTGTAACAACCCTAGTTTTTGAAAATTAAATAATTAGTTATTTATGATTAATTTTATTTGAGGATAATTTTATTTTAAGAAAATTATTTTACTAAAGGTAATTAAATGGAGTTTCATGATAATTGAAGTTTAAATTAATTAGAATTTTTCTATAATCTTTATTAGATACTTGGTATAATTGAAATTATAATTTTGATAATTGAAAAATAAGAAGATTTGTATAATTTAATTTAAATAAATTCTATTTTGAATGAATTATGTACAAATGGTATCAGAGCAGTTCGTTCCTGTTAGAGTCTTGGGAATGGACTGACTATGCTTCATTGCATACTCTGAGTGTCTGTCATGCTTTGTGACTTGTTCTTATAACAAGAGTTTGAGTTTTATATGCATGTCTGTCTGACGATTAACGCTATTAGTCTACCATTTCATGCCTCGTGGTATTAGGTCTGGCCAACTTAATACTAATGATTATGTATATGGAAACACTAATGGGTTATCATAGACGAAATAAAAGAATAGGTAATGCGATTCACGGGGTTTGGGAGCGTTAGAAGTTATAAAGTTAGCTTCGTTTTGATCCGTAATCTTTATTCGTGCCACGCAAACTCGTGCCATCTTTTTTCTTCATTGCTTTCATTGGAATTCTCTTGTTTGAATTTTCTCCTTAGAATATGATTTGATTGTTCCCAACCATACTTTGTCATTCTTGTATACCTTTGCTTGCCTATGAATCTGACTCATTGAATATTCATCCTTGGCAAAGCCTATGTTTTTGTTCATATATTCTATTTTCCCTTATTTAAGTTTGAATTTATTTTATTCTAGCAATTTTCGAGGGCGAAAAATTTTCTAAGGTGGGTAGAATGTAACAACCCTAGTTTTGAAAATTAAATAATTAGTTATTTGTGATTTATTTTATTTGATGATAATTTTATTTTAAGAAAATTATTTTACTAAAGGTAATTAAATGGAGTTTCATGATAATTGAAGTTTAAATTAATTAGAATTTTTATATAATCTTTATTAGATATTTGGTATAATTGAAATTATAATTTTGATAATTTAAAATTAAGAAGATTTGTATAATTTAATTTAAATAAATTCTATTTTGAATGAATTATGTTATTAATTTGAAGTCCTAGAAAATGATTTTATTAAAAATGATTAGATTGATATTTATAAATACTTTAAGTTTAAGTCAATTAATATTTTTGTACAATTTTTATTATTAGTTATTTTACAATTTGAAATTTATGTTCCGGTGATAGAAAAATAATGAAAATTTATACCATTTGATTTGAATAATTAATATCGAATTTAAAACTATATTTTATAAAAATGTGATTAATATGTTCATTTTATGTTTTAAATTAGAAATAATTAACTGAACTTAGCAATATATTGATAAATAATGTTCTTAAATATTTTTAACGGAGTACATTTGATTTTAAAATTGTTCAACCCTCCAATTTTATCAAAATATTAATGAGCAGATAATTTATACCCTTTTTGGCATTGTTTTTACATAGTTTTTAGCATGTTTTATTCTCTTTTTATTCTCTTTTTATTAGTTTTTATTCAAAAATCACATTTCTGGACTTTACTATGAGTTTGTGTATTTTTCTGTAATTTCAGGTATTTTCTGGCTGAAATTGAGGGACCTGAGCAAAAATCTGATTCAGAGGCTGAAAAATGACTACAGATGCTGTTGGATTCTGACCCTCCTGCACTCGAGATGGATTTTCTCGAGCTACAGAAGCCCAATTGGCGCGCTCTCAATTGCGTTTAACGCCAACTTTGGGCATATGCACGTGAAAGCTTGGAAGCTCAGCCCAAACACACACCAAGTGTGTCCTGGAAGTGGATTTCTGCACTATCTGCACTTAGTTACTCATTTTCTGTAAACCTAAGTTACTAGTCTAGTATAAAAACTACTTTTAGAGATTCATTTTGTACCTCATGACATTTTTACACTTCATTTGTATCTTGTACGGCATGAGTCTCTAAATCCCATAGGTGTGGGTGAGGAGCTCTGCTGTGTTTCAAAGGATTAATGCAATTACTACTGTTTTCTATTCAATTATGCTTGATTCTATTCTAAGATACTCACTCTTACTTCAATATGGGGAATATGATGATCCGTGACACTCATCATTACCCTTAACCTTATGAACGCGTGCCTGACAACCACTTCGTTCTATCTGAGCTCAATGTAGTCATTGGGCGACAGCTTGAGTGCGTATCTCTTGGGTTTCTAATCCCCGGACCGAGTCCGGAGGTTAGAACCTTCATGGTATAGGCCAGAATCATTGGCAGTATTCTTGGGATCCAGAAAGTTTAAACCTTGTCTATGGTATTCCGAGTAGGATCTGGAAGGGGATGACTGTGACGAGCTTCAAACTTGCGAATGTTGGGCGCAGTGACAGTGTGCAAAAGGATAATGGTCCTATTCCGACGCTAGTGAGAACCGATAGATGATTAGCTGTGCGGTGACAGCACGTGGTATTTTTAATCCGAGAGGAATCATACAGCCTGCTATGGAAGGAGGTCATGCGTGTTTGGAGAAGAAGACAGTAAGAAAGCAGAGATTCAGAGGACAGAGCATCTCCGAAACCCCAGCCTGTTTTTCATCACTGAATCACAAGTAATATTTATTTTAATATTTAATTTTCATAAATATAATCACTCTTATCATTAATCTCCTGACTAAGATTTACAAAATAACCATAGCTTGCTTCAAGCCGACAATCTCTGTGGGATCGACCCTTACTCACGTAAGGTATTACTTGGATGACCCAGTGCACTTGCTGGTTAGTTGTGTGGAATTGTGAAAAGTGTAAATACAATTTCGTGCACCAAATATCTATTCATATCTATCCATATTTCTTTATAAAATTCCTAATTTCTAACCCTAATTCCCAAATTGAATCAGAAACCTTAATTCCTAGTTTCAAACCCTAACCGTTTCACCCTCACCATCCCTCAGCCGTACCCCACCCCCCTTTCTCCCTAAACACAACACACACAAACAAAGGAAAGAAACAGGGAAATGAAAAGGGAGAACAGAGAGCTTGAGATCCAGAGAGTGAGGGAGTCGCAAGGAAGAAGAGAAGGAGAAGGGCGTGGCACCGCCGGCTGGGTACCGCCGCCGTTCATCTCATCGTTGCGCCGTGCACATCAAGCCTGTTCCATCACCTGAGAAGAACCACGAAGAGGAGAGAGCTCGTGCGCAAAAGGTAACTCCGCTGTGTCTCCGTCGCGCCTCCATCACCGTCGAACTGCCTTACCGTTTCTAGCCACGTCGCGTCTGGTCGCCATCGAGGGAATTGTCAACGTCACGGCTGTGAGCATGGGCTTCAAAGAGAAGAGAACGTACTGAGAAGAGGAGTTGTGTCCCATTTCTGCCGCTGTCATCACACTTTGCCGCCGTGCCAGGTTATCTTGTTGAGGTTAGAAGTCACCGCCATCACCGTTTGGGTCTACCGTGGAGAGGAGCAGCATTGACTTCACCGGAAATCTACTGCTGGAACCTCTGTTAGCTTGCCCTGTGCTGCTGAGTCACCACCGAAGCTAAGAACAGGTGCTGGAAACTGCTAACCGAGCTGCCGTGTTTGATGATTTCCATGAGTTGCGACATCAAGGTAGGGGATTTATTTTTAAAGTTAAACGTTTTTAATTTAGAATGCCTACAAAGTTAATTATTTGCATGTTAATCATTACTTTTACGGCATTCCTATTCCCTACTGAGAACGTGTGGTTTGTTCTCACCCCAAAATCTTCCACCCTTTTAGTGACACAGGTTCGAAGACACATTTTGAAGCTACGGTCGATTATAGAATTTATTTATGAGTTAAGTGTATGAGTTAATTTGCTTTCATAGAGTTTCCTCGTCCTTATTGCTTAAGATTTTTATTTTATATAGTGGGATAGGATTTGTATCTGAGTTTTATTTGAAATCTTTTGTATGACAGATATTATTATTAATAATTATGTGATTATTATTACTTTGAAATGTTTTATATATGATTTTGATAATCAAAAACAAAATTTTTTCTGGAATTTTCTATAAAATAGAAACGCGATATCGAACTAAAGGCTCAATATTAAATAGTTAATAAAAGAAATAGGTTAGTAACTCCTCACTTTTAGTACGATCATGACGTACTGGAAGTTAGATCGTTACATTAGGGACGTTAAATGCTGGCTAGAGACCCCTTTTTGGGCGTTGAACTCAAGTTGTTCCCCTATGGGCGCTGGACGCCAGGATCGGGGCTGGTGGCTGACGTTGAACACCAGTTTTAGGCCTTTATTTCCGAAACAAAGTATAAATTAATATATATTTCTGGAAAGCCCTAGATGTTAGCTTTCCATAGCCGTTGAGAGCGCACCATTTGGACTTTTGGAGCTCTAGAAAAGCTCCTTTGAGTGCATGGAGGTCACATCCTGATTGCATCTGTAGTCCTTTCTCTGCTTCTAAATCAGACTTCTACTCAAGCTTCTCAATGTCAACCAGAAAATACCTAAAATCATCATAAAACACAAAAACTCAAAGTAGAATCTAAAAATGTGAATTTTGCACTAAAACCTATGAAAGCATAATAAAACTTAAACAAAACATAATGAAAACTATATGAAAACAATACCAAAAAGCGTATAAAATATCTGCTAATCAGAACACCAAACTTAAACTATTGCTTGTCCCAAAGAAACCAAAAACAAAGTAGGATAAAAAGAAGAGAAGGATACAATAAATCTTAGAGTTTTCAATGAAGCTTAATTTCAATTAGATGAACGGAACTACTAGCTTTTTGCTTCTGAACAGTTCCACATCTCACTTTCTATTGAAGCTCATAATGATTGGCATCTTTAAGAACATAGACTCCAGATGATATTATTGATTCTCCTAGTTATGTTCTTTTTTTTATTCTTGAACATAGCTTCTCTAGAGTCTTGGCCGTGACCTTAAGCATTTTGTTTTCCAGTATTACCACCAGATACATAAATGCCACAGACACTTTAACTGGGTGAACACTTTGCTAGAATCCCCAGCCAGTGGTGACCAGAGTTCTTAAGCACACTCTTTGCTTTGGACCACGACTTTAACTGCTCAGTCTCAAGTTTTTCACTTGATACATTCTTTTTCAATTGAACTGTTTAGGCTAAGATATTTCTTTTAGGACCTCCTAACCATTGATGCTCAAAGCCTTGGATTCTTGCTCTTGCCTTTTGGTTTAAAGAACTTATTGGATTTTTCTTATTTTTATTTCTTTTTCTGCTATATATATATATATATATATATATTCTTTTTCTTATTTTTCGTTTGGGTATGTGAGCTTAAATGAACAAAGGCCGCAATCATTTAAATGCATTCAAACATTGAACAATGGACATATAGAATCAAGCAAGCCAAAGATCACAATCTTAGAGAGAACAACACACACCAAAATAAAATATTGTTTGAAAAATACAACCAATCATATAGGCTCAAATTCTCACTAGGTTTGTGTGTTCTAGTGATGAACCGTAATATTTGTATGCCGGTTAAAAATTAACAATGAATCCAATCGTGAGTATAGTCTAACCAACACGCCAATATCGCATCAAACAATTCTAAAATCTATGACCGAGAGTATTGATCCCGAGTCGTTCTCCCTAGGATTTGCCTTAGAATGTGCATCATTGATTAGGAAGTCTTTTGTGGTTTTGAGAGTTGGTGCAAGAATTCAAGCTAACAAAAGTAAACGACAATCAATTGAGATAAAAGCCTTGGCTAGGGGTAAGCATTGGAAGTTCCATCATTATAGTTTCCTTCAATTGAGATAAAGATTTATTGTTGCTTCACTTAGTTAACCCTCTAATAATGGAGGAAAGTCAAGTAAAAATAACTAACTTGAGTCACAAGTCCTAGTCTCACCCTAGGGAAGTCTAGCTTTAGTGCACTCCAAGTCAATTAGCAATTCTCAATTCCTAATCAACAATTGATATCCACTACTCAAGTGTCTCCAATAACTCAACCCCTAAGCCAAGAGAAATCTACTCCATAGCTAGGGTTGTCATTATCACAAATAATTGGTAGGCAATCATAGAAGACATGATGTAATTGAGAGAAAGGAATTGAATTAAATCTCTCTAATCCAAACAATCATCAACAATCAAACAATTGAATGAAATTCCTCAATTCATTAATCAAAATTCAAAATAACAAAGTCACAAATCTAGATCCAAGAGATAGAATCAAGAGAACACTAATTGATAGTAGAAGAAGAGTAGATCTACAACTTGCATCAAAGTAAAAGTGAACTGGCAATGGATCTCACCAAGAAATCAAAGGAGAATTGCAATGGAGAAAGTGAAATCCTAGAGAGAAGTTGGAGTTTCTCTCTCTAAAAGAAAAATGTAACTAACTACCCAAAATATCTAGAATTATGACTAATTGTCCTAACCCCTCTAATCCTTGGTCTTCTTATGCTTTTCCCTCCAAAATTCTTCCCCAAAATAGGGCCTGGGATTCTTTGAAATCGCTGGTCACGTTTTCTTCTTAAAAAAATCACGTGCGCACATCGGCGCATACGCGCACAGTACGCGTACGCGCAAGTGGGGTTTTTCGCGACCTACGCGCAGGCGTGCAGTGCGCGTGCGCGTCCAAGGAATTTTGGCTCAACCATTTAAGTGTGCCGGCTTCTCGTCTCGGCTCCATCTAGCCAGCTCTGGGGGTGCACATCCGCACGTACGCGTACGGTGCGCGTGCGCGCCCATGCCCAAATTCCAAAATTCTACTTTATTCCATGCTCCTTCCATTCATGCATGTTTCCTTCACTCCTCTTAGCCATTTTTGCCCTATAACTTCTGAAACCACTTAAAAAATGGATCACGGCATCGAATGGTAATAGAGGAGGATTACAATATATCAATTTTGATGCAAAAGAAGCATGTTTTCATCTATGAAGCAAAGTGGGGAAAGGAACACAAAATCATGCAGTTTTATATGAATAAGTGTGGAAGATCATTGATAAAACCCTTAAAATCTACACATAATAAACCCTAAAAATGGGGTTTAGCATCTAGCTCTAAAACCATGTTCCAAAATTAATTTCATCAAGCAAGTACAGAAAATTTTAGCTCCAATTAGTGGAACGTCCTAAAACAATTTTTCTTGGAAAAGAAATCATCACTTCAACCAAGTAGTGCCTAAATGCAAGCAACAAAGTATTAAAATGCAACATGAAAAAGAAAATCGCAAAGTAAAAGAAGTGGAGAAGTGAAACCTTGAAAAGAAAATTAGTAGAAAAATGATAAGAGGAGAAATAAGAGAGGAGATGGGACTGCCGGAGATGGTGGTGGTTCGCCGGATAGGAGATGGAAGAAAAAAGGTGATGAGAAGAAGTAAGAAGAAGAAACAAAGAAAAAAAGAAAGAAAAGAAACAACAAGAGAAAAGGAGAGTTAGGGCACCGTGCGGCTATAATATGCATTCGCAAATCGACACGAGCGCGTCGTCCACGGGTAAGCATGGGAAGCAGAAAATCAAGGCGACACGTACGCGTCAGGCACGGGTACGGATTCGTACCCTTCGCACAATACCCACATGGTTCCAGCACAACTCCCTGTCTGGACCATGCGGCAGCACAAACGCAGCACCAAAAATTTACAATTCAAAATTCATCGGGCGAAGCGTACGTATCGGTCACGTGTACACGTGGGAGGGGTTGTGCGCCTCGCATCGCGCTAGCATAGTCCTGACACAACTCTCTGTCCAGGCCGTGCTGTAGCATGATTTTAGCACAGTTTGGGTATCATCTGAATTTGGGCGTCGACACATACGCGTGGGTCACGCGTACGCGTGACAAGTGCCCATGACCACAGCACCCTTCTCGCATGGATCCAGTACAACTCACTGTCTGGGCCGTGTGGTAGCACCATCTTCGCACCATTTCTGCATGGTGAATTTTTGAGGGTCACACGTACGCGTCGTTCAGGCGCACGCGTGACTCTCTCTCTCTCTCTCTCTCTCTCTCTCTCTTTCTGGTAAATTAGTAAAACTAATTATAGCACAAAATAAACAAAGCAAACTCAAGAAAATCAATCAAAAGAAATCTAAAACTATGTAGAAGAAACTGTACGCAAGAAAGATCATACCATGGTGGGGTGTCTCCCACGAAGCACTTTTGTTTAAAGTCTTTAAGTTGGACAATTGGGGATGCCCTTGCTATGGCGGCTTATACTTGAATTCTTCCTTAAATTCCCACCAATGTTTGCATTTGAAATAGTCTCTGGGATCCCAAATTATGTACACCACGCTACCAAGAACTCGCAAGCAAGTAGTAAGACCCCATGTTTGATAATTGTTGATGTGTATTCCGGAGTCCCATACCTTGTTTGTCAATACCCTTTTCTTCTTGATCTTCATGCTTCTATTGGCGTGACAAAGTTCTTGAATTCCCCTTAGAACTCCTAATCTTCATCCTAAATCCATTTAATTGAGCTTCACTCCACCTTTAGACTCCAAATTTTGAGCTTTTGTCCATTATGCACCATGATTCTAGTTGCCAACCAATTTCCAACTCTTTCTTGCTCACTAACCCACAAAGAGCCCTAAGTTGACCATCCATTTCTAACAAAGTATATTGATATGGACCAAGGAAATTAAAGAATGAGATGATTACCCACTCAGTTTGTAATATAGATGGTGAGTTAGCATGGGAGATATCCAGTGGATTTGGCAATGTAAAATTCACTCCTTTTGACTCCTCCTTGAAAACTTCCATCTCTTGACAGCTTTCTTCAATTTCTACTTGGTTGTCAACTTTTTCCAACTCTTCCTCATTGATCAAAGTATTTATTGGAGGTTGTAGACATTCCTCCTCAACATCGGTTTCAAATCCAATGGAAGAAGCTTCAACAAGATCACTAATGTCACTTGGTATAGAGTTGTCTTCAATGATGGGGCTTGTCTCTTGCTCAACTTCCCTTAAATCTTCAACTATTTCTTCATCTTTAAGGATCTCTTCCTCCTCCATTTTTTGCAAGACATACTTCATCTCCTTGTTCTCAAGTTGAGATTCAAAAATCTTCTTCATGCTCCGCTCTTTGGTTGATTTGTCACATTCATCCATGGAGATGCTTTATTTGTGGATTGAATCCTATGAGTCCAAGTTGGATTTAATTTTGGCAAGGTTAGCCATGATAGTTTTGTGCCTCTTTTGGGCTTCCTCTTGCTCCTTTTGAAATATGATTGCTTGAAGCCGATCCATCGCTTCCTTGAGACGATCCCATGGCTCTTGTTCCACTTGGCTAACATAGTTAGGATCATGTTGCTCTTGGATCGATGGATATGGGTATTTTTCCACAGAGGGTAGTAGTGGGAAGTAGAGTTCATCATATGGTTGAGAGTTCTCATATATGGGAGGTGGTGGTTCAACGGGTGCTAGTTCATAATGGTCACAAGGGTGTGCATAAGGAGAATGTGGATTTGGATTGTGTGGAGGTAGTTGGTGGGAATAGGATGTGGATTGAGAGTATGTGATGCCTAGACATCTTAGGCTAGTTTCACAAGCCTTTTTCATTAGTTTTTACTTAGTTTTCTTATATTTCTTAGGCAATAAGCAAGCATTTGGATGAGAATTGCATGCATGTCCTGATTCAATCAAACATTGTTAATTATGTGCATTTTCATGAGATTTATATAAGAATTGATTGATGCTATCAATGATGCAAAATCTGGTAATTATGGCAAGGCTTTGATGCATTTGTTTGGTTGATGATAGGTGAAGAGAAGTAGAGAAAAAGTCAAGGAAGAAGCAGAGAAGGCAACGTTGGTGGCCAAAGTTGGTCCACCAACGTGCCACAAACATTGGCATATGAAGGCTTATGAAGGAAGGAGAAGAACGTTGGTGGCCAAGTTGGCTCACCAACATTACCACAAACTTTGTCTCAAACATTCCAAGCTTGCAAAGCAAACGGTGCCAGAAGAAGAGGTGCAACGTTGGTGGCCAAAGTTGGCTCACCAACGTTGCCCTCTAACACTCCAAGGGTCAACAAAGCAATGTTGGTGGCCCAAAGTGGCTCACCAACGTTGCTGGCAACGTTATTAAGCAAAAAGGGGTGCCTAACGTTGGTGGGAACATTGGTGAACCAACGTTGTTCACTAACGTCTTCGATAATTTCAAAGAAAAATGCTTGGAAAAATTGGCTACGATGCGCTGATGATTGGATTTTTTTTTACGGTTTAGAATTCACAATTGAAGTCTCATTGTAAAGTATAACTTCTAAACCAACAATTAATCCTTTCATACAAAAGATTATTTGTCACAAGTACAAACCCCTAAATTTATAAACCGAAGTATTGAACCTCGGGTCGTTCTCCCTAGGAATTGCAATGAAGCGTATTGTTATTGGTTATGAGGTATGTTTGGGGTTCTTAAGATTTTAGACAAGAAATATAAATGGCAATGAAAGTAAACTAATGACTATGAAAGCTCTTGGCAAGGTTATGAGAATTAGAAGTCCTATCCTAGTTATCCTCCTCAATTGTGACAACAATTATCCATTGCTACCACTTAGTTAACCTCTAACCATGGAGGAAAGTCAAGTGGATGAATCAACTTGATTCCACAAGTCCTAGTGAACTCCCAAAGGAAAGACTAGCTTTAGTGGTATCCAAATCAATTAGCAACTTCTAATTATCAATCAACAAAGGAATTAGATAACTCAAGCGTCACTAACTACTCTACCTAGGCCAAGAGGAACAAAATCTACACTAAAATCCGACCAAGCACTTCATCAAACACTTTTAAGGCACAAAAGAAAAGCATAGAAAATTGACAACAAAAATAGAATCTAACAACAATTATTGCAAGGAATTAATAACAACAATCAAAAGAAACAAGATCTACATGAATTACCTCAAATTGAATTGAAAGAAGATAGAATGAACAAAAGTAGATCTACAAACAAAGTAGAAGAAATTATAACAAACAATAGAAGAATGATGAATGTAACTACAAAGAATTAAAGAGTAGAAGTAGATGAAAGCATGAATTAAAACCTAGATCTAAGAACTAATCCTAATCCTAGAGAGAAGTGAGAACTTCTCTCTCTAAAACTAAACTAAACTAGCCTAATGTGTGTGTATGAATGTCTACATGATGCCTTCCCCTTCATTCATTGGTCTATTTAGCCTTTTTCTGCCAAAAACTCAGCTCCAAATAGGGCCAAAAACCCTCTAAAATCGCCAGGCACGAGTTCCTCTTTAAAAATCACGTGCAACTTTTGGCACGTACGGGCACAGTGCGCATGTGCGTCCCTGGAGAATTTCGCGTTCTGCGCGTAGGCGCATAGTGCGCGCGTGCGTCCATGAGCTTTTTCTAAATTTTTGCCTTTTCATGATTTTCTCCACTTTGTATGCTTTCCTTTCACTCCTTTGATCCCTTCCTAGCCCTTTTCAACCTGAAATTACTAGCAAACACATCAAGGCATCTAGTGGAAATCAAAGGTGAATCAAAATTATCAAATTAAAGGTCTAAAAAGCATATTTTCACATTTAAGCACAAGTACAGAGACAATCACAAAATCATGCTATTTCATTGAATAAATGTGAGGAAAGGTTATTAAAATGCTCTAAATTCAACACAAGATAAACCCTACAAAGGGGGTTTATCAACCTCCCCACACTTAAACCAAGCATGTCCTCATGCTTAAACCAAGAATGAAGCAAAGGGTATGACATTTATTCAATGCAACTAAACTATCTAAATGCAAATTATCTAAATGCAACTACCTAATATGAATGCATATGCTTGGTCAAAACAAATCAACTTCCAAGAGAATATATGTAAGTACAAGGGTTCAAACAATGGAAATCAAATCCAACCCGCAATTGCATTGAATTATCAAAAGAATTTACAAACTTGCATGAATATAGATGATAGTGGTGAAACATGTAATTGAGCAATCGAACCCTCACCGGATGTGTATCCGCTCTATTCACTCAAGTGTTTAGGGGTTGATTCACTCAATTCTCTCCTAATCATGCTTTGCAAGATTTGTTCTTCATCTAACAATCAACAATCATTCAATGCATGCATACAAATATCATGAGGTCTTTCTCAAGGGTTGTAATGGGGCTAGGGTCAACGTAGGTTCATATATGGATAAGTGGACCAGAATTTGAATCTTTGATTAGTCTAGACCTTCCTACCTAACCTATATAATGACCTATACAACTAAGTACTAACCTAACTACCCATCCTTCTCACTTTTTACATACTCATGCATTTTCTTTTTGATTATAACACATATGCATTGATCTTTATTGTGCTCCACTTTGGGGCATTTTGTTCCCTTTTTATTTCTTTCTTTTTTTATTTTTTTCTTTTGTATTTATTTTATCTTGCTTTTTGTCTTTTCCTTTTCTTTTTCTTTTGTTTTTCTCATTTTTTTCTTTCTTTCAAACTATATACAAGAGCATCAATGCATAAGGTTTATATATTTAATCAATACATGAGTATGCACCCAATTCCCAAATATAAGTACAAAATACCCTTTTATCCCAACAAATGTTCTCAATCTTCCCAAACTTGAATATAAAACACTCTCACTAGTCTAAGCTAATCAAAGATCCAAACAAGGGACTTTTATTGTTTTTCGCTTTAGGCTTGTAATGTGCTAAATTAAAGAACAATTGGGTTAAGCGTAGGCTCAAAATTGGTTAACAATGGACAGTAAAAGGTAGGCTATTTGGGTAAGTGAGCTAATGAAATAATGGCCTCAATCATATAAATGCATGAATACAAGGAATAATTGGACATAAAGAATTAAACAAATCAAGGATTATAATCGTAGGAAGAGAACAGTTTCACACAAGAAGGAAAAATAGGTGGTTATAAGATGTAACCACACCATTAGGCTCAAATCTCACAAGCTTGTGTTCTTAGCTCAAAAACATGATCCACAAAAGTATGAATTCAAGCAAATTCCACAAAAAAATTTCCAATCAATTGGGGTGGAATCCCTTTTTATAAATTCTTTGGAAAAATTCATTATTTTTTACTAAGCTTATTCTAAATGCAATGTTGTGACTAAGAAATTCTAAATTCCGTAGTTTACCCTCTTTTTCAATCAAAACAACTTCATTTATGCACAAAGGGTTTAACTAAGGTTTCAACAATTCAAAACATTTTTCATATCACAACCATAAGGCTAAAATGTAATAAATACAATAAAAGTGTGCAACAACCAAAATAAAAGTATCCATACTAGCAAATATATACAATAATCCCAAAATAGTGCAAAATAAAGCAAAATATAAAGTAAAATAAGATGAACTAAGTGATAATGTCCGAAAAATGTTCACCAAATCCGCCGATGGCGACCTCCCCACACTTAAGATGAAGCATCGTCCTCGATGCTACTAATCGGGCTCATGGTGAGGGGAATCAACGATCGCATCTACCTCCTGCTGGGGCTCGGTTTGGGGCACTGGCTCCTCGGCATGCTGCGGAGTATCCACAGTAGCCTGCTGAGTCGGCTCCTCAATATGCTCGTTCGCATGCTCTGCCTCGTGATCCTCCTCCTCGGTAGTGGGAGAGTCGGGGAGAGGGGGTAGCTCAATGCCGTGTGATACAAACACCTGGTCTATGCGATCGAGACGTCGCATGATACGACGCTTGCTGCGCTCCATGAAGCGAAATAGGCACTGTACTAGCAGGTATGTCGGCTCAGGTGCTGGTGGTGGTAAGGGTACTACTGCTGGTGTTGAAGAAGAAGATGGTCCTGTTGCTGCTGTAGAAGATGAAGGTCTGGCTATCTCTACTGCTGCTCTAGCTCGAGAGTGGTGCCTGGATGGGGGCTTCTCGTGCACCCATGTACCCCAAGGAATAGTAACCTCCTTGTCGTCCTCATCTAGGGGTTGTGGAATCGCGTCATCATCCCGCCACGGGGCACCAGCCAACTCAACCATCCTAGTGACCATAGTGGGAAATGGTAGAAGGCCACAGATGTCTGCTCGCCACATGCCTCTCCTGATCAGCCGGGGCAAATATACCTCCTTCCCCTCCATGACACAGCCAATCAGAAGAAGCATATCCATCGGAATCTTAGAAAAGTGTGTAGTGGGCAGGACATATTGGGTGAATATCTGCTGCCAAGTCCTAGCCTCTGTAGATAGATAAGAAAATAACATCCCCTTGGGCCTTGTGTTGTTAGAATCCATCACCCAAGGGGCGTCTGGTGTGGCAATAACGCACTTTAGCTCTTCATAATCAAATGTCATAGCATTTATAGCTATCTCTGCTTGCTGGTATGCACATGTGTCACCAGTCCGGGGTAATCACTGTAAAACACTCTCATTGGCAACCTCAGTCACTAAAACCTACCCGCCCCGTAGGTGGACTAACTCAAGAGTCGTACAGAAGAGGTTGTAGTAGAACTCCTTGAGCCATTACATGTTTATTCTTCCCAAATCCCTATCGACAAACCCTAAATCCAATTCCTGAATGCAGGTATTAATGGAGTGCCTCAGATCGTTAGGAAGAGCCAGTTTCTTCTCGATGTTCAGTTTTGTCTTCCGATAGGTGGGAAAACATAGCTCACAGTAAAGGTTGGGAAACATGTATGTGTCAGTGGACGGTAGCAGCTGATTTTGCTTATCCACTTCATTCAGTGAGTTCTTTGCATAGTTGGCATAAGGAGAGAGGACGGTGGCTTGAGATTTCTTCTTCTTTCTTAAGGTGGTAGTCTTTTCTTTTCCTTTATCGGCCATCCTGAAAAACAAACATGGTATATAAGCACTTAGCCAAGTAGAGGTGTAGCAAGCATGGAATCAGACATTCATGAGGTGAGTTAAAAGAATGAAAACTTGGAATGCAAGTAATCACAAGCCAGAGAAGAAGATAAAACCACAAATCAAGAAATCCAACCTTAAACACATCATGCTTGTTTATTGAGTTCAATGAGCATTGGTGAACGAATTGTGAATCACACTTTTCACACTCGTACCACTAACCAGCAAGTGCACTGGGTCGTCCAAGTAATACCTTACGTGAGTAAGGGTCGAATCCCACGGAGATTGTTGGTTTGAAACAATCTATGGTTATCTTGCAATTCTTAGTCAGGAAGTCAATTATATTTATCAGTTGAGTTGCGAATAAACAAGAGAGCATGGATTAAAGGTTACTTGTTTTGCAGTAATGGATGATATGTTGGAGTTTTGGAGATGCTTTATCTTCAGAATCTCTGCTTTCCTCTATCCTCTGATTCATGCACGCACGTCCTCCTATGGCAAGCTGTGTGTAGGTGGATCACCGTTGTCAATGGCTACCATCCATCCTTCCAGTAAAAAAGGTCCAGGTGCGCTGTCACCGCACGGCTAATCATCTGCAGGTTCTCAGTCGTACCGGAATAGGATTTACTATCCTTTTGCGTCTGTCACTACGCCCAGCACTCGCGAGTTTGAAGTTCGTCACAACCATCCAATCCCAGAATCCTACTCGGAATACCACAGACAAGGTTTAGACTTTCCAGATTCTCATGAATGCCGCCATCAATCTAGCTTATACCACGGAGATTCTGATTAGGGAATCTAAGGGATATTCATTCAATCTGATGTAGAAAGGAAGTGATTGTCAGACACACTTTCATGGATTGAGGAAGGTGATGAGTGTCACTGATCATCACCTTCTCCATAGTTAGGCGCGAATGGATATCTTAGATAGGAACACGCATGTTTGAATGGAAAACAGAAATACTTGCATTAATTCATCGAGACACAGCAGAGCTCCTCACCCCCAACAATGGAGTTTAGAGACTCATGCCGTCAAAGAGTATAAAGTTTTGATGTAAAAATGTCATGAGATGCAAAATAAATCTCTAAAAGTTGTTTAAATACTAAACTAGTAACCTAGGTTTACAGAAAATGAGTAAACTATAACAGATAGTGCAGAAATCCACTTCTGGGGCCCACTTGGTGTGTGCTGGAGCTGAGACTAAAGCTTCTCACGTGCCTGGGGCTGTTTTGGGCGTTCAACGCCAGCTTTGGATCCTTTTCTGGCGTTGAACTCCAACTTGCAACTTGTTTCTGGCGCTGGACGCCAGAATTGGGCAGAGAGCTGGCGTTGAACGCCAGTTTACGTCATCTATCCTTGAGCAAAGTATGGACTATTATATATTGCTGGAAATCCCTGGATGTCTACTTTCCAACGCAATTGGAAGCACGCCATTTGGAGTCTTGTAGCTCCAGAAAATCCATTTTGAGTGCAGGGAGGTCAGAATCCAATAGCATCAGCAGTCCTTTTTCAGCCTGAATCAGATTTTTGCTCAGCTCCCTCAATTTTAGCCAGAAAATACCTGAAATTACAGAAAAACACACAAACTCATAGTAGAGTCCAGAAATGTGGATTTTGCCTAGAAACTAATGAAAATAAACTAAAAACCAACTAAAATATACTAAAATCTATAT
Organism: Arachis ipaensis; assembly: GCF_059453495.1. Taxonomy (NCBI): domain Eukaryota; kingdom Viridiplantae; phylum Streptophyta; class Magnoliopsida; order Fabales; family Fabaceae; genus Arachis; species Arachis ipaensis. Next base: position 79,023,556 of record NC_142443.1, read on the forward strand.
GAAATTAACCCCAAAAAGCGTATAAAATATCCGCTCATCACAACACCAAACTTGAACTGTTTCTTGTCCTCAAGCAACTAGACAAATAAAATAGAAGACTAATAAGTCAAGAAGCAATAATATCTCAGAGTTTTTGAGTGAAGCTCCGATTCTAATTAGATGAGCGGGACTAGTAGCTTTTTGCTTCCGAACAGTTTTGGCATCACACTTTATCCATTGAAGCTCAAAGTGATTGGCATCTATAGGAACTTAGAATTCAAATAGTGTTATTGATTCTCCTATTTCAGTATGATGATTCTTGAACACAGCTACTTTATGAGTCTTGGCTGTGGCCCTAAGCACTTTGTTTTCCAGTATTACCACCGGATACATAAATGCCACAGACACATAATTGGGTGAACCCTTTTAGATTGTGACTCAGCTTTGCTAAAGTCCCCAATTAGAGGTGTCCAGGGTTCTTAAGCACACTCTTCTTTTTGCTTTGGACCTTGACTTTAACCGCTCAGTCTCAAGTTTTCACTTGACACCTTCACGCCACAAGCACATGGCTAGGGACAGCTTGGTTTAGCCGCTTAGGCCAGGATTTTATTCCTTTAGGCCCTCCTATCCACTGATACTCAAAGCCTGGGGATCCTTTCTATTACCCTTGCCTTTTGGTTTTAAGAGCTTTGGCTTTTTCTGCTTGCTTTCTCTTTCTCTCTCTTTTTTTTCTTTTTCTGCAAGCTTTGTTCTTTGCTGCTTTTTCTTGCTTCAAGAATCATTTTTATGATTTTTTAGATTATCAATAACATGTCTCATGTTCATCATTCTTTCAAGAGCCAACATATTTAACAGTCTTAAACAACAAATTCAAAAGACATATGCACTGTTCAAGCATTCATTCAGAAGACATAAAGCATTGCCACCACATGTTACTAATTAGAATTTTTCTTATTAAAAACTCGAATTTTATTGCCTCTTATTCAAAAGATCTACTATTTTATTCATGTTTGCTGATGATGACAAAAATAGACTATAACTTAATTGGAGGTAAAATCAAAATAGACACTAATTACTACTATATGACTCCTAAGGTAAACTCTTATAACGACAACTATCACAGAGTTAAAGCAGAAATTGGAATTTAACAACCTTTGTTCTGGGAAGTGGATGTTCCTCGGATCTGTGGGGTGCTTGGTCCTTCAAGAGATAACTTCTGGCGCTTCAATTCCCTCAAGTCACGCCCTTGCTCTTCCTGTTCTTTAATCAAATAGCAAAGAATTTGACTTTGTTCCTTCTGTTCCTTTATTATTTGTTCCATAGCTTCTTGCACCTTGGTCACTGATGTTTCAAGATACTCCCAGTATTCAGATTGAGGGATTTCTGGGAGAAATTCCTATGTTTTCTTCTTGATGGGGTCATCCTGTGCTTGTTGTTTTTCCATTGATGCTTTGGTGATTGGTTTCTCAATTGAGATATACTCAGTTATTCCCATCCTTACTCCAGCGTCCTTGCAGAGCAGAGAAATCAAGCTTGGGTAAGCCAACCTGGCCTCTTTAGAATTTTTATTAGCAATTTTGTAGAATTCAGTTGAAATCAGTTGAAGAACTTCCACTTCTTTTCCCATCATAATGCAATGGATCATCACTGCTCTTTTAACAGTGACTTCAGAAAGGTTGCTGGTGGGCAGCAGAGAATGCCCAATGAAGTCCAGCCATCCTCTGGCGACTGGTTTGAGATCTTCTCTTTTGAGTTGATTTGGGACACCCTTCGTGCTGGTGGTCCACCTGGCTCCAGGGATACATATATCCTCTAGAATCTTATCCAGGCCCTTGTTTGTTCTCATCATTCTCCTGTTGAAAGAGTCTGGATCATCTTTCAGCTGAGGTAGCTTTAAGATCTCCCTGATCTTGTCAGGGTTGGTATGAACAATCTTTCCTCTGACCACGGTCCGATATTCATAGAAAGCAGTTCCAGATAGTTTTTGCTTGTCTATCTGCCACATGTTAGCATAGAACTCCTAGACCATATTCCTTCCCACTTTCGTCTCAGGATTAGCTAGGACCTCCCAGTTCCTGATTCGAATTTGCTCCTGGATCTCCGGATATTCGTCTTCTTTCAGATCGAATCTAACTTCCGGGATCACTGATCTTAGACCCATTATTTTGTAATAATGGTCTGAATGTTCTTTAGATAAGAACTTCCCTTGATTCCAAAGTGGTTTTGGAACGCTCTCTTTCTTGCCTCTTGAAGTGGGTTGTTTTCCCTTAGGAGCCATGATCTTAGTGATCACGGATAAACACACCAAACTTAGAGGTTTGCTTGTCCTCAAGCAAAAGAAAAGAAAGGAGAGGGATAGAAGGAGAGCTAGGTGCAATTGTTGATGGAGGGGGGAGGCCGAACCCATATTTAAAGGGGGGGTGGGTTCGAAAATTTAGAAAAGATATGATAAAAAAGATTGATTTGGAAAAGATAAGATAGAAGATATGATAAGAGAGGATATAGTTTAAAATTGAAAAGATATGAAAAATTTTTGAAAAAGATAAATCTAGATTTTGAAAAAGATAATGTGGAGATTTGAAAAAGATGTTGATGAGTTGAAAAGATTTTTGGAAAAGAGTTGAATTGGATTGAAAAAGAGGATTTGTGCTTATGGATTAAGATACATTTGATATTTTTAAAGTAGGATTTTTAGAAATTAAGGATTTTAGAAATCAGGGTTCTTAACATGTGTATGCAAGAAATCATGATTTGAAACATGGAAATTAAAATTAGAATGAAAAATATGAAGAAGAAACGAATTTACCTCCTTCCCATCATCCTGGCGTTTGAACGCCCAAACGCTGCCTGTTTTAGGCGTTCAACGCCCAAATGCTGCTCTCCTGGGCGTTCAACGCCCAGTTGTTGCCCTTTTCTGGCGTTGAACGCCAGATAGCTATCCTTACTGGCATTCAGCGCCCACTGGATGCCTCTTTTGGGTGCTGAACGCCCAAAACAGGCTCTTACTGGCGTCTTCTTGCCAGTGAGCTCTTTTTCTCTGTTTTGTGTGCAGATTCCTTCTGTAACCCTGTGAACTTATGCAATTGATTTTTTTACCTTGTTATTAATGAACTTTATATAAACAAATAAAAATAAAAATAGGGCAAAATGCTTAGAGGATTGATGCCCCATGGCTGGGTTGCCTCCCAGCAAGCGCTTCTTTATTGTCTTTAGCTGGATCTTGCTGAGCTTTTAATCTAGCTTCAGCCTTGAGCACTCTTGCTCAACGTTGCCTTCAAGATAGTGCTTGATTCTCTGTCCATTGACAATGAACTTCTTATTAGAATCAATATCTTGAAGCTCCACATAACCATATGGTGATACACTTGTAATCACATATGGTCCCTTCCACCTGGATTTCAGTTTCCCGGGGAATAGCCTGAGTCTAGAGTTAAACAGCAGAACCTTCTGTCCTGGTTCAAAGATTCTAGATGACAGCTTTCTATCATGCCACTTTTTTTATTTCTCTTTATAAAGCTTGGCATTTTCGAAAGCAGTGAATCTGAATTCCTCTAGCTCATTTAGCTGGAGCAATCTTTTTTCTCCTGCTAATTTGGCATCAAAGTTTAGGAATCTGGTTGCCCAGTAGGCTTTATGTTCCAGTTCCACGGGCAGGTGACATGCCTTACCATACACAAGTTGGTATGGAGAGGTCCCTATAGGGGTCTTGAATGCTGTTCTGTAAGCCCACAGAGCATCATCCAAGCTCCGTGCCCAATCCTTTCTACGGGTACTTACTGTCCGTTCTAGGATTCTCTTTAATTCTCTGTTAGAGACTTCAGCTTGCCCATTAGTTTGTGGATGATATGGAGTAGCTACCTTGTGGCGAATCCCATATCGAACCATGTGAGAGTAAAGATGTTTGTTGCAGAAGTGAGTGCCCCCATCACTGATCAGTACTCTAGGGACACCAAACCTGCTAAAGATATGTTTCTGGAAGAACTTCAGCACTGTTTTAGTATCATTGATGGGTGTGGCAATGGCCTCAACCCATTTTGATACATAGTCAACTGCCACCAGAATATAAGTATTTGAGAATGATGGTGGGAAAGGTCCCATGAAGTCAATTCCCCATACGTCAAACAACTCAATCTCCAAGATTCCTTGTTGAGGCATGGCGTAACCATGGGGCAGATTACCAGCTCTTTGGCAACTGTCACAGTTACGTACAAACTCTCGAGAATCTCTATAGAGTGTGGGCCAATAGAAGCCACATTGGAGGACCTTGGTGGCTGTTCGCTCACCCCCGAAATGGCCTCCATATTGAGATCCATGGCAATGCCATAGGATCCTCTATGCTTCTTCTCTAGGAACACACATATGGATTATTCCGTCTGCACATCTCTTAAAGAGATAGGGTTCATCCCACAAGTAGTACTTTGCATCAGTGATTAATTTTTTCTTGGATGGCAAATAAATGCTCATCCGGAAAAGTCTCAGAGATCTCAAGAGAGGGGAGGGACGTCCCTTCTACTGGCTCTATCCGGGACAGATGATCAGCCACTTGGTTCTCTGTCCCTTTTCTGTCTCTTATTTCTATATCAAACTCTTGCAGAAGCAACACCCATCTGATGAGCCTGGGTTTTGAATCCTGCTTTGTGAGTAGATATTTAAGAGCAGCATGGTCAGTATACACAATCACTTTTGATCCTACTAAGTATGATCTGAACTTGTCAATGGCATAAACCACTGCAAGTAATTCTTTTTCTGTGGTTGTGTAATTTTTCTGGGATGCAGAAGCTTGTCATTATGAGATGCAGAAGCTTGTCATGCCTCTGTCCCAATACTGCACTAATGGCGTGATCACTGGCATTACACATTAGCTCAAATGGTAATGTCCAGTCTGGTGCAGAAATAACTGGTGCTGTGACCAGCTTAGCTTTCAGCGTTTCAAACGTCTGCAGACACTCTGTGTCAAACACAAATGGCGTGTCAGCAGCTAGCAGATTGCTTAGAGGTTTTGCAATTTTTGAAAAATCCTTTATAAACCTCCTATAGAATCCTGCATGCCCCAGAAAGCTTCTGATTGCCTTAACATTGGCATGTGGTGGTAATTTTTCAATTACCTCTATTTTTGCTTGATCCACCTCTATTCCCTTGTTTGAGATTTTATGCCCAAGGACAATCCCTTCAGTCACCATGAAGTGACATTTTTCTCAGTTTAAGACTAGGTTGGTCTCTTGGCATCTCTTCAGGACAAGTTTCAGGTGATCAAGACAGGAGCTGAATGAGTCTCCATATACTGAGAAGTCATCCATGAAGACTTCCAGAAATTTTCCCACCATATCAGAAAAAATAGAGAGCATGCATCTCTGGAAGGTTGCAGGCGCATTACACAGCCCAAATGGCATCCTTCTATAAGCAAACACTCCAGATGGACATGTGAATGCTGTTTTCTCTTGATCCTGGGGATCTACTGCAATCTGGTTATAGCCTGAGTAGCCATCCAAAAAGCAGTAATAATCATGACCTACCAGTCTTTCTAGCATTTGGTCTATGAATGGTAAAGGAAAATGATCCTTTCTGGTGGCTGTATTGAGCCTTCTGTAGTCAATACACATGCGCCACCCTGTAACTGTTCTTGTAGGAACCAATTTATTTTTTTCATTATGAATCACTGTCATGCCTCCCTTTTTTGGGACGACTTGGACAGGGCTCACCCAGGGGCTATCAGAAATAGGATAAATAATCCCAGCCTCTAGTAATTTGGTGACCTCTTTCTGCACCACTTCCTTCATGGCTGGATTTAGCCGCCTCTGTGGTTGAACCACTGGTTTAGCATTATCTTCCAATAAGATTTTGTGCATGCATCTAGCTGGGCTTATGCCCTTAAGGTCACCTATGAACCACCCAAGAGCTGTTTTGTGTGTCCTTAGCACTTGAATAAGTGCTTCCTCTTCCTGTGGATTTAAAGCAGAGCTTATGATCACTGGAAAAGTGTCACCTTCTCCCAGAAATACATATTTCAGGGATGGTGGTAATGGTTTGAGCTCGGGTTTAGGAGGTTTTTCCTCTTCTAGAGGAAATTTCAGAGGCTCTTTCATCTCCTCTGAATCCTCCAAATCAGGCTGAACATCTTTAAAGATGTCTTCCTACTCTGATTCGAGACTCTCAGCCATGTTGATATCTTCTACCAAAGAGTCAATAAGATCAACTTTCATGCAGTCTTTTGATGTGTCTGGATGCTGCATGGCTTTGACAGCATTCAACTTAAACTCATCATCATTGACTCTCAGGGTTATTTCCCCTTGTTGGACATCAATGAGGGTTCGTCCAGTTGCTAGGAAGGGTCTTCCTAGAATGAGAGTAGCACTCTTGTGCTCCTCTATTTCTAGCACTACAAAGTCAGTGGGAAAGGCGAATGGCCCAACTCTGATAATCATGTCTTCAATCACGCCTGATGAGTATTTAATGGAGCCATCAGCAAGTTGGAGACATATCCGGGTTGGTTTAACTTCTTCAGGTAAGCCAAGCTTTCTGATAGTGGATGCAGGTATTAGGTTGATGCTTGCCCCAAGATCGCATAAAGCTGTCTTGGTGCAATTACCTTCTAATATGCATGGTATCAGAAAACTCCCAGGGTCTTTAAGCTTTTCAGGAAAGCTTTTTAGAATGACTGCACTGCATTCTTCAGTGAGGAGAACTCTTTCTGTTTCTCTCCAATCCTTTTTATGACTCAGGATCTCTTTCATGAACTTGGCATAAGAAGGTATTTGCTCAAGTGCCTCTGCAAATGGAATCTTTATTTCAAGAGTCCTGAGATAATCTGCAAAGCGAGCAAATTGCTTATCCTGCTCCTCTTTCCGGAGTTTTTGAGGATAAGGTATCTTGGCTTTATATTCCTCAACCTTAGTTGCTGTAGGTTTATTGCCTACAGAAGTGGTTGAAGAAGCCTTTTTAGAGGGGTTGTCATCAGCACTTGTGTGTGTCTGATCCCTCACTGGTAATTGAGTGCCAGAGTTAGAAGCTGGAGTGACGTTAGACGCCAACTCCTTGTCTGTTCCTGGCGTCTGAACGCCAGAACGGTGCCCATTTTGGGCGTTCAACGCCAGATCCTGCCCATTTTTTAGAAGAAGCAAAAACAGCTCAAAAATCCTCCTAACATTACCTACAGCTCAAAATTAATCAAAACATAGAGTTTGCAAAAATCTTTTTGGCTTTTTGAGAATTTCGAATATAAGCAAGGTTACTTACCCCACAAGCAACCTACAACCAATTTATTGAACCAAGTATACGGAAAGAAAACTACCTACAATGGTAACTCAATTCACTTATTAATAAAAAAGATGCAAGAGGGTGGAAAGAGTTTACCATGGTGGGGTGTCTCCCACCTAGCACTTTTAGTTTAAGTCCTTAAGTTGGACTTTTGGGAAGCTCTTGTCATGGTGGCTTATGCTTGTACTCATCCTTAAATCTCCAAGGATCTTTGCTCCTCAAATGGTTGACAGAAGTTCCAACCGTCTTCACCAAGTTTGGGTGTAGTTCCGCCTAAGATATGAGCTCCCATAGTTGGTCTTCATGCTTTGATACGGGATCCCATATCTTATTTTCGCACCCGTGTTCGAGTTGATCTTCATGAATTTTCCGTTCGTGCGGTTGACAAGTATGACAAGTAGAATTCTCTCTAGCATACCAAGTCTTATTCCTAGACCCATGTAAAGTAGCATTCATCTAATCATTGTCCCTATACTTTGAAGCTTTGGCTTCAATGAGCCTAATTCCGAATTTCTAACCACTACACAACTCCTTCTTACTCTTAGTTCCACAAAGAGCTCTAAGTTGTCCATCCGTTTCAATCAAGCCATATTCAAGTGAGAAAGTGAAGCTTAGGGGTAAGAGTTTTACCCACTTGAATGGTGTGTTGGATGGTGACTTAGGGAGGGAAACCTCCCCACACTTAGACAATGCAAGGTCGACTTCCTTATGCTCTTCTTTGGATATTTCCACCTCTTGACGACTTCTTTCATCTTCTTCATGCTTGTTGACTTCTTCCAATTCCTCCTCATCATCAATCAAATCAAACTTGGGAGGTTGTGTGAAATCGACTTCCATATCAACTTCACCTTTGGCGGAAGAGTCTTCAATGATATCACTAATATCATTTGGTGTTGGGTTGTCTTCATTAGCTTCAATTTCATGTCCCATGGGAGAGGATTCAATTATTGTTAAGAAATCATTGATGATTGAGTCCATCTCTTGATCAACCTTCTCATATTCTTCAATCTTTATATTCTCCGGAGGTTGTTGAGATTCCCATGATGGTTCCGCATCTTCTAGATCTTCAACCACTTTTTCCTTTTCTTCAATGACCCTAGGCGTCTCCAATTGCTCGAATACAAAGCTCGACTCTTTCTTCTTCTCCACCGGATTTTCCAATCTCTCTTTCATGCTTTGCTCATCTTTTGGTTTCTCACATGTGGCCGTGGAAGCACCTTGAGTATTCAAACATTCGTAGCCAAAGTGTGCACTACCTTAGTCAAATTAGTCACAAACTCTAGGGTGTTCCTTTGCAGATCCGCTTGGCCTTGAAGTAGCAAGGTGAAAGAGTCGTCTATCGGGACTTGGGGTGGATAGGAAGGTTCATTATTTTGGAGAGAGGGCTCATAGTGAGAAGGTGGTTCTTCATAATAAGGGTATGGAGATGGTATGCATTGAGGTGGTTCTTGGTAATAATCACAATGGAATTGTAGTGGCTCTAAAAGTTTTTGGTCATAATGGTCACAAGAAAATGGCATGGGTGATTGGTCATACAATAGATGTGGGTCACAAGAAGGTGCTTGGTAAAGATGGGCTTGTGAGCATGGTTGATAGTCATGTTGAGGATAAAGTTCATAAGCATATGGTGGTGGTATTTGATTATTCCAAAAAGAGTCACCATAGCCATTGAATTGGCATGTACTAGGATGTGAATTATACCTATAAGTATCCGGAGATTGTTGCCAATAGGAGTGATCAATTCCTTTAGGCTCCTCTCATCTTGAAGTGTTCCATCCTTGGTACATGTTGTCATTAAAATCCACATTTCCTACAACATAGTGAGAACCCAACTCAAAGCCAAAATGAGAATTCATAGTGGAAATACAAAATAAAACTAACAAAATCTAGTAAACAAGCAAAAGATAAACCTACTCACAATATTCACATATGTACAATAACCAATAACACAACACCATTGCAACTTCCCGGCAACGGCGCCATTTTGATGATTGGATTTTTTTTGACGGTTTAGAATTCACAATTGAAGTCTCGTTGTAAAGTATAGCTTCTAAACCAACAATTAATCCTTTCATACAAAACATTGTTTGTCACAAGTACAAACCCCTAAATTTATAAACAGAAGTCATGAACCTTGAGACGTTCTCCCTAGGAATTGTAATGAAGCGTCTTGTTATTGGTTATGAGGTATGTTTGGGGTTTTTGAGATTTTAGACAAGAAATATAAATGGCAATGAAAGTAAACTAATGACTATGAAAGCTCTTGGCAAGGTTATGAGAATTAGAAGTCCTATCCTAGTTATCCTCCTCAATTGTGACCACAATTGTCCATTGCTACCACTTAGTTAAACTCTAACCATGGAGGAAAGTTAAGTGGATAAATCAACTTGATTCCATAAGTCCTAGCCAACTCCCAAAGGAAAGACTAGCGTTAGTGGTATCCAAATCAATTAGCAACTTCTAATTATCAATCAACAAAGGAATTAGGTAACTCAAGCATCACTAACTACTCTACCTAGGCTAAGAGGAACAAAATCTACACTAAAATCCGACCAAGCATTTCATCAAACACTTGGAAGGCACAAAAAACAAAGCATGAAAAATTGACAACAAAAATAGAATCTAACAACAATTATTGCAAGGAATTAATAACAACAATAAAATGAAATAAGATCTACATGAATTACCTCAAATTGAATTGAAAGAAAATAGAATGAAAAAAAGTAGATCTACAAACAAAGTAGAAGAAATTATAACAAATAATAGAAGAATGATGAATGAAACAAGAAAGAATTAAAGAGTAGAAGTAGATGAAAGCATGAATTAAAACCTAGATCTAAGAACTAAACATAATCCTAATCCTAATCTTAGAGAGAAGTGAGAACTTCTCTCTCTAAAACTAAACTAAACTAGCCTAATGTGTGTGTATGAATGTCTACATGATGCCTTCCCCTTTATTCCTTGGTCTATTTAGTCTTTTTCTGCCAAAAACTCAGCTCCAAATGCAGCCAAAAACCCTCCAAAATCGCTAGGCACGAGTTCCTCTTTAAAAATCATGTGCGGCCTTCGGCGCGTATGCGCACAGTGCGCATGCGCGTCCCTGGAGATTTTCGCGATCTGCGCCTAGGCGCATAGTGCGCGCGCGCGTCCATGAGCTTTTTCCAAATTTTTGGCTTTTCATGATTTCTCCACTTTGTATGCTTTTCTTTCACTCCTTTGATCCCTTCCTAGCCCTTTTCAACATGAAATCACTAGCAAACACATCAAGGCATCTAGTGGAAATCAAAGTTGAATCAAAATTATCAAATTAAAGGTCTAAAAAGCATATTTTCATATTTAAGCACAAGTACGGAGACAATCACAAAATCATGCTATTTCATTGAATAAATGTGAGGAAAGGTTATCAAAATGCTCTAAATTTAACACAAGATAAACCTTACAAAGAGGGTTTATCACTCGCACGCATGGGCGACGCGTACGCGTGAGCATGGAAATTGACACTCCACACGTACGCGTAGGTGACGCACACGCGTGACCAGACCAACGTTGGTGTGCAAATGTTGCCTCAAACATTGCTCACCAACGTCTTCGATAGAAAAGTTGGAAAAATTTGATGTGACACGTACGCGTTGATGACGCGTACGCGTGAAAATGTAAAATTAGCAAGTCACGCGCATGCGTGAAATGGCAAAAAAATAGTCTTGACACGTATGTGTAGGCCACGTGCACGTGTGACCAGACGAACGTTGGTGCACCAACGTTGAGTCAAACATTAGTGGCAACGCTGAAGTGGGTTTTTGCATGCAACGTTTGAGCCAATGTTTGTACACAAACGTTGCTCACCAACGTCAAGGCCAATTTCATTCCAGTTGGCACCATGCAAGTAATGAACGTTAGTGAATTAACCCCATTGTCAACGTCATGAAGAGCCATTCCTAACTGCTTCATTCAAGGCCAAGGCCCACATCCAAGTACTTGAAGACCCATTTTGAAGATGTGAAGAAGTGAATATATAGAAGAAATTTTAAAGTTAAAAGAGGGCTCTGAAGGCTTGAGGATTAGAGACTCGAGAGCTCTCTTAGAGGATTAGAGACTCCAGAGAGCTTAGTATAGGATTCTTAGTTTAGATACACTTTTCTTTTCTGCAATTCAACATTTTAGTTTGTATTGAGCTTCATTTACTTTTATGCAATTTCAATTTCAGACACTTTTACTTCTCTGCACTTTTACATTTGAGTTTACATTGAGCTTGATTTACTTTCATTCAATTTAAATTTTCTGCAAGTGTTCTTAGAGCGATGATGAACTAAACCCCCATTTTATTAGTGGAGGAGCTCTATTGTAATCCTAATGATTGAATGAACATCTTCTTCTTCTCAATCCGCTTGTGTAGCTATAGGATATCTTCTGTTTTGATTGAGATTCACTCACTCTGGAAGGGAGTTTGAATCTGTTGAATGCTTGTGTGAGCCTCGGAAGGGGAATCATGAGCATTATAATTGGAGCTCTATCCTTTAAAATTCTCTTGAACAACACTATTCGGGAGGAATTGAGGTCTTGAGGATTGGTGTGGCTTATGGATAAGAGAACATGCTTAACCTCTTCTCATAACAATTAAATCAAGGAATTGGCAAGATTGATTGTGATTAGAGAAATTGGATTGTCAAGGAATTGGGATCCAATCAATTACAATCTGCCATAGATCTACTCATATGATTGAGAAGGAAGTTGAGACCCATTGATTCATGATGGATTATGATATCTCCAATGCTTAATGAATCTTTCTCTCTGTTATTTCTCACTTTCATTGCCCTGAGTTTCATTTAATTGCTTTGAACTTATTGCTTTCTTTAATTTCCCAGCACCTAATCCCCATTTATATTTCATACAATTTACTTTTTCATGCAACTTAAGTTTCTTGCCATTTACGTTTCTGGAATTTACATTCTATCATTTTCTTTCAAAACTTTAGAATTCTTGCAATTTACATTCTGTTAGTAAATTTCATCAAAATCTTTCAATATTAGCTTGACTAGACTCATCACCCAACTAAAATTGCTTGATCCATCAATCCCTGTGGGATCGACATCACTCCTGTGAGTTTTACTACTTGATGCGACCCGGTATACTTGCCGGTAGTTTGAGCGGATGCGTTTCCCGCCATCAGTATGGTGGTTGAGGACTATGTTGAGAGTATGGTGTATGGAATGATGATGGTTGAGTGGCATAGTCATGAAAAGAACCACCATATTCATCGGGTTGATATGTATTATAGGAGGGGTTGCAATCGTAGTAGTGCAGATGAGGAGGTTGCCATGATGATTGCTCATACGGATGTAGCTCCCTTCTCAAGAATTCTTCCTTCCATATTGTGAGCCATCATTGAAGTTTCCATTACCTACAACATAGTCATGACCATATCAAAAACCACAAGGATGAGAATTCATATGGAGAAGAGAAAATCAAAACAAAAGATATTAAAAAGCAAAGAAAAAGCAAACTCCTAACAACTAACAAAACCAAGAAATAACCAAAATAAAAAATATTCACAATATTCACAATAGCCAATAATATAACACCATTGCAATTCCCCGGCAATGGCGCCAAAACTTCATGTCGAGCTAATTGTTAGTCTAGAAATTTATCAATAAAAATCATGTTACAAGTACAGATCGAAACCGACAACTAACCCTCGATCAGAGTTTAATATGCTTGTCACAAGTTCAACCCCAATAAAAATTAACCGAGAGTATTAATCCCAGGTCATTCTCCTTAGGAATTACAATCAAGTGCTCAATTATTGGCTATGAAGAAAATCGGGGGTTGAGGTAGCAATTAACAAGAAATCTAATAAGAAGAAAATTAATGACAATCAACTAACAAGAGAAAGGAAACGAACTCTTGGATAAGGCATAGAAATTGAGATCACCATCCTTGTCTACAAACCATATATTGAACATTATGAGGGACCAAACTCACTAAGTCTACCTCTATGCCTGAGGTATGATGAGCGGATATTTTATATACTATTTCGCATCAATTTCACATTGTTTTAGTTATGTTTTGTTTAAGTTTCATTACATTCTCATAGGTTTTAGAGTAAAATTCATATTTTTGGATTCTACTTTGAGTTGTTGTATTTTATGATGATTTTAGGTAAATTCTGGCTGAAATTGAGGAGCTTTGGCAAAGTCTGATTCAGAGGCAAGGAAAGCGTAGCAGATGATGTCAGATTCTGACCTCCGTGCACTCAAATGAGAATTTCTAGAGCTACATAGGTCTAAACGAGCATTTCCACCATTATATAATGGTCTATACTTTCCTTCGAAGAAGCCTGCCCATATTGGGCGTTGAACGCCAAGGAGCTACCCCTTTTTCTAGTGTTGAACGCCCCAAGGAGACAAGCCAGCGTTGAACGCCCAAGAACCACCCCCTTTGGGGCATTCAACGCTACCAAGAGGCACAAGGCAGTGCCAATCACCCCCCAATGGGTGTCTAATGCCCATTCCTCAAGTTGGACGTCAAGCTCAGCCCATGTACTCAACCAAAGTGGGCCCAAGGATGGATTTCACACCTCTAGTCTAGTTCTATTATACTTTTTGTACTTCTTAAATAATTATATTAGTAGTTAAAGGAGGAGATCACCCATGTTTAGGATCTTCTTCCCCACTTTACTTTCGAACATCATTGTTTTCGGTAAGCTATGAGTCACTAACCTCCTAACTTAGGGTTAGGAACTCTGCTGATTCTCATGGACTAATAATATTACTATTTCTATTTCAATACATATTTGATTCCATTCTCTTGTGTAATTTCGTTCTTCATCTCATGAATTAACGATGACCCGTGAAAATAATCCTTGTTCTACATCGGTTCCGTGTGAGTCCCGACCCGGATAGCATTAAACCACAGCTAGAGAGTGCACTGTGGATTCCAAGAGCATTGACCGTGGGTTACTGAGGTCTTTGTGACATTAAGGCTAGAGTCTGTGAAGCAGCGTTCCCTGATCCAGAAGATCCGACCATGTCTGTGGCGTTTTGAGTAGGATCGTGAAGGGGAGTGGATTGCTTAGGTCTTCACCTTCGGCTATAGTGGGAAGCCATGAGTTAACTTGATGAGGATGCTACATGAGTTGCTCGGATATGGTGGACTGCTATGGTTTAGAAGAGACTAACTTAATGAGGATGCTACATGAGTTAGTCAATTACGACTACCATTGAATGAATCATTCGTTATTGAAGTAGATAGTAAGAAAAGTTAATCCTAAACGAATACGCATCTCTGAAGCCTTAACTGAATCTCTATCCTTGCTTACACTAATATGGTATTTTGTTTCCTTTACTTTTCGTTTATGCTATTGATGAGCGGATAATTTATACGCTTTTTGGCATTATTTTTAGGTAGTTTTTAGCATATTTTAGTTACTTTTTATTATATTTTTATTAGTTTTTATGCAAAAATTATATTTCTGAAATTTACTATGAGTTTGTGTATTTTTCTGTAATTTCAGGTATATTCTGGCTGAAATTGAGGGACCTGAGCAAAAGTCTGATTCAGAGGCTGAGAAAGGACTGCAGATACTGTTGGATTCTGACCCTCCTGCACTCAAAGTGGATTTTCTGTAGCTACAGAAGCCTAATTGGTGCACTCTCAAATGTGTTAGAAAGTAGACATCTTGGACTTTCCAGCAATGTATAATAGTCCATACTTTGCCCGAGATTTGATTGCCTAAACTGGCGTCTAAATGCCAGCTAGGGACCTTTTTCTGGCGAAAAATGCCAGAACTGGCACCAGAACTGGAGTTAAACGCCCAAACTGGCATCCAAGCTGGCGGTTAACTCTAGAAAAGGCCTATGCACGTGTAAAGCTCAATGCTCAGCCCAAGCACACACCAAGTGGGCCCCGGAAGTGGATTTCTGCACTTAATTACTTATTTTCTGTAATCCTTAGTAACAAGTTTAGTATAAATAGCACGTTTTACTATTGTATTCGCATCGATCTTTGGACTTTTATGTTACATTTGGGAGGATGGCCATTCATCCATGCCTAGACCTTTTTCTCTTATGTATTTTCCAACGGTGAAGTTTCTACACCTCATAGATTAAGGTGCGGAGCTCTGCTGTTCTTCATGAATTAATGCAAGTACTATTATTTCTCTTTCAATTCACGCTTACTTCTTCTCCAAGATATACTCTCGTACTTAATTCAGTTAAGTCAGAATGAAGGGGTGACCCATGACAATCACCCACTATCTTCGTTACTCGCTTAGCCAAGATCTGCGTGCCTGACAACCGCAAGCGGTCTACATGATGTTCAACGTAGTCATTAGACGACAGCCAGAGTATAGTCTCTTGGGTCTTTGATCCACGGATTTGACTTGCCTCTCTTGACAATAGAGCATTCGAATCCGTAAGATTAGAACCTTCGTGGTAGAGGCTAGAACCAATTGGCAGCATTCCTGAGATCCGGAAAGTCTAAACCTTTTCTGTGGTATTCCGAGTAGGATCTGGGATGGGATGACTTGACGAGCTTCAAACTCACGAATGTTGGGCGCAGTGATAGTGTGCAAAAGGATAGAGAGATCCTATTCTGACACAACTGCGAACCGACAGATGATTAGTCGTGCGGTAGCTGTGCCTGGTATTTTTCATCCTAGACGAGAAATCTGACAGTTGATTAGCCGTGCAGAAACCGTACCTTGTATTTTTCATCCGAGAGGATGGATGGTAGCCATTGACAATGGTGATCCACCAACATATAGCTTGCCATGGAAGGGAGCACGCATAATTAGATAAAGACAATAGGAAAGCAGAGGTTCAGAAGCAACAAAGCATCTCCAAACGCTTATCTGAAATTCCCACCAATGAATTACATAAGTATCTTATTTTAATTTACGTTTTATTTATCTTTTAATTATCAAAACCTCATAACCATTTGAATCCGACTGACTAAGATTTACAAGATGACCATAGCTTGCTTCAAGCCGACAATCTCTATGGGATCGACCTTTACTCGTGTAAGGTTTTATTACTTTGACTTTTTCAAATCATATCTTTTTCAAATCTTATCTTTTCAAAGTATATTTTCCAAAGTCAACTACTTTTGATTCAATTCTTTTTGAACATCATCTTTTAAATTCAAATTCTTTTCAATTCTAAAATCTTTTCAAATCTTTCACAATTCTTTTTCAAATCTTTTTCAAAATTTCAAATATTTTTCAATTCTTCTTCAAAGCTTTTGCTAAACTTTTAAAATATTTTTCATATCTTTAATGCTTTAAAAAATTTAAATCTTATCTTTCTTATCTTCTTAATAGATTTTGAATCATATCTTTACTATCTTCTATCTAATTAATTTTCAAAAACCACCCCCACCCTCCCTATATATATACCATTCGTACCGCACTGACTCCTCATCCGCCCTCAGTTCGAATTCTTCCCCTCTTATTCGTCTTCTTTTCCTTTTTCTTTTTGCTCGAGGACGAGAAAAACTTTTAAGTTTGGTATGGAAAGAGCCTTGCTCTCTCATTCATTCGAACACCATGGCTCCAATGAGTGGAAAATCCAATTCGAGAAGCAAGAAAGAAGTAATGCACAAAAATATGTATCGCTACAAATTTTCTTCGGCAAGTATACCGAATTGTCATCAAGTAAAAACTCACAATAGAGTGAGGTCGAATCCCATAGGGATTGATTGGTTGAGAAACTTTAATTAGAGGAGTATTCTAGTTGAACTAAGCGAAATTGAATTGAGAATTGCAGAAATTTAAATGGCGAAAATGTAAATAGCAGGGAATGTAAATAACTGAAAATAAATTGCAGAATGTAAAGAGAAGAAATTAAATTGTAGAAACTTAAACTTGCAGAAATCTAAATGGGAATAGGGTGATTAGCATAAATGTAAAGAGCCAAATTAAAGAGAATGGGAAAGATCAGAAATGGGGAGATTCATTGAGCTTAGGAGATGCTGCATTCTCCAGATCAAGTTTATTCTCATCTCTTCCTCAATCAATGCATTCATTGATCTCTTGGAAATCATAGGTGATTGAATCCAAATTCCTTGGCAATCCAATCTCTCTAAGCTTGAACAATTGCCCAATTCCTCAATCTAATTGCTCATGGGAAGAGATGAAGTACGATCACTGATTATACCACATGTTTTTCTCGATCAAAGCATTGGTAGAATTTTATGTCATAGTATCCATCCAACCCCAACCCAGTCCAACATGAGAAAGTATTTCTAGCATGATTTCCTCGTCCTCTTCCAAGGCTCAGAGAAAATCCAAGTACGAGCAATTTTTCTTCCAAGACAATTGCTCAATTGGATGAAGATCGAAAGCTTTCAAGCAAATCAAGAGAAAAGAAAGAAGAAGAAGAATGGAAACTACAATTAATCCATTGAATCACAACAGAGCTCCCTAACCCAATGAAATGGGGTTTAGCTGTTCATAGCTCTGGAAATGGAGAGTGGAATTGTAAATTGCATTCTGAAATAAAACTGAATTGCAGAAAAGTAACACAAAGTATTTGCAATCCTGGATCCCTGATGCGCGAAAATTTGCCTCTCAACAAATTTCCTTCCGGCAAGTGCACCGGATTGTCATCAAGTAAGAACTCACTGTAGAGTGAGGTCGAATCCCACAGGGATTGGTAGATTGAGCAATGTTAATTGGAGAATTATTCTAGTTGAGCAAAATTGGGATTGAATTGGGAATTTCAGAAAGTAAAAATTGGCGGGAAACTTAAATTGCAAGAAATTAAATGACAGAAAATTAAATTGCTGGAAATAAAGAACAGGAACTTAAATTGCAAGAAATTAAAAGGGAATGGTGATTTAACATGAAATTAAAGATGCAGAATGTAAATAGAATGGATAGATCAGAGATGGGGGAATCATTGGGTTTAGGAGATGTATAATTCTTCGGATCAAATTCGTTTTCATCTCTTCCGCAATTAATGAATTCATTAATCTCCTTGGAAATCTTAATTGATTGGATCCCACTTCCTTGGCTCACCAATCTCTCTAAGCATGAACAATTGCCCAATTCCTTGATTTACATGCTCATGGGAAGAGATGAAGTTTGGTCGCTGATTATACCACACAAATTCATAGATCAAAGTGTTGGTAGGATTACATGTCACTATATCCATCCAAACCCCAATCTAATCCAATGTGAGAAAGCATTTCTAGTATGATCTCCTCATTCCTCTTCCAAGGTTCCGAGGAGATCCAATTATGAATAGCTTCTTTCCCAAGATAACTATCCAATTGGATGAAGAACGAAAGCTTTCTAGCAAAATCAAGAGAAAAGAAAGAAGAAGATGAATGAAAATTACTATTGATCCATTGAATTACACAGAGCTCCCTAACCCAATGAAAGGGGTTTAGTTGTTCATAGCTCTCAAAATGGAAATTCGGATTGAAAGATACATTACAAAAGAAAAATCAACCGAAAGTAAATGTGCAGTAGAAAGTGAAAGTCCGAAAAAATGTCAAAAGGATCCTCCCAACTTAAATTCTAAGCTATTTATAGACTCTCTTCCATTGATCTTCAATCTCTGAATTGGGCTTTCGGCCTTGATGGAATTGGGTTGAAACTGGCTCCAATTGGTTTCCCTTGCTATTGAGAAGAGATTGGTTTGAATTGCGGAGTCTGATTCTTCACGTTGGAGTCAACGTTTGATGGCCAACGTTGACTCAAATGCTCTTCAGAAAAACTAGAGAATTTTTCTGTCATTGGCGTTTGACTCAACGTTGGAGAGCCAACATTCCACTATCCACGTGAACGCGTGCTTTGCGCGTTTGCGACAAGGGGCAAAAATTCTCATCCACGCGTACGCGTGCTTCACGCGTGCACGTGGATGCGAAGATTTCATTTTACAGCTTCAAAACCATGCAGGGGACGTTGGCCTCAGTGTTGGACCTTCGACATTCCCTCCAACGTTGGCATTTTCACGCGTGCGTGTACCTCACGCTTACGCGTGAATCGCTCTTTTTCCCATACACGCGTACGCGTCACTGACGTGTACGCGTCGATTCAAGTTTTTCAAATCCAAAGTCTGGGCTCTTTATCGCGGATGTTGGAGGCTAACGTTTGAGGCAACGGTGGACTCCAACGTTCGTGTAATGACGCATACGCGTGACCCATGCGTACGCGTGGATGGTCATGTTTACCACTCCACGCGTGCGCGTGACTCATGCTTGCGTATGAATACAAAAATTTTGCTTTTTCACAAGTACGCGTCACAGACACATACGCGTCAATCAAAAATTCTTCACCCCCAGAATTGATCATTTTCTCACAACGTTGGGGGTAACATTGGACCTTCAACGCTCCCTCCAACGTGAGCATCAGCAAAATATGCAGAGACTTGTTCTGCTTCTCTTCCAACGTTTGAGGCAACGTTGGTGGTCCAACTTGGCCACCAACGTTGCTTCCTCTTTATCTTTTCCATGCTCCTTCTTCAACCTTCCTCCATGCTTTCCTTCACCTATCATTAACCAATAAATGCATCAAAGCTTTGCTAAAGTCATGAGAATTCTTATCATTCTTAGCATACAACTAATCATAGCATAAATCATTATGAAATTGCATCAAATTACTCATGGTTGAATGAATCTAGGCATACATGAATTTCTACCCAATTTGCTTACTTATAGCTCAAGAAAGTGCATAAAACCTATTAAAAACAAAGATAAAGGATAGTGAAACTAGCCTAAGATGCCCTGACATCACAACACCAAACTTAAATCTTGCTTGTCCCTAAGCAAGTACTGAATTATTAAGAAGAAAGAATGAAACAAAAGGGGATGTTCATATCAGCCAAGCATTATTAGTAGCTCTTGGGGTTTTATGCAGACAATGCAGTAGCTAACTTCTTTTGATCTTTAGGCATAGATTGTCTTCTTTAAGCATTCATTAACACACTACTATGACCTCTTATTATTCACTCATCCTTGGTAATTGCTTTTCTTTATTTTCTTTTTCTGTAAACTTGTTTCTTACCTGTAGCTTAGTGTCATGTGTAGAAGTAGCTTCTTTAGCTCATTTGTACTCAACACATATTCACTACAGACACTTGGCTCACAATTCTTCTTAAGACATTGATGCCCAGCACCTCTTTGGGTCACTAAATGCCTTGTAATTAGGTTGCTCTTGATAATGGACTTTCGGTTGATAATCCCGGGTTAGTTAACCCAAGTTACCAAGTGTTAAAGCACTCCATAGAACCTAATCATCCAAGCAGATCCTAGTATAGAGACACCACAGGCATATATCCTAAGGTCCAAGCTATTGGTGTCTAGCCTTATTCTTTACTTTCTTCTATTTTTGTTGCCACTTTTGGCTTTTCTTTTCTTTCTTTTTATTCTTTTTTCTTTCATCCAAGGGTTCCTATTTGCTAAGATTCATAGACAGCATGCTAATCTACACTAAAGGGGAACAATCTATCCTTATATTCATTATAAGTGAGCTACTACATAATCAAACATATATACCACCACTTACTGTTATTTTACTACTTGCTAAAAAGGAACTGTTCCACTTCTTGTTCAATCATTTCTTTTATTGAACTTGAAAAGACTCAGGGGACAAAACAAACATTTAAACTGGTGAAAGTGAAGACACACACCTAGGATAGCATACTTATTGCAACATTAAACATCACAGAATGCAAAACAACTTAAACTAAAAGTTACTATCAACTAAAACAAACATGTTCTTTCTTTATTGAATGTGATAAACAAGGAGCAGGTCCACCTTTCATTTTTTTGTCCTTTGATGATAATGCATAGTTCTTCCAAGGGTTGATTGAATTCCTGTAAAAGCTACTGAAAGCTGCTTGTTCCCCAAGCACTTGAGAGATTGTTAACATGCATGTATATTTGTAGGCTTTTAAACTTAGATTGGTGTGTGAACACCAAACTTAGTTTCTTGCCTTATTGATGACAAGTCATCTTATGCTAATTTCACAAGCATTTTTCATTTGTTTCATTAGGTTTTATGCACTTTCTTGCACAATAAGTAAGTGGTTAGAGTGGAATTTTATGATTATTGTGATTCAATTAAACATCATTTATTTTATACAAAATCATGAGATTTATGCAAGAATTAAGTGATCATTATGATTGATGCAAATTCTTGTGATTTTGGTGAGACTGTGATTGCCTGTTTAGTTCATTTTAAGTGAAAAAATGAAGAAATGGAGAAGCAATACAGTATGGCGTTGTGTTCAAATAATGAACGCCACACTCACTTGCGATGCGCACGCGTGTGGGACGCTCACGCGTCAAGGGCACTCTTCGAAGACCCACGCGTATGCGTGCATGACGCGTACGCATGGAAGTGTATGGCGCTCGTTTCAAAAGAGAGCGCTACGTTCACTTACTCAGCGTTTTCAAGAAAGATTCAAAGTTGGAGGCAAAGTTTTGCAATTTACGCACACGCATGCTTGACGCGCACGGGTTGATGAAGCATCTGGGACAAAGCACGCTCACGCGTGGCTGGTGCTAAATCCTGAATTGGATATTTGCTACCCACGCGCACGCGTAGAGGATGCGCATGCGTGGGCAGCGCTCACTAAGCCAACGTAGTGCTCACTAAGTTAACGCTATCAACGACGTGTACGCGTGAAAGGGACACGCGAGCATGTTTGGAGCTTAAGACTGATAGTGACGCGCACGCATATATGACGCGCACGCATATATGACGCGCACACATCGATGAGCAAAAAGGCAAAAGGACGCGCACGCGTCAGCGACGCGCACGTGTGGATAAACGAACGTTGTGCTCACTTAGAGAACACAACGTTCCACTGGGAGCTGCAACAAATAGCCATTCTGATCCACTTCATACAAGGCCAAAAAAAGCCCACTCCATGTACGGGAAGCCAGAAATACAAAGTGTATAAATAGATAGGAATTTAATTTCATTGGGAGCTTTCCTTTAGTTTTCATTTTAGAGTTTTAGAATTGAGATCAGATCTGAATTTTCCTTTTTGTTTTTGTTTTCTCTCTTCTGCAACCTATTTCTTTCTGTTTTGGATCTGAGAACTTGGATTGGAGAATTCTTCTGAATTCCTTGAATTTGAAGTTATCTTTTACTTTTCCTTTTTGTATTTTGAAGAACTGGAGATCTGATCTTAGCTTTCCTTCCATTTTTTTTTATTTCATTTGCAATTTCCTGTTTCCTGTTTTGTCAAGAGAGCAATTGAGATCTTAATTTCTTTTCTGATTTGTTATTTTTCTACAATTATCAATTTGTCCTTTAAGATTTTAGAATTGATCTAAGTTTCCATTCTGCTTCGACTCTTCTGTTTCCATTTCTGTTTTGGCACTAAAATCCTAATTGATCTGTTTTCTGAATTTCTTCATCTAAGCACTCTATAGTTTACTGCAATTTACTTTTTCCAGTTTGTTTTGATTTCCAACACCCAAATCCCTATATTATTCATGCAATTTAAGTTTCCCAGCAGTTTAGATTTAGCAATTTACATTACTTGCACTTTAAGTTTCAGTTATTTACTTTTCTTAAAATTTAAGTTTCAGCTCTTCTAATTCCTTGCACTTTAAGTTTCTGCAATTTTACTTCTTCCGCATTTAAGATTCTGCAAATTTCCTTTCTGCACTTTAGTTTACCTGCAATTCAGCCGCTGTTAATCAAATTTCATTCAAATTATCAACTATTCGCTTAACTAAATTCATCACCATACTAAAGTTGCTCAATCCATCAATCCCTGTGGGATCGACCTCACTCCTGTGAGTTATTACTACTTGATGCGACCCGGTACAGTTACCGGTGAGTTTGTGTGGAATCATTTTCCCTCATCACTTATGCAGCAAATTGAGTCTTATGCAGAAAAACATCAAGTACTTTTATTAAGAAAGTAAACTATGTACTAGAAAACAACTATGAACTAAATAGCAAACTAGAACTAGAAAACCAACAACTTTTGAGGAATTTCTCTGATTTTTTGGAGCTGACAACTAATTATGCTGGGGTGCAATGTGTCCTTCATGTAATCCATGGTAGAACATCAAACTTAGAATTACACATTCACCCTTAGATTTTTTTGGTGTGCAACACCAAACTTAGCTCCTTGCAATATAGAGAATTTACTTAGCTCTTATTGACAAGCTATGAAAAGAGAATTACCTTTGGTTGGGTTGCCTCCCAACAAGCGCTCTTTTATCGTCACTAGCTTGACGGTTGGTGTTTGTCATGGTGGATTATAGTGCCTTAGGTCTTCTCCCCTTACAGTGAAACGGTCTCCACTTGATTCCTTGGCTATCTCTACATGCTCTAAGGAGAGGACTTTTCTGATGGTGAACACTTGCGGTAATTGAGATGGAATGATTGGAAGTTAGGGTGGTGTTGGTTGATGGTGGGCTGATATTACCTTGTCTCCAGGGGAGAAACCCTCTGTAGGAATCTTCTTATTTCTCCATTCTCTTGGCAATTTCTTCTCAACTCTTTTCTCTTCTTTCAATAGTTTTCTAGTGACCATTGTGTCAGGGGCTTCCTCATTAACTGCTCCTTCCAACTCTCGTGGCTTCAGTTCCTTCTTAAGTTCTCTTGGTTGCTGTATCTCTTGAACTTCTTGCCTGTTCACCAAAGACTGTTTCAGTGGTTCAGCTGCTGATTTAATGTTGCTTCCTTTTATGCATATGTTGCTGTGATCATTCTTTGACTCCTTAGGTTCTGGCTCAGACTCAGATGTAGGTTTGAACACATGGAAGGTAAGGTGTTCATCATGTATTCTCAGGATTAACTCTCCTTGTTCCACATCTATCAGGGCTCTAGCAGTAGCTAGAAATGGTCTCCAAAGAATAATGGGATGAAGGTAACTTTCCTCCATGTCCATAACAACAAAGTCAGTGGGGAGGAAGTAGTTTCCTACTTTCACCAATACATTTTCAACTACTCCTTCAGCCTTCTTTTGAGTTTTATCTACCAATTGGACGATTACATCCGTGGATCTCAGCTCATTGATTTGTAACTTCTTCATAAGAGATAGAGGCATCACATTTATGCTAGCTCCTAAGTCACAGAATTCCCTGTCAATTTTTGTCTCTCTTATGGCACATGGAATATGAAAGCTCCCTAGATCTTTTTTTCTTCATGAGTATGTCTTTCTTGATGAGGGCACTACATTCCTTGTTCATTGTCACTGTTTGTCCCCCTTTTAAGGTTCCTTTCTTGGTCAACAGTTCTTTCATGCACTTCATGTATGTTGGCATCTGTTGGAGAATTTTGATGAAGGGGAAATGGTGCTTATGGCACAAAGGGCTTGAGGTATTCTTTCTCTTTTTGTTCCTTCCTCTGTTCAGGGCTAGCCATTTCTTCTATCTCCCTTATATTCTTCTTTGACTCTCCTTCATCATGCTCTGAGTGTCCGGAGCATTCTTCCTTCAGACCTTCTTTATTGCTTAGATTGATTGACTTGCATTCTTCCCACCTTACGTTCTTGGTCTCTCCTCTTGGGTTCTTTCAGTATCACTTGGGAAGCTGTCGGTGGGCCTTGGAAATTGCTGTGAAAGATGTCCTACTTGAGATTCGAGATTCTTAAGAACCTCCCCTTGGCCTTTTATACTACCTCTCACTTCTTCCCTAAATTTTTTCATGTCTTCACACTCCTTGCTAAGGTTTGCAAGCATAGCTTCCATTCTGGCCATTCTATCATCATCATGTGGTGATGGTTGGTTGGAATTGGGGTGTTGAGAGTGGTTGGTGTGGTTTTGGAATGGTAGCTGTGAATAAGTGTTTTGTGTGGTCTGGTACGGTTTTTGGTTGGAGTTTTAATGAGTAGAATTGTACTGGTTTGGGTTATGGGGCCTATGATCTTGGCCTTGATTTTGTTAGTTTTCCCACCCAAAGTTTAGGTGGTTCCTCCAACCAGAGTTATAGGTTTTTGATAAACCCTGATTTTGTAGTTTATCTTGTGCTTAATTTGGGGGATTTTATCAACTTTTCTCACATTTATTCAATAAAATAGCATGATTTTGTAATTCTCCCTTGATTTGTGCTTAAATGTGAAAACATGCTTTTTATGCCCTAAAATTTGTGATTTTAATTCACTATAATTCCATTCGATGCCTTGATATGTTTGTTGAGTAATTTCAAGTTCATAAGGCAAGTATTGGATGGACGAAGTGAGGAGAAAAGCATGCAAGTGGGAGAACTCATGAAGAAATGAAGGAACTGTAAAGCTGTCAAGCCTGACCTCTTGGCACTCAATCGACCATAACTTGAGCTACAAAGGTCTAAATGAGGCGGTTCTAGTTGCGTTAAAAGCTAACATCCGGGGCTTCGAAATGATATAAAATTTGTCATATGTTGCTTCGCGTACAGGGGCACACACGCGCCATGTACGCGTGCGCGCCGATTGAGCACGTGGTCCACTAAAGTGAAATCGCCCCCAGTGATTTCTAAAGCACTTTGGGCCTAACCTAACTCATTTCTAATGCTATTTCATGCAGAATTCAAGCTTGGACAAAGGGGGAGCAATTGTTTGGTAGCTTAGCATCATGTAGGTTAGTTTCTAGAGAGAGAAGCTCCCTCTTCTCTTAAGAATTAGGGTTCGTAGGATTAATTGCATCATAGATCCATGTTTAATTCCTTGCTTTCATCTTGTTTCTTCTACATTTTCATGCTCTAGTGATGTAATCTTCTTGTCCCCTCTTGTTAATTTTCCTTTTCATGCCTCTTTGTTTAGGATTGATGAACAATTGTTGGATTTAGATTTTCTATTAATGTAATTGATGTTTGATGTCTTTTATTGTGAATTTGAGTTGTTGATTTTGTCTCCTTACAATTTGTAGTTGATAGATTTTACTATTTCTTGTCATTATTATGCTTTCTTTTTCTGCCTTCCAAGTGTTTGACAAAATGCTTGGTTGGATGCTAGAGTAGAATTTTGTGCTCTTGGCTTGGAAAGGTAACTTAGGAACTCTTGAGTCACTAATGTCCAAGTGATTGACGATTGGGAGCCATTAACGCTAGATCTCACCAATTGATTAGGTGTAGAACTAGGACTTATGGACTTGGATTGATATAGCTTACTTGACTTTCCTCTACTATTAGTTAGGGGTTAACTTAGTGGGATTGATCCTTGCCAATTCTCATGTTGTGGTTGGTGATTAGGATAGAGATCCTTGACCACCTAACCTTGCCAAGACCTTTTTGTTAGTTTATTTCCTTTGCCATTTATATTTGTTGTCCATCATCTCAAAAATCCCAAAACATACCTCATAACCAATAACAAGACACTTTATTGCAATTCCTAAGGAGAGCGACCCGAGGTTCAATACTTCGGTTTATAAAATTTAGGGGTTTGTACTTGTGACAAACAAATTTTTGTATGAAAGGACTATTGTTTGGTTTAGAAACTATACTTTACAACGAAAATTCATTAGTGGAATTCTAGACCACACAAGAGTTCGTTCATCAAAATGGCGCCGTTGCCGGGGAGTTGCAATGGTGTTATGTTATTGGTTATTGTATATATGTGAATATTGTAAATAGGATTACCTTTTGTTTCTTTGTTAGTTTTAGCTAGTTTTATGATTTAATTTTCTTGCTTCTTATTTGATTTTGTTTTCATTTTCTTTGCTATCATGAATTCTCACTTTGGCTATGAGTTTGGTTCTAACTATGTTGTAGGAAATGAGAGCTTCAATGAGGATATGTATCAAGGATGGGACAATCAAAGGTGGGAGGAGCCATATGCATATGATCAATCCTCATGGCAACAACCTCCGCCAATGCACTATGAAGAAGAACCATTCTATGATGCATATCAATCCAATGGCTATGGTGAATCCCCTTGTGACTTTCAAGAACCACCACCATATGCCTATGAGCCATATCCCCAACATAACCCTCAACCATACTCCCAAGCCCCTTCTTACCAACCATTTCCATATGACCCTGATCCATATCCATCCTACCAACAATCATATGAGCCATATGAACCACACATAGAGCCACCACTACTCCAACATCAATATTTTCAAGAGCCACCCCCTCCATATTATTACCAAGATGAACCACCTCCAATACATGAAAACTTTCAACCACAACTCTACCTAAAAGAACCACCTTCTGACTATAATACCTTTCCCTCTATTCCACCATCACCACCCGATGAAGCCTTTATGCTAGAATTAAGAAATCCTTAATCTCACATCTTAAGGCAACATGAGGAGGATGAAAAGAAATTTGAGGAGTTAAGAGCAAAAATGGCTATCATGGTAGAAGCCATTGGCAACATAGTCTCTTCCTGCCTAAGCCTATGCAATCAAGGCACTTCCATTGTAGAATGTGGAGAAGCAACCAAGGAGCTTAGTGAGGGAGTGAACTTGAAGCTCCAAGGTGAAGAAGAGGAGTTAAAGAAAGAAATGCAACAAGAGGAGGAGGTAGAGATTATTAAACAAGAGGAAGAAGTGGTTGAAGACTTAGGAGATGTGAAACCACCTTGGGAGTCTAGGATTGAAGAAAACCCCTCCAAGATTATTGAATTTGATGCTAAGGAGGAATGTGCACAACCTCCAATGCATATCTCTTATGAAGAATTGGATGGGATAGAGCAAGAATTGAGTCCCCTTCGTGATGAAGATCAGGCATCAAGTCTTAGTGGTGAAGAATCCTTTGAGCATGAAGAACCTTCTCTCAATGAAATGGGAAGCAATGTAGAGGTAAATGTCTCTCACCCTCCCATTTATGATTTGAGTAAGGGAAAAGAGTTAGATAAAAGTGTTGAACAAAGGATTGAGATTAAGAGATCTTGTGAGGAGGTGGAGATCCTTAGAAAAAGGAGGATGGGAATTGAATATCCTTTGTCAAGACCCTTAGGAGCTTCTTTGCCTAGGGTACCATCTACTCCTACATTTGAGTGGGTAAAATTCATTTCTATTACCTTTATTATCCCACTCGAATATGGCTTGCTTGAAACGGATGGTCAACTTAGGATGCTTTGTGGGATTAAGCGTAAAAAAAAGATGTTTCGTGGTTGGCGTTGTAAGTCTAGGCTCATTATGGTTGAAGCTTCAAGGAGTAAAGGTTGGACTAGTGCTCAATTGGATGGGTCTAGGAGGATAGTTTGGTGCTTCCATGAGAGTTCATCTCTCTTGCCACCCGGAGGAAATCACCATGATCAACTCAAGGACGGGTGTGAAAATAAAGTGTGGGATCCCGGATCGCACAAGGAAGATCAACCTTGGGAGCCTATGGTTTGTGAAGGAATCCATCAAAGCTTGGAGTTACTAACTTTGAATGATGAAGCACAATAGAAATCCAAACATTGGTGGATGTTCAAGGATGTATTCAAGCACAAGCCACCTTGATGAAGAGCTCCCCATAAGCCCAACTTTAGGACAATAAACAAAAGTGCTAGGTGGGAGACAACCCACCATGGTAACATCTTTTCATTTTCCTTTTTGTAAATATTGGTAAAATAGGTTTAATCTCATGTTTTGATTGATTTCATAAGTTTGTTTGGTAGTCTAGTAGGTTAAATAAGGTTTTATGATGTTTTGGTAGTTGTTTGGAGGTTTGGAATGCTAGGTTTGGTGGAAAAACATAGAAAAATTTTGAAAAATAGAGCACCACCCACGCGCACGTGCGCTCCACGCATACGCGTGAATCAAGCAATTTCGGCCATCCACACGGACACGCCATGTACGCGCCACTTCCCATACATTCACCCGAGAGTTGTGCCTGAAGTGTGCCAACTTTGTGCCCCAGGGCACGCGAACGCGTACCTTGCGCGTCCACGTCGACTCTCTGCTTTGCCATGCACGCGTACGCACACTGTACGTGTACGCGTCGCTTCCATTTTCATCAATCCACGCTTACGCGCACATGTCGCGCACGCGTGGATTGCCCTGTTTCACTCACCTTCTTTTCTTCTCCTCTTTCCATTTCTTTCCTTCTTCTCTTCTCTTTCCACCCTTCAATCATCATCCAACACTACCAAGCATCATATAACACCATTTCTTTTAGTTAGTTAGTTAGTTTAATTTTTTATTTCCATTATAAGTGTTTGATTACTGATCTTGTTTACCATTTACTGCTGCTTATTACTATTGGGATGTTAGTTTAACATCATTGTCGTTATTGTCATTGTTGGATTCCTTTGTTGAGGTTGTAATTTATTACTTGGTTTGGAATTTTTCATGTTTAACACTTTTGAATACCAAGTACTTGTTACATTGCCTTCATGCATCTTATCTCTTTGAATTGCATGTTTTAGCCACCATGCATTCATCATCCATCGTTAGGCAATTGTATATTATCATTGCATTTTTTTAGGTGATGCTTGTTTATGGTTCACCCTTATTCACATCACTTATTTCATGCATTGAGATTGTAGAATTGTGAAATTGGATTGAAAGCTTACTTAGTGACATATTTTTGAGCTTTGTAAAGCTTTGTGGGCGACGCTTGCTATGTGATTGATTTCCAATTCTATCTTCTTTTTCCTAAGTCCCATAGCATCCATGTGTTTCACCTCTATGTCACTTAGGTGTTGCATCAACTTCAATATGTGTCATTGATTGTTGTGTGAGTTTTATATACCATTTTGTTCACTAAGTCTACCTACACATCAATCAATGTCCATGCATTATCCAATTTCACAATTGCTTGATTTTTGCTTGAATGCTTTTATGCTTCTTCATTACTTGTTTGGTTGCCTTAACCTACAAGTCTTTTAAAGTATCTCAAGCACACTAGAATGAGTGAAGTGCATGTTTTCTTTTGTGTAAATGTGACACAGCTTTTTATACTAGTATGTGTGTGTGTGTTCTAAACCGCGCGCAATTTTAGAACCCGCACACTTATTTTTCATCAATGTCACACCAATTCACCCACTCAATTCTAGTGATTTACCTCATTCCAACAATACCCGCTTCCTTTCTTTTGTATTTTCTCATCTTACGGTGTTTATTTTATTTTTCATGATCGATGCACCACAAGCAAAAATGGAAGCGGAAGGAAGAACACACAGCACCGATTGACCTACCAGCTGAAGGTAGCAACTCAGAAAGTCGCTGTATCCCCTTGCTCATCTTTGAGTGCACCGAGGACGGTGCAAACTTTTAAGTGTGGGGAGGTCGTCCGACCGCTTGGCATTTTTTGGTGACAAGTTTCTAATCCCAACACTTTTGCATTTCATTTTAGGATTCCTAGTTGCACTTTCTTATTTTGCATATGTATATAATAATCTTAGTCAAAATCATGACATTTTCCAAGAATTTTATCTATAGGGCACCCCAATTGATTGGAAAAAAAATTTAGAACTTGCTTGAATTATATACTTTGTGGAACATGATTTTTTTTTTTAGCTAAGAACACAAGCATGTGAGATTTGAGCCTAATTGTGTGGTTACATCATATATAACCACTTATTTTCATTCTTGTGTGCATTATTCTCTTCCTATGATTGTAATCTTTGATTTGTTTAATTCTATATGTCCATTATTTTGTGTATACATGCATTTGTATGATTGAGGCCATTTTTCAAATAGCTCACTTACCCAAATAGCCTACCTTTTATCTTCCATTGTTAGCCAATTTTGAGCCTATGCCTAACCCACTTGTTCTTAATTGTAGCACATTACAAGCCTAAGTGAAAAACAATAAATGTCCCTTGTTTGGATCTTTGATTAGCTTAGACTAGTGAGAGTGTTATTATTTGATTTTGGGAAAGTTGGGAACATTGGGTAGAGATAAAAGTGTATTTTTGTATTTGTGTTGAGAATCTTGAGAGTTGGGAACATACTCATGTATTAATCATGTGTAAACCATATGCATTGATGTTCTTGTATATATTCTAGTTTGAAAGAAAAAAAATTTGAGAAAAAAAGAAAAAAAATATATATATAGGAAAAAAAAAGAGAAAGAAAGGAAAGCAATAAGAAGGGGACAAAAATGCCCCAAAGTTCAAAGTTCAATAAAAATCAATGCATATGTGTGGTGATAAAAAAGAGAATACATGAGTATGTGTGAAAAGTGAAGAATGGGTAGTTAGGTTTGTTTGGAATTGTATAGGTTATCATAGGTTAGGTGGGAAGTTTAAGTTAATCAAAGATTCAAATTTCAAGCTCACTTGACTCTATGCATCCTACCTTGACCCTGGCCCCATTACAACCTATGGGAAAGTCCTCATGATATTTGTATGCATGCATGAAATAATTGTTGATTGTTAGATGAAAAATAATTCTTGAAAAACATGATTAGGGGAGAATCGAGTGAATCAACCCCATACACTTGAGTGCCTAGAGCGGATACACATCCGGTGAGGGTTCGATCGCTCAATTACATGTTTTCACCCATGATTATCTTTTCTTGCAAGTTTGTAAAATCTTTTTAATAATTCAATTCAATTGTGGGTTGAGTGATTGCTATTGTCTTAGCCCTTGTGTTTGTATATGTATTCTTAGAAATTGATTTATTTTGACTAAATGGATGCATTCATGTAAATAGATTGCATATAGATAGGTTGCATGTAGTTAGTTTGCATTGAATAAATGTTGATGCCCCTTTGCTTCTTTCTTGATTTTAGCATGAAGACATGCTTGGTTTAAGTGTGGGGAGATTTGATAAACCCCGATTTTGTGGTTTATCTTGTGCTTAATTTGGGGGATTTTATCAACTTTTTTCACATTTATTCAATGAAATAGTATGGTTTTGCAATTCTCCCTTGATTTGTGCTTAAATGTGAAAACATGCTTTTTAGGCCCTAAAATTGGTGATTTTAATTCACTATAATTCCATTCGATGCCTTGATATGTTTGTTGAGTAATTTCAAGTTCATAAGGTAAGTCTTGGATGGATAAAGTGAGGAGAAAAGCATGTAAGTGGGAGAACTCATGAAGAAATGAAGAACCGTAAAGTTGTCAAGCCTGACCTTTTGGCACTCAATCGACCATAACTTGAGCTACAGAGGTCCAAATGAGACGATTCTAGTTGCGTTGGAAAGCTAACATCCGGGGCTTCGAAATGATATAAAATTTGCCATATGCTGCTTCGCGTACAGGGCCGCGCACGTGCCATGTACGCGTGCACGCCGATTGAGCACGTGGTCCACTAAAGTGAAATCGCCCCCAGCGATTTTTGAAGCACTTTGGGCCCAACCCAACTCATTTCTAATGCTATTTCATGCAGAATTCAAGCTTGAGCAAAGGGGGAGCAATTGTTTGGTAGCTTAGCATCATGTAGGTTAGTTTCTAGAGAGAAAAGCTCCATCTTCTCTCTAGAATTAGGGTTCCTAAGATTAATTACATCATAGATCCATGTTTAACTCCTTGCTTTCATCTTGTTTCTTCTACATTTTCATGCTCTAGTGATGTAATCTTCTTGTTCCCTCTTGTTAATTTTTCTTTTCATGCCTCTTTGTTTAGGATTGATGAACACTTGTTGGATTTGGATTTTCTATTAATGTAATTGATGTTTGATGTCTTTTATTGTGAATTTGAGTTGTTGATTTTGTCTCTTTACAATTTGTAGTTGATAGATTTTACTATTTCTTGTCATTTATTATGCTTTCTTTTTATGCCTTCCAAGTGTTTGACAAAATGCTTGGTTGGATGCTAGAGTAGAATTTTGTACTCTTGGCTTGGAAAGGTAACTTAGGAACTCTTGAGTCACTAATGTCCAAGTGATTGACGATTGGGAGCCATTAACACTAGATCTCACCAATTGATTAGGTGTAGAACTAGGACTTATGGACTTGAATTGATATAGCTCACTTGACTTTTATCTACTATTAGTTAGGGATTAACTTAGTGGGATTGATCCTTGCTAATTCTCATGTTGTGGTTGGTGATTAGGATAGAGATCCTTGACCACCTAACCTTGCCAAGACCTTTTTGTTAGTTTATTTCCTTTGCCATTTATATTTGTTGTCCATCATCTCAAAAACCCCAAAACATACCTCATAACCAATAACAAGACACTTTATTGCAATTCCTAGGGAGAGCGACCTGAGGTTCAATACTTCGGTTTATAAAATTTAGGGGTTTGTACTTGTGACAAACAAATTTTTGTATGAAAGGACTATTGTTTGGTTTAGAAACTATACTTTACAACGAGAATTCATTAGTGGAATTCTAGACCACACAAGAGTTCGTTCATCAAAATGGTGCCGTTGCCGGGGAGTTGCAATGGTGTTATGTTATTGGTTATTGTATATATGTGAATATTGTAAATAGGTTTACCTTTTGTTTCTTTGTTAGTTTTTACTAGTTTTATGATTTAATTTTCTTGCTTCTTATTTGATTTTGTTTTCATTTTCTTTGCTATCATGAATTCTCACTTTGGCTATGAGTTTGGTTCTAACTATGTTGTAGGAAATGAGAGCTTCAATGAGGATGTGTATCAAGGATGGGACAATCAAAGGTGAGAGGAGCCATATGCATATGATCAATCCTCATGGCAACAACCTCCACCAATGCACTATGAAGAAGAACCATTCTATGATGCATATCAATCCAATGGCTATGGTGAACCCCCTTGTGACTTTCAAGAACCACCACCATATGCCTATGAGCCATATCCCCAACATAACTCTCAACCATACTCACAAGCCCCTTCTTACCAACCATTTCCATATGACCCTAATCCATATCCATCCTACCAACAAACATATGAGCCATATGAACCACACATAGAGCCACCACTACTCCAACATCAACATTTTCAAGAGCCACCACCTCCATATTATTACCAAGATGAACCACCTCCAATACATGAAAACTTTTAACCACAACTCTACCTAAAAGAACCACCTTCCGACTATAATACCTTTCCCTCAAATAATGAACCCTCTCTTCCACCATCATCCCCCGATGAAGCCTTTATGCTAGAATTAAGGGATCTTAAATCTCACATCTTAAGGCAACACGAGGAGGATGAAAAGAAATTTGAGGAGTTAAGAGCAAAAATGGCTATCATGGTAGAAGCCATTGGCAACATGGTCTCATCCCGCCTAAGCTTATGCGATCAAGGCACTTCCATTGTGAAATGTGGAGAAGCAACCAAGGAGCTTAGTGAGGGAGTGAACTTGAAGCTCCAAGGTGAAGAAGAGGAGTTAAAGCAAGAAATGCAACAAGAGGAGGAGGTAGAGATTATTGAACAAGAGGAAGAAGTGGTTGAAGACTTAGGAGATGCGGAACTACCTTGGGAGTCTAGGATTGAAGAAAACCCCTCCAAGATGATTGAATTTGATGCTAAGGAGGAATGTGCACAATCTCCAAGGCATATCTCTTATGAAGAATTGGATGGGATAGAGCAAGAATTGAGTCCCCTTGGTGATGAAGATCAAGCATCAAGTCTTAGTGGTGAAGAATCTTTTGAGCATGAAGAACCTTCTCTCGATGAAATGGGAAGCAATATGGAGGTAAATGTCTCTCACCCTCCCATTTATGATTTGAGTAAGGGAAAAGAATTAGATAAAAGTGTTGAACAAAGGATTGAGATTAAGAGATCTTGTGAGGAGGTGGAGATTCTTAGAAAAAGGAGGATGGGAATTGAATATCCTTTGTCAAGACCCTTAGGAGCTTCTTTGCCTAGGGTACCATCTACTCCTACATTTGAGTGGGTAAAATTCATTTCTATTACCTTTATTATCCCACTCGAATATGGCTTGCTTGAAACGGATGGTCAACTTAGGATGCTTTGTGGGATGAAGCGTAGAAGAAAGATGTTCCGTGGTTGGCATTGTAAGTCTAGGCTCATTATGGTTGAAGCTTCAAGGAGTAAAGGTTGGACTAGTGCTCAATTGGATGGGTCTAGGAGGATAGTTTGGTGCTTCTATGAGAGTTCATTCTAGGCTCATGATAGTTTGGTGCAATCTGAAATAAAACTGAATTGCAAAAAAGTAATACAAAGTGTTTGCAATCCTGGATCCCTGATGCACGAAAATTTGCCTCTCAACAAATTTCCTTCCGGCAAGTGCACCGGATTGTCGTCAAGTAAAAACTCACTGTAGAGTGAGGTCGAATCCCATAGGAATTGGTAGATTGAGCAATGTTAATTGGAGAATTATTCTAGTTGAGCGAAATCGGGATTGAATTGGGAATTTCAGAAAGTAAAAATTTGCGGGAAACTTAAATTGTAAGAAATTAAATGACAGAAAATTAAATTGCTGGAAATAAAGAACAGGAACTTAAATTGCAAGAAATTAAAAGAGAATGGTGATTTAACATGAAATTAAAGATGCAGAATGTAAATAGAATGGGTAGATTAGAGATGGGGGAATCATTGGGTTTAGGAGATGTATAATTCTCCGGATCAAATTCATTTTCATCTCTTCCGCAATCAATGCATTCATTGATCTCCTTGGCAATCTTAATTGATTGGATCCCAATTCCTTGGCTCACCAATCTCTCTAAGCATGAACAATTGCCCAATTCCTTGATTTAAATGCTCATGAGAAGAGATGAAGTTTGGTTACTGATTATACCACACAAATTCATAGATCAAAGTGTTGTTAGGATTACATGTCACTATATCCATCCAAACCCCAATCTAATCCAATGTGAGAAAGCATTTCTAGCTTGATCAACTCATTCCTCTTCCAAGGTTCCAAGGAGATCCAATTATGAATAGCTTATTTCCTAAGATAACTATCGAATTGGATGAAGAACAAAAGCTTTCTAGCAAAATCAAGAGAAAAGAAAGAAGAAGATGAATGAAAATTTTTATTGATCCATTGAATTACACAGATCTCCCTAACCCAATGAAATGGGTTTAGTTGTTCATAGCTCTCAAAATGGAAATTCGGATTGAAAGATACATTGCAAAAGAAAAATCAACCGAAAGTAAATATGCAGTAGAAAGTGAAAGTCCGAAAAAATGTCAAAAGGATCCTTCCCAACTTAAATTCTAAGCTATTTATACACTCTCTTCCATTGATCTTCAATCTCTGAATTGGGCTTTTGGCCTTGATGGAATTGGGTTGAAACTGGCCCCAATTGGTTTCCCTTGCTGTTGAGAAGAGATTGGTTTGAATTGCAAAGTCTGATGCTTCACGTTGGAGTCAACGTTTGATGGCCAACGTTGACTCAAATGCTCTTTAGAAAAACCAGAGAATTTTGCTGTCATTGTCGTTTGACTCAACGTTGGAGGGCCAATATTCCACTATCCACGTGTACGCGTGCTTTACGCGTTTGCGACAAGGGGCAAAATTTCTCATCCACGCGTACGCGTGCTTCACGCATGCTCGTGGATGCGAAGATTCCATTTTACAGCTTCAAAACCATGCAGGGGACGTTGGCCTCAGCGTTTGACCTCCAACATTCTCTCTAACGCTGGCATTTTCACGCGTGCGCGTACTCCACGCTTACGCGTGAATCGCCCTTTTTCCCATCCACGCATATGCGTCACTAACGCGTACGCGTCGATTCAAGTTTTTCAAATCCAAAGTCTGGGCTCTTTATTGCAGACGTTGGAGGCTAGCGTTTGAGGCAACGTTGGACTCCAACGTTCGTGTAATGATGCGTACGAGTGACCCATGCATATGCGTGGATGGTCAAGTTTGCCATTCCATGTGTGTGCGTGACTCACGCTTGCGCGTGGATACGAAAATTTTGCTTTTTCACGCGTACGCGTCATTCAAAAATTCTTCAGCCCCAGAATTGATCATTTTCTCACAACGTTGGGGGTAACGTTAGACCTCCAATGCTCCCTATAACGTGAGCATCAGCAAAATATGCAGATACTTGTTCTGCTTCTCTTCCAACGTTTGAGGCAACGTTGGTGGTCCAACTTGGCCACCAACGTTACTTCCTCTTCATCTTTTCCATGCTCCTTCTTCAACCTTCCTCCATGCTTTCCTTCACCTATCATCAACTAATAAATGCATCAAAGCCTTGCTAAAGTCATGAGAATTCTTATCATTCTTAGCATACAAGTAATCTTTGCATAAATCATCATGAAATTGCATCAAATTACTCATGGTTGAATGAATCTAGGCATACATGAATTTCTACCCAATTTGCTTACTTATAGCTCAAGAAAGTGCATAAAACCTATTAAAAACAAAGATAAAGGATAGTGAAACTAGACTAAGATGCCCTGGCATCAATCCCCAGGTGCCAATCTCCATTCTAACTTAAATTATATCCTATTTATACACTTTCTTCATTCAATCTTGAAGTCTTGGATGTGGACTTTGGCCCTTGTCGAAGCTAGTTGAGAGTGGTTCTTAGTGATGCTGACGTAGGCTTGAGCTAACCAATGTTCATGAGCTTGCATGGGTGCCACTAGATTTGAGCTTGGCATGAACGTTAGTGACTAACGCTAGTGGCCACTAACTTTGGCTAACATTCCCTTTAAGTCATTGAGGAACGTTAGAGGCAACGTTAGTGCACCAACGTTACTACCAATGTTGGCCTGGTCACGCGTACGCGTCGTCCACGCATACGCGTCAAACTGGATTTTTACCATTTTGCGCGTGTGCGTCACCCATGCATACGCGAGACTTTTTGTTTTTCCATTTTCACGTGTACGCATCATCAACGTGTACGCGTCATATCAAAAGTTTCCAATCTCAAAACTGAAATTTGATCGCAGACGTTGGGGGTAACGTTGGTTCACCAATATTCCCTCCAACATTGCACACTTGTGCATACGCACTGCCTTGTGCATGTGCACACTTACAATTTTTCTTCTTGTGCGTACGCACACAACACTGTGCATACGCACACAAGGCAATTTTTCCAGCTCCAGTTTTGAGATAAGTCAAGGACGTTGGGGGTAACGTTGGTTCACCAATGTTCCCTCTAACGTTAGGAACTTGTGCATACGCACACTACCTTGTGCGTACGCATAGTAAGCAATCCAACCAGCTCTAACTTTTGATATTTATCAAGGACGTTGGGGTAACAATGGTTCACCAACGTTCTGTCCAAGGTTGGCACCCTTTGTCTTCAAAACGTTACCAGTAATGTTGGTGAGCCAACTTTGGCCACCAACGTTGCACTTTAGTTCTTTGGAACGTTGTTGGGAACGTTGGTGAGCTAACTGTGGCCACTAACGTTGCCTTTTCTGCTTCTTTCTCACCCTTTCTCTGCTTCTCTTCACCTATCATCAACCAAAAAAATGTATTAAAGCTTTGCCATAATCACAAGATTCTTGCACCATTCATAGCATCAAGTAATTTCTTGCATAAATCTCATGAAAATGCATATAATTAACTATGGTTGATTGAATCAAGGTATGCATGAAATTCTCATCCAAATACTTACTTATTGCTCAAGAAAGTGCATGAAACCATATAAAAACAACTGAAAAAAGCTTGTGAAACTAGCCTAAGATGCCTAGGCATCACAACACCAAACTTAAATCTTGCTTGTCCCCAAGAAAGCAGTGAAACAATAAGAAGAATGATGAAAACTGAGAGAAATATGTGTCCTTATTGAAAGAAAATTAAATCTGGTTTATGGGGTTTCATGCAGGATATATTTGAAGTTCACTCTTATTGATTTCTAGGTTTGAGATGTCCCTTTGAGTACTAACTAAGGTGCTACTATGATACTTTGTTATTCATTGATCCTTAGTGTTTGATTTTTGCTTTTCTTTTTCTTAGAAACTTATTCTTTGTAGCTTAGTGTTCTGTGTTGAAGCAGCTTTTTAGATAAGTTTTCAGTCAACACTCCCGATACAGTTGGCTCAAGGTGTTGGCTGATGAAGCACCCTTCAGACTTACTAACTCAAGCACCCTAAAGACATTGATGCCCAGCATCTCTTTGGGTCACTAAATGCCTTGTAACTAGGTTGTTCTTGATAGTGGACTTTTGATTGATAATCCCGGGTTAGTTAACCCAAGTTACCAAGTGTTAAAACACTCCTTAGAACCTAATCATCCAAGCATATCCTAGTACAAAAACATCACAGGCATGTGTTGTAACGACCCAACTTCCAGTACGTCATGATCGTACCAAAAGTAAGGAGTTACTAACCTATTTCCTTTATTAACTATTTAATATTGAGCCTTTAGTTCGATATCGCGTTTCTATTTTATAGAAAATTCCAGAAAAATTTTGTTTTTATTAATTAAAATCATATAGCAAACATCACCAAGTAATAATAATCACATAATTATTAATAATAATAAATATTATACAAAAGAATTTAAATAAAACACAGGTACAACTCCTATCCCTCTATGTAAAATAAAAGCTAAAGTTACAAGGGCGAGGGAACTCTATGAAAACAACATGAAATACAAGTAAAGTCCTGCTAATTGTCCGCAGCTTCATACTGAATTTTCGAACCTGTGTCACTGAAAGGGTGGAAGATTTTGGGGTGAGAAAAAACCACACGTTCTCAGTAGGGAATGGGAATGCCGTAAAAGTAGTGATTAACATGCAAATAATTAACTTTGCTTAATAAAACTATCTTTGTCAAACCCTTTGAAATACTTTTTAATATTACTTTAGATAAATAATTACTTTCTTTAAATTCCTAAAGCCAAAACAGATCTCAATCGCAAAATTTGTCATATAAAATATCTTTCAGCCACATAATTGATTCTCAGTCATAACAATAGTTATTAATAATCTCTATACATTCACAGACTACTAGCACAAGTAAGAAATTCAATTTAACACACAAACAAATCATAATAAAACAAAACACACAATCACAGAGAAGTAATACAAGCAAACACAACCAAATGCAAATGCACAACCACTATGATGCATGTCTGTCCTAAGCAGGTCATGAGCTCACGTGTCGGTTTACACCCTGCAACCCGACATTACCTAGGAACAAGTCCCAGATATGGCTTTCCTTTGTGTGCTTAGTGCATATGTGTCGGTGGTAAGAATACCACTCCTTCGTGACTACCGGCAGTCGGCGCAAAGCCCGACCCCATAATATACGCACAAGGGGAAACAGTGATCCTCAGTTCGTGGGCATCCCCGAGATCAATTCACAAACAAAACAATGATCCTCAGTTCGTGGGTTTCCCCAAGATCAACATACAACAACAAACATGATCCTCAGTTCGTGGGTTATACCCGAGATCAATACACAACAATACAATGATCCTCTCAGTTCGTGGGTTATACCCGAGATCAACATATAACAATTAGTGGGTTATTCCCATAATCAATAATTATCATTTCGTGGGTTTTCCCACATTTAAAACAAGTAACAATTTATAGGTTTCCACGAGATCAATGATCATTCAGTTCGTGGGTACTTCCCGAATTTAACAAATTATCAATTTCACACTCTTGTTCAGTAACTCTTTCTCAAGTTTGCTAACTTCCCAAAGACTCGAAAAGCATCTCTCTCTTTACTATTCCAACTTAAATGTTATAAATTCTCCAATCTCCTAAAAACTAATCCTTTATTTCAAGCCCAAACCATAACACTTTTCATCTTCAAATCAAATTTATAACAAAATCTTTTTTCTTAAATATATCAAAATTGAAATATAATTTATTCTGTTCTTAATAAATCAAATAACAGTTTTCCAAATCCAAAACATTTCAAATAAAACCAGAATTTTATAAAAATTTCGACAGCACCTCCCCTAAAACTCGGACTTAGCCACCCATACGGGTTCCCTCTTTCTCAACTATTCATCTGCCTTTTCTCAACAAGTATCAGATAAAAGGTTCTCAATCAATCAGAAAATCCACAATTCGCAATTTCCACATAATCCATCATCAATCCAACTTCAAACTCATCAATAAATAAATTATGTTAACCAAAAGACTAACAGTTCCTCATTCCCAAATATCCAAACATATTATCACCCAACTTAACCAGAATTTTAGCAACATTGACACCAAAACACACAAAAATATGTATTATTCACAAAATCTTGGTTCTCCTATAATCAACTATTATGTTCACCCAAGAATTCAGCTTCATATAGTTTCCAATTATTACAAATTATCTTTATACTTTTAAAATAACTGCATTTACAATTTAGATTTTAAGGAATTAATTTAACAATCGATTTATGATCACTTTACAATTCACAAGTTCAAACCTAGCTTATCAAAAATCAATTCAACATCCAATGTACTGCTAACAAGAAAAATCAGAATCTCCAGCAAACGTTCACCAAGCAATCCTCAATTCATACATTACTATAATCAAGACATAAACATCACGTATTCATAGCTAGCCCAACTAATCAGAATTAAGTAAAATAATCAAACCACTGATCATTATCATAACAACCACCAAAGTAGTCACAGTTCACAGCCACAACCAAAATCAATAAATCATGACATAGAAAATTAGTCCAGCCATTACAGAATTATTTATATACTCTTAAAGTTACTATATTATTTCAGAAAATCAGGTTCTCAAAAACAATTCAATCCTTTAAGTTCTAGTCCTTCAATAACCACCAAAACCAATCTCAACTAGTCGCAAGTAAATTTCACAGTCGTTCCCATACATCAAATATCCAATTCAACATCAAACAAGATGCTGAGCGGATAATTTATACGCTTTTGGCATTGTTTTTACATAGTTTTTAGTATGATTTAGTTAGTTTTTAGTATATTTTTATTAGTTTTTAAATAAAAATCACATTTCTAGACTTTACTATGAGTTTTTGTGTTTTTCTGTGATTTCAGATAATTTCTGGCTGAAATTGAGGGACTTGAGCAAAAATCTGATTCAGAGGCTGAAGAAGGACTGCAGATGCTGTTGGATTCTGACCTCCCTGCACTCAAAGTGGATTTTCTGGAGCTACAGGAGTCCACATGGCACGCTCTCAATTGTGTTGGAAAGTAGACATCCAGGTCTTTCCAGCAATATATAATAGTCCATACTTTACCCAAGTTTAGACGACACAAACTGGCGTTCAACGCCAGCTTTCTGCCCTATTCTGGCGTTAAACGCCAGAAACAAGTTGCAAAGCAGAGTTAAACGCCAGAAACAAGTTATAAACTGGTGTTCAACTCCAAGGAAGACCTCTACACGTGAAAGCTTCAATGCTCAGCCCAAGCACACACCAAGTGGGCCCGGAAGTGGATTTCTGCATCATTTACTCATTTCTATAAACCCTAGTAACTAGTTTAGTATAAATAGGACTTTTTACTATTGTATCTACATCTTCGGATCATCTCTGGAACACATTATGTAACTTTTACATTCTGAGACCTCCATGGGAGGCTGGCCACTCGGCCATGTCTACCCTATTTTCACTCATGTATTTTCAACGGTAGAGTTTCTACACACCATAGATTAAGGTGTGGAGCTCTGCTATTCCTCATGAATTAATGCAAAGTACTATTATTTTTCTATTCAATTCAAGCCTATTTCTTCTCTAAGATATTCATTCGCACACAAGAACATGATGAATGTGATGATTATGTGACGCTCATCACCATTCTCACTTATGAACGCGTGCCTGACAAACACTTCCGTTCTACATGAAAGCAAGCTTGAATGCATATCTCTTATCCTCCTGATCTACGATCAGAGTCTTCGTGGTATAGGCTAGAATTATTGGCGGCCATTCTTGAGATCCGAAAAGTCTAAACCTTGTCTGTGGTATTTCGAGTAAGATCTGGAAAGGGATGGCTGTGATGAGCTTCAAACTCGCGAGTGCTGGGGGTAGTGACAAACACAAAAGGATTATTGAATCCTATTCCAGCATGATCGAGAACTGACAGATGATTAGCCGTGCAGTGACAGCGCATTTTGGACCATTTTCACTGAGAGGACGGGAAGTAGCCATTGACAACGGTGATGTCCAACATACAGCTTGCCATGGAAAGAAGCATGAAGGATTGGATGAAGACAGTAGAAAAGCAAAGGTTCAGAAGGAACAAAAGCATCTCCATATGCTTATCTGAAATTCTCACCAATGAATGACATAAGTATTTCTATCCTATTTTATATTTTAATTATATTTTAATTATTAAAACTCTATAACCATTTGAATCTGCCTGACTGAGATTTACAAGGTGACCATAGTTTGCTTCAAGTTGACAATCTCCGTGGGATCGACCCTTACTCACGTAAGGTTTATTACTTGGACGACCCAGTGCACTTGCTGGTAAGTTGTGCGAAGTTGTGAAAAAGAACTAAGATTATGAACATGCATATTAAGTTTTTGGCGCCGTTACCAAGGAATGAACAATCACAATTTCGTGCACCAAGTTTTTGGCGCCGTTGCCGGGGATTGTTCAAGTTTGGACAACTGATGGTTCATCTTGTTGCTCAGATTAGGTAATTTTCTTCTTGTTTCAACTTTTATTTT
Source organism: Arachis ipaensis (assembly GCF_059453495.1). Taxonomy (NCBI): domain Eukaryota; kingdom Viridiplantae; phylum Streptophyta; class Magnoliopsida; order Fabales; family Fabaceae; genus Arachis; species Arachis ipaensis. The sequence goes on from NC_142443.1 coordinate 79,067,031, forward strand.
GTATTCAAAAAGTTTTCAAAAATTTTTCAACAATTTTTTCTTTGTTTTCGTTTTTCTAAAAATAAATTTTCGAAAATCCAAAAAAATTATAAAATCATAAAATCAAAAATATTTTTGTGTTTCTTGTTTGAGTCTAGAGTCAATTTTTAAGTTTGGTGTCAATTGCATCGTTTTAATTTTCTAAAGAAAAATTTCAAAAATTCATGCATTGCATTCTTCATGATCTTCAAGTTGTTCTTGACAAGTCTTCTTGTTTGATCTTCATATTTTCTTGTTTTGTGTCTTTTGTTATTTTTCATATGCATTTTTGCATTCATAGTGTCTAAACATGAAAAATCTCTAAGTTTGGTGTCTTGCATATTTTTCTTTTCTTGAAAATTTTTAAAAAAATAAGTTCTTGATGTTCATCATGATCTTCAAAGTGTTCTTGGTGTTCATCTTGACATTGATAGTGTTCTTGTATGCATTAGTTGTTTTGATTCATGATCTTTATGTTTTGCTTCAAATTGGTATTTTTCTCTCTCCTCATAAAAAATTCAAAAAAAATATCTTTTTCTTATTTCTCTCATAAATTTCGAAATCTTTGGGTTGACTGAGTCAAAAATTTTTAAAAATAAGTTATTTCTTGTTGGTCAAGTCAAGATTTCAATTTCAAAAATTTATCTTTTCAAAGATCTTTTTCAAAATCAAATCTTTTTCATTTTTTCCTTTGTTTTTCAAAAATTTTAAAAATTGTTTTTCAAAATCTTTTTCTTAATTTTATTTCATAATTTTCGAAAACTTTACTAACAATTAATGTGATTGATTAAAAAATTTGAAGTTTGTTACTTTCTTGTTAAGAAAGGTTGATATGTGGTCAGGAGGACATTTTCGTCATCTTAGAGCTAAGGGACGAAATGATAATCTTGTCATATTCAAAGATCTGAATTCTAGAAGAATTGTGCCATGCCAGTCTTGGACATCTAGAAGACCAAGAGTCCGTCTCAAAAATAGTGGTGCTGAAAGGGCGACAACTCATAAGGCCCAATAGGCTAAGTCAGGACAGCAAGAAGCCCAATAATGCTTCTCAAATTCAGTGGGAGGCATAATTTATTATTTATTTCAAATTTATTAGGCTTTTATTTTAATTTATTTTTCTGTTAGAGTTTGTTAGAAGATTTGATTTAGTTATAATTTGCTTAGTAGTATTTTTAGGATTTTAAAATTTAAATCAAATCTGATCTAATCCAATAAGATCAAATCTGATTTAAATTAGTTATCATATCTTTAGGATTTTAAAATTTAAATCAAATCTGATCTAATCCAATAAGATCAAATCTGATTTAAATTAAGTTATCTTATCTTATCTTTTAGTTAGTTTGTTAGGTGCCTATTTAAACACCTTCTGGTGAGACAATTTACATAACTTTTTGATGAATAAATTTTCAGTTGCTTTTAAGCACGTTTTTATTGTGTGAGGAGTGAGGTGAGTGATTTGCTTCGCTTGTTGTATGGAGAAGATTGAGTGATTCAATTTTCATCCCTCTGATCTAGGTTGTCAAGGACAAGTTCTTTGAAGGTCTAGTAGGGAGCCCCTTCCGGTGACCTAGGTTGCTAAGAACAGGTTTCTTAGAGGTCTAATAGGAAAAAAACCCCTTTATTTATCCTTGTGTTTTTATTTCTTATCAAAGGTTCAGTCTTTAAATTCTAGAATCATATCTTTTAGTTTCTTGTTAGTCAAGTAATCAATTTTAATTTTAAAAATCAAATCTTTTTAATTTCCTTTTCAAATCTTTTTCAAAATAAATTTTAATCATATCTTTTCCAATCATATCTTTTTCAAAAATTTGATTTCAAAAATCTTTTATAACTTCCTATCCTTTCAAAATTGATTTTCAAATCTTTTTCAACTAACTAATTGACTTTTTGTTTGTTTTAAAATTCTTATCTTTTTCAAAACCACCTAACTAATTTTCTCTCTTTAATTTTCAAAAATCACCTTCCTCTTTTTCAAAATTCTTTTAATTAACTAATTGTTTCAAATTTTAATTTTAATTTTATTTCTTCTCTTAATTTTCGAATTTTAACTAATAATTAAAATAAAAACAAAAATATTTTTCTTCTCTTTTAGTTAGTATTCAAATTCCTTCTCTCTCTCATCTTTTTCTATTTATTTATTCATTTACTAACTTCTTTTCATCTCAAAATTCGAACCATCTCTTCTCCTCTATGTTCGAATTTTTCTCTTCTCCTTCTTCTATTCTTTTCTTCTTCTACTCACATAAAAGAATCTCTATACTGTGACATAGAGGATTCCTTTTCTTTTCTGTTCTCTTCTTTTTCACATGAGCAGGAGCAAGCATAAGAACATTCTTGTTGAAGCTGATCCAAAACCTGAAAGGACTCTGAAGAGGAAGCTGAGAGAAGCTAAAATGCAACACTCTGAAGAGGACTTTACTGAAATTTTCGAAAAAGAAGTAGAGATGGCCGAAACCAATAACAATGGTGGAGGTGCAAGGAAGATGCTTGGTGACTTTACTACACCAAATTCCAACTTCCATTGAAGAAGCATCTCAATCCCTGCCATTGGAGCAACCAATTTTGAGCTAAAGCCTCAATTAGTTTCTCTGATGCAACAAAATTGCAAGTTTCATGGACTTCCATCAGAAGATCCTTTTCAGTTCTTAACTGAATTCTTGCAGATCTGTGATACTGTTAAGACCAATAGGGTTCATCCCGAGGTCTACAGGCTTATGCTTTTCCCATTTGCTGTAAGAGACAGAGCTAGAGTATGGTTAGACTCTCAACCTAAAGATAGCCTGAACTCTTGGGATAAACTGGTCACGGCTTTCTTAGCCAAGTTCTTTCCTCCGCAAAAGCTTAGCTGATGACATGCCATCATGTCATGTTTTTCTATGCTTTTTCATACAAGAAATTGATGATTTGTGCTTAAATATTGATTGCTTTTGTGCTTAAATAGTATATTTCCTTGATCTTTTGATTTTATAAATTTTGTAGGAAATAAGAAGAAAAAGAAGCAAAAGAGCACAAAATAAGCTAAAAAGAAGAAAAGAAGAATTTTGGGCACACTTTGAAGTAGGAGCTCCATTAGAGAGCACTGAGAGGCTAGCCCATTAGAGAGCATAGAGGTTGGCTCCACTAGAGAGCTCTCTCTCTTAGTTTTCATTTCTGTTTTGAATCTTGGATTGAGATTGGAAGGAATTCTGTTTTCATTCTCTATTTGCAACTTCTCTTGTTCTTCTTCTGCAAACTTTCAAGTGAATTGTGATTTGAATCAAAGTTCTCTTCATTGCTTTCATCTTTAATTTTCCTGCATCTTGTTTGCTGTTGGATCAAGGAAGGGATTGAGATCTAGACTTGTTTTCTAGTCTCCTCCACCCCTGAGATCTTTAGCTTCCCTTTAGCTATTGAAACTGAGCTGCATTTTACTTTCTGTTTCATTCCTCTTCAATTTCCTTTCTATTTTGATCTTGAGAGCAAGTGAGCTCTTGGTTTCCTTTATGTTTTTACTATTTCATTGAAATTGTTAGTTTCTCTTTGAGAATTAAAAATTGATCTAAGTCTTCTTGCTGGTTTCCTCTTCAGCTACGTTTACTTTTCTGTAATTTCCTTTCCTGCATTCTGTACTTTCACATTTCTGTTCACATTGAGCTTGATTTAATTTCCTGCACATTTACATTTTCTGCAATTTAAATTTCCAGTTGCTTGCTCTATTGCTTTCTTTAATTTCCAGCACCCAACCCCCTTTACTTTTGATGCAATTTACATTTCTTGCAATTTAAGTTTCAGCTATTTTGCTTTCTTGTTCTTTAAGTTACTTGCAATTTTACTTTCTGCCCTTTAAATTTTCTTGTCAATTACTTTATGTTGGCTACATTTCATCCAATTTCACTTCAATGTTAGCTTGACTAAACTAATCACCCACTGAAGTTGCTTGATCCATCAATCCCTGTGAGATCGACCTCACTCTAAGTGAGTTTTACTTCTTGATGCGACCCGGTACACTTGCCGGTGAGGTTTAGGTGTTGGAATTTTGGTTCTAACCCATCAAGTTTTTGGCGCCATTGCCGGGGATTGATTTAGATCAACAATAATTAAGTGGGTGAGAAGTCTAGATCAAGCATTTCCTTTATTTTATTCTTTGTTTTAAGTTGAAACCAAGGTGTTTGAGTTATTGCCTCACTAAGAAATTCTTTCTCTGTGATATGAATTTCAAATTTCATTGATGTTTACAAAATACAAATGGAGTTAAACTCATCTTACGGTCAAACAAAATTTTATGGGATATTACCCACCATCATCAATCTCTAATGATGGCTGGGAATATCACCAAGAAAATACAAATTCTGAGCACTCCAATTTATGGAGATTTGCTTCAGAGACACAAGATGTGCAAGAGAATCATATGGGATATTTTTCTCCACCACAAAATGATGCAAGTCATTATTCTAATGGTGGCTGGGAGTATCACCAAGGAATGAAAGAGCATCCACCCTCACGTCCCAGTTTCTCATTTGAAAGTTCTTCATCACTCGATTATGCCTCAACACAAAGTTTCCTCCAAAATCCATACAAGTCATCCCATCAATCACACAACTCATTCCACACCCCTCAACACAACTTCACCACAACACATCCATGTCACCAAAATTACTCTCAACCTTCATCTCTTGAACCAGCAGATGAGGATTACCTTCAATGGTCCAAAGAACCCTTAGAAAGCCAATGCCAAGCCATTGAAATACACAGAAAACTCATGGAAAAATACACACAATCCCAATCCTGGAAAGAAATCATCTTCAAGAAGATGAATGGGCCCTTAGAGTAAACAAGGGGGAACTTAGAACCATCAAACAGTGAGGATGAAGACCAATTTGTGAGTGAGGAAGTGGAAAAATAAGAACAAAAGGTCCCTGTTGCAAGTGAAATTGCAATAAAGGATGAGGGACATGAGCCAAGGATTTTACAATCACAAAAGCTACTTGAGGTGACAATGAAACATAAAGATTCCCTCCCAAAGGAATTAATTGAAAATCATGAAGAAAAAATGGAGGAAGATACGAATTCACACTCAACTGAAGTAAAGAAGAAAGAGGAAAGGGTCATGGAACCACCAATACAAGAGGCTCTTGATGAAAAGAAGACTCCAACAATCACACAACCACCAAGACTTGGATTCAAGGAAGTGAAGGCAATTAACAAAAGCACCAAGAAGAGGATTGTGACCAAGCTACCAAGGACAATATTCATGAAGAATAAAGGGTCAACCACAAGCAATCCAACCCCTGGACCATTAGCAAGCAAGCTCAATCAAGCCATGTACAAAAGAAAGCTTGCTGAGAGAAAACCAAGAAAGGGGACAATAGCTGAAACCTCTTCCCCCTTGAGGTCATTCCTCTTAACAAATTAGAAGAAGAGGAAGAAAGTGAAGAACAGGTAAACCGTAGGTACATTTCTTTCTTTGCTTTGTTTAAATTCAATAAATTGGCATATGGTTACATTCTAAGTTTGGTGTTGCCATGCAACACTTTGTTTTCAATCCCCCTGGATGATTGCATCAATTTTAAAGTGTCACACTAAGATTCTAAGTTTGGTGTGCCACTTAATTTTTTATGCAAGTCATTCAAGCAACACTACTTGTCTGCATAATCATAATGCCTCTGTAGTTTTATTTTTCTCTTTTGATTTAACACTTTTTCATTCTACTTGCTGTAGTTATTTTTCTGTTTTTTTAAATGCTTTCCTCTAGTTTGCTTATTAAGTGTCTTTGTTAGTACATCACCAAGAGATCCTTATTCATGACAGATTCTTGGCTTGGTGATTGTACTTAACAAATAACAGTTTCATTTGCTTAGTTTTAATTCAAATAAATTGATATATGATTGCATTCTAAGTTTGGTGTTGCTATGCAACAAAATTTGGTTCCAATCTTTACAAGATACTTGCATCAATTCCAAGTGAAAGTGTCACACTAAGTTTGGTGTGCCACTTATCTTTTATGTAATGTATCATGCTCACCTTCTTAAGTTTGCAATCATAATGTCTTTGTCTCTTGTGCCTTGATTATTATCTTTAATTTTGCTTGCTTAAAACACATGTGCTACTAACATTTCATTGTATAAGACATTCATGACCCATGTTAGCCCTATAGCCATTGTTCTAATTGTTGCTTGAGGATGAGCAAGCATTCTAAGTTTGGCAAGAGAAAGGGAAGAATAAGAGGAAAATGACAACAATAGAGAAGATGGACTACAAGGTTGTAAAGTTCCTTTTCCTCTCATTTGTTTTTAGCATTTTAAATTTCATGATTGTCTTCATCTTCTCTGTTTACATGTGTGTATGAACAAAGCATAGCTTGAATCTTGATTTGTAACATGTTGCTGTGACATTATGACCACCAACTTGAGTTTTATGAATTCAAAAGCAATAAAGCATCATGATCACAAACAAACAAGGAATTAAAGAAGAAATTAGCATGTGCATACAAGTATTGGAAAGCTAGTATGATTAATTGTTTCTCAATTGCATTGGATTTTATTTAATTGAAGTTTTCATCTAGTACATTTTGTGAAATCTTTTGAAAATCATGAAAACCTTGAAGAAGCAAATACAATTAATGCAAGAAAAGAAAAAGGGAAAGAATGAGAAAGCTGAAGGCTCTGAGTACCAATGACAATTAAATTGTTAAGTACTTATGGTGTTTATGTATCAAGAAAAAAGCTTGAAAACAAAACACTTAGAGTCAAGGTTAGGCTCAAGTGCAAATGCACTCCCTCAAAGCTCAAGGCTCTGAGCATCAATGATTAAAGAGTCAAGAAAAGAAACAAATGAACTTAATGAAGTCCTCTAATTCAAATGCTTGTGGTGCTTATGTATCAAGTGGTAATACTTGAAAACAAAACATTTAGAGTCGTAGTTTTGTTATCAACTCATGGGGCAAAGCACCCAAAAGGAAAAGCTAATAAGAAAATGGAAAGCTTGTTTCAAGGAAGAAATATAAGAAAAAGATTTCATAAATTGAGCTAGATAGAAGCATCAATCATTTATATTTCTTTTGTGATTGTAGCATGCATAGAAAACTAGCCTACCAAGAATATTGAGTTGCTATTCTTCTTACCTTGGATTGTCAATCTCTATTGCGTGATTCTTTTCTTGCTTGGGGACAAGCAAGGTTTAAGTTTGGTGTTGTGATGACATGCCATCATGTCATGTTTTTCTATGCTTTTTCATACAAGAAATTGATGATTTGTGCTTAAATATTGATTGCTTTTGTGCTTAAATGGTATATTTCCTTGATCTTTTGATTTTATAAATTTTGTAGGAAATAAGAAGAAAAAGAAGCAAAAGAGCACAAAATAAGCTAAAAAGAAGAAAAGAAGAATTTTGGGCACACTTTGAAGTAGGAGCTCCATTAGAGAGCACTGAGAGGCTAGCCAATTAGAGAGCATAGAGGTTGGCTCCACTAGAGAGCTCTCTCTCTTAGTTTTTATTTCTGTTTTGAATCTTGGATTGAGATTGGAAGGAATTATATTTTCATTCTCTATCTGCAACTTCTCTTGTTCTTCTTCTGCAAACTTTCAAGTGAATTGTGATTTGAATCAAAGTTCTCTTCATTGCTTTCATCTTTAATTTTCCTGCATCTTGTTTGCTGTTGGATCAAGGAAGGGATTGAGATCTAGACTTGTTTTCTAGTCTCCTCTACCCCTGAGATCTTCAGCTTTCCTTTAGCTATTGAAATTGAGCTACATTTTACTTTCTATTTCATTCCTCTTCAATTTCCTTTCTGTTTTGATCTTGAGAGCAAGTGAGCTCTTGGTTTCCTTTCTGTTTTTACTATTTCATTTAAATTGTTAGGTTCTCTTTGAGAATTAAAAATTGATCTAAGTCTTCTAGCTGGTTTCCTCTTCTGCTATGTTTACTTTTCTGCAATTTCCTTTCCTGCATTTTGTACTTTCACATTTTTGTTCATATTGAGCTTGATTTAATTTTTTGCACATTTACATTTTCTGCAATTTAAATTTCCAGTTGCTTGCTCTATTTCTTTCTTTAATTTCTAGCACCCAACCCCCTTTACTTTTGATGCAATTTACATTTCTTGAAATTTAAGTTTCAGCTATTTTACTTTCTTGTTCTTTAAGTTACTTGCAATTTTACTTTCTGCCCTTTAAATTTTCTTGTCAATTACTTTCTGTTGGCTATATTTCATCCAATTTCACTTCAATGTTAGCTTGACTAAACTAATCACCCACTGAAGTTGCTTGATCCATCAATCCCTGTGGGATCGACCTCATTCTAAGTGAGTTTTACTACTTGATGCGACCCGGTACACTTGCCGGTGAGTTTTAGGTGTTGGAATTTTGATTCCAACCCATCATTAGCAAGCTTAGAGTGGATGTTCAAACCTTCAAACAGAAAGAAGGTGAATCCCTCTATGAAGCATGGGAGAGATATAAGCAACTGACCAAAAAGTGTCCTTCTGACATGCTTTCAGAATGGACCATCCTGGATATATTCTATGATGGTCTGTCTGAATTATCTAAGATGTCATTGGACCATTCTGTAGGTGGATCCATTCACCTAAAGAAAACGCCTGCAGAAGCTTAGGAACTCATTGACATGGTTGCAAATAACCAGTTCATGTACACTTCTGAAAGGAATCCTGTGAGTAATGGGACGCCTCAGAGGAAGGGAGTTCTTGAAATTGATGCTCTGAATGCCATATTGGCTCAGAAAAAAATGTTGACTCAACAGGTCAACATGATTTCTCAGAGTCTGAATGGATTGCAAAATGCATCCAACAGTACTAAAGAAGCATTTTCTGAAGAAGAAGCTTATGATCCTGAGAACCCTGCAATGGCAGAGGTGAATTACATGGGTGAAGCCTATGGAAACACCTATAATCCCTCATGGAGAAATCATCCAAATTTCTCATGGAAGGATCAATAAAAGCCTTAACAAGGCTTTAATAATGGTGGAAGAAACAGGTTTAGCAATAGCAAGCCTTTTCCATCATTTTCTCAGCAACAGACAGAGAATTCTGAGCAGAGTCTCTCTAACTTAGCAACCATAGTCTCTGATCAATCCAAAACTACTCTCAGTTTTATGAATGAGGCACGGTCCTCTATCAGAAATCTGGTGGCACAAGTGGGTCAGCTGAGTAAGAAAATCACTGAAACTCCTCCTAGTACTCTCCCAGGCAATACAGAACAAAATCCAAAAAGAGAGTGCAAGGCCATTGATTTGACCATCATGGCCAAACCTACAAGGGAGGAGGAGGACATGAATCCCAATGAGGAAGACCTCATGGGACATCCTCTGGACACTAAGGGGTTCCTCAATGAGGACCTGAAGGAATCTGAGACTCATACAGAGACCATAGAGATTCCATTCAACCTGTTTCTGCCCTTCATGAGCTCTGATGAGTATTCTTCCTCTGAAGAGGATGAAGACATTACTGAAGAGCAAGTTGCTAAGCACCTTGGTGCAATCATGAAGATGAATGCCAAATTATTTGGTAATGAGACTTGGAAAGATTAACCTCCCTTGCTCACCAATGAATTGAATGCATTGTATAGGCAGAAATTACCTCAAAAAAAAAAAAAAAACAGGATCCTAGTAACTTCTTAATACCCTGTAACATAGGTACCATGACCTCTGAGAAGGCTCTGTGTGACCTGGGGTCAGGCATTAACCTTATGCCACTCTCTGTAATGGAGAAACATGGGATCTTTGAGGTGCAAGCTGCCAGAATCTCATTAGAGATGGCAGACAACTCAAGAAAACAGGCTTATGGACTAGTAGAGGACGTGTTAGTAAAGGTTGAAGGCCTTTACATCCCTGCTAATTTCATAATCCTAGACACTGGGAAGGATGAAGATGAATCCATCATACTTGGAAGACCCTTCCTGGCCACAGCAAGAGCTGTGATTGATGTGGACAGAGGAGAGTTGGTCCTTCAATTGAATGAGGACTACCTTGTTTTTAAGACTCAAGGTTCTCCTTTTGTAACCATGGAGAGGAAGCATGAAAAGCTTCTCTCACTACAGAGTCAACCAAATCCCCCACAGTCAAACTCTAAGTTTGGTGTTAGGAGGCCACAACCAAACTCTAAGTTTGGTGTTGAACCCCCATATTCAAACTATAAGTTTGGTGTTGGGAGGTCCCAACAATGCTTTGAACATATGTGAGGCTCCATGAGAGCTCACTGTCAAGATATTGACATTAAAGAAGCGCTTGTTGGGAGGCAACCCAATTTTATTTAATTATATCTATTTATTTTCCATTTATATTTTATGTTTTCTTTAGGTTGATGATCATGTGAAGTCACAAAAACTACTGCAAATTCAAAAATGGAATGAAAAATAGCATTAAAAGTAGCACACAAATAAGCATCTGTCTGGCATTTAATGCCAGAAACAAGAATCAACCTGGCGTTAAACGCCAGAAACAGGCTACATTTGGGCGTTTAACGGCAAAAACAGGCAGCAGCCTGGCGTTAAACACCGGTATTGCATACAGAGGGCGTTTTGCACGCCTAAATGGAGTAGGGATGTTAAGTCCTTGACCCCTCTGGATCTGTGGACCCCACAGGATCCCCACCTACCCCACCGCTCCTTCTCTCCTCTTCACACCTTTTTATAACTCTCTTTCCCAAATACCCTTCACCAATCACCTCCATACCTCTTTCCTAAATACCCTTAACCAATCACATCCATCCACTCTTCCCCATAAACCTCACCTGCCTCCAAAATTCAAATCCTTTTTCCTCCCAAACCCAACCCTAATTGCCGAAACCTACCCTTCCCCCCACCTCTATATAAACCCCTTAACACTACTCCATTTTCACACATTACAACCACCACTTCTCCCCCTTGGCTAAATACACCTTCTCCCTCCATCTCCTCCATTTTCTTCTTCTTTTACTACTTTCTTTCTTCTGTTGCTCGAGAACGAGCAAACCTTTTAAGTTTGGTGTGGTAAAAGCATTGCTTTTTGTTTTTCCATAACCATCAATGGCACCTAAGGCCAGAGAAACCTCAAGAAAGAGGAAAGGGAAGGCAATTGCTTCCACCTCTGAGTCATGGGAGATGGAGAGATTCATCTCAAAGGTCCATCAAGACCACTTCTATGAAGTTGTGGCCAAGAAGAAGGTGATCCCTGAGGTCCCTTTTAAGCTCAAAAAGAGTGAATATCCGAAGATCCGACAAGAGATTAGAAGAAGAGGATGGCAAGTTCTCTCTAATCCTATTCAATAAGTCAGGATCTTAATGTTTCAAGAGTTCTATGCAAACGCATGCATCACTAGGAACCATGATCAAAGTAGGAACCCGAATCCAAAAAATTCGCTTACAATTCGGGGGAAATACTTAGATTTCAGTCCGGAAAATGTAAGGTTGGTGTTCAACTTGCCAATGATGCAAGAAAATGCACGCCCCTACACTACAAGGGTCAACTTTGATCAAAGGTTGGACCAAGTCCTCATGGACATATGTGTAGAAAGAGCTCAATGGAAAGTTGACTCAAGAGGCAAGCCGGTTCAATTGAGAAGACCGGACCTTAAGCCTGTGGCTAGAGGATGGTTGGAGTTCATTCAACGCTCAATTATTCCTACTAGCAACCGGTCTGAAGTTACTGTAGACCGGGCCATCATGATCCATAGTATCATGATTGGGGAGGAAGTGGAAGTACATGAGATTATACTTCAAGAACTCTACAAGGTGGCTGACAAGTCATCAATTTTGGCAAGGTTAGCCTTTCCTCACCTCATTTGCCACCTCTGCAATTCGGCTGGAATTGACATAGAGGGAGATATCTTCATTGATGAGGATAAGCCCATCACTAAGAAAAGAATGGAGCAAACAAGAGATCATGGACCTCAACAAGAGCATGAGGAAATTCCTCACCATGAAATCCCTGAGATGCCTCAAGGGATGCACTTCCCTCCAAGAAATTATTGGGAGCAAATCAACACCTCCCTAGGAGAATTAAGTTCCAACGTGGGACAACTAAGGATGGAACACCAAGAGCATTCCATCATTCTCCATGAGATTAGAGAAGATCAAAGAGCTATGAGGGAGGAGCAACAAAGGCAAGGAAGAGACATATAGGAGCTCAAGAGCACCATTGGTTCTTCAAGAAGAGGAAGACGCCACCCTTACTAAGGTGGACCCGTTCCTTAATCTCCTTGTTCTTATTTTTCTATTTTTCGGTTTTTGAGCCTTATGTTTTATTTATGTTTGTGTCTTATTACATGATCATTAGTGTCTAAGTGTCTATGTCTTAAACCTATGAGTGTCTTATGAGTCCATCACCTCTCTTAAATGAAAACTGTTCTAAAAACAAAAGAACAAGAAATACATGGTTTCGAATTCATCCTTGAAACTAGTTTAATTATTTTGATGTGGTGACAATACTTTTTGTTTTCTGAATGAATGCTTGAACAGTGCACATGTCTTTTGAATTTGTTTTTTATGAATGTTAAAATTGTTGGCTCTTGAAAGAATGATGAAAAGGAGAAATGTTATTTGATAATCTGAAAAATCATAAAATTGATTCTTGAAGCATGAAAAAGCAGTGAATACAAAAGCTTGCAGAAAAAAAGAAAAAAATGGCGAAAATAAAAGAAAAAGAAAAAAAAGAAAAAAGCAAGCAGAAAAAGCCAAGAGCTCTTTAAACCAAAAGGCAAGAGCAAAAAGCCAGTAACCCTTTAAACCAAAAGGCAAGGGTAATAAAAAAGATCCAAGGCTTTGAGCATTAGTGGATAGGAGGGCCCAAAAGGAATAAAATCCTGGCCTAAGCGGCTAAACCAAGCTGTCCCTAACCATGTGCTTGTGGCGTGAAGGTGTCAAGTGAAAACTTGAGACTGAGCGGTTAAAGTCGAGGTCCAAAGCAGAAAACAAAAAAGAGTGTGCTTAAGAACCCTGGACACCTCTAACTGGGGACTCTAGCAAAGCTGAGTCACAATCTGAAAAGGTTCACCTTGTTATGTGTCTGTGGCATTTATGTATCTGGTGGTAATACTGGAAAACAAAGTGTTTAGGGCCACGGCCAAGACTCATAAAGTAGCTGTGTTCAAGAATCAACATACTGAACTAGGAGAATCAATAACACTATCTGAATTCTGAGTTCCTATAGATGCCAATCATTTTGAACTTCAAAGGATAAAGTGAGATGCCAAAACTGTTCAAAGGCAAAAAACTACTAGTCCCGCTCATTTAATTGGAGCTAAGTTTCATTGATATTTTGGAATTTATAGTATATTCTCTTCTTTTTATCCTATTTGATTTTCAGTTTCTTGGGGACAAGCAACAATTTAAGTTTGGTGTTGTGATGAGCGGATAATTTATACGCTTTTTGGCATTGTTTTTACATTGTTTTTAGTATGATTTAGTTAGTTTTTAATATATTTTTATTAGTTTTTAAATAAAAATCACATTCTGGACTTTACTATGAATTTGTGTGTTTTTCTGGGATTTAAGGTAATTTCTGGCTGAAATTGAAGGACTTGAGCAAAAATCTGATTCAGAGGCTGAAGAAGGACTGCAGATGCTGTTGGATTCTGACCTCCCTCCACTCAAAGTAGATTTTCTGGAGCTACAGGAGTCCACATGGCGCGATCTCAGTTGCGTTAGAAAGTAGACATCCAGGTTTTTCCAGCAATATATAATAGTCCATACCTTGCCCAAGTTTAGACGACGTAAACTGGCATTCAACGCCAGCTTTCTGCCCTATTCTGGCGTTAAACGCCAGAAACAAGTTGCAAAGCAGAGTTAAACGCTAGAAACAAGTTACAAACTAGCGTTCAACTCCAAGGAAGACCACTACACGTGAAAGCTTCAATGCTCAGCCCAAGCACACACCAAGTGGGCCCGTAAGTGGATTTCTGCATCATTTACTCATTTCTGTAAACCCTAGTAACTAGTTTAGTATAAATAGGACTTTTTACTATTATATCTACATCTTCGGATCATCTCTGGAACACATTATGTAACTTTTATGTTCTGAGACCTCCATGGGAGGCTGGCCACTCGGCCATGTCTACCCTATTTTAACTTATGTATTTTCAACGGTAAAGTTTCTACACACCATAGATTAAGGTGTGGAGCTCTGCTGTTCCTCATGAATTAATGCAAAGTACTATTATTTTTCTATTCAATTCAAGCCTATTTTTCTCTAAGATATTCATTCCCACACAAGAAAATAATGAATGTGATGATTATGTGACGCTCATCACCATTCTCACTTATGAACGCGTGCCTGACAAACACTTCCGTTCTACATGAAAGCAAGCTTGAATGCATATCTCTCAGCCTCCTGATCTACGATCAGAGTCTTCGTGGTAAAGGCTAGAATTATTGGCGGCCATTCTTAAGATCCGGAAAGTCTAAACCTTGTCTGTAGTATTCCGAGTAGGATCTGGAAAGGGATGGCTGTGACGAGCTTCAAACTCGCGAGTGCTGGGCGTAGTGACAGATGCAAAAGGATTACTGAATCCTATTCCAGCATGATCGAGAACCGACAGATGATTAGCCGTGCAGTGACAGCGCATTTTGGACCATTTTTACTGAGAGGACGGGAAGTAACCATTGACAACGGTGATGCCCAACATACAGCTTGCCATGGAAAGAAGTATGAAGGATTGGATGAAGATAGTAGGAAAGCAGAGGTTCAGAAGGAACAAAAGCATCTCCATATGCTTATCTGAAATTCTCACCAATGAATGACATAAGTATTTCTATCCTATTTTATATTTTAATTATATTTTAATTATTAAAACTCTATAACCATTTGAATCCGCCTGACTGAGATTTACAAGGTGACCATAGCTTGCTTCAAGCCGACAATCTCCGTGGGATCGACCCTTACTCACGTAAAGTTTATTACTTGGACGACCCAGTGCACTTGCTGGTTAGTTGTGCGAAGTTGTGAAAAAGAACTAAGATTATGAACGTGCGTATTAAGATTTTGGCACCATTACCAAGGAATGAACAATCACGATTTCGTGCACCAAGTTTTTGGCGCCGTTGCCGGGGATTGTTCGAGTTTGGACAACTGACGGTTCATCTTGTTGCTTAGATTAGGTAATTTTCTTCTTGTTTCAACTTTTATTTTGTATTCAAAAAGTTTTCAAAAATTTTTTCTTTGTTTTCGTTTTTCTAAAAATAAATTTTTGAAAATCCAAAAAAATTATAAAATCATAAAATCAAAAATATTTTTGTGTTTCTTGTTTGAGTCTAGAGTCAATTTTTAAGTTTGGTGTCAATTGCATCTTTTTAATTTTCTAAAAAAAAAAATTTCGAAAATTCATGCATTGCATTTTTCATTATCTTCAAGTTGTTCTTGACAAGTCTTCTTGTTTGATCTTCATATTTTCTTGTTTTGTGTCTTTTGTTATTTTTCATATGCATTTTTGCATTCATAGTGTCTAAACATGAAAAATCTCTAAGTTTGGTGTCTTGCATGTTTTTCTTTTCTTGAAAATTTTTCAAAATAAGTTCTTGATGTTCATCATGATCTTCAAAGTGTTCTTGGTGTTCATCTTGACATTCATAGTGTTCTTGCATGCATTAGTTGTTTTGATTCATCATCTTTATGTTTTGCTTCAAATTGGTGTTTTTCTCTCTCCTCATAAAAAATCCAAAAAAAAAATATCTTTTTCTTATTTCTCTCATAAATTTTGAAATCTTTGGGTTGACTGAGTCAAAAATTTTTAAAAATAAGTTGTTTCTTGTCAAGTCAAGATTTCAATTTCAAAAATTTATCTTTTCAAAAATCTTTTTCAAAACCAAATCTTTTTCATGTTTTTCTTTGTTTTTCAAAAATTTTAAAAATTGTTTTTCAAAATCTTTTTCTTAATTTTATTTCATAATTTTCGAAAACTTTACTAACAATTAATGTGATTGATTCAAAAATTTGAAGTTTGTTACTTTCTTGTTAAGAAAGGTTCAATCTTTAAATTCTAGAATCATATCTTTTAGTTTCTTGTTAGTCAAGTAATCAATTTTAATTTTAAAAATTAAATCTTTTTAATTTCCTTTTTAAATCTTTTTCAAAATAAATTTTAATCATATCTTTTCCAATCATATCTTTTTCAAAAATATGATTTCAAAAATATTTTCTAACTTCCTATCCTTTCAAAATTGATTTTCAAATCTTTTTCAACTAACTAATTGAATTTTTGTTTGTTTTAAAATTCTTATCTTTTTCAAAACCACCTAACTAATTTTCTCTCTCTAATTTTCAAAAATCACCTTCCTCTTTTTCAAAATTCTTTTAATTAACTAATTGTTTCAAATTTTAATTTTAATTTTATTTCTTCTCTTAATTTTCGAATTTTAACTAATAATTAAAATAAAAACAAAAATATTTTTCTTCTCTTTTAGTTAGTATTCAAATTCCCTCTCTCTCATCTTTTTCTATTTATTTATTCATTTACTAACACTTCTTTTCATCTCAAAATTCAAACCCTCTCTTTTCCTCTATGTTCGAATTTTTCTCTTCTCCTTCTTCTATTCTTTTCTTCTTCTACTCGCATAAAAGAATCCCTATACTGTGACATAGAGGATTCCTCTTCTTTTCTGTTCTCTTCTTTTTCACATGAGCAGGAGCAAGGATAATAACATTCTTGTTAAAGCTAATCCGGAACCTGAAAGGACTCTGAAGAGGAAGTTGAGAGAAGCTAAAACACAACACTCTGAAAAGGACTTTACTGAAATTTTCGAAAAAAGAAGTAGAGATGGCCGAAACCAATAACAATGGTGGAGGTACAAGGAAGATGCTTGGTGACTTTACTGCACCAAATTCCAACTTCCATGGAAGAAGCATCTCAATCCCTGCCATTGGAGCAAACAATTTTGAGCTAAAGCCTCAATTAGTTTCTCTGATGCAACAGAATTGCAAGTTTTATGGACTTCCATTAGAAGATCTTTTTCAGTTCTTAACTGAATTCTTACAGATATGTGATACTGTTAAGACCAATGGGGTTGATCCCGAGGTCTACAGGCTTATGCTTTTCCCGTTTGCTGTAAGAGACAAAGCTAGAGTATGGTTAGACTCTCAACCTAAAGATAGCCTGAACTCTTGGGATAAGCTGGTCACGGCTTTCTTAGCCAAGTTCTTTCCTCCTCAAAAGCTTAGCAAGCTTAGAGTGGATGTTCAAACCTTCAAACAGAAAGAAGGTGAATCCCTCTATGAAGCTTGGGAGAGATACAAGCAACTGACCAAAAAGTGTCCTTCTGACATGCTTTCAGAATGGACCATCCTGGATATATTCTATGATGGTCTGTCTGAATTATCTAAGATGTCATTGGACCATTCTGCAGGTGGATCCATTCACCTAAAGAAAACGCCTGCAGAAGCTCAGGAACTCATTGACATGGTTGCAAATAACCAGTTCATGTACACTTCTGAAAGGAATCCTGTGAGTAATGGGACGCCTCAGAGGAAGGGAGTTCTTGAAATTGATGCTCTGAATGCCATATTGGCTCAGAACAAAATATTGACTCAACAGGTCAACATGATTTTTCAGAGTCTGAATGGATTACAAAATGCATCCAACAGTACTAAAGAAGCATCTTCGGTAGAAGAAGCTTATGATCCTGAGAACCCTGCAATGGCAGAGGTGAATTACATGGGTGAAGCCTATGGAAACACCTATAATCCCTCATGGAGAAATCATCCAAATTTCTCATGGAAGGATCAACAAAAGCCTCAACAAGGCTTTAATAATGGTGGAAGAAACAGGTTTAGCAATAGCAAGCCTTTTCCATCATCTTCTCAGCAACAGACAGAGAATTCTGAGCAGAGTCTCTCTAGCTTAGCAACCATAGTCTCTGATCAATCCAAAACCACTCTCAGTTTCATGAATGAGGCACGGTCCTCTATCAGAAATCTGAAGGCACAAGTGGGTCAGCTGAGTAAGAAAATCACTGAAACTCCTCCTAGTACTCTCCCAGGCAATATAGAACAAAATCCAAAAAGAGAGTGCAAGGCCATTGATTTGACCATCATGGCCGAACCTACAAGGGAGGAGGGGGACGTGAATCCCAATGAGGAAGACCTTATAGGACGTTCTGTGGACATTAAAGGGTTCCTCAATGAGGACCTGAAGGAATCTGAGGCTCATACAGAGACCATAGAGATTCCATTCAACCTATTTCTACCCTTCATGAGCTCTGATGAATATTCTTCCTCTGAAGAAGATGAAGACATTACTGAAGAGCAAGTTGCTAAGTACCTTGGTGCAATAATGAAGCTGAATGCCAAATTATTTGGTAATGAGACTTGGGAAGATGAACCTCCCTTGCTCACGAATGAACTGAATGCATTGTATAGGCAGAAATTACCTCAAAAGAAACAGGATCCTGGTAACTTCTTAATACCCTATAACATAGGCACCATGACCTTTGAAAAGGCTCTATGTGACCTGGGGTCAGGCATTAACTTTATGCCACTCTCTGTAATGGAGAAACTTGGGATCTTTGAGGTGCAAGCTGCCAGAATCTCATTAGAGATGGCAGACAACTCAAGAAAATAGGCCTATGGACTAGTAGAAGACATGTTAGTAAAGGTTGAAGGCCTTTACATCACTGCTGATTTCATAATCCTAGACACTGGGAAGGATGAGGATGAATCCATCATCCTTGGAAGACCCTTCCTGGCCACAGCAAGAGCTGTGATTGATGTGGACAGAGGAGAGTTGGTCCTTTAACTGAATGAGGACTACCTTGTATTTAAGACTCAAGGTTCTCCTTCTGTAACCATGGAGAGGAAGCATGAAAAGATTCTCTCACTGTAGAGTCAACCAAAGCCCCACAGTCAAACTCTAAGTTTGGTGTTGGGAGGTCCCAACAATGCTCTGAACATCTGTGAGGCTCCATGAGAGCTCACTGTCAAGCTATTGACATTAAAAAAGCGCTTGTTGGGAGGCAACCCAATTTTATTTAATTATATCTATTTAGTTTCCAATGCTATTTTATGTTTTCTTTAGGATGATGATCATGTGAAGTCACAAAAACTACTGAAAAATCAAAAACGGAATGAAAAACATCATTAAAAGCAGCACACCCTGGAGGAAGAGCATTCTGGCGTTTAAACGCCAGAAACAAGCATCTATCTGGCGTTTAACGCCAGAAACAAGCACCAAGCTGGCGTTTAACGCCAGAAATAAGAATCAACCTGGCGTTAAACACCAGAAACAGGCTACATTTAGGTGTTTAACGGCAAAAACAGGCAGCAGCCTGGCGTTAAACGCCAGTATTGCATACAGAGGGCATTTTGCACGCCTAAATTGAGCAGGGATGTTAAGTCCTTGACCCCTCTGGATCTGTGGACCCCACAGGATCCCCACCTACCCCACCTCTCCTTCTCTCCTCTTCACACCTTTTCATAACTATCTTCCCCAAATACCCTTCACCAATCACCTTCATACCTCTTCCCTAAATACCCTTAACCAATCACATCCATCCACTCTTCCCCATAAACCCCATCTACCTCCAAAATTCAAATCCTTTTCCCTCCCAAACCCAACCCTAATGGCCGAAAGCTATCCTTCCCCCCACCTCTATATAAACCCCTCAACACTACTCTATTTTCACACATTACAACCACCACTTCTTGCCCTTGGCCGAATACACGTTCTCCCTCCATCTCCTCCATTTTCTTCTTCTTTTACTACTTTCTTTCTTCTTTTGCTCGAGGACGAGCAAACCTTTTAAGTTTGGTGTGGTAAAAGCATTACTTTTTGTTTTTCCATAACCATCAATGGCACCTAAGGCCAGAGAAACCTCAAGAAAGAGGAAAGGGAAGGCAATTGCTTCCACCTCTGAGTCATGGGAGATGGAGAGATTCATCTCAAAGGTCCATCAAGACCACTTCTATGAAGTTGTGGCCAAGAAGAAGGTGATCCCTGAGTTCCTTTTTAAGCTCAAAAAGAGCGAATATCCGGAGATCCGACAAGAGATTAGAAGAAGAGGATGGAAAGTTCTCCCTAATCCTATTCGACAAGTCGGGATCTTAATGGTTCAAGAGTTCTATGCAAATGCATGGATCACTAGGAACCATGATCAAAGTAGGAACCCGAATCCAAAGAATTGGCTTACAATGGTTCGGGGGAAATACTTAGATTTCAGTCCAGAAAATGTAAGGTTGGTGTTCAACTTGCCAATGATGCAAGAAAACGCATGCCCCTACACTAGAAGGGTCAACTTTGATCAAAGGTTGGATAAAGTCCTCATGGACATATGTGTGGAAGGAGCTCAATGGAAAGTTGACTCAAGAGGCAAGCCGGTTCAATTGAGAAGACCGGACCTTAAGCCTGTGGCTAGAGGATGGTTGGAGTTCATTCAACACTCAATTATTCCTACTAGCAACCGGTCTGAAGTTACTGTAGACCAGGCCATCATGATCCATAGTATCATGATTGGGGAGG
This sequence comes from Arachis ipaensis, assembly GCF_059453495.1. Lineage (NCBI taxonomy): Eukaryota > Viridiplantae > Streptophyta > Magnoliopsida > Fabales > Fabaceae > Arachis > Arachis ipaensis. Next base: position 79,087,459 of record NC_142443.1, read on the forward strand.
AAGTGGAAGTACATGAGATTATACCTCAAGAACTCTACAAGGTGGCTGACAAGTCATCAACTTTGGCAAGGTTAGCCTTTCCTCACCTTATTTGCCACCTCTGCAATTCGGCTGGAATTGACATAGAGGGAGATATCTTCATTGATGAGGATAAGCCCATCACTAAGAAAAGGATAGAGCAAACAATAGATCATGGACCTCAACAAGAGCATGAGGAAATTCCTCACCATGAAATCACTGAGATGCCTCAAGGGATGCACTTCCCTCCACAAAACTATTGGGAGCAAATCAACACCTCCCTAGGAGAATTAAGTTCCAACATGGGACAACTAAGGATGGAACACCAAGAGCACTCCATCATTCTCATGAAATTATAGAAGATCAAAGAGCTATGAGGGAGGAGCAACAAAGGCAAGGAAAAGACATGGAGGAGCTTAAGAGCACCATTGGTTCTTCAAGAAGAGGAAGATGCCACCCTCACAAAGGTGGACCCGTTCCTTAGTCTCTTTGTTCTTATTTTTCTGTTTTTCGGTTTTTGAGCCTTATGTTTTATTTATGTTTATGTCTTATTACATGATCATTAGTGTCTAAGTGTCTATGTCTTAAAGCTATGAGTGTCTTATGAATCCATCACCTCTCTTAAATGAAAACTGTTCTAAAAACAAAAGAACAAGAAGTACATGGTTTCGAATTCATCCTTGAAACTAGTTTAATTATTTTGATGTGGTGATAATACTTTTTGTTTTTTGAATGAATGCTTGAACATTGCATATGTCTTTTGAATTTGTTGTTTATGAATGTTAAAATTGTTGGCTCTTGAAAGACTGATGAAAAGGAGAAATGTTATTTGATAATCTGAAAAATCATAAAATTGATTCTTGAAGCAAGAAAAAGCAGTGAATACAAAAGCTTGCAGAAAAAAAGAAAAAAAATGGCAAAAAAAAAGAAAAAGAAAAAAAAAAGAAAAAAGCAAGCAGAAAAAGCCAAGAGCTCTTTAAACCAAAAGGCAAGAGCAAAAAGCCAGTAACCCTTTAAACCAAAAGGCAAGGGTAATAAAAAGGATCCAAGGCTTTGAGCATCAGTGGATAGGAGGGCCCAAAAGGAATAAAATCCTGGTCTAAGCGGCTAAACCAAGCTGACCCTAACCATGTGCTTGTGGCGTGAAGGTGTCAAGTGAAAACTTGAGACTGAGCGGTTAAAGTCGAGGTCCAAAGAAAAAAAAAAAAAAAAAAGAGTGTGCTTAAGAACCCTGGACACCTCTAACTGGGGACTCTAGCAAAGCTGAGTCACAATGTGAAAAGGTTCACCCAGTTATGTGTCTGTGGCATTGATGTATCCGGTGGTAATACTGGAAAACAAAGTGTTTAGGGCCACGGCCAAGACTCATAAAGTACCTGTGTTCAATAACACTATCTGAATTCTGAGTTCCTATAGATGCCAATCATTCTGAACTTCAAAGGATAAAGTGAGATGCCAAAACTGTTCAGAGGCAAAAAGCTACTAGTCCCGCTCATTTAATTGGAATTTATAGTATATTCTCTTATTTTTATCCTATTTGTTTTTCAGTTGCTTGGGGACAAGCAACAATTTAAGTTTGGTGTTGTGATGAGCGGATAATTTATACGCTTTTTGGCATTGTTTTTACATAGTTTTTAGTATGATTTTGTTAGTTTTTAGTATATTTTTATTAGTTTTTAAATAAAAATCACATTTCTGGACTTTACTATGAGTTTGTGTATTTTTTTGTGATTTCAGGTAATTTCTGGCTGAAATTGAGGGACTTGAGCAAAAATCTGATTCAGAGGCTGAAGAAGGACTGCAGATGTTGTTGGATTCTGACCTCCCTGCACTCAAAGTGGATTTTCTGGAGCTACAAGAGTCCAAATGGCGCGCTCTCAAATGCTTTGGAAAGTAGACATTCAGGGCTTTCCAGCAATATATAATATTCCATACTTTGCCCAAGCTTAGATGACGCAAACTGGTGTTCAACGCCAGCTTTCTGCCCTATTCTGGCGTTAAACGCCAGAAACAAGTTGCAAAGCAGAGTTAAACGCTAGAAACAAGTTACAAACTGGCGTTCAACTCCAAGGAAGACCTCTACACGTGGAAGCTTCAATGCTCAGCCTAAGCGCACACTAAGTGGGCCCGAAAGTGGATTTCTGCATCATTTACTCATTTCTGTAAACCCTAGTAACTAGTTTAGTATAAATAGGAGTTTTTACTATTGTATCTACATCTTCGAATCATCTCTGGAACACATTATGTAACTTTTACGTTCTGAAACCTCCATGGGAGGCTGGCCACTCGGCCATGTGTACCCTATTTTCACTTATGTATTTTCAACGGTAGAGTTTCTATACACCACAGATTAAGGTGAGGAGCTCTGCTGTTCCTCATGAATTAATGCAAAGTACTATTATTTTTCTATTCAATTCAAGCCTATTTCTTCTCTAAGATATTCATTCCCACACAAGAAAATGATGAATGTGATGATTATGTGACGCTCATCACCATTCTCACTTATGAACGCGTGCCTAACAAACACTTCCGTTCTACATGAAAGCAAGCTTGAATGCATATCTCTTAGCCTCCTGATCTACGATCAGAGTCTTCGTGGTATAGGCTAGAATTATTGGCGGCCATTCTTGAGATCCAGAAAGTCTAAACCTTGTCTGTGGTATTCCGAGTAGGATCTGGGAAGGGATGGCTATGACGAGCTTCAAACTCGCGAGTGCTGGGCGTAGTGACAGACACAAAAGGATTACTGAATCCTATTCCAGTATGATCGAGAACCGACAGATGATTAGCCGTGGGGTGACAGCGCATTTTGGACCATTTTCACTGAGAAGACGGGAAGTAGCCATTGACAACGGTGATGCCCAACAAACATCTTGCCATGGAAAGAAGTATGAAGGATTGGATAAAGACAGTAGGAAAGCAGAGGTTCAGAAGGAACAAAAGCATCTCCATATGCTTATCTGAAATTGTCACCAATGAATGACATAAGTATTTCTATCCTATTTTATATTTTAATTATATTTTAATTATTAAGACTCTATAACCATTTGAATCCGCTTGACTGAGATTTACAAGGTGACCATAGCTTGCTTCAAGCCGACAATCTCCGTGGGATCGACCCTTACTCACGTAAGGTTTATTACTTGGACGACCCAGTGCACTTGCTGGTTAGTTGTGCGAAGTTGTGAAAAAGAACTAAGATTATGAACGTGCGTATTAAGTTTTTGGCGCCATTACCAAGGAATGAACAATCACGATTTCGTGCACCACAAGACAATAATTCATTCAAAATCGGAATCTCAACCAATTCATTGTAGAATCAATAATTCAGTCACATTTCACAACCGCATCTAATTTCGATTACAATTCAAAGTAATCACAACCACATTCAACTCTAATCATAATTCAGAATAATCACTTCGACTAACTATTCTCAAACATATTTCAAACAATTCACATCAATTAATCAACTCTTAATCATTATTAACTATTTGCAATTATCTAAATAACTTTGTAGGCATTCTAAATTAAAAATATTTAACTTTTAAAATAAATCCCCTACCTCGATGTCGAAATTGTAGAGTCTAAATGCCACAACCAAGTATTTTGAATCCACCAGCAGCAGTGGCAATTTTAGCATCTCTGATCGACGGCAGTGGCGCTCTGTCAGATTTCATAAACCAGAAGCCGAGGCAGAACAACATCTTCTTTACTTGATTCTCGCGGTGCTCCTCTTCTCTGTACACATAGTGGCAGCGGCTTTCTCTGGTGGCAGCTCAGACGGTGGACTCCACCCACGGTGACGACGACACTCTCTTCCACAAACCTTGGCAGTAGCGGCGATGGAAGGGCAGCGTTGCTTCCTCTTCTCCCTCGCGAACTCAACTCTTTCCTTCTCCTCTGTTCGCAGTTTATGGCGGTGGCAGAAGCTTCATTAACGATGACACAGCAACACGGTGACGGATCGGCAGCACGACACGGAGCCTCCCGCTTTGCGTTCCTCTCTACGGGCTCCCTGTCTCTCTTCGGGTTCTTCTCAGGCGACGACGGTGACGAAGCGGGCTCCACGGAGCGGCGATGAGGGCGACGGTGGCGCAAGGATGGAAGCGACAAGGCTGGTTGTGGGCCTCTCTTTTTCGTGCGTCTCTCTCTCTCTCTTCGCGATTCTGTCCCCTCGATGATGACTTGTGGACGGATCAGCGGCGATGCGAGCTTATGGCTCCATGGACGGGACGACGCCATGAAGCAGCTCGGTGGCAAGCTCCAGGGAGGCGGTAGTGACGGCGAACAGCCCCTGCTTCCTCTATTCTCTTTTCCATTTCCTCACTCTCCCTCTCTGATTTCCCGTTTCTGAAATTGTTGCACTGAAGGGGTGAAAGGGGGTGGGGTGCGGCTGTGGTGGGGGGCTAGGGTTAGGGTTTCTCAATTAATTTGGAAATTAGGGTTTCTGATTCAATTTGGGAATTAGGATTAAAAATTAGGGATTTTATAAAAGAATATGGATAGATATGAATAGATATTTTGATACAATTGGTGGGTAGAGTAATTTTAAAACCAAATATTCTCTATTAAAAATATTTAGGAACATTATTTATCAACATATTGCTAAGTTCAATCAATTATTTCTAATTTAAATTATAAAATAAATATATTAACCACATTTTTATAAAATATAGTTTAACTCAATATTAGTTATTAAAATTAAATGATATAACTTTTCATTATTTTTCTATCTCCGAAACTTTAATTTCAATTTATAAAATAATTTCTAGGAGTTCAAATTAATAACATAATTCATTCAAAATAGAATTTATTTAAATTAAATTATACAATTCTTCTTATTTTTCAATTATCAAAATTATAACCTCAATTATACCAAATATCTAATAAAGATTATATAAAAATTCTAATTAATTTAAAATCCAATTATCATGAAACTATTTAATTACCTTTAGTAAAATAATTTTCTTAAAATAAAATTAACAACAAATAGAATAAATCACAAATAACTAATTATTTGATTTTCAAAAACTAGGGTTGTTACATGTGTCTTAAGGTTCAAGCTATTGGTGCCTAGCTTATTCTTTGTTTCTTTCCTTTTTGTTGCCAACGTTGGTGCTGGCCGTTGGTGGCCTAACTTTGCCACCAACACTGGCTTTTCTTCCTTCTTTCTGGTTCTTTCTTTCTTCCATAGATATTTATTCACTAAGGTTTCATACACAGCAACTAAGTTCATGCTTAAAAGGGACATTCTACCCTTCATCTTTATTTACCACCACTTAACCTTATTATGCTTCCTACCAATTTGGACTATTACTCTTTCTGTTTCAAAATATTTTCTTTTATTCAATCAAAAGGGGACAAGACATACATTTAAGCAAGATAAAAGTGAGACAAGCACTTAAACTAGCATGCTTCAATGATAAGTAAAGAAAACAACCAAACAGAATTCAAAATGACTTAAACTTAAAGCAAACTCATAAAACAGAAAAAATTGGAAGCAAGTTCTTCCTTATTAAATTGATGATCAAGGAGCAGCACCACCTTTCATTCCTTGGGCTGTTTTCCTTTACTTGACTCCCCTCTCCTCTTTAGTTCTTGTTTCTTTTTCCTTCTTGTCTCCTCTTGTTTTCCAGGCTCATATTTCTCTTCCCAAAGTCCTGCATCTATCAACCTTTGTGCTTCTCCTAGTTGAGTGACTTGATGATATGGTGTGATCTCCCGATTCAGTACAGGCATACTAGCAGTCAGATAGTTGAGCTTGTGATTCACCCGAAAACTATCTCTCAACAATTTTCTACCGGCAAGTGCACCGGATTGTCATCAAGTAAAAACTCACTGTAGAGTGAGGTCGAATCCCACAGGGATTGGTAGATTGATCAATGTTAATTGGAGAATTATTCTAGTTGAGCGAAATCGGAATTGAATTGGGATTGCAAAAAGTAAATTTGGCGGGAAACTTAAATTACAAGATAACAGAAATTAAATTGCTGGAAATTAAATGATAGAAGCTTAAATTGCAAGAAATTAAATGGGAATGGGGATGAAGCATGAAATTAAAGAATCAGAATGTAAAAGAAAAGGTAGATCATAGATGGGGAAGCTCATTGGGGTCATGAGATGTGATAATTCTCCAAATCAAGTTCATTTTCATCTCTTCCTCAATCAATGCATTCATTGATCTCCTTGGCAATCTTAGGTGATTAGATCCCAATTTCTTGGCAATCTAATCTCTCTAAGCATGAAGAATTGCCCAATTCCTTGATTTAAGTACTCATGGGAAGAAATAAAGTTTGGTCACTGATTATACTACACAAATTCATAGATCAAAGTATTGGTAGGATTATATGTCACTATATCCATCCAAACCCCAATCTAATCCAATGTGAGAAAGCAATTCTAGCATGATCTCCTCATTCTTTTTCCAAGGTTCCGAGGAGATCCAATTATGAATAGCTTCTTTCCCAAGACAACTATCCAATTGAAGGAGGAACGAATGCTTTCTAGTAAAATCAAGAGAAAAGAAAGAAAAGGAAGAATGAAAACTAATATTGATCTATTGAATTACATAGAGCTCCCTAACCCAATGAAAAGGGTTTAGTTGTTCATAGCTCTAAAAATAGAAAATGAAATTGAAAGATACATTGCAGAATTCAAAGAATTGTAGAAAAGTCTAATGTACCGAAAAGTAAAAGTGCAGTAAAAAATAATGAAGTAAAAGTCCTTTCTAACTTAAATTCTAAGCTATTTATACACTTTCTTCCATTGATCTTCAATCTCTGAATTGGGCTTTTGGCCTTGATGGAATTGGGTTGAAATGGCTTCCAATTGGTTTCCTTTGCTGTTGAGAAGAGATCTGTTAGAATTAAAAGTTCTGCTACTTCAAGTTGGAGTCAACGTTTGAGGGCTAACGTTGACTCAAACGCCTTCCGAAAAAAAACAGGTAAATCTGCTGTCATTGGCGTTTGACTCAACGTTGGAGGGCCAACGTGCTGCTATCCACGCATACGCATGCACCACACGTGCGCGTGAAGTCTATGATTTTCCTTCTTCACGCGTGCGTGTTCACCATGCTTACGCGTGCATTGCCATTTTTCCCATCCACACGTGCGCGTGCTGTATGCGTTTGTGTGGATGCAAAAATTCCATTTTCCAGTTTTAAAAACATGTAGAAGAACGTTAGCCTCAGTGTTGGACTGGCAATGTTCCCTCCAACGTTGGCCAATCCACGCGTGCGCGTGCTTCACGCTTACGCATGAATTGCCCTTTTTCCTATCGACGCGTATGCATCACTGACGTGTATGCGTGGATTCAAGTTTTCCAATTCCAAATTCTAGGTTTGGCTTCACGGACGTTGGAGGCAGCGTTTAAGGTAACATTGGACCTCCAACGTTCATTAGGTAACGCGTACACGTGACCCGCGCATACGCATGGATGGTCAATTTTGCCATTCCACGCATGCGCGTGACTCACGCTTGCACGTGGATGGTCTATGACGCGTACACGTCGCTCAAAAATTCTTTAGCTCCAGAATTGAACATTTTATCACAACGTTGGGGGTAACGTTGGCTTGCCAATGTTACCTCAAACGTGAGCACCAGCACATTATGCAGAGAATTGTTCTGCTCCTTTCCAACGTTTGAGGCAAAGTTGGTGGTCCAACTTGGCCACCAACGTTGCTTCTTCCTTCACCTGTCATCAACCAATACATGCATCAAAGCCTTGCTAAAGTCATGAGAATTCTCACCATTCTTAGCATACATGTAATTATAGTATAATTCTCATGAAATTGCATCAAATTAACCATAGTTGGATGAATCTAGGTATGCATAAATGTCTACCCAAATTGCTTACTTATAACTCAAGAAAGTACATAAAATCTATTAGAAACAAAGAAAAAGGATAAATGCCTTGTAACTAGTTTGCTCTTGATAATGGACTTTTGGTTGATAATCCCGAGTTAGTCAACGCATGTTACCAAGTGTTAAAGCACTCCATAGAACTTAATCATCTAAGCAGATCCTAGTACAAAGACACCACAGGCATATGTCCTAAGGTCCAAGCTATTGGTGTCTAGCCTTATTCTTTTGCTTTCTTCTATTTTTGTTGCCATTTTTGGCTTTTCTTTTTCTTTCTTTCTATTTTTTTTCTTTCTTCCAAGGACTTTTATTTGCTAAGATTCATAGACAGCATGCTAGTTTATACTAAAAAGGGAGATAGTCTATCCTTTTATTCATTATAAGTGAGCTACTACACAATCAGGCATATATACCACCACTTACTGTTATTTCACTTCTTGCTAAAAAGGAACTCTTCCACTTTTTGTTCAAACATTTCTTTTATTTAAATTGAAAAGACTCAGGGGACACAACAAGCATTTAAACAAGTGAAAGTGGAAACACACACCTAGGCTAGCATACTTATTGCAAAATTAAACACAACAGAATGCAAATTGACTCAAACTAGAAGTAACTATAAAATAAAACAGACATGTTCTTTCTATATTGAATGGCATAGCCAAGGAGCAAGTCCACCTTTCATTTTTTATCCTGTTTGTCTTTCTTCTTCTTCTCGCTTGCTTGCTTACTAGTTTCTCCCTTGCCTTTTCCTTTTAGCTTTGTCCAGAATCCAGCTTTCTTCATTGTCTCTTCCACTCTATTTTCAAGGCGTATTGCGTTGTCTACTTCTATGTCACTCCTTTCCTTGAAGTATTGATCATAAATTGCAAATGCTGGGTCCATACTATGTAGATGTTCCGCAATTTAGTTGAGCTTGATTTGACCATTTATGTTATAATCAAATTGAACTCCATATCTTGCATCCTGAAGAGTTGTTAACTCCTTGAAAGCTCTCATATTATCAACTTGAAGTTGGGCTAGCTGGTTGAGAGATCCTTAAAATTTTGAAGCTTGTTCTCTTTGCATAACTAGAAATCTTGACTCAAAATCTCTCTGCTGGCTCATCATTCTCAACTGAAGCTCCTCTTGTCTCTCTTGAGCTCTCATGTATTGTGAATGGAATTCTTTTTATTTCTCTTGAACTCTCATGTTCTGTTCGAATAGCCTTTCAATTGGTTCTTGTATTCGGCCCATGTCCATGTTGGTTTGTGGTTGGAATTGTTGCTCTTCTTCTTGTTCTCCTTCTTGTTCTTCTTCCTTCCGTGGTTCTTCTCTCCTTCACCTCATTTGTGGTCTTTGACTTTGTTGTGCCTCTGTGACATTCATCATCCTTTCGATAGTCATAGGCAAGCCTGGATGCAGCCATGTTGGGTTTGCATCCTCCAGTGGCACTCTAGCCTTCCTGCATAATCTCATAATGGTGCTTGGGTAATAGAGCCAGGCTTCAGCAGAATTTTTCTCTGCAACCTTTTGAATATCATTTGCAATAATCTCGTGAACTTTTATCTCTCCTCCTACCATTATACAGTGTAGCATGACAGCCATTTTCTTGTTAACTTCCAAAGTGTTCACTGTTCCCAGAATTGATCTTTTTATAAGCTCATACCAACCTTTTACTTTAGGGATGAGATCTCCCCTTTTCAAGTACTTGTGCGCTCCTTGATTGTCCTTCTCCCAGTCAGTGTTCACCACACAGATATCACTAGAGATTTCATCATATTCTGGGTTCTCATTCACTCTTTCTTGGTACCCTGGCTCATCAAAATGTGTTTCCTGTAGTCCTAAGACCTTCATAATGGTCTTCGGACTAAAGTCTACTTCCACACCCCGTACATAACTCTTGTATATTGGGGCTTCGGTCATATTTATCCTTGTAGTGTTAGCATAAAACTCCCTTATGATATTGGCATTAATCCTGGTGATTGGTGAGGTCAGCTCTTCCCATTTCCTCTTTCTGCTCTTGGCTCTCATTTCTAGGCATCCATCCTCAGGTAGATAAAAAGGGATTTCTGGATATATCTTTTTGTCATTCATCCACCCAAGTTGCATTTGATGAAACCATGATCTGAACTTCCATTGATCATAGTCCTTTTCACCTTCCTCATTAATAGGTTCCTTTCCTCTCCTTCTTTTGAAACTTGAAAAAGATGCCATATTTTCCTTGATGATTACCCAAATAGAGGTTGAAGGTTTATGAAGAGAAGTGACTAATGTGATGCACTCTTGATGAGGAGGTGGTTTGAAGGCTTGGTAATATTGTGGAAACAAGTGAACAAGAATGATTTATTGCACGTAAACACGGCTGTTGGGCTTTGGCTTTAGAGAACATAAAAGCCGAACTTGTTTAGAGTACAAGAAGTATGAATATTTTGGCTCATATGCACGGTCCAAATGAGGCCATTTACAGTAAGATTTAATGAAGAATGGATGGTTAGGATTCTTTGGGACAAGTAATGAATGAAGGGTGTGCATGCAAGGTAGAATGAAGACAAAAGTTGCCTTTTCAATAAGCATATCTTTTCGGTCTTCTAGGTCTCTCTTCTCAAGATGTGCAGATTTTTATTCCCAAGAAGAATCCTTCCAAACCATGTGGCTTACTTTTTGTCCTCATCCTATTACCTTATCCCTTTCATCAAGCTATTCTTCTGCATATCTATCCATCATGTTAAAACAAAGAAAAGAATTAAAATAGGTGGCGGTGAATACATGGCAAGCAATGCTTAAATTTAAACTAAATTTTTGACTAGTATTCTTCATGATTGTTCATCCATCTGTGACTCCTTTTGTGCTTTATATAGTCTTAGAGGAGACCAAACTTAGTGTTTGGCTATATGGTTTAAAGTGTTACTTCTTCCAAGTATTATCATTGAGATCTCAACGGGATTATTGTCATTTTTGGTTAAACCATCATGAGAAGTACTTTATTTTTCTATTTCTAAACATGAACTAAAAATTATAAACATGGTTGCACTTTCATGACTTTCAAGACTCAAAAGAACTTTGACTCTCATAACTTGTTCTTGCAATATATAGAACACCAAACTTAATGTTTGGCTATATATTCCAGGAAACACATGTCAAAATGGCAATATGATCATTATTTTTGAAAGGTATCTTAGTGTGCCTGTAGGCACATCAAACTTAGAATTAGATCATATACTTCACAATGTCATGGATAGTTGTCAAAATTGTCTATGAGAGCCTGAATTCATGTTAGAGTAGTAATTATTATTCATACTGAAGAATTAAAAACAAGGAAACTAAATCATGGGCTGCCTCCCATGGAGCACTTCTTTAGCATCATTAGCTTGACGGTTGGTCTTTGTCAGGGTAGATTGTGGTGCCTTAGGTCTTCTCCCCTTACAGTGAAGCGGTCTCCACTTAATTCCTTGATGATCTCTACATGCTCTAAGGAATGGATCTTTCTGATGGTGAACACTTGAGGTAACTGAGATGGAATGGTTGGCATATGGGGTGGGGTTGGTAGATGGTGAGCTGATATCACCTTGTCTCCAGGGGAAAAACCCTCTGTAGGAATCTTCTGATTTCTCCATCCCCTTGGCAATTTCTTCACAACTCTTTTTTCCTCTTCCAATGGTGCTCCAGTGATTATTGTGTCTGGGGGTTCCTCATTAGCTGCTCTTCCCAACTCTTGTGGCTTCAGTTCTTTCTTGAGTTCCCTCAGTTGCTGTATCTCTTGAAATTCTTGCTTGTTCACCAAGGACTATTTCAGGGGTTCAACTACTGATTCACTGTTGCTTTCCTTTGTGCACATGTTACTATGATCATCCTTCGGCTCTTTACATTTTGGTTCAGACTCAAATGTAGGTTTGAAAATATGGAAGGTGAGATGTTCATCATGTATTCTCAGGATTAACTCTCCTTGTTCCACATCTATCAGCGCTCTAGCAGTGGCTAGAAATGGTCTCCCCAGAATAATGGGATGGAGGTAACTTTCCTCCATGTCCAGAACAACAAAGTCAGTGGGGATGAAGTAGTTTCCTACTTTCACCGATACATTTTCGACTACTCCTTCACCCTGCTTCTGAGTTTTATCCACCAATTGGATGATTACATCCGTGGATCTCAGCTCATTGATTTGCAACTTCTTAATAAGAGATAGAGGCATCACATTTATGCTAGCTCCTAGATCACAAAATCCCCTGTCAATTTTTGTCTCTCCTATGGCACAAGGAATATGAAAGCTCCCTGGATCTTTTTTCTTCAGGGGTACATCCTTCTGGATGAGGGCACTACATTCCTTGTTCATTGTCACTGTTTGTCCCCCTTTTAAGGTTCCTTTCTTGGTTAGTAGCTCTTTCATGCATTTGATGTATGTAGGCATCTGTTGGAGAGTTTTGATAAAGGGAATATTGACACTGAGAGACGCAAACATATCTAGGAATCTTAAATATGACCTTTCTCCTCACTTCCCCTTAGTCTCTGAGGAAATGGTGCTTTTGGCACATAAGGTTTCGGAATTTCCTCCCTTGTTAATTATTTCCTTTGTACAGATCTGGTTCCTTGTTCCTTTTTCTCCAATTTGCTCTGGGAACTTCCTTGGCTGTGCTCTGTTGGCTTACTGGTATCTTCTTCTAGGATTTCTTCATTTGCAAGAGTAATTGCCTTACACTCTTCTCATCTCACCTTCTTCATTTCCTCTCTTGGATTTTTCTCAGTGTCACTTGGGAAACTATCAGTGGATTTCAGAGTTTACTGTGAAATATGTCTACCTTAGATTCGAGATTCTTAAGAACCTCCCCTCGGATTTTTATATTACCTCTCACTTCTTCCCTGAATTTTTTCATGTCATCAGACTCCTTGCAAAGGTTTGCAAGCATAGCTTCCATTTTTGCCATTCTGTCATCATCATGTGGTAATGATTGGTTGAAATTGGGGTGTTGAGAATGGTTATGGTGGTTTTGGTATGGTGGCTGTGAATAAGTACTTTGTATGGTCTGGTATGGTTTTTGGTTGGAGTTTTGGTGAGTGAAGTTGTTATACTGGTTTGGATTATGGGGTCTGTGGTCTTGGCCTTGGTTTTGTTGGTTTTCCCACCCAAAGTTTGGGTGGTTCCTCTAACCAGAGTTATAAGTATTAGAATATGGATCTTGAGCTTGCCTAGGTGAATTTCCAAGGTAATTAGCTTCCTCCCAGTTAACTCTATCTTCTGTGTCCAAATCTCCTTGAGGTGATGATTGAGTGTGGATAGATGCAGCCTAATTCTTCTCTATTTGCTTGGTCAATTCAGGAAATTTTTTGGTGATCATCTTATTCTGGGCCAGGATTGCATCCATATGGTTTAATTCCAAGACTCCCCTGTTGTTGCTTCTGTCAGATGCATAAAAATACTCATTGTCACCCACTGTCTCTATAACATCAATGGCTTCTTCAAGGTCTTCTTCTTGTTAAGAGAATCTCCAGATGAGTAGTCTACAGCTTTCTTTGACTCACAATTCAGCCCTTCATAAAATATGTGAAGTTGCACCCACTCATTAAACATATCAGGGGGCACTTCCTTGTCAAATCCTTGAACCTCTCTCAAGCTTTATAAATAGTCTCACCATCCTACTGTCTGAATGTCTGCACTTCAGTTCTCAGCCTGTTTACTTTTTGTGGAGAGTAGAACCTTGTTAAGAATCTATTCACTACATCCTCCCAGGTTGTCAAGCTTTCTTTGGGAAATGATTCTAACTATTTTGATGCTTTGTCTCTCAAGAAAAATAGAAACTGTAGCAATCTATAGGTTTCAGGATGAACACCATTAGATTTAACTGTGTCACATATCCTTTGGAATTTAGTGAGATGCTCATTAGGATCCTTGACGAGAAAACTTTTGTGTGGTCTAGAAATTCGCAATTAAAAGATCATTGTAAGTATAGTTTCTAAACTGACAAGAATCCTTTCGTACAAAAGTTTTGGTTGTCACTTAAGCAAACCCAATAAAATTTATAACCGAAGCATTTAAACCTCAGGTCATCTCTCAAGGAATTCCAGGGTAGTATGATTTATTATTGGTTATGGAAAAAGGTATATTTTTTTTGTTTTTGAAATAAGGAACAAGAAAATAAATTGGCAGGAAATTAAATTAATTATCATGAAAACCATTGCAAGGTATAAGAACTGGAAATCCTATCCTAGTTATCCTTATCAGGTGTGATGAGAATTGTTTATTGCTCCTACTTAGTTAACCCTTACTAAGTAAAGGAAAGTCAAGTGGACTAATCAATTTGATTCCTCAAGTCCTAGTCAACTCCCAGGGAAAGACTAGCTTTAGAGGGATCCAAATCAATAAGCAAATTCCAATTTTCAATCAACAGCTGAGTTTGATAACTCAAGTGTCACCAATTACTCAACCAAAGCAAAGGGGGAAAAATCTAAATTAAATTAAAAGCACCAATAACATGAATTTGAAGAAAGCAATCTTAAATCTGAAATACCTCAAATTGTATTAAATAGAGAATCAAATTAAACATAAGAATTCCTAAATCCAATATCAGCATAAAGTGATCAATAGGAGAAACAGATAAACTAGAATAAATAAATGTAGAAGAAAACATAAATTAAAGGAACATTAAACCTGGAATTGAGAAGGAACAATCCTAAAACTAAGAGAAATCCTAAATCCTAAAACCTAAAAGAGAGGAGAAAGCCTCTCTCTCTACAAAACTACATCTAAAACCTCCAATTCTGAATTGAATGATTTTATGAATGATTTGATTCCCTCATTCTCCAGCCTCTATTCTGTGTTTCTGGGCTTGGATTTGGGCCGAAAAAGAGCCCAAAAATTGCTGGGGGCGAATTCTGCAACTTTCTACACGTGGCTTTGTCATGCGTACGCATAGGTGACGCGTGCGCGTCATTTGGAAGTTTTTCTTATCATGTGTACGTGTCAGTCACGCGTACGCGTCGCTCGTGCTCTGCGCTAGGCACGCGTCCGCGTCATCCATGCGCTCGTGTTGCTACCATTTCCTTCAAAACTTTATTTTCGCGCATTCCTTCCACTTTTGTATGTTTCCTTTCTGTCCTCTAAGCCATTCCTGCCCTTTAAAGCCTGAAAATACTCAACACACAGATCACGGCATCGAATGGTAATAAAGGATAATTAAAATTAACAGTTTTAAGGTCTAGGAAACATGTTTTCACATATATCACAGAATAAGGAAGGAATTGTAAAATCATGCAAATTATATGAATAAGTAGGTGAAGAATTGATAAAAACCACTCAATTGAGCACAAGATAAATCATAAAATAGTGGTTTATCAACCTCCCCACACTTAAACATTAGCATGTCCTCATGCTAAATTCAAGAGAAACTAAAAAAGAGTGAAGGTAGAATGGTGGAATCTATGCAATGCAATCTATCTAAATGCAAGCTACCTAAATGAATCATGCAATGCTAATTACTACCCACCTAGATATATAAAGCTTACATGTGGTTAAATTGAGTCAAATTTTTCAAAGAATCACATATGTACAGCCAAGGGCTAAATCATATTAAAACACATTCACAATTGAGTTGAGTTAATCAAAAGAATTCACAAACTTGCAAGACAAGTAATGATTAAACATGGATATATGGAAATGAGCTATTGAACCCTCATTGGGTTTGTATATGCACTCTAATCACTCAGTGTTTGGGGTTAATCACTCCACTCCTCTCTAGTGATGCTTTCTAAAACTTTGTTCTTCATCTAACCAATCAACAAATATTTAATGTATACATGCAAACATCATGAGGTCTTTTCAAGGTTGTAATGGGGTTAAGGCAAAGGTGAGGGTATATATATATGGCTAAGTGAGCTAAAAATTGAATCCTTGATTAGTCTAAGATCTCACCTAACATATACGTACTCTTATACAATTCTAACATTATGTCTAGCTTCCCAAATTCCCACTTTTGTATCACATACTCATGTACCAACTCATTTTAATTTTATTACATATACATTGATCCTTTACTAAGCTTAATATGTAATTTTATCCCCTTATTTATTTATTTAATTATAGGGATTTTTTTTTTGAAAAAGTAAATATAACTTATCAATGCATATGGATTTCCAAATTTTTTGGTTTCACATGAGTAGGTATCCAAATTCCTATTTATCATAATACATTCCCTATCAACCCAAGTTCTCATGGTTCCCCACACTTAGTTAGTACACAATCTCTATCTTAAGCTAACCAAAGATTCAAATTGCGGTATTTAATTTGTTTTTCTGCTTAAGGCTAGTGATGTGATAAAATATAGAATAAATGGGGATTAAAAGGCTCAAGGTGGCTAATAAGGGTGACATAAAAGGGTAGGCTTATTTGGGATAAGTGAGCAAAAATAAGTAATGGCCTCAATCATATGCAAGCATGTAAATACATTCTATATTGGACATATAGAATGGAATAAAGCAAAGGATTGCAATCATAGTGGAGAAATACACAGGAATGAAAACTATGGTTAAATAATGTAACCATGCAATTAAGCTCAAATCTCACAGGTTGTGTGTTCTTTGGCTCAAAAATCATATATCATTTATGTATATCATGCAAGTAAGAATGAAGGGTTCCAACTCAATCAATGTGAATCCTTGAATGGCTTTTGTAAAGAAATAAATACATTCTTTGAAAAAAAATTGTCATCAATTTACCAACACTTATTACTATATATATATATATGCTAGGTGGATTGTTGTGATTATGAAAATCTAAAAATATCTAGTTTACTTTTTATTTTCAATTAAACCAAATTCTAATATGTTAAAAAGAGTAGACTAAGCTTAATAATATCAATTTTTCTATATCACAACTAATAAGCTAAGAGTGCAAATCAAGCTAAATATCTAAGATATATACAGCCCAAAGTGCATAATGTAATAAAGTAAAAATAGACAAAAATACAGTAAAAGAAAATGTGCAAGTACTGGAAAGAAAATAAGATAAAATAAAATAAATTAAAATAAAAATACAGAATATGAAACAAAATAGGATAAAAAGAATCTGAAAGTAGTTCACCGAAATAAGATTCACCAGAGATGGTGACCTCCCACACTTATATAATAGCAGCGTCCTCGATGCTCAAACAGGTTGGGTAGGAAGTGTCGTCACCTCCGAAAGGGTGTGCTGGTGCTGTCGCTATGCTGGTCGGTGGTGCTGCAGGCTGCTCAAGCTGAGGCTCTGTGGGGTCTGGCAGTGTAGGAGCCTGTGGCTCTGCCTGTATAGGTGCCTGTGGATCTGCTGGCTGTGTCTGCTGAGGCTCTTCATGCTGGGGCGCTGCCTGCTGGTGCTCTGCCTGTTGGGATCCTGCCTGCTCATCCTCTGCCCATGCATCGTCCTCCTGCTCATCCGCCTCCTCCGTAGATGGCTCTGATGGTGTGTCAGGCTCGGAGGGGATGTTAGTGTGTCCCGACCTGATCATTAGCTTTAAATGCTCATAGCGTCGCTTGCTGCGACGCTCAGACCGCTCATATTGCCGCTGGTTGTGGCACTCCATTTGATCCAGGTGCTCAAATAGGCGGTGCACAAGGTACCAAGAAAGGAAAAATAATAATGTACAAGAAAGGAAAAGGAAATGTACAAGTGGACGAGTTGCTACAACTGATGCTTTTCTCCAAGGATTGTGCAAATGGACTTGTCTGTTGCCCCATATAGAAATTTCTTTTCCTTTCTCAGTGGCCATCCTGAAAGAAAAGGAAAAAGAAGAAAAAGTAACCCAGAAATAAAGATAATAAAATAAATAAAGTCTGGGTGGGTTAATACCAAATAATGAGGGTCTCAATTACATGGTAGCTACAACATGCAAGTGAGAAGTGTGGGATAATGAAAGATAATATAAATTCATGTCAATGCAAAAGGAATACCAGTATTATAAAAATTAGCATTGACTTATAATTAATAATATCCAATCAGAATAAAACAAGTCATGAAGCACCAGAGTAATGCAAGAAAAGATGCAACAGTTGAATAGGAAAATTTAACACCAATGGAAAAATAATAAATTTAGAAAAGAAAATAAAAATATGCACAAAATTAAAATGCAATGAATGAAAGTATGCAAATAAATTAAGTAAAATAGAATGAAAGTGAAGAAGGATGAAAAGTTAAATAAACAAAGAAAAAGAAAGTAAGAAAGGAGGAAGAAAGGGAGAAGAAAGAATTAGGATTGGGGAAGAAAAGATAAGATAGTTGGCACTGATCTAGTAAAACTGTGCGTCGCATGCGACGCGACGCGTGGGTCACGCGATCGCGTGAGTTGCGATATTTTCAAGTGACGCAGACGCCATGAATTAATAAAAGCTTTTATAGAATTTTGAATCTTATTTTATTTTTACTCTTTCACTTGCATACCTCTTTTTTACAACACCTGTGCTCCACATGTATTTGGGATTATCATTCACAATTATCATCATTACACGTGCTCTTTAATTTGGCACATTTATTACTTGATGCTTGAGCTATGCTTCTCATGCCTATTATTTGCATATTTTTACCCTCTTGTATCTAATTATTTTGAATTGCCCTTTTTGATCTTTATTGTTGTCCTCCCTACATGTTGTAGCTACCATGTAGTTGGGCTATCATCTTTCCTTTGGCATTCCTTATCACTTGGAATTTCCTCCCTTTCGGTCTTAGTTTTCTATATTTCACACTCTTCCTTTTTCTTCTTCCTTAGGCATGGGTACCAAGAAAGGAAAAGAGAAGGCCACTGACAAGACACCAGCACGGAGAGAAACCAAGAGTCCTCCAACTAAGGCGCCTCTATCTACAAGCATCAGTTGTAGCAACCTGTCCACTTGTACATCTCAGCATGCACCGAGGACGGTGCAATCTTTAAGTGTGGGGAGGTCAATACCGATCTCCGTGGGTTAGTACCTTCCTGTCTCAACACCAATATTTTATTTTCTTTGTTTGTTCATTATTGCATTTGCATGTTTGATTTTGTGCATATTTTACCACCACTTGGTTGAAGTAATATTTTCTTTTTCAATAAATTATTTAGAGTATTTCACTAATTTAAACTAAAACTTTTTTTAAACTTGTTTGAAGAAATATTATTTTAGAACATGGTTTAGAGCTCGAACACACAAAACCTGTGAGATTTTGAGCCTATTTGAATTGGTTGCATTTTATCAACCAATACTTTATTTTTGGTGTGTGTTTTTCTCTCTAAAATTGTGATCTCTGTCTTGCTTAATTCTATATTTCCATGGTTTGATGTATGCATGCACTTATATGATTGAGGCCTTTGTTTCATTAAGCTTACATACCCATATGGCCTTACCCTTTCATTATCTTTTACAAACCAATGTTGAGCCTATTTTACCCCTTTGTTCTTTACTTTAACTCATCCCTAACTCTAAGTGGAAAACAATAATGTCCTTAATTTGAATCCTTGGTTAGCTTAGACTAGTGAAAGTGCTCATGAATTAAGTGTGGAAAAATTGGATTTGGAAACATTTCGTTTGAGAATTGAGTATGTTAGAATTTTTTGAAAATATGAAAGAATGTTGAGAACAGGTTCATGCATTCAATATCTTAATCATATGCATTGAAAATATATATATATATTAAGAAAAGAAAAATAGAAAAAAAAGAAAGAGAAAAAGAGCAAATAAATAAAAGGGGACAAAAATGCCCCAAAGTAAGTGGTGAAAGTAATGCATATGTACTGTACTTGAAATTAAAATGCATGAATATGTGGAAAACATGGTTAATGGATAGTTAGATGTGGTATTATGATTACATGGATTGTCTAAAGTTAGGTGGAAAGTTTAAGTTAATTAAAGATTCAGACTTTAGTCCACTTGGCCAAATACAATCCTACCTTGACCCTAACCCGATTACAACCCTTAAAAGACCTCTTGATATGTGTATCTGTGCATTAAATTTTTTTGATTGTTAGATAAAAATTAAGCCTTAGAAAGAAAGATTAGTAGAGAATTGGGAGATCAAACCTTAAACACTTGAGTGATTAGAGTGATATACACTACCGGTGAGGGTTCGACGCTCGATTCTTTGTTCCCGGCTTTCATGAGCTATTTTCTTCTACAAGTTCACTTGTACTTTATTTTGTGATTTGAATTAGTGAAATCCAGTTCATATTTGTTCTTGAAAGATTTGTTTACTTTTAACCAAGTAAAAAAAACATTTTGCATGTAGTTGCATTCACATAGATAGGTTGCATTTCATACATTCTACTTTATAGCTTCTCTTGAGCTTAGCATGAGGACATGCTAATATTTAAGTGTGGGGAGGTTGATAAACCACTATTTCATGGTTTATCTTGTACTCAATTGAGTGATTTTTATCAACTCTTTACCCACTTATTTATACTATTTGCATGGTTTTACTTTTTCCTTCCTGATTTTGTGCTATTATTGAAAACATGCTTCTTTGGCCTTAATTTTTCTATGTATAATCCTCTTTTATTACCATTCGATGCCTTGATATGTGTGTTAAGTGATTTCAGGGATTATAGGGCAGGAATGGCTTAGAGGATGGAAAGGAAGCATGCAAAAATGGAAGGAATACAAGAAGTTGAAGAAATTGCTAAGCTGTCCAGCCTAACCCTCTCGAACTAAATCGATCATAACTTGAGCTACAAAGGTCCAAATGACGCGGTTCCAGTTGCGTTGGAAAGCTAATGTCTGGGGATTCGAAATGATATATAATTTGCTATAGTGGCCGTACAGATAAGCAATGCGAATGCGTGCTCCACGCGGACGCATCGCAGTGACGAAAATCAGCGTGTTTGAATTCGCAACCAGCGAATTCTGGGCTGTTTCTAGCCCAGTTTTCGGCCCAGAAAATACAGATTAGATGCTACAAAGTGGGAGAATCCATTCATTCATCAATAAAACATTCATAATTCATAATTTTAGTTTTTAGATGTAGTTTTAGAGAGAGAGAGGTTCTCTCCTCTCTCTTAGGATTTAGGATTAGGATTTCTCTTAGTTTTAGGCTACTTCTCTTCAATCACAGGTTCAATGTTCCTTTAATTTATTTTCTATGTTTATTTATTCTATTACTTTAATTGTTATTTATCTTTTCAATTTGGCTTATGAACTTCATGTTAGAGTTGATTTCTTTATTTAATATAATCTGAGGTATTTCAGATTTATGATTTCTTTCTTTTATTTATGTTACTATTGCTTCCCATCTGAAGGCATTTTTATTCAAGTAGATTTTCTCCCTTTTTGCTTTGGTTAAGTAATTTGAGATACTTGAGTTATCAATCTCCTTGTGATTGATGATAGTTATCTTTGCTAGTTGATTTTTATTCCAATAACTCTAGTCTTTCCATAGGAATTGACTAGGACCAAAGGAATCAAATTGATTCATCCACTTGACTTACCTTCATAGTTAGAGGTTAACAAGGTGGGAGCAAAATCCAATTCTCATCACAATTGATAAGGATAACTAGGATAGGACGTCCAGTTCTTATACCTTGCCAAGAGATTTTATTATTATTAATTTATTTTTCTTGTCATTTAAATTACTTGTTCCTTATTTTAAAAAAACCCAAATACATATCTTTTTATATAACCAATAATAAATCATACTTCCCTGCAATTCCTTGAGAAGACGACCCGAGGTTTAAATACTTCGGTTATAAATGTTATTGGGTTTTGTTACTTGTGACAACCAAACTTTTGTACGAAAGGATTCTCTGTTGGTTTAGAAACTATACTTACAACGCGATAATATTTTTCATAAAATTTCTTTACCGACATTAAAACCAGTTCGTCAAAATGGCACCGTTTTTCCGGAGAATTGCAAACGTGTGCCTTATTATTGGTTATTGTAAATATTTTATTTTGCTTGTTTATTCATTTTTATTTTTGTTTTTAATTTTTATTAGTTACTATGAGTTCTCATCGCCATTGCTTTGAGTTTGGTTCTAATAATGTTGAAAGGAATGGAAGCTATAACAGGAACATGCATCAAGGTCAAAACAATCAGGGATGGACGGAGCCACGAGGATCTGATCAACCCTTTAGGCAACAACACCTTCCAAACTACCATGGACGACGACCATTCAACAATGCATGCCGAAACAATAGTTATGGTGGACCCTTTCGTGACAACCAACACCCACCACATAACTACAGTCAAGAGCCATTCCGAGGTACATACCAAGATGATAGATATGGTAGATCCCCTTACCAACAAGTCCCACCATATGCTTATGAACCACCTCCTCAACACAACTCTGGACCACCATACTCACAAGCCTCCTACTACCAAACACCATCACATGATTCTAACCCTTATCCATCATATCAACTACCATATGAGCCATATATAGATCCACCCCAATTCCAACCCAATTACTCCCGAGGACCACCACCTCCATATACACCACATCCATATCCATCAATCCAAGAGCCTTATGATCCTACTTATGATATCCGAGCAGAACAAGAGTCAAGAGATCGTCTCAAGGAAACAATGGATCAATTTCAAGCAACCCTGCGTCAATTGGACCAAGCGGTAAACCGAATAGCACTCGAAGCTTTCATGGCTAAAGAATCTCAACTTGAGAACAAAGAATTGAAGTGTGCTGTGCAACAAGTGGAAAAGATGGAGAGTGATGAACCACCCTCTTATCATGAACCTTTCCTCCCAAGTAATGAGCCCTCATATCCACCTCAACCTTCAATGAATGACACTATTGGTGTTCTTCTTCAAGGGCAAAGAGAAATGAAACGGGGAGTACTAGAATTCGCAACTTCCTTCACCGAGGTAGTAAATAAATTAGCTTTCCAATATCTGAGCACTCAAAGTACTCCCATGGCTACATGTGGAGAATCAAAAGAAGAGCGTAGCATGAAGGAGACACTAGAAACTCCGGTGGACAATGATGAACATGGCTTTGTATTGGAACAAGTGGAGGAAGCCATAATAGTTGCAGAGGAAGAAGTGGTTGAAGATTTAGGAGATGCTGAACCTCCATGGGAATCAAGAAATGTAGAGTACCCCTCCAATAAGATTGAAATTGATGTCAAGAAGGCCAGTGCACAACCTCCAAGGCATATTCCTTATAAAGACTTGGATGGGATAGATAAAGAAGTAAGTTCCCTTGGTGATAAAGATCATGCATCAAGTCCTCCTAGTAATAAATCTACATCCGCAATTGAACTCCTTGAATATGAAGACTCTTCTCTGATTGAGTCTGAGAATAATGTGGAAGCGGAAATCCTTAGAAAAGGGCGGACGGGAGTTGAGTACGCTTTGTCAAGAACATTGGAGACTTTCCACCTAGGTTGTCATCTACTCCTTCACTTGAGTGGGTAAAACTTATCTCTGTTCATCTTTCTATCCCACTTGACACTACAAGAAAAATACCCATTCAGCCACACTTTTTTTAAGCTACATTTGAAAAGTGTAATAGGCTACGCTTTTCTCCATGTTTCCTTTTTGCGGGAGAATAGGAATCACATTTGTGGCATCACTTGAAAAGCGATGCCTTAGATATTATAAAGATCACTTATAAAGCGTAGCCTTAACTTAAGAGTTATGGGTTCACTTTTTACACCAAAGAAAACACTTTTAAAGTGTAGCCTATTTATCATATTTCAAGTGCATTTTAAAAGTGTTGCCTAATGTATTTCAAGTCAAATATATCAACACTTAGTAAATTTTTTTCACAATATTTCACCAAATATACAAGCACGCATACAGTAGTAGACACTTAGGCAAATATAAACAAAATAACACACTTAGGCAAATAAAAACAAAAATAACATGGCCATAGACACTTAGGCAAATAAAAACAAAATAACATGGCCATCACTGAACTCGCGATCCTTATAGCTAGATAATCACACTCCCTTCATCACCCCCAAATCAGAGAAGACCACTGACGGCGTCAACCCTCACGGCGTCACCGCTCACGGCGTCACCGCTCACGGCGTCAGCATCTCCACCACTCACTCATCTTCATCACTCACCTCTCACCACGCCGCCACTCGTTTTCATCACCGGTTCTCGTCGCTGCGCGCTGACATCAGGAAGATCGACTGTGCGCTCGACTAAAAGCTTTTCTTTATTCGCTCACCGTCGTCAAGAAAGGTATGTATCACCTTCATTTGGTTTCTAAAATCTGAGAGGGTAGGGTTCTGATTTTTGGGTTGCAATTTGGGGGTTTGGTACAAAATCCTTTGAATTCGTGAATTGATGAACATGCATGCTAATCTTGCTGCGCAGGAGAACTCAGAATTTGCTGGTTTCATTCCGTTATTGCTGCGGCGCAGCAGAACTCGTGAATTTGGGATTGTTGCGGCGCAGGAGATCGAACTCGTGAATTTGGGATTGGGGTTTCATTCCGTTTACGCAGGTACTGTATAGGCTAAAGAAAAATAGCAAACATTTTTGCACCCCAATTTGATGAAGAACGAATGATTGTAGGATCAATTTGTGGTCAAATGCTATAAATTAGTAGTAATCCATGAAAGAGTTCCCAAACTGTGAAATACACTTGTGAAAGTTAATTATATGTCTTGATTCTGGGTTTGATTCTCATAATTGTCTTTCGCTTGTTGCTTATCGTTCTCTACTCTTATAGAATTCTGCTCCACATTGATGAAACAAAAATGTTTTCCTAGTTCAAAAGTTTCCTGCGCAATCAGTGTTAGTGTTTCGTATTTTTAACACACGATTTCTTAGTATATTTTGTGTTGATTGCTTCTTGATCGAAGTACATTTCATGACTTGGCGATTGCCATTGAGGGAAAAATTGCTTCCCTGGTTCAAATTTTTTTGTGCAATCAGTATTAGTGTTATGTTCTTAACACGGGTTTTCTTATTATTAAATACGTCCAATTTGTGTGGAACTCTTGCTTGATTGAAGTGCATTTGATGACTTGGTGACTTGCTTTAGTTGAACTCTGGAAAAGTTATCGCTGTTGGCCCCGGTCTTCGTGGCAAGGACGGGAACCTAAACCTCTTGGTTCAGTTATTATTGTCTATTATGAATGGTTTTTGAGTGAAAAGCTTTGTTGTATATGATGATTGATGAAGAAGCTTCCCTTTCCATCCACAATTACTTGTTCTATTAGGAATACACAAGCTTAATTACATTTCAGCACTTCCTTTTTATTTTTTCCCTCTGATTTCTCCAATTCAAATCAATTTGCACTTTTTAAAACTTGAATAATTAAATTCCTGTGTGTAGAGCAGTGTCAAAATTCGGAAATAGATTTTATATATAATAGATTTTGATATGTCAAAGTAGTGGAGTTAGCTATGTTAGCTTTTAGGGAAGTTTGAAGTTAGAGCCGTAGTGGCACTTAAAAGGCATATCTAGTTCTAAAAGACATGCAAACTTTTAACTAATTAAAAGGAAACTGTGATTTTTTAGAGATCTATTGTCATAAAAATAAAATTTGAGTTTCGTAATTTAATTGATTTGTAGTGTTTTCTGGGGTTTTGGTTGGACAACGACATTTTTTCTATTGATTCTATACTATCATGTTGAGTTTCTTGTAAAAGATGAATTCATCTTTTTTATTGAGTTGTTCAAGAGTTGCATCATTTTAGGATCTCAAATAAGTTTTTACAAGGGTAAAATGTTGATGTTAACTTGTCTCTTCTCTCAATAATAGTGAGTATAGTAAAGATAAATAATTGTGACGTCAGTTTTTTTTTTTATAACAATTTCGTCGGTTTTTGTTGTGTAATTAAGTCTGACGATTGCTCTTGAAAAAAATATTGTTTTAGCTCTCTCTTTATTTGGAATATTTTGCGTTCTGAATTTTTTTCTTAAAAAATTGGTTTATGTTTAGAAGTGTGGTTATAAGATAGTTGATATTAAAATTGATTCTATGAATACTTTCTTGTTGCTTTATTTTGATTCCTAACAACTGTCTTGTGTTGATAGTAATTTACTTGAAAATTAGAAAATTATCGTGTCTTAATTGAGAAGTTCAATTTAATCTTATTCATAGAGAAGTTAAATGTTGTAGCTAATTTGTTAACTTAAAAATGATCTAAAAATTATAAATAGAGAGGAGGGAGACAAGAAGTGAGAATATAGAATGATTAGGGGAGCTAATAAGAACTATGGGCTCTTATCCCTGAAGGTGGACCCTCACAGATAAAGCACCCACTTATTTCCTCTGTTATTGGTTGTCTTCTCAGTATCATAACATCAACTTACTATATAGATAAGATAAAAAAATAGTTTTTAGTTTGATTGAGATTGTTCAATATTCCAAGCAAACTGCATATACTCTTTAATAAGAAATTTGAAGCGTAGCAGTGAGCAGTGAAATCTAAACTGAAATCACAGATATTGATATTGTTAGGGATAAGTACTAACTTGCCTTGTTTTGAGGGCATCAGTGGCACAGATCAATAATAAAAAAGCCGCCTCAGAGAAATCTCATGAATTTTGGTCCCTTTTAAGTGATAGTTTTGTTTGTTTATTACTTTTGAGAATAACTTTGATTAGAAAACATAATAGTAGTAAGTAGTAACAGAGCAGAGCAACACATGGAGGCAAAATTTTGGTAGCATTTATTAAGGTAATGGTAATAATGTGTTAATAGTTGGTACTTTAATTACAAATATATTATTGTTTGTTAAGACATAAGCAAAAATAATGAAATTTCAATTGATAATGTTGGAATCTGTCCTCTCTCATGTTGTACAAACACATATCCATTCTGATGTAGGTTCTTGAACTGAATTGAATTTTTTTAGGATATATTGCTGTCAGTTCCATTCTGAACTTCTGAATTTCTGTATTTACAATTCTATTTTTGGCTACTTTGTTTGCTGTAATTTAAGTTGCTGCAATTCTATTTTCTATAGTTCTGTTTTGTGCAATTTTGTTTTCTGCAATTCTATTCTGTGCAATTATACCTGCTACTATTCTGGTTGCTATAATTTTGTTTGCCATGGCAAAATTTAATTATATTGTTCTCTGTTTCTATATGCTAACCTTTTATTCAATTATAGTCAATAAGTGAAAAAAATAAGAAACATAAAGAACAGCAAAAGTTTCCACATCGCATGGGGCCAATCAATTTCGGAAGAGTACGAGTGGCTCTGGTATACTTATTTCATATTTGTGCTGGGATTTGTTTAGTTAATTTTAGTTATGTTGTTATAGACTTACTTATTTAAGGCTTTATTTTATAGTGCGCGACAAAGGAAATAAATGAGGAACCAAAAAGGTTTGAAATGTTCCTTGCTACTCGAACAAGTCGGAAAAGGAAGGAAGTTGATCAGGAAACACAAGATGCAATTGTATGAGAATTCATTGAATTACTAATGATTATAAATCAAATTTAGGATACGGTAACTAATTCTATGTCAAATGTTTCTTTTAATTAGGATGATTTCCAAAACCGGCAAGCTGCTGGTGAAACAGATGAGGAAGCTTTTGAGTCTTTATTTGGAAAAGAACAACCAGGTCGGGTTAGGTGCTATGGAAGATCTATTACACGACGTGACTTAAAGAAGCATGCAGAAATTTCTGAACTCAAGCAACAACACCAGGAGGAAGTCACATCTTTGAAGGCTGAACTTGGAGACATGAAGGCCAAACAGCAGCACCAAGAGGCTGACCTTCATGGATTGCGAAACATGATTAAGTTACTAGTTCAGCGATCTGAACCTGGAATGAGGCCGGAAGAAATTGAAGCCTTGTTACAAGATGCCCAACACTCTCCAATTGATGCAAATAGCGCTCATGGATCAACACATATTCCAAACATAAATATGGTATGACAAGTTTTTTCTTATTCCCTAATATTTGTTTATATATTGTTAATTGTTAATTAGGATTTTGAGTTTAAAATTTTTATTTGTTAGAACTTAGGAGGATGCCATATTTTTTAATTTGAACTGAAATTGAAGAAGATGGAAGCTGTGATTTGGTTTTTTTGGTTTTGTTTTTTCATTATGTAATTTTAATATTATTGTTATCAGGGTGAAAGCTGTAATTTTTCTGGTTTTTCTGATTTTTCTGGTTTTGGTTTTCTGATTTTTCTGATTTTAGTTCCCATTTAGTATGAAGTTGTGTTAGTCCATTTTTTAGTTGTCCTTTATGGTGATTTATAGTATCCCCCTGAATGTGATTGTTATTTTAAAGCAAAAGACTTTGGTGATATGAAAAGTAGAGTAGTTTCAATTATCTTATGCCTCTCGGATATTGTATGTGTTATTAATCTGTTAACTACTTTTTTCTTCTTGTACTTTTTCAAGTTATAATTATTTTTCTATATAATTATGCAGGATAATTCTGAAGATGTGAATGAAGATTGAGATGCTTATCATGATGGTTTATTGACAAAGGTGGAAATTGAAAGATGTATGGTTGATGATGATGTCTTTTATTAGAAGCTAAGATACATTTATATGATATATTTTGATTTTTCCTAGTTTATTAGTAGTAAACTCTAAGTGCATTATATGAGTATACTTATTCTAGTTTGAGATGTATGAATGCTCAAAATTATGATCATTCCAATATTTTTGGTTCATTGTATACTTATATTTTGTTTCAGTATAATTTTTATTGTTTAAAGATTATTGTATGGTATTATTATATATGTATACATTTTTATTTTATAATAATTAACTAATTTAATTAACAATACAGGATTATATATATAATTATATACTCAAATATTAGAGTTTAGATAAAAAAATTGTTAGAAATTTCTGTTTATATATATATATATATATATAAACAGAAATTTTAAAAAAAATGAAGGACAAAAGGCTACACTTATATAGAGTAGCTATAGGTATACTATTTGCTACTTTTATAAAGTGATGCAGTAGCTCTGAAAAGTGTAGCCTATTCTTTAGAATTATGGTAACCATTAGTGCTGAAAAGCGTAGCCTTAGGTCCTGAACAGCATCACTTAAAAAGCGTACCCTATTCTCAAAGGCGAGAAGCGTAGCCTTTGCTACAGAAAAGCGTAGCCTTTGAGAATAGGCAACACTAGTATAGGCATCGCCTACAAAAGTGTCTCCGAAGCCTAAAAAGCGTAGCCTTTTCCTAAGGCATCATTTTTTTTTGGTTTTGGCTACACTTTTCAAGTGTACTTGAATGGGTGTTTTTCTTGTAGTGTGAGTACGGTGTTTTAAAACGGATGGCCAACTCAGGAAGCTTTGTGTCATAAAGCGTAAGAAGAGACTGTTTAGTGGTTGGAGTTGCAAATCAAGGCTCATCAAAGTTGATATTTCAAGAGTTAGATGTAAGGGCTCAACTGGTGATAATTTGGTTAAATCTAAAAGAAGAGTTTGGTACTCTGTAGAGAATTTAGATTTCTTACCATCCGGATGGAATCATCATGTTCCCCTTGAAGACGGGTGCAGAAACAGGATTCGGGATCCCGGCAACGGCGCCATTTTGACGATCGGATTTGTATCGGTAAAGAAATTTTATGAATATAATCGCGTTGTAAGTATAGTTTCTAAACAAACAGAGAATCCTTTTGTACAAAAGTTTGGTTGTCACAAGTAACAAAATCCAATAAAATTTATAACCGAAGTATTTAAACCTCGGGTCGTCTTCTCAAGGAATTGCAGGGAGGTATGATTTATTATTGGTTATGTAAAATAATATTTTTTTTGGGTTTTTGAATAATGAACAGGAAAAGTAGATTGCAAGAATTAAAATAATAACTAATAAAACTCTTAGCAAGGTATGAAAAC
Organism: Arachis ipaensis; assembly: GCF_059453495.1. NCBI lineage: Eukaryota > Viridiplantae > Streptophyta > Magnoliopsida > Fabales > Fabaceae > Arachis > Arachis ipaensis. The sequence continues at coordinate 79,117,042 of NC_142443.1, forward strand.
TGGACGTCCTATCCTAGTTATCATTATCAATTGTGATGAGAATTGGATTTTGCTCCCACTTTGTTAACCTATAACTATGAAGGTAAGTTAAGTGGATAAATCAATTTGATCCCTCAGGTCCCAATCAATTCCTAAGAAAAGACTAGAGTTATTGGAATACAAATCAACTAGCAAAGATAACAATCATCAATCACAAGGAGTTTGATAACTCAAGTGTCGCCAATTAATCAGTTCAAGCTAAGAATGTAAAAAGCTAAATAAAAATCATAAATCTGAAATACCTCAAATTGCATTAATAAAAGAAATCAAATATAACATGGAAATTCATAAATTAAATTGGGAAAATAAATAAAAGGAACATTGAACTTGTAATTGAGAAGAAGAAATCCTAATCCTAAGAGAAATCCTAAATCATAAAACCTAAGAGAGAGGAGAGATCCTCTCTCTCTAAAAACTACATCAAATCCTAAAATTATGAATTATGAATGTTGTATGAATTGTCCCCTCATGAATGGATGCATTCTCCCACTTTATAGCCTCTAATCTGTATTTTCTGGGCCGAGAACTGGGCCAGAAACAGCCCAAAATTCGCTGGTTGCGAATTCGAACACGCTGATTTTCGCAGATGCGACGTGTCCGCGTGATGTACGCGTTCGCGTCACTTATCCTCAGAGAAACTATGGCAAATTATATATCATTTCGAAGCCCTTGACGTTAGCTTTCCAACGCAACTAAAACCTCATCATTTAGACCTCTGTAGCTCAAGTTATGATCGATTTAGTGCGAGAGGGTCAGGCTGACAGCTTTGTAGTTCCTTCGTTTTTTTGTATTCCTTCCACTTTTGCATGCTTCCTTTCCATCCTCTAAGCCATTTCTGCCCTGTAATCTCTGAAACCACTTAACACATATATCAAGGCATTGAATGGTAATAAGAGAGGATTAATATTTGCAAATATAAGGCCAAAGAAGCATATTTTCAATCATAGCACCAAATTAGGAAGGAAAACGTAAAACCATGCAAATAGTATGAATAAGTGGGTAAAGAGTTGATAAAAACCACTCAATTGAGCACAAGATAAACTATAAAATAGTGGTTTATCAACGCATCATGCATGCATACACGTGGGCCTTCCAAAATTCTTCCCCGATGCGTAAGCGTCCTGTACGCGTGCGCGTCGCTAGAGAGCGTAGCGTTCTTCAATTGAGCGCAGCGTTCTTCTGTAATGCTTACTTTTCTGCTTTTTCTATTCATCTTTTTACCTGCCATTAATCAAACATGCAATCAAAGTCTCACCAAAATCATAAGGTTTTGCATCATTTATAATAATCACCTAATTCTTGCATAAATCTCATGATTTTATACAAAATTACTAATGTTTGATTGAATTAAGATAAACATGAAATTCCACTCTAATCACTTACTTATTGTGCAAGAAAATGCATGAAACCCAATGAAAATAGATAAAAATGATAATTCAAAGACAGATAACAGAATGTAATTGAATTCTAACTAAACTAGTACCATTCAGTAGGGACACAATTATACTTCCAATTTTAAAGCACTTCAAATTAGAGGGAATTAAGTAACAATACAACCTCTTGGTGATGTCTTCTAGTTTTTCCTTTGTCCTCATCATCCATAGCTTTTGTATCCTTCTTTGTGTCCTTGGATGAGGGTGTATAATTCTTCCAAGAGATTGATTGAATTCCTGCAAAGTTATTGGAAGTTGCTTGTTCCCCAAGCACTTGAAAGATGGTTAGCATGCATGAATGGTTGTAGGCTTCTGAACTTACTTTGGTGTGTGAACACCAAACTTAGTTCCTTGCCACTGTCTGCTATGCATCAGATTGATCTCATACATGAAGCCTTGTGCTTTTTTTAAATAGAACAAACTATAAACTAAAAAGCAAACAATTGTTAGGTAGTTTCCCTAATTGTTTGGAGCCAGTGACCATTTATGCAGAAGGTTGAAATGTGTTTTTAATGAACTTTTTAGTGGAACACCAAACTTAGCATCCTATATTCACCCTTAAATTGTTTTGGTGTGTAACACCAAACTTAGCTCCTTGCAATATAGATAAACTTACTTAACCCTTTTATTAAAATAGCTAGGAAAAGAAACTACCTCTGGTTGTGTTGCCTCCCAACAAGCGCTCTTTTATTGTCACTAGTTTGACATCCTCCATTCTTGTTCATGCCAGCTCATGAATTCTCTCTTCTTTGTTCCAAGATCCTCCCAGATAATGCTTAGCTCTGTGACCATTTTCTATGAAAGTGTCATCTGTGCCATATGGGAGTACTTTGCCGGGAAAAATCTTGAGCCTGGAATTATACAAGAGCACTTGTTGTCCTAGTTCAAATTTCCTTTTTGAAATTTTCTTGTCATGCCACCTTTTAGCTCTTTCGTTGTATATCTTAGCATTCTCATAAGCTTCCAATATGAATTCATCCAGTTCATTGAGTTGCAACAGCCTTCTCTCTCCTGTTACTTGAGAGTCAAGATTGAGGAGCTTAGTGGCCCAGAAAGCTTTGTGTTCAAGCTCCACAGGAAAGTGATAGGATTTGCCATAGATTAGTTGAAAGGGTGACTTTCTAATTGGAGTTTTGAATGTTGTTCTATATGCCCATAGAGCATCATCCAATTTTCTTGCCCAGTCTTTCCTTGTAATCCCCACTGTCTTTTCTAGAATTCTCTTCAGCTCCCTGTTTGCCAATTCAGCCTGGCCATTAGTCTGAGGATGATATGGTGTGGCCACTTTGTGAATTACTCCGTATTTATGGAACAGCTTTTTCATCTGTCTGTTGCAAAAGTGGCTGCCACCATCACTAATAAGGCCTTTAGGCACCCCATATCTAGTGAAGATGTGTCTCTTAAGAAATTGAAGAACAATTGGTGCATCACCTGCAGTTGTTGCTATGGCCTCTGCCCACTTGGAGACATATTCCACTGCTACCAATATGTATTTAAAAGAATATGATGGGGGAAACGGTCCCATGAAATCTATGCCCCAAAGATCAAACAACTCTACTTCCAGAATGTAGTCTTGGGGCATTTCATTTCTCCTTGTTAGTCCTCCAGCTCTTTGACATTCATTGCATTGATTCAGAAATTCTCTGGCATCTTTGAATATGGTTGGCCAATAAAAACCACTTTGAAGCACTTTGGCCGCTGTTCTTCTAGTCCAAAGTGTCCACCATCAGCTGAACCATGACAGTGCCACAGTATGTCTCTCATCTCACTTTCAGGGATACACCTTATAATCATCCCATCTGAACACCTCTTGAACAACAAGGGCTCGTCCCACAAGAATTTATTGGCTTCATTAAGCAGCTTCTTCACTTGTTGTCTGGTGAACTCTTGGAGAATCTTCCTTCCAACCTTGTAGTTTGCAATTTCAGCAAACCAAGGTGCTTGTTGGACTTGGAGAAGATATTCATCTTGGAACTTCTCATTCACTAGTTGATGTTCATCTTGGTTGGTCTCTTGTGGAAGTCTTGACAGATGGTCTACAACTTGGTTCTCACTTCCCTTTCTGTCTCTCACTTCAATGTCAAATTCTTGTAGCAATAGCACCCACCTAATAAGCCTTGGCTTTGAATCCTGTTTAGACATGAGATACTTGAGATCATCATGATCAGTATATACTACAACCTTTGAACCAATCAAGTATTGTCTAAATTTATCAAATGCATATACAATTGCCAAGAGCTCTTTCTCGGTGGTGGTATAATTTTTCTGTGCCTCATTCAATACCTTACTTGCATAGTATATAACATGATGCAGCTTGTCTTTCTTTTGCCCCAATACAGCACCAATTGTAAAGTTACTTGCATCACACATGAGTTCAAAAGGCAATTCCCAATCTGGGGGTGTGATGATTGGTGCTGTAGTGAGTTTATTTTTTAAAGTTTCGAAGGCATGTTTACAACTATCATCAAAGACAAAGGGATTGTCAACCACTAACAAGTTACTTAATGGTTTAGCTATTTTTGAAAAGTCTTTGATGAATCTCCTGTAAAATTCAGCATGTTCAAGAAAACTTCTTACTGCTTTCACATTAACTGGTATTGGAAGCTTTTCTATGATCTCTATTTTAGCTTTATCAACTTCTATACCTTTGCTTAAAACCTTATGCCCAAGAACTATTCCTTCAGGAACCATGAAATGGCATTTCTCCCAATTCAAGACCAGATTAGTTTCTTGGCATCCTTTCAAGACAAGAGTTAAATGATGCAAGTAGGTATCAATTTAATTACCACAGATAGAAAAATCATCCATGAACACTTCTAAAAATTTTTCTGCCATGTCAGAAAATATAGAAAGCATACACCATTGAAAGGTAGCAGGTGCAGTGCATAGCCCAAAGGGCATCCTTCTGTAGGCAAAGACTCCGAATGGACATGTGAAGGAGGTCTTCTCTTGATCCTTGGGATCCACCACTATTTGATTGTACCCTGGGATGACAAGTCATCTTAGGCTAGTTTCATAAGCCTATTTCATTAGTTTTTATTTGGTTTTTATGCATTTTTAGGCAACAAATAAGTGTTTGAGTGATAATTTCATGCTTGTCTTGATTCAATCAAACATTGGTAATTGATGAGCGGATAATTTATACGCTTTTTGGCATTATTTTTAGTATGTTTTTAGTAGAATCTAGTTACTTTTAGGGATGTTTTCATTAGTTTTGATGTTAAATTCACATTTCTGGACTTTACTATGAGTTTGTGTGTTTTTCTGTGATTTCAGGTATTTTTTGGCTGAAATTGAGGGACTTGAGCAAAAATTAGATTCAGAGGTTGAAGAAGGACTGCTGATGCTGTTGGATTCTGACCTCCCTGCACTCAAAGTGGATTTTCTGGAGCTACAGAACTCAAAATGGCGCGCTTCCAATTGCGTTGGAAAGTAGACATCCAGGGCTTTCCATCAATATATAATAGTCCATACTTTGTTCGCGTTTTGACGACGTAAAAGGGCGTTGAACGCCAGTTCTACGCTGCTGTCTGGAGTTAAACGCCAGAAACACGTCACAAGCCAGAGTTGAACGCCAGAAATACGTTACAAACTGGCGTTCAACTCCAAGATTGACCTCTACACGTGTAACATTCAAGCTCAGCCCAAGCACACACCAAGTGGGCCCCGGAAGTGGATTTATGCATCAATTACTTCTGTAAACCCTAGTAACTAGTTTATTATAAATAAGACTTTTTACTATTGTATTAAACATCTTTGATCAGTTTTATGCTATCTTAGACTCTCATGGGGGCTGGCCATTCGGCCATGCCTGAACCATTATCACTTATGTATTTTCATACGGTAGAGTTTCTGCACTCCATAGATGAAGGTGTGGAGCTCTGCTGTTCCTCAAAGATTAATGCAAAGTACTACTATTTTTCTATTCAATTCAACTTATTCCGCTTCTAAGATATTCATTCGCACTTCAACCTGAATGTGATGAACGTGAAAATCATCATCATTCCCCCACGAACGCGTGCCTGACAACCACTTCCGTTCCACCTTAGATTGAATGAGTATCTCTTGGATCTCTTAATCAGAATCTTCGTGGTATAAGCTAGATTGATGGCGGCATTCATGAGAGTCCGGAAAGTGTAAACCTTGTCTGTGGTATTCTGAGTAGGACTCTGGGATTGAATGACTGTGACGAACTTCAAACTCGCGAGTGCTGGGCGTAGTGACAGACGCAAAAGGAGGGTGAATCCTATTCCAGTATGATCGAGAACCTCAGATGATTAGCCGTGCTGTGATAGAGCATTTGGACCATTTTCACAAGAGGATGGGATGCAGCCATTGACAAGGGTGATGCCTCCAGACGATTAGCCATGCAGTGACAGCGCATCGGACCATTTTCCAGAGAGGATAAAAAGTAGCCATTGACAACGGTGATGTCCTTACATAAAGCCAGCCATGGAAAGGAGTAAGACTGATTGGATGAAGCCAGCAGGAAAGCAGAGGTTCAGAGGAACGAAAGCATCTCTATACACTTATCTGAAATTCTCACCAATGATATACATAAGTGTTTCTATCCTTATTTTCTATCTATTTATTATTTATGTTCGAAAACTCCATAACTATTTTATATCCGCCTGACTGAGATTTACAAGGTGACCATAGCTTGCTTCATACCAACAATCTCCGTGGGATCGACCCTTACTCACGTAAGGTTTATTACTTGGACGACCCAGTGCACTTGCTGGTTAGTTGTATCGAAGTTGTGAATGAAAAACAGTTTATTAAGACGTGCGTACAGAGTTTCTGGCGCCGTTGCCTGAGATCACAATTTCGTGCACCAGTAATTTTATGCATTTTCATTAGATTTCTTGCAAGATTTAGTTGATAATATGAATGATGCAAGATTTGATGATTATGCCAAGGTTTTGATGCATCTGTTTGGTTGATGATAGGTGAAAAGATGAAGAAAAAGAAGCAGAAAATAGAAAATAAGCTCAAAAGGAAGAATTCTGGACATACTTTTGAAGTTTGAGCACGTTTGGAGCTTTAGGCCACGCTTTTAAAAGCGTGGCCCATGATTTAAACAAGAAAACCTCCTGGCGCGAAAACATCACGACGCGCACGCGTAGAAGATGCGCACGCGTCAGGCAAGGAATTTTGAAGACCCACGCGAACGCGTGGATGTAATTAGCCTTCATTTGCAAAGAGAACGCTACGTTGCATAAGTGAACATTTTTGAGAAAATTCAAAATTGGAATTGAAGTTTTGCAACCGACCCGCATGCGCACATGACGAGCACGCATCGATGGAGAATCTGAAAGGAAGCACGTGGATGCGTGGGTGGCGCTGAAGCATGGAATCAACATTTTCCCACCCACGCGCAAGCACACATGATGCGTATGCGTGGGGTAGCATTCATTGCATAAACGCTGCGTTCGTTTTGTGGACGCTGCAAGGGACGCGTACGCACAAGTGACGCGTACGCGTCGATGAGCCAAAACACCAGGAACGCCCAAGCGTACAGGACGCATACGCATGGGTGCCCAAACACTCCGTTCTCTAAATGAACGTTGCGCTCTCCTGGAAGCATCACTTTTGCTCAATTTAGTTGATTCCAAGCCCAAGTGAAATTTAGAGCAAGCAGAGCCCATTTTCATCACTCAAAGGCACAAGGATCATCTAGAATAAGAATTTTGCATTTAATTGTAATTTGTTTTCAATTTAAATTTCATTTGTAATTTAGGAATGCCTATAAAAAGGATTTAGTTCTGTTAGAAAAAAGAGCTCAGTTAGGCTGTAATAGTAGTAGGCAGCGGTAGGAGTATGAGTAGGATAGAATAGAAAGCTCTCTTTGATACACTTTTACTTTTCTGCACTTTTACATTTCAAGTATTGAATTCAATTTGGCTTTATGCAATTTCCATTTCTTACATTTCTCTGCTACAATATCCGTTTCTGTAATTTTACTTTCTGCAACTTTACATTTTAGTTTGTTGTGATCTGAATTTACTTGTCATACAATTTAATTCTTCTGCAATTGTTCTGACCTTTGATCTACTGCTTCATTTAATTTCTAGCACCCAATTCCCTTTACAGTTACTGTAATTTACTTTTCTTGCTCTTTAAGCTTCTGCCAATTTACCTTTTGTCCATTTACATTCTCTGCGATTTACTTTCTGCTGGTTCAATTTCATTTCATTAACCACTGTTAGCTTGACTAAACTAATCACCTCACTAAAGTTGCTTGATCCATCAATCCCTGTGGGATCGACCTCACTCTTGTGAATTATTACTACTTGATGTGACCCGGTACACTTGCCGGTGAGTTTGTGTGAAAATCTAGTTTTCCCCCATCAAGGTTTTGGTGCCGTTGCCGGAGATTGATTTAGATCGACAATGATTAAGTAGGTGAGAAGTCTAGATTAAGCATTTTCTTTGTTTTTGTTTTTTTAATTTTCTGTTTTCTGCTGAAACCAAGGTGTTTGAGTTATTGCCTCACTAAGAAATTCTTCTCTGTGACATGAATTTCAATTTTCATTGGTGATGTGTTTTACAAAATTCAAATAGAGTTCAACTCATCTTATAATCAAACATATTTTATGGGATATTACCCACCATCACTAATTGACTATTCTAATGGTGGCTGAAAATATCACCAAGAAATCACAGATTCTGAGCACTCCAATCAATGGAGGTATGCTTCAAAACCACAAGATGAGCAAGACAATTTCATGGGATATTACCCACCATCACAATATGATTCAAGTCATTATCCTAATGATGGCTAGAAATATCACCAAGAAAAGATAGATGATAAAGCAATTCACCTGAGATATGATCCAGAACCACAAGATGATTTATGTCAACACCCTCATGGTGTTTGGACATGTCAATAAGAGTGTGAACAATCAGTTGAAATGGGACACTTCCCAGAGACACAATATGATCGAGATTTTGATAATCCAACAACTACTCATATTGTGGCTGGGAAGGTCAAAATCAAGGAGATCTTAGCGATCCATACTTTGTTCATCAAGAAACATCTTCACTGGAGTGTACTTTCATTAAATTCATGCAAAATTGTCCCCCAAAGCCACAAGATGATCATTACTGTGATGAATTCAAAAATTCTTCAAGTTGTGCTTGGGAGGATCAAAATCAGAGAGCACTCAATGTGTTATACTCCATTAATCAAGAGCCATAATCACTTGAGCAAACCTTTAATTCATTAATGCAAAATTGCCCAACCTCACCTCACAGTTCCTCATTTGAAAATTCTTCATCATTTGACTATACCTCAGCACAAGAATCTTTCCATACTTCTCAAAATAACTTCACCTCAATGTCCATGGTGCACGGATTTGTGATCACACTTTTCACAACTCCGGTACAACTAACCAGCAAGTGCACTAGGTCGTCCAAGTAATAAAACCTTACGCGAGTAAGGTTCGATCCCACGGAGATTGCCGGCTTGAAGCAAGCTATGGTCATCCTGTAAATCTTATTCAGGCGGATTCAATTGGTTATGAGTTTTGATAATTGAAAGATAAATAAAACATAAAATAAAATAACATACTTATGTAATTCATTGGTGGGAATTTTAGATAAGCATTTGGAGATGCTTTGTTGCTTCTGAACTTCTGCTTTCCTATTGTCTTCATCGAATCATGTGTGCTCCCTTCTATGGCAAGCTGTATGATCCACTCAGTGAAAATGGTCCAAGTACGTTTCTACACAGCTAATCAACTGTCGGATTTCTCATCTCTGATGAAAAATACCAGGTACAGTTACCGCATGGCTAATCATCTGTCGGTTCTCACTTGTGTCGGAATACGATTTCTCTATCCTTTTGCACACTGTCACTGCACCCAACACTTGTGAGTTTGAAGCTCCTCACAGTCATCTCTTCCCAGATCCTACTCGAAATACCACAGACAAGGTTTAGGCTTTTCGGATCTCAAGAATGCTGCCAATTGGTTCTAGCCTCTACCACGAAGGTTCTAATCTCACGGACTCAGTTCGTGAATCAGAGACCCAAGAGACTATACTCTGGCTGTTGTCAAATGACTATGTTGAACATCATGTAGACCGCTTGTGGTTGTCAGGCACACAGATCTTGGCTAAGCGAGTAACGAAGATAGTGGGTGATTGTCACGGGTTACCCCTTCATTCTGACTTAAGTGAATTAAGTTCGAGAGTATATCTTAGAGAAGAAGTAAGCGTTAATTGAAAGAGAAACAATAGTACTTGCATTAATTCATGTAGAACAGTATAGCTCCGCACCTTAATCTATGAGGTGTAAAAACTCCACCATAGAAAATACATAAGAGAAAAAGGTCTAGGCATGGCCAAATGGCCAGCCTCTCCAAATGTCACATAAAAGTCCAAAGATCAGATGATAGATCCAAAAGTCTAAAAGATCAGATCTCCAAGTCCGAATACAATAGTAAAACATGCTATTTATACTAAACTAGTTACTAAAGATTACAGAAAATAAGTAACTAAGTGCAGATAGTGCAGAAATCCACTTCCGGGGCCCACTTGGTATGTGCTTAGGCTGAGCATTGAGTTTTACATGTGCATAGTTCTTTTCTAGAGTTAAACGCCAGCTTGGATGCCAGTTTGAACATTTAACTCCAGTTCTGGTGCCAGTTCTGGCGTTTGACACCAGAAAAGGGTCTCTAGTGGGCGTTGAAATGCTAGTTTGGGCCATCAAATCTCGGAAAAAATATGGACTATTATACATTGCTGGAAAGCCCAAGATGTCTACTTTCCAACGCAATTGAGAGCGCGCCAATTGGGATTCTATAGCTCGAGAAAATCCACTTTGAGTGCAGGAGGGTCAGAATCCAACAACATCTGCAGTCCTTTCTCAGCCTCTGAATCAGACTTTTGCTCAGATCCCTCAATTTCAGCTAGAAAATACTTGAAATTACAGAAAAACACACAAACTCATAGTAAAGTCCAGAAATGTGATTTTTTCATAAAAACTAATAAAAATATAATAAAAAGTAACTAAAAGATACTAAAAACTACCTAAAAACAATGCCAAAAAGCGTATAAATTATCCGCTCATCACAACACCAAACTTAAATTGTTGCTTGTCCGCAAGCAACTAAGAACAAAATACGATAAAAAGAAGAGAAAATACAATAAATTTCAATATATCAATGATGCTTAGTTCCAATTAGATGAGCGGGACTTGTAGCTTTTTGCTTCTGAACAGTTTTGGCATCTCACTTTATCCTTTGAAGTTCAGAATGATTGGCATCCATAGGAACTCAGAATTCATATAGTGTTATTTATTCTCTTAGTTCAGTATGTTAATTCTTGAACACAGCTACTTTATGAGTCTTGGCCGTGACCCTAAGCATTTTATTTTCTAGTATTACCACCGGATACATAAATGCCACAGACACATAACTGGGTGAACCTTTTCAGATTGTGACTTAGCTTTACTAGAGTCCCCAGTTAGAGGTGCCTAGAGTTCTTAAGCACACTCTTTTTGCTTTGGACCACGACTTTAACCGCTCAGTCTCAAGCTTTTCACTTGACACCTTCACGCCACAAGCAAATAGTTAGAGACAGCTTGATTTAGCCGCTTAGGCCAGGATTTTATTCCTTTGGGCCCTCCTATCCATTAATGCTAAAAGCCTTGGGTCCTTTTTACCCTTGCCTTTTGGTTTAAAGGGTTATTGGCTTTTTCTGCTTGCTTTTTCTTTTTCTTTCTTTTTTCTTTATTTTTTGCCTATTTTTTTTCGCAAGCTTTATGTTTTTCACTGCTTTTTCTTGCTTCAAGAATCGATTTTATGATTTTTCAGATTATCAATAACATTTCTCTTTTTTCATTATTCTTTCAAAAGCCAATAATTTTAACATTCATAAACTTCACAATAAAAAATATGCACTGTTCAAACATTCATTCAGAACACAAAAAGTATTGCCACCACGTCAAAATAATTAAACTATTTTCAAGATAGAATTCGAAATTCATGTACTTCTTTTTCTTTTTCAGAAAACATTTTTCATTTAAGAAAGGTGAAAGATTCATGGAACATTCATAGCTTTAAGACATAGACACTAAACACTAATGATCATGTAATGAAGACACAAACATAGTCAAAACATAAAGCATACAAACTGAAAACAGAAAAATAAGAACAAGGAAATTAAAGAACGGGTCCACCTTAGTAACGGCGGCTAGTTCTTCCTCTTGAAGATCCTATGGAGTGCTTTAGCTCCTCAATATCTCTTCCTTTACTTTGTTGCTCCTCCCTCATGGCTCTTTGGTCCTCTCTGATTTTGGTGCACGAATTGTAAATCACACTTTTCACAACTCGTACCACTAACCAGCAAGTGCACTGGGTCGTCCAAGTAATACCTTACGTGAGTAAGGGTCGATCCCACGGAGATTGTCGGCTTGAAGCAAGCTATGGTTATTTTGTAATTCTTAGTCAGGAAATCAATGATAAGAGTGATTATATTTATGAAGAGTAAATAGCATAAATTAAATAATACTTGTTATGCAGTAATGGAGAAGAGATTGAGGAATTGGAGATGCTCTGTCTTTCGAATCTCTGCTTTTCTACTGTCTTCTTCTTCATGCACGCAAGGCTCCTTCCATGGCAAGCTGTATGTTGGTAGATCACCGTTGTCAATGGCTACCATCCATCCTCTCAGTGAAAATGGTCCAAATGCGCTATCACTACACGGCTAATCATCTGTCGGTTCTCCCTTATGTTGGAATAGAATCCGTTGATTCTTTTGCGTCAGTCACTACGCCCAACACTCGCGAGTTTGAAGCTCGTCACAATCATCCCTTCCCAGATCCTACTCAGAATACCATAGACAAGGTTTAGACTTTCCGGATCTCAGGAATGGCTGCCAATAATTCTAGCCTATACCACGAAGACTCTGATCATGAATCAAGAGGCTAAGAAATACACACTCAAGCTAGTACAGATAGAACGGAGGTGGTTGCCAGGCACGCGTTCATAAGTGAGAATGATGATGAGTGTCACGGATCATCACATTCATCAGGGTAAAGTGCGAGTGAATATCTTAGAATAGAAACAAGCGTGATTGAATGAAAAATAGTAGTAATTGCATTAATTCATCGAAACACAGCAGAGCTCCTCACCCCAATCATGGGGTTTAGAGATTCATGCTGTCAAAAATACAATGTGAAGTGTAAAAATGTCATGAGATACCTAGTAGTCTCTAAAAGTTGTTTTTATACTAAACTAGTAGCTAGGGTTACAGAAAACAAGTAACTAAGTGCAGATAGTGCAGAAATTCACTTCCGGGGCCCACTTGGTGTGTGCTTGGACTGAGCATTGAGGTTTACACGTGTAGAGGCTTCTCTTGGAGTTAAACGCCAGGTTGCAGCCTATTTGTGGCGTTTAACTCTAGTTTGTAACCTGTTTCTGGCGTTTAACTTCAGAATAGAGCAGGAAGTTGGCGTTTGAACGCCAATTTGCGTCATCAAAACTCCGGCAAAGTATGGAATATTATATATTTCTTAAAAGACCTGGATGTCTACTTTCCAACGCAATTGAGAGCACGCCATTTGGGTTTCTGTAGCTCCAAAAAATCCATTTCGAGTGCAAGGAGGTCAGAATCCAACAACATCTGCAGTCCTTTTTCAGTCTCTGAATCAGATTTTGCTCAGGTTCCTCGATTTCAGCCAGAAAATACCTAAAATTATAGAAAAACATACAAACTCATAGTAAAGTCCAGAAATGTGAATTTTGCTTGAAAAATAATAAAAACATAGTAAAAACTAATTAAATTATACTAAAAACTACCTAAAAACAATGCCAAAAAGCGTATAAATTATCCGCTCATCAGATTTCGTGGAGGATAATGGAGTGCTCTTGGTGTTCCATCCTTAGTTGATCCATGTTGGAACTCAAATCTCCTAAAGAGGTGTTGAGTTGCTCCCAATAGCTTTGTAGAGGAAGGTGTATCCCTTGAGGCATCTCAGGGATTTCTTGATGAGTAATTTCCTCATGCTCTTGTTGAGGTCCATGAGCGGCCTCTTTCTTGTTTGCTCCATTCTCTTTTTAGTGATGGGCTTGTCCTCTTCAGTGAGGATGTCTTCCTCTATGACAATTCCTGCTGAATTGCATAGGTTACAGATGAGATGAGGGAAGGCTAACCTTGCCAAAGAGGAGGGTTTGTCAGCCACCTTGTATAGTTCTAGAGGTATGATCTCATGAACTTCCACTTCCTCTCCATTCATGATACTATGGATCATGATAGCTTGGTCCACTGTAACTTCAGACCAGTTGCTAGTAGGAATGATAGAGCGTTGGATGAACTCTAACCATCTTCTAGCCATAGGCTTGAGGTCAAGCCTTCTCAGTTGAACCGGCTTGCCTTTGGAGTCTTTCTTCCATTGAGCTCCTTCCATATAGATGTCCATGAGGACTTGGTCCAACCTTTGATCAAAATTAACTCTTCTAGTGAAAGGGTGAGGATCTCCTTGCATCATTGGCAAGTTGAATGCCAACCTCACAGTTTTCGGACTGAAATCCAAGTATTTTTCCCGAACCATTATGAGCCAATTCTTTTGGTTCGGGTTCACACTTTGATCATGGTTCTTAGTGATCCATGCATTAGCGTAGAACTCTTGAACCATTAATATTCCGACTTGTTAGATAGGATTAGTGAGAGCTTCCCAACCTCTTCTCCGAACCTCACGTTGGATCTCTGGATATTCATTCTTTTTTAGCATGAAGGGGACCTCGGGGATCACCATTTTCTTGGCCACAACTTCATAGAAGTGGTTTTGATGGACCTTTGAGATGAATCTCTCCATCTCCCATGACTCGGAGGTGGAAGCAACTACCTTCTCTTTCCTCTTTCTAGAGGTTTCTCTGGCCTTAGGTGCCATTAATGGTTATGGAAAAACTAAAAAGCAGAGCTTTTTCCCACACCAAACTTAAAAGGTTTGCTCGTCCTCGAGCAAAAGAAGAAAGAAAGGATGAGAAGAAGAAGAAATGGAGGAGATAGAGGGGTGTTTTGAATTTGGCCAAGGGGGGTTTAAATGTTTATGATGTGTGAAATTAAAGGTGGTAAGGAGGGGTATTTATAGGGTAAGAGAGAGAGGGAATTCGTGTAAGAAGGGGTTGGGTTTGGGAGGGAAATTTTTTGAATTTGAATGGTGAGGTAGGTGGGGTTTTATGATGGGTTTTGGGGAATAGTAGATGGATGTGAGTGGTGAAGAGATTATGGGAAAGAGGGTAGGACTTGATAGGTGAATGGTATTTGGGGAATAGATATTGATGTGATTGGTCAAGGGTATTTAGGGAAGAGTGTTATGGAAAGGTGGGAAGAGGAGAGAGAGTGAGTTGGGGTAGGTGGGGATCCTATGGGGTCCTCAGATCCTGAGGTGTCAATGAATTCTGGTCCCTGCACCTTTCTGGCGTTTAAATGCCCTCTGTGTGCCTTTTTCTGGAGTTTAACGCCAGCTCTGCTGCCTGTCCTGGCGTTAAACGCCAGGCTGATGCCCCTTTCTGGCGTTTAACGCCAGCCAGACACCCTTTTCTGGCGTTAAACGCCAATCTGTTTGCCAATTCTGGCATTTAACGCCTGGAATGCAGCCAAACTGGGCGTTAAACGCCCATTCTCCAGGGTGTGCTGTTTTTGATGCTGTTTTTTATTTCACTTTAATTCTGCAGCTATTTTATGACTCCACATGATCATCAACCTAAAGAAAACATAAAATGGCAATGGAAAACAAATGTCTATAAAAAAATAAATATAATTAAATAACATTGGGTTGCCTCCCAATAAGCGCTTCTTTAATATCAATAGCTTGACAGTGAGCTCTTAGAGAGCTTCACAGAGACTCAGAGCTTAATGGTGGCCTCCCAACACCAAACTTAGAAGTTGAGTGTGGGAGCTCTGTTTGACTCTGTATTGAGAGAAGCTTTTCATACTTCCTCTCCATGGTTACAGAGGAAGATCCTTGAGCCTTAAACACAAGGTAGTCCTCTTTCAATTGAAGCACTAACTCTCCTCTGTCCACATCAATCACAGCCCTTGCTGTGGCTAGGAAGGGTCTTCCAAGGATGATGGATTCATCCTCATCCTTCCCAGTGTCTAGGATTATGAAGTCAGCAGGGATGTACAGGCCTTCAACCTTTACTAAGACATCCTCTACAAGTCCATAAGCCTGTTTCATTGATTTGTCTGCCATCTCTAGTGAGATTCTTGCAGCTTGTACCTCAAAGATCCCTAGTTTCTCCATTACAGAGAGTGGCATGAGGTTTATACTTGAACCAAGGTCACACAAGGCCTTCTCAAAGGTCATGGTGCCTATGGTACAAGGTATTAAGAACCTTCCAGGATCCAGTTTCTTCTAAGGTAATTTCTTCTGAGCCAAGGCATTCAGTTTATTGATGAGCAATGGAGGTTCATCCTCCCAAGTCTCATTACCAAATAACTTGGCATTCAGCTTCATGATTGCTTTTAGATACTGAGCAACTTGCTCTTCAACAATATCTTCATCCTCTTAAGAGGAAGAATATTCATCAGAGCTCACGAATGGCAACATTAAGTTCAGTGGAATCTCTATGGTCTCTGTATGAGCCTCAGATTCCTTTCGTTCCTCAATAAGGAACTCCTTATTGGTCAGTGGACGTCCAGCAAGGGCTTCCTCACTGGAAATCACTGCATTTTTACTCTCTCCAGGTTTGTCCACTTTGGCTATAGTTATGGCCTTGCACTTTCTCTTTGGATTCTCTTATGTATTGCTTGGGAGAGTACTGGGAGGAGTCTCAGTAACTCTTTTACTCAGCTGACCCACTTGTGCCTCCAAATTTCTGATGGAGGACCTTGTTTCAGTCAAGAAACTGAGAGTGGTCTTAGATAGATCAGAGACTATGGTTGCTAAGTCAGAGAGGCTCTACTTAGAATTCTCTGTCTGTTGCTGAGAAGATGATGGAAAAGGCTTGCTGTTGCCAAACCAAATTTTCCCACCATTATTATTATTGAAGCCTTATTGAGGCTTCTGTTGATCCTTCCATGAGAAATTTGGATGATTTCTCCATGAAGGATTATAGGTGTTTCCATAGGATTCTCCCATGTAATTCACCTCTTCTCTTGCAGGATTCTCAGGGTCATAAGCTTCTCCTTCAGAGGAGGCTTCTTTAGTACTGCTGGATGCAGCTTGCATTTCAGTCAGATTCTGAGAAATCATATTGAGTTACTGAGTCAATATTTTATTCTGAGCCAATATGGCATTCAGAGTATCAATCTCAAGAACTCCTTTCTTCTGAGTCATCCCATTATTCACAGGATTTCTTTCAGAAGTATACATGAACTGGTTATTTGCAACCATTTCAATGAGTTCCTGGGCTTCTGCAGGTTCTTCAAATGAAGAGATCCACCAGTAGAGTGGTCCAATGACATCTTGGACAATTCAGACAGACCATCATAGAATATACATAAGATGCTCCATTCTAAAAGCAGGTCAGAAGGACACCTTCTGATCAATTGCTTGTATCTTTCCCAAGCTTTATAGAGGGATTCACCTTCCTTCTATCTGAAGGTTTAGACTTCTACTCTAAGCTTGCTCATCTTTTGAGGTGGAAAGAATTTGGCCAAGAAAGCATTGACCAACTTTTTCCAAGAGTTCAGGCTTTCTTTAGGTTGTGAGTCGAACCATATCCTAGCTCTGTCTCTTACAGCAAAAGGGAAAAGCAGATGTCTGTAGACCTCGGGATTCTCGGGATTAACCCCATCGGTCTTAATAGTGAACACAAATTTGCAAGAATTTAGCTAAGAACTGATGAGGATCTTCCAATGGAAGTCCATAAAATTTGCAATTCTGCTGCATTAGAGAAACTAATTGAGGCTTAAGCTCAAAGTTGTTTGCTCCAATTGCAGGAATTGAGATGCTTCTTCCATAGAAGTCGAAAGTTGGTGCAGTAAAGTCACCAAGCACCTTCCTTGCATCTCCACCATTATTGTTGGGTTCGGCTGCCATGTCTGCTTCTTTTTCAAAATTTTCTGTAAGGTCCTCTCTGGAGTGTTGTGCTTTAGCTTCTCTTAGCTTCCTCTTCAGAGTCCTTTTAGGTTTAGGATCAGCTTCAACAAGAATGTCCTTATCCTTGTTCCTACTCATATGAAAAAGAAGAGAACAAAGAGAATAGTGGAATCCTCTATGTCACAGTATAGAGATTCCTTTATGTGAGTATAAGAGTAGAAGAATAGAATGAAGAAGAAAGAAGAAGAAATTCGAACACAAAGCGAGAGAGAGGGTTCAAATTATTAGATGAGTAGAAGAGAAGTGTTAGTAAATAAATAAAATAAATAGAAAGAGATGAGAGAGAGAGTATTCGAATATTAATTAAAAGAAAAGAAAAATATTTTTGTTTTTATTTTAATTATAAGATAGAATTCGAAATTTAAGAAAAGAAATAAAAGCAAATTGAAAACTAAATAAATTAATTAATTAAAAAGATTTTTGAAAAATTTGTTAGTTAATTTTTGAAATTAATGAGAGAGAATAGTAGTTAGGTGGTTTTGAAAAAGATAAGAAATAGTAAATTAAAACAAACAAATCAAGTAATGTTGAAAAGGTTTGAAAGTAAATTTTGAAAAGATAAGAAGTTAGAAAAAGATTTTGAAATTAAAATCTTAAAAAGATATGATTGAAATTTATTTTGAAAAAGAATTGAAAAAGAAATTAAAAAGATTTGATTTTTAAAATTAAAGTTGATGACTTGACTAACAAGAAACTAAAAGATATGATTCTAGAATTTAAAGGTTGAACCTTTCTTAACAAGAAAGTAACAAACTTGAAATTTTTTAATCAAAACATTAATTGTTAGTAAAGTTTTTGAAAATTTGAAATATGTTACGGCCTGGCCCAAACCCCCACGGGTTGGCCCGACTCGAGCGCCACCCGACCCGAACGGTCAAGGGTGAGGCGCCCTGCAACCGACCCGGACACGTGTCCCAGATAGCTCACTTACAGCTGTGGGAGAACGTTTCGGAGGAAGTGAGCCTGTCCTTGTAGGGCCCACCCCTGACACAGTATATAAAGGGAAGGTTTTACCCTTCCCCCAAGGTACGTCACACATCACTTTCCCCCCTTTTCGCCTGCACATTACTGACTAGAGCATCGGAGTGTCTTTGCAGGTGACACCCCCCTCTACAAGAAGTGCTCGGGACCCCGCCTACAACAGACCGGTTGTTCACGACGAGACGAGACCCCTCACCATCAACCAGTATACTAACCCGATCCGTCCGGTACCCGACCTACCGAACATTGGCGCCGTCTGTGGGGACTCGTCCATGGACTTCGTAGTGGTCCAAGGTGAGACAGCCCGCGAGGCCGAGCCCGTAGGGGGATCTCGCCGCGACTGCTCCGCTGCAGCGCACAGGATCCCATCCGAAACACACAACACAACCTCACGAGAGACGCCCCTTCGGGGGAACAGGCAACAACCACGCCAGAATAATGCAAGAGCTACGCCACAGAATGCAAGACTTGGAACATCGGCTGGCAAAAAGGGGACACGATCAGCACACCCCAGAACAAAGCCACTCCCACTCCCACACAAGGAGTCACTCCAGGCGCACGCCCAGCCCCCAAACTGAGTTCGAGAGCGCTGGGGATAGAGGACGCGCGAGAAGACGCCATGACCCCGTCATTTATGGCAGGCGTGAGAGGCGGCGTACTACAGATTGCGAAACTGAAGACGCCCGTGGGGAGAACGACGAAGGGAGAACGACGAGAACACAAGGACCCGTGATAATGGGGGCGACCCCATTTTATCGTTCCATACTCGAGGTCCGGCTGCCAAAACATTTTGACAAGCCCAGGGACATGAGGTATGATGGAACACAAGACCCTCTGGAGCACCTCACGGCCTTCGAGGCCAGGATGAACCTGGAGGGTGTGGGGGACGAGGTAAGATGCCGCTTTTTCCCGGTCACCCTGGCAGGACCTGCAATACGGTGGTTCAATAACCTCCCGCAGGGCTCAGTGACCGGCTTCTTGGACATCAGCCATGCCTTCTTAGCCCAATTCATGACCAGAATTGCAAAGGCGAAGCACCCGATCAACCTGCTTGGGGTGACCCAACGACCCGACGAGTCGACCAGGAAATACCTAGACAGATTCAATGACGAGTGCCTGGAAATCGACGGGCTGACAGACTCAGTGGCAAGCTTGTGCTTGACGAATGGACTCCTGAACGAGGACTTCAGAAAGCACCTCACTACGAAGCCAGTATGGACAATGCAGGAGATCCAATGTGTGGCTAAGGAGTAGATTAATGACGAAGAAGTCAGCCGGGTCGTGGCTGCCAATAAACGACAACCCTCCTACACCCAAACCCGGCACCAATAGGGCGGAGAAAGGCGAAAGGAACACACCAGGGATGGCGGTCCGAGCAAAACACCAAGGCCATTTCCCTGAGTCGGGAAGTTCACCAACTACACCCCCTGGCGGCACCAATCGTGGAAGTTTACCAACAGATAGCTGAGAAAAGAATTCTATCGAAACCCCGACCTCTGAAGGACCGAACGGGAGGAAACAAGAGCCTTTATTGCGAATATCAAAAGGGGTACGGACACAAGACCCAAGACTACTTCGACCTGAAGGATGCGCTAGAGCAAGCAATCAGGGATGGGAAGCTCGCCGAATTCTCCCACCTCATTAGAGAGCTAAGGAGACGGAACCGCGACCACGAAGGCGAAGACAGGCCCCGGACGATAAGGCGACGCCAAGAACCAGAGGGAGACGACCATGGCCTCACAGTGGTGAACGTGGTAATTGCCAGGAATTCGGCCCCGAGGTCGAAAGCGGCACAGAAGAAAGATGCCAGGATCCTGGCTGTCTCCTCCTCATCTGCGAGAAACTCCCAGAAGCTCCCATCTATCTCCTTTGGTCCCGAAGACCAGTGGTTTGACGAGATACTGGAAAGTCCCCCTATGGTTATTACGGCCAAAGTCGGAACCGGCCTCGTCAAGCGGATCCTTGTGGATACGGGGGCGGACTCAAACATCATGTTCCGCAACATATTTGACGCCCTGGGGCTTCGTGACACCGACCTAACGAGCCACCAGCACAGTGTGGTAGGGTTAGGCGACCACTTCATCAAGCCGGATGGGATCATCTCCCTCCCGACCTCAGTAGGACAAGGACAGGGGTGGAGAAAAACCATCAATGACCTTGGCGCGGCGATCAGCACGAAACTGCTTATAATGAAGTTTGTTGCTGATGACGGATCTATAGGATCCATCAAAGAAGACCTGGAAACGGCAGTTGCCTACGACCACGCCAGCCTCTCCTTAAGGAAAAAGTCTAAAGAAGCATCAGGGGTTTTTCTAGCCGACCTGGACGCCAGAATATATGACAAGCCCAGACCCGAACCAGAGAGGGACCTGGAAAAATTTATGGTCGGGGACACGGAGGAGAAGTTCACGTTCATAAACAGAAATCTCCCCCATGGATTGAAGGGACCTTTGATGGAGATGATCAGAGCCAATGCCGACCTGTTTGCTTGGACACCGGCCGACATACCGGGGATAGATCCCCGACTCATGTCGCACTGTCTGGCCGTCAAGCCGGAAGCCCAACCAGTGGCCCAAAGGAGGAGGAAGATGTCACAGGAAAGGGCAGAGGAGGTGGCTAGGCAGACGGCCAGCCTCCTCGAAGCGGGGTTCATCCGAGAGCTGGACTACTCGACTTGGCTATCGAATGTGGTCTTGGTGAAAAAGCACAACGGGAGGTGGAGAATGTGCGTGGACTACTCCGACCTCAACAAGGCATGCCCCAAAGACTGCTATCCTCTCCCCAACATCGACGCACTCGTCGACGCGGTGGCGGGGTACCGGTATCTGAGCTTCATGGACGCTTACTCTGGGTACAATCAGATACCGATGCACCAGCCCGACGAAGACAAAACGGCATTCATGACGCATGGAGGGATCTATTGCTACAAGGTGATGCCGTTTGGCTTGAAAAACGCTGGCGCCACATACCAGAGGCTAATGAACAAGATATTCAGCGAGCTCATAGGCAAGACAGTAGAAGTCTACATGGATGACATCCTTGCAAAAACCACACGACCCGACGATCTCCTAAGCGACCTGGGGGGCGTGTTCGCGTCCCTCCGACAAAACGGCATGAGGCTCAACCCGCACAAATGCGCCTTTGCCATGGAAGCCAGGAAGTTTCTAGGGTTCATGATAACCCAGAGAGGAGTAAAAGCCAACCCTGAGAAATGCCAAGCGATTCTCCAGATGAAGAGCCTGGGTTGTATCAAAGACATACAGCGATTGGTAGGGAGGCTGACGGCGTTATCCCGTTTTCTCGGCGCATCGGCAGTAAAAGCCCTGCTCTTTTTCAATCTGATGAAAAAGGGGATAATTTCAAATGGACTCCTGCGTGTGAGAAAGCGTTCAACCACTTCAAAGAGATCCTGGCATCACCTCCGGTGCTCGGGAAACCAGTGGCCGGAGAACCACTCTACCTCTACCTGGCCGTAACGGAGGAAGTGCTTGCAGCAGTGCTGGTACGGGAGGAAGGAAAGGCTCAGCAACCAATTTACTTTGTAAGTAGGGTGTTACAAGGTGCAGAGCTAAGGTATAGCAAATTGGAAAAACTGGTGCTGGCACTCCTAACCTCCTCCCGAAGGCTGAGGCAATACTTCCAGAGCCATCGAGTTATTGTAAGAATGGACCAAGCAATTCGCCAAGTACTCCAAAAGCCTGATTTGGCGGGAAGGATGATGACTTGGGCCATCGAGCTCTCCCAATACGATTTGCACTACGAGCCCCGACATGCAATCAAGGCCCAGGCAATGGTAGATTTCCTAGTGGAGGTAACAGGCGATCCCCCAGAGGAAACGGGCACACGGTGGAGGCTCCACGTGGACGAGGCCTCCAACCAGACGTTCTGGGGCACCGGGGTCATCTTAGAGAGCCCGGCCGGGGTCGTATACAAGCAATCGACCAAGTTTGACTTCCCCGTATCGAACAACCAAGCGGAATATGAAGCCCTCTTGGGAGGACTGACCCTAGCCCGGGAAGTCGGGGCGACAAGGCTGGAAGTGTGCAGCGACTCACAGGTCGTCACCTCGCAAGTGAATGGAAGCTATCAAGCAAGAGACCCGTTGCTGCAAAGGTATTTGGAAAAGGTTAGAGAATTGACCAGGCAATTCCAGGAAGTCACGGTCCAACACATTCCAAGGGAGAGGAACACACGGGCGGACCTCCTATCTAAACTAGCAAGCACAAAACCGGGAGCGGGCAACCGGTCCCTCATCCAGGGCATGGTAAAGGAGCCAGCGGTTGCCCTCCATTTGACAGAATCAAGCCCCTCCTGGTTAGACCCCATCACAAACTTCCTGGAACATGGAAAACTGCCCGATGATGAGAAGACAACCAAAACGTTGAGAAGGGAAGCAGCCAAATATGCAATCATACAAGGACAACTATTCAGAAAGGGACTCAGCCAACTCCTATTGAAGTGCTTGCACCCCGACCAGACGAACTACGTACTTAGAGAAGTCCACGAGGGATGCTGTGGCCACCACATCGGGGGAAAAGCCCTAGCGAGGAAGCTCATCCGAGCTGGGTATTACTGGCCATCAATGATGAAAGACTCCAGGGAATTTGTCAGAAAATGTGTCAAGTGTCAAGAAAACGCCAAATTTCACAAAGCGCCGGCTTCCGAGCTGAGCCTACTGACGTCTACCCGACCTTTCACTCAATAGGGAGGCGACCTCTTGGGGCCCTTCCCGGTCGGCCTAGGACAAGTTAAATATCTCATAGTTTCCATCGACTACTATACCAAATGGATAGAGACTGAACCACTAGCCAGCATATCCTTATCCAATTGCAGGAAGTTCATGTGGAGACAGGTGATAACCCGTTTCCGCGTCCCAGAGGTCGTCATTTTGGATAATGGGACGCAATTCACTGACAAGAAGTTCACGGAATTCCTCACCGGCCTGGGAATAAAACAAAAGTTTTCCTCAGTTGAACATCCCCAGACAAATGGACAAGTGGAGTCCGCAAACAAAGTCATCCTACTAGGCCTCAAGAAGCGCTTAGACAACAAGAAAGGCGCACGAGCCGACGAGCTCGCTTCGGTCCTCTGGTCCTATCGGACAACCGAACAAAGCTCCACGGGGGAAACCCCCTTCTGCCTAACATACGGGGTCGACGCGGTGATACCTGTGGAAATCGGCGAACCGAGTCCACGACTACTTCTCACAAGAGTAAACGAAGCAGTGGAAAAGGACCTGGTGGACGAGACCAGAAAGATGGCCCACTTGTCAGAAATAGCACTTAAACAAAGAATAGCTCTGCGCTACAACACTAAAGTCCTCAGGAGTGAATTTGAGGAAAGAGACCTCGTCCTACGACGCAACGACGTCGGTTTACCGACCCCAGGAGAAGGAAAGCTGGCGGCAAACTGGGAAGGTCCCTACAGAATCAAAGAAGTGCTCGGTAAAGGCGCTTACAAGCTGGAGAGACTCGACGGCAAAGAAATCCCAAGAACGTGGAATGCAGGTAACCTAAGGAGATTCTATTCATAGCTTGGGCACACCGGCTGTTCATAGCCTGGGTCGAGCTACCCGACCTGGGATGATTGGCGACAAAGCGACCGACCTCTTCAGGATCAGCTACCTGACCTCTTCTCAAAGAGGTCGGCCAAATCAACAGGAGAGCCCAATAAATGTCCCAAACAGAGGAACACGACCCAAATCAAAAAGCGACTCAAGCCTACAGAGAGAAGGGCGGTTCCGTTGAAGATAAGCTGACCTCACCAAAGATAAAATAAGATAAGATAAGATAACTAACTTATCTTATCTAAGAAGGTCACTTCTCACTTCTATAAATACATTGGAGCACCCAGGTATAACTCATACTCTGATTCTACATAAAACCTGCTTAATACCCGTGCTAACTTAAGCATCGGAGTCTCTTGCAGGTACCCCCCACCCTCCAGTGACCAAGGATCAGCAGTGCAGCAAGTCCAACAAGACGGACACAACAACTCTGGCCGCCACCAGCCAGCCGGACACGCCATCTCCGACCAGTACAGGAGATCTCATCCGAGATCGACCTCCAGTTTCAGGTAACCCTCGGAACATTGGCGCCGTTGCCGGGGAACCTGGAAGTCATCCCAACACCATGGCAGACGGCCATGACAACGACCACGATTTAGATTTAGAAAACAGAACGCTGCACAAGAATGCGGACACTACACTGAAGGATGCTCCGGAATCCAACGTGGACAAAAACTCATCAAATCCCGGGGCAATAGAAGCACTTCAAGATCGTTTAAAGCAACTCAAAAAAGAAACCCAACAACGACGAGAGGTTGGGAAGGATCTTCAAAGAGAGGTACGGCGACGTCGAGAACTGGAAGACAAACTCCTACAACTTGAAGCCGATCTCAAAGCAAAGGCTACCCGGACCACTCCTGAGGACAACTCTCGCAAGGATCAAGATCCATTCACTAGGGAAATCATGAAGACTAAAATCCCTAAAGACTTCAAACTTCTGGATATGACTTTGTATGATGGCACCACAGATCCCAACCATCATCTCAGCAACTTCAGAAGCAGAATGTACCTCACCGACGCTCCAGATGCCGTTCGCTGCAAAGCCTTTCCAACAACTCTCACGAAGACAGCAATCAGATGGTTCGACAACCTACCTCCCAAGTCCATCTCAAACTTTGACGACCTGGCCAAAAAGTTCCTGGCCAGATTCTCCATCCAGAAAGATAAGGCCAAGCATGCCCCCAGTTTACTAGGGATCAAGCAAGGAGATCGGGAAAGCCTCCGCAACTACATGGAAAGATTCAACAAAACATGCATGGACATACAAAGCTTACAAACAGAGGCCGCCATCATGGGACTCATCAATGGCCTACGAGAGGAACCTTTTAGCCAATTTATATCAAAGAAGTACCCTACCTCCTTATACGAAGTACAAGAGCGAGCAGAAAAATATATCAACATGGAAGAAAACGCTCGGTTGGGAGAAGCCTCAAAATCTGGGACCCCCTACCGAGATAAAGACAAGGAATCCCAAAGAAAAGAAGATCGACAAGGGGAGAAAATAAAAAAATACCATAATTACACTCCTCTCAGGGCATCCCTGGTCGACGTATATAAAGAAGTCTGCCACACAGAGAAAATTGCCCCAGCACGGCCACTCAAAGGCAAAAGAGGAGGAGGAAACTGGAAGGAATACTGTGAATACCATCGAGTCTGAGGGCACTCCACCAACGAGTGCTTCGACTTAAAAAATATCATAGAAAAATTGGTGAGAGAAGGAAAATTAGATCGATTTCTGGTCACCCGAGATGATGACCAAAGAAAGAGACGAAGGGACGAAGATGCCGGACGAACTGAACGATCACCTCAGACACCAGAGAGACACATCCACATGATACACGGCGGATTCGCAGGAGGTGGGATCTCCAAATCATCTCACAAAAGATATCTCAAAGAAGTATATCATGTCGAGGGAAAGGAGGAAGCACCCGACATCCCTGCGATAACATTCACTAAAGAGGACGCATCCGGCATCATCCCGGGACACGACGATCCCATGGTCATCACTATCATACTGGCAAACGCCAATCTACATCGCACATTAATAGACCAAGGGAGCTCCGCCGACATCTTATTCAAAACTGCCTTCGACAAGCTCGGCTTGGAAGAAAGGGAGCTTAAGGCATACCCAAACAGCTTGTTCGGGCTAGGAGATACCCCAGTACAACCACTGGGATACGTATCACTGCACACAACCTTCGGAAAAGGGAACCAGTCTAAGACGCTCAAGATAGACTACATTGTGGTCGACATGAGTTCAGCCTACAATGCCCTAATAGGTCGGACCACACTAAATCAACTTGGCGCAATAGTCTCGACCCCGCATCTATGCATGAAATTCCCAACTACAGAAGGGATAGCTACAATAAAAGCAGATCAAAAGATGGCGCGCCGCTGTTATAACAAAAGTCTAAACCTCAGAGGCAGAGGAGAAGAGTTTCATACAATTGAGCTTGGCGGAGTTCAGCAACGAGAAGAACTCCGTCCGCAGCCAAAAGGCGAGATAGAGAAGGTTCAGATCGGAGACACCTCGGACAAAACAACTAATATAGGAACGATCCTAAGAGGAGACTCAAAAGAATTACTGATACAATTCTTACGCGACAATGTCGATCTCTTCACATGGAAAGCCGCAGACATGCCAGGCATAGATGTAGCAGAGATGAAGAAAACTTGGGCCAGAGCAATCCCAAGCTGTGGAAGAGCAGGTATAGGCACTACTGGAGGCAGGTTTCATAAGAGAAGTCAAGTATCCACTATGGCTAGCCAACGTCGTCTTGGTGAAAAAATCAAATGGGAAGTGGCGAATGTGTACCGATTACACCGATCTCAACAAAGCCTGCCCAAAAGATCCTTACCCACTCCCAAGTATCGATGCTCTGGTAGATGCTTCCTCCGGATATAGATACCTCTCGTTTAAGGACGCATACCCGGGATACAACCAAATCCCCATGTATCTACCAGATCAAGAAAAGACCTCGTTTTTAACGCCAAAAGCAAATTACTGCTACATCGTGATGCCTTTCGGTCTCAAGAACGCGGGAGCTACTTATCAAAGGCTAATGAATAAAGTCTTCTCATATCACATCGGAAAAATCATGGAAGTCTATGTGGACGACATGTTGATAAAGACACAAAGCGAAGATACGTTATTGTCTGACCTGGCTCAAGTGTTCGACACTATAAGAAAGCACGACATACGACTCAATCCTGCAAAATGCACCTTTGCAGTAGAAGTAGGCAAATTATTAGGTTTCATGCTCACACAAAGAGGAATTGAAGTAAACCCAGATAAATGTCAAGCCATACTCAACATGAAGAGCCCCACCTGTGTCAAAGAAGTACAGCAACTCAACGGGAGGTTGGCCGCCCTATCCAGATTCTTAGCAGGAGCAGCAATAAGATCTCTCCCCTTCTATGCTACTTTAAAAAAGGGAAAGCAGTTCGAATGGACGACGGAATGTGAACAAGCCTTCCAAGACTTCAAGGAATTCTTAGGACGGCCGCCTATCCTATCTCGGCCACGAGAAGGAGCACTGCTTATATTATATCTTGCGGTAGAAAGCCGGGTGATAGCCTCAGCACTAGTCAGAGAAGACGAAAGTGGGCAACAACCCGTTTACTTCATTAGCAAAGCGCTACAGGGATCTGAGCTGAACTACCAGAAAATAGAAAAGTTTGCCTATACTTTCATTCTAACATCTTGACAACTTCGCCCGTACTTACCGGCTCACACCATTAAGGTTCGAACTAACCAGCCCATAAAAGGAATATTGCAGAAAACAGATTTAGCAGGCAGATTTTTACAATGGGCAGTCGAGTTATCAAAGTTCGACCTCCAATATGAAGCTCGGGCGGCCATCAAATCACAGTATCTAGCCGACTTTATCGCAGAATTCACAGATGCCATGGAAACCCCCACAGAATGGAATCTCTATGTGGATGGTTCTTCAAATAAAACTGGAAGCGGCGCAGGCGTGATAATAGAAAGCAACCAAGGAACCCAAGTTGAGCTCTCCCTCAAGTTCGGGTTCCCGGCCTCAAATAACCAGGCGGAATATGAAGCATTATTAGCTGGTTTGAAGCTGGCTAAAGAGGTTGGAGCTCAAAAACTCAACATTTACAGCGATTCACAAGTGGTCACATCACAAATAACAGGGAGCTATCAAGCCAAAGATCCCACCATGAAAAAGTATTTGGATAAAACCAAGGAACAGCTCGGACAACTTGGGGAATATAAGATCTGCCACATACCTCGCGAACAAAATGCCCGAGCTGACGCACTCTCGAAACTAGCCAGCACCAAACCAGGGGGCAATAATAGAAGCCTCATCCAGGAAATATTACAAAACCCGTCAATCTCGGAAGAGAAAAAAGTCCTAGCCATAACAAGTCAGGACCAAGGATGGATGACCCCCATAATCAACTACCTCAAAGCAGGAACACTCCCCACAGAAAAAAAGGAGGCAAAAAGGTTAAAAAGGGAGGCACAGTACTACACCATCATAGACAACATCCTGTACAAAAGAGGGATCTCAATACTATTACTAAAATGCGTGCCGACCTCCAACATAAAGGAAGTGCTAGAAGAAGTACACGGCGGCATTTGTGGCAATCATCTCGAAGCACGAGCTCTCACCAAAAAGGTACTCCGAGCGGGATTTTATTGGCCGACTCTACAGAAGGAAGCTACAGAATTTGTAAAGACATGACCACCATGTCAGAAACATGCCAACTTTCACATTGCCCCGCCAGAAGAGCTCATCAGTGTAATTTCGCCCTGGCCGTTTACAAGATGGGGACTCGATCTTCTCGGCCCCTTCCCCCAGGAGTCAGGACAAGTTAAATTTCTCATAGTAGGGGTAGACTATTTCACAAAGTGGATTGAGGCAAAACCCCTAGCCAATGCCACCGCTCAAAGAAGCCGGAAATTCCTATATAGAAATATTGTCACAAGGTTCGGGGTTCCATATTCAATAACCACAGACAATGGCACTCAATTCACAGATGCAGGCTTCAGAAAACTAGTAGCCGACTTGAATATAAAGCACTAGTACACCTCCGTTGAACACCCACAAGCCAATGGACAGGCCGAAGCTGCCAACAAAGTGATATTGGCCAGGTTAAAACGGAGATTACAAGATGCAAAGGGAGCTTGGGCAGAGGAGCTTCCATAGGTCCTATGGGCATATCGAACGACGCCACATTCCACCACGAAGGAATC
Source organism: Arachis ipaensis (assembly GCF_059453495.1). NCBI lineage: Eukaryota > Viridiplantae > Streptophyta > Magnoliopsida > Fabales > Fabaceae > Arachis > Arachis ipaensis. The sequence goes on from NC_142443.1 coordinate 79,146,339, forward strand.
CCCCTTCCGGTTAGCATATGGAATAGAAGCAATGATCCCAGTAGAGATCGAGGAAGGATCGCCTAGAGTGGTTCATTACAATGAGGGAGCAAACTCCCAACTTCAGAGGGAAGAGCTTGACCTACTACCTGAAATCCAAGAAAGAGCTCGGATCAGGGAAGAAGCACTAAAGCGTCGAATGGCTTCCAGATATAATCAAAGGGTAGTGCCGAGAAGTTTCACGGAGAATGATCTCATCCTAATCCGAAATGATATCGGAACAACTCGACCAGGAGAAGGAAAGCTGGCAGCAAACTGGAAAGGACCCTACCGAGTCGTAGAAGTACTTGGGAAAGGCTACTACAGACTGTCCGAACTCGATGGACAAGAGCTTCCCAGATCATGGCACACCTGCAACCTAAGAAGGTACTACAGTTAGAAAAGGTAAAAGATCTCATTATTGGATGCACTCTTTTTCCTGAAAAGGTTTTTTAACGAGGCACCAAGTTGAGACTCAGACACTATCCGACTTAAAGGGATGAAAAATTCCCACATGTATATATTTGCACTTTTCTTTGAATAAAATATATTTTTTAGATATTCTACAAGATCTCAAGATGCATTAATCTGAAGCATTCATCATCCGATTATAAAGCAACAGATCGGCAGAAAGTGAAAAATAATTTCACTGCACGATCACGATAAAGATAAACCGTCCGATAAAGGTGAAAACGCGATTCACCCAAAAGACGATCTAGAGATGAGAACCACTTTCTACAAATCGGCAAAGATGAACATAGAATAATGTAAGAAGTTATCGAAAGTGATCCAAAAAAGAACCTGACGAGGTCTTACGGATCGCTAAAATAATAACTTAAAGACTGGCCAACGTTAAGAAGTCGGACCAAGTCAACCCAAGTTATAAGTAAACCCTGGAAAGAGGTCTGGCCAACCCTATTAAAGAGGATTACTTTAACTTAGAAGGGCCCGACATGACAAAGTCAGCCCAAAATGAAAAAGTTATAAAAGTAGTCCCTGAAAGAGACCTGACAAAGGTCTAAAAAAGAGGACTACAAAAATAACTTAGAAAGAGGACGACACAAAGAAGTCGACCTCCTACAAACAAGTTATAAAAGTAATCCCTGAAAGAGACCTGACAAAGGTCCAAAAAAGAGGATTACAAAATAACTTAGAAGAGATCGACCTAACGAAGTCGATCTCCTACAAAAGAAAGTTATAAAAGTAATCCCTGAAAGAGACTTGACAAAAGTCCAAAAAAGAGGATTACTAGGAATAACTTAAAAATGAAAGCTACAGCTTGGACCGACAGGAGAAGTTGGACCAACAAAAACTACAGCTTGGACCGACAAGAGAAGTCGGACCAAGGAAAACTACAGCTTGGACCGACAAGAGAAGTCGGACCAACAAAACTACCACTTAGACCGACAAGAGAAATCGGACCAAAGAAAGCTAAAGAAGTACTGGCAAGAAAAGTCGGACCAAAAAGAAACAAGCTCTAAAAGAGACATAGCTTTACCCAATAAGCCACCCGACAAGGCTAACGAAATTGTTCAAGACTAACTAAAAAGGTTCCACCAAGAACACTAAGAGTTGTCGAACGAAAGTCGTCCTACCTCAACCAAAAAGGAGACACCACAGACAAGTCGAAAGAAGGCCGAAAAGACCTCTCAAACAAATTATGCAAAAGATCGACATGATAGCATCGGTCAACTACAAATAAACTTGGAAAAGGACAACATAAGAGAAGTCGGTCATGGATTGACACTTAAAAACAGCTCAAAAAGGCTGAGCAACAAGGCCTCAACATTCTCAAAGCGCATAAAGAAATGCAAGCAAGCATGACATAAAATACCAAGCTTCAGGGTCAGACCCAAAAAAGCTTAGAAGCTACTCATTGCGTTTGTTTTAATGGGTTGCTAAAAGCAACCAAAAAGAGTGTCATCAAAGGATACCAACCACAAAGTAAAAAGTTAAAAGCCCACAAGCCGGGCCATCTACACAGATATCTAAAAACTAAAGATCAGAAGACTTTTTAATAGCACCAGTCTGAGGAGAAAGAGGGCGAGCCTGGAGGGGAACAGCATCCACAGTACCATCGTCCCGGTTTAAGATCTGGCAGTCAGGATCAGAAACAGTAGGGCCGACCTCAGCAGGAGGAACAGTAGGAGTTGACACCTTGGCAGAAGGAATAGGGAGAGGTTCAACATCATCATCATCCTCATCGTCAGGGACAACCTTACCATCCCTGACGACATTCTCTAGGCTGAAGAGAGTGAGGTCAGCCTCGGGAGCAATAATCTGAACCTGCTCCTTCAGGTTCTCGTAAGCAGCAGTCACACTGCCAACGAGATGACCTTGGAGCTCAGAGTAATCAGCTTGGGCATTCTCCAACTCCTCCCTCAGGCGCACCACCTCTCGATAAGATGTCACACAACTATCCTTATGTCTCATAGCTGTATCCTCGGCCAGCCTCACCGAAGCTGCCCGAGAGAGGGAACTCGCCTTCTCATTCTCCAGATCCTTCTCCAACTTGGCTACCTTTACCTCAAGCTTTTCCTTCAGGCCCTTCATCCGGTCGAACTCCTGTTTAGCCTCCTCCATAAATTCCTTAGTGGCATGGAGAGAAAGATTCTGAGTAGTTCGGTACAAGGCAGCCCCCATGTATGCCATTTTAACACTGTTTTGGGTCATAAAATCCAGATGGCGAAGGATTGACACATCATCCATGGGGAGGGTACCGTAGGGACCGATCTACTGATCTACGAATTCGATTGCATTAAAATCAGGGGCGTCAACGTTGAAGACCTCAGTTGTTTTTTGTTTCTTATTGGGAGGAGCACCAGAAGTAGCAGCTGAAGACTGTGGAGGCTCAGCCAAACGAACTTGAGGAGTGGGGATCACTTTTCTCGGCCCAGGAGAACTTGGCATGGGCGGCTTCACTGGCACTTGGGAAGATCCCTCCCCGGCCGCCTTAGCCGAGATGTTCTGAGCAGCAGCAGCCTTCTTCGCCTTCTTGTAGGCCTTCATGGAATCATTATTTTTCGACATCTCTGAAAGAACAGAATCAACCATAACGACAAGTTACAACACAGGAAAAGAAAAGCTCAGAAAGCAAGTATAAAAACAAATCAGACAGTACCCAAAGCAGTTCGAGCCAAAGACGGATCACTCAAGAATCTTTTTGTATCCAGATGGGGTGGTTTCCCCCACAAATCCTCAAGAACAACCACAAAAGCCCGCTCAACCTCATTAAGCATCTCCCATGTATAACGTGAAACTCTCAGATTCTTTTGCCACTCTAGAGGAAAAGCAGGCTCATCATTTTCATCAAGAAAAAAGGGGCGGACCCCCTCAACAGCACGGACGCGGAAGAAATAGTTTTTAAAATCTTTAAAAGACTCATCATACATGGCAAAAACTTTATGCCGCTGGGCCGACCTGAAAGAGACCCAGGAAGCTTTCTTTTTGGAGGAACCTCCGGGCTTGGCCGAGACGAAAATATAAAGGAAAAGAGTTTCAGAAGGTGTTATGCCTAACTCTTGGCAAAGCAGTTGAAATATTTTGATAAAACCTCAGGAATTCGGATGAAGCTGGGATGGAGCAATGTTACATGACCACAACAGGTCGGTTTCAAAAGCAGTAAAAGGAAAAGTAATGTCTAACTGACTGAAGAAGTATTCATAAGCGTAAAAGAAGGGACGCTCCCCCTCGACAAAAGTAGAAAAGCAAGCCCTCTCATCGGAATCAGGAGCTACGAGTTCATAATCCCTCTCCCGGACACTGCTACTACAAATCCTATGACGCTTCCTCAGTTCTACACAAAATTCAGCATCCACGACAGAGACACACATTAGGACAAGGGAGTCCAGCCAATCAGACATCCCCTCAGGAACTTTGGAAGACACCTCTACAATGTTATTGCGAGAAGACATGATGCCGACTAATCCTACAAATAAGAAAAGAAGATTGGATTACTAAAAAACATCTTGGACGAGGGGCAAAACAACTAGACAAAAATGACACAGGCAAACACATAGGAAAGGAAAACCCCAAGACTCAAAACCAAAGTCCTAGGGTATCCTTTGGAGGCAGAAATAAGGCAAGGTTTCAAGAAATTCCTACAGCTTACGAAGGTCTCAAATAAACGCAAAGGAAGCAAAAACACAAAAAGCCACTATCTTTCTACAGTTTCACCAAACAAAAGGGCATAGCAAAAAAGCCGAAAGCAGGAAAATCGTCAAAGATACAACCTTTTTTCAGAAACAAAAATCATCATTTCAAATACAATCATCAAAAGCACAAGCGGAAGCGACGACAACATGCAAAACTCTAAAGGCATCAAGCAGCAGAGAAAGTCAAAGAAATCACACAAAAAGACGAAGAAATCCCAGAATACACAACAATCAGGCATAGTAAAATAGAAAAATCCAAACTTTCTCCAAATCAGACTTTCTCTAAATCAGACAAGAAAATGACGCAGAAGAAAGGGAAGTAGAAAACCAACCTGGAACAAAAGAGAAGCTGCAAAAACTGAAGACGGGAAAATGGAATCAACCCAGAGAATCGCCAAATGACGCTATCACACAAGGAAAGGCAGAACAATGCGGATGACAACAGAAAGTGAGAGAGTAAAGGAAGAAGTTACGAAGGAGAGAAACCATTTTTTGATCGAAAGATTCAAAATAAAAACCAAGGGAAAGGGGCAATTAAAACTAATTAATGAAGGTATTTAAAGCCTCGCATATTTCCAAAGTCAAAATATTAAATGCAAAAGCGCGCGCTTTCAGAAGAAGCGAAAGAAGAAACGTTCCACATTCAAAAAGACTTTACAAAGAAAGGAACCGACAAAATGCTTGAGTTCGGCTTCACTAAAAAGGACCGAAGCCAAGGATTTGACCTCAACAAGAAAGACTGAGCTCAAGCAGGGGCACTGTTCATAACCTGGGTCGAGCTACCCGACCTGGGATGATTGGCGACAAAGCGACCGACCTCTTCAGGATCGGCTACCCGACCTCTTCTCAAAGAGGTCGGCCAAATCAACAGGAGAGCCCATTAAAGGGCCCAAATAGAGGAACGACCCAAATCAAAAAGCGGCTCAAGCCTAAAGAGAGAAGGGCGGTTCCGTTGAAGATAAGCTGACCTCACCAAAGATAAAATAAGATAAGATAAGATAACTAACTTATCTTATCTAAGAAGGTCACTTCTCACTACTATAAATACACTGCAGCACCCAGGTATAACTCATACTCTGATTCTACATAAAACCTGCTTAATACTCGTGCTAACTTAAGCATCGGAGTCTCTTGCAGGTACCCCCCACTCTCCGGTGACCAAGGATTAGCAGTGCAGCAGTCCAACAAGACGGACACAACAGCTCCGGCCGCCACCAGCCAGCCGGACACGCCATCTCCAACCAGTACAGGAGATCTCATCCGAGATCGACCTCCAGTTTCAGGTAACCCTCGAAACACTGGCCAAGCGGCCTGATGAGCCAAGAGATGCTTACTCTATTCACGTATTAATTCTTAGCTATTTATCTTTATCAAGTACCTGCCATGTTCACGAGTTTGTTTGGTTAACGACTAATTTTTACTTGTCCAAATTCTTTTATCTACTATTTCCCAATACGTATTCCACATAATCGCGTTCTTCAATGGCAATCCGGGACTGATCACCCCGGTAGCCAGTCGGATCATAGCCATGACTAACGGCCGCGATAACACGACCAAGACAGTTCCAACCGTTACCAACACAAACGGCAAAACGGACACAAACAATAAGTCCACACCGGAAAAATGGTAACAAAACATAGGCGCTACTAAACAAACAGAATAAAGGCGATAATAAAAGACCGACCAAGCGACCACTAAAAAGTATCAAAGGTCTCAACAGTTATAACAAGTATCTTACAAAGCCACACAAAAACACAAAGTTACAAGAGCTCATTTTCGAGGCATATCAATGATCTTGCCATCCTGGATTGTTTTGAGGACTCCAATAGCCGACGTATCAAATTCTGGGACCGCAATCTTCACCTGGGCCTTGAGAGCCTCCTCGGTCATAAAGATCGCGTTCTTCCCCTGCTCCCTGACCGTCTTATATTTCCTCTTCAACTCTTCCGCCTCGGCTCGCGCAGCCCCAGCTGACGAGACGGCCGCATCGCGCTCCTTTTCCACAGCGACCACCCAACCTTGCACGGTGTTAAGCTGACTCTCTAGAGTCATCTCCCGCTCGGTAAGACGGGAGACGGTGGCGTCGGAGGCACTCATTTTTTCCTTAAATGATGCAGCCCTCTCCTCGGCTTCCTTCCACCCCCTCTCTGCCGCGGCCAGTTGCTCCTGAAGCTTTTTGACCTGGACCTTGAACTCGTTGTTGGCTTTGGCAGCAGTATCAAGTTTCCTTCGCAGCGCCTTCATACCCGACAACTCGAACTCGGCCTTCCGAGCTATCATAGCTCCTCGAAGAAGGGTTCGATACATCCACCTCGCCTGCCCGGCCAGGTTGGTGCCAAGGAAGTGCTCCTCCGTGCCAGGGATCAGCTGGGAGTCGATGAAAGTCCCAGCATCAAAATTTTTCTCCATCACGGTGAGGGTTCCTTCCGGGCTGGCAGAGGCCCTCAGTATCTTGGGAGTATGAACAATTTCTACATCTTGTTCTTGTAGGGTAGAGGTCGAATGACCAACAACGGCTTCTTGAGAATAGGGGAAGCCTGCGCCCCGACCGAATTCTTTTCGGACACTGCGGTATACTGGGGAGAGGGCACAGCCCGATCCTCCTTCTCCCCGGAAGGGCCTTCCGGCTTCCTGGCATCCTTCTCATCAGCCTTCTCCTCATCGCTATCCTCCAAGAAGGTCTTCACCAAATTCTCGAGTCCGATTACCGAGGCAGACATCTCCACTACAACAGAGAAATAAGTACGTTAGTCGTGAAGTCGGGAAGAACAAACTAAATAACAAACAATGCAAAAGAACAAGACAAAACAGCTCACAAATATAATTCCTGGGGAACTCTCGTTCACCCATAAGGAGATGGGGGTTCACGGGGTTCTTTCCAAAAAGAGCAAACAGCACGTTGGCAATCCTCTTATTTACAGGGGACATTCCCTTGTAGGTCACCTTAATGAAAGAATTAGACCCCGCCCCGAAGCTCCAATAAGTCGGGATGAGGCGCTCCCCCTCTAGCGATAACCCAAAGGGATGGCGACCTTCAACGGGATGAAATTTGAAGAATTTGTCCTTGAACCCATGATAAGAGTCCTCAAACAGGCCAAATATCCTCCGGCCATGGGCAGACCGGAAGGACAGGAACCCTTTCCTCGCCTTCCCTTGTTTGGAGGGGTTGGTAAGGTAGAAGAAGAAGAGTAAGACATCCACTGACACCGGCAGCTCGAGATATTCACAAACCATCTCAAAACAGCGGATGGAAGCCTAGCTGTTCGGATAGAGTTGCGACGGCGACACGGATATCCGATTAAGAAGCGACATCTGAAAATCGGAAAATGGTAGGCGAACGCCAACCTGGGTGAACATGGCTTTGTAAAACCAAATTCAATCGGCAACTCGGGGAGAACGGAAATTAATCTCATACAATCGCTCGTTGGGGGTGGGAACGAAGGTCTCGTAATTGGTCTCCTCATCTGTCCCCCCGCACAGATATCCGGCTTGCCGGAACTCCGTCAACTCCTCCAGATCCATCTGGTTCGGCGAATCCTTCACATCTGAGGTCACCCAAGTGTAAGGATCGTAGTTTACGGCGGAAACAGAAGCCCGGGAGACGATGCGAGGTATACCTACAGTGGGGGTACCACTCCATTAGTCTACGAGGTCGGGAGTCCGGAAAAAACCCAGAAACTATTCCTATTCAACAGTTAAGATCAAGCATGGCTAAAGCTATACCTATCACGCAAGCCACCTAAAAACCTACCCTGGAATGGTACCCCTCCCCTAACACATCTACTTAGCACTAAAGGTCATCTAGCAACAAAAACCAAGCAAGACAGCAAGAATGCAAAGCAAACACAAACAACAAGCATGCAACAACGAAGCAGAAAAGAAAGATATCCAAGGATTACCTGAATTTGTTGCGAAAACTAAGAAGAACGAAGGGAAGATGCACGAGGGCACTGCAGCGACGCTCTGAAATCTTTTGAAAGAACAAGAGGGAGATAGCGGGGAGATAGAAGAAACAGGAGTGTAAAAGAAAAAGAAAGAGTTGAAGCAAACTGTTTAAAAACCGCCACACAAAGCGCGAAAGAGCCAGGGGTAAAATGGTCTTTACGCGCGGGATTTTGCAACCCATTATGAGCATTTAATGCTCAGCGCGAAGAACGAAGCGACAATCGGTTGCCTCAACAACCAAGAGACACGCGCGTAGGGGGCATGTCCCTTCCACGGGTGGCCGACCTGGCGACGATGAGTGGAACACGAACTAACACGCCACTAATAGCTCCCACGACTATCACTGGTGCGTGGGGGCACTGTTATGGCATGGCCCAAACCCCCACGGGTTGGCCCGACCCGAGCGCCACCCGACCCGAACGGTCAAGGGTGAGGCGCCCCGCAACCGACCCGGACACGTGTCCCAGACAGCTCACTTACAGCTGTGGGAGAACGTTTCGGAGGAAATGGGCCTGTCCTTGTAGGGCCCACCCCTAACACAGTATATAAAGGGAAGATTTTACCCTTCTCCCAAGGTACGTCACACATCACTCTCCCCTCTTTTCGCGTGCACATTACTGACTAGAGCGTCGGAGTGTCTTTGCAGGTGACACCCCCCTCTACAAGAATTGCTCGGGACCCCGCCTACAATAGACCGGTAGTTCATGACGAGACGAGACCCCTCACCACCAACCAGTATACCAACCCGATCCGTCCGATACCCGACCTACCGAACAAAATAAAAATAAGAAAAAGATTTTGAAAATTTATTTAAGAAATTCGAAAATATTAAGAAGAAAAATGAAAAAGATTTGATTTTTGAAAAGAGATTTGAAAAGATAAAGTTTTTAAATTGAAATTTTGACTTGACTAACAAGAAACACTAAATTTTAAAAATTTTTGACCAAGTCAACTCAAAATTTCAAAAATTATGAGAAGAATAAGCAAAAGATATTTTTTTGACTTTTGAATTTTTATTGAGGAGAGAGAAAAACAACAAAATGAAACAAAACATAAAAATTTAAGATCAAAACAAACAATGTATGCAAGAACACTTTGAATGTCAAGATGAATACCAAGAACACTTTGAAGATCATGATGAACATCAAGAACATATTTTTGAAAATTTTTAAGAAAAGAAAGACAGGCAAGACACCAAACTTAAAAAATTTTTAATGTTTAGACACTATGAACTCGAAAATGCATATGAAAAACAACAAAAAACACAAAACAAGAAAATCACAAGATTAAACAAAGAAAATCATCAAGAACAACTTGAAGATCTAGAAAGAACACATGATGAATTTTCGAAAATTTAAGAAAATTTAAAAACATGTAATTGACACCAAACTTAAAATTTGACACAAGACTCAAACAAGAAACACAAAATTTTTTTTTCGTTTTATGATTTTATTAAATTTTTTTGTATATTATTTTGGAACAAGAAAATAAAGAAATTCAAAATTTTTAATAAGAATTCCAGGATTCCTGTAATGTTAGTCTAAAGCTTCGGTCCAAAAGAATTAGACATGGCCAAATGGCCAGCCAAGCTTTAGCATAACAAATACAGACGTGTCCTTTCTACAATGGAAAGTGGAAACCTCAGTCCAAAAGATTAGACATGGCTTAACAGCCAGCCAGGCTTCAACATATCTCATGAAACTCTATAATTCATTCTTAAAATTTTTTTTTTCAAAAATAAAAATAAAAAGCTTAAACATAAAATAAAATTACCCAATCTAAGAAACAAGATGAACCGTCAGTTGTCCAAACTCGAACAATTCTCGGCAACGGCACCAAAAACTTTGTGCACGGAATTGTGATCACACTTTTCACAACTCCGGTACAACTAACCAGCAAGTGCACTGGGTCGTCCAAGTAATAAAATCTTACGCGAGTAAGGGTCGATCCCACAGAGTTTGTCGGCTTGAAGCAAGCTATGGTCATCCTGTAAATCTTAGTCAGGCAGATTCAATTGGTTATAAGTTTTGATAATTGAAAGATAAATAAAACATAAAATAAAATAAGATACTTATGTAATTCATTGGTGGGAATTTCAGATAAGTGTTTGGAGATGCTTTGTTGCTTCTGAACCTCTGCTTTCCTATTGTCTTCATCCAATCATGCGTACTCCCTTCCATGGCAAGCTGTATGACCCTCTCAGTGAAAATGGTCCAAGTACGGTTTCTGCACGGCTAATCAACTGTCGGATTTCTCGTCTCGGATGAAAAATACCAGGTACAGCTACTGCACGGCTAATCATCTGTCGGTTCTCACTTGTGTCAGAATAGGATCTCTCTATCCTTTTGCACACTGTCACTGCGCCGAACATTTGCGAGTTTGAAGCTCGTCACAGTCATCCCTTCCCAGATCCTACTTGGAATACCACAGACAAGGTTTAGACTTTCCGAATCTCAGGAATGCTGCCAATTGGTTCTAGCCTCTACCACGAAGGTTCTAATCTCACAAACTCAGTCCATGAATCAGAGACCCAAAAGACTATACTCCGGCTGTTGTCCAATGACTACGTTGAACATCACGTAGACCGCTTGTGGTTGTCAGGCACGCGGATCATGGCTATGCGAGTAACGAAGATAGTGGGTGATTGTCACGGGTCACCCCTTTCATTCTGACTTAACTGAATTAAGTACGAGAGTATATCTTGGAGAAGAAGTAAGCGTGACTTGAAAGAGAAACAATAGTACTTGCATTAATTTATGAAGAACAGCAGAGCTCCGCACCTTAATCTCTGAGGTGTAGAAATTCCACCGTAGAAAATACATAAAAGAAAAAGGTCTAGTCATGGCCAAATGGCCAGCCTCTCCAAATGTCACATAAAAGTCCAAAGATCAGATGATAGATCTAAAAGTCTAAAAGATCAGATCTCCAAGTCCGAATACAATAATAAAACGTGCTATTTATACTAAGCTAGTTACTAAGGATTACAGAAAATAAGTAATTAAGTGCAAATAGTGCAAAATCCACTTCCGGGACCCACTTGGTGTGTGCTTGGGCTGAGCATTGAGATTTACATGTGCATAGGCCTTTTCTAGAGTTAAACGCCAGCTTGGATGCCAGTTTGGACGTTTAACTCCAGTTCTGGTGCCAGTTCTGGCGTTTTACGCCAGAAAAGGGTCTCTGGTAGGCGTTTAAACGCCAGTTTGGGGGCATCAAATCTGGGGAAAAATATGGACTATTATACATTGATGGAAAGCCCAAGGTGTCTACTTTCCAACGCAACTGAGAGCGCGCCAATTGGGTGTCTGTAGCTCCGAAAAATCCAACAGCAGGAGGGTCAGAATCCAACAGCATCTGCAGTCCTTTCTCAGCCTCTGACTCAGACTTTTGCTCAGATCCCTCAATTTCAGCTAGAAAATACCTAAAATTACCGAAAAACATAAAAACTCATAGTAAAGTCCAGAAATGTGATTTTTGCATAAAAACTAATAAAAATATAATAAAATGTAACTAAAACATACTAAAAACTACCTAAAAACAATGCCAAAAAGCGTATAAATTATCCGCTCATCAGTCCACATGTCCAGAAACTCATTTTCAGCCTTCATCCCTTGAGCTAGCATTTGAACAATACCTACAAATATCCATAGACTCTTGGAAAGAGCAAGAAACCCTCTGCAATAAGATGGATGGATATTTGGAGCAAGCAAGGAGAAACAAAGAAGTGCTAAGCAAGGGAGATGAAGACCAATTGATGGATGTAAAGGAGGAAGTAGAAGAGCAAGATAAAGAGGCTACTGTATAAAGTGAAATTTTAATAGAGGAAGAGGTTGTGGAGGTATTTGAACATGAGACTACAGATCTACAGAAGCCGCTTAAGATGACAAAGGAACATGAAAACTCACAAACCCCACAAACTTTCCTGAATGAAAAACTCTCAACACTTGAATCTGTGATCGAAAGATATGAAGAGGAGATGAAGAAATCTTGGAAAGAACAACAAACCTCCTCCATGAAAGTGCTATTACAACAAATGTTGAGTGCAAAAGAGGAAGTGGAAGAACAAGAAAGTGAGGCAGAAAGTTGCATAGAAAAAGGGCTCATGGAACCATCAATTCAAAAAGCTCTTGATGAAGATACAACTCCAATAATCACACAGCAACCATGTCTTGAAATTAAAAAAGTGAAGGCAACCAACAACAACACCGAAGAGAGGATTGTGACCAAGCTACCATTGAATATATCAGGGAAGAAGGAGAAGTCAACCACAAGTAATCCAACCCTTGGACCACCAGTAAGAAAGCTCAATCAAGCAACCAACAAAAGGAAGCTTGCTGGAGAGAGGCAAGAAAAGGGGGTACTGGCTGGCTCCTCTTTACCATTGAGGTCATTCCTCTTAACAAACTGGAAGAAGAGGGAGAAAGTCATCAGCTACAGGGCAGTAGTTTTTCCTTTCTTAGTAGAGCTAAGTTTGGTGTTGCACACCAAAATAATTAAGGGGTGAATGCTGGATGCTAAGTTTGGTCTTCCACCAAAAATTTCATTAAGGACACATTACACCCTCAGCATGACTAGTATCGGCTCCAAACAATCAGAGAAAGTACTTAATAATTGTTATGTTTCCAGTTTTTAGTTTGTTTTCTAGTTCATGTCTATTTTCTATTTCATAGTTGTTTTCTAGTTCATAGTTTATTTTCTTAATAAATAGTACTTGATGTTTCATACATGTATCCATTCTGATGCATATAAAAGTAGGCAAGGAACTAAGTTTGGTGTTCCCACACTAACTTAGGATCAGAGAATTACAAGCATACATGCATGCTAACTGTTTGTCAAGTACTTGGGAAACAAGCAACTTTCAATATCTTTTCTAGGAAGTCATTCAATCTCTTGGAGGAAAAGATACATCATCTTAGACAAAGGAAGGACATGAAACCCAACAATGATGATGACACAGAGGGAACAAATGGACTCCAAGAGGTTGTATTGTTCTCTGACTGACTTTAGCTCAAATATGCTAATTGAAACTGCAAATGTCCTCTGTTTATTAGTATTCTATTTGATTTATTTACTGTCTGTTTGTTTTCATGCTGTTATGGCTTGCTAGTCTAAATGCTTGATTCATTTTCATCTTACTTGAATTATATGCTTTGTCCTTCATGCTTGAAAAAAAGAAAAATAACTGAGAAAAAGAGAAAGAGTAAAAGTCTGGTTTAATATGAGACAGAATAAGGTTATGTGCTGGTTTATTAGTTGATTCATGAATAAGGCTGAATATTGGCATGACTGTGTGATATGAACTTGAATTGCATTCCATGAGATTTGACAAATGAAAAAGGTCCAAAATAAAAGAAAGAAAATGCAAGAGAAAGAAGCAAAAAGAAATAAACAAGGCTGGGCACCAATGGTTGGAAATTTGGATAAATGCATGTGATGTTCTTGCACAAAGATAAGCTTGGATAACTAGGTTCTAAGGGGTGCTTCATCACCCGGCAACTTGGGTTAACTAACCCGGGATTGCCAACCGAAAGTCTACTATCAAGAGCTACTTTGAGACAAAGCATTTAGTAACCCAAAGAGGTACTGGGCATCAATTTTCAAAGAACAAAACAAAGCTAAATGCATGTGATGTGTGTATGCTAAGGAGAGGCTTGAGCAAGTAAGCCCATAGGGGTGTTTCAACACCTAGCATCTTGAACCAACTGGGGCGGAAATGCTGGATGAAAGCTTACTCTAAAAAGCTACCTTACCACATAGCATTAAGCCTCAACAAGCAATAAATCTCAGCCAAGAAAGAGAACAAGAAAAATTAAGGACCAAGCAATAATAAATCTCATTTTTTTGTGTAATTCAAGTATGGATCCAAAAGAGTGTTGATGTCTCAGTCACAGAATAAAAAAACCTATAAGATACCATGCATGAAAACCCCATTAATCAGTATTTAATGTCTTCCAATAAAGGGCTTAGACACTTCTCTGCTTCCATTAATTTTCCTTATGATTTACTGCTTGCTTGGGGACAAGCAAGATTTAAGTTTGGTGTTGTGATGACAAGTCATCTTAGGCTAGTTTCACAAGGCTATTTCATTAGTTTTTATTTGGTTTTCATGCAATTTTCAGGCAACAAATAAGTGTTTGAGTGATAATTTCATGCTTGTCTTGATTCAATCAAACATTGGTAATTTTATGCATTTTCATTAGATTTCTTGCAAGATTTAGTTGATTATATAAATGATGCAAGATTTGATGATTATGCCAAGGTTTTGATACATCCGTTTGGTTGATGATAGGTGAAAAGATGAAGGAAAAGAAGCAAAAAGTACAAAATAAGCTCAAAGAAAAAATTCTGGACATACTTTTGAAGTTTGAGCACGTTTGGAGAAACGTCACGACACGCACGTGTCAGGAAAGGAATTCTGAATACCCACGTGTACACGTGGATGTAATTAGCGTTCATTTGCAAAGAGAACACTACGTTGCATAAGTGAACATTTTCGAGCAAATTCAAAATTGGAATTGAAGTTTTGCAACCGACGCGCACGCGCACATGACGCGCACGCGTCGATGGAGAATCTGGAAGGAAGCACGCGGACGTGTGGAGCATGGAATCAACATTTTCCCACCCATGCGCAAGTGCACATGACGCGTACGCGTGGGGTAGCGTTCATTGCATGAACGCTGCGTTCGTTTTGTGAACACTACAAGGGACGAGTACGCGCAAGTGACGTGTACGCGTCGATGAGCCAAAACACCAGGGACGTGCAAGCGTGCAGCACGCATACGTATGGATGCCCAAACGCTACGTTCTCTAAATGAACACTACGCTCTCCTGGAAGCATCACTTCTACTCAATTTAGCTGATTCCAAGCCCAAGTGAATTTCAAAGCAAGCAGAGCCCATTTTCATCACTCAAAGGCACAAGGATCATCTAGAATAGGAATTTTGTATTTAATTGTAATTTATATTCAATTTGAATTTCATTTTTAATTTAGGAATGCCTATAAAAAGGCTTTAGTTCTGTTAGGAAAAAGAGCTCGGTTAGGCTGCAATAGTAGTAGGCAGCAGTAGGAGTAGGAGTAGGAGTAGGATAGAATAGAAAGCTCTCTTTGATATACTTTTACTTTTTTGCACTTTTACATTTCAAGTATTGAATTCAATTTGGCTTTATGCAATTTCCATTTCTTACATTTCTCTGCTACAATTTCCGTTTCTGCAATTTTACTTTCTGCAACTTTACGTTTGAGTTTGTTGTGATCTGAATTTACTTTTCATGCAATTTAATTCTTCTGCAATTATTCTGAGCTTTGATCTACTGCTTTATTTAATTTCCAACACCCAATTCCCTTTATAGTTACTGCAATTTACTTTTCTTGCTCTTTAAGCTTCTGCCAATTTACCTTCTGTCCATTTATATTCTTTGTGATTTACTTTCTGCTGCTTCAATTTCATTTCATTCACCACTGTTAGCTTGACTAAACTAATCACCTCACTAATGTTGCTTGATCCATCAATCCCTGTGGGATCGACCTCACTCTTGTGAGTTATTACTACTTGATGCGACCCGGTACACTTGTCGGTGAGTTTGTGTGAAAATCTAGTTTTCCCCCATCACCCAGAATACCCATCCAAGAAGCAATAGTAAGCATGGCTAGCCAATCTTTCTAGCATCTGATCAATGAAAGGGAGAGAGAAGTGATCTTTTCTTGTGGCATCATTCTGTCTTCTATAGTCAATGCACATTCTCTACCCTGTCACTGTCCTTGTGGGAATGAGTTCATTCTTCTAATTAAAGATGACAGTCATGCCACCTTTCTTTGGCACCACTTGAACTGGGCTTACCCAAGAGCTGTCAGAGATTGGGTATATGATTCCAGCATTCCACAGCTTCATCACTTCTTTTTGAACCACTTCCTTCATGGTTGGGTTAAGCCTTCTTTGCGGTTGTATCACAGGCCTTGAGTCCTCTTCTAGTAAGATTTTGTGAATACAAATTGTAGGGCTTATACCCTTGATATCATCAATCGTCCATCCTAAAGCTGTCTTGTGAGTCTTCAACACCTCAATAAGTTTGGCTTCATTTTGTGTGCTCAAGGATGAATTGATGATTACTGGAAGACTATTCTCTTCACCAAGGTATGCATATTTGAGATGAGGAGGGAGGGGCTTCAACTCTTGCTTTGGCACCTCCTCTTTCTTGCTTTCAAAAGAGATTTCAGTCACTTGTTCTTCTGAGACATTTTGTTCTACTTCTATTTCCTCCTCTTGTTCCTCCTGGCCGTTGGCTTCAAGCATCTCTTCCTCCAATTCTTCTATCATTTCCACCCTCATATGCTTTTCCTTCTCAGGGGGATATTGCATGGCCTTAAAGACATTGATGATCATTTGTTCATTATGCACCCTGAGGATCATCTCCCCTTTCTCCACATCAATGATAGCTCTTGCTGTTGCTAAGAAAGGTCTACCCAAGATAATTGAGTTGTGTCCTTCTTCTTCCATGTCCAAAATGACAAAATCGGCAGGGAAGACGAATTCTCCCACCTTTACCAATAAGTTCTCCACAACCCCGTTGGGTGTTTTGAGTGATCTATCCACCATTTGAAGTGATATTCTGGTGGGTTTGACTTCCTCTATTGCAAGCTTTTTCATTAATGAGAGAGGCATCAAATTGATACTCGCACCTAAGTCACAGAGAGCTTTTTTCCAAGGTCATATTGCCTATGGTGCATGATATGATGAAACTCCCAGGATCTTTTAGTTTTGGTGGGAGACCTTTTTGAATTATTGCACTGCATTCTTGTGTCAAGATCACTGTCTCCTTTTCATTCCAGCTTCTCTTATTGTTAATGAGTTCTTTGAGGAATTTTGCATACAATGGCATTTGCTCTAGAGCTTCAGCAAGTGGTAAGTTAATTTTCAGCTTCTTGAAAATTTCTAGGAACTTGGGAAACTATTGGTCCTTGAGCTCTCTTTGCAACCTTTGAGGATATGGCAGAGGAGGAATGTAAGGTTTCACATCCTTCTTCTATTCTTGTGGATGCTCTTCCATAATTTTCTTTCCCTTCCTTGAAGCTTGTGGTTCTTCCTCCTTCTTCTTGAGCTTCTCCTGGTCCTTTTCTTTAGTTGCCACTTCACTGTCAACCTTGCCATTATTCAATGTCTTTCCACTCCTAAGTTGAATTACTTTGCACTTTTCTTTGGGATTTGGAATGGTATCACTTGGGAAAACCTTGTTTGGTCTTTCAACTTGTCTAGCTAATTGCCCTACTTGTCTTTTAAGATTCCTCATAGTAGCCTCTTGTCGCTCTTGTCCTTTAGCTAGACTTTGTGTAGTCTGAGCAAGTGCTTGTAATGTTGCTTCAAGAGTTAAGATCCTGGTTTCCTGATGGTCGATGGATGGTATGTTGGAATATGATGGTTGTTGCTGGAAGTTATTTGGGTTGTTAAGGTGGTTGTTCTGGGAGTTGAAAGGTGGTGTGGAGAAGTTATTTTGGTGAATCTGTGAGTTGTTATTGGGTTGCTGATATGAGTTTTGTGGTTTTCTGTATTGATTAGTATTATTGGATGAATGATTTTGGTTGTTTGTGTTGCGGGAGTTGTTGGAATTGTGATTCTTTTGCCATGAATTCTGATTATCACCCTACCCCAAATTGGGATGATTCCTCCATGATGGGTTGTATGTATCTCCATGGAAGTCATTCTGAGAAGAGCTTGAAGTGTTATGCATGTACTAGACTTGCTCTGGTTGCTGCTCATAGTTGCTTTTCTCAAAAGCTTCTTCACTTTGGCTCCATCCATTTGAAGGTTGACTTGTTGTGTTCACTGCAGCCATATGAAGTCCATCAATTCTCTTTGCCATCATCTCCATTTTCTGTTGGATTTGTTGGTGCATCAACTTGTTCTGTGCCAAGATAGTGTCCACTCCTTCAAGCTCTAATACACGTTTCTTTGGAGCTGGTTGGCGTTGCCTTTGATGAGCATAAATGTATTGATTGTTAGTCACAGTGTCTATGAGATTCTGGGCTTCTTCAGCTGTCTTCATTAGTTGCAATGAACCTCCAGCAGAGTAATTCAGGGACTCTTGAGCTTTTAGATTCAACCCCTCATAGAAATTCTGAAGTCTGTCCTATTCACTAAACATCTCAGGTGGACATTTTCTAATCAGAGCTTTGTATCTCACCCATGCCTCATAAAGTAATTCTCCATCCATTTGAGTGAATGTTTGTACTTCTGTCTTCAATCTTATGATCCTCTGAGGTGGGTAGAACTTAGATAGGAATTTATTCACTAAATCATCCCAAGTGTTGATGCTTTTTTTGGGGAATGTCTCCAACCATTGAGATGCCTTATCCCTCAATGAGAATGGAAACAGCAGCAACTTGTAAATATCCAGATGCACACTATTTATCTTGACAGTTTCACATATCCTCATGAAGACAGATAGGTGTTGGTTCGGATCTTCAAGGGGACCTCCTCCATAAGAACAATTATTTTGTACCAAAGTGATAAGTTGAGGCTTCAACTAAAAGTTATTTGCATGAACATTAGGAGTGAGTATACTGCTCCCATAGTTTCTTGGATTGGGGAAGGTGTATGATGCTAGAACTCTCCTTAGAGGTTGGCCATTGTTGTTGGCCACCTCTTCTGGTGGATTAGGGAGGTTACCCTCCATTTCTTGGTCTTCCTCTTCTGATTTTTCTTCTCCAATAACTCCCTTCCCTCTTGCTTCTCTTCTCAATCTCAAGAATGTTCTCTCTGACTCAGAATCAAAAGAGGTGGATGCATGATAGATGAGAATTATCGTCGGTTTAGATTTTCTCTTATAGAAAAGAAGAACTTCGTTGTAAGCATAACTCCAAACCAACAAACAACTCTCACATCAAATTTAAATTGGTTTTGTTACAAGCACAAACCCCAATAAGAATTAATCGAAGTATTTAAACCTCGGGTCATCTCACAAGAAATTGCAATGAAGTGGTCAGTTATTGGCTATGAAAGACAAGGGGTTTGATTGATAAAAAGGGCAAGGAATATAAATGACAAGAAAAGTAAACAGAGCAACTAAGGAAAGCAACTAATAAAGAGAGACATTCATGGTAAGGATTGAGAATATAGGCTTTCTATCCTAGTCACCAATAACAATAATTAACAAGAATTTATCCTATTTCGTCATCTTCAAAGTTGGAAGAAGGTGTAAGTTATCTTCCATAAGAGAAAGTCTAACAAGACTAATCAATCTCAATCCAAAAATCCCAATCAACTTACTAATGGGATTAGCAAGAGATTAGAGTCAATGGAAATCATATTAACTAACAACTCTAGATCACCAACATGAATTGGGTATTCATGACTCAAGATTACCTAATTACTCTTTCCAAGCCAAGAATGCTCAAAATCTACTCTAACATCCAACCAAGCATTTTGTCAAGCATTTGGAAGGCATAAAAGGAAAGCATAGTAAAAGTGCGAGAAATATAAATCTACTAACTACCAATTCCAAGGAAAGTAAAATTCACAACTCAAATTAACAATAAAAGAACATCAAACATCAAATTCCATTAAATGTAAACCAAATCTAACATGAGCATTCAATAACATGAAAGAAGCATAAAAGTGGAATTAACTAAAGAACCAAGAAGAATTGAAGTATTAGAACAAGGAACTGTAAAGGAAAAAAGATGAAATCAAGTAATCAAATCTAGATCCAAGTGAATTTAACCTAATCATAACCTAATTCTAGAGAGAAGAGGGAGAAGTCTTCTCTCTCTAGAAAACTAACTAAAGGCTTATCATGACTAACTAAGTGCTCCCCCTTTGCTAAAGCTTGACTTCTACATGAAATACCCTCAGAAACGAGTTGGATTTGGGCCTGGGCAGCTCAAAAATCACCCCCAGCGATTTCACTTGAAGTGGGTTACGTGCCGAGCATCACGCATACGCGTGGGTGACGCGTGCACTTCTCTGGCCAAAACCTCTACTCACGCGTACGCGTGCGTGACGCGTGCGCGTGGATTGCGAATCTTCAATTCATGCATGAGCGTGTATGACGCGTGCGCGTGGCCCTTAATTCTCCAAAAGCTCATTTCTTCATGAATTCTCCACTTGCATGCTTTTCTCTTCATTTCTTCCATCCAATACTTGCCTTATGAACTTGAAATCACTCAACAAACACATCAAGGCATCGAATGGAATTAAAGTGAATTAAAATCACCAATTTAAGGGCCTAAAAAGCATGTTTTTACACTTAAGCACAAATTAAGGGAGAATTACAAAACTATGCTATTTCAATGAATAAAAGTGAGAAAAGTTGATAAAATCCCCCGAAATAAGCACAAGATAAACTACAAAATTGGGATTTATCAAACCTCCCCACACTTAAACTAAGCACATCCTCATGCTAAACTCAAGAAAAAAGCAAAGGGTGTCAACATGTATTCAATGTAAACTACCTAAATGCAACCTATCTACATGCAATCTATTAAAATGAATGCAACTACTTGGTCAAAATAAATCAACTTCCAAGAATACATATATAAGTACAAGGGCTAAAGCCATAGTAGTCAAATCAAACCCACAATTGAATTGAATTATTAGAAAGATTTTACAAACTTGCAAGAAAAGAGACGATCATAGGTGAAAGCACGTAATTGAGCAATCGAACCCTCACCGGATGTGTATCCGCTCTTGTCACTCAAGTGTATAGGGTTGATTCACTCAATTCTCTCCTAATCATACTTTTTAAGATTTGTTTTTTCATCTAATAATCAACAATTGTTTTATGCATACATACAAATATCATGAGGGCTTTCCCATAGGTTGTAACGGGGCTAGGATCAAGGTAGGGTTATATATTGTCAAGTGAGCTCGAAATTTGAATCTTTGATTAACTTAAACTTCCCACGTAACCTATATAATAACCTATACAATTCAAAGCTAGCCAAACTATGCATTCTTCACTTTTTTCACACACTTATGCATTCCCTTTTGTGATCACCACACATATGCATTGATTTTTATTGAACTTTGTTTTGGGGCATTTTCTCCCCTTCTTATTGCTTTTTTTTCCTTTTTTTTTATTATATATATATTTTTTTTCTTTATTTTGTATTATTTATTATTATTATTTTTTTCTTTTTGCAATAAAGTATATACAAAAATATCAATGCATGTGGTTTTACATTTAATTAACACATGAGTATGTACCCAATTCCCAAAATTTTGACAAAAATACAAAAATACACTTTCATCCCAACCAATGTTCCCAACTTTCCCAAACTTAGATGATGAGCATTCTCACTAGCCTATGCTAATCAAAGATCCAAACAAGGACATATATTGTTTTTCGCTTTAGGCTTGTAATGTGCTAAAATTAAGAACAAATGGGTTAAGCATAGGCTCAAAATTGCTTAACAATGGAAGAAAAAAGGTAAGGCTATATGGGTAAGTGAGCAATTTGAAATGATGGCCTCAATCATATAAGTGCATGTATACAAGGAATAATGGACATATAGAATTAAACAAATAAAGGATCACAATCATAGAAAGAGAACAATGCACACAAGAATGAAAATAAGTGGTCATATGATGTAACCGCACAATTAGGCTCAAATCTCACATGCTTGTGTTCTTAGCTCAAAAACATGATCCACAATTGTATAATTCCAGCAAGTTCTAATTTTTTTTTTCAATCAATTGGGGTGCCCTATAGATAAAATTCTTGAAAAAATTCATTATTTTGACTAAGCTTATTATATATATATATGCAAGACAAGAAAATACAACTAAAAATCCTAAAGGACCTAAGAATGAAATGCAAAAGTGTTGGTATTAGAAACTTGTCACCCAAAAATGCCGACTAGTCGGACGACCTTCCCACACTTAAAAGTTTGCACCGTCCTCGGTGCACTAAAAAATGAGCAAGGGGGTACGGCGACCTTCCTAGTTGCTACCTTCAGCTGGTGGGTCAACCGGTGCTGTGTGTTCTTCCTTCCGCTTCTGTTTTTTATGGTGCATTAGTCATGAAAAATAGAAAATAACACCGTAAGAAGAGAAAATACGTAAGCAAGGAAGCGTAAATTGCTGGAATGAGGTAAATCACTAGAATCGAGTGAGTGAATTAGTGTGACATTGATGAAACATAGGTGTGTGGTCCCTAAATTGCATGCGGTTTAGAACTCACACCCTAGTATTTAAAAGCCATGTCACAATTATACAAAAGAAAGCACACACTTCACTCATTCCAGTGTGCTTGAAATACTTCAAAAGTCTTGTAGGTTAAGTCAACCAAACATGTAGTGAAGAGGCATGAAAGCATTCAAGCAATTAATCAAGCAATTGTAAAATTGGATAATGCATGGACATTGATTGATGTGTAAGTAAACTTAGTGAACAAGACGGTATATGAAACTTACACAACAATCAATGACACATATTGGAGTTGTTGCAACACCTAAGTGACATAGAGGTGAAACACATGGATACTATGGAACTTAGGAAAAAGAAGATAGAAGTGGAAATCAATCACATAGCAAGCATGGTCCACAAAGCTTTACAAAGCTCAAAAATATGTCACTAGGTAAGCTTTCGATCCAACTTCACAATTTAAAAATTTCAATACATGAAATAGGTGATGTCAATAAAGGTAAATCACAAACAAGCATCAACTAAAAAAAATGCAATGATAATATACAATTACCTAGTGATGGATGATGAGTGCATGGTGGCCAAAATATGCAATTCAAAAGAGTTAAGAAGCTTAAAGGCAATGTAACATGTACTTGGTGTTCACGAATGTTAAACATGAAAACTCAAAACCAAGTAACAAATTGTAACCTCAACAAAGAAATCCAACAATGAAAAATAAAAATAACTATGCTAAAATAGCCTTCAGTTAATAATAGGCAGCAAGAATTAGCAACAAAATTAGTAATCCAACACTTATAATGAAAAATAGAAAATTAAATGAAAAATTAAATAATTAAACAAGTAACTAACTAACTAAAAAAAATGGTTATGGATGGTGTTTATAGTGTTGGATGATGAGTAGGAGAAGGGAAGAAGAAAGAAGAAGGAAAGAAATGGAAAAGAGAGGAGAAAAGAAGTGTAGTGAAAGAAGGGCTTCCACGCGTACGCGTTTGGTGTGCGTGCGCATGGGTTGAGGTGAAATAGACGTAATGCGTACGCGTGTATCACGCGTGCGCGTGCATGGAAAACCAGAGAGGGGACGCGAGCGCGTCCCTCACGCTTACGCGTGGGTCAGTTTGTGCCTCAGGCACAATTTTGGCGCAGTGTAGGCGCAACTCTCGGGTTGTAAGCCGGGGGGGTTGAAAATGTGCAATCCACGCGTAAGCGCACATGACGCGTGCGCATGGATGGTCGAAAATACTTGATACACGAGTACGCGTGCATGGCGCGTACGTGTGGATGGTGCTCTGTTTTTTAAAATTCTTCAATGTTTTTGTACCATACCAAGCATTCCAAACCTCCAAACAACTATCAAAACATCATAAAACCTTATTTAACATACTAGACTCCCAATTAAACTCAACTAATCAAACAAAACATGAAATTAAACTTATTTTACCAATACGTACAAAAGGGAAAATGAAAAGATGTTACCATGGTGGGGTATCTCCCACCTAGCACTTTTGTTTATTGTCCTTAAGTTGGACTTATGGGGCGCTCTCATCAAGGCGGCTTGTGCTTGTATTCATCCTTGAACATCCACCAATGCTTGGATTTCCATTGTGCTTCATCATTCAAAGTTAATAACTCCAAGCTTTGATGGAGTTCTTCACAAACCATGGGCTCCCAAAGTTGATCCTCCTCTTGTAATCCGGGATCCCACACTTTGTTTTCACACCCGTCTTCAAGTTGATCACATTGGTTCCCTCTGGGTGGTAGAAAAGCTGAATTCTCATGAGGACACCAAACTATCCTCCTAGACCCATCCAATTGAGCACTAGTCTAACCCTTGCTCCTTGAAGCTTCAACCATAATGAGCCTAGAGTTACAACGCCAACCACTAAAAATCCTCCTCTTACGCTTAATTCCACAAAGCGCCCTAAGTTGGCCATCCGTCTCAAGCAAACCAAATTTAAGTGGGATAGTAAAGCTAAGAGTTAGAAGTTTTACCCACTCAAATGAAGGATTGGATGACAACCTAGGTGGAGGAGTTCCTAATGATCTTGACAAGGTGCGCTCTACTCCCGTCCATCCTCTCCTTGAGGCTTCTACCACTTGGCAAGGTTCTTCAAGCTTTACTTCTTGCCAAACTCCCTCAAGTTCCCATGCTTCTTCACCAAGTTCTTCATGCTCTTCTCCATCACTCAAATCATAAATGGGTGGTCTAGTGAGGTCCACCTCATCATCAATCCCAAGCCTAGTAGGGAAGGATTCCTCAAACTCAAAAGGATCATATGTTGATGTAGAATCATCATAAATAGGAGGGCCTATTGCTTGGGACACTTCCTCTAATTCTTCAATCACATTGTGTCCAGGAGGTTGTGCACTCTCTTCCTCAATATCAACTTCAAATTCCATGGAAGAAGGCTCTTCAATTTGTGATTCCTCTATGTACACCTATCCTAAGGTTCCAACCACTTCTTCCTTTGGTTCAATCATATCTACCTTCTCCTCTTGTTGTACTTCTCGCTTTAACTCTTCTTCTCTACCTTGAAGCTCCAATTCCACTCCCTTACTAAGCTCTTTGGCTGCTTCTCCACTTTCAACGATGGGAGTGTTTTGATCGCGCAAGCTTAGACATGATGAGACTATGTTGCCAATGGCTTCTACCATGATAGTCGTCTTGGCTCTTAACTCCTCAAACTTTTTTTCATCCTCCTCGTGTTGCCTTAAGATACGAGATTCAAGATCTCTCAGTTCTAGCATGAGGGCTTCATTGGGAGGTGGTGGTGGAAGAGAGGGTTCATTGTTTGAGGGAAGGGCATTGTAGTTGGAAGGTGGTTCATATTGGTGAAATTCTTAAGGTGGTGTGTATGGATTTTGTGGTCCATGGGAGTACTGGTATTGGAATGGTGGTGGCTCTAGATATGGTTCCTATGGTGGTTGGTATGGTGGATACAGGTTGGAGTCATATGGAGGTGAATGGTGGTATGAGGCTTGTGAGTATGGTGGAGGGCTATATTGAGGAGTGAGATCATATGCATATGATGATTGTGGTTGACAACCACAATTAGGATCATCACACATATTAGATTGGTATACATCTTGGTCTGGCTCTTGAGCATAGTACATTGGTGGAGGTTGTTGCCATGAAGGTTGTCCATAAGCTTGCGGTTCCTCCCACCTTTGGTTGTTCTTTCCTTGATGCATATCCTCATTGTAGCTTCCATCTCCTAGAACATAGTTAGAACCACACTCATAGCCAAAAGGATGAGAATTCATAGTGAAGGAGAAAATAAAAACAAGTATAAATAAGAAACAAAGAGAACAAAATCCTAAAACTTGCAAAACTTAATAAAGAAACCAAAAATCAAGCCATTCACAATATATACCATAGCCAATAACATAGCACCATTGCAATTCCCCGGCAACGGCACCATAAATTGATAGATGAGAATTATCGTCGGTCTAGATTTTCTCTTATAGAAAAGAAGAACTTCGTTGTAAGCATAGCTCCAAACCAACAAACAACTCTCACATCAAATTTAAATTGGTTTTGTCACAAGTACAAACCCCAATAAGAATTAACCGAAGTATTTAAACCTCGGGTCGTCTCACAAGGAATTGCAATGAAGTGGTCAGTTATTGGCTATGAAGGACAAGGGGTTTGATTGATAAAAAGGGCAAGGAATATAAATGACAAGAAAAGTAAACAGATCAATTAAAGAAAGCAACTAATAAAGAGAGACATTCATGGCAAGGATTGAGAATATAGGCTTTCTATCCTAGTCACCAATAACAATAATTCACAAGAATTTATCCTATTTCGTCATCTTCAAAGTTGGAAGAAGGTGTAAGTTATCTTCCATAAGAGAAAGTCAAACAAGACTAATCAATCTCAATCCAAAAATCCCAATCAACTTACTAATGGGATTAGCAAGAGATTAGAGTCAATGGAAATCATATTAACTAACAGCTCTAGATCACCAACATGAATTGGGTATTCATGACTCAAGATTACCTAATTACTCTTTCCAAGCCAAGAATGCTCAAAATCTACTCTAACATCCAACCAAGTATTTTGTCAAGCATTTGGAAGGCATAAAAGGAAAGCATAGTAAAAGTGCGAGAAATATAAATCTACTAACTACCAATTCCAAGGAAAGTAAAATTCACAACTCAAATTAACAATAAAAGAACATCAAACATCAAATTCCATTAAATGTAAACCAAATCTAACATGAGCATTCAATAACATGAATGAAGCATAAAAGTGGAATTAACTAAAGAACCAAGAAGAATTGAAGTATTAGAACAAGAAATTGTAAAGGAAACAAGATGAAATCAAGTAATCAAACCTAGATCAAAGAGAATTTAACCTAATCCTAACCTAATTCTAGAGAGAAGAGGGAGCTTCTCTCTCTAGAAAACTAACTAAAGGCTCATCATAACTAACTAAGCGCTCCCCCTTTGCTCAAGCTTGAATTCTGCATGAAATACCCTCAGAAACGAGTTGGATTTGGGCCTGGGCAGCTCAGAAATTGCCCCCAGCAATTTTACTTTAAGTGGGTTACGTGCCGAGCGTCACGCGTACGCGTGGGTGACGCGTGCACGTCTCTTGCCAAAACCTCTACTCACGCGTATGCGTGCATGACGCGTGCGCGTGGATTGCGAATCTTCAATGCACGCGTGAGTGTGTATGACGCATGCGCGTGGCCCTCAATTCTCCAAAAGCTCATTTCTTCATGAATTCTCCACTTACATGCTTTTCTCTTCATTTTTTCCATCCAATACTTGCCTTATGAATCTGAAATCACTTAACAAACACATCAAGGCATCGAATGGAATTAAAGTGAATTAAAATCACCAATTTAAGGGCATAAAAAGCATGTTTTTACACTTAAGCACAAATTAAGGGAGAATTATAAAACCATGCTATTTCATTGAATAAATGTGTGAAAAGTTGATAAAATCCCCCGAGATAAGCACAAGAAAAACCACAAAATTGGGGTTTATCAATACACCTCTTCTTCCTACTGGCATACAACACAAACAAACCAAAGGAAAACAAAGACAGAACACTCTATTACTAGAGTGAAGTTAAAGTTAGCAGAAACAAAATCACAAATAGTTAATATGCTTAGCAAAAACAAAAAAATGCTTAATCTAGATTATCACCTACTTAATCATTGTCAATCTAAATCAATCCCCGACAACGGTGCCAAAAACTTGATGAGGGAGAATCGATTCCACACAAACTCACTGGCAAGTATACCGGGTCGCATCAAGTAGTAAAATTCACAAAAGTGAGGTCGATCCCAAAGGGATTGATGGATCAAGCAATTTTAGTTGGGTGATAAATTTAGTTAAGTAGACAGTGATGATTTGAGTGAAATTTGATTAACAGAAAGTAAATTGTAAGAAAGCTAGAGTGCATAATGTAAATTGATAGAAAGGTAAATTTCAGAAAGCTTAAATGGCTGAAACTTAAAGAGCAAGAAATTAAAAGAGCTGAAACTTAAATTGCATGAAAGGTAAATAACTGAATTTTAAAATGCAAGAAATTTAAATTGTAGAATCTAAATTGCCAGGAAACTTAAATTGCATGAATAATAAAGGGATTTGGGTGCTCGGAATCAAAACAGAATGTAGACTGTAGTAAATCAGAAAGCTCTAAGGTGAAGAAATTCAAAGAAAATGATTCATCAGGGATTGGAGATACAGTTCTCAACTCCTTTCTCAATCATCTGGTAGATTTATGGCGGATTGAAATTGATTGGATCCCAATTCATTGGCAATCCAATCTCTCAAATCACAATCAATCTTGCCAATTCCTTGATCTAATTGTCATGAGAAGAGGTTAAGTGCATACTCTCATCCATAAGCCACCACACTAATTCTCAAGATCTCAATTCCTCCTGAATAGTGTTAATCAAGAGAGTAGTGAAGGATAGAGCTCCAATTCTAATGCTAGTGATTCCCCTTTCGAGGCTCACACAAGCATTCACTGAATTAAACTCCCTTCCGGAGTGAGTAATTCAAAAATCAAAACAGAAGATACCCAATAGCTACACAAATGAATAGAGAAGAAGAAGAATTTCATTGATACATTGGAATTACAATAGAGCTCCTCCCCTAATGAAATTTGGGGTTTAGTTCATCATTTCTCTAGCACAAAAATAGAAAAGAACAATCGCAGAAGGTGCAGAACAGAAGGAAAACAGAAAGAAAATAAAATCAGATCTAAAAATTCTAAAGAACTCCTAAAAAGCATAACTAAAAGGTAAAAGATCAAAAAGGTCCTTATGAAATCAAATTTTCCGCTATTGATACACTCTCCAATTCAGTCATCAAGAACTTGGAGTGGGCTTTTTTTGCCTTTGATGAATTGGGTCAGAAAAGGTACTTGGTTTCAGCTCCAGGGGAACATAGCGTTCTAAAAGAAAGCGTAACGCTCATTCGCCGATGCGTACGCGTCCTTTGTGCGTGCGTGTCCCTTGCGTTTTTGTACATCGACGCGTACGCGTAACATATGTGTGCGTGTCGTCACTCTCTTCAGCCTCAGCCATGCTTGTGCGGAACATGCATGCGTGCACGTCCCTGGTAGCGTTCTTTAAACGAGTGCTATGTTCGCGCCATGAGCGCTCCCCACACGTGCGCGTCCCTTGCGCGTGCGCGTGGATGTCAAAATAGCACTTCCCAGTTTCCACGCCATCCACGCGTTTGCGTGCTTCTTCCCAGATGTTCTATCGACGCGTGCGTGTCATGTACGCGTGCACGTCAGTGTCAAAGCTTCAATCCCAAATTTGAATCTTGTCCAAGGCGCTCGTTCAGATAACCTAGCGCTCTCTTCGTAAATGAGCGCTAATCACATCCACGCGTACGCGTGGGCCTTCCAAAATTCTTCCCCGACACGTAAGAGTCCTGTACGCGTGTCCGTCGCTAGAGAGCGTAGCGTTCTTCAATTGAGCACAGCGTTCTTCTGTAATGCTTACTTTTCTACTTTTTCTATTCATCTTTTTACCTGCCATCAATCAAACATGCAATCAAAGTCTCACCAAAATCGTAAGGTTTTACATCATTCATAATAATCACCTAATTCTTGCATAAATCTCATGATTTTGTACAAAATTACTAATGTTTAATTGAATCAAGATAAACATGAAATTCTACTCCAATCACTTACTTATTGTGCAAGAAAGTGCATGAAACCTATTGAAAACAGATAAAAATCGCTAGTAAAACATGCACAAGATGACATGTCATCAATATCCTTCAAGATGCTATGTGCAGCTGTCAAATTTGGCAATGAAAGCCTAAAGTCATGTTAGAAAACCAATTGTTTTTTACAATAAAGCAGTAAGAGAATGTGGTGCACGGAATTGTGATCACACTTTTCACAACTCCGGTACAATTAACCAGCAAGTGCACTGGGTCATCTAAGTAATAAAACCTCACGCGAGTAAGGGTCGATCCCACGAAGATTGCCGGCTTGAAGCATGCTATGGTCATCTTGTAAACCTTAGTCAGGCAGATTCAATTGGTTATGAGTTTTGATAATTGAAAGATAATTAAAACATAAATTAAAATAAAGATACTTATGTAATTCATTGGTGGGAATTTTAGATAAGCATTTGGAGATGTTTTGTTGCTTCTGATCCTCTACTTTCCTATTGTCTTCATCCAATCATGCATTCTCCCTTCCATGGTAAGCTGTATGCTGGTGGATTACCGTTGTCAATGGCTACCATCCGTCCTCTCAGTGAAAATGGTCCAGACACAGCTTCTGTACGGCTAATCATCTGTCGGATCTCTCATCTTGGATGAAGAATAGCAGGCACAGCTACCGCACGGCTAATTATCTGTCTATTCTCACTTGTGTCGGAATAGGATCTCTCTATCCTTTTGCACATTGTCACTGCGCCCAACATTCGTGAGTTTGAAGCTTGTTTGTTCTAGCCTTTACCACGAAGGTTCTGATCTCTGTGAGTTCGACTGCTCTGTTGTCAAGAGATGCAAGTCAAAGTCATGAACCAGAGGCCTAAGAGATTATACTCCAGCTGTCGTCCAATAACTACGTTGAACATCATATAGACCGCTTGTGGTTGTTAGGCACGCGGATCTTGGCTAAGCGAGTAATGAAGATAGTGGGTGATTAGCACGGGTCACCCCTTCATTTTGACTTAACTGAATTAAGAACGAGAGTATATCTTGGAGAAGAGACATGCGTGAATTGAAAGAGAAACAATATTACTTTCATTAATTCATGAAGAACAGCAGAGCTCCGCACCTTAATCTATGAGGTATAGAAACTCCACCGTAGAAAATACATAAGAGAAAAATGTCTTGGCATGGCCGTGTGGCCAGCCTCCAAATGTGAAAAATGGCATAAGATACAAATACAATAGTAAAAAGTGCTATTTATACTAAACTAGTTACTAAGGATTACAAAAAATAAGTAACTAAGTGCAGATAGTGCAGAAATCCACTTCCGGGGCCCACTTGGTGTGTCCTTGGACTGAGCATTGAGGTTTACACGTGCATAGGCCTTTTCTAGAGTTAAACGCCAGCTTGGATGCCAGTTTGGGCGTTTAACTCCAGTTCTAGTGCCAGTTCCGGCGTTTTATGCCAAAAAAGGGTCTCTGGCTGGCGTTGAACACCAATTTAGGCCATCAAATCTCGGGCAAAGTATGAACGATTGTATATTGCTGGAAAGCCCAAGATGTTATCTTTGTAGCCCAATTGAGAATGCTCCAATTAGACTTCTGTAGATCCAGAAAAACGCATTTGAGTGTAGGGAGGTCAGAATCCAACAGCATCTGCAGTCCTTTCTCAACCTCTGAATCAGATTTTTGCTCAGGTCCCTCAATTTCAGCCAGAAAATACCTGAAATTATAGAAAAACACACAAACTCATAATAAAGTCCAGAAATGTGATTTTTGCATAAAAACTAATAAAAATATAATAAAAAATAACTAAAACATACTGAAAACTTCCTAAAAACAATGCCAAAAAACGGATAAATTATCCGCAAATCACAACACCAAACTTAAATTATTCCTTGTCCCCAAGCAACCAAAAACAAAATAAGATAAAAAGAAGATAAAATACAATAAATTTAAAAAATATCAATGAAGATTAGTTTTTAATTAGATGAGCGGGACTAGTAGCTTTTTGCCTCTTAATAGTTTTGGCATCTCTCTATCCATTGGAGTCAAAATTGTTGGCCTCTTTAGGAACTCAGAAATACAGATAATGTTATTGATTTTCCTAGTTAAGTTCTTTTTTATTCTTGAACACAGCTACTTTATGAGTCTTGGCCGTGACCCTTAGCATTTTGGTTTCCAGTATTACCACCGGATACATAAATGCTATGAGTCTTGGCCGTGACCCTTAGCATTTTGGTTTCCAGTATTACCACCGGATACATAAATGCTACGGACACATAATTGGGTGAACCTTTTCAGATTGTGACTAAGCTTTGCTAGAGTCCCCAGTTAGAGGTGCCCAGAGTTCTTAAGCACACTCTTTTGCTTTGGATCACGACTTTTACCACTCAGTCCCAAGCTTTTCACTTGGACCTTCATGACACAAGCACATGGTTAGGGACAGCTTGATTAAGCCGCTTAGGCCAGGATTTTATTCCTTTGGGCCCTCCTATCCATTGATGCTCAAAGCCTTGGATCCATTTTACCCCTGCCTTTTAGTTTAAAGGGTTATTGGCTTTTTGCTCTTGCCTTTTAGTTTAAAGAGCTATTGGCTTTTTCTGTTTGCTTTTTCTTTTTCTCTTTTTTTTTTATTTTTTTATTTTTTTTGCAAGCTTTTGTTTTTCACTGCTTTTTCTTGCTTCAAGAATTAATTTTATGATTTTTCAGATTACCGATAACATGTCTCTTTTTTCATTATTCTTTCAAGAGCTAACTTTTCTTAATTCCAACTTCAAACATGCACTGTTTATGCATACATTCAGAAAATAGAAAGTATTGCCACCACATCAAAATAATTAAACTAATTTCAAGATAAATTCGAAATTCATATACTTTTTGTTCTTTTGCAAATAAAAGCATTTTTTCATTTAAGAGAGGTGAGCGATTCATGGAATCATTCATAGCTTTAAGACATAGATACTAGACACTAATGATCATGTAATAAAGACACAAACATAGACAAAACATAAAGCATAGAAACGAAAAATAGAAAAATAAGAACAAGGAAATTAAAGAACGGGTCCACCTTAGTGACGGCGGCTAGTTCTTCCTCTTGAAGATCCTATGGAGTGCTTGAGCTCCTCAATATCTCTTCCTTGCCTTTGTTGCTCTTTCCTCATAGCTCTTTGGTCCTCTCTGATTTCATAGAGGATAATGGAGTGCTCTTGGTGCTCCATCCTTAGTTGCTCCATGTTGGAACTCAAATCTCCTAAAGAGGTGTTGAGTTGCTCCCAATAGCTTTGTGGAGGAAAGTGTATCCCTTGAGGCATCTCAGGGATTTCTTGATGAAGAATTTCCTCATGCTCTTGTTGAGGTCTATGAGCAGGCTCTCTTGTTTGCTCCATCCTCTTTTTAGTGATAGCCTTGTCCTCTTCAATGAGGATGTCTTCCTCTATGACAATTCTGGCTGAATTACATAGGTGCCAGATGAGATGAGGAAAAGCTAACCTTGCCAAAGTGGAGGGCTTGTCAGCCACCTTGTATAGTTCTAGAGGTATGATCTCATGTACTTCCATTTCCTCTCCAATCATGATACTATGGATCATGATAGCCCGATCCACAGTTACTTCGAACCGGTTGCTAGTAGGAATGATAGAGCGTTGGATGAACTCCAACCATCCTTTAGCCATGGGTTTGAGGTCAGGCCTTCTCAATTGAACCGGCTTGCCTTTTTAGTCTCTCTTCCATTGTGCTCCTTCCACACAAATGTCTGTGAGGACTTGCTCTAACCTTTGATCAAAGTTGACCCTTCTAGTGAAAGGATGAGGATCTCCTTACATCATTGGCAAGTTGAATATCAACCTCACAGTTTCCGGACTAAAATCCAAGTATTTCCCTCGAACCATTTTGAGCCAATTCTTTGGGTTCGGGTTTATACTTTGATTATGGTTCTTAGTGATCCATCCCTTAGTGTAGAACTCTTGAACCATTAAGATTCCGACTTGTTGGATGGGATTGGTGAGAGCTTTCCAACCTCTTCTCCGAACCTCACGTCAGATCTCCAGATATTCACTCTTTTTGAGTATGAAGGGGACCTCGGGGATCACCCTTTTCTTGGCCACAACTTCATAGAAGTGGTCTTGATGGAACTTTGAGATGAATCTCTCTATCTCCCATGACTCAGAGGTGTAAGCAACTGCCTTCCCTTTTCTCTTTCTGGAGGCTTCTCCGGCCTTAGGTGCCATTAATGGTTACGGAAAAACAAAAAGAAGAGCTTTTTCCCACACCAAACTTAAAAGGTTTGCTCGTCCTCAAGCAAAAGAAGAAAGAAAGGAGGAAAAGAAGAAGAAATGGCGGAGATAGAAGGGTGTTTTGAATTCGGCCAAGGGGGGTTTAAGTGTTTATGATGTGTGAAATTGAAGGTGGTAAGGAGGGGTATTTATAGGGTAAGAGAGAGAGGGAATTTGGGTAAGAAGGGGTTGGGTTTGGGAGGGAAATATTTTGAATTTGAATGGTGAGGTAGGTGGGGTTTTATGATGGGTTTTTGGGGAATAGTGGATGGATGTGAGTGGTGAAGAGATTATGGGGAAGAGGGTAGGACTTGATAGGTGAACGGTGTTTGGGGAATAGGTATTGATATGACTGGTCAAGTGTATTTGGGGAAGAGTGTGATGGAAAGGTATGAAGAGGAGAGAGAGTGAGTTGGGCTAGGTAGGATCCTGTAAGGTCCACAGATCCTGAGGTGTCAAGGAATTCTGGTCCCTGCACCTTTCTGGCATTTAAATGCCCCTGGACAGCCTTTTCTGGCATTTAAACGCCAGTCTGCTGCCTTTCCTGGCGTTAAACGCAAGGCTGATGCCCCTTTCTGGCATTTAACGCCAGCTAGACACCCTTTTCTGGTGTTAAACGCCAGTCCATCTGCCAATTCTGGCGTTTAACGCCTAGAATGCTGCCAGACTGGGCATTAAACACCCATTTCTGCTATCCTTACTGGCGTTTAAATGCCAGTAAGCCTGTCCTCTAGAGTGTGCTATTTTTTATGCTGTTTTTGATTCCGCTTTAATTCTGCAGCTATTTTTGTGACTCCACATGATCATCAACCTAAAGAAAACATAAACTAACAGTGGAAAATGAAATGAAAAAGTAATTAACATAGATAAATAAGATTGGGGTTGCCTCCCAATAAGCGCTTCTTTAATGTCAATAGCTTGACAGTAAGCTCTTACAGAGCTTCACAGATACTCAGAGCATGATTGTTGCCTCCCAACACCAAGGTTAGAGTTTGAATGTGGTGGCTCTGCTTGACTCTGTATGGATAGAATTGGATGAAGCTTTTCATGCTTCTTCTCCATGTTTACAAAAGAAGATCCTTGAGCCTTAAACACAATGTTGTCCTCATTCAATTGAAGGGCTAACTCTCCTCTGTCCACATCAATCAAAGCCCTTACTGTGGCTAGGAAGGGTCTTCCAAGGATGATGGATTCATCCTCATCCTTCCCAGTGTCTAGGATTATGAAGTCAGTAGGGATGTAAAGGCCTTCAACCTTCACTAAGACATCCTCTACAAGTCCATAAGCCTGTTTCATTGATTTGTCTGCCATCTCTAGTGAGATTTTTGCAACTTGTACCTCAAATATCCCTAGTTTCTCCATTACAGAGAGTGACATGAGGTTTATACCTGACCCCAGGTCACACAAAGCCTTCTCAAAAGTCATGGTGCCTATGGTACAAGGTATTAAGAACCTTCCGGGATCCGGTTTCTTCTGAGGTAATTTCTGCTGAACCAAGGCATTCAGTTCATTGATGAGCAATGGAGGTTTGATGTACCTCAAGAGATTACATCGGAATAAAATTTCCCAATAAAGTCCTGTTGCAAGTATAGCTCTACCAACAACAATCCTCGAGGATCAAATTTAGAAAGGGATTTGGTTGTCACAAGTTCAACACCAATAAAAATAACCGAAGTATTCAAACCTCAGGTCGTCTCACAAGGAATGGGCAAACATGTGCTTCAACATTGGTTAGAATTCCGGGGTTGTGAGTCATGAGCAAGAAAATAAAATAGGAATCTTAACAAGCAAGTAATCTTGAAATGCAAGAAACTATTCAAATGACTAAGCAAGATGTGAGCAATTCCAAACTAATAGGATCATTTAATGTAATTCTACTCTAAAACTAAACAATAACTATGAATAAGACAAGACAATTAGAATTTGGGTTTTCAAATATGAATAATAAAAGCAACTCTTGGCTAGGTATGGGAATTAGGGTCACTATCCTTGTTTAATAACCATCTCTTTACAATTATGAGGAACCAAACTCATTAAGTCTACTTCTATACTTGAAGTACGTTAAATGGTTTGGTCAACATCAACCCATAAGGTCTAACCTCACTACTAATTGTCTTAGTGGTAAGTTAGTGTCAATGGCTATCAAATTGACCACTAAGGGTTCCCAAATCATCAAATTCATTAGACCCAATGACTCAAGTTTATCCAATTCCCTTAGCCTAGGCCAAGAGTAAAGAGAACTACTCCATAATCAAAGTAAACAATTCATCAAACACATGGTAAGCATTAATAAAAGACATGTTCAAATTGCAATTAAATTGAAACTAACAAGTACCCACTAACAATTATCAACATACAATCTTTCAAACAACACAATTAACTATAGAAATCATCAATGTAGCATTAACAAGTCAAGATTCACAATATTCATGAAATGGGCATAAAATGACAATTGACAAGAATTCATAAAACTAACACAAGATGTAAGCAAAATTATACTAAGGAATTCAAAGCAAACAATCAAAACTAGTAATTAACAAGATCCAATTCAGAATTCAACAAGGGAAAATCAAATTAAAACTAGATCTAGAGAGGAACAAGGGTTTCTCTCTCTAGAAGAACAAAAACAAAAAACTAGCTAAAAATTGTGTCTAAGTGTAAAATGATTGATCCCCCCTTTCCCCTAGCATCTTTGGTCTTTTCCATGCAGAAACAGCTTGAAATTGGGCTTGATGAGCCTCAGAAATCGCCAGGCACGATTTCCTTTAATGAGGTCACGTGCAGCTTCCCGCGGGTGCACGTCATGCGTGCGTACGTGCCGATTGCTTTCGTGATCCACGGGTGCGCGCCATGTGTGTGTGCGCGTCGATGGGATTTCTCTGATCCGTGTGGATGTGTCCATCCTTGTGCGCCGCTTCCAGCTATCCTTATGCACGCGTGCACGTGCAGTGCACATGCGCGCCCTTTACAAAGTTCCCAAAATCCAAATCTTCATGTTCCTTGCTCTTGTGCATGCTTTCTTTCTCTCTTCTAGGCCATTCTTATCCTATAATTCCTGAAATCACTCAACAAACACATTACGGCATCGAATGGCAATAAAAGAGGATTAAAATATAGCAATTCTAAGGCAAAATAAGCATGTTTTTCATCATGAATCAAAATCAGGAAGAGAACACAAAACCATGCAATTCTTGTGAATAAGTGTGAGAAATATTGACAAAATCCCCCAAATTCTACACAATATAAACCAAAAAATTGGGGTTTATCAAATCTCCCCACACTTAGACCAAGCATGTCCTCATGCTTAAAATAAAAAGACCAAAGATCATGTAAGAAAGGGTTTATGCAATGCAAATTTCCTAAATGAATGCATGCAACTAAAGTAAAATCATCTATCTACTTGGTCAAGGGTAAATCTATCCTCCGAGAACACATATGAGAATACAGGGTGAAAATGCTATGTAGTTCATGAATCCTACCAAATTGAACATCAACATGAAGTGCATATAACTTGCTAGATGAACGCTTGTGAAAGCCGGGAACAAGGAGTTGAGCATCGAACCCTTACCGGAAGTGTATCCGCTCTATTCGCTCGAGTGTATAGGGTTCGACACTCAATCCTCTCCTAATCATGCTTTCCAAGATTTGTCTTTCATTTAACAATCAACAATTACTTAATGCATGCTTACAAGTATCATGAGGTTTTATTCATGGGCTGTAATGGGGCTAGGGTGAAGGTAAGGATGTATATGGCCAAGTGAGCTTAAAATTTGAGTCCTTGATTAACCTAGGATCCCACTACACATAGAACAACCTATACAACTATAATACAATACCTAGCTACCCTTGAGTTTCACTTCTTTTTTTGCATACTCATGCATTTTTTTCCAATTCACATTCCATATGCATTGTTATTATCAATTTGTCTTGGGACATTTTTGTCCCCTTTCATTGCTTTCTCTTTTTCTATTTTTTTGTTTCTTCTATTTTTCTATTTCTTTTTCTCACATTCTCATATATACACATGCAATTTCTTTTTCTTTTTGGTCCCCTCTTTCTTGGGGTTTCATTATAAAAGTTCCAATGCACATGGCTCAATCATTCAATACATGAGTATGTTCCCACTTCCCAAAATTTCCAATTACAACTACAATACACCTAGTTATATCTACCCAAATTTCCCAAGTACACCCTCCCAATTAATTGATATACACCTCCACTTACCTAAGCTAATCAAGGATCCAAATTTAGGGATGATCATTACTTTTTGCTTAGGGTTGTTGATGTGCTCTTTTTAAGAATAAAGAGGGTTTACTATAGGCTCAAAATTGGTTAGCAATGGTAGATAAAAGGGTTAAGGCCGTTTGGGAAAAGTGACTATTAAAATGATGGCCTCAATCATGTAAATGAATTCATACACAAAGTAATGGACATATAGAATCAGACAAAGCAAGGATTACAATCATAGGGAGAGAACAATGCACACAAGAATGGGAATTAATGGTTAGAAGATATAACCACACAATAGGCTCAAAACTTACATGCTTGTGTTCTTAGCTCAATCACTATGTTCCAAAATACATTCTTAAAGCAAGTTTTCTGCAAAAAAAAAAAAATTTTTTTTTCAAAATTTGGTAGTGTCCCCCAAAACACAGTTTCTTGGGGAAGAAGTTATTATCTTGACCAAGAAACTCTATAGAAACTAACTATCATGCAAAGAGTATTTACAAACAAAACTAACTACACATGCAATGTACTAACTAGTAAGCAAAAGATAGGGTGGATGTGAATATTTCGGGTTCCTCCATGCTAGGGGTAACACAACGCAGAAGCTTCTTGATGTAGGTGTATCGGCATTGATTGCGCCGCTCATATCTATCAAGCTTCCGGTGTAGATCTTCTATCCTTTGATGTGTGGATCTTTGCCGTGGTGGTGATGATGAGGTGGAAGGAATAGTAGATGGGAGGGCTATGTAAAGGCTTGGGTTGTTCATGAGAAGATGTAAGTATTTTCCGCTTGGGACCACATCGTCCTTAGCCGGAATGATAGCCTTTGTGTCCATGTCTTCCCAAGGAACACCCGCAGCAGCAACTAAATTGGATACCAATACTGGAAATGGTAAATTGCCCCGGGCGTAGACCTGTCCCACCGCTTGCTTGACAAGAAGCGGAATGTTCACCGGTCTCTCTGTGAGAACACACCAAACAAGCAAGGCGAGATTTGCCGTGAAGGACGACTTATGGGTGCTAGGTAGCACATAGTGGGATAGGATCTGGGCCCAAGCTCTAGCTTCTACAGTGAGGAAGCAAGCGTCAATGCATTTGGGCCTCATCCGAAGTCGACCATCGGTCCAAAATGTCTCTGGCTCAGCAATGACTCGGAGGATCGAGTCCCAATCAAACCCAAATTTTTCTCGCTGACGTAAGACCTCTTGGTAACCATCCATATCACTTGGTACCGGTAGGACATTAAGTACTTGCTGAATAGCCTCTTCTGAAATTGCGACTTGCTTCCGGCGCATGTATACCGATTGAATAGAGGGAGATGGTAGTTAGTGTAGAATTCTACCTCCCATGAGAGGTTGACCTCTTGTGGTTTCCTCAGAAGGAACTCCCATCCTTGCTGTTTAATGTGGGGTAAAATACAAGGAGCAACCTTGTCCGACCCTGCGCCATTCTGATAATGAAATTTGCTCGATGGTCTAGATTTTCTTCTTATAGAAAAGAATTACTTCGTTGTAAGCATAGCTCCAAACCAACAAAAAATCCTCACATCAAAAATTTTGGTTGTCACAAATAACAAACCCCAAATAAGAATTTACCAAAGTATTTGAACTCTGGGTCGTCTCACAAGGAATTGCAATGAAGTGTATGATTATTGGCTTTGAGGGACAAGGGACGTGCACGCGTCAATGGCGCTGACGCGCGAGTGTAGCCATGCCCCTGGCACAGGATTGGCACAAAGTTGGCCCAAGTCTCGGGTAACATGTACCAGAGTTAGCATTCAGTGCAGGTGCGTGGATGCGCATAGTGCGCTGACGCGTGCCTGAGCGGATTGGCAACCGGCGCAGACGTGCGCAGTGCGCGAACGCGTCGGTGCGGGCACAGGTTAGGCACAAGTGTGGCATAACTCTCTGGGTTTTGTACCAGGAAGTTTGGGTGGCACCATCGGTGCGCAAGCGCACTGCCAAATATGCAAGGGGCGCACAGGTGGCAAGCACGGGGATGCGTGGGTACCTTGCTCGAGATGGGCATAAAGTGGACATGACTCTCGGGTTTTTGGCCCAGGAGTTAGAAATACACCACCGGCGCACGCGCACGGTGCGCTGGCATGTCGGTGCCCTTTTTGACCATCTTCTCATTTTTTTTCAAAACATATAAAGAGTTATTCTAACACATTCTTGGTAGGTGGTCAAGCTAGTAGGCAAGAAAACACTTATAAATTCATGCACCATTCAAGACAAAGCATTTTCTCTAACTTCAATAATTCATCCATACCAAAATGAGGGAAAACTATATGAACATCCTATCTCTCCAACAAGAACAATAAGGCTAGCAATCCTATGCAATCAGCAACAACAAGAAATCACAAAATTCACAAGAATTTAAAGCTACAAACTAGATGGTATACATAAGGAAGATCTTACCATGGTGGGGTGCCTCCCACCAAGCACTTTTCTTTAACGTCCTTAAGTTGGACGGTTAGTCGCTCAAGCTTCTCCTTCCTTAGGTGCATCCGCCAATAGGAACACCTCTAGCTCTTTTGGGAGCTTGTAGCCATGATACTTCTTCACTCTATGTCCATTCACCTTGAAAGTTGCTTCACCTTTAGGATCAAATAACTCCACCACTCCATAGGGCTTTATCTCCTTTACCTTGAAAGGTCTTTCCCATCTTGAACGGAGCTTGCCAGGCATGAATCTAAGCCTCGAGTTGTAGAGAAGGACCTCATCTCCTTCTTGGAAATTCTTTTTCCGGATGTGATGTTCATGAAATGCTTTAGTCTTTTCCTTGTAGATCCGAGCATTCTCATATGATTCGTTCCTCAAACACTCGAGCTTCTCTAGCTGTAACTTCCTGGCTTCACTCGCCTTGGCTAAATCCATGTTGCACTACTTTACTGCTCAGTAGGCTCTATGCTCATCTCCACCGGAAGGTGGCATGCCTTACCAAAGACAATCCGGAAGGGGCTTATCCCTAACGGAGTCCTGTAGGCCGTTCTATACGCCCATAGTGTATCTCCTAACCGGACGCTCCAATCCTTCCTTTGTGGATTGACCACTTTGACCAAGATTCTCTTAATCTCCCGGTTGCACACTTCCGCTTGCCCATTGGTCTGTGGGTGATAAGCAGTAGCAACCTTATGCGACACTCCATAGCGCTTGAGCGGTGCCTCTACTTTCCTGTTACAAAAGTGGGATCCTTGGTCGCTCACGATTGCTCGTGGTGACCCATAATGGCATACAATGTGATTTCTAATAAAAGAAACAACGGTATTGGCGTCGTCAAGGCGGGTAGGTATTGCTTCTACCGACTTTGACACGTAGTCAACCGCTAACAGGATATATAAATACCCACTTGAGTTGGGAAACGGTCCCATAAAGTCAATGCCCCATACATCAAATATCTCACAGAACAACATAGGTTGCTGAGGCATCTCATCCCTTTGGGATGTGTTTCCCGACTTCTGACATTGATGGCAAGACACACAGAATCGGTTAGCATCCTTGAATAAGGTTGGCCACCAGAAT
Organism: Arachis ipaensis; assembly: GCF_059453495.1. Lineage (NCBI taxonomy): Eukaryota > Viridiplantae > Streptophyta > Magnoliopsida > Fabales > Fabaceae > Arachis > Arachis ipaensis. Next base: position 79,187,761 of record NC_142443.1, read on the forward strand.
CTACAATCCAACACCTTTTTAGCTGTCCTTTGTGGGCCAAAATGGCCGGCACATTCGGACGAATGGCAAGCTTCAAGAATGGGTTGGATTTCAGATTCTGGCACACATCTTCAAATTACTTGGTCTACGCCCCTCTTCCACAAGTGAGGGTCATCCCAAATGTAGTATTTGGAATCACTCCTCAACTTATCCCTTTGGTGTTTAGAAAAGTTAGGAGGGAAGAATTTTGCAACCAAGTAGTTCGCCATTGGGGCAAACCAAGGAAATCTACCCGACACAGCATGTAAACTATACAATGGGAATGAGTCATTGATCGGAAATGGGTCAAATTTTAAATTCTCAATGCGGCTTAAATGATCCGCAACCTGGTTTTGAGACCCACTCCGGTCCCTAATCTCAATGTCGAATTCTTACAAAGGCAAGATCCAACGTGTGAGTCTAGGCTTTGACTCATTCTTTGTCAACAAGTACTTTAAAGCTGAATGATCCGTATATACCACTATCTTGGACCCTAGCAAATAAGATCTGAATTTATCTAAAGCATGAACAATAGCTAGGAGTTCCTTTTCAGTAGTGGTATAGTTTGATTATGCTGCATCCAGTGTTTTAGAAGAGTAAGCAATGACATAAGGGAGTTTACCATCGCGCTGTGCAAGCGCGGCACCTACATCATGGTTTGACACATCGCACATTATCTCGAATGGCAACGTCCAATTGGGGTCTCGCACAATCGGTGCTGTGGTAAGAACTCTCCTTAGCTCTTCAAACGCTTTCACACATTCACTGTCAAACTCAAAGTCCACATCTTTTTGGAGTAGGCGCGACAATGGCAAAGCAATTTTGCTGAAATCTTTGATAAAGCACTTGTAAAATCCTGCATGTCCCAAAAACGAGTGGACCTCCCTCACAGATGAGGGGTGAGGTAAAGTGGTGATAACATCAACCTTGGCCGGGTCTACAGAAATGCCTTCATGAGATACTACATGTCCTAACAATATACCTGGTCTTACCATAAAGTTACATTTCTCAAAATTCAAGACAAGGTTAGTGTCAACACATCTAGCTAAGACCTTGGCCAAGTTCTCTAAGCAACAATCAAATGAAGTTCCATAAACACTGAAGTTATCCATAAAGACTTCCAGACAATTCTCCATTAGATCGGAAAAGACACTGGTCATACACCACTAAAAAGTAGCAGGTGCATTACATAGTCCAAATGACATCCTTTTATAGGCAAAGGTGCCAAAAGGGCAAGTGAATGTGGTCTTTTCCTGATCTTCAGGAGCAATGTGAATCTGGAAGTAACCAGTGAATCCATCAAGAAATCAATAATGGGATTTACCCGCCAAACGGTCCAATATCTGATCGATAAAGGGCAAAGGGTAGTGGTCCTTTCTTGTAGCAGTGTTCAGTCTTCTATAGTCAATGCACACGCGCCACGCATTTTGTACTCTCTTGGTGACCACTCCTCCATCATCCTTTTTAACCGCAGTGATGCCTGATTTCTTGGGAATGACCTGGACCGGGCTCACCCATTCACTGTCAGAAATTGGGTATATGATACCCGCATCAAGTAGCCTAGTGACCTCCTTCTTTACCACATCAAGGATGGTCGGGTTGAGCCTCCTTTGCGGTTGCCTAACTGGCCTAGCTCCCTCTTGGAGAAATATACGATGCATGCACTTGCGAGGGTCAATCTCCACAATATCAGCTAGGCTCCAACCAATTGCCTTCTTGTACCTTCTCATAACATCTAGGAGCTTTTCTTCTTCTTCACTCGAAAGCTCACTAGCAATAATGATCGGAAACTTTTGGTTGTTCTCTAAGAAAGCATACTTTAAATGAGATGGAAGAGGCTTTAATTCACTCTTTGCCTCAAGTTGAGGTTCCTTTTCATCAAGCTCACGGAGTTCATTCTCAAAAATTTTCTCATGTTCATCCTCTTGGTCATCCGTCTCTTCAACAATAGGGTAGCATAGCTTGGTGTGGTCTTCTTCTTGCACTTCCACTACCACCTCGTCAATTACATCACATCGGAGAATGGAATGCTCTTCGGGAGGATGCTTCATGGCTTCTTCCAAATTGAACTTGATAGTCTTCTCTCCAACCTCAAAGGAATATGTGCCGGTGAAGGCATCTAACTTGAATTTAGAGGTCTTAAGGAAGGGTCTACCAAGTAGAATGGAGGATGAGCTTCTATTTTCTGTTGGAGGTATTTCAAGGATGTAAAAGTCAACCGAAAAAACCAAATCCTCGATCGCAATAAGTACATCTTCGGCTATTCCTATCACCGTGATCACACTTTTATCGGCTAAGGCAAACTTCACCGCCGACTTCTTTAATGGAGCTAAATTTAACCGCGCAAAAATGGATAATGGCATGATGCTTACGCAAGCCCCTAGATCACACATACAGTCATGAAAAGTGCGTCCACCAATACAACAAGACACCAAACAAGGTCTAGGGTCACCATATTTCTTTGGAAATAGGCTCCATCAAGGAAGAAATTGAACTACCCAAAGATAATGTCTCCAATTCTCCTATCCTATCCTTGTGTGTACACAAGTCTTTCAAAAATTTTGCCTACTTTGGAATTTGTTGAATAGCATCAAGAAGTGGTATGGTTACCTCAACCTTCTTGAACACTTGAAGCATGTTCAAATCAAATTCTGGCATTTTCTTTGCTTTCTTCACCATGGATGGGAATGGAATAGGAATGGACTCATCCACTATAGCTTTTCTCTTGGGTTCCTTGAGGCTTACTCCTTCTTCCTCAGGCCTTTTGTCTACCTCCTCTTCTTTATGTGGAGCTTCAACAACCACTTCTTCCTCATGAATGTCTTCCATGACCCTTGGAGGTATCTCCTCCAATGTAGTCCCCGACCATAGAATGATGGCGTTGAGACCGCCCTTGGGGTTTGGTTGGGGTTGGGATGGAAGATTAGAAGAGCTTGAGGGTTGGTTGGTGTTGTTGTTGGAGGTGGAGGGTTGGTTTGACATGGCCATCTTTGAAAGCATGTTGGTGAGGTTAGCCAATTAAGCGCCCAAGCTATCAAATTAAGCCTTGTTGTTCTCGTCCCGTTTCTCCATGGCGGCTCTAAGCTCATCAACTTGATTGTTGGAAGATGGAGAGGTTTGGTTGGATTATTGTCTATGGTGTGGTGCTTGGTATTTGGTGTAGTTATTTTGGTTTTGGTTGTGGTGATTTTGGTTGGCTTGGTGGTTGTTGTTGTTGTGTTGGTATTAAGATGAAGATTGGTTGTTGTTGTAATGAGAAGAAGAATTGTTCCATCTTTGGTTTTGATTGCTCCCTTGTGCATTGTCCCTCCACCCTTGATTTTGATTACTACCATGAGAGTAGTTGTTTTGGCCTTGAGAAGGATAGGACGGACGGTTGTTATAGTTCACATTGGCTATAACAAGGGCATGCTCCTCTTGAATTTGATGGCATTGATCGGTGTAATGTGTGGTGCTAGAGCACAAACCACAAATTCTAGGAGGGCCTTCAAGTTGAGCAACTAGAGGTGGGGCTTGGATGGCTTGGATGGAGTAGTATTCCTTTTGATCCTTTTGTATTTGTGTAAGGATGGTGGTCATATCCCCAAGTGCTTTGGTTAGGCTTTCTTCGGAAGGGGATGGTTCTACCACACCCTTGAGAGGATTACTTCTTACCCTCGTATGTTGTGTAGTCTCGGCAACATCATTTATCAACTTCTAAGCTTCTCTCTCCATCTTGTTTTTCGAAAGGGAACCGCCACTAGAAGCGGTGAGCAATCTTCTATCTTCCACACAAAGACCTCTGGTGAAGTAGCTAATGAGCAAGTGAGTGTTCAATCCATGATGTGGACAAGATTCCAATAGCCTCTTGAATCGAGTTCAATACTCATACAAACTCTCTTGGTCTCTTTGCATTATTCCTGAGATCTCCTTCCGGACATAATCGGTCTTCTCCGGTGGGAAGAACTTATCTAGAAACCCTCTTATCAAGAAATCCCAATTGATCGCAATCTCATCTGGTAGCGAATAAAACCATGTCTTTGCTTGCCCTTCAAGAGAGAAAGGAAAGGCAAAAACCATAATGGCCAACTCATCAGCTCCATGCCTTCGAGCCATAGAGCAAGCAACTTGAAAGTCTTTTAGATGTCAGATGGGGTCTTGACCCGGCAACCTATGATATTTAGGAAGTAGATGTATCAAGCTACTCTTCAACTCAAAGTTTGGATCAAGGTTAGGATACCTTGCTTGCAAAGGTTGGAGTATGATATCCAGAGCTCCTTGCTCATGCAAAGTGATCCGTCGTGGCTCCGCCATGTATGGTTCACCTGTAGGATGCAAAGATGTATTAGTAGTACCAACAGAAGAATAGGAAGTATCGGACTCCAATTCACTTTTGGTACCGCCTAGTGATTCGGTATGTTCCTCAAAAGAGGCCGAAGTACTAGCCATATAGTCCAACCGCCGTCTAGCTTGCCGAGTGTGTAACAAAGTTCTTTCAATCTCAGGGTCAAACTCGGCTAAGCTAGAATTTGGTTGAGACCGAGTCATCAAACTTGGGAGTCATAGCACACAAACAAAAGAAATCTAAACTAGAGCCAAGTATTGAAAGAAAGTAAACTATCTACAATATTCACATATTCACATAACCAATATCAAGGCATGTGTTGCAACCATTCCACGGCAACGGCACCAAAAATTTGATGTACCTCAAGAGACTACGTCGGAATAGAATTTCTCAATAAAGTCCCGTTGCAAGTATAGCTCTACCAACAACAATCCTCGAGGATCAAATTTAGAAAGGGATTTGGTTGTCACAAGTTTAACCCCAATAAAAATAACCGAAGTATTCAAACCTCGGGTCGTCTCACAAGGAATGGGCAAACATGTACTTCAACATTGGTTAGAATTCTGAGGTTGTGAGTCATGAGCAAGAAAATAAAATAGGAATCTTAACAAGCAAGTAATCTTGAAATGCAAGAAACTATTCAAATGACTAATCAAGATGTGAGCAATTCCAAACTAATAGGATCATTCAATGTAATTCTACTCTAAAACTAAACAATAACTATGAATAAGACAAGACAATTAGAATTTGGGTTTTCAAATATGAATAATAAAAGCAAATCTTGGCTAGGCATGGGAATTAGGGTCACTATCCTTGTCTAATAACCATATCTTGACAATTATGAGGAACCAAACTCATTAAGTCTACTTCTATACTTGAAGTACGTTAAATGGTTTGGTCAACATCAACCTATAAAGTCTAACCTCACTACTAATTGTCTTAGTAGTAGGTTAGTGTCAATGGCTATCAAATTGACCACTAAGGGTTCCCAAATCATCAAATCCATTAGACCCAATGACTCAAGTTTACCCAATTCCCTTAGCCTAAGCCAAGAGTAAAGAGAACTACTCCATAATCAAAGTAAACAATTCATCAAACACATGGTAAGCATTAATAAAAGACATGTTCAAATTGCAATTAAATTGAAACTAACAAGTACCCACTAACAATTATCAACATACAAGCCTTCAAATAACACAATTAACCATAGAAATCATCAATGTAGCATTAAAAAGTCAAGATTCACAACATTCATGAAATGGGTATAAAATGACAATTGACAAGAATTCATAAAACTAACACAAGATGTAAGCAAAATTATACTAAGGAATTCAAAGCAAACAATCAAAACTAGTAATTAACAAGATCCAATTCAGAATTCAACAAGGGAAAATCAAATTAAAACTATATTTAGAGAGGAACAAAGGTTTCTCTCTCTAGAAGAACAAGAACCAAAAACTAGCTAAAAATTGTGTCTAAGTGTAAAATGATTGATCCCCCATTTCCCCTAGCATCTTTGGTCTTTTCCATGTAGAAACAGCTTGAAATTGGGCCTGATGAGCCTCAGAAATTGCCAGGCACGATTTCCTTTAATGAGGTCACGTGCAGCTTCCCGCGCGTGCGCGCCATGCGTGCGTGCGCGCCGATTGCTTCCGCGTGCGCGTCGATGGGATTTTTCTGATCCGCGCGGATGCGTCCATCCTTGCGCGCCGCTTCTAGCTATCCTCATGCACGCGTGCGCGTGCAGTGCGCGTGCGCACCCTTTGCGAAGTTCCCAAAATCCAAATCTTCATGTTCCTTCCTCTTGTGCATGCTTTCTTTCTCTTTTCTAGGCCATTCTTGTCCTATAATTCCTGAAATCACTCAAAAAATATATTATGGCATCGAATGGCAATAAAAGAGGATTAAAATATAGCACTTCTAAGGCAAAATAAGCATGTTTTTCATCATGAATCAAAATCAAGAAGAGAACACAAAACCATATAATTCTTATGAATAAGTGTGAGAAATATTGACAAAACCCCCCAAATTTTACACAATATAAACCACAAAATTGGGGTTTATCAAGGTTCATCCTCCCAAGTCTCATTACCAAATAACTTGGCATTCAGCTTCATGATTTCTCCTAGATACCGAGCAACTTATATCTTCATCCTCTTCAGAAAAAGAATACTCATTAGAGCTCATGAATGGCAACAGTAAGTTCAGTGGAATCTCAATGGTCTCTGTATGAGCCTCAGATTCCTTTGGTTCCTCATTAGGGAACTCCTTAGTGGTCAGTGGACGTTCATTGAGGTCTTCCTCACTGTAAATCACTGCCTCTTCCTCCTCTATAGGTTCGGCCACTTTGGATATATTGATGGCCTTGAACTCTCTCCTTGGATTCTCTTATGTATTGCTTGGGAGAGTACTATGAGGGATTTCAGTAACTCTTTTACTCAACTGACCCACTTGTGCCTCCAAATTTCTGATGGAGGACCTTGTTTTAGTCATGAAACTGAGAGTGGTCATAGATAGATTAGAGACTATGGTTGCTAAGTCAGAGAGGCTTTGCTTAGAATTCTCTATCTGTTGCTGAGAAGATGATGGAAAAGGCTTGCTATTGCCAAACCTATTTCTCCCACCATTATTATTATTGAAGCCTTGTTGAGGCTTCTGTTGATCCTTCCATGAGAAATTTAGAAGATTTCTCCATGAAGGATTATAGGTGTTTCCATAGATTCTCCCATGTAATTCACCTCTTCCATTGCAGGATTCTCAGGGTCATAAGTTTCTCCTTCAGAGGAAGCTTCTTTAGTACTACCGGATGCAGCTTGTATTCCAGTCAGATTCTGAGAAATCATATTGACTTGCTGAGTCAATATTTTATTCTGATCCAATATGGCATTCAGAGTATCAATCTCAAGAACTCTTTTCTTCTGAGTCATCCTATTATTCACAGGATTTCTTTCAGAAGTATACATGAACTGGTTATTTGTAAGTATTTCAATGAGTTCCTGGGCTTCTGCAGGTGTTTTCTTCAGGTAAAGAGATCCACCAATAGAGTGGTCCAATGACATCTTGGACAATTCAGACAGACCATCATAGAATATACTTAAGATGCTTTATTCTGAAAGCATGTCAGAAGGACACCTTCTGATCAATTGCTTGTATCTTTCCTAAGCTTCATAGAGGGACTCACCTTCCTTCTATCTGAAGGTTTGGACTTCCACTCTAAGCTTTCTCATCTTTTGAGGTGGAAAGAATTTAGCCAAGAAAGCATTGACTAACTTTTCCCAAAAGTTCAGGCTTTCTCTAGGTTGTGAGTCTAACCATATCCTAGCTCTGTCTCTTACAGCAAAGGGGAAAAGCATAAGTCTGTAGACCTCGGAATCAACCCCATTGGTCTTAACAGTGTCATAGATTTGCAAGAATTCAACTAAGAACTGATGAGGATCTTCCAATGGAAGTCCATGAAACTTGCAATTCTGCTGCATTAGAGAAACTAATTGAGGCTTAAGCTCAAAGTTGTTTGCTACAATTGCAGGAATTGAGATGCTTCTTCCATAGAAGTTGCAAGTTGGTGTAGTAAATTCACCAAGCATCTTCCTTGCATCTCCACCATTGTTCTCAGGTTCAGCTTCCATGTCTGCCTCTTTTTCGAAATTTGCTGTAAGGTCCTCTCCTGAGTGTTGTGCTTTAGCTTTTCTTAGCTTCCTCTTCAGAGTCCTTTCAGGTTCACGATTTATCCTTGTTCCTGCTCATATGAAGAAGAAGAGAACAAAGAGAGAAGAGGAACCCTCTATGTCACAGTATAGAGATTCCTTTATGTGTCAGAGGAAAAGAAGAATAGAAGAATGAGGTAGAGAGAATAAGAAGAATTCGAACATAGAGGGAGGGAGAGGGTTCGAATTATTATATGAGTAGAAGAGAAATGTTAGTAAATAAATAAAATAAATAGAAAGAGATGAGAGAGAGAGTATTCGAATTTTAAGAAGAGGGAAAAGAAAAATATTTTTATTTTTATTTAATTAATTAAGTTAGTTTCAAAGATTTGAAAAAGAAATACATGAAAATTGAAAACTAAAACAATTAGTTAATTAAAAAGATTTTTGAAAAAGTGGTTAGTGATTTTCGAAAATTAGAAGTGGAAAATTAGTTAGGTGGTTTTGAAAAAGATAAGAAATAGTAAACTTTTTTAAATTAAAACAAATAAGTCAAGTAGTTAGTTGAAAAAGATTTAAAAATAAATTTTGAAAAGATAAGAAGTTAGAAAAAGATTTTGAAATTAAAATTTTAAAAAGATATGATTGAAATTTATTTTGAAAAAGAATTGAAAAAGAAGTTAAAAAGATTTGATTTTTAAAATTAAAGTTGATGACTTGACTAACAAGAAACTAAAAGATATGATTCTAGAATTTAAAGATTGAACCTTTCTTAACAAGAAAGTAACAAACTTGAAATTTTTTAATCAAAACATTAATTGTTAGCAAGGATTTTCGAAAATATGAAATAAAATTAAGAAAAATATTTTGAAAAATTAGTTTTAAAATTTTCGAAAACATTAAAAGAAAAATGAAAAAGATTTTGAAAAAGATTTGAAAAGAAAAATTTTTTAAATTGAGATTTTTAACTTGACTAACAAGAAACAACTAAATTTTAAAAACTTTTTACCAAGTCAACTCAAAATTTCGAAAATTATGAGAAGAATAAGGAAAAGATAATTTTTTTTACTTTTGAATTTTTAATGAGGAGAGAGAAAAACAACAAAATGAAACAAAATATAAAAATTCAAGATGAACACCAAGAACACTTTGAAGATCATGATGAACATCAAGAACATACTTTTGAAAATTTTTAAGAAAAAAAAGAAATGCAAGACACCAAACTTAAGAACTTTTGTACTAGGGACACTAACAATTTGAAAATGCATATGAAAAACAAGAAAAGACACAAAACAAGAAAATGTAAAGATCAAATAAAGAAAATCATCAAGAACAGCTTGAAGATCGTGAAGAACATAATGCATGAATTTTCGAAAATTTTAAAAAAATTAAAATAAAAAAATACAGTTGACACCAAACTTAAAATTTAACACAAGACTTAAACAAGAAACACAAAATTTTTTTGGTTTTTATGATTTTATTCAACTTTTTGTATTTTTTTCGAAATTATTTTAGAAAAAGAAAATAATGAAATTCAAAATTTTTAATAAGAATTCCAGGATCCATGCAATGTTAGTCTAAAGCGTCGGTCCAAAAGAATTAAACATGGCCAAATAGCAAGCCAAGCTTTAGCACAGAATTATAAATGAGAATCTAAAGGCTCCTCCAATAGCTGCATTGATAAGTGGAAGCTCCGGTTCAAAAGAATTAGACATGGCTTAATAGTCTGCAAAGCTTCAACATATCATCCTGGAGCTCTAAGGTGGAATTCATTCTTAAAATTTTTGAAGAACATTTTTTTCGAAAACTTTTTTTTTTCTTTTTTTTTTTTTGAAATATTTTTAAAAACTTTTTGAAAAGAAAATAAAGGTTGAAACAAGAAAGAAGGTTACCTAATCTAAGCAACAAGATGAACCGTCAGTTTTCCAAACTCGAACAATCCCCAGCAACGGCGCCAAAAACTTGGTGCACGGAATTGTGATCACAGTTTTCACAACTCCAGTACAACTAACCAGCAAGTGCACTGGGTCGTCCAAGTAATAAAACCTTACGCGAGTAAGGGTCGATCCCACGGAGATTGCCGGATTGAAACAAGCTATGGTCATGCGTGCTCCCTTTCATGGCAAGCTATATGTTGGTTGATCACCATTGTCAATGGCTACCATCTGTCCTCTCAGTGAAAATGGTCCAGGCACGGCTTCTGTACGGCTAATCATCTGTCGGATCTCTCGTCTCGGATGAAGAATACCAGGCACAGCTACCGCACGGCTAATCATCTGTCGGTTTTCACTTGTGTCGGAATAGGATCTCTCTATTCTTTTGCACACTGCCACTGCGCCCAACATTCGTGAGTTTGAAGCTCATTTGTTCTAGCCTTTACCACGAAGGTTCTGATCTCTGTGAGTTCGACTGCTCTGTTATCAGGAGATGCAAGTCAAAGTCATGAACCAGAGGCCTAAGAGATTATACTCCAGCTGTCATCCAATGACTACGTTGAACATCATATAGGCCGCTTGTGGTTGTCAGGCAAGCGGATCTTGGCTAAGCGAGTAATGAAGATAGTGGGTGATTGTCACGGGTCACCCCTTCATTCTGACTTAACTGAATTAAGAATGAGAGTATATCTTGGAGAAGAGACATGCGTGAATTGAAAGAGAAACAATAGTACTTTCATTAATTCATGAAGAACAGCAGAGCTCCGCACCTTAATCTATGAGGTGTAAAAACTGCACCATTGAAAATACATAAGAGAAAAATGTCTTGGCATGGCCGTGTGGCTATCCTCCAAATGTGAAAAATGGCATAAGATACGAATACAATAGTAAAAGGTGCTATTTATACTAAACTAGTTACTAAGGATTACAGAAAATAAGTAACTAAGTGCAGATAGTGCAGAAATCCACTTCCAGGGCCCACTTGGTGTGTGCTTAGGCTGAGAATTGAGATTTACACGTGAATAGGCCTTTTCTAGAGTTAAACGCCAGCTTGGATTCCAGTTTGGGCGTTTAACTCCAGTTCTGGTGATAGTTCCAGCATTTTACGCCAAAAAAAGGTCTCTGGCTGGCGTTGAACGCTAGTTTGGGCCATCAAATCTCGAGCAAAGTGTGAACTATTATATATTTCTGGAAAGCCCAAGATGTTAGCTTTATAGCCCAATTGAGAAAGCTCCAATTGGACATTTGTAGATGTAGAAAAACGCATTTGAGTGCAGGGAGGTCAGAATCCAGCAGCATCTGCAGTCCTTTCTCAGTCTCTGAATTAGATTTTTGCTCAGGTCCCTCAATTACAGCCAGAAAATACCTGAAATTATAGAAAAAACACACAAACTCATAGTAAAGTCCAGAAATGTGATTTTTGCATAAAAACTAATAAAAATATAATAAAAAGTAACTAAAATATACTAAAAACTACCTAAAAACAATGCCAAAAAGCGTATAAATTATCCACTCATCAGAATGCTTAAACATGGGCTGCCTCCCATGGAGAGCTTCTTTAATGTCATTAGCTTGATGGTTGGCTTCTATCAGGGAGGGTTGTAATGTCTCAGGTGCTCTCCTCTCATAGTGAATCTATCTCCGCTTGCTTCTTTGAGAATTTGTACATGCTCCAAGGATAGAATTTTATTGATTGTGTACACTTGAGGCAGCTGAGATGGAATGGTAGGAAGATGAGTTAGGATTAATGGGTGGGGGATTGATATCACCTGATCTCCTGAGGAAAAGTCTTCTGTATGGATCTTTTGGTTTTTCCATCTCCTTGGTACCTTCTTCCCAATTCTTTTCTCTTCATCAAGTGGTATTTTGGTGATTCCTGTGTCCGGAGGATCCTTGTTGATTATTTCTCTTGAATCTTGTGGGTTCAAATCCTCTTTGGGTTTCCTTGGTTGTTGTATCATTTGGACTTCTTGTTTGGCTGTCAAAGAGGTCTTCAGAGGCTCTGCTTATGATTCTCTGCTTGTTTCCTCCAAGAATGGCTTCTTGTCGTCCACCTTCAGGTGTTTGCTCTCTTTTTCGGATTTAAGTGAGGGCTTGAAGACATGAAAGGAGAGTTTTCATCTTGTATTCTCAATATCAACTCCCCTTGCTCAACATCTATGAGTGCTCTGGCTGTGGCCAAGAATGGTCTCCCCATAATGATTGGATGGAGGTAGTGTTCATACCCTGGGTCGAGCTATGAGACCCGGGCTGACTAAGGACAAAGCGACCGACCTCTTTACGTCAGGTCCCCTGACCTCTTCTTTAAAGAGTTCGGCCACATTAAGGAAAGGAAAGAGGTTTGAATGCACAACAGAGTATGAGCAAGCCTTCCACGATTTCAAAAAATTCTTGGGGCAACCACCCATCCTTACCCGACCACGGGAGGGAGAGGCACTCATATTATACCTCACAGTAGGAAATCGGGTAATAGCCTCAGCACTAGTCAGAGAGGACAAAAGTGGGCAACAACCCATCTACTTCATCAGCAAAGCTCTACAAGGGGCCGAGCTAAACTATCAAAAGATAGAAAAGTTCGCCTACGCTCTCATACTCACTTCTCGACGACTTCGCCCATACTTTCAAGCGCACACTATCAAGGTTTGGACCAGCCAGCCCATAAAAGGCATCCTACAGAAGACAGATTTAGATGGAAGAATCCTGCAGTGGGTAGTCGAGTTGTTCGAATTCGATCTTCAATATGAAGCTTGGACAACCATCAAATCACAGTATCTGGCTGACTTCATTGCTGAGTACACTGATACTCCGAGAACTCCCACATAATGGAATCTATACGTGGACGATTCTTCAAACAAAACTGAGAGTGGCATAGGTGTGATAATAGAAAGCGCAGAGAACCCAAATCGAACTCTCACTAAAGTTTGAATTCCCTGCTTCAAATAATCAAGCTGAATACGAGGCATTACTGGCTGGTTTGAGGTTGGCTAAGGAGGTAGGAGTTCAAAAACTCACCATCTTCAGCGATTCACAAGTAGTTACCTCACAAATAGAAGGGAGCTACCAAGCTAAGGATCCCACCATGAAAAAATATCTGGACAAGACCAGAGAACAGCTCAGACAACTCGGGGAATATGAGGTCCAACATATACCTCGGGAACAGAATGCTCGAGCTGATGCACTCTCAAAACTAGCCAGCACCAAACCAGGGGGCAATAATAGAAGCCTCATCCAAGAAACACTTCAAAGCCCATAAATCTCAGAGGAAGAAAAGGTCAAGACCATATTAGGTCAGGATCAAGGGTGGATGACCCCTATAATCAACTACCTCAAGACGAAGACACTCCGCACAGACAAAAAGGAGCCAAAAAGACTAGTATGAGAAGCACAGCACTACACCATAGTAGGCAACATCTTATATAGGAGAGGGATTTCAACACCCCTCCTAAAGTGTGTGCCGACCTCCAACACAAAGGAAGTTCTAGAAGAAATACATAGTGGTATGTGTGACAACCATTTCGGGGCACGAGCTCTCTCCAAAAAGGTACTCCGAGCTGGATTCTTCTGGCTGACCTTACAAAAAGAAGCGACAGAGTTCGTCAAGACATGCCCACCATGTCAGAAGCATGCTAACTTCCACATTGCTCCACCAGAAGGGCTCATCAGTGTAACATCACCTTGGCTGTTTGCAAAGTGGGGGCTCGACCTCCTCAGACCCTTTCCCCAGGGATCAGGATAAGTCAAGTTCCTCATTGTAGGGGTAGACTATTTCACAAAATGGATTAAGGCAGAGCCCCTAGCTAATGCCACCGCTCAAAGAAGTCAGAAATTTCTATACAGGAACATTATTACAAGGTTCGGAGTCCCTGATAAACCACTATTGTATGGTTTATCTTGTGCTCAATTGAGTGGTTTTTATCAAGTCTTTGCACACTAATTCATACTAATTTCATGGTTTTACATTTTCTTTCCTAATTTTGTGCTATGATTGAAAACATGCTTCTTTGGTCTTAAATTTTACTAATTTTAATCCTTTCTTATTACCATTCGATGCCTTGATATGTGTGTTAAGTGATTTCAGGGTTTATAGGGTAGGAATGACTTAGATGATGGAAAGGAAGCATGTAAAAGTGGAAGGAATACAAGAAACTGAAGGAATTGCTAAGCTGTCCAGCCTGACCTCTTTGTACTTAACTAACCATAACTTGAGCTACACAGGTCCAAATGAGGCGGTTCCAAATGCTTTGGAGAGCTAACATTCAGAAGTCGCTGGGGGCAATTTCTCATTATTCATAATTTTAGGTTTTACATGTAGTTTCTAGAGAGAAAGGCTCTCTCCTCTCTCTAGGTTTTAGAATTTCTCTTATTTTTAAGTTTATTTCTTCTCAATTCTAGGTTCAATGTTCCTTTACTTTATTTTCTCTTCTACTTTTATTTGTTCTAGCTTTCTAGTTTATTTATTTTCCTTGTTGATTACTTTATGTTGACAATTTGGTTTACAAACTCCATGTTAGAATTCATTTTCTTATTCAATACAATTCGAGGTATTTCATATTTATGATTTTAATTTAGATTTTTACATTCTTAGCTTGAATTGATTAATTAAAGACACTTGAGTTATCAAACTCCTTTGTTGGTTGATAATTGGAATTAAAAATACTGGAATTATGAATCCCAGGTCGTCTCCCAACGAGTTGCAGGAAAGAGTGCTATTTTATCAACTAGGAATTTTCCAATAGTTTTGAGAGTTGAATAATGATGAGCAATTGAATAATTATAAATTAGAACAATAAAAATAAACTAAGAATAATTATTGATATTCTAAATAAAAGGCCTTGACTGGGGGACTAACTAATTGGAAGTTCTATCCTTGTTGGGATCTCTTAAGTGTAGTATTAAAAAGGTTATTGTTTTCAATTAGTTAACCCTTACTAAATAAAGGAAAGTCAAGTGATTAAGCTAACCCTTATTCGCAAATCCTAGTCCTCTCCCTTAGGAAGGTCTAGCGTTAGTAAATAGAGAACTAGCCAACAATGTTCAATTTAACCGACACTTAAGCCTTCCAACTCAAGTGTCTCCTCTTAATCAACTCCCATGTCAAGTAGAAAAACTACTCCATTGACATGGATTGAATACTCATAAAAATATAAGAAAACATAATAAATTAATTAAAATAAAATAAGAGAATTAATAATTAATTAAAAGTAAAGGTAACTCTATATATTAATAAATTTAAAATGCAACATACTTATCTGAATAGGGTGAATGAATAACTGAAAAGAGTAAAGGAATAAGGAAATAAACTAAAGTAGTAACTTCAACGGAGGTGTTGATTCTTCAACATCCAAAATCCAAAGCAAAAACATAAACTATCAATGTAAAGCGAATCTAGATTCAGATCTAAAACTAAAAGAAGTCCTAATATCAATGCATCTCAATGTGTATGGATGCCTCCCTGAGTCTCTTCATGTTCCTTGTTTTTAATCTGTGTTTCTGGGCCAAAAACTGGGTTAAAACGTGGCCCGAAATTGTCCCCAGCGTATTCTGTTATTTCTGCAGATCGCGCAGGTCACACGTACGCGTCGTCCACGCGTTCGCGTCGTCCACGCGTTCGCGTCATTCAGCTATTTTTCTTGTCACGCGTTCGCGTCGTCCACGCGTTCGCGTCATTCGTGCAGACTTCAATCCACGCGTTCATATCAGGCACGCGCTCACATCGCTGCGATTTTCTTCTTTCTGCGCGTTCGCATGAGGGACGCACTCGCGTCAGTGTTCGCTGGTCATCTCCTTAGTTTCTTGTGTTTCTTCTATTTTTGCAAGCTTTCTCTCTATTCTCTGAGCCATTCCTGCCCTATGAAGCCTGAAACACTTAACACACGGATCACGGCATCGAATGGTATAAAGGAGAATGAAAATATACTAATTAAAGATTTCTAGGAAGCAAGTTTTCAACCATAAACAATACTAGGAAGGAATTATAAAATCATGCAATTCATATGAATAAGTAGGTAATGGCTTGATAAAAACCACTCAATTAAACACAATATAAATCATAAAATAGTGGTTTATCAACCTCCCCACACTTAAACATTAGCATGTCCTCATGCTTAGTTTAAGGAGATAAAATAAATGAGTAAGGAAATGTAAGACTCATGTAATGCTATGCAATCTATATATATGAATGCAACTATATGATTCTTGTCTACTTGGTTAAAAGTAAATAAGCTCTTCAAGAAAAACATAAATTGGATTTCACTAATTCAAATTATACAATAAAAGACAAGTAAAATTGTAAGAAGACAGCTCATGAAAACAAGAAACATAGAATTAAACATTGAACCCTCACTGATGGTGTATATGCACTCTAGTCACTCAAGTGATAGGGTAATCACTCTACTCTTTTCTAATCATGCTTTCTAAATTTTGTTCCTCACCTAACCAATCAACAATATTTAATGTCCCAATGCAAACATCATGAGGTCTTTTCAAGGTTGTAATGGGGCTAAGGTAAGGGTAAGGGTATATATATGGCTAAGTGAGCTATAAATTGAATCTTTGACTAACCTAAGCTCTCACCTAACATACATAGACTCTATATAACTCTAGAATTATGACTAGCTACCCAAAATTTTCACTTTTGCATTATATACTCATGTATCAACTTTTGTTTTAACTTTTATCACATATGCATTGACCATGGAGCTTATCTTTACTTATAATTGGGATAATTTTGTCCTCTTATTTATTTATTTATGTAATGAATATTTTTGGATTTTTTTTTCAGCATAGAAATAAACATATCATTATCAATGCACATAGATTTTCAATTTCTCTAGTTTCACATGAGTAGATACCCAAATTCCCATTATTTTATCATGACACGTTCCCTTATTAACCCTTGTTCCCACAATCTTTCTATACTCAATTGACACACAATTTCTATCTTAAGCTGACCAAAGATTCAATTTGGGGTGTTTAATTATTTTTCCGCTTAAGGCTAGTAATGTGGTAAAATATAGAACAAATGGGATTTAAAAGGCTCAAAGTAGCTAACAAAGATGTTTGAAAGGGTAGGCTTATTTGGGATAAGTGAGCTAAACAAGTAATGGCCTCAATTATATGCATGCATATAACACATTAAATATTGGACATATAGGATAGAACAAAATAAAGATTACAATCATAGAGAAGTAAACACACAAGAATAATATTTATGGTTAAAAAATATAACCATGTTATTAGGCTCAAGTTTTACAGGTTGTGTGTTCTTAGCTTTTTAACTATGTTCTAAATACAACTTCTAACAATTTTAGCACAAAAATTTTGATTTAAATTAGTGAAATTTTTTAAAAATAGGGTCTTAAAAGAAACTTAATATTTTTCAATCAAGTAGAACATGCATGCAATTAACCTATTACTATGCAATTTATCCTATCCTAAACAAAAGAGAAATTAACTAAATATCCAATTTTATTGGTGTTTTAAGGAAAATAAATTACCTCCGGAAGTTAGGTACTGACCGACCTCCCCACACTTAAAGCTTTGCACCGTCCTCGGTGCCATCTGTCAGGAACAAAGGGGAGCTGGTAGCAGCATTTCTACCATCGGGACCGTCATGGCTCCCTATGCTGGTAAATAAACTGGAGTCTGGGGTGTCTGGGTCTTCTTTAGGTAGGTGGTTATCAACAAGTAGCTCTTTGAGGTATGTAAATCTGCGCTTGTTACGGCGCTCTCTTTGCTTTCCTTTCCGGTCAAGCCGGTCTAGCCTCTCAAGTATCTGATGGAGCAGTTGGTTTGTTGAAGGTGCTTGTGATGTGGAAGAAGAAGGAATATATTCTGCTGGTTCTGTGCTCCAGTTGATAGTGGCTGCTGGAGGTCTGATATACTTCCCGTTAGGGACATATTGATCATCTCGTGGAATCATGGCCTTGGTGTCTCCAGCTCTATAGGAGACTCCAGCTGATGAGACTAGATTTGAAACCAAGGCGGGGAAAGGTAAGTTGCCCGCAATCTGTACATGTCCCATAGCATGCCGAATGTGTCTTGGTAAATTGAAGTGCTGGTCTGTAAGGATACACCAGAGTAAAATAGCCATGTCTGCAGTGAAGGACAACTCATGAGTGCTCGAAAAGATGTAATGGGACATGATCTGTGCCCATACTCAAGCCTCCAAGGTGAGTGCTAAAGCCAAGATTCCCTTAGGTCGGGATCGATGGTATCCGTAGATCCATATGCTGCCAGGTTGTGCGATAACTCTGAGAACGGCGTCCCAGTCAAATTGGTATGTCTGGCGCTTGAGTGAGGCTTCTTGAAATGCGTCCAATCCTTCTGGAGCAAGGGAAAGATCTAAAGCTCGCTGAATGGCTTCTTCTGTTATAGGGACTTGCTTCTGACGGACATAGACAGATTGCATGGTCGGTATGTGAAAATTGGAGTAAAATTTTACTACCCATGAAAGATTAACCTACCGTGGCTGTCTCCGTAGGAATCTCCATTGTCTTATCTCAATGCGGGGCTCAACAATTTCAGCAATATTGGTCGGGAGGATAAGAAGATACTCATTGTTATAATTCCTTTCAGCCAGGATAGGGAACATCTGCTCACAGTAGCGGTTAGTGAACCGCGCAGTGTCCTTTGCTGGAAAAGCTTTCTCTTTTTCATCGACCTTGATGATCCTCTTGATTCATTTTGTTGAGGGTTTCACCGCTGTTGAAGATGGCTCTGCCACTAATGTTCTTTTCATTCCTCTCCTTGCCGGTGGTTTGGGAGTAGCTTTCTCCTTACCTTTCTTGGTGGCCATCCTAAAAAAAAAAGAAGAAAGTAATATGTAAAGCTAAGGGTTCGAGCAAGGGAGCGAATATTTTGGCTCAGCTAAATCGCTGATCAGTTGCCATGCTTCATCTGCGGTCTTGTACTTTTTCATAAAACCATTACTAGCACCATCCAGTGTAGTTTTATCCTGAGGCTTCATGCCTTGTGTGAAGTAGCTGATCAACACCAGTCTATCAATCATGTGATGGGGGCATACGTCTAGAAGGTTCTTAAAGCACTCCCAATACTCATAAAGAGTTTTTGATTCTCCTTAAACAATGCAGGAGATCTCTTTCCTCAGTCTATCTGTGACTTCAGTTGGAAAGTATTTTTCCAAAAATTCTCTCCTGAGCGTATCCCAGTTGTTAACAGTTGCTTCAGGTTGGGAGTAGTACCACTCCCTCGCCTTTCCCTTAAGAGAAAATGGGAAGGCGGTTAACAGAATAGAAGTTTTATCTGCACCATTACGCCTAACAGTAGAACAGGCTGTCTGAAAATCCTTTAGGTGCTTGATAGGCTCCTGAGTAGGTAAGCCATGAAACTTGGGCATCAAGTTGATTAGTGCAGTTTTTAGTTCAAAATCTGCAGCCAGAGTTGGATGATGCACTTGATAAGGCTGCAGTGCTCCAGCTTCCTGGAGAGTAATCCTCTTAGCTAAGAAATTAATAAATGAAATGCGTTGCAAGTACAGTTCTTAACCAGCTAAAATCCGCTTATCAATTTAAAAAGGATTGTCACAAAAATTAGAATTAAAAATACTGGGAGTATGAATCCCAAGTCGTCTCCCAACGAGTTCCAGGAAAGAGTGCTATTTTATTAACTAGGAATTTTCCAATAGTTTTGAGAGTTGAATAATGATGAGCAATTGAATAATTATAAATTAGAACAATAAAAATAAACTAAGAATAATTATTGATATTCTAAATAAAAGGCCTTGACTGGGGGAATGATTAATTGGAAGTTCTATCCTTGTTGGGATCTCTTAAGTGTAGTATTAAAAAGGTTATTGTTTTCACTTAGTTAACCCTTACTAAATAAAGGAAATTCAAGTGATTAAGCTAACCCTTATTCGCAAATCCTAGTCCTCTCCCTTAGGAAGGTCTAGCGTTAGTAAATACAGAACTAGCCAACAACGTTCAATTTAACCGACACTTAAGCTTTCCAACTCAAGTGTCTCCTCTTAATCAACCCCCATGTCAAGTAGAAAAACTACTCCATTGACATGGATTGAATACTCATAAAAATATAAGAAGACATAATAAATTAATTAAAATAAAATAGAGAATTAATAATTAATTAAAAGTAAAGGTAACTCTATATATTAATAAATTCAAAATGCAACATACTTATCTGAATAGGGTCGATGAATAACTGAAAAGAGTAAAGGAATAAGGAAACAAACTAAAGTAGTAACATCAATAGAGGGGATGATTCTTCAACATCCAAAATCCAAAGCAAAAACATAAACTATCAATGTAAAGCGAATCTAGATTCAGATCTAAAACTAAAAGTAATCCTAATATCAATGTATCTCAATGTGTATGGATGCCTCCCTGAGTCTCTTCATGTTTCCTGGCTTTAATCTATGTTTCTGAGCCAAAAACTGGGTTAAAATGCGGCCCGAAATTATCCCCAGCGTATTCTATTATTTCTGCAGATCGCGCAGGTCACGCGACGCGTCCACGCATTCACATCATTCAGCTATTTCCTTGTCACACATTCGCGTCGTCCACGCGTTCGCGTCATTCGTGCAGACTTCAATCCACGTGTTCACGTCAGGCACGCGCTCGCGTCGCTGTGATTTTCTTCATTCCACGCGTTCGCATGAGGCACACGCTCGCGTCAGTGTTCGCTGGTCATCTCCTTAGTTTCTTGTGTTCCTTCCATTTTTGCAAGCTTCCTCTCTATTCTCTGAGCCATTCCTGCCCTATGAAGCCTGAAACACTTAACACACGGATCACGACATCGAATGGTATAAAGGAGAATTATATATACTAATTAAAAGTTTCTAGGAAGCAAGTTTTCAACCATAAACAATACTAGGAAGGAATTATAAAATCATGCAATTCATATGAATAAGTAGGTAATGGCTTGATAAAAACCACTCAATTAAACACAATATAAATCATAAAATAGTGGTTTATCAATGGACAAGGATTCCATACATTCCGTACCGTGGTCCAGGGAAAGGCTCTCTATTTTCATATTGACAAAGTGAGAAAGATCTTTAAATTACCCCCACAAAGAGATGATCCAAAATCCTTTAATAGGAGGGTACAAGCCAATCCAAAGCTGGATCAGGTCCTAAAGGATATATGTCTACTTGGAGCTCAATGGATCAATGACACAAAAGGCAAACCAAACCAACTGAGAAGAGTGGACCTCAAACAAGTTGCTAGGGGTTGGCTGGACTTCATTGGGCACTCGATACTCCCCACTAGCAATCGGTCTGAAGTCACTATTAAAAGAACTGTGATGATTCACTGCATTATGATGGGGAATGAGGTGGATGTCCACTGATGAACGGATTTTTGATGGTTTAGAATTCACAATAAATTTTCGTTGCAAGTATAGTTTCTAAACCAAACAGTGATCCTTTTATACAAACGATTGTTTGTCACAAGTACAAACCCCTAAATTTATAAACCGAAGTATTGGAACCTCAGGTCGTCTCTCAAAGGAATTGTATGGTAGTATTCTTGTTATTGGTTATGATTTGTATATTTTGGGTTTTGATTAAGGAACAAGAAAAGTAAATGACAATGGAAATGTAAATGATAAAGCTGTCTTGGCAAGGGTTGGTGGTCAAGGATCTCTATCCCTATCACTAACCACAAAATGAGAATTGGCAAGGATCAATCCAACTAAGTCATCCTCTAACTAATAGTAAAGGAAAGTCAAGTGAGCTATATCAATCCAATTCCATAAGTCCTAACTCTCCACTAATTGAATTAGTGAGAACTAGAGTCAATGGTTCCCAATCATCAATTACTTGGACATTAGCAACTCAAGAGTTCTTAAGTTACCTTCCCAAGCCAAGAGCATAAAATTCTACTCTAACATCCTTCCAAGCATTTCATCAAACACTTTGAAGGCAAAAAAGGAAAACATAGTAAATTGACAACAAGAATAGAATCTAACAACAATTATTGCAAGGAATTAATAACAACAATAAAAGAAAACAAGATCTACATGAATTACCTCAAATTGCATTAGAAGAAAATAGAATGAACAAAAGTAGATCCACAACAAAGCATAGGAACAAAGTAGAAGAAATTATAACAAACAATAGAAGAATGATGAATGTAACAACAAAGTAGATGAAATAATGAATTAAAACCTAGATCTAAGAACTAAACCTAATCCTAATCCTAATTCTAGAGAGAAGGGAGAGCTTCTCTCTCTAAAAACTAACTAAAACTAGATCTAAAGTGTGTTGTGTGATGGAGTCCCCTCATCCCCCTTCATTCCTTGGTCTATTTAGCCTTTTCCAGCCAAAAAATCAGCTCCAAATAGGGCCAGAAACCCTCCTAAATTGCCAGGCACGAGTTCTTCTTTAAAAATCGCGTGCGCCCTTCGGCGCGTATGTGCACAATGCGCGTACGCGTCCCTGGAGCATTTTGCAATCCGCGCGTAGGCGTATAGTGCGCGCGCGCGCCCATGGGCTTTTCCAAATCTTTTGCTTTTCATGATTTCTCCACTTTGTATGCTTTCCTTCCACTCCTTTGATCATTTCCTAGCCCTTTTCAATCTGAAATCACTGGCAAACACATCAAGGCATCTAGTAGAATCAAAGGAAGATAAAAAATCATCAAATTAAAGGTCTAAAAAACATGTTTTTACATCTAAGCACAAATAAGGAGATAATAAAAAATTCATGCTATTTCATTGAATAAATGTGAGGAAAGGTTATCAAAATGCTCTAGATTCAACACAAGATAAACCCTAAAAAGGGAGTTTATCAACCTCCCCACACTTAAACCTTAGCATGTCCTCATGTTAAACCAAGGATGAAGCAAAGGGTATGACATTTATTCAATGCAACTAAACTACCTAAATGCAACTAACTATATGAATGCAAATGCTTGGTCAAAACAATTCAATTTCCAAGAGAACATATATAAGCATAAGGGCTAGAGTAATGAAAATCAAAATCCAACCCACAATTGAATTGAATTATCAAAAAGGATTTACAAGCTTGCATGAATATAGATGATATTGATGAATACATGTAATTGAGCGATCGAACCCTCACCGGATGTATATCCGCTCTATTCACTCAAGTGTTTAGGGGTTGATTCACTCAATTCTCCCCTAATCATGCTTTCCAAAATTTGTTCTTCATCTAACAATCAACACTTATTCAATGCATGTATACCTTCTTTATGAGGTCTTTTCATAGGGTCGTAATGGGGCTAGGGTTAAGATAAGATCATATATGGACAAGTGGACTAGAATTTGAATCTTTGATTAGCCCAAACTTTCCCACCTAACCTATGTAATAACCTATACAATTAAGTTCTAACGTAGCTACCCATCCTTCATTTTTCACATACTCATGCATTTCTTTTGATTTTTCCAACACTTATGCATTGACTCTTATTGGACTTTACTTTGGAGCATTTTGTCCCCTTTTTATTGTTTTTCTTCTTTTATTCTTTCTTTTTCTATTTTTTTCTTTTCTTTTCTTTTTCTTTTTCTTTTGTTTTTTTTTTCATTTTTTCTTTCTTTCTTTCAAGCTACATACAAGAACATCAATGCATAAGGTCTATACATTTGATCAATACATGAGTGTGCTAGAATAAAGATCCAAACAAGGGACTTTATTGTTTTTTCGCTTTAGGCTTGTAATGTGCTAGAATAAAGAACAGTTGGATTAAGCATAGGCTCAAAATTGGTTGACAATGGAGAGTAAAAGGTAGGCTATTTGGGTAAGTGAGCTAATGAAATAATGGCCTCAATCATATAAATGCATGAATACAAAGAATAATTGGACATAAAGAATTAAACAAATCAAGGATCACAATCATAGAAAAAGAACAATTTCACACAAGAAGGAAAATAAGTGGTTATGAGATGTAACCACACAATAGGCTCAAAACTCACAAGCTTGTGTTCTTAGCTCAAAACATGATCCACAAAGGTATAAATCCATGCAAGTTCAACAAAAATTTTCCAATCAATTAGGGTGGTGCCCTATAGATAATTTTTTTTGGAAAGATCTCCTTGTTTTGACTAGGCTTATTCTAAATGCAAATGCAATGTTGTGATTGAGAAATTTTAAAATTCCATAGTTTACCCTCTTTTTCAATCAAAACAAATTCATTTATGCGCAAAGGGTTTAACTAGATTTTCAACAATTCAAAACAATTTTCAAATCACAACCACAAGGCTAAAATGCAATCTATACAATAAAAGTGTACAACAACCAAAATAAAGAATCCACAATAGCAAATATATACAATAATCCTAAAATAGTGCAAAATAAAGCAAAATAAGATGAACTAAGTGATAGTGTCCGAAAATGTTCACCAAATCCACCGATGGCTACGATGGTGACCTCCCCACACTTAAGATGAAGCATTGAACGAACTGATTTTTGCTGTAAAGAATTCACAATAAAGTCTCGTTGCTAGTATAGTTTCGAAACCAACAAAGAATCCTTTCGTACGAAAACTTTTTTGTCACTAAAGCAAACCCAATAAAATTTATAACCGAAGTATTTAAACCTCGAGTCGTCTTTCAAGGAATTGCAGGGAAGTATGATTTATTATTGGTTATGGAAAAGTATCTTTTTGGGTTTTTGAAATAGGAAACAAGGAAATAAATTGGCAAGAAAGTGAATTAATAATAATGAAAACCATTGCAAGGTATGAGAATTGGAAATCCCATCATAGTTATCCTTATCAATTGTGATGAGAATTGTTCATTACTCCCACTTAGTTAACCCTTACTAAATAAAGGAAAGTCAAGTGGACCAATCAATGGGATTCCTCAAGTCCTAGTCAACTCCTATGGAAACACTAGCTTTAGAGGGATCCAAATCAATCAGCAAATTCCAATTTTCAATCAACAAGGAGTTTGATAACTCAAGTGTCACTAATTACTCAACCAAAGCAAAGGGAGAAAAATCTAAATATTGAAAGCATTAATAACATAAATAGAAGAAACAATCATAAATCTGAAATACCTCAAATTGCATTAAATAGGAATTCAAATCTAACATGAAGAGTTCATAAACAAAATTGGGAAAATAAGTAATTAACAAGAGATAAACCAAAGTACTAGAATAAATAAAAGTAGAAGAGAAACTAAATTAAAGGAACATTGAACCTAGAATGGGGAAGAAGTAATCCTAAAACTAAGAGAAATCCTAAATCCTAAAACCTAGAGAGAGGAGAGAGCCTATCTCTCTAGAAATTACATCTAAAACCTAAATTTATCAATATGAAAGTTCTATGATTGAATGAATTGATTTTCCCGCTTTATAGCCTCTAATCTGTGTTTTCTAGGGGGAAAACTGGGTCAGAAGCAGCCCAAAAATTGCCCCCAGGGATTTCTGATATGTCCAGCACGTGGCAAAGTCACGCGTACGTGTCGTCCATGCATACGCATGGATTGAATTTTCTCCAGGTCACGCGTGCGCGTCGCCTATCTTTGGGGCGGTGATGAGCGGATAATTTATACCCTTTTTGGCATTGTTTTTACATAGTTTTTAGTATGATTTAGTTACTTTTTATTATATTTTCATTAGTTTTTATTCAAAAATCACATTTCTGGACTTTACTATGAGTTTGTGGGTTTTTCTATAATTTCAGGTATTTTCTGGCTGAAAATGAGGGACCTGAGCAAAAATCTGATTCAGAGGCTGAGAAAGAACTGCAGATGCTGTTGGATTCTGACCCTCCTGCACTCAAAGTGGATTTTTTGGAGCTACAGAAGCCCAATTGGTGCACTCTCAATTGCGTTGGAAAGTAGACATCTTGGGCTTTCCAGCAATATATAATAGTCCATACTGCCATTGAAAGACAGCCAAAAACTTTCTGGCATAAAACGCCAGAACTGGCACATTTCTTGGCGTTAAACGCCCATTTTGACACCCAGGGTGGCGTTTAACTCCAACTTTAGGCATATGCACGTGAAAGCTTAAAAGCACAGCCAAAACACTCACCAAGTGGGTCCCGGAAGTGGATTTCTGCACTATCTGCACTTAGTTACTCATTTTCTGTAAACCTGAGCTACTAGTCTAGTATAAAAACTACTTTTAGAGATTCAGTTTACACCTTATGACATTTTACACTTCATATTGTATATTCTACGGCATGAGTCTCTAAACCCCATAGGTGGGGGTGAGGAGCTCTGCTGTGTTTTAATGGATTAATGCAATTACTACTGTTTTCTATTCAATCACGCTTGATTCTATTCTAAGATATTCATTCGTACTTCAATATAGAGAATCTGATGATCCGTGACACTCATCATTACTCTCAATTCTATGAACGCGTGCCTGACAACCACTCCCATTCTATCTGACTCAACGTAGTCATTGGGCAACAGCTTGAGTGCGTATCTCTTGGGTCTCTGATCCACGGACCGAGTCTGTGAGATTAGAACCTTTGTGGTAGAGGCTAGAACCAATTGGCAGCATTCCTGGGATCAAGAAAGTTTAAACCTTGTCTGTGGTATTCCGAGTAGGATCTTGGAAGGGATGACTGTGATGAGCTTCAAACTCACGAATATTGGGCGCAATGACAGTGTGCAAAAGGATAAGGGTCCTATTCTGACGCTAGTAAGAACCGACAGATGATTAGCCGTGCGGTATCTGTACATGGTATTTTTCATCCAAGACGAGAAATCCGACAGTTGATTAGCCATGCAGAGATCATACCTGGTAGTTTTCATCCGAGAGGATCATACAGCTTGCCATTGAAGGAAACCATGCGTGTTTGGAGAAGAAGACAGTATGGAAGTAGAGATTCAGATGACAGAGCATCTCCGGAACCTCAACCTATTTCTCACTACCGAATCACAAGTACCATTTATTTCATGTTATTTATTTTTCATAAACAAAATCATCTTTATCATTAATCTCCTGACTAAGATTTACAAGATAACCATTGCTTGCTTCAAGCCGACAATCTCCATGGGATTGACCCTTACTCACGTAAGGTATTACTTGGATGACCCAGTGCACTTGCTGGTTAGTTGTACGGAGTTGTGAAAAGTGTAATCACAATTTCCTCCACCAAGTTTTTGGCGTCGTTGCCGGGGATTGTTCGAGTTTGGACAACTGACGGTTTATTTTGTTGCTTAGATTAGAAAAATTTATCTTTTTGGTTTAGAGTCACTAAAATTGTGTCTTCAATTATTTTTTTTGTTGAAATTTTAAAATCCTTGTTTTCTTTTTCTAGATTTTTTTTCGAAAACCTTTAATAAATAGATAAAACCAATAAACTAAAAATTGAGTTTTCTGTTTAAGTTTAGTTTCATGTTATAAGTTTGGTGTTAATTGCATGTTTTTAATTTTACTCATTTTTTTAATTACATGTTCTTAGTTCTTTCTTGATCTTCAAATTGTTCTTGATAATTTTCCTTATTTAATCTTTAAAATTTCTTGTTTGGTGTTTGTTGCTGTTTATTTTATTCATTTTCGAATTATTAGTGTCCAGAGTATAAAAATTTTTAAGTTTGGTGTCCTTTGTGTTTTTATTTTCTTAAAAATTTCCAAAATTTGTTCTTGGTGTTCATCTTGATATTCAAAGTGTTCTTGGTGTTCATCTTGACATTCAAAGTTTTCTTGTTTGTTTTCTTTGTTTTGATCTAAAAAAATTCTAAGTTTGGTGTCATTTTATTATTTTTCTCTTTCCTCATTAAATTCAAAAAAATTAAATAAAAATATCTTTTCCTTTATTTACTCATCAATTTCGAACTCCTTAGGTTGACTTAGTCAAAATTTTTAAAATTTGGTAGTTTCTTGTTAGTTAAGTTAAAATTTTAATTTTAAAATCTATCTTTTTAAATCTTTTTCAATTTTTTTTTAAAATCTTTTATAAAATTTTTCAAAATCTTTTTCTTTTCTTATTCATAATTTTCGAATTACTTGTACTATTTTATTATTTTGATTGAAAAATTTTAAGTTTGGTGTTTCTTTGTTGAGAAAGTTTCAATATTCAAATTTTACAATCACATCTTTTTCAAATCTTTTCTTTTATTTATTTATTTTTACAAGTATCTTTAATTTTAAGACATATCTTTTCAAAACTCCTTAACCATTTTCTCTCTCTTCAATTTTCAAAAATCATATCCAAAATTTTTCAAATCCTTTTAATTAATTAGCGATTTAGTATTCAAATTTTTATTTATTTATTTATTTTAATTTTTTTTCTTTTAGTTTTTGAAACCTATATTCCATTTTCCAATTATTTTATTTTATCTTATTTCAATTTTATTCGGTTTATCCTTAATTAAATTAAATAAAAAAAAAATATACTTTATTTACAATCCACATCATCTCCCTTTCACCATCATGGACTTAAGTGGAAATGAACAGTCCAGAAGGACTCTGGGGTCATATGCTAATCTCGCTACTGCTGCATATGGGAGTAGTATCTGTATACCCCCATAAGAGCCAGCAATTTTGAGCTAAACTCTCATCTCATTATCATGGTGTAGCAAAATTGCCAGTATTCCAGTCTTCCACAGAAAGAACCTACTGAGTTTCTGGTACAATTCTTACAAATTACTGACACAATACGTGATAAGGAAGTAGATTAGGATGTCTACAGATTATTACTGTTTCCATTTGCTGTAAAAGATCAGGCTAAGAAGTTGTTAAATAATCAACCCACAGCAAGCATAAGAAAATAGAAACAGTTATCAGACAAATTCCTGAATCAATATTTCCCTCCAAAAAGGATGACACGACTAAGGCTGGACATCCAAGACTTTAAACAAGAGGATAATGAATCTCTTTATAATGCCTGGGAGAGGTACAGAGAGATGCTAAGGAAATACCCTTCTAAAATGTTTTCAGAATGGGTGCAGTTAGACATCTTTTACTATGGGCTTACAGAAAAGGCCCAGATGTCTCTAGACCACTCAGCTAGTGGATCTATACACATGAGAAAGACAATTGAAGAGGCTCAAGAGCTCATTGATACAGTTGCTAGAAATCAGCACATGTACTTAAGTAGTGAGTCCTCCATGAATGAAGAGGCTCAGGCAATATCCACTGAACTTAGTCCTCTAGAACAAATTGTTGAACTCAATCAGCAACTATTTTCTATAACAAAATAGTTAGCAGAATTTAAAGAGATGCTGCAAGAAACCAAAGATGCTAACCAGAATATGGAAAAACAATTAAATCAGACAAGACAGCAGTTATCTAAACAGATAACAGAAGAATGCCAAGCTGTTCAATTAAGGAGTGGGAAGACATTGAATGTCTCAACTCAAGGGAGCAGAAAGCCAAGAAAGGAACAACTGAAAGAGGATGACCAAGCCATTGCCCAAATTCCCTCTGAATACAGTAAGAGCCCAGAGAGGAATAATTCTGACGTTCAAACGCCAGAAAAGGGGGAAAATTGGCGTTAAACGCCCAATGGGTAGCCAAATCTGGCATTCAAACACCAGAAAAGGGTGGCAATCTGGCGTTAAACGCCCAAAAAGCACCAAATTCTGGCGTTCAAACGCCAATAAGGGATCAGACAGCTGCAAGTGCTGATAACAACCCCCTTAAGCAGGCTTCTCCAACCCCTTCTGTAGGAAATAAACCTGCAGCAACTAAGGTTGAAGAATATAAAGCCAATATGCCTTATCCTCAGAAACTCCGCCAAGCGGAACAGGATAAGCAATTTTCCCACTTTGCAGACTATCTCAGGACTCTTGAAATAAAGATTCCGTTTGCAAAGGCACTTGAGCAAATACCATCTTATGCTAAGTTCATGAAAGAGATCTTAAGTCATAAGAAGGATTGGAGAGAAACTAAAAAAGTCTTCCTCACTGAAGAATGTAATGCAGTCATCCTAGAAAGCTTACCAGAGAAGCATAAAGATCCCGGAAGCTTTATGATACCATGCACATTAGAGGATGCTTGTACCAAGACAGCTCTATCTGATCTTGGGGCAAGTATCAACCTAATACCTGCATCCACTATCAAAAAGCTTGGTTTGACTGATGAAGTTAAACTAACCCGGATATGCCTCCAACTTGCTGATGGCTCCATTAAGATTCCATCAGGCATAATTGAGGACATGATTGTCAAGGTTGGGCCATTTGCCTTTCCCACTGACTTTGTAGTGCTGGAAATGGAGGAGCACAAGAGTGCAACTCTTATTCTAGGAAGACCTTTCCTAGCAACTGGACGAACCCTCATTGACGTCCAAAAAGGGGAGATAACCCTGAGAGTCAATGAGGATGAGTTTAAGTTGAATGCTGTCAAAGCTATGCAGCATCCAGACACATCAAAAGACTGCATGAGCGCTGATATTATTGACTCCCTGGTGGAAGAGGTCAATATGACTAAGAGTCTCGAATCAGAGCTAGAGGATATTTTTAAAGATGTTCAGCCTGGTCTGGAGGAACCAGAGAAAACATAAGAACCTCTGAAAACTCATCAGGAAGAGGAGAAGCTTCCTAAACCCGAGCTCAAACCACTACCACGATCCCTGAAATATGCATTTTTGGGAGAAGATGACACTTTTCCTATGATCATCAGCTCTACTTTAGAACCACAGGAAGAGAAATCATTAATTCAGGTGCTAAGGACACACAAGACAGCTCTTGGGTGGTCCATAAGTGATCTTAAGGGCATTAGCCCAGCCAGATGCATGCACAAGATCCTATTGGAGGATGATGCTAAGCCAGTGGTTCAACCACAGAGGTTGCTGAATCCATCCATGAAAGAGGTAGTGCAGAAAGAGGTCACTAAGCTACTAGAGGCTGGAATTATTTATCCTATTTCTGATAGCCCTTGGGTGAGCCCTGTCCAAGTTGTCCCCAAGAAGGGAAGCATGACAGTGGTTCATAATGAAAAAAATGAACTGGTTCCTACAAGAACAGTTACAGGGTGGCATATGTGTATTGACTATAGAAGACTCAATACAGCCACAAGAAAGGATCATTTTCCTTTACCATTCATAGACCAGATGCTTTTTAGATGGTTATTCAGGTTACAACCAAATTGCAGTAGATCCTCAGGACCAAGAGAAAATAGCATTCACATGTCCTTCTATAGTATTTGCCTACAGAAGGAAACCATTTGGTCTGTTCAATGCACCTGCAACCTTTCAGAAGTGCATGCTCTCTATCTTCTCTGATATGGTAGAAAAATTTCTGGAAGTCTTCATGGATGACTTCTCAGTATTTGGAGACTCATTCAGCTCCTATCTTGACCATCTAGCACTTGTTCTGAAAAGGTGCCAAGAGACTAACCTGGTCTTAAACTGGGAAAAATGTCACTTTATGGTGACTGAAGGAATTGTCCTTGGGCACAAAATTTCAAATAAGGGGATAGAGGTGGATCAAGCTAAGGTAAAGGTAATTGAAAAATTACCACCACCTGCCAATGTTAAGGCAATCAGATGCTTTCTGGGGCATGCAGGATTCTATAGGAGGTTTATAAAGGATTTTTCAAAAATTGCAAAACCTCTGAGCAATCTGCTAGCTGCTGACACGCCATTTATATTTGACACAGAGTGTCTGCAGGCGTTTGAAACTCGGAAAGCTAAGCTGGTCACAGCACCAGTCATTTCTGCACCAGTCTGGACATTACCATTTGAACTAATGTGTGATGCCAGTGACCATGCCATTGGTGCAGTTGATGGTGTTTTTGTGGAAAAACGAATTCCAAACACACAAATCTAACCGGCAAGTATACTGGGTCGCATCAAGTAGTAATAACTCACTTAGAGTGAGGTCGATCCCACAGGGATTGATGGATCAAGCAACTTTAGTGGGTGATTAGTTTAGTCAAGCTAACATTGAAGTGAAATTGGGTGAAATGTAGCCAATAGAATGTAAACTGCAGGAATCTTAAAGATGCAGAAAGTAAAATTGCAAGTAACTTAAAGAACAAGAAAGTAAAATAGCTGAAACTTAAATTGCAAGAAAAGTAAATTGCATGAAAAGTAAAGGGGAGTGGGTGCTGGAAATTAAAGAAAGCAATAGATCAAGCAACTAGAAATTTAAATTGCAGGAAAATGTAAATGTGCAGGAAATTAAATCAAGCTCAATGTGAACAGAAATGGAAAATTGCAGAATGCAGGAAAGGAAATTACAGAAAAGTAAAAGTAGCAGAAGAGGAAATCAGTAAGAAGACTTAGATCAATTTTGAATTCTCAAAGAGAAACTAACAATTTCAATGAAATAATAAAAACAGAAAGGAAGCTAAGAGCTCACTTGCTAAATCTAAAGAGAGGTTGAAGATCTCAGGAGCTCAATGAGACTAGAAAATAAGTCTAGATCTCAATCACTTCCTTGATCCAATAAGAGAATAATTGCAGAAGAAGTAGAAAATAATTGCAAAAGTAGAAGATGAAAGCAATAAAGAGAACTTTGATTCAACTCACAATTCACTAAAATTATGCAGACAAGCAAACAGAGAGAATTCTCAAGGTGAGATTAAAACAGAATTTTTTCAATTCTCAACGCAAGATTCAAAACAAAAATGAAAACTAAGAGAGAGCTCTCAAATCCTAATGCTCTCTTGTGGAGCCAGCCCCCTAAAGAAATGAAGCAGATGCCTTTTTATAGGCTTTTCACAAAATGAAAAATGAAAAATGAAATTCTAAACAAATTACAATTAAAAATAAATTCCTAAGCTAACTTGTTCTTGTGCCTTGAAGTGATGTCCATGGGCTTTTAAATTTTGGTGCAGGATTGAATTAATTTGATTTTTGGACCATGGGTCACACTCCCAGGGCAAAGCCCAAGAGCTCAAAGCTCTCCGTAAGAGCTCTATTAGAAGCACCCCTTTGTTTTAGAGAGAAACTCCAAGTTCGAACCATGATGGAAGTATTTTGTGAGCCCTTTTTCTTACATTTTCATGAGGAGACCCACGATAAAGCTCTCAAGGAGAGCTTAGAGCTCTCAAGGAGAGCGCTACTTCCTTGCTTCCCTTGGTCTCCCTCTTCGAATCCTGGTGAAGCCACTTTGATTCATTTTTGTTTGTTTTTGGTCCTTAAAGATGCCTTTTCATCATGCCTCAATTTCGTGCCAAATATGAATTGCCATATATCGTTGGAAAGCTCTAAATGTCAGCTTTTCAACGCAACTAGAAGCACATCAATCGGACATTTGTAGCTCAAGTTATGGCCCTTTGAAGGAGGCATGGTCATGCTGTGAGCGCCCAAGTTTAACCTAGCAAAAATTTTTGCCTCCAAGCTCATTTTCCTTGAGGCAAGCCCGAAAAAGCTCTTGGCAAGAGCTTTGGGCAAGAGCTTTGCTTTGAGTTTTGCCTTGCCTTTTGAAACAAAGCTCTTGGCAAGAGCTTTAGGCTCTTGGCAAGAGCTTTATGCCATTGCTCCTTGTTGTGAGACACGCTTTTCTTCCCTTGGTTTGGTCATGGGCCACGCTTTTAAAAGCGTGGCATAAGGCTCCAAAATGTGCTCCAACCTCAAATTGTGCCCCAAAGCTCTTTTTTTTTTTCTTATTTTGTGCTTCTTTACTTATTTTTCTCCTTATTTCCTACAAGATTTATAAAATTAAAAGATCAAGGAAATATACCTTTTAAGCACAAAAGAATGCGATATTTAAGCACAAATCATCAGTTTCTTATATGGAAAAGCATAGAAAAACATGACATGGTGACATGTCATCAGCGGTATTGGGATAGAGGCATAACAAGCTTCTGCACGTCATTTACCATGCTAGCCATGTTTTGAATGACGCACAGAAGAATTACACAACCACGGAAAAGGAGCTGCTTGCAGTGGTTTATGCCATTGACAAGTTCAGATCTTACTTAGTGGGATCAAAAGTGATTGTGTACACTGACCATGCTGCTCTAAAATATCTCCTCACAAAGCAGGATTCAAAACCCAGACTCATAAGATGGGTGTTGCTTTTGCAAGAGTTTGATATAGAAATAAGAGACAGAAAAGGGACAGAGAACCAAGTAGCTGATCACCTGTCCCGGATAAAACTAGTGGTAGGAGCGTCCCTCCCTTCTACTAAGATCTCTGAAACCTTTCTGGATGAGCAACTCTTTGCTATTCAGGAAGTACCATGGTTTGCAGACATTGTAAACTATAAAGCTGTGAGATTCGTACCCAAGGAGTACAGCAAGCAGCAAACGAAAAAATTAGTTACTGATGTAAAGTACTACTTGTGGGATGAACCATATCTCTTTAAGAGGTGTGCAGACAGAATGAACCGTAGATGTGTGCGAGAAGAGGCACAGAAGATCCTATGGCATTGCCATGGATCACAATATGTAGGACATTTTGGAGGTGAGCGAACAGCCACAACGGTTCTCCAATGTGGCTTCTACTGGCCCACTCTCTATAGAGACTCCCGAGAGTTTGTGCGTAACTGTGATAGTTGCCAAAGAGCTGGTAATCTGCCTCACGGTTATGCCATGCCTCAGCAAGGGATCTTAGAGATTGAGTTGTTTGATGTATGGGGTATTGACTTCATGGGGCCTTTCACACCATCATATTCAAACACTTATATTCTGGTGGCAGTAGACTATGTATCTAAATGGGTAGAGGCAATTGCAACACCCACTAATGATACTAAGACAGTGATGAAATTCCTCCAGAAGAATATCTTCAGTAGGTTTGGTGTCCCTAGGATACTGATCAGTGATAGAGGCACTCATTTTTGCAATAAACAGCTTGACTCTGCTCTGGTCCGATATGGAATTAACCATAAAATGGCAACTCTATATCATCCACAAACAAATGGGCAAGCTGAAGTCTTAAATAGAGAACTAAAATGGATCCTGGAATGGATAGTAAGTACCCGTAGAAAGGATTGGGCAAGAAGTCTGGATGATGCTCTGTGGGCATACAAAACTGCATTCAAGACTCCTATAGGGACCTCTCCATACCAGCTTGTGTATGAAAAAGCCTGTCATCTGCCAGTGGAACTGAAACACAAGGCCTACTGGGCAACCAGGTTCCTAAACCTTGATGCTAAGGTAACCAGAGAGAAAAGATTACTCCAGTTGAATGAGCTGGAAGAGTTCAGACTCAATGCATTCGAAAATGCTAAAATTTATAAAGAGAAAGCAAAAAGATGGCATGACAAAAGACTGTCATCTAGAGTCTTTGAGCCAAGACAGAAGGTCCTACTGTTTAACTCTAGGCTCAGATTGTTCCCTGGGAAATTGAAATCCCGGTGGAGGCGACTGATGAGCGGATAATTTATACGCTTTTTGGCATTGTTTTTAGTATGTTTTAATTAGTTTTTATTATATTTTTATTAGTTTTTAAATAAAATTCACTCTTCTAAAATTTACTATGAGTTTGTGTATTTTTCTGTGATTTTAGGTATTTTCTGGCTGAAATTGAGGGACCTGAGCAAAAATCTGATTCAGAGGCTGAAAAAGGACTGTAAATGCTGTTGGATTCTGACCTCCCTGCACTCAAAGTGGATTTTCTGTAGCTACAGAAGCTCAATTGGCACGCTCTCAATTGCGTTGGAAGGTAGACATCCTGGACTTTCCAGAAATATATAATAGTCCATGCTTTGCTCAGGATTTGATGGCCCAAACCGGCGTTCCAAATCAGCATAAAAATTCTGGCGTCAAAATGCCAGAACTGGCATAAAAGCTGGAGTTAAACGCCCAAACTGGCACAAAATCTGGCGTTTAACTCCAAGAAAAGTCTCTACACATGGAAGCTTCAATGCTCAGCCCAAGCACACACCAAGTGGACCCGGAAGAAGATTTCTGTATTAATTACCTATTTCTATAACCCTAGGCTACTAGTTTTCTATAAATAGGACCTTTTGCTATTGTATTTTCAGACTTTTTCAAATACCTTTGGGATAATTTTCATCTTTGGGAGGCTGGCCTCACGACCATGCCTAGACCTTGTTCTTATGTATTTTCAACGGTAGAGTTTCTACACACCATAGATTAAGGTGTGGAGCTCTGCTGTTCCTCATGAATTAATACAAAGTACTATTATTTTTCTATTCAATTCAAGTCTATTTCTTCTCCAAGATATTCATTCGCACTCAAGAACATGATGAATGTGATGATTATGTGACGCTCATTACCATTCTCACCTATGAACGCGTGCCTGACAACCACTTCCGTTCTACATGCAAACAAGCTTGAATGTGTATCTCTTGGGTTTCTAATCTAAGATTAGAACCTTCGTGGTATAGGCTAGAATTATTGGCGGCCATTCCTGAGATCCGAAACATCTAAACCTTGTCTGTGGTATTCCGAGTAGGATCTGGGAAGGGATGACTGTGACGAGCTTCAAACTCGCGAGTGTTGGGCGTGTGACAGACGCAAAAGGATCAATGGATCCTATTCCAACATGATCGAGAACTGACAGATGATTAGCCGTGCGGTGACAGTACATTTGGAACATTTTCACTGAGAGGACGGGAAGTAGCCATTAAAAACGGTGATGCCCAACATAAAGCTTGCCATGGAAGGGAGTATGAATGATTGGAAGAAGGCAATAGAAAAGCAGAGGTTCAGGAGGAACAAAGCATCTTCATACGCTTATCTGAAATTCCTACCAATGAATTACATAAGTATCTCTATCCTATTTTATGTTTTATTTATCTTTTAATTATAAATTCTCCATAACCATTTGAATCTACCTAATTGAGATTTACGAGATGACCATAGCTTGCTTCAAGCCGACAGTTTCCGTGGGATCGACCCTTACTCACGTAAGGTATTACTTGGACGACCCAATGCACTTGCTGGTTAGTTGTGTGGAATTGTGACAAAGTGTGATTCACGTTTGAGAGCTCCAAGTCTTTGGTGCCATTGTTGATGATCACAATTTCGTGCACCAAGTTTTTGGCACCGTTGCCTGGGATTGTTCGAGTTTGGACAACTGACGGTTCATCTTGTTGCTTAGATTAGGCACTTTTCTTTTTATTTTTCAAAATTTTTAAGAATGAATTCTAGAGTTTCAAGGTGATGTTTTTATCATCGCAAAAGCTGATTGATTCTCATCAATTTAGCTGCTGAATGTAATGTGCTGCTGAAGCTTGGCTAACTATGTCTAATCTTTTCATAGTAAAGCTTTAGACTAACATTGCATGATTCCTGGAATTCTTATTAAAAGTTTTGAATCTCTTTATTCTCTTTTCCATATGATTTTCGAAAAATCACAAAAAAATTTATAAAACCATAAAAATCAAAAATATTTTATCTTTCTTGTTTGAGTCTAGCATCAATTTTTAAGTTTGGTGTCTTGCATGCATTGTTTATTTGATCCTAGTTGCATTTTTTTGTTTCTCATTTTTAAAAATTCAAAAATATTTTCAAAATTGTGTCTTTTCAAGTCAATAATACAGAGAATTGAAGATTCAGAACATTCAGCAGAGGAATTAAACAGAAAAAGCTGGGCGTTCAAAACGCACAGTAAAGAAGGAAAACTGGCGTTTAAACGCCAGCTAGGGTACCTGGCTGGGCATTTAACGCCCAAAAAGGTAGCATTTTGGGTGTTAAACGCCATAATGGATACCATTCTGGCGTTTAACGCCAGGATGACACTAGAGGAAAGATTTTGTTTTTAATTCATTTTTTTTCCAAATTTTCATAATTTTTCAAAATCAAATCTTTTTCAAATCATATCTTTTCAATCATATCTTTTCAAAATTGATTTCTTTTCAATATTTTTATTTATTACTATTTTCAAAAATCCTTGCTACAATTAGTGATTTAATTCAAAATTTTCAAGTTATTACTTGCCTATTAAGAAAGGATCAAGTTTTAAATTCTAGAATCATATCTTCTAATTTCTTATTAGTCAAGTAATCAACTTTAATTTTAAAACTTTCTCTTTTTAATATGATTTTCAATCATATATTCTCAATCATATCTTTTCAATCACATCTTTTTCAAAATTAATTTTCAATCATATCTTTTTAATTTCTAATTTCAAAATCTTTTTCAAAATCACTTAATTTCTTTCCCAATTTTAGTTTTCGAAAATCATCAATCAAATTTTCAAAATTTCTTTTAATTATTTCAAAATCTTTTACTTTAATTTCGAAAATTCTTCCCCTCTTCTCACATCCTTCTATTTAAGGACTAACACTCCTCCACTATCAACAATTCGAACTCTATCCCTCTTGATAAGTTCGAATTCTTCTCTTTCTACCTTCTCCTTCTATTCTTCTTTTCCTCTGACACTTCAAGGAATCTCTATACTGTAACATAGAGGATTCCATACTTTCTTGTTCTCTTCTCTTTCATATGAGCAGGAGCAAGGACAAAAGCATTCTTGTTGAGGCTGATCCTGAACCTGAAAGGACCTTGAAGCGAAAGCTAAGAGAAGCTAAAGTACAACTCTCTATAGAGGACCTAACAGAGCTTTTCAAACAAGAAGAAGCCATGGCAGCCAAAAATAACAACAATGCCAACAATGCAAGGAAGGTGCTTGGTGACTTTACTGCACCTACTCCCGACTTCTATGGGAGAAGCATCTCAATCCCTGCCATTGGAGCAAACAACTTTGAGCTTAAGCCTCAATTAGTTTCTCAATGCAACAGAATTGCAAGTTTCGTGGACTTCCATTGGAAGATCCTCATCAGTTCTTAGCTGAATTCTTGCAAATCTGTGACACTGTCAAGACCAACGGGGTTGACCCTGAGGTCTACAGACTTATGCTCTTTCCTTTTTCTGTAAGAGACAGAGCTAGAACATGGTTGGATTCACAATCTAAGGAAAGCCTGAACTCTTGGGAAAAGCTAGTCAATGCCTTCTTGGCAAAGTTCTTTCCACCTCAAAAATTGAGTAAGCTTAGAGTGGAAGTCCAAACCTTCAAACAGAAGGAAGGTGAATCTCTCTATGAAGCTTGGGAAAGATACAAGCAATTGATCAGAAGGTGCCCTTCTGACATGCTTTCAGAATGGAGCATCATAGGTATATTCTATGATGGTCTGTCTGAACTATCCAAGATGTCATTGGATAGCTCTACTGGAGGATCTCTTCATCTGAAAAAGACGCCTACAGAAGCTCAGGAACTCATTGAAATGGTTGCAAATAACCAATTCATGTACACTTCTGAAAGAAATCTTGTGAATAATGGGACAAATCAGAAGAAAGGAGTTCTTGAGATTGATACTCTAAATGCCATATTGGCTCAGACTAAAATATTGACCCAACAAGTTAATATGATTTCTCAGAGTCTGTCTGGAATACAAGCTACATCAGTCAGTACTAAGGAAGCTTTCTCTGAAGAAGAAGCTTATGACCCTAAGAACCCTGCAATGGAAGAGGTGAATTACATGGGAAAACCCTATGGAAACACCTATAACACTTCATGGAGAAATCATCCAAATCTCTCATGGAAGGATCAACAGAGACCTCAACAAGGTTTCAACAACAATAATGGTGGAAGAAACAGGTTTAGCAATAGCAAGCCTTTTCCATCATCTTCTCAGCAACAGACGGAGGCAGAAATTACCTCTGAAGAGACAAGATCCTGGGAAGTTCTCAATACCTTGTACCATAGGCACCATGACCTTTGAGAAGGCTCTATGTGACCTAGGGTCAAGTATAAACCTCATGCCTCTTTCTATAATGGAGAAGCTAGGGATCATTGAGGTACAAGCTACAAGAATCTCACTGGAGATGACAGACAATTCAAAGAAACAGGCTTATAGACTTGTAGAGGATGTCTTGGTAAAGGTTGAAGACCACTACATCCCTGTTGATTTCATAATCCTAGAGACTGGAAAGTGTGTGGATGAATCCATCATCCTTGGCAGACCCTTCCTAGCCACAGCAAAAGCTGTAATTGATGTTGACAGAGGAGAATTGATCATTCAAGTGAATGAAGACTCCCTTGTGTTTAAAGCTCAAGGATATCCCTCTATTAGGGGTGGGCAAAAAAATCCAAAATTTGGATTTTAAACCAAATCCAAACCAAACCTTTAAAAAAAAACCAGTTTTAAACCAAAAAAAATCCAAACCAAACCAAATTTATTTTATAATTTGGTTTTAAGTCCAATCCATTTAAACGGTTTTAATCCGGATCCAGATCCAGATCCAGATTAAAATCCAAATCTCACAAAACCCTTATTCTTAACTTTTGATTCTCAAAAAATCCAGATCCAGAGCAGTAGAGCACCGTCACGAATCCTTTTCTTCTTCGCCCGCAACCGCCAG
Organism: Arachis ipaensis; assembly: GCF_059453495.1. NCBI lineage: Eukaryota > Viridiplantae > Streptophyta > Magnoliopsida > Fabales > Fabaceae > Arachis > Arachis ipaensis. The sequence goes on from NC_142443.1 coordinate 79,227,805, forward strand.
CCGACACCGCCGCACCGGAGCAGGCAACTGGCACTGCAGTTTCGTAGCTGCCACCACCACCACAAGCGCGTCGCGCCACTGCTCTGTTCCGCCATCCGCGGTTCTGCCATCCGCGGTTCCGCCGTCCGCCTTTTCTCACCGTGACCCAGCTCTGTTCTTCTCCGTTCTCTGGGTACCCTCAAGGCGCCGTCCGCCTTTTCTCGCCGTGACCCAGCTCTGTTCTTCTCCGTTCTCTGGGTACCCTCCGTTCGCCTTGTGATTATAGAGTTGAAATTGCCAAAGGTGCTTCCATGTTCTTTTCTGTTCTGTTCCATTCCATCAATTTGAAAAACTGAACAAGGTTTGATTGCTTATGCTGTTATGCATATCAAGTGTTTGTGTTAATGCCATTTTTATTTTGGGATTTTTTTTTTGCAGCAAGGTTGTGTGGTTGTCCTTTGGTCAAGTGTTGACGGTGATTTCTCAGAAGTAGAAGGCTATCTTGAGGGAAGTTTATAAGAAGAAGAAGTACATGTCAAGCTCTTGATCTCCACCCTAAGAAGTAAGAAGACCAGAGCCATTTGCAGAGGCTCACCAAGCACCAGGTATTTGCCTTGCCTTGTGTTTAAATTTTTTAATTAGCTTTGAATTTTGTTCCTGTTCATTCATCATGCTACTTTGTTGTTGAGACATTGCACCAGGTTTCTATTTCTAGCATACTGTTAAAGCATAGGATATTTCACTTTGCTAATGGTTTATTGCTGAGGATACAACACATCAAAGTTCATTGTTTGTTTACTGGGGAAGGGATGCAAGTATGATTTTATTAGGGAATAGTTTATAGTTGATAGTTTATAGTTTATAGTTGATAGAAGCCCAATCATATGATATATAAACTGAAATTATGAAGCTGTATTGGTTGAGTTTGTGTTGCTGGATTTGTCTCTTTATATATGGAAAATTAAGCAATGTTCTTAAGGCAGTTTACATGCAACATCTAATGAAGATTGATGGTGTCATTGTTGATCTTGTTAAAGAAATAGCAGAGTTAGTTCTTGATATAAATGATCAAGGGATGGAGGAAAAATTGCAAGTGAAGAATTAGTAATGAAAAAAGGAATTAGTAATAGATTATTTATTATTTATGATCAGAATTCTTTTATTCTTGCAATAAATTTTGGTCTAAATCTTTCTACATTCAAGTCGAAATTAGTTATTGGTGTATTTATAAGTTAGGCTACTTATATTATACGCTTTGAATGTAATTTTATTTTTGGCATTAATACAATATGGCTTAGTGAAGATATATTGTGATATGTGACTGATTTCACTTGCCTTCACATGCACTTATTTAATTGACCTTAATAATCTTTTCCAACAGATAAACACAGAATTGTGCAAGGCTATATAAAGATTATAAACCCGTGACTCAATAGATTCCTAAGAAATATTCCTAATATTCCCTGTATGGATAAGTAGTTAACTATTGGTACTCATTGGTTTTTAGTGATATTGTGATCATTATTTTAGTAATTATTGATCTTTACTTAGAAAGAAAGGAAGCTTGATGGAATGCCTTTATTATTTATCATATATTAAATCATTGATGCCCACCAAGAATATGAATACAGGGAATGTGGGTAAAGAAATATATGGCAAATCCAATCCTCTTTCTTTGTAGAATTTTGCAACACTCAATTGACAAAAATGGTCAAATTAGGCAAAATCTTGGAGAACTGAAACTCACAAAGCAACAGCAAAATGTTTCAAGTTAAATTTAGTTGCCAGTATGTTGGAATTTTGAGTGATGTCTTCATTACAAAATAATTCAATTGAAAATTCTGCTTCTACCCTCTTCTATTAATTTATTTTTCTGATTTCAATAGTTAGTAAACAGCATGTGGTGATCATTTTCAGAAAAGCTATTGGACCACAAGGCAATTGATGAAACTTTTGGCCATTTGCTTCAGAAAGAACAGGCAGTAGTTGAAGATACTTCTTGATTTCCATTTCTTTAATTATCCCACATGGAGTTCACTTTCACCCCACACTTCCACCCTTCACTCTCTTATCAGATAATGACAATTAATCAGTCAAGTTAGGCTACTTATATTGTGATATGTGACATTACAGCAGCTCATTATTAGGTTTTGCATCTTTTTCTTTGTGGCATGATCATCGTACTGGAGGCTCTTAAAATATAGAATTGGTAGAGTGCAGAAGTAACATATTCCTGAATTGTAAAACTTTATTTTGTATTGTGATGTGATAGAAAAATGTGGCTGTTGTTTGGTTTTTTTTCTTAGATTTTGTACAAAACAATTTATTTATTGTCTTTACTTTTGTGTTCTGATGCAAGCTTGAATTTGGATTAGTTTGTGTTAATTTTAGCATGGAGTAATATTGGCACCAAATTTTGAGTTATGTACACCTTGCTTTATATGCAGAGTAAGATGACTGAAAACAGTAATATTGAAGCAGCAGGGATGTCTGCTAACACTCAACCATCTTCTCCACCGTCAGGTGTTCGTAAGAATCGGTCAGCTGTCTGGGATCATTTTGATGTGGAAAATGCTACCGAGAAGAAGGCTAAATGCAAATATTGTGGTAGTTTAATACAATATGGGAATGGAACCAGCTCAATGGGTGGTCATTTGAGAAGATGCAAGCAAAATCCTAATAATGATTCAAACAAAAGAAGAAAAACAACGACCACACCGACTATAGATGAGCGTGGTGTTTTAAATTCACCCAGTGCTTCCAAATTTGACCAAGAGGAGGCTCGAAGGGCACTTGTGGAAATGTTTATTGGGGAAGAGCTACCATTTCGCTTCGTTGAAAGTCCGAAATTCCGAAAATTTGTGCATGCCCTACAAGCAAGATTCAAAGTTCCTTCACGGACTACATTAGCACGTGACATTGGAGCTCTTTATGCTGAAGAGAAGATGAAGTTGCAAGATTTTCTTTCGGCAAATTGTGGTAGAGTATGTCTAACCACTGACACTTGGACTTCAATTCAAAATTTTACTTATATGAGTTTGACAGCACACTTTGTTGATTTGGATTGGAAATTACATAAAAAGATACTTAATTTTTGTCAAGTGACAAGTCATTCAGGAGAGGTTATAGGAGCAACAATTGAATCTTGTTTAAATAATTGGAATTTGAATCGGGTCTTTAGTGTGACAGTTGATAATGCCTCCTCTAACGATGTTGCAATTAAATATCTGAAGCAGCGATTGAATTCTTGGAATAGCATTATTTTGAATGGTGAATTTATTCATATGAGGTGTTGTGCACATATTATAAACTTAATTGTAAAAGAGGGGTTGAAAGAGATTGATGAATCAGTCTTGAGGATTCGTAGTGCAGTAAAGTATGTTAGATCTTCTCCATCTAGAGCTAGTAGGTTTCAAAAGTGTGTTGAACTAGAAAAAATCCAATATAAAGGCTTGCCTTGCATGGATGTTGAGACTAGGTGGAATTCTACCTATCAAATGTTAGAGGTAGCTTTGAAGCATCGCAAAGCATTTGAGTTGTTTGCTTTGAAAGATAATACCTATATAGGAGAGATGAATGGAGGAAAAGGGAGAGGTGTTCCTTCTGATTCAGACTGGGAGTATGCTGAGTCCATTGTACCATTTTTGCGAGTGTTCAGTGATGCCACTATACGTGTTTCTGGTACCTTATATGTTACCAGTGATATGTATATGAAGGAAGTATTTGCAATTGGACGATTTATTCGTCATTCTTGTGATTCTGTTGATTTTAGTACTATGTCAATGGCAGAAAGGATGAGGGTTAAGTATGAGAAGTATTGGGGCAATCCTGATTCGGTGAATATGTTGTTATTGATTGCTATCGTACTTAATCCAATGCAAAAGATTGAGTATGTCAATTATTTCTTGGATTACTTCTTTGGAGAAGAAAAAGGAGGCGAATTGAAGTCAAAGTTGTCTAAGTGCATAAAGTTACTTTATCAGCAATACCAAAGTTCTGGGGAAGCAAGTGAAGCTGATACGCAAGAAGTTCAAGCTAACAACATTAATACCGATCTTCATGGCATGGGCTTTTTTCTGCAAGCAACCGGTCGCAGAACAAATACAAGATCTGAACTTGATAGATATTTACAAGAAGAATGCGAGCCATACTCCCATAAGTTCGATATACTAAACTGGTGGAAGGTCAACTCAACCCGATTTCCAATTCTTGGAAATATGGCTCGTGAGGTATTGGCTATACCTGTTTCTACGGTAGCTTCGGAGTCTGCATTTAGTACTGGAGGAAGAGTCCTCGATCCATACCGCAGTTCCTTAACACCTAGAATGGTAGAAGCCTTAGTCTGCATAGGAGATTGGCTTAAGGAAGATCTTTTCTCTGCTTTAGATGATGATGGTGAAGTTCTTCAACAAGTTGATCAAGGTATAAAATTTATTTCATATTTCTTGTTATTTTATTTTATTTTTGTTTTTGTTATCTTTCTATTTTAGAATTTAGGTATTAGTTACCAATTAAAAATTGTTGAATATAGACTTGATAATTAATTTGATTCCCTTGGCAGATATATTTTCCTCTAATGATGGTGCTTGTTCTATGGCGGCATCAATTGATAATCTTGATGATGATTAGGTATGCTTAATATTCTCATTTGGTTTAATACTTTCATTCAAAGATTTGTTTTAAAATGACAAAGGTATATTTTGTTATTTGCAGATATATTTTCCTCAAAGGTTGTGGTTGTTTGATGATTTTGTTGGCAACTTGGCATCTTTTGATATTTTGTTAGAGAGATATTTTGGTAGTATTCTTTTGATGTCTTGAGAATGATTAAATGTTATATAGATTAGCTATTGTCATTAGATTTATAAAGAACTAAATTCTAGTTGTAATGAACATATACACTTTAAAATGACTTTAGTATTAATTTTACTTTTTAAAAAAATTATGGTTTAAAAATTGAATTTCTAAAAACTGGTTTTAAAAGTGGATTTTTGTTTGAAGAAACTGGTTTTAAAACTGGATTTTCAAAAACTGGTTTTAAAACTGGATTTTTGGTTACCAAAAATCTGGTTTTAAAACTGGATTTTATAAAAAAAACCGGATTTTAGATTTGGATTTAAAAAAACCGGATTTAAAACCGGTTTTGCAAGTAAAACCGGATTTAAAACTGATTTTGCAAGTAAAACCGGATTTAAAACCGGTTTGTAAATAAAACTGGATTTAAATTTTAAAACCGGTTTAGAACCGGTTTTTATTTTTTCAAACCGGTTTAGAACCGGTTTTGCTCTTCAATCCAGTTCTGGTTTGGTTTCCTAAACCATAAAACTGGTTCTGAAGTGGATCTGGTTTGGATTTTTAAAAATCCAAACCATGCCCACCCCTACCCTCTATAACCATGGAGAGGAAGCATGAAGAGCTTCTCTCAATACAGAGTCAGACAGAGCCCCTACAGTCAAACTCTAAGTTTGGTGTTGGGAGGCCACAACCAAACTTTAAGTTTGGTGTTGAACCCCCACATTCAAACTCTAAAGTTTGGTGTTGGGAGGTTCCAACATTGCTCTAGACATCTGTGAGGCTCCATGAGAGCCCACTGTCAAGCTATTGACATTAAAGAAGCGCTTGTTGGGAGGCAACCCAATCTTTAATTATCTACGTTAAATTTCTATTTTCTTTTGTTATTTTACGTTTTCTATAGGTTGATGATCATGTGAAGTCACAAAAACAATTGAAAAAGCAAAAACAGACTAAAAAATAGAATGAAAAATAGAACACCCTGGAGGAGAAACTTACTGGCGTTTAAACGCCATTAAGGGTAGCAGAATGGGCGTTAAACGCCCAGTTTGGCACCATTCTGGGCGTTTAACACCAGAAATGGGCACCAGACTGGCGTTTAAAGCCAGGAATGGGCAATAAGCTGGTGTTAAACGCCAGAAATGGGCAGCAGCCTGGCGTTTAACACCAGGATTGGCAGAAAGGGGCAATTTTGCATGCCACTTAGTGTAGGGATGAGATATCCTTGACACCTCAGGATCTGTGGACCCCACAGGATCCCCACCTACCCCACCTCTCTCTCTCTCTTCTTCACCCATTCACCAATCACCTCAATACCTCTTCCCCAAAAACCCCTCACCTATCAAATCCCACCATTCTCTTCACCACTCACATCCATCCTTCATAAAACCCCACCTACCTTACCATTCAAATTCAAACCACTTTCCCACCCAAACCTACCCATAATGGCCGAACCATACCCCCCCTCTCCACTCCTATATACACCCATCTTCACTCCTTCATTTTCACACAACCTAAACACTACTTCTCCCCTTGGCCAAAACACAATGCCCCATCCATCTCCTCTATTTCTTCTTCCTCTACTCTCTTCTTTCTTTTGCTCGAGGACGAGCAAACCTTCTAAGTTTGGTGTGGTAAAAGCTAAAGCTTTTTATTTTTTCATAACCATTAATGGCACCAAAGGCCGGAGAAACCTCTAGAAAGAGGAAAGGGAAGGCAATTGCTTCCACCTCCGAGTCATGGGAGATGGAGAGATTTATCTCAAAAGTGCATCAAGACCACTTCTATGAAGTTGTGGCCAAGAAGAAGGTGATCCCCGAGGTCCCTTTCAAGCTCAAAAAGGGCGAATATCTGGAGATCCGACATGAGATCCGAAGAAGAGGTTGGGAAATTCTCACCAACCCCATTCAACAAGTCGGAATCTTAATGGTTCAAGAGTTCTATGCCAATGCATGGATCACCAAGAACCATGATCAAAGTGTGAACCCAAACCCTAAGAATTGGCTTACAATGGTTCGGGAAAAATACTTAGATTTTAGTACGGAAAATGTAAGGTTAGCATTCAACTTGCCTATGATGCGAGGAGATGCACACCCATATACTAGAAGGGTCAACTTTGATCAAAGGTTAGACCAAGTCCTCTACTTTGGCAAGGTTATCCTTCCCTCACCTTATTTGTCACCTCTACAATTCAGCTGGAATTGACATAGAGGGAGACATTCTCATTGATGAAGACAAACCCATCACTAAGAAAAAGATGGAGCAAACAAGAGAACCTCATCAAGAGCATGAGGAAATTCATCATCATGAAATCCCTGAGATGCCTCAAGGGATGCAATTTCCTCCACAAAATTATTGGGAGCAAATTAACTCCTCTCTAGGAGAATTAAGTTCCAATATGGGACAACTAAGGGTGGAGCACCAAGAGCATTCCATCCTCCTCCATGAAATTAGAGAAGACCAAAGAACCATGAGAGAGGAGCAACAAAGGCAAGGAAGAGACATTGAGGAGCTCAAGCACTCCATAAGATCTTCAAGAGTAAGAACTAGCCGCCATCACTAAGGTGGACCCGTTCTATAATTTCCTTGTTCTTTATTTTCTGTTTTTCGAATTTTTATGCTTTACGTTTATTTATGTTTGTGTCTTTATTACATGATCACTAGTGTCTTAGTGTCTATGTCTTAAAGCTATGAATGCCCTATGAATCCATCACCTTTCTTAAATAAAGAGTGTTTTAATTAAAAAAGAAAAAGAAGTACATGAATTTCGGATTTTAAAACAGTTTAGTTATTTTGATGCGGTGGCAATAATTCTTGTCTTCTGAATGAATGCTTGAACAATGCATATTTTTGAATTTGTTGTTTATGAAAGTTAAAATTGTTGGCTCTAGAAAGAATGATGGAAAAAGGAGAAATGTTATTTGATGATCTGAAAAATCATAAAATTGATTCTTGAAGCAAGAAAAAGCAGTGAAAAGCTTGCAGAAAAAAATATATGCGAAAAAAAAAAGAAAAAAAAAGCAAGCAGAAAAAGCAAATAGCCCTTAAAACCAAAAGGCAAGGGTAAAATAAAAAGAGGATCCAAGGCTTTGAGCATCAGTGGATAGGAGGGCCCACAGGAATAAAATCCTGGCCTAAGCGGCTAAACAAGCTGTCCCTAACCATGTGCTTGTGGCGTGAAGGTGTCAAGTGAAAACTTGAGACTGAGCGGTTAAAGTCGTGGTCCAAAGCAAAAGAGTGTGCTTAAGAGCTCTGGACACCTCTAATTGGGGACTCTAGCAAAGCTGAGTCACAATCTGAAAAGGTTCACCCAGTTATGTGTCTGTGGCATTTATGTATCCGGTGGTAATACTGGAAAACAAAATGCTTAGGGTCATGGCCAAGACTCATAAAGTAGCTGTGTTCAAGAATCAACATGCTTAACTAGGAGAATCAATAACACTAACTGGATTCTGAGTTCCTATAGAAGCCAATCATTCTGAACTTCAAAGGATAAAGTAAGATGCTAAAACTGTTCAGAAGCAAAAAGCTAAAAGCCCCACTCATCTAATTAATACTGATCTTCATAGATGTTTTTGGAATTCATTGTATATTCTCTTCTTTTTATCCTATTTGGTTTTTATTTGCTTGGGGACAAGCAACAATTTAAGTTTGGTGTTGTGATGAGCGGATAATTTATACGCTTTTTGGCATTGTTTTTAGTATGTTTTAGTTAGTTTTTATTATATTTTTATTAGTTTTTAAAAAAAATTAACTCTTCTGGACTTTACTATGAGTTTGTGTGTTTTTCTGTGATTTCAGGTATTTTCTAGTTGAAATTGAGGGACCTGAGCAAAAATCTGATTCAGAGGCTGAAAAAGGACTGCAGATGCTGTTGGATTCTGACCTCCCTGCATTCGAAGTAGATTTTCTGGAGCTACAGAAGCCCAATTGGCGCGCTCTTAAATGCGTTGGAAAGTAGACATCCTGGGCTTTCCGGAAATATATAATAGTTTATACTTTGCCCAAGATTTGATGGCCCAAACCGGCGTTCCAAGTCAGCATAGAAATTCTGGCGTCAAAACGCCAGAACTAGCATAAAAGCTGGAGTTAAACGCCCAAACTGGCACAAAAGCTGGCGTTTAACTCCAAGAAAAGTCTCTACACATGGAAGCTTTGAATGCTCAGTCCAAGCACACACCAAGTGGGTTCGGAAGAAGATTTCTGCATTAATTACCTATTTTTGTAACCCTAGGCTACTAGATTTCTATAAATAGGACCTTTTGCTATTGTATTTTCAGACTTTTTCAAATACCTTTGGAATACTTTTCATCTTTGGGAGGCTGGCCTCACGGCCATGCCTTGACCTTGTTCTTATGTATTTTCAATGGTAGAGTTTCTACACACCATAGATTAAGGTGTGGAGCTCTACTGTTCCTCATGAATTAATACAAAGTACTATTATTTTTCTATTCAATTCAAGTCTATTTCTTCTCCAAGATATTCATTCGCACTCAAGAACATGATGAATGTGATGATTATGTGACGCTCATCACCATTCTCACCTATGAACGCGTGCCTGACAACCACTTCCGTTCTACATGCAAACAAGCTTGAATGTGTATCTCTTGGGTTTCTAATCTAAGATTATAACCTTCGTGGTATAGGCTAGAATTATTGGCGGCCATTCCTGAGATTCAGAACGTCTAAACCTTGTCTGTGGTATTCCGAGTAAGATCTGGGAAGGGATGACTATGACGAGCTTCAAACTCGCGAGTGTTGGGTGTGTGACAGACGCAAAAGGATCAATGGATCCTATTCCAACATGATCGAGAACCGACAGATGATTAGCCGTGCGGTGATAGTGCATTTGGAACATTTTCACTGAGAGGACGGGAAGTAGCCATTAACAATGGTGATGCCCAACATAAAGCTTGCCATGGAAGGGAGTATGAATGATTGGAAGAAGGCAATAGGAAAGCAGAGGTTCAGGAGGAACAAAGCATCTTCATACGCTTATCTGAAATTCCTACCAATGAATTACATAAGTATCTCTATCCTATTTTATGTTTTATTTATCTTTTAATTATCAATTCTCCATAACCATTTGAATCTGCCTGACTGAGATTTATGAGATGACCATAGCTTGCTTCAAGCCGACAGTCTCCGTGGGATCGACCCTTACTCACGTAAGGTATTACTTGGACGACCCAGTGCACTTGCTGGTTAGTTATGCGGAATTGTGACAAAGTGTGTTTCACGTTTGAGAGCTCCAAGTCTTTGGCGCCATTGTTGATGATCACAATTTCGTGCACCACGGACCATATGTGATTACAAGTGTGTCACCATATGGTTATGTAGAGCTTCAAGATGTTGATTCTGACAAAAAATTCATTGTTAATGGACAAAGAATCAAACATTATCTTGAAGGCAATATTGAGCAATACTGCTCAAAACTGAGACTAAATTAAAAAGCTCAGTAAAGTCCAGCTAAAGACAGTAAAGAAGCACTTGCTGGGAGGCAACCCATCCATTATAAAAAATTAGATGTTTATAACAATTATATAAGTATTTAATTTTGTTCCTAATGTTAGCTAATGCATTTCAGTGAATAAGTTAGGAAAATGGAGGTTCAAGACATAAAACGGAGAAATCACAGAGAAAAGGAGCTCACTGGCGTCAAAATGCCAGTAAAGAGATAATTTGGGCGTTAAACGCCCAGAATGGTAGATTCTGGGTGTTTAACGCCAGTAAAGGTATCATTCTGGGCACTAAACGCCAGAATGGGCAGCATTCTGGGCGTTTAACGCCAGAAATGGCAGCATTCTGGGCGTTTAGAAAAATGCCCAGTAAAGAAGGATTTTTAGCGTTTAACACCAGCCAGGGTACCTAGTTGGGTGTTAAATGCCTAAAATGGGCACCATATGGGTGTTAAATGCCAGAATGGATATCATTCTGGGCGTTTAACGCCAGAACAGCTAGGGGAGAGGTAATTTCGTTTCCAATTCAATTTTTTTCAAATTTTCTGCATCCAAATTACTGGTGTGGGAAATCGTGATTCACACTTTTCACAACTCCGTACAACTAACCAGCAAGTGCACTGGGTCGTCCAAGTAATACCTTACGTGAGTAAGGGTCGATCCCACGGAGATTGTCGGCTTGAAGCTAGCTTGGTCATCTTGTAAATCTCAGTCAGGCGGATTCAAATGGTTTTGGGGTTTTGATAATTAAAAGATAAATAAAACATAAAATAAAATAAAGTTACTTATGTAATTCATTGGTGGGAATTTCAGATAAGCGTTTGGAGATGCTTTGTTGCTTCTGAACCTCTGCTTTCCTGTTGTCTTCTTCCAATCATGCGTGCTCTCTTCCATGGCAAGCTGTATGATCCTCTCGGATGAAAAATATCAGGTACGAGCTCTGCACGGCTAATCAACTATCGAATTTCTCGTCTCGGATGAAAAATACCAAGTACAGCTACCGCACGGCTAATCATCTGTCGGTTCCCACTAGCGTCGGAATAGGACCCTTGTCCTTTTGCACACTGTCACTGTGCCCAGCATTCGCAAGTTTAATGCTCGTCACAGTCATCCCTTTCCAGATCCTACTCGGAATACCACAGACAAGGTTTAGACTTTCCGGATCTTAGGAATGGCTGCCAATTGGTTCTAGGCTCTACCACAAAGATCCTAATCTCAAGGACTCGGTCCGTGTATTAGAGACCCAAGAGATACGCACTCAAGCTGTCGCCCAATGACTACGTTGAGCTCAGATAGAACGGAAGTGGTTGTCAGGCACCCGTTCATAGGTTTGAAAAAATAATGATGAGTGTCATGGATCATCATATTCTCCATATTGAAGTACAAGTGGGTATCTTAGAATAGAATCAAGTGTGAATGAATAGAAAACAGTAATAATTGCATTAATTCATGAAGAAGAGCAGAGCTCCACACCTTAATCTATGGGGTGTAGAAACTCACCGTAGAAAAAACATAAGTGAGAAGAGTCTAGGCATGGCTGAATGGCCAGCCTCCATGTCCAAGTCTCAGATCTAAAAATGATCAAAAGATTGCAATACAATAGTAAAAAGTGCTATTTATACTAAACTAGTAACTTAGGTTTACAGAAAATGAGTAACTAAGTGCAGATAGTGCAGATATCCACTTCTGGGGCCCACTTGGTGCGTGCTTGGGCTAAGCATTGAAGCTTTCACCTGCATAGGTTGTTCTTGGAGTTAAACGCCAGCTTGGGTGCCAGTTTGGGCGTTTAACTCCAATTCTAGTGCCAGTTCTGGCGTTTTACGCCAGAAAGTTTTAGGCTGGCTTTTAGCTTCAGGTTGGGCCATCAAATATCGGGAAAAGTATGGACTATTATATATTTCTGGAAAGCTCAGGATATCTAATTTCCAACGAAATTAAGAGCGTGCCAATCGCGCTTCTGTAGCTCTAGAAAATCCACTTCGAGTGCAGGAGGGTCAAAATCCAACAGCATCTGTAGTCCTTTTTCAGCCTCTGAATCAGATTTTTGCTCAGGTCCCTCAATTTCAGCCAAAAAATACCTGAAATCACAGAAAAATACACAAACTTATAGTAAAGTCTGGAAATGTGATTTTTGAAGAAAAACTAATAAAATATAATAAAAAGTAACTGAAACATACTAAAAACTGTGTAAAAACAATGCCAAAAAGGGTATAAATTATCCGCACATCAATTACAAACATTCATTTTCTAATTTCCATTAACAAAAATTCATAATCTTATAAATTCTTTTTTAATTCTCTTGATTCTTTTCAATTCTTTTTCAAAAACTCATTCATCTTTCCAAATTTTCTTTTCAAATCTTTTTAATTCATTCATATTATCTTTTATTTCTTAGATGCATACACAAAAATCCAGATTTAACTTCCTCATATCTTTTTCATATCTCTTAAATTTTGAAAACAATCTTCTCTTTTTCACATCATGTTTATCTTTTATCAATCATATCTTTCAAATCATATCTTTTTCTAAAAATTCGAACCCATTCCCTCCCTCCCCTTTATTTATACATTCAGCCATCCCCTCTACTCCATCATTCGAATCTTTCTCTCCATCTATTCATCTTCTTTCTTTTTATCTTGCTTGAGGGCAAGCAAATCTCTAAGTTTGGTGTGATTTCCGTGATCTCTGAGTTAAAATAAACTAATCTCATGGCACCCAAAGGAAGATAAACCGCTTCAAGAGACAAGAAATAAAGCAATCCAAAACCACGTTGGATGCATGAGAACTTCTTCACTAAAGAACATGCAAACCATTATTTCAAAATTGTGTGTAGAAGATTAGTGATCCTGGAAGTTAGGTTTAATCTGAAAAAAGATGAATACCTGGAGATCTAAGAGCAGATTCAAAACAGGGGCTGGGAAGTCCTGGCTAATCCTGATATACATGTTGGAAGGAACATGGTCCAGGAATTTTATGCAAATCTGTGGATGACATAAAAGCAAAGATTAAAGGGAACTGCTTTCTACTCCTTTTGGACTATGGTCAGAGGGAAGATTATTTACTTCCACTTTGACAAAGTGAGAGAAGTTCTTAAACTTCCTCAATTACAAGATGATCCAGAGTCCTTTAATAGGATAATGGCCAAGGATAAAAGGCTAGATCAAGTTCTAGAGGATATATGCCTCCCTGGAACCAAGTGGATTACCAATTCAAAAGGTGTCCCAAACCAACTAAAGAGAGGTGATCTCAAACCAGTTGCTAGAGGTTGGCTGGATTTCATTGGGTGTTCTATACTCCCAACCACCAACTGATCTGAAGTCACTGTCAAGAGGACAGTGATGATTCACTGTATTATACTGGGGAAGGAGGTAGAGATTCATCAACTGATCCCTGTTAAAATTTACATGTTTGCAAACAAGGAATCCATTGAGGCCAAATTGGCCTACTCAAGCTTGATTAGTCTGTTATGCAAAGATGTGGGGGTACAGATAGGTGTGGATGAATATATCACAGTTGAATGCCCAATCACCAAAAAAGTAATGGATGGACCTCAAATTCAAGATAACCTCATCAAGAGGGGGGCGAATGAGCTCCTCCCAGAAATTCCTCAATTTGACTATTGGACCCGCTTAGAAGCATCTGTCACCAAGCTGCAAGAAGCTGTGAATCAACTTAAAGAAGAGCAACAGAATCAAAATAGCATGCTCTGCAAAATGCTCATAGAACAAGAGAAATAAGGGCGTGAAATACAGGAGCTAAAGCGTCAGAAGCTGTCCCTTGAAGAGTTGGACGTCCCACAGATTAAAGGAGCACCTACCCCCCAAAATCAAGGCTGTTGAGTCCTAACTCTGTGATAACTTTTATTATTAGAAACCTATTTTAAGAGTTACATATGCATTAGTATTAGAGTCATTTATTTTTATGTCTTTAATTTTCTTTCTTTTATTATTATTTGTCTGCTTTTATGTTTATTTTATGTCTTATTTTTATTCCATGATCAATAAAGTTTAGAGTCTATTGATTTAAGAAAATTGTCGTGTCGGTATAGAATTTCATACAAAATGAATTCTCGTTGCAAGTATAGTTCTACACTAACAAACATTCCTCCCAATAAAAAATTTGAGTTGTGTCACAAGTAACAAACCCCAAATAAGAATTAACTGAAGTATTTAAACTCCGGGTCGTCTAACAAGGAATTGCAATGAAGGGCTCAATTATTGGCTATAAAGGGGGTAAGGGGTTTGGTTTTGTATTTTTGCAAGAAAATAAATGGCAAGAAAAGTAAATGAACAATTAACTAGTAAAAGAAAGGAAAAATACTCTTGGCTAGACATAGGTAATTGATATCACCATCATTGTCTATAAACCATATATTGACAATTATGAGGAACCAAGCTCATTAAGTTTACTTCTATACTTGAAGTATATCAAATGGCTTAATCAACATCAACCCATAATTCCCAACCTATCTACTAATTAGATTAGTAGTGGGTTAGTGTCAATGGGCATTAAATTGACCACCAACGGTTCTCAAATCACCAATTCAATGAGACCCAATGACTCAAGGTTACTCAATTCCCTTAGCCTAGGCCAAGAGTCAAGAAAACTACTCAAAAACTAGAGAAAACATTTTGACAAACACCTAGAGTGCAAGAAAAGTAAACATCACCACATACCAAAATTAACAAGATCCATAACTATCATCAACAAGAAATCAACAATAACAATGGAGGTAACATAAAAGAGACATAGAAACATGAAATTGCATTCAAAGAAATCAGGATTCAACAATGGTTCATAAACATAAAAATGGCAAAATAGGGAAATTAACAACAAGAACAAGAAGAACAAAGGTGTAACAACAAGAAATTAAAAGAGAAAACTAAATCAAAACAAGAATTGAAAGACGAATTTGAGAGAATTAAACCTAAACTACCCTAAATTCTAGAGAGAAAAGAGAGCTTCTCTCTCTAGAATTCTACCCTAAAACATGATGAAAACTAAACTACGACTACTTGGTTCATTCTCCCTTCAATCCTTGGGTTTAATAGCATCATAAATGAGTTGGATTGGGCCCAAAATACTTCAGAAATCGCCCCCAACGAGTTGCCCAAAGTGGACCCATGCTGCTCCATCGGCACGCACGCATACAGTGCGCATGCGTGTCCCTAGACATCAGGAAACTATGGCAAATTTTATCTCATTTTGAAGCCCCGGATGTTAGCTTTCCAACACAATTTGAACCGCCTCATTTGGACCTCTGTAGCTCAAGTTATGATCGATTGAGTGCGAAGAGGTCAGGCTTGACAAGTTTACGGTTCCTTCATTTCTACATGAGTTCTCCCACTTTGCATACTTCTCTCCTTACTTCTTCCATCCAATACTTGCCTTATGAACCTGAAATCACTCAACAAACATATCAAGGCATCGAATGGAATTAAAGTGAGTTAAATTTAGCTATTTTAAGGCCTAAAAAACATGTTTTCACACTTAAGCACAAATCTAGGGAAAATTACAAAACCATGCTATTTCATTGAATAAATGTCGGAAAAGGTGATAAAATCTCCCAAATTAAGCATAATATAAACCAAAAAACCATGCTATTTCCTAAATAAAAAATTATTTTTTACTGCAAAAGAACAAGAAGTGCATAATTTCGATATTTATCTTGAACTTAGCTTAATTATGTTGATGTGGTGGCAATACTTTTTGTTTTCTGAATGAATGCTTGAACAGTGCATATTTTCGATATTGTTGTTCATGAATGTTAAAATTATTGGCTCTTGAAAGAATAATGAAAAAGAGGAATGTTATTGATAATCTGAAAAATCATAAAATTGATTCTTGAAGCAAGAAAAAGCAGTGAAAAACACAAAGCTTGCGAAAAAAAAAAGAGAGAGAGAAAAAACAAGCAGAAAAAGGCAGTAACCCTTTAATGGATAGGAGGGCCCAAAGGAAAAAAAATCCTGGCCTAAGCAGCTAAATCAAGCTATCCCTAACCATGTGCTTGTGTCATGAAGGTCCAAGCGAAAAGCTTGAGACTAAGTGGTTAAAGTCATGGTCCAAAGCAAAAAGAGTGTGCTTAAGCGCTCTGGGCACCTCTAACTGGGGACTCTAGCAAAGCTGAGTCACAATCTGAAAAGGTTCACCCAGTCATGTGTCTGTGGCATTTTTGTATCCGGTGGTAATACTGAAAAACAAAATGCTTAAGGTCACGACCAAGACTCATAAAGTAGCTGTGTTCAAGAATCAACATACTAAACTAGGAAAATCAATAACACTATCTGAATTCTGAGTTCTTATGGATGCCAATCATTCTGAACTTCAAAGGATAAAGTGAGATGCCAAAACTATTCAGAAGCAAGGAGTTACTAGTCCCGCTCATCTAATTAAAACTAATCTTCATTGATATTTTTGAAACTTATTGTATATTCTCTTTTTTAATCCTATTTTGTTTTTGGTTGCTTGGGCACAAGCAACAATTTACGTTTGGTGTTGTGATGAGCGGATAATTTATACCCTTTTTGGAATTGTTTTTACATAGTTTTTAGTATGATTTAGTTACTCTTTATTATATTTTTATTAGTTTTTATTCAAAAATCACATTTCTGAACTTTACTATGAGTTTGTATGTTTTTCTATAATTTCAGATATTTTCTGGCTGAAATTGAGGGACCTGAGAAAAAATCTAATTCAGAGGCTGAGAAAGGACTGCAGATGCTGTTAGATTCTGACCCTCCTGCACTCGAAGTGGATTTTTTGGAGCTAATAATACCCAATTGGCCCGCTCTCAATTTCGTTGGAAAGTAGACATCTTAGGCTTTCCAGCAATATATAATAGTTTATACTTTTCATGAGATTTGATGGCCCAAACTGGCGTTGAAAGACAGCCTAAAACTTTCTGGCGTAAAACGCCAGAACTGGCACATTTCTTGGCATTAAACGCCCATTTTGGCACCCAGGGTGGCGTTTAACTCCAACTTTAGGCATATGCACGTGAAAGCTTAAAATCTCAGCCCAAACACTCACCAAGTGGGTCCTGGAAGTGGATTTCTGCACTATCTGCACTTAGTTACTCATTTTATGTAAACCTAAGCTACTAGTCTAGTATAAAAACTACTTTTAGAGATTCAGTTTACACCTTATGACATTTTACACTTCATATTGTATCTTCTACGGCATGAATCTCTAAACCCCATAGGTGGGGTGAGGAGCTCTGCTGTGTTTCAATGGATTAATGCAATTACTACTGTTTTCTATTCAATCACGCTTGATTCTATTCTAAGATATTCACTCGTACTTCAATATAGATAATCTGATGATCCGTGATACTCATCATTATTCTCAATTCTATGAACGCATGCCTAACAACCACTCCCATTCTGTCTAAGCTCAACGTAGTCATTGGGCAACAACTTGAGTGCGTATCTCTTGGGTCTCTGATCCACGGACCGAGTCTGTGAGATTAGAACCTTCGTGGTAGATGCTAGAACCAATTGGCAGCATTTCTGGGATTCGGAAAGTCTAAACCTTGTCTATGGTATTTCAAGTAGGATCTGGGAAGGGTTGACTGTGACGAGCTTCAAACACACAAATGTTGCGCGCAGTGACAGTGTACAAAAGGATAAGGGTCCTATTCCGACGCTAGTGAGAACCAACAGATGATTAGCCGTGCGGTAGCTGTACATGGTATTTTTCATCCAAGACGAGAAATCCGACAGTTGATTAGCCGTGTAGATATTGTACCTGGTAGTTTTCATCCAAGAGGATCATACAACTTGCCATTGAAGGAAACCATGCGTGTTTGGAGAAGAAGACAGTAGGAAAGCGGAGATTCAGATGACAGAGCATCTCCGGAACCTCAACGTATTTCTCATTACTGAATCATAAGTACCAGTTATTTCATGTTTTTTTTTCATAAACAAAATCATCTTTATCATTAATCTCCTGACTAGGATTTACAAGATAACCATAGCTTGCTTCAAGCCGAAAATCTCCGTGGGATCGACCCTTACTCATGTAAGGTATTACTTGGATGACTCAGTCACTACAAGAAAAATACCCATTCAACCACACTTTTTTTAAGCTACATTTGAAAAGCGTAGAATAGGCTACGCTTTTCTCCGTGTTGCCTTTTTATAAGAGAAAAGGATACACAATTGTGGCATCATTTAAAAAGTGTAGCCTTAGGTGTTATAGAAATCACTTATAAAGCGTAGCCGTAGGTTAATATCTAAGGGTTCACTTTTTGTATCAAACAGAATGCTTTTAAAGAGTAACTTATTTATTATGTTTTTGGTGCGTTTTAAAAGTGATACCTAATGTATGTGGACCAAATCCTAACACTTAGTGAAATTTTTATTCCTCTTTCAATTTCCTCCAAAAGCACACATGCACACAGCACCTTCAATTCGAGGAACCCTCACCTTTGCCATTCTCACCTTCAACACACATCACCTACGACACTTATCACCTTCGCCTTCTCACCGTCGCTGTTGACCATCGCCACCCAGTCACCACTCACCACATGGCTGCGCCACTCACTAGTTACCACTCACCAGTCACCAACTCACCACTCACAAGCTCACACTCTCATCCTCACTCACACACACACAAAAGAGGGAAAAATCAGAAAAGGGGAGAACGGGAAGAAGAAGAGAAGAAGAGAGGAGAGGGGAAGGAAGGAGAGGATGACGCCGGCTAGGGCTCCGCCGCGTGGACCATCATCGTTGCGTGTGCTGACCGTCGCCTCGCATTGCCATCTCGTGCACTCACCATCGTCGCTCAGCATCATTGTCGCATGTGCTCACTGTCGCTGCTCAGCATTGTCGTCGTCGTTCAGCATCGTCATCGCTGCTCACCTGAAAAGGTATGTATCGATTTTTAATTTGTTATGTGAAATTTGGGAGGTTTTGGGTTCCAATTTTAGGGTTTTTAATTAAGGGTTGTAGCTTCTGGATATGACACTGATAGGAATTGGGGGTTTTACTGCATGAATGGTTTTAGCTTCCTGGTAGCCGAGAGGCAATCACAGACCACCTACAATAATTCTCAATCTCATTCTCTTTGTCGCTCGTCATCTTACTTTTTATCTCATTCGCTCTTTCTTTGTCTCATCATCTATCTCACTTGTTCTCTGTCATGGATTTTTCTTCTGTGAATTCTTGAAGGTTTTGGGGGTTCTATTTTTGGGGCTTCCTAATTTTATGAGTTTCTGCTTCTTGCTTCATTAGGGTTTTCTTTTTTGTTTGAGAAGATTATTGGCCTCAAGTGTGCGAATCGTCGCCTCTTCAAATAGAGTTTATTATTTCTAACACTATTTGTGGTTTGTGTGTACTATGAATTTGCAGAGCTAATGCAGATAGAAGCCAGAAAATTGGGAATTGCTTTGGTGCTTCAAATTGGTTTTTGAGGGAGTGATGAAAGTGATACTGCTGGAAGCCATGGGAACAAGGTAATATGACAAGTTTCGTGGCTTTGAATTTCTAATCAATTGTTTTGTGTTAGTATTGGGAAGCTGTTAACTTTTTCATATCATGATTTAGCCCCTAAAATTTATGTTAAATCACTACAAAAAAAAATACCTATTCAGCCACACTTTTTTCTGGTGTGTATGAATTTTCTGGTTTTGCAGTTTTTTTGAGGGTTTGTTGTTCTGATTTTTGGAGTTCTACAATCTTTTGTAATTTTTGCTTCTTACTATGTTAAGAGTTTTCTTTTTTATTTTGCATTTTTCTTTATGATTTTGCACTTACAGACTATGTTTGTTCAAGCTTAGCAGTAAGTCCTGTATAATCTTTCTTTCATGTATTTATATTGCTTTGAGAATGTTGGCACAAAGAATGTAAAATGGTTATCATATCAATATTGTATTTGTACTGATATACCCATTTCTCGGGTATTCCTAGAATAGTAAATTTTTTTTAATTTTAGTGAAAAAAGTAATTTAACCTCTCTGAACTTTAAGCTCACATGCACTTTACACCCAAAACTTTCGAATTTGCAATGCGCAACTTTGAGGTTGTCAAGTGGTGTAGAAAAGGCCCTATGTTAACTTTTTTTCTTTTTCAAATTTCCTTTCTAATAAAGGGTGGTGTTGTCAATAAAACACTTCAAGTGAAGCGGTAATTTTGTATGAAATGGTAACACAGAAAACTTGCAATTGTCAAGTGAATATTTTGAAAGTAAGAGTGTAGTGTGGATAAGAGCCAAAGTTAATTGAATGGTATCCTAAGAAAACTATAAGTATTTTACATTACTTTTTAGACGCAACTACTATAAGTATTGTTAATTAAACGCTCTTTGCATATCTTTCAGTTGTCAAAGATGTTGGTAGAAATGACCTTGCTGCTTTAATTGATAGTTCACAGGTAAAGTAGATGTTTTGACTCTCGAAAACAATGTTTCAATTTCATATTTCTGTTTTGAACCCACTCTCCCAAATGTTCATTAAGAACATATATGATGTCCTCTCATGCATAAACCCTTTGAGCTTGAAAGTTGAAATGTGAACAAGCCCATTTAACTATTTATAGTTCACGATATTAGCTTTTGTTAGTTCTGCAAGGAGAGTTTAGCCTTCTGCTGCTCTAGTTATCCTTGTATACAGTATATAAATCAATATCCCACTTTATATGATTTTTTTTATCATCTCAACGACTAAAACTTAATTAAGTTTATGTTTTTATTCCTGAGTTTTCTGTATTGAAGGTTTTTAATATATATTGTTTTCATTATCAAAGGAAGTGGCTAAGAAGTCCTTGGAAAAAGCAGCAGAGTGTGTGAGATGCTTTGAGGAAGATGTGGCAAAGGCTAGGTAAGTTGTTTATTTGTTCTCAGATGCATCATTCTGTATTTTATATACTATTGTGTGCAGTAATTACATTAAAATATGATATGATGAAAATTATGCACTATAAGAAGCAAATTAACTCGATGCCAATTATAAAAATTTAGGGAAAGAGCCGAGCTGCAGGAGTTTTCATTGGGTTCATGCCCTCCTAATGTGGGTCTTCAAGGGATGCGATGGTCAACTATCGGTGATCAGGTTTTACTTGCTTCACATTTCAATATTATAACCTGAAAAATAGTAGTTTTAGATATTTTATTAGGAATATTTCAAGAAAAATAATAAAATTCGAGTTGTGCTATTTTTCGTAAAACACTTCTATTTGCGGTGCTGTTGCAGAAAGAATATGAACTTCAGTTTTGATGCAACTCTTAGAAATTGTAATGCATTATGGATTATGAAGCTGATTCTATGTAAATGGATACCAGCTTGAAGCCTTTCTTGTAATCATGCTTATTTTGAATTTAAATTTTTATAGGAAAAGCTTTTTACTGACACCTTGGTTAAGACCATGGTGGAAGAAGCTTTTTACTTTGCCTGCTGTTGATTTGAGGAAGAAGGCTGTTGGTGGCATTATATATTAGAGTAATTTTGGCTAGTAAACTTTCAATGACCAAATCCCTCGACACTTAGTAATTTTTTTATCCTTTTCCCCAAGACTATCACCAACACAACGTAACTTCATGCCTCCACCACCAACACCCTGATTTCAAGGGACTTAAGTTCATCGCTAAAGGTGGCGGCGGTGGTGGTGGTGGCGGTGTCGGTGGTGCAGGGTGGCATGAAGTGGAGAAGCAGTTTGATGTTCTTACTACTTCAACTGATGGATGGCTTCATCGTTCTCTCTTTGGAAAATGTATAGGTAATAATTGAAATTGAAGAGTTCATACCAAATCTGCACTATTTTTTGTTGTTTCTTTCTAAGTGTTTGTGAAATTGTTTGTGTGTATGTGTGTGTGAGTGAGTGAAATAAGGACTTTTGGGACTTTTGGGACCAGATTTCTGACCAGAGTTTTGATTCCAGGCTCAGAACCGTCTTTGACATGTAACTAATTCATTACCTCTTTACTTAATTTTAGAACTAGGACAAGAAATTGGTTGGTATTTTCTTTAATTCCCACCATTAAGTATGTTAACCTTCATTTGGAATAATCCAGGGTTGATAAAGATGCAGATGGAAGAATCACCGAGGAAGAAATTAAAGAGGTTTATATGAATTTTCTTTTTAAATTCATCAATAGAAAAATTAGAATGAAGATAGTGAAGTAGTTTTTATCGCCAACCTTTTTTCCTTTCCTAGCTTTGCATTTTGTTCCCATGAAAATAGGAGTTTCCTTGATCACAAATGATCAATTTTGTTTTCAGATCATCTGCCTTAGTGCCACAACAAACAAACTCTCAAACATACAGCAGCAGGCTAAAAAATATGCAGATTTGATCATGGAAGAACTAGACCCTGAAGAGACAGGATTTATCATAGTATTTACATCATCCTATTTCAGATTGTTTTGGTGTAAAACTTATCAAAATTAAGTAAAATTAGTCACTATTACAGTTTCACATATAGATAAATACTTATATTTCAAATCATAACTCATAAGTATGAAGTTGATTTATATTTAAGATGATGAGAGGGACTGATTTCACTTGTATTTAGGAAATTAGATCAAATCCATAAGAAAAATTTGACATAGACCAAAATCATAAATAGCTATCTCTAGAAGTGACTAGAAATTTATTTGATCATAAAAGATCTAAGTGCTGACAATTTTATATAGTGTGGACAAACCTTACATGAATTGCTTTGAAAGAAGTTTTATTTACTGTTCTTACTCTGATGTAAAGCAACTTTAAAATTCTGCTTCTTTATGTTGTGATGTCAATGTCAATAAGTTGCCACTTGTCATGTCTAGTTTGTATCAATCAGATGCATCTTGATCTGGTTTTCTACAATTATCGCCTAAATTTTAATTAATTTAATTGATTCATTCTATTTGAATGTTCTCGTGAATGATAGTATCCTTAAATCATCCTTTTACTAGTTGGAGTTGTTGATAGATGTTGGTTTCAATGTAACCTTAGTGGCTCATGAAATAATATGCTGCCTTATTGCTCATGACATGGAATGTGATGAATCAGGAATCCACTATAAGTTTTGGCATGGATTGTTCTTTGGTTTCTTTTATTGTGATTTATGGACTTATCATGTATGATCATGCTATCGCTTCATATTTTGATGGGTTTCTTATTGTGCAGGGGTCTGATTTAGATAGTTTATTATAGTAGAATAATGTAACATCTTCAGCCAAAACAATTGCTGGCTCAACACCTCTGAAGCAGAATCAGAGGCATGAAAGTAGTGCAAGGATTATTAGAAGCATACTCTCAAACAAAGAAATGCGCCAAAGTCAGTCAACCAGGCCTCAATCAGAGCAGGCAGTACCAACATCTGATCTTCAAAAAGAAAGACAACCTCTTCGCCCTGTACATGTGCAATTGATTTTGATGTAATTTATTTTTAGAGAAATAAATTTTATTTTTAGAGAAATAATTTGTATTATTCCCAAATAGAAGATCTTATGGCTGCTAATTTATTATGGCAACCTAAATTTTGTTTAAGGATAATTTTTATTATTTCAAGAATATTGGATTGTATTATTATGTATTTATTTTTATTTTATAATATTTTACTAATTTAATTAAAAATATAGAATTATATATATAATTATATTATTAAATATTAGGTTTTAAAAAAAATTAATATATATATATATAGAAAATAAAAAAAAACAATGAGGGACCTAAGGCTACACTTATATACAGTAGCTATAGTGTACAAAAAAAAAAAAGAGGGACCTAAGGCTACACTTATAAATGGTAGCCATGGTATATAATGTGGCTACGCTTTACAGGTGATGTAGTAGTGCTGAAAAGCGTAGCCTATTCTGGTAAAAATGGAAGCTGAAAAGCGTAGCCTTTGGTCCTGAACAGCATCACTTGAAAAGTGCACCCTATTCTCAAACGCCAAAAGCGTAGCCCTTGGTGCAGAAAAGCGTAGCCTTTGAGAATAGGCAACGGCCGAATATGAATCACCCCAAAAAGCGTAGCCGTAGCCCAGAAAGCATAGCCGTAGCCTAAGGCATCATTTTTTTTCACTTTTGGCTACACATTTCAAGTTTACCTGAATGGATGTTTTTCTTGTAGTGAGTGTACTTGCTGGTTAGTTGTACGGAGTTGTGAAAAGTGTAATCACAATATCATCCACCAGGAAGCTATGACAAATTATATATCGTTGTGAAGCCCCAGATGTTAGATTTCCAACGCAATTGGAACCGCCTCATTTGGATCTCTGTAGCAAAAGTTATGGTCGATTTAGTACCAAGAGGTCAGGCTGGACAGCTTTAGCAGTTTCTTCAGTTTCTTGTATTCCTTCCACTTTTGCATGCTTCCTTTCCATCCTCTAAGCCATTCCTGCCCTATAAACCCTGAAATCACTTAACACACATATCAAGAAATTGAATGGTAATAAGAGAGGATTAATAATTAGCAATTTTAAGGCCAAAGAAGCATGTTTTCAATCAAAGCACAGAATTTAGGAAGGAAAATGTAAAACATGCGAATTATATGAATAAGTGAGTAAAGACTTGATAAAAAACCACTCAATTGAGCACAAGATAAACTATAAAATAGTGGTTTATCAATATCCCCACACTTAAACATTAGCATGTCCTCATGCTAAGCTCAAGAGAAACTATAAGAGAGTGAAGAGGAATATGGTAGAATGTATGAATTGCAACCTATCTATATGAATGCAACTAAATGTGAAATGCTTCTACCTACTTGGTTAAAAGTAAATAGACCTTTCAAGAACAAATATGAACTAGATTTCACTAATTCAAATCATAAAAATGAAGTAGAAATAGACTTGCAGAAGAAAATAGCTCATGAAAGCCGGGAACAAAGAATCGAGCATCGAACCCTCACTGGAAGTGTATACACTCTAATCGCTCAAGTGTTTAAGGGTTGATTTTCTCAATTCTCTACTAATCTTGCTTTCTAAGGCTTGCTCTTCTTCTACCAATCAATAAATATTTAATGCACAAATACACATATCAAGAGGTCTTTTAAGGGTTGTAATGGGGTTAAGGTCAAGGTAGGATTGTATTTGGTCAAGTCGACTAAAATCTGAATCCGTAATTAACCTAAACTTCTCACCTAACTTAAGACAATCCATATAATCAAAATACAAAATCTAACTATCCATTAACCATATTTTCCACATATTCATGCATCCTAACTATCCATTATTTGCTCTTTTTTTTCTTTTTTTTTTATTTATTTTCTTTTCTTTTTTCTTTTCTTTTGTTTTTCTCAAATGCATATGATTAAATTATTGAATGCATGAACATGTCCTAAACATTTCTTTCACATTTTCATAAAAATATATAACACCCAATTCTTAAACCAAATGTTTCCAAACCCAACTTTCCCACACTTAAATCATGAACACTTTCACTAGTCTAAGCTAACTAAGGATTCAAATTAAGGACATTATTATTTTCTGTTTAGAGTTAGTGATGAGCTAAAGTAAAGAACAAAGGGGTATAATAGGCTCAACATTGGTTTGCAAAGGATAATGAAAGGGTAAGGTCATATGGGTATGTAAGCTCAGTAAAACAAAGGCCTCAATCATATAAGTGCATGCATACATCAAATAATGGAAATGTAGAATTAAGCAAGACAAATATCACAATTTTAGAGAGAAAAACACACACCAAAAATAAAATATTGGTTGATAAAATGCAACCAATCAAATACGCTCAAGAATCTCACAGGTTTTGTGTGTTCGAGCTCTAAACCATGTTCCAGTATAATATTCCTTCAAAAAAGTTTATCAAAAATTTTAAATCAAATTAGTAAAATGTTATAAAAGGTTTCTTGAAAAAGAAAATATTACTTCAACCAAGTATTGGTAAAATATGCACAAAAATCTGACAAACATGCAGTCCAACATGCAAATGCAACAACTAATTTAACAAGAAAAATTAAACATTGGTGTTGAAATAGGAAATGACTAACCCACGGAGATTAGTATCGACCTCCCCATACTTAAAGATTGCACCGTCCTCGGTGCATGCTAAGATGTGCAAGTGGATGGGTGGTTCCAACTGACGCTTTTTCCCAAGGATTGTGCAAATGGACTTGTTGGTCTCCCCATTTAGAAGCTTTCCCTTTTCTTGCTCGGTGCCCATCCTGAAAAGAGAAGAGGAAAGTTACATGTAAAGTTAAGGGTTAAAGCAAGGAAGAGCACAGTACAAGTGATAATCAATGCCAAGGTAAAGAAGGATGACTTTTATCACATGGTCGCGACTACATGTGATCAGTTCATCAATGGAAATATAGCAAGTGCATATGCTGGCAAGATGCAAGATGTTTATTAGCATGCCGGCAAAGGCATGAGTAGCATAGATCAAGCATTAATTGCCCAATTTGATTATCAAATGTTCCAAACTAACAATCTATTTGTATTGACAATTATATTCAATCAATAAAATATTGAAAGGGGTTTTGTGAAAAACAGGCATTAAGGTTGAAGGATAGAATAAGTAAAAATGCACAATGCCATACGGGCTTTTTCACAAACACTTAGCTTGCATGGTGAATATGTTATTGAGAGTATGAAATTTGAACATGCAAGCAACCCTAAGAAGTAATATTACTTATCAAACAATGCCTCAATATACTCACAAGAAGATATAGGAGAAAACAATCACCCAAATAAATTTCGAACACCAATAAACAGGATTTAAAACGAAAAAGAAAGACAAAGAAAACATAGATAATGAAAGTAAAAAGAAAAAGAAGAAGTAAACATATATAAAAGTAATAATGGAAAAGTGAAAGAGGAAGAAGAAAAGAACCTTGATGAGGAAGATGAAGAGGGAAAGAAGAAAGTAAAAAGTAAGAAGGAATAAAGAAGAAAGAAGGAAGAAGGAAGAATTAAGAAGGGAGAAGAAAGAATTAGGACTGGGGGAGAAAAGATAAGAATTCTGGCGCAGATCTAGTTAAACTGTGCGTCGCATGCGACGCGGATGCGTGCATCACGCATTCGCGTGGGTTGCGCTATTTTCAAGTGACGCGTACGCATGGGGGACGCGTACGCGTGACCTGAACTGTGCTATTGGCGCGAGAGCAGCCTCGCGCACGCATAACTCTCTGTTTTAATACGCGGATTGCCAAAATTTAAGGCGATGCGTACGCGTCAGGGACATGCATGCATGAATGACCTGTATTGGAAAAATGAGGTGTACGCGTCAGGGACGCGTACGCGTGATGGGGTTTGTGCTTCCAGCACAATTCCAGCCCCACACCATCATAACTCTCTGGCCAAACACTCATTTACACCGATTTGCAGGGCCACGCGTACGCATGGGTGACGCGCATGCGTGGAGGGCTGATTTTGCAAGCGATGCGTATGCGTCAGGGACGCGTACGCATGGGCGTGTTTGTGCCTAAGGCATGCCTCGAGCCATGCTTCCGCGTAACTTTCTGTCTCATTCTTCTTTATTTTGCATGCACTTATGACGCGTACGCGTCGGCGACGCTTGCGCATCGTGTGCTTCTTTTTTTTTATGCAGTATGCAGAATGCAAAATGCAGATGCTGATGCAGACATGATGAATAAATCACCAAGAAAAATAGAATAAAATAAAACGAAGAATAAAACAAAACAAAATAAAACTAAAACAAAAAAAGAATGATTATACCATGGTGGGTTGTCTCCCACCTAGCACTTTTAGTTATAGTCCTTAAGTTGGACATTCGGTGAGCTTCTTGTCATGGTGGCTTGTGCTTGAACTCATCCAGGAATCCCCACCAGTGTTTGTAATTCCAATAGCCTCCGGGATCCCACACTGTTTGCATAAAGCCTTAAAGCAAGTTAAAGCAAGTGACAAGGCCCCAAGAGTGTTGATTGCTAGACTGAATTCCGGGGTCCCAAACCTTGCTTTTGCACCCGTCTTCTTGTTGATCACCATTATTCTAACCGGGTGGCAGGCAATCTGAATTCTCACTAAGGCATCCAAACAGCTTCCTAGACCTATACAATTTAGTATTCTTCCAACCATGATAATTCAGCCGTGAGCTTTCTACCACAATGAACCTAGGATTGTGTTGCCAACCACTGACCATC
The DNA here is from genome assembly GCF_059453495.1 of Arachis ipaensis. Lineage (NCBI taxonomy): Eukaryota > Viridiplantae > Streptophyta > Magnoliopsida > Fabales > Fabaceae > Arachis > Arachis ipaensis. The sequence goes on from NC_142443.1 coordinate 79,256,074, forward strand.
TCCCTCTTACTCTTATAGCCACAAAGAGCTCTAAGTTGCCCATCCATCTCAAGTGAAGCATATTCAAGTGGGCTAATTAAGCGCAGAGATGAGAGATTTACCCACTTGAATGAAGGGATAGATGGTGATGGCTTTGGGGGAGAGGTCTCCAACAACCTTGGCAAGGTGATTTCAAGCTCCATTCCCTTGTGCTCTCCCTTGACATCATCCACCTCTTTGCGAGCTTCTTCAGTTTCAACCTCTTCCTCTTGGTAGCTTTCTTCCAATTCAAACTCTTCTTTTCATGGCTTACCAAGGGCATGGAGGGTTGTGCTTCTTCTTCTTTAATCTCCATCTCTTGATCAACCACTGCAAAGTCTTCAACCTTGATATGTCTTGGAGGTTGTACACCCTCCTCAACATCAACATCAAACACCTTGGAAGGAGGCTCTATGACTGGACTTTCCTATGGAGGTTCTGCATCTCCGAAGTCTGCTACCGCTTCTTCCTCTTTAATAATTGCTGCTTTGTCCAGTTGTTTTAGTATAAAATTGTACTCCTCCTTGATGATTTCCTTTTCATGACAACTCCCTTCAACTACTCCTTCATCTTCAAGGGTCTCTCCTATCTCCACATTTTGGGCCTCCTCTTGCTCTAAGACAAAATCAGACTCCTCCTTGATGTCTTCCTTTACTAATTCTTCAACCACTCCTTCGACTTCAAGGGTCCTTACTACCTCCACCTGTAGGGCCTCCTCTAGTTTCTTATGAAGTATTAATTCGCGAAGATGATCCCTTTTCTCTTGTTCCATGTCAATAGCATGACTGGGATCATCTTTCTCTTGGATTGATGGATGTGGGTGCTCTTCCATGGAGGGTGGTGATGGGATGGGAAGATCATTATGTGGTTGAAAAGGAAGCGCACTAGAGTTTGAGGGTTGAATATTGGGGGTAGAGGGTTGGTTCATGTGGGATATAAGATTTTGGAGTGTAGAGGTGAGACCAATGATGTTAGAGATGACTGTGTTGTTATCCACTGGAGGTTGGGATGGATAGGGGGTTCAATTGTTGGGAGAAAGGGCTCATAATACGGAGGTGATTCTTCTTGATAAGGATATGGAGATGGTAAATATTGAGGTGGTGGTTCTAGGTGTGGTTCATATGGTGGTTGGTGTGGTGGATAAGGATTAGGGTCATATGGAGGTGAATGGTGGAAAGGGGCTTGTGAGTATGGTGGTTCAGAGTTATGTTGAGGAAGGAGTTCATAAGCATATGGTGGGGCTTGTTGGTAACTACAAGGGGGTCCACCATATTCATCATCTTTGTACGCTCCCTGGAACGGCTTTTGACCATAGTAATTTGGTGGAGGTGGTTTGTCACGAAAGGGTCCAACATAACTATTGTCTTGGTATGCATCACAGAATAGTTGTTGGTTATAGCGCATTGGAGGGGGTTGTTGCCAAGAGGGTTGATCAAATCCTTGTGGCTCCTCCCATCTTTGATTCTTCCAACCTTGATGCCTGTTCTCATTATAGCTTCCATTCCTTACAACAACATTGGAACCAAACTTAAAGCCAGAGGGGTGAGAATTCATAGTAGCTAATAAAAATTAAAAACAAAAACAAAAACAAATAAACAAGCAAAAGTAAATATTACAATAACCAATAATAAGGAACACGTTTGCAATTCCCCAGCAATGGCGCCATTTTGAACAAACCGATTTTTGCTACTAAAGAATTTACAATAAAGTCTCGTTGCTAGTATAGTTTCTAAACCAACAAAGAATCTTTTCGTACAAAAACTTATTTGTCACTAAAGCAAACCCAATAAAATTTATAACCGAAGTATTTAAACCTCGAGTCATCTCTCAAGGAATTGCAGGGAAGTATGATTTATTATTGGTTATGGAAAAGTATCTTTTTGGGTTTTTGAAATAGGGAACAAAGAAATAAATTGGCAAGAAAGTAAATTAATAATAATGAAAACCATTGCAAGGTATGAGAACTGGAAATCCCATCATAGTTATCCTTATCAATTGTGATGAGAATTGTTCATTACTCTCACTTAGTTAACCCTTACTAAATAAAGAAAAGTCAAGTGGACCAATCAATGGGATTTCTCAACTCCTAGTCAACTCCTATGGAAAGACTAGCTTTAGAGAGATCCAAATCAATCAGCAAATTCCAACTTTCAATCAACAAGGAGTTTGATAACTCAAGTGTCACCAATTACTCAACCAAAGCAAAGGGAGAGAAATCTAAATATTAAAAGCATTAATAACATAAATAGAAGAAACAATCATAAATCTGAAATACCTCAAATTGCATTAAATAGGAATTCAAATCTAACATGAAGAGTTCATAAACCAAATTGGGAAAATAAGTAATTAACAAGTGAAACAGATAAACCAAATTACTAGAATAAATAAAAGTAGAAGAGAAACTAAATTAAAGGAACATTGAACCTGGAATGGAGAAGAAGTAATTCTAAAACTAAGAGAAATCCTAAATCCTAAAACCTAGAGAGAGGAGAGAGCCTCTCTCTCTAGAAACTACATCTAAAACCTAAATTTATCAATATGAAAGTTCTATGATTGAATGAATTGATTCCCCTACTTTATAGCTTCTAATATGTGTTTTTTGGACTGAAAATTGGGTCAGAAATAGCCCAGAAATTGCCCCCAGCGATTTCTGATACGTCCAGCACGCGGCAAAGTCACGTGTATGCGTGGATTGAATTTTCTCCAGGTCACGCGTGCGCGTGATCCACGCGTGGGGTCGCCTATCTTCGGAGCAGCTATGGCAAATTATATATCGTTGCGAAGCCCCGGATGTGAGATTTCTAATGCAACTAGAACCGTCTCATTTGGACCTCTGTAGCTCAAGTTATGGTCGATTTAGTATCAAGAGGTCAGGCAGGACAGCTTTAGCAATTCCTTCAGTTTCTTGTATTCCTTCCACTTTTGCATTCTTCCTTTCCATCCTCTAAGCCATTCCTGCCCTATAAACCCTAAAATCACTTAACACACATATTAAGGCATCGAATGGTAATAAGAGAGGATTAATAATTAGCAATTTTAAGGTCAAAGAAGCATATTTTCAATCAAAGCACATAATTTAAGAAGGAAAATGTAAAACATGCGAATTATATGAATAAGTGAGTAAAGACTTGATAAAAAACCACTCAATTGAGCACAAGATAAACCATAAAATAGTGGTTTATCAAGAATCATCCTCGATGCTAGTGATCAGGCTCATGGTGAGGGTCAACAGTCGTATCTGGCTCTGGCTGGGGCTCAGACTGGGGAACTGGCTCCTCGGGAGCCTGCTGGGTCTCCTTAGTAGCCTGTGCCTGTGGAGGGGCCTCTTGTTGAACCGGCTCCTCAACATGCTCCTCCTCGTGCTCTGCCTCGTGATCCTCCTCATCGGAAGCGGGAGAGTCGGGGAGAGGGGGTAGCTCAATGCCCTGTGAGACAAACACCTGGTCTATGCGATCGAGATGTCGCATGATATCGCTGCACTCCATGAAGCGAAACAGGCGCTGTACTAGCTGATATGTCGGCTCGGGTGCTGGTGGTGGTGGTAAAGGTGCTACTGCTGCTAAAGAAAAAAAGGGTCCTGCCGCTGTTGTAGAGGATGAAGGTCTAGCTGCCTCTACTGCTGCTCTAGCTCGAGAGCGGCACCTGGATGGGGGATTCTCGTGCACCCACGTAACCCACGGAATTGTAACTTCCTTCTCATTGTCATTTGGGGGTGGTGGCGTCACGTCATCGTCCCTCCATGGGGCACCGGCTAACTCAATCATGCTAGTGACCAATGTAGGAAATGGTAGAAGACCACGAATGTGTGCTCGCCACATGCCTCACCTGATCAACCGGGGGAAGTATATCTCCTTCCCCTCCATGACACAGCTAATCAGAAGGAGCATATCCGTCGAAATCTCGAAAAAATGGGTAGTAGGAAGGACATAGTGGGCGAATATCTGCTGCCAAGTCCTAGCCTCTCTAGACAAATAAGCAAATAACATCCCCTTGGGCTTTTGGTTGTTAGAGTCTATCACCCAAGGGGCATCCGGTGTGGCAATAACGTACTTCAGCACCTCATAATCAAAGGTCATAGCATTCATAGCTATCTCTGCCTGTTGGTATGCACATGTGTCACCAGTCTGGGGTAGACAATGCAAAACACCCTCAATAGCAGCCTCAGTCACTAAAACCTGCCCGCCCCGTAGGTTTATTCTTCCCAAATTCCTATCAACAAGAGTCGTACGGAAGAGGTTGCAGTAAAACTCCTTGACCCATGAAGTGTTTATTCTTCCCAAATTCCTATCAACAAACCTTAAGCCTAGTTCCTGAATACGAGTATTAATGGAGCACCTTAGGTCGTTAGGAAGGGCTAGTTTCTTCTCAATGTTCAGCTTTGTCTTCCGATAGGTAGGGAAACGCAGCTCATAGTAGAGATTGGGAAATCTGTATGTGTCAGTGGGTGGTAGTAGCTGATTCTGTTTATCCACTTCATTAAGTGGGTTCTTTGTATAGTTGGGATAAGGAGAGAGGGTGGAGGCTTGAAATTTCTTCCTCTTTCTTGAGGTAGTAGCCTTTGCTTTTCCTCTATCGGCCATCTGAAAGAAAATATGACATGATATAAACAACTAGGCAAATAGGGGATGGAAAGCAACGAATGGCATATTAACATGAAGTGAGTTAAAATGAAGAAAACTTGGAATACAATCAACAGGAAGTAGCATTCAACACAAAAGCCATAAACTAAGAAGTCAAGCAATATATGCACAATGCTTGTTCACTAAGCTCAATGAGCATCATAACAAAAAAGAATGGTTAGAGAGTTAGTTGAAAATTAAAAAGAGAAATCAGCATGTTAGGCAAGTTAAAAGTTAGAAAACTGGTTCAAAGGTTAGGGGTATGATGGTCATTTGCTTATTCACAATGAATCACAAGTATGGATATCAAGCATACTCACAAACATGGGGAGGAAGCAGTCATTGATGATGAAATATGATATTGCAAAAGAAGCAATTAATTGAGAGCGAGTCATCAATCAATGTCACGGTCACTAAAGTTGTAATAAGTGGTGAGAAAGTGTGGATTGCACACTAATGTAACCAAAAGCAAGTTGGAAAAAAATATTGAGGCAACAATGTTGCATTAGTGGAATAGACCAAGTATTGCAAATGAATGAACCATCTTCAAGAAAAATGCAAGTTGAAGCCAAAATTGGAGCTTAACATAAGTAAAAAAAAAACGCATTTGATTCAACTTGACATGTGAGAGCTCATGAAGGTTAGAATAGATGCATATTGCGGGAAACAAAGTAAAGACATGGAAATGCTGACCGATTCACCCTATGAACCGAACTTGGTGAGGTAAAGAAATCTGAATTTTAAAAGTTGCAAGTTCAGTTTTAGGTGTTAATTTTGAAGAACAAACATTTTCTAGAAATTTGGGCAGCATTCCGGTAGTAATTCAGACGTTCCCGAATGACAAATAGCAGTAGGAAAAAAAGGTCACAACAATCCAAAAATTGCAGCAAGTATGGGCAAGTATGGATTTCAGACATACAGGCACCATCAGTCAGGCAAGGTAGTAGGAAAATTGTGGAACAGAGACAGTAAGCAGTAACATGTACACATAATAATCTCTCAACCAACACTCAGCTAACAAACATCATTCAGAAAATGAACACAAATGGAGCACTTATCAGGCCTAGAATCATCTAACCATATCCTAACTACCTAACGCATTTATTTCTATCTAGCCTATCATGCAGGACTGACCAACTAACTAATCTAATCTAAGAATATCAAAATTAATAAGAGCGGTAAAGAAATAGAGCAATGAGGCAGGGGGAACCTGGAAGCAGAGGCAGAACAGAATAGAATTAGAGGAACGGGAGGAATGGGCAGCAAAGTGGTGCTGCCAGTAGCGGCGGCTCACGGCAGCGCAGGCGGTTGCGGTGGTCATGGCAGACAGAGGGCAGAGAAAGGAGGAGGTGAGAGAAGTGAGAATGAGAGGGCGAGGGAGAAATAAAGTGCGAGAGAAGAATAGAGAGGGGAAGATGGAGAGGGTGGCGGCGACGGCGGTGGTGTGGCCGGCGCGGTGGTGGCAAAGCATGAGGGGGGGTTGGCAATGGGGGGAGGAGGAAGAAGAGACGTTTCGGGTTAGGGGGGAGGTGAGGTGCGCGACTGCGTTGTATTTTTTGCATCCCTTAGGGTATATGAATTTAAACCCACGCGTACGCGCTAAGTGCGCGTCCGCGTGAGTGGGACCATGAGTGAGTGGCGCAGAAGCGCCAGGTGCGCTTTCGCGTAGATGGAGGGTGTAGGCATGGGTGCGGACGCGTACAGTGCACGTCTGCGTGGGGTGAGTTAGGCTGGGGGCTCAATGCTAGCCCAGGGCTGACACAACTCTCGGGTCATTGGCCTAGAAACTGCGTCTGTTGATTGGCACGCATGCGGCATGTGCGCGGGCGCGCGCATTGCAGATTATGCCAACGGCGCGAGTACGCGCAGTGTGCATACGCGTACTTACGGTTGTGCCATTGGCCTAGTGTTGGCGCGAGAGTGGCCCAACTCTCTTGACCTCTTTTTTTTCAGAAATAAAATCAAAAATAGCTCAAAATCCTCCTAACAGTACCTAAAGCTCAAAATTAGCCAAAAATGACAAAAATTCTTTTTGGCTTTTTGGGAATCTTCAAATATAAGCAAAAGAAACTTGCTCCACAAGCAACCTATAACCAAATTATTGAAACAAGTATATGGAAAGAAAACTACCTACAATGGTAACTCAATTCACTTATTAATCAAAACTACAAGAGAGTGGAAAGAGTTTACCATGGTGGGGTGTCTCCTACCTAACACTTTTAGTTTAAGTCCTTAAGTTGGACATTTGGGAAGCTTTTTTTTCATGGTGGCGTATGCCTGTACTCATCCTTGGATCTCCAAGGATCCTTGCTCATCAATGGTTGACAGAAGTTCGAACCATCTTCACCAAGTTTGGATGGAGTTCCACCCAAGATATGAGCCCCATAGTTGGTCTTCATGCTTTGAACCGGGATCCCATATCTTATTCTCGCACCCGTCTTCTAGTTGATCTTTATGAATTTTCCATTCGGGTGGGTGATGCGAGCGGAAATTGGTGAGTTAAGAATGATTATAAAATATGCGTTGCAAGTATAGTTCTCAACCAACCAGAAATCCTCTTATCAATTTAGAAGGGTGTCACAGAAATTAAAATTAAAATACTGGGAGTATGAATCCCAGGTCGTCTCCCAACGAGTTGCAGAAAAGTGTGCTATTTTATTAATCAGGTGTTTTCAAAAAGATTTGAGTTGAATGGCAGAAAATTAAATTAGAGAATTTATATAAATTTAAATAAAAGCCTTGACTGGGAGTTGATTAGTTGGAAGCCCTATTCTTGTTGCAGTACTCTCAAGACTAATTGATAATTGGGGATTATTCTATTTAGTTGTCCCTCACTAAGTAAGGGAAAGTTAAACAAGTTAGAATGCTATCTCTATCCACAAGTTCCAATCCGCTCTTGGGAGGATTGGTGTGAGTGACTAGAGAGCAATCCAACAATAAACCCAATTACAATCTTTCTCTTGAGCATCCCAACTCAAGGGTTTCTTTCAATCAACTCCCCATCAGGTTAGGGAACTACTCGCTCATTGTAAATGAAGAATTCATAACATAAGAAAGGAAATTAAAGAAAGACATGATAAATAATGATCAAAAGATTAATTAAAAATAAAAGTAATTCTTGTATTAATAAATGCTAAAATAATCCGATGGTAAAATTAAGTAAATTAAGGAACATGGAAGAGTAAGAGACAAGTAAAGAGAATGAACTAGAATGTCGTAGTCTTGATGAGGTAATAACTCTTCTCAATATCCCGATGCAAAAACAATAAACATAACAAAATCCTAAAAACTATGAATGTGTAGAGAGAAAACCTAGAGGAGAGAAAAACTAGATCTAAAAACTAAAACTCTGCGGAATGAATGTTGTTGTTGGTTTCTGCATGTTTTTTGGCTCTAGTATGCTTTTCTGGGCCGAAAACTGGGTCAAAATAAGGCCCGAAATCGCCCCCAGCGATTCTGCAGATTATGCAGATCGCGTATGTCACGCGGTCGCGTCATCCATGCGGCCACGTCATTCGGCTTTCTGCTTTGCCGCGCGGTCGCGTCATTTATGCAGCCGCGTCACTCGTGCTATTCCATGCCGTGCGGTCGCGTCATCCATGCGGCCGCGTCACTGCGATTTCTTTTCTTTCGCGCGGTCGCGTCATCCATGCGGCCGCGTCACTTCTCGCTAGTCATCTCCTCAATTTCCTGTGTTCCTTCCATTTTTGCAAGCATCCTTTCCAATCTCCGACTCATTCATGCCCTAAGAAGCCTGAAACACTTAACACACAGATCACGACATCGAATGGAATAAAGGAGAAATAAAATACATAATTAAAAGTCTCTAGGAAGCAAGTTTTCAATCATGCAATAACTTTAGGAAGGAATTATAAATGCATGCTTATTTAATGAATAAGTGGGTAAAGATCATGATAAAACCACACAATTAAACACAATATAAACCATAAAATAGTGGTTTATCAACCTCCCCACACTTAAACATTAGCATGTCCTCATGCTTAGTTGAAGGAGATAAATGAATAAGTAAGAACATGTAAAACCTATGAAATGCAATGCAACCTATATATATGAATGCAACTATATGATCTTTGTCCACTTGATCAAAAGTAAATAAGCTCTTCAAAACAATTACAAATCAAATTCCACTAACCCAATTCTTATAAGGCAAGAGCAGATAAAAATGCAAGAAGATAGCTCATGAAAGCAGGGAACACAGAAATTCAAGCATGGAACCCTCACTGATGATGTATGTACACTCTAGTCTCTCTAGTGTATAGGGTCATCACTCTATCCTTCTCTAATCATGCTCTCTAATTTTTGTTCTTCTCCTAATCAATCAACAACATTTAATACACCAATGCAAACATCATGAGGTCTTTTCAAGGTTGTAATGGGGCCAAGGTAGGGGTAAGGATATATATATATATATATATATATGGCTAAGTAAGCTTATAAATTGAATCTTTAATTAACCCAAGCTTTAACATAACCTATATATATTCTATATAACTTTAGAATTCGTACCTAGCTACCCAGAAATCTCTTTCACATCCATACTTATGTACCAATCTTTTATTTTGATTTTATCATACATGCATTGATCTTTGAATGCTTGACTCAGCATTGGGGTAATTTTGTCCCCTTATTTATTTATTGAGTATTTTTGAATTTTTTCTTTTTTTCTTTTTTTTTACGTAGAAACATAAAAATGACATAGCTTATCAATGCACATAGAGTTTTATAGTTTCACATGAGTAGGTATCCAAATTCCCATAATATTATCGTGACTCATTCCCTTATTATCCTTTGTTTCCACAATTTCCCATACTTGATTGACTCACACAATTCTATCCTAAGCTAACCAAAGTTTCAATTTGGGATATATAATTGTTTTTCCGCTTAAGGCTAGTAACGTAGTAAAATATAGAACAAATGGGATTTAAAGGCTCAAAGTGGCTAACAAAGGTAATTGAAAGGGTAGGGTTTATTTGGATAAGTGAGCTAAACAAATAATGGCCTCAATCATATGCAAACATATAAATATAATAAACATTGGACATATAGGATGAAACAAAATATAGATTACAGTCATAGAGAAGTAAACACACAAGAATAAAATAATTATGGTTAAATAATGTAACCATTCATAAAGGCTCAAATCTCACAGGTTGTGTGTTCTTTAGCTCAAAAATCATGTTCCAAATACAACTTCAAGCAAATTTAGCATAAAAGTTTTAATTAAAATTAGTGAAATTTTGTTCCAAAGATAGGGTCTTAGAAGAAACATATTGTCTTTTCAATCAAGCAGAACATGCATGCAACTAATCTATTACTATGCAATTTATCCTATTCTACAAAAGAAAAATCTAACTAAATATCCTAATTTATTGGTGCTAGGAAAGAGAAATTACCTCCGGTACTGACCGACCTTCCCACACTTAAGGCTTTGCACCATCCTTGGTGCCATCTGTCAAGAACAAAGGTGGGCTGGTAGCATTATCTCCACAGTCGAGACTATCATGGCTCCCTGTGCTGGTAAAAGAAGTGGAGTCCGGGGTATCTGAGTCCTTGAATTTTCCCATGATCAGCTCCTTGAGGTATGTGAATCGGCGCTTGTTACGGCGCTTGGTGCACGAAATTGTGATCATCAACAATGGCGCCAAAGACTTGGAGCTCTTAAACGTGAATGACACTTTGTCACAATTCCGCACAACTAACCAGCAAGTGCACCGGGTTGTCCAAGTAATACCTTACGTGAGTAAGGGTCGATCCCACGGAGACTGTCGGCTTGAAGCAAGCTATGGTCACCTTGTAAATCTCAGTCAGGCGGATTCAAATGGTGATGGAGAATTGATAATTAAAAGATAAATAAAACATAAAATAAAGATAGAGATACTTATGTAATTCTTCGGTTGGAATTTCAGATAAGCGTATGAAGATGCTTTGTTCCCCCTGAACCTCGGCTTTCCTATTGCCTTCTTCCAATCATTCATACTCCTTTCCATGGCAAGCTTTATGTTGGGCATCACCGTTGTCAATGGCTACTTCCTGTCCTTTCAGTGAAAACGTTCCAAATATGCTGTCACCGCACAGCTAATCATCTGTCGGTTCTCGATCATGTCAGAATAGGATCCATTGATCCATTTGCGTCTGTCACACGCCCCACAATCGCGAGTTTGAAGCTCGTCACAGTCATCCCTTCCCAGATCCTACTCAGAATACCACAGACAAGGTTTAGACGTTCCGGATCTCAGGAATGGCCGCCAATAATTCTAGCCTATACCACGAAGGTTCCAATCTTAGATCAGAAACCCAAGAGATACGCATTCAAGCCATTGCTAGTAGAACAGAGGTGGTTGTCAGGCACATGTTCATAGGTGAGAATGATGATGAGTGTCACGGATCATCACATTCATCAAGATGAAGAACGAATGAATATCTTAGAGAAGAAGTAGGCGTGAATTGAATAGAAAAACAGTAGTACTTTGTATTAATTCATGAAGAACAGCAGAGCTCCACACCTTAATCTATGGTGTGTAGAAACTCCACCGTTGAAAATACATAAGAACAAGGTCTAGGCATGGCCGAATGGCCAGCCTCCAAACGTGTCTAAGATAGCATAAGACTTCTCTAAGATTAAAAGTAGAAGGTCCTATTTATAGAGAACTAATAGCCTAGGGTTTACAGAAATCAGTAATTAATGTAGAAATCTTCTTTCGGGCCCACTTGGTGTGTGCTTGGGCTGAGCATTGAAGCTTCTATGTGTAGAGACTTTTCTTGGAGTTAAACGCCAGCTTTTGTGCCAGTTTGGGCGTTTAACTCCAGCTTTTGTGCCAGTTTTGGAGTTAAACGCCAGAATTCTTGAGCTGATTTGGAACGCCGGTTTGGGCCATCAAATCTTGGGCAAAGTATAAACTATTATATATTGCTGGAAAGCCCAAGATGTCTACTTTCCAACGCAATTGAGAGCACGCCAATTGGGCTTCTGTAGCTCCAGAAAATCCTCTTTGAGTGCAGGGAGGTCAGAATCCAACAGCATCTGCAGTCCTTTTTCAGCCTCTGAATCAGATTTTTGCTCAGGTCCCTCAATTTCAGCCAGAGAATACCTGAAATCACAGAAAAATACACAAACTCATAGTAAAGTCCAGAAGAGTGATTTCTATTTAAAAACTAATAAAAATATAATAAAAACTAATTAAAATATACTAAAAACATACTAAAAATAATGTCAAAAAGCGTATAAATTATCCGCTCATCAGTGCTCTCTCATCTTAGCTTTGTGTTCTTGCCGATCCAACTTCTCAAGTATCTGCTGGAGCAGTTGGGCTATTGTAGGTGCTTGTGGTATTGAAGAAGGAATATCTTCAACTGGTTCAGTAGGCTGGCTGACAGTGGCTGCTGGAAGTCTAAGGTATTTCCCATTGGGGACAAACTGATCATCCCGTGGAAGCATGGCTTTGGTGTCCCCAGCTTTGTAGGAGACTCCGGCTACTGAGACAAGATCTGAGACTAGGGCGGGAAAAGGTAAGTTGCCCACGATTTGTACGTGTCCCATGGCATTTTGGATATGTCCTGGTAGATTCAGAGGTTGGTCTGTAAGGATGCACCATAGTAGAACGGCCATGTCCGCAGTGAAGGAGGACTCGTGAGTGCTCGAAAAGACGTAATGGGACATAATCTGTGCCCATACGCAAGCCTCTAAGGTAAGTGCTGAAGCTGATATTCCCTTAGGGCGGGTACGATGGTATCCGTAGATCCATCTGCTGCCAGGTAGTGCGATAACTCTGAGAACGACGTCCCAGTCAAATTGGTACAGCTGGCGCTTGAGTGCGGCTTCTTGAAAGGCATCCAATCCTTCTGGAATAGGGACTTAGAACTTTTTGAATGGCCTCTTCTGTAATGGGGGCTTGTTTATGACGGACAAAGACAGACTGCAGGGTTGGAAGGTGGAAGTTGGAGTAGAACTCGACTACCCAAGAAAGATTGACCTGCCTTGGCTGTCTTTGTAGGAAACCCCATTGTCTTCGTGTAATCTGCGGCTCAACAAATGTAGCAATATTGGGCGGGAGGAGAAGAAGGTATTCGTTGTTGTAGCTCCTTTCAGCCAGGATGGGGAACATCTGCTCACAATAGCGATTAGGGAATCGCGCAGTGTCCTTTGTTGGGAACATCTGCTCACAGTAGCGATTAGGGAATCGCGCAGTGTCCTTTGTTGGGAACATTTGCTCACAGTACCTCTTCTTGCTGGTTGTTTGTGAGTGGCTTTCTCTTTTCCTTTCTTGGTGGCCATCCTGAAAAAGGGGAGAGAAAGTAAATTAAATTTAAAGGGGGTAAAGCAAGGAAGAGGGTGATGTGAGTGATAATCAATGCACAATAAAGAAAAATGACGTTAACACATGGTCCGGATTACATGTGAAAAGTCCATCAATGGAAATATAGCAAGTACATGTAAGGACAAATAAATGCAAGGGGTTTATTGCCATGCAGGCAAAGGCATGAGTAGCATAGATCAAGCATTGAATGTCCAATTTAAATATGTTATCACTCGTAACTAACTATCACGTTTGTATTGACAATTAAATTTAATGAATAAAAGAGTGAAGGGAATTTGTGAAAAGCAAGCATTGAATAATAGAGTAAAAAAAATGTAAAGAAGTTCAGAATGCCATATGGGCTTTTTCACAAACACATAGCATGCATGTAGAAGAAGTTCTTGAAAATAAGAATTTGAACATGCAAGTGATCCCTTAAAGAGCAATATATAATTGTCGAACAAATTTACAACAATCCACAAGCATATAATAATAAATAGTGACTCAAATAAATTGATAACACCAAGTAAAAAGGGAAAAAGAAATAAAAAGAAAATATGAATAATGAAGGGAAAAAGAAAAGAAAAGATGACATATAAAAATAAGAAGAATAATAGAAAAGTAAGGAGGGAAGGAGAAAGAAAAACCTTGTTAATGGGGGTGAGAGAGAGTAAAAAGTGAGAAAGAAGGAAGAAGGGAGGAAGGGAGGGAGAAGAAATAAGGAGGGAAAAGAGAAAATAGGATTTGGGGAGAAAAAAGATATGATAATTGACAAATTAGGAAAACTGTGCGGCGCAAGCGACGCGGTCGCGTGGGGCACGCGGTCGCACGACCTGTGATTAAACTTAATGACGTGATCGCGTCGGTCACGCGGTCGCATGACCCGTTTTAGGCTAATGGCGCGAGGGTAGCCTCGCACTCGCACAACTCTCTGTTCAAAATCATATTAGTGCCAAATTTTGGGTGACGCGATCGCATGGGGCATGCGATCGCGTGAGTGGGCTTTCAGAAGGATATGATGCGGACAAGTGAGCCATGCGTCCGCGTGGATAGAATTGTGTGTTCAGCACCAAGCCAGCACCACTCTAGCACAATTTTTGGTTGTGCACCCTTTTTACGTCGAAATCCAGGGTCACGCGGCCACGTAGGGGACGCGGTCGCGTGGGAGGCCATTATTCCCATATGACGCGGTCGCGTCAACGACGCGGTCGCGTGGGGTGGTTTGTGCCATTGGCACGCCTCCAGCCCTGCTCCTGCGTAACTCTCTGTTCATATTATTAATGTCTCCCAGCTCCCTGCGACGCGGTCGCGTCAATGAGGCGGTCGCGTCGCGTGATTTTTTTTTAAATAAAGGTATGTAAATGCAGATGCACGAAATGTACTAATGAAGAGAAGAGTTATTGAACAAGAAAATTAAAAATAAGGAAAAGAACGATCATACCATGGTGGGTTGTTTCCCACCTAGCACTTTGCTTTAACGTCTGTAAGTTGGACGCTCCACTAGCTCAGTCTTCAGCTATGTGGGGATCTTCCAAGAGGAAGATCTCAAGCTCCTTGTTTTTCTTCAGCTTCTCGCTATGGTACAGCTTTAAACGATGTCCATTAACTTTCATAGGTTCAGAGCTTGAAGGATGACTTAGGTGATAGACTCCGTACGGTTCGGCCTTCTCTACTCTGTATGAACCTTCCCATCTTGATCTCAACTTGCCTGGCATGAGCCTCAGTCGAGATTTGTAAAGGAGGACTAAGTCCCCAGGTTGGAACTCTTTCCTCTTGATGTTCTGATCATGTACAGCCTTCATCTTCTCCTTGTATAGTCTTGAGTTCTCATAAGCTTCTAGGCGAAGGCTCTCCAGTTCCTGCAGTTGCAACTTTCTTTCAGCTCCAGCTCTTTCAATTCCCATGTGGCAATCCTTTACTGCCCAAAAGGCTTTATGCTCTATTTCAACAGGGAGATGACAAGCTTTTCCATAAACTAAGCGAAAAGGACTCATCCCAATGGGTGTTTTTGTATGCTGTTTTGTATGCCCAGAGTGCATCTTGTAGCCTGGTGCTCCAGTCTCTTCTATGAGGTTTGACTATCTTCTGCAAGATACGCTTTATCTCTCCATTTGACACCTCGGCTTGTCCATTAGTCTGAGGATGGTAGGCTGTTGTAATTTTATGAATTATCCCATGCTTCTTCATTAGTCCTGTTAGTCTCCTGTTACAAAAATGGGTGCCTTGATCGCTCACGATTGCTCGTGGTGATCCAAAGCGACAAATAATATGGTTTCTCACAAAGGAAACAACAGTGTTAGCATCATCATTGCAGGTAGGAATTGCTTCCACCCATTTGGAAACGTAATCTACAGCAAACAATATATAGAAATAACCATTAGAATTTGGAAATGGACCCATGAAGTCAATGCCCCAAACATCAAAAATTTCACAAAAAAGCATAATCTGTTAAGGCATCTCATCCCTCCTGGATATATTACCAAATTTCTGGCATGGGAAACAAGATTTACAAAATTCACTAGCGTCCCTAAAAAGAGTAGGCCACCAGAATCCACAGTCTAAGATTTTTCTAGCAGTTCTTTGAGGGCCAAAATGTCCTCCACTCTCAGATGAGTGACAGGCCTCTAAGATGGACTGAAATTCTGATTGAGGCACACACCGTCTAATTATCTGGTCAGCGCCACATCTCCATAAATATGGGTCATCCCATATATAATATTTAGACTCGCTTTTCAGCTTGTCTCTTTGATGCTTAGAAAAGTTTGGAGGAAAAGTGCGGCTAACTAGATAATTAGCTACAGGTGCATACCAAGGGACTATCTCAGATACTGCTTGTAGGTTATCAAATGGGAAATTATCAGCTCTGGGAGTGGAATCATCTGTAATGTGCTCAAGGCGACTCAAGTGGTCTACCACTAAATTCTGGTTACCACTCCTATCCTTAATTTCTAAATCAAATTCTTGTAATAGTAGTATCCAACGTATAACCCTTGGTTTGGACTCCTTTTTAGATAATAAATACTTTAGAGCTGCGTGGTCTGAATACACTAATACCTTCGTACCAAGTAAATAGGCTCCAAATTTATCCATAGTGAAAACAATACGAAGAAGCTCTTTCTCAGTAGTAGTGTAATTCGACTGAGCGGCATCTAAAGTTTTAGACGTGTAAGCAATAACAAAAGGATCCTTACCTTCATGCTGAGCCAGTGCTGCTCCTACTGTATGGTTGGAAGCATCACACATTATTTCAAATGGTTGGCTCCAGTCTGGTCCTCTTACAATTGGAGCTTGAGTCAGTGCAGTCTTCAGCTTATCAAACGCTTGTTTGCAATTTTCACTGAACTCGAACTCAATATCTTTCTGCAGTAGCCTGGATAAGGGAAGTGCTACCTTACTGAAGTCCTTACTGAACCTCCTGTAAAAACCTGCATGGCCAAGGAAAGAACGGACCTCTCTCACAGAAGAGGGGTAAGGTAAACTAGAAATAACATCCACCTTTGTTGGATCTACAAAAATGCCAGTATTAGATACAACATGTCCTAGTACAATCCCTTGTTTAACCATAAAGTGGCATTTTTCAAAATTTAATACCAGGTTTGTACTGACACATCTATCTAACACTCTAGATAATCCATCTAAGCAAAGGCTAAAGGAATCGCCATAAACACTAAAATCATCCATAAAAACTTCCATACAGTCCTCAATAAGATCAGAGAAAAGACTCATCATGCACCTCTGGAAAGTAGCTGGTGCATTGCACAAGCCAAAGGGCATTCTCTTGTAAGCATAAGTCCCAAAAGGACATGTAAAAGTGGTCTTTTCCTGATCCTCAGGAGCTACATGAATCTGGAAATAACCTGTGTAACCATCTAGAAAACAATAATGCGATTTACCTGACAGGTGATCCAGCATTTGATCAATGAATGGAAGAGGATAGTGATCCTTACGGGTTGCTTGGTTGAGGCGTCTGTAGTCAATGCAGACCCTCCAGGCGTTCTGAACTCTGGTTGTCAGGAGCTCTCCATGCTCATTCTTCACTGCAGTGACTCCAGACTTCTTTGGCACCACTTGTACTGGGCTTACCCATTCACTGTCTGAGATGGGATAGATGATATCTGCCTCTAGTAGTTTGGTCACTTCCTTTTTGACAACCTCTAGGATAGTGGGGTTCAGTCTTCTCTGGGTTGACGGATAGGTCTTGCTCCCTCTTCTAAAAATATTCTATGCTCACAGACTTGAGGGTTGATGCCTACTATGTCTGCCAAACTCTACCCAATTGCCTTCTTGTGCCTCCTCAGCACACCAAGTAGCTACTCTTCCTGTTGAGAAGTGAGTTCCCTTGCAATGATAACCGGAAACTTATGCCCGTCTTCAAGGTAAGCATATTTGAGGTGTGGGAGAAGGGGTTTTAATTCTAACTTCTGATCATGTTCAGGCTCTGGGTTGTCTGGAGCTGGTAACAGTGGTAAGGCACTGTCATTGTCCTCTGAGAATGTCCCCACACTTGGACTTTGTCCCGTATGCTTCTCTTTAAATTCCTCCCGATGGACTTCAGCCACGGTTTGATCTATAATGTCACACTTGAGGATAGAGTGATCCTCTGGAGGATGTTTCATAACTCCATTCAGATTGAAGATCACTACTCGGCCATCTATTTCAAAAGAGTATGTTCCTGAGAAAGCATCTAATTTAAACCTTGAGGTCTTCAAGAATGGCCTTCCGAGTAGGATTGATGATGGCTTGTCTGAGTCATTTTGGGGCATTTCCAGGATATAAAAATCAGTGGAGAACGTGAGTCCCTTAATGCCCACTAATACATCTTCAGCAACTCCAACCACTGTAATAATGCTTTTATCCGCTAACATAAAACGAGCTGCCGACCTTTTTAAGGGAGGAAGCCTCAAAACATCATATATAGACAAAGGCATTATACTCACACATGCTCCTAAATCACACATGCATTCAGAAATTATCACACCACCAATAGTACAATTAACTATACAAGGACTTGGGTCACTACATTTTTCAGGTAAACCTCCCATTAAAGCAGATATGGAACTTCCTAAAGGAATAGTTTCTAATTCATTAATTTTGTCTTTATGTATACATAAATCTTTTAGAAACTTTGCATATTCAGGTACCTGTTGAATAACATCAAAAAGGGGAACAGTTACCTCAACCTTTTTGAATATCTCTACCATTTTGGGATCAGGTTCTAGCTGCTTCCTGGGCTTCCTTGCAAGTTGTGGAAATGGAATAATAGTGGTGTCTTCTGCAGTGTCTCCGCCTTTTAGTGCTTCCTCTCGTGGTTGCACTTCTTCTTCTTCAGCTATGTCCTGTATGTCTTTTTCCTCTTCAACATCTTCTATTTCCACTACCTCTTCAGCTGAGGCGTGTTCTGGTGGGTTTGGCTCCTCTTGATTCCTCTCCTGCAGTGTGGTTCCGGACCTCAGGGTGATGGCATTAATACTACCCTTGGGATTGGGTAATGGTTGAGAGGGAATCCCACTGGAGCTCAATGGTTGATTATTGGAGTTATTCATTGAACCAATCTGTGAGACAAGAGCTTGCAAAGTAGCGTTCAGACCATTTAGAGTGGCATTAATGTTATTTTCCATGGTCTGCTGTCTCCGATCAATAGATTGTAGTAAGTCATCATTGGCAGATGCAGAAGGATGGGTAAATTGAGAGGTCTGCTGTTGGGTATTCTGTGATCCTTGGGATTGCCTTAGGTGAGGTACTCTGTAAGGCTGATTCTGATTCTGCTGCCTGTTGTTGTTGTTATTCCACCTCTAATTTCCCTGAATATCTCTGCCTCCTCTATTGTTATTGTTGTCCCTCCAATTCTGGTTAGAATTGTCTTGCCATCAGTGGTTGTAATTGCCACCTTGATTGTATCCTGGGTTGGGGCGGTCATAGAAGTTATGTGTAGCTGCCACGGTGTTGTCTTCCTGCTGGATCTGCGGACATTCGTCAGTATAATGGCTATAATCAGTACAGATTCCGCAAACTCTTTGTGGGACTAACTGTTGGTTTTGCTGTGCTGGAGAAGGTTGAGCTTGCTGAACTTGTTGTTGATTCAATTGCATTTGCTTCAACAAGTTGGTCATTTCACAGATACTCTGAGTTAAAGCGGCAGTCTCTCTACTAGAGGATACTTCTGCCACGGCTTTTGCACGGCCTTGTTTCTGCCTCTGATTCCTAGTAGATTCAGCTAAGTCGTTGATCAATTGCCATGCCTCATCAGTGGTCTTGTACTTTTTCATAGACCCATTGCTAGCACTTTCCAATGTGGTCTTATCTTGGGGCCTCATTCCTTGTGTGACATAACCGAGTAACACTATCTTGTCAATCATATGGTGGGGGCAAGCTTCCAGAATATTATTGAAGCGCTCCCAATATTCATAAAGCGTCTCGGATTCATCCTGAACAATCATGGAAATATCTTTCCTCAGTTTATCAGTAACTTCAGCTGGAAAGAACTTTTCCAAGAATTCTCTTCTCAGTGTATCCCAGTTGGATACAGTTACTGCTGGTTGAGTGTAGTACCACTCTCTTGCCTTTCCCTCAAGAGAAAATGGGAAGGCTTTCAGCAAAATTGAAGTTGCATCTGCACCATCACGCTTAACAGTAGAACAAGCTGCCTGAAAATCTCTCAGGTGCTTGATAGGCTCTTGAATAGGTAAGCCATGAAACTTGGGCATTAAATTGAGCAGTGCGGTCCTTATCTCAAAGTCTGTAGCTACCGCTGGGTGATGCGCTTGAAATGGTTACATTGTAAAATTAGGGGCTCCAGCCTCCTGGATAGTAACTCTCCTGGCTGCTGCCATGTTACCTGCGCGTGAAACAACCAAATCAGTAGAACGAGGGCTGGTTTCTTTCTCAAATGACGTTTCAGATACGCCCTTAGAGAGGACTAACCGACGCCGAGCTTGCCTTATTCGTGAAATAGTTCTTTCAATCTCAGGATCGAATATTAGCAAGCTTGGATCAGGAAGCGAACGTGTCATCTAACGAAAGAAACAAGCAGCTCATAGTAGCAAAATAAAATAAAATGCAAATAAATAAATTCCAATTAATAACTTTAGCACTCTATTGCAACTCAACGGCAATGGCGCCAAAAATTGATGCGAGCGGAAATTGGCGAGTTAAGAATGATTATAAAATATGCGTTGCAAGTATAGTTCTGAACCAACCAGAAATCCGCTTATCAATTTAGACGGGTGTCACAGAAATTAAAATTAAAATACTGGGAGTATGAATCCCAGGTCGTCTCCCAACGAGTTGCAGAAAAGTGTGCTATTTTATTAATCAGATGTTTTCAAAAAGATTTGAGTTGAATGGCAGAAAATTAAATTAGAGAATTTATATAAATTTAAATAAAAGCCTTGACTGGGAGTTGATTAGTTGGAAGCCCTATTCTTGTTGCAGTATTCTCAAGACTAATTGATAATTGGGGATTATTCTATTTAGTTGTCCCTCACTAAGTAAGGGAAAGTTAAACAAGTTGGAATGCTATCTCTATCCACAAGTTCCAATCCGCTCTTGGGAGGATTGGTGTGAGTGACTAGAGAGCAATCCAACAATAAACCCAATTACAATCTTTCTCTTGAGCATTGACGTTAGGATTTTTGCCAGTAAAGAATGTCATAAAAATAGTCGCGTTGTAGATATAGTCTCTAAACCGACAAAAATCCCTTCGTACAAACATTTTGGTTGTCACAAGTAACAAACCCCTTTTAAAGTTGATAACCGAGTATTTAAACCTCGGGTCGTCTTCTCAAGGAATTGCAGGGAGGTATGTTCTTATTATTGGTTATGAGTTTGTAAATTGGGGTTTTGGAAGTAAGGTGGGAATATGTTATATGACAAGTAAAATAAAATAATACTAATAAAATCTCTTGGCAAGATATGAAGAACTGGAAGTCCTATCCTTATCAATTGTGATGAGAATTGGATTTTAATCCCACTTTGTTAACCTTTACTAAACAAAGGAAAGTTAAGTGGACTGATTAGCTTGATTCTCAAGTCCTAGTCAACTCTTGTGGAGAGACTAGCTTTAGAGCAATCCTAGTGCAATCAGAATCTGCCAATTTCAACCACTGTTTTATTTGACAGCTCAAGTCTTACCAATTACTTGAAAGCCAAAAAGGGGGAAAATATCTAAATTATTTAAATAAAGCAAACATAATTCTGAAATACCTCAATTATATTAAATAAAATATTCAAATCATAACATGGAAAAGTTCATAAATTTAATTGAAAAAATAAATAAAAAGGAATGTTGAACCTAGATCGAGAGTCACTCTTAAAAACTAAGAGAAGTCCTAAATCCTAAGAGAGAGAGGAGAGAACCTCTCTCAAAACTAATCTAAATCATGAGAAGTGAATTATGAGAGCCTCTTCATGAATGGATGCATTCCCCCACTTTATAGCCTCTAATCTGTGTGTTCTGGGCTGAAAATTGGGTCAAAAGTAGCCCAGAAATCGCCCCCTGCGATTTCTGTTACGTTCAGGTCGCGGAAAGGTGACGCGGCCGCGTCGTCCATGCGGCCGCGCGGATTGGGTGTTGGCCAGGTCACGCGTCCGCGTGACCCACGCATTCGCGTCGCATGGCGTCGAAACAACTATGGCAAATTATATATCAAATCGAAGCCCCGGACGTTAGCTTTCCAACGCAACTAGAACCGCATCGTTTGGACCTCTGTAGCTAAAGTTATAGCCTTTTGAGTGCGAAGAGGTCAGGCTGGACAGCTTAGCAATTTCTCCAACTTCTTGTATTCCTTCCACTTTTGCATGCTTCTTTTCCATCCTCCAAGCCATTCCTGCCCTATAATCTCTGAAAGAACTTAACACACATATCAAGGCATCTAATGTTAATAAGAGAGGATTAATAATAAGCAATTATAAGATCAAAGAAGCATGTTTTCAATCATAGCACAAAATCAGGAAGGAAATATAAAACCATGCAAATATTATGAATAAGTGGGTAAAGAGTTGATAAAATCCACTCAATTGAGCACAAGATAAACCATAAAATAGTAGTTTATCAAGCATCCCAACTCAAGGGTTTCTTTCAATCAACTCCCCATCAAGTTAGGGAACTACTCGCTCATTGTAAATGAAGAATTCATAACATAAGAAAGGGAATTAAAGAAAGACATGATAAATAATGATCAAAAGATTAATTAAAAATAAAAGTAATTCTTGTATTAATAAATGCTAAAATAATCCGATAGTAAAATTAAGAAAACTAAGGAACATGGAAGAGTAGGAGACAAGTAAAGAGAACGAACTAGAATGTCGAAGTCTTGATGAGGCAATAACTCTTCTCAATATCCCGATGCAAAAACAATGAACATAACAAAATCCTAAAAGCTATGAATGTGTAGAGAGAAAACCTAGAGGAGAGAAAAACTAGATCTAAAAACTAAAACTCTGCGGAATGAATGTTGTTGTTGGTTTCTGCATGTTCTCTGGCTCTAGTATGCTTTTTTGGGCCAAAAACTGGGTCAAAATAAGGCCCGAAATCGCCCCCAACAATTTTGCAGATTATACAGATCGCGTATGTTACGCGGTTTCGTCATCCATGCGGCCGCGTCATTCGGCTTTCTGCTTTGCCGCGCGGTCGCGTCATCCATGCGGCCGCGTCACTCGTGCTATTCCATGCCGCGCGGTCGCGTCATCCATGCGGCCGCGTCACTGCGATTTCTTTTCTTTCGCGCGATCGCGTCATCCATGCGGCCGCGTCGCTTCTCGCTGGTCATCTCCTCAATTTCCTGTGTTCCTTCCATTTTTGCAAGCTTCCTTTCCAATCTCCGACTCATTCATGCCCTATGAAGCCTGAAACACTTAATACACAGATCACGGCATCGAATGGAATAAAGGAGAAATAAAATACATAATTAAAAGTCTCTAGGAGGCAAGTTTTCAATCATGCAATAACTTTAGGAAGGAATTATAAATGCATGCTTATTTAATGAATAAGTGGGTAAAGATCATGATAAAACCACACAATTAAACACAATATAAACCATAAAATAGTTGTTTATCAGTGGGTGACAAGTAGAATTCTCTTTAGCGCACCAAGTCTTCTTCATAGATCCACGTGAAGTAGCATTCCTCCAATCATAGTTCCTATACCTTGAGAACTTGACCTCAATGAGCCTAATTCCGAACTTCCAACCACTATACAACTCTTTCTTACCCTTAGTTCCGCAAAGAGCTCTAAGTTGTCCATCCGTTTCAATCAAGCCATATTCAAGTGAGAAAGTGAAGCTTAAGGGTAAGAGTTTTACCAACTTGAATGTTGTGTTGGATGGTGGCTTAGGGAGAGAAACCTCCCCACACTTAGACAATGCAAGGTCGACTTCCTTATGCTCTTCTTTGGGTATTTCCACCTCTTGACAACTTCTTCCATCTTCTTCTTGCTTGTTGACTTCTTCCAATTCCTCCTCCTCATCAATCAAGTTAAACTTGGGAGGTTGTGTGAAATGTACTTTCATATCAACTTTACCTTTGATAAAAGAGTTTTCAATGAGATCACCAACATTATTTGGTATTGAGTTGTCTTCAATAGATTCAATTTCACGTTCCATGGGAAAGGATTCAATTATTGATAAGAAATCATTGATGATTGAGTCCATCTCTTGATCAACCTTCTCATATTCTTCAATCTTTATATGCTCCGAAGGTTGTTGAGACTTCCATGGTGGTTCCGCATCTCCTAGATCTTCAACCACTTCTTCCTTTTCTTCAATGACCCTAGGCGTCTCCAATTGTTCCAATACAAAGCTCGACTCTTCCTTCTTCCCCACCGGATTTTCCAATCTCTCTTTCATGCTTTTCTCATCTTTTGATTTCTCACACGTGGCCACGGATGCACCTTGAGTGTTCAAGCATTGGTAGGCTAAAGTATGTACTACCTTAGTCAAATTAGTCACAAACTCTAGGGTGTTCCTTTGCATATCCGCTTGGCCTTGAAGTAGCAAGGTAAGAGAGTCATCTGTTGGGGCTTGGGGCGGATAGGAAGGTTCATTATTTTGGAGGAAGGGTTCACAGTGGGAGGGCAGTTCTTCTTGGTAAGGGTACGGAGATGGTTTATATTGAGGTGGTTCTTGGTAGTAATCATGATAGAATTGTGGTGGTTCTAAAGGTTCTTGCTCATAACGGTCACAAGGAAATGGCATGGATGATTGGTCATACGATGGATACGGATCATAGGAAGGTGCTTGGTGAAGATGGGCTTGTGAGCATGGTTGATAGTCATGTTGAGGGTAACGTTCATAAGTATATGGTGGTGGTACTTGATCATCACAAAAAGAGTCACCATAGCAATTGAATTGACATGCATTAGGATGGTAGTTATACTTATAAGTATCCGGAGGTTGTTGCCAATAGGAGTGATCAATTCCTTGAGACTCCTCCCATCTTGAAGTGTTCCATCCTTGGTACATGTTGTCGTTAAAGTCCACATTGCCTACAACATAATGAGAACCAAACTCATAGCCAAAGTGAGAATTCATAGTGGAAAAACAAAATGAGACTAACAAAAACTAGTAGAAAAGCAAGAGACAAACCTATTCACACTATTCACATATATACAATAACCAATAACATAACACCATTGCAAGTCCCCGGCAACGGCATCATTTTTGGTGAACGGATTTTTGATGGTTTAGAATTCACAATAAATTTTCGTTGCAAGTATAGTTTCTAAACCAAACAATGATTCTTTCATACAAAAGATTGTTTGTCACAAGTACAAACCCCTAAATTTATAAACCGAAGTATTGGAACCTCGGGTCGTCTCTCAAAGGAATTGCAGGGTAGTGTTCTTGTTATTGGTTATGAGTTGTATATTTTGGGGTTTTGATTAAGGAACAAGAAAAGTAAATAACAATGGAAATGTAAATGATAAAGCGGTCTTGGCAAGGGTTGGTGGTCAAGGATCTCTATCCCTATCACTAACCACAACATGAGAATTGGCAAGGATCAATCCCACTAAGTCATCCTCTAACTAATAGTAAAGGAAAGTCAAGTGAACTATATCAATCCAAGTCCATAAGTCCTAACTCTCCACTAATTGAATTAGTGAGAACTAGAGTCAATCGTTCCCAATCATCAATTACTTGGACATTAGCAACTCAAGAGTTCCTAAGTTACCTTCCCAAGACAAGAGCATAAAATTATACTCTAACATCCTTCCAAGCATTTCATCAAAAACTTGGAAGGCACAAAAGGAAAACATAGTTTGACAACAAGAATAGAATCTAACAAAAATTATTGCAAGGAATTAATAACAACAATCAAAGAAAATAAAATGTACATGAATTACCTCAAATTGCATTAAAGGAAAATAGAATGAACAAAAGTAGATCCACAACAAAGCATGGGAACAAAGTAGAAGAATAATGAATGTAACAACAAAGAATTGAACATTAAAAGTAGATGAAAGTAAGAATTAAAACCTAGATCTAAGAACTAAACCTAATCCTAATCCTAATCCTTAGAGAAGAGAGAGCTTCTCTCTCTAAAAACTAACTAAAACTAGATCTAAAGTGTGTTGTGTGATGGAGTCCCCTCATCCCCCTTCATTCCTTGGTCTATTTAGCCTTTTCCCGCCAAAAACTCAGCTCCAGATGGGGCCAGAAACCCTCCCAAATTGCCAGGCACGAGTTCTTTTTTAAAAATCACGTGCGGCCTTCGGCGCGTACGCGTACAGTGCGCGTACGTGTCCCTAGAGCATTTCGCAATCCGCGCGTAGGCGCATAGTGCGCGCATGCGCCCATGGGCTTTTCCAAATCTTTGGCTTTTCATGATTTCTCCACTTTGTATGCTTTCCTTCCACTCCTTTGATCCTTTCCTAGCCCTTTCCAATCTAAAATCACTAGCAAACACTTCAAGGCATCTAGTATAATCAAAGGAAGATAAAAAATCATCAAATTAATGGTCTAAAAAATCATGCTATTTTATTGAATAAATGTGAGGAAAGGTTATCAAAATGATTTGGATTCAACACAAGATAAATCATAAAAAGGGGGTTTATCATCCACCAATTGATTCCCATTGAATTGTACAAGTTTGCAAACAGGATGTCAACCCAAGCCAAACTGGCCTTTCCAAACCTTATCTCTCGCTTGTGTAATGAGGTTAGAGTCCTTATTAATAGGGACTCGTGTATCCTAACAGACAACCCAATTACTAAAGCAGTAATGGAAAGCTCCAGAACACTGGATGAACACCCCAAAAGGAAGGCACCTGAGCCTCAGCAAAAATAGAATAACCCTCCAATAGAATATTAGACTCAGTTGGAAGCATCTGTGGCGAAATTGTAATCCACCTTGGATCAATTAAGAGAGGAGCAAAAAGCCGAAACTAGCATGCTTTGCAAACTACTTAAGGAACAAGAGAAGCAGAAGCTTGAATTAGAAGAATGAAGCGTCAGAAATTATTCCCTGAAGAGAATAATGACCACCAAGACTAAGGTGGTTGAGTTTCATCCTATCTAAATCTTATTTTATTATTTTATTTCTCTGTTTTTTAATTTAAGAATTGCATAATCACTATTAGGATTTTAAGTTACCTTTCATTTTCCTTCTATCAATTAAGTATAAAATATTCCTCTTATCATTCCATTGAACTTGAATAAAAATTTTGATTTTTTTAGAAGTAGTAAAGATGCATAAATTTTGAGTTATATAAGAATAGTCCAATTATTTGATGTGGTGGCATTACTTTTCTCTTTCTGAATGCATGAATTAACAGTGCATATTTGATGTTAGAGTTAAGAATGTTGGCTCTTAAAAGAATGATAAAAAAGGAGAAGTATTATTGGTGATCTAAAAAATCCAAAAGAATTGATTCTTGAAGCAAGAAAAAGTAGCAAAAAGAAAGAAAAAGAAAATTATGCGAAAAAAGAGAAAAAAAAAAGAAAAAGCCAATAGCTCTTTAAACAAAAAAGCAAGAGCAAGGATCCAAGGCTTTAAGCATCAATGGTTATGAGGGCCTAAAAGAAACAAAATCTTGGCCTAAAAAGTTCAAATGAGCTCCCCCCTAACTAAATGCTTGTGGTGTGAAGGTGTCAAGTGTCTGTTGCGTTTATGTATCCGGTGGTAATATGAGAAAACAAAGTGCTTAGAGTCACGGCCAGACTAAAAAAGAAGCTGTGTTCAAGAATAAAAAAGAACTAAACTAGGAGAGTCAATAATATCATCTAGATTCTGAGTTCCTAAAGATGCCAATGTTTCTGAGCTTCAAAGGATAATGAGATCCCAAAACTATTTAGAAGTAAAAGGCTACTAGTCCCGCTCATCTAATTGAAAACTGAGCTTCATTGAAGACTCTGAGATTTATTGTATTTTTCTCTTCTTTTTAATCCTATTTGTTTCTGGATGCTTGAAGACAAGCAACAGTTTAAGTTTGGTGTTCTGATGAGCAGATATTTTATACACTTTTTGGCATCAATTTCACATTGTTTTAGTTATGTTTTCTTTAAGTTTCATTACATTCTCATAGGTTTTAGTGAAAAATTCATATTTTTGGGTTCTACTTTGAGTTGTTGTGTTTTATGATGATTTCAGGTAAATTCTAGCGGAAATTAAGGAGCTTTGGCAAAGTCTGATTCAGAGGCAAGGAAAGCGTAGTAGATGTTGTCAGATTCTGACCTCCGTGCACTCAAACGAGCATTTCTGGAGGTTCAAAGGTCCAAATGATGCGTTCTTAACGCCGTTAGAAAGCTAACTTCCAAAGCTTTCCAGAACTATATAATGATCTATAACGTTTCTCGAAGAAGCCTACCCATACTAGGCGTTGAACGCCAATGAGCTGCCCCTTTGCTGGTGTTCAATGCCCCAAGGAGACAAGCTAGCGTTGAACGCCCAAAAACCACCCCCTTTGGGGCATTCAATGCCACCAAGAGTCACAAGGCAGCGCCAATCACCCTCAAATGGGCATCCAATGCCCATTCCTCAAGTTGGACGCCAAGCTCAGCCCAAGTACTCAACCAAAGTAGGCCCAAGGATGGATTTCGCACCTCTAGTCTAGTCTATCATACTTCTTGTACTTCTTAATTATTAGATTAGTATTTAAAGGAGGAGATCACCCTTGTTTAGGATCTTCTTCCCCACTTTACTTTCGAACACCATTGTTTTCTTTAAGCTATGAGCCACTAACCTCCTAAGTTAGGGTTAGGAGCTATGCTGATTCTCATGGATTAATAATATTACTGTTTCTATTTCAATACATGTTTGATTCCATTCTCTTGTGCATTTTTGTTCTTCATCTCATGAATTGAGGATGATCTGTGATAATCATCCTTGTTCTACATGGGTTTCGTGTGAGTCCTGACCCAGATAGCATTGAAACACAGTTGGAAAGTGCACTACGGATTCCAAGAACGTGCCTGGGCGACTTTGGATAAGTGACATAAAATCCCGTTGACCGTGGGTTACTGAGGTCTCTATGGCATTAAGGCTAGAGTCTGAGAAGCAGCGTTCCTTAATCCAGAAGATCTGACCTTGTCTGTGGCATTTTGAGTAGGATCGTGAAGGGGAGTGGATTGCTTAGGTCTTTACCTTCGGCTATAATGGGAAGCCATGAGTTAACTTGATAAGGATGCTACATGAGTTAGTCAATTACAGCTGCCATTGAATGAATCATTCGTTATTCAAGTAGACAGTAAGAAAAGTTCTTCCGGATAGAATACGCAATATTCGCACAGAAAGATCGGCAAGTGCACCGGGTCGTCCAAGTAATACCTGAGGTGAGTGAGAGTCGATCCCACATAGATTTTTGGTTTGAACAAGCAATGGCTATCTTGTAGATCTTAGTCAAGCGGATAGAAAATATAGTTTGTCACAAAAAACGCATAAAAACAGAATAAAATAGAATTAATTAATTAGTGTGAAATCAGTGATTGGAGAACGGTTGAGGCTTCAGAGATGCTTCCTCCTTTTGGATCAACTTTTCTCACTGTCTACTCCAACTTCTTCCTTCAGAGATGCTTCATTCCATGGCAAGTTGTAGGTGACTAATGCCAGGTCAGTAGTCATTAATCTCCTCTGCTTCAAACCAAACGCTGGGTTAGCGGTCATCCAATCTAAACGGGGGTGAAGCTCTAGCAATCCATTCCCTTGGTGATCCTACTCAATGCGCCATAGACAATGCATGGTCGGATCTTCCAGATCAGAGAACGCTGCTCCAATTATTCTAGGCTATACCACAAAGGCCCTAATCACCCCGTACCTTGGCTGAACTAATGTCTCCAAGTTCCCAACAAAGTTATAGATTAGCTGTCTAAGAGATGTATAATCAAGCTTATGGTTCAGTACTATCCTGTTAAGGACTCGCAAGAACCCACGTAGAATAGGGATGACGGTCAAGTTACACTCCCAATTCATTAGGATGAAGAACGAAAATACATCTTAGAATAGAATCAAGCATAGATTGAAGTAGAATAGTGATATTGTTAATCCATAAGAATCAGCAGAGCTACTAACCTTAACCTAGGAGGTTAGTAACTCATAGCTTACAGAAATAGTAAATTATTCGAATGGAGGAGGAAGAAGATGATGAGGCCGAAGATCCTAAACATAGGTGATATTCTCCTATATATACTACTCTAGTAACTAAGGATTACAGAAATAAGATAGACTAGTTTGATAGTGCGAAAATCCACTCTTGGGGCCCACTTGGTGAGTGTTTGGGCTGAGCTAAGGGTGATCCACGAGCTAGTACCCTTCTTGGGCGTTGAATGCCAATTTCGGACCTTCATTTTCGAAGCAAAGTATGGACTATTATATATTGCTGGAAAGCCCTGGATGTTAGCATTCCATAGCCATTGAGAGCACGCCATTGGAACTTCTATAACTCAAAAAATGCTGCTTCGAATGCATGGAGGTCAAAATCCGACAGCATCTGTAGTCCTTTCTCTATCTCTAAATCAGACATTTTCCAAAGCTCCTGAATTTCAGCCAGAATTTACCTGAAATTATCGTAAAACATAACAACTCAAAGTAGAATCCAAAAGTGTGAATATTTCACAAAAACCTATGAAAATATAATAAAACTAAAACAAAACATAAAAAAAACAATATGAAAATGATGCCAAAAGGCATATAAAATATCTGCTCATCAGAACACCAAACTTAAACTGTTGCTTGTCTCCAAATAACCAAAAACAAAGTAGGATTAAAAAGAAGAGAAGGATACAATGAATCTTAGAGTTTTCAATGAAGCTCAGTTTCAATTAGATGAGCGGGACTAGTGGCTATTCACATCTGAATAGTTTTGGCATCTCGCTATCCTTTGAATCTCAGAAGTGCTGGCATCTTTAGGAACTCAGAATTCAAATGATACTATTGATTCTCCTAGTTTAGTTCATTTTAATTCTTGAACACAGCTTCTTTTGAGTCTTGGCCATGACCCTAAGCGCTTTGTTTTCCAGTATTACCACCGGATACATAAACGCCACAGACACTTAACTGGGTGAACCCCTTAGGATTGTGATTTAACTTTGCTAGAATCCCTAGCCAGTGGTGTCCAGAGTTCTTAAGCACACTCTTTTGCTTTAGATCAAGACTTTAACTACTCAGTCTCAAGCTTTTCACTTGACACCTACACACCACAAGCATATAGTTAGGGGGAGGAGTTCATTTGAACTGTTAGGCCAAGATTTTGTTTCTTTAAGGCCCTCCTAACCATTGATGCTCAAAGTCTTGGACCCTTGCTCTTGCCTTTTGGTTTAAAGAGCTACTAGCTTTTTCTTTTTCTTTTGCTTCTCTTTTTTCTTCTTCTTTCTTTCTCTTTTTTCTTTCTTTTTCCTACTTTTTCTTCCTTCAAGAATCAATTTTTAGATTTTTCAGATTACCAATAATACTTCTCCTTTTTTCATCATTTTTTCAAGAGCCAACGTTCTTAACTCCAATATCAAACATGCACTGTTCATTCATGCATTCAGAAAATAAAAGCAATGCCATCACATCAAAATAATTGAACTATTCTTATGATATAACTCGAAATTCATGTATCTACCTATTCTTTTTGAAATAAAATTTCATAGCTTTAAGACATATGAAATATTTCATATCTTTAAGACATAGATAAAGATGATCATGCACTAGAAACAGGAAACAGACATAAAACATAATAGAAAATAGAAAATAACATAGGCAAGGGAATTAAGGGAACGGGACCACCTTAGTGACAACGGCTACTACTCCCTATTGGGGAATCCAATGGAGCGCTTGATTTCTTCAATGTCTCGTCCTTGCCTCTATTGCTCTTTTTCCATGGCTCTCTGATCTTCTCTTATTTCATGGAGGATGGTGGAGTACTTTTGGTGTCCCATCCTCAGCTGATCCATGTCGGAGCTCAATTATCTCAAAAAGGTATGTAATTGGTCCCAATAGCCTTGGGAAGGAAAATGCATCCCTTGAGGCATCTCAGAGATTTCTTGTTGAGGCAGCTTTACATGCTCTTGTTGAGGTGCATGTGTAGGCTCTCTAACATGCTCCATCCTTTTTTTCGTGATGGGCTTGTCCTCTTCAATGGGGATGTCTCCTTCTATGACAATTTTGGCTGAATTGCATAAGTGACATATAAGGTGAGGGAAGTGGAAGCAAGTTCCTTTCCCTTCTTCTTCCTTGAGGTTTCACCAGTCTTTGGTGCCATACTTAAGAGTGGTAAAAGTAAAAAAACAAAGCTTTTGCAACACCAAACTTAAGAGTATTGCTCATCCTCGAGCAATTATAAACAATTAGGAAGAAGAGAGTAGAAATAGAGGGAGGAAAGGGGAGGGATCAATGATAGGTAGGGTATGTGTAGAATCTGTGGGCCCCAATGATCCTGAGAGGCTAGGGAATTGAGTTCCCTGCCCCTTTGTAGGCATTGAATGCCCAGCTTCTGCTCCTTAGCTAGCATTCAATGCCAGCTACATGCTCCATATTGGGCGTTGGACGCCCATTGAGGACCTCCATCCTGGCGTTCAACGCCAGGCCTCTGCGAACGCCAGCCTCTTGCTCCATTGTGGGCGTTGGACGCCCATGAGATCCTCCTCTCTAGCGTTTAACGCCAGGTCATCGCCCCCTCTAGGGGGTTGAACACCCAGCCTATGCCTCCTGGCTGGCATTCAACGCAAGTCTCTGCCTCTTCTTGGGCGTTGAACGCCCACTAGGGACTCCCTAACTAGCGTTCAACGCCAGCAAGGTACTTGCTCCAGGGTGTTCTATTTCCATCTCTGAATATTTCTATCTATGTTCTGACTACTGCACATGATCACAAACATTAAAAAGCAAGGGAAAATTCTGAAAAGAAACTAAAATAAACTCAAATGAAAATCAACAGAAGAAATAAGAACAGAAATACTCTACTCATGGTTGGGTTGCCTCCCAACAAGTGCTTCTTTAATGTTATTAGCTTGACACTCGATTTCTAACTTTCTTCCTCTTCTTCCAGTTGGTTAACAGAAATGACTCCATGGTAGAAGAAGAGGAGATTAGTGCCCTCAGATTTGAATTTCTCCTAACAAGCTTTCTTTTAGTGTGATCAGCTTGATTCTCCTTGCTTGTTAGGATAGGGGTTGTATTGTTTCTCCATCCCCTATGCATCTTCCTCTTGGGACCTTCCTCCTTGGTGGGTAGTGACTGCCCAACACCAAACTTAAGTTTGATGTCTGGGGAAACTGTATGATTTTTTACCAAGGGAGGAGGCTTCAATATTGTACTCTGCATGGAAGTACCTCCTTTGTCAGGGGGTAGTGGACGCTTAAGGACCTTGATAATCATGTAATCCTTATGTAACCTCATCACTAATTTGCCTCTCTCAACATCAGAGAGGTTTCTTCCAGTAGATAGAGACCATTGCACCAAACCTCAGCAAAAGGAATATTGAATTGTAACTTCTTAAAGCCTTCCAAGGACTGTGAGAAATGCTCGTCCTTGGTCTCCTTTTGGGGCTTCTAAGGGTGTGGTACTTCAGGCTTTCTTCCCATAAGAGGGGCGTGTAACATTGTACTTCCAGCCTCTTCTTGAGTCTCTTCTTCATTTAGTTCCTCAACAGTGTATACCACCTTAGGCTCAGTCTCCTCCATTTCTTCGGGTGCCTCCAGATCAGGCTTGGCATCATAAAAGATGTCGTCCAGCTCTTCTTCGAGTCTCTCAACTATATTTACCTCTTCTACCAGGGAATCGATGATATTAATGCTCATGCATTTCTCTGGGGTGTCTGGATGCTTGAGAGAAGTATCTCCTGAATTGATTTCCATTACCCCCCTCTCTAGGCATTGAACGCCCTTGGTGATACCTTCTTGTCATTCAACGCCAGTGTTGCTCCCTTCTGGGAGTTCAACTTCAGCTCTGCTATGGTTGTGAATATCACCTTGAGGGAGGTTACCACTCATATCATAATGAGTATCTGGAGGATCACTATGAACCTCAGTAACTTGATTCTTCATGCTACTGTATATTTGTTCCAACATAAGTTCATTCCCAACAATCTTTGCAGCTATAGTCTCCTAAGATGAGTATAAGTGATGGTTATTAACAACCCTGTCAATGAGCTCATCTGCCTCTTTGAATGCCATTTTCTAAGGGTGTAGAGAGTCACCTGTAGAGTGATCCAAGAACCTCTTGGCCATCTTAGAGAAACCTTCATAGAAGATCTATATCCTGCGCCAACATGTGAACATGCCAGGGGGACATTTCCTGATCATCCGCTTGTACCTTTCCCAAGCATCGTAGAGGGATTCTCCCTCTTTCTACTGAAGGTCTGAATGTATGTCATTAGCTTAGTCCATCTTTGCGAGGAGGAGAACCTATTAAGGATTTTTCTAACAGCCTTATCCCAAGTGTTCACACTTCCTCTGGGATGATAAATCCACCATAGCTTTGCTCGATCATTCAGAGCAAATGGGAAGAGTATTCGCCTGTAGACTTCAGGCTCTATTCCATTGGTCTCTACAGTGTCACAAAACTGCAAGAAGTCAGAGAGAAATTTGTTCGGATCTTCCTGTAAAACTCCATGAAACTGGCAATGTTGCTGTATCAGCATGATCAGGTCGAAGTTGACCTTAAAGTCATCTGAATCAATAGAAGGTCCACTAATATTCCTTCCATAAAATTCAGGAGTGGGGATAGGGAAACTTTAAAAATTAAGAAGAAATAGATTTTTAAAAAAAAAATTAGTTTTGTTTTTATTTTACTCATGTAATTAAAAAAAAAGAAAATAAAGAAGAATTAAAGACAATTAAAAGCTAAGACAACTAATTAACTAAAAATATTTGGAATTTAAATGTTGATTTTCGAAAATAGAGAGGGAATGAGAGATAAGAATTTCGACAAAGAAGAAGAAAGAAGTAGTTAGGAAATTTTGAAAAAGATGAAAGAGAAAAAGAGAAATAAAGATACACCAAAACTTTTAAAATTGAAATAAGATAAAACAAGTAACCAATTAACTAACAAGATTTGAAAACAAAAATGAAAAGATTTGATTTTGAAAATCTTGAAAAAGAAAGTCAAACAAAGATCTTGAAAATTAAAATTTGAAAGAATAAGTCAAACAAGATAAGATAACATTTGGAAAGATTTGAAAAGATTTGATTTTGAAAATTTATGAACTTAAAAAGAAGAGGAGATCAAAGAAAGATTTTGAAATTTTAAATTTTGAAAGAATAAGTCAAACAAAGAAAGATAAGAATTGAAAGATTTGAAAAGATTTGAAATTTGAAATTTGAATTTTGAAAATTTTGAATTTTAAATTTTTTATTTTGAAAATTGAATTTGAATTAGGATAACATAAGATTTTAAATTTTGAATTTTGAATTTTGAATTTGAATTTTAAAATTTGAATTTAAAGCTTGATAAGATAAGATATTATTATTATTATTTTTTTTTTGAAATCCAAAGAAAGGAAAGACAAGATAAAGATTTGAAAAGATAACAAGATAAACAAAAAGATAACTAATTGGACACAAAACTTAAAAATTTTAAATTCAAAACCTATTAAACTCGAAAATCACAAAGGAGAAACACAAAAAGACACCATACTTAAAAATTTTGAAGATCAAGGACACTAATTTCGAAAATTTGAAAAAGAAAAAATATTAAAAGCCACTAAACTTAAAAATTTTGGAATCAAACAAAGAAAAACACTAAGAACAATTCGAATATCAAGAAAGAAAAACAAGATCAAATTTTCAAAAACTTAAGAAAACACAGACCAACTAAAGCCCAAGAGACAGAACAATATTAACCAAACTGACACCAAACTTAAAAATTTTTGAAATCAAAGCATTTATTTTTGAAAATTTGCAAAGACAAACACAGAAAGACATGATGAGTGAGATTTTGCACCGATTTGGATTTTCACACTTAAGATAACTTCCGTTGCAAGTATAGATTAAACCGGCAAATTAAATCCCAAACATCAAAGTTTAATATTTCTAATTTAAACCGAGAGTAATCAAAACTCGGGTCATCTTCCCTAGGAGTTGCAATTAAGTGTCTATTATTGGCTATGTCGAGAAATGGGGGTTGGAGGATAGCAATTGGTAAGAAATTAAAATACAAGAAGGTAACTTAACATGCAAGAAATTAAATGAAGGCACGTAAAGGCAATGGAAATGGAAATTGAAAGCTAAAAAGGACTCTTGGCAAGAAGTGGGTAATTAAGGATTCCTATCCTAGTTGTGGACCACAAACATGGTAATTGTGTGTGAATTAATCCCAATTAGTCAACCCTTAATCGAGGATAAGTCAACTAGGCATAATTAATCTCAATCCCTAAGTTCTAAGTCAACACTAGTGGGTTACTTAGAGTCAAGGGAAACCAAATTAATTAACAACCCTCACACAATGTGGAATGGACATCCACCACTCAAGTTCACCCAAACCACACAATTTCTCAACCAAGAGTGAGAAAAACTAAGCAAAATCCCAACCAAGCATTTTGTCAAACTCTTGGTGGGTATGTGAAGAAAGCATGGTAAAATGACAAGAAATAATAAATGCTACAACTACCAAGCAAGGAAAGTAAAGATGGCAACTCAATAAAGCAATAAATGACATGAAAACTTAAATTTCATTAAATGTAAATTAAAATAACAAGAGTGTGCTTAAGCATAAAAAGCAACAAAATGAGAAATTAACATGATAACATAAGGAAATTAAGACAAGATAACAAAGAAAGGTGGAGGAAACTAGATTAAAAATAAGAATTAAACATAAAAATTACAAGAAATTAAACTAAGGAACCCTAATTCTAGAGAGAGGGGAGAGCTTCTCTCTCTAGAAAATGAACTACATGACTACAATCTAACCCTAATTGCTCCCCTCTTCAAATGGAGTGAGGCTTTGCTTAATATAGGAAGAATCAGCATCAAAAAGTCCAAAAACTGGGCTCTGGAGGCCCAAAAATCGCCCAGCGATTTCCATTAAATGAGTCACGCGCTGGGACGTGTGCGGACGCACAGGTGTGTGCGTCGCATACATGCTGATTTTCCGCTTGTGCATACGCACACATGGTTTTGTGGCTTTTGTGCGTACGCACAGGTGGATGTGTGCACGCACACTCCAATGTGTGTTTCTCCTTTGTTTTCTTCAGGTTTTCTCCCTTTGTACATGCTTCCTTCCGCTTTTGCCTTCCCAAACTTGCCTTTAGGACCTAAAATCACTCATCAAACATGTCATGGCATCGAGTGGCATAAAAGTGGGATTAAAATAACTAATTTAAGCACAAAAACGCATATTTTCACATTTAGGCATAATGTAGAGAGAAAACACAAAAGCATGCTATTTGGATGAATAAATGTGGGCTTATATGATAGAATCCACTCAAATCAAAGCAAAATATATCGTCAAATATGGACTGATCAATTCCCCCACACTTAAACAATAGCATGTCCTCATGCTAATCACAATCAAAGGAGAAGGATAAGGAGGGTAAGCAATTTATTAAATGCAACTAACTACGTGCATGCAACTACACTAAATGCTATCAATATATATGTACACTATGGTTCCTATCTAGTTTGGTACAAAACAAACAAGAGATTCTAATTAATCTGAAACAAGCCTTAGGGCCAAGGCAAAGAGTCAATACACTATGATCAAAGTCCAAATAATTGAATTGAGATTTTCAAAACTAACCAACAAACAACTTGCAAGAAGATACAAGATAGTGCACAAGAACATAGAATTGAGCGCCCGAACCCCTCACCGGATGTGTATTCACTCAATTCGCTCAGTGTTTAGGGCTTAATCACTCAATTCTTCTTTAGTCATATTTTTCAAATATTTGCAAGTCATCTAACAATCAACAATTATTTAGTGCATGCATCCAAATATCATGAGGACTTCCACGGTTGTAATGGGGTTAGGGTCAAGGTAGGATGCATATGGTCATGTGGACTAGAATTTGAATCTTTGATCAACCTAAGCTTCCCACTAGCCTATGACAACCTATACAATTCAAAGCTAACCTAGCTACCCATTCTTCACTTCTTCACACACTCATGTATTCTCTTTTTAATCATCACACATATGCATTGATTCTTATTGACTTCACTTTGGGACATTTTGTCACCTTTTTGCTACTTTTCTTTTCTATTTTTATTATTATATTTTTTTTTCAGAACATCAATGCATATGGTTTAACATAATTCAAACATGAGTATGTACCCAATTCCCAAAATTTTGACAAAAATATAAAAACGCCCTTTTATCCCAACTAATGTTCCCAAACTTTCCAAACTTGAATGATGAACAACACACTCACTAGCCTAAGCTAATCAAAGATCCAAACAAGGGTCATTTATTATTTTTTCACTTAAGGCTTATGATGTGCTAAAATTAAGAACAAATGAGTTTAGTATAGGCTCAAAGTTGGTTAACAATAGAATATGAAGGGTAGGCTATTTCGGTAAGTGAGCTATTTGAAACAATGCCCTCAATCATATACATGCATTCATACACAAAATAATGGACATATATATTCAAGCAAATCAAAGATTACAATCATAAAAGGAGTTTATCACACAAGAACAAACTTTGTGGTTGAAGATGTGCAACCATACAATTAAAGCTGAAATCTCACAAGGTATGTTGTTCTAGCTCTTTTCTATGTTATATGAAAAATACTTCAAGAAAGTTTGAAAGACAATTTCTCAATTCAATCAATGGCATGCCTTAAAAGGGATTTCATGAAAATTTCTCGTTATTTTACCAAACTTATTTAATATAACATGCAACATGCAAATATTTACTACCCTAATACTATAAGCATTAAAGAAATATTTACAAACAAACCAAACTAAACAAAGTGCAAATAAGACAAAAACTGCAAAAATTGAAGAAAAAGAACAAAAAGAATATTCCAAAGTGTGTAAGAGAAGAATTTTACCCCCTTGAAGTTGGCGATCGTCCCCACACTTAAATTGTGCACGGTCCTCCGTGCATGCACATGATCTGGGGGATGAAGGACTATGAGACTCCACCTTCAGCCGGTGGGCTCCGGGGGTTCCGGTTGCTGTGGAAACAAATAAATAACAATTGAGGAGAAGTTAGATGTGAGTGTGGTATGATAGAAAACCATGTATGTATTCCAATTATACGCGCGGCTGGAACACACACAACGGCCGGATAAAATGACATCCACACATTCAAAAAGTAATAGCATGTGTTCCTCAATTAAGTAACCTAGGTTGCAATTAAAGAATAAGTAAAACTTTAGGCACAAGGAATCCTAGGTAACCACAAAAGTGAATTGAGTATTAGATATTGTTTATTGAAATTGTGCAAGTGAAAGCACAAAATTGGTATAAAATAGCACAATAATCAACAACCAATCCATTAAGGAACGGAAACTTCTTATTCATCATGAAACATAATGAAAAAGTCACATGGAAAGGTACTTGTTACAAAAAGTGATAAGCTTGATAGGAATCAAGTTAAGTCACTCAAACAAATGCAAAGCATTAACAAAAAACAAGTACCGGACATGTGATGAATTTGATATTCAAATCATGATGAACAAGTAATTTCAACTCAAATCACTTAATCCAATGCACTTATATAATTTGTCCTAGTGGTATAATCAAAATATGAGTAGCCAAACCCACTAGGTACTTGGTAAGTTAAGGCAAAGTATAAGGGCATTGGTGTAAGTTTCAAGCAAGAGCAACCCTATCAAAATTAAGCAACACTTGTAATTTATTCACTTAACAAGCAAGTAAAGCAAAACTAATAAAATTACTAAAATGAAAACAAAATGCAAACAAAACAGACATGAACAAGCATGAAATAGGGTGAAAGAGGAAGAAAAGAGAGGAGGAGTGATGAACTGATTTTCTATCGGTTTAGAATTTTTAATAAAAATATATTCGCGTTGGTAGTATAGTTTCTAAACCAACAGAGAATCCTTTCGTACAAAAGTTTGGTTTTCACAAGTAACAAAACCCAATAAAATTTGTAATCGAAGTATTTAAACCTCGGGTTGTCTTCTCAAAAAATTGCAGGGAAGTATGATTTATTATTGGTTATGGAAATTGTATATTTTTTGCTTTTTAAATAAGGAACAAGTAAATTAAATGACAAGAAAAATAAATTAATAATTAGAAAAATCTCTTGGCAAGGTATGAGAAATTGAGGTCCTATCCTAGTTATCCTTATCAATTGTGATGAGAATTGGATTTTTCTCCCACTTTAAATTAACCTCTAACTATGAAGGTAAGTTAAGTGGATGAATCAATTTGATTCCTCAGGTCCTAGTCAATTCCTAAGAAAAGACTAGAGTTATTGGAATTCAAATCAATCAGCAAAGAATTCCAATTTTCAATCAACAAGTAGTTTGATAACTGATGCATTCGCATATTTGCTATATTAGCTAGTTAGTTTAGTCAGTTCTAACTTAGTTTCATTCATTAGCATTAAAATAAATAAGCATTTTTTGTGAGTTTTCTCTCCATGCATTCATGAACCAAGAACTAGGTGAAATTTGGCATAATCTATGCAAATGATTCAATAAGTTTACAAATGAATTAGTATGAATGAATCTCTTGAAATTTATTGTATAGAATGGCAAGACTTTGAGGAAGTTTCTTTGGTTAATGATAGGAAATGAAGCAAGAAGGCAATGGAGCAAGAATTTGAGCAAGAAAGATTGAGGACATAGCAAGCTAGGCAAGGAGAAAGGGACTTGGGCGTTGCTAACGCCAGGAACAAGGGCGTACTCCTAGGCAACGCCAGGAACAAAGGAAACAACCCTCGGAAGTGATCATGCATGTTGCCAACTCCAGGAAGAGCTGGAGTGTTTGCCAACAACGCCCAACAATGCAAGATAGCCCTGGCTCTCCCCCAAGCACGTTACCAACGCCACCAACAATGGCGTGTTTGAGGATAACGCCAGCAGCCATGGATCTTCACTCATGCACATTGCCAATGCCAGTTTCTATAGGCGTGTTTAGGGGCAACGCAGCAAGCAACTTTGGGGAGCAAGTCCAAAGCTCGAGCACGTTGCCAGCCAAGAGATGCAGGGGCGTGTTTGATGGTAACGCAGGCAAGCAACGCCAAGCAAGAAAGCTTGCCTAGGAAAGGAAGCCAGCACGTTGCCAATGCCAGAGTCCAAAGGCGTGTTTAGGGGCAACGCTGCAAGCAAGGCTGGAAGCTATAAGGCATCACTGGAGGGAAATCCCAAGACCTCAAGCACGTTGCCAATGCTGAGTGTATGGGCATTTTCCAAGGCAACGTCAGCAAACAAAGTTTAGTGCCATGGAGAGATTCGAGCACGTTACTACCATGCTAGAACAAAGGCGTGCTTGTGGACAACGCTGGCAAGCAACGCAGCAAGAAAGCAAGGCCTTGGAGAGGAGCTAGGGAAGCTCGAGCACGTTAGCAACGCCAGCTTTTATTGGCGTGTTCCAAAGCAACGTTGAGCTAGAAGACTTGGTCCAGGAAGGGGGCACGTTGCCAACGCCAAGTTCTATGGGCGTTTTCCAAGGCAACGTAGCAAGCAAAGCTTGGTGCCATAAGGAAGGCTCGAGCATGTTGTTGGACTGGGAGAGCATGGGCGTCTTCCAAGGCAACGCCAAGCAAGGAGGCAGCCCTGGAGAGGTCATCGCGAGCGCGTTGCTAACTTGGAGAAAGGGTGCGTGTTCCATGGCAACGCAGGCAAGCCAGGATTCTGGGCCAACAAAGAGCTCGAGGACGTTGCCAACTTGGGAATGAACTGGTGTGTTCATCAA
This sequence comes from Arachis ipaensis, assembly GCF_059453495.1. Lineage (NCBI taxonomy): Eukaryota > Viridiplantae > Streptophyta > Magnoliopsida > Fabales > Fabaceae > Arachis > Arachis ipaensis. The sequence goes on from NC_142443.1 coordinate 79,297,260, forward strand.
TAATGCCAGAGACAAGATTCTGGGCCAACAAATAAGCCAGCACATTGCCAACTTGGAAGAAAGGATTCGTGTTCAGCAACAACTCGAGCAAACTTGGCAGCCTGACCTTACCTTCTTTAAGGAAGCATAACTTGAGATAGGAAAATTTAATTGAGATGATCCCAAGTGCATTAGGAAGAAGATATTCTAAGCTTTCCAATGATGTATGATAGTCCATATTGAAGCAGAGGATTGAAACTCGAATTCTGGGCAACATTAGGCATGAAAAGTGGAGCCAAGAAGAAGAAAAGCCAAGTTGTTAGCAACAACTTGGGCTAACAACGCCCAGCACAAAGCTCCCAGCCCAAGAAACTCATGAGCACGTTACCAACGTTCCTTTACACTGGCGTGTCTACCAGTAACGCTAGGCCATTGGGCCAGAAGCAATGAGAATGATCCCTGCTCCCTCTGTTTAGCAACACTTCTTCCATTGAGCCAAGAATTCAACAAAGATAAAGCCCATATTGCTAGCCCAATTGAAGATCTCTGAAGGAGTTTTAGGAGTAGTATAAATAGAGAAGATTTTTGTACTTTTGGAGGACTTTTAACTTTTACTTGTTTTTAGACTTTTGGACACTAAGACATTTTTCTATTACACTAGCATTTTACTTTTTACTTTTTCTTACCGGTCTTCTATTTTGTTTTGCTTGCAACTTTGGATTTCAGTTTGAAGAAATTATTCTTCATTCTTCTTTATTCTTCTTCATTCATCATCCTTCTCTATTAAATTTTAATGTCTACTTTTGCACTTGTTGTTGAATCTAGAGCTATGATTCACTAAACCCCATTTTTATTAGGGGGAGGAGCTCTGTGTATCTGAATGGGTTGATAACTCTTCTTCTCCTTCTCAATTCAAGTGGTTCATCCAAGAGGAAACTCTTGTTCTTCAAAGATTCAATCACCATCGAGAGAGGGGTTAAATCTATATGAATTGTATGGTGAACTTGAGAAATGAGCCATATAATTCTGTTTAGAGTTCATCCTTTCATAATTTCCTTGATTAATACACTTTGGGTTGGTATATGAGATGTAACCACCCTTGGTTGAGATCCTGAGAATTGTGTGGCTTGAAGGATCAGTTAATGAGCTTCATCTCTTCTCATGAACAATTAGATCACGAGAGTGGCAATTGGTTGTGTTGAGAGAAATTGAGTTACCAAGAGATTGGAATGCAATTACCTACAATCTGCCATGGATCTATACCCATGATTGAGAAGGAATTGATCAACATCAATTCATGAAAATTTGCATCTCTGATCCCTAATGATCTCTTCCATCATTAATTCTCATTTCTTTTGTTCTTTAGTTATCTTAAATACCCACTACCCAATTCCCTTCTACATTCTTGCAATTTATCATTCTGCCATTTACATTTTGCTCTTAATTTACTTACAATTTAATTTCTGCACTTTATATCCATACACTTTACTTCCTTGAAATTTATCTTCAATGTCATTTAAGTTTCTTACAATCTAAGTTTCCGTCATTTACTTTTATTCTCCTTCTTCATTGCAATTCTTCAAATTCCTTATCATTTAATTTTTGCAATTACTTTCAAGTGTTAAAATCTCATGAAATCAAAACCATGTTTGCTCAACTAAACTACCAATTAACTAAAGTTGCTTAATCTACCAATCTCCGTGGGATCGACCTCACTCCGGTGAGTTTTACTACTTGATACGATCCGGTATACTTGCCGGTTAAACGTGAATGTCTAATTTTCACGTATCAAGTTTTTGGCGCCGTTGCCGGGAATTGGCAAAGATTAACAATGATTAAGTGAATGGTAGTTTAGATTAAGCATTTTTCTTTTCTTTGTTATAGCCTACTAACTGTTTGATATTTTGTTTTGCTAACTTTAACTTTACTCTAGCAATAGAGTGTTTCATGTGTATTGTTGGTTGGCGTGTGTTTGTGTATGTCAGAGGCAAGGAGATTTGATCCTGAAGACGAGAGAACCCTCTGAAGGTTAAGAAGAGAAGCAATAGGAAAAGGGATAATTGGTGAGGAGGATTCAGAAGGAGAAGACTAAGTCATGGAGGGCAATTCGCATAACCCTCCTGAGGGAGTTGCCAACAATAACGGCCCACCTCAAAGGAGAGTTCTAGCTTCTTACACTTTCCCAAATCCAAGACACTATGGGAGTAGTATACTCACTCCCAATGTTCATGCAAACAACTTTGAATTGAAGCCTCAGCTCATCACTCTCGTGCAAAATAATTGTTCCTATGGAGGAGGTCCCCTTGAGGATCCAAATCAACACCTATCTGTCTTCCTGAGAATATGTGAAACTATCAAGACAAATGGTGTGCATCCAGATATTTACAAGCTGCTGTTGTTCCCATTTTCTTTGAGGGAAAAGGCATCTCAATGGCTGGAAACATTCCCCAAAGAAAGCATCAACACTTGGGATGATCTGGTGAATAAATTTCTATCTAAGTTCTATCCACCTCAGAGGATCATCAGGTTGAAGACGGAGGTGCAAACGTTCACTCAAATGGATGGGGAATCATTGTATGAGGCATGGGAAAGATACAAAGCTCTGATTAGGAAATGTCCACCTGAGATGTTCAGTGAATGGGATAAACTTCAAAATTTCTATGAGGGGTTGACTCTAAATTTCAAGAGTCCTTGGATTATTCTGTAGGAGGCTTGCTACAATTGATGAAGACAGCCGAGGAAGCTCAGAATCTCATAGACATGGTGACAAATAACCAATACTTATATGCTTATCAGAGGCAACGCCAACCCGTTCAAAAGAAGGGTGTGTTGGAACTGGAAGGAGTGGACATGATCTTGGCACAGAACAAGTTGATGCACCAACAAATCCAGTAACAAATAGAAATGATGGCTAAGAGAATAGATGGCCTCCAGCTAGCTTCAGTGAGCATAACAAATCAACCTTCAATTGAATGGGGTCAAAATGAAGCAAGCCATGTTGAGCAGCAACAAGAACAGGTTCAATATATGCAAAATGCCTCAAATTCTTCTCAAAATGACTTCCATGGTGACACATACAACTCATCCTGGAGGAATCACCCAACCTGAGATGGGTTGATAATCAAAATCATTGGCAGAAGAACAACAACTCCAACCATTCCCGTAACACACACAGCCAAAATCACTCATCTAACAACACTAACCAGTACAAAAAACCACAAAACACATATCAACCATCCCACAACAATCCACAAACTCATCAAAATAACTTTCCCGCACCAACATCCAACCCACAAAACTACCACACCAGCCCTTCAAACAATTTCCAGCAACAACAATCAGCTCCCATCATATCACCAATTGACCATCATGAAAATAGGATTTCAAGTCTTGAGGCAGCCCTACAAACAATTGCTCAGTCCACTCAAACCTTGATCAAAGGGCAAGAGAGATATGAAGCTACCATGAAGAACTTTGAACGGCAAGTGGGACAATTAGCCAAACAAGCTGAACGGCCAACTAATGTGCTTCCAAGTGATATAATTCCCAATCCAAAGGAAGAATGCAAAGCTGTGCAGTTGAGAAGTGGTAAGATAGTTGGAAGAGAAGTCAACAAAGAAGCAACAGAGCATGAAGTGGAAGATACAATAGACAAGAAGGAGGATGAAAAGGCATCAACATCCAAAAAGAGCAAAGAAACTGAGGAGCCACTAAGCAAGTTGCCAACTCAAAACAACAATACCAATAACAAGGAAATTGTGAAGCCACAGCAAGAGGAAAGAAATGAAGGGGTAAAATCTTATACACCCAAGCTCCCTTACCCAACAAGGTTACACAGAGGAATAAGAGACCAGCAATTCCCAAAATTCTTAGAGATCTTTAAGAAGCTTGAAATTAACATTCCATTGGCCGAAGCTTTGGAGCAAATGCCATTGTATGCAAAGTTTCTTAAAGAATTGATCACCAAGAAGAGAAGCTGGCAGGAGAAAGAAACCGTGCTCCTCTCTCAAGAGTGTAGTGCCATCATTCAAAAGGGACTGCCACCAAAACTCAAAGACCCAAGCAGCTTCGTCATACCATGCACAATTGGAAACATGGCCATTGATAAATCACTTTGTGACCTGGGAGCAAGCATCAACTTAATGCCTCTTGCCATGATGAAGAAGCTGATGATAGAAGAGGTTAAACCTACAAGGATATCACTATGGCTGGCTGACAGATCTCTCAAAATACCAAATAGAGTAGTGGAGAATCTCTTGGTAAAAGTGGGAAATTTTATATTCCCAGCCGATTTTATGGTCCTAGATATGGATGAAGAGGGGAGCAACTCAGTTATCCTTGGTAGACCCTTTTTGGCCACAGCGAGAACAATCATTGATGTGGAAAAGGGAGAGATGATTTTCAGAGTACATGATGAGCAAATGACCATAAATGTCTTCAAAGCAATGCAGTACCCCGCTAAGAAAGAAAGTTGCATGAGGGTTGATATGGAGGATTCTTTGGTTGAAAAAGTATTTGAAACAAACCATCAAGTGAAACAGGAGGAAGTCCAGGACATCCAACAACAAGAAGAGAACAAATTGGAAGCACCAGAGGAACCAAGTGAAGCCAAAAAAGAAAAGGCGCCACAACAAGAGTTGAAACCATTACCCCCTCATCTTAAATATGCATTCCTTTGTGAAGAGGACAGCTTCCCAGTGATCATCAACTCTACATTGAGTGGAGAGGAAGAAGAGAAACTCCTTGTGGTATTGAAAGCTCACAAAGATGCATTGGGATGGACCATTAATGACTTGAAGGGCATAAGCCCTGCCATATGTATGCACAAAATTCTCTTGGAGGAAAATTCTAAACCAGTGGTACAACCTCAGAGAAGATTGAATCCCACAATGAAGGAGGTGGTTCAAAAAGAAGTACTGAAGCTATGTAATGCTGGGATCATTTACCCTATCTCTGACAATCCATGGGTTAGCCCAGTTCAAGTAGTACCAAAGAAAGGTGGGATGCCTGTCATTGTCAATGAGAAGAATGAGCTTATTCCAACAAGAACAGTGACTGGATGGAGGATGTGCATTGACTATAGGAGGCTGAATGATGCCACATGAAAGGAACATTTCCCCCTCCCTTTCATTGACCAGATGCTGGAAAGGCTGGCTGGCCATGCTTATTACTGCTTCCTTGACGGATACTCTAGCTATAACCAAATAGTAGTTGACCCCATGGATTAAGAGAAGACCTCCTTTACCTGCCTTTTTGGAGTCTTTGCTTACAGGAGAATGCCATTCGGATTGTGTAATGCCCCAGCTACCTTTTAGAGATGCATGTTATCAATCTTCTCAGACATAGTAGAAAAATTCATTGAAGTTTTTATGGATGACTTCTCCATTTTTGGTGATTCTTTCAATGCTTGTTTGCACCATCTTACCCTAGTCTTGAAAAGGTGCCAAGAAACCAATTTGGTTTTAAACTGGGAGAAATGCCATTTTATGGTACCCAAAGGAATTGTTCTTGGTCACAAAATTTCAAGAAAGGGTATAGAGGTAGACAAGACAAAAGTAGAGATTATAGAAAAGCTTTCATTGCCAATAAATGTAAAAGCTATTAGAAGTTTCTTGGGCCATGCTGGATTCTATAGACGATTCATCAAAGATTTTTCTAAAATAGCAAAACCACTAAGCAACTTGCTTGTGGTGAGCAACCCTTTTTCCTTTAATGATGAATGTAAACAGGCCTTTGAGACTCTAAAAGCTAAGCTCACCACAGCACCAATTATCACACCCCCAAGTTGGGGATTGCCTTTTAAACTTATGTGTGATGCAAATGACCTTTCAATTGGTGCTGTGCTGGGGCAGAGGAAGGACAAGAAGTACCATGTCATCTACTATGCAAGCAAAGTATTAAACGAAGCTCAAAGAAATTATACCACAACGGAGAAAGAGCTACTAGCTGTGGTGTATGCTTTTGATAAATTTAGGCAATATTTGATTGGTTCCAAAATTTTAGTTTACACTGATCATGCTGCTTTCAAGTATCTAATGTCAAAACAGGATGCCAAACCAAGGCTAATTAGATGGATATTGCTTCTACAAGAGTTTAACATTGAGATCAAGGACAGAAAGGGTAGTGAGAATCAAGTTGCCGACCATCTATCAAGGTTGCCACAAGGGACAAGCCAAGATACATCTCAATCAGTAAATGAGAATTTTCCAGATGAGTACCTCTTGCAAATCCAACAAACCCCTTGGTTTGCAGACATGGCTAACTACAAAGCAGGAAGGAGCATTCCACAAGAGTACACAAGGCAACAAGTTAAGAAGCTGCTACATGAGGCTAAGTTATTCTTGTGGGATGAGCCCTTCCTATTCAAAAGATGCCCAGATGGAATGATTAGAAGATGTGTGCCGGAAATTGAAATGAAGGACATACTATGACATTGCCACAATTCAAGCTATGGTGGCCATTTTGGAGCTGAAAGGACTGCTGCAAAAGTCCTCCAAAGTGGGTTCTATTGGCCTTCTATCTTCAAGGATGCTATAGATTTTGTGAGTCACTGCAATGAATGCCAAAGAACAGGAGGCTTGACAAAGAAGAATGAGATGCCTCAAAAGTTCATTTTGGAAGTGGAACTCTTTGATTTATGGGGAATAGACTTCATGGGACCCTTCCCTCCATCGTACACATTCGAATACATCTTGGTGGCAGTGGAGTATGTTTCAAAATGGGTAGAGGCAATAGCCACCACTCCATGTGATGCTAATTGGTATTGCAATTTCTAAGGAGAAACATCTTCACTAGGTTTGGGGTGCCAAAGGGACTTATAAGCGATGGAGGAAGCCACTTTTGCAACAAATAATTGAACTCCCTCCTCCATAGATATGGAGTAACCTACAAGGTAGCCACACCCTATCACCCACAGACAAATGGACAAGCTGAACTTGCAAACAGAGAGCTAAAGAGAATTTTGGAGAAAACTGTGGGAGCAACAAGAAAGGATTGGGCAAGAAAGCTGGATGATGCACTCTGGGCATATCGGACAGCATTCAAAACCCCATAGGAAGATCTCCATTTCAGCTGGTATATGGGAAAGCATGCCATTTACCTGTAGAGCTAGAACACAAAGCTTTTTGGGCCACAAAACTTCTAAATCTTGATGCCCAAGCAGCAGGAGAGAAGAGATTGTTGCAACTCAATGAGTTAGAAGAATTCAGACTTGAAGCATATGAGAATGCCAGAATATACAAGGAAAGAGCAAAGTGGTGGCATGACAAGAAGATCACTCCAAGGACATTTGAACCAGGTCAAAAAGTGCTGCTCTTCAACTCTAGGCTAAAGATTTTTCCTGGAAAGCTTAAATCCAAATGGACTGGTCTATACACCATCGCAAGAGTTTCCCCTCATGGCTATGTGGAATTACTTGATGAAGCATCAAAGGAGACATTCACAGTCAATGGTCATAGGGTAAAGCTCTATCTTGGAGGCCCCTAGAGCAAGGAAGAAAGTGTCCACTTGTTAACATAAGCAAGGGAGCTGCAATGTCAAGCTAAGGACAATAAACAAGCGCTTTATGGGAGGCAACCCATGCACAGGAGTCTTTTATTTTCATGATTTAGTAATCAATAATAAGAGGATGAATCATATGCATCTAAGAGAATAAAGATTGAACTAGCACATAGTGTATGCAAGGTACTAAGTTTGGTGTGGCCAATCTTAATGCAAATGCAAAAGTTATTTTTTTTTACAACACTTAGTCACAAACTAAGTTTGGCGTCCACACATATACGAAATGCTAGATCAGGGGGCAAATATGTAGTCATTTCCCTTAGGCATATGCAAGCAACCATTAGATTTCAATTTTGTCTTCTTTTGCATCATAATTCCCTTGAAAATTGTAGTATTAGTCCAAACATCATAAGGAATTCTAAAGTACTTCTATTCTTGCTGCAGGGAAGTGAAAGAAAGAAGTGATGGAGAATCTTGAAGGGGAATCATGGACATACATACAAGAAAGGAGAAGTCACATGTGCCTTGGGTTTTGTGCATTGGGAAGAACACCTTCACATGCATTAGCTAGAAGATTCATGCTCCCCATGACTTGACCAAACCATCAAGACTAACCTTCCATCATCAATGTTGCTGTAACGCTCCAACCACAACCATCAAACCTCACTTCATCCTCAATCCTATATATACCACTCTCCATCACCACACTTCATCAATTCACCTCAGCCAAAATTACACTCACCTCTTTAAGCATTCTTGCTTCACAAATTTCAACCTTAACCCTAAGAATTGCTCAGCAAAAATTCATAATGCACCATTCCCCTTAGCCTACCCGAACCAACCCCTCCTCTTTCTCCTTTACAATCATTTTCAAGCTTGCATTCCTCACCTTTTGGCCATATCCATCTAAAATTCCTTCATAAACATTTTATTTATGCTTGAGGACAAGCATTCCGCTAAGTTTGGTGTTGGAAGATTCGACCCTTGCAATTGAATTTCAATGGCCTCATCATCAAGAGCTAGAAAGGGAAAGGACAAGCAACCGGTAGAAGAAGAAGGACAAGAAGGATAAGACATGTTTGATCGAAGAAGGTTCAAATCCAAACGCAATGAGTGTGTCTTTAATTGGATGAGAGGCAAAGACGTTGTCCCGGAATTACCTTTTAAGCTAAGAAAGGAAGAATACTCTGAGATACAAAAAATAATTAGAAAAAAGGGATGGGAGCTTCTTTGTGATCAACCCCAAGAAGTGAGCACGGTTCTCATCCATGAGTTTTATACCAATATGATAAGGGAATTTGATGATGAAGAGCCATACAAGAGCTATGTAAGAGGGGTGACTGTTGACTTTAGTCCAAACACCATCAACAGGGTACTAAAGATCAAACCAAAACAGTTCAAACAAACTAGCTATAAGGAAAGGGTTGCGCGTGAAGCAAGATGTGAGGATGTGCTAAGTGACTTGTGCAAAGTAGGCACGGACTCGGTGTTGGATTCACATGGGCTACCACTCAAACTTAGAAGAGGTGATCTCACACCTCAAGCAAAGGGATGGCATGACATAGTGAGAAGATCACTAATTCCTACTTCAAACAACTCCGAGGTGACAGTGAACAGAGCGATAATGATCCACTGCATAATGAAAGGAGGGGAGATTGATGTGGGAGAAGTTATAGCAAATAACATCATTGACATAACTGAAAAGGTCAAACAAGACAGTTGGCTAGGATATCCTAGTACTATTCTGCGCTTATGTGAAGAAGCTAGAGTACCTCTTGAAGAATTCAAAGAGAATGATGTGATGTCCATTGGAAAGCCTCTCACCAAGAAAAGATTGGAATTTGTCACCACGACCCAATTGGAGAGGCAACCTCTAGCAAGAAGAAAGAAAAGGAAAGAAGCAAGACAAGAGGAGGAGCAAGAAGAAATGGAAGAACCAAATGCCTTGAACATGAATCAACTCCAAGCCGCTTTGGAAGGAATCTCTGGGCAATATTTACAAATTCAAAGAAGCCAAGAGGAACAAGCTCACAACAAAGGGATCTTTGGCAAATAATGAATCAGCAAAGAAAAGTTCAAGTTCAATGGATGGGTCAGCAAAGTGAATATCAAACACACATGATGGAACTACAACAAGAACAATATGACAAGATGTATGAAGTCATCAACAACTCAGCTGCTGAATATGGAAGATCCATGGAGAAAGTAATACAAGAACAAGCTCAACTAAGGAAAGAGCAAGCTCAGCAAAGGGAGCTTCTCTATAGGATGGATGCTAGACAAGACATATTTCACAGAGAATTCAATGAAAGCAGAATGTTCAAGGAGGCCAGACATAGAGACAGAATTGATTATGATATATGCACCCAAGAAAAACTCAGCTACCTTTGTGGAACACTCCCAGTGCTCAACCCATAAATCCAAAAATTTAATGAAGCGCACAAGATATTAGAAGAGCAGGAAATTACAAGGGTGAAATTTAATGCTGAGAGGCTAAAGGAGAGGATGATAAGCTCAGGAATATGGAAAAGAGAAGAGGAGGACTCAACAAAAACAACAAGGAGAAGTAAGAAAGAAGAAGAAAGAAGATCCAAAGGGCAAAGGGAAGCAAGGAGAATCAAGCAAAGGAAAGGGACATAAAGACTAAAGGTGGTGAAGTTTTTTTTTATGCTCTATTAAATAAAGAAGATGTATGTCTGAAACATGGTATACCTTCTAGGTTGTTTTCTTTTATGCATTTTCATTTATGTGGCTTATTCCATGTATCACTCATATGCTTGGAATTTTTGCTTGTCTTAAGTGCTTTTACTTGCCAATGGAATAAAAGATGTAGTTTGAACAAGAACAGAGAGAAATCTAGCTTAGAAAGAATAAGGTTGTCCAGTAAAAAGTGCTAGTATATATGCTTTCTTTGTGAACGAATCAGGGCTCAAGAAATTAAAAGAAGTTAAGATGCTTGCTTATACAAGACTAGTTGGTTAAGGGTTATAAGACTCAAGAAGTTAGAAGCACAAAGATTCTTGACAATGGAGTAATACACAAAAAAAAAATTGAAGAGCAGAAAAAGAGAAATAAAGAAAACAAAGAACAAAGAATGAAAAGCTAGGCATCAAGGACAAAATTTGGATATGTGTCTGTGGTGATTGATGTTAGAAGACATACTTGGGCTAGTAAATCTGAGGGGTGCTTCATCACCCGGTAACTTGAGTTAACTAACTCGGGATTATCGATTGAAAACTCACATTCAAGAGTATCTCTATAACAGAACATTTAGCAACCCAAAGAGGTGCTGGACACCACTATCCAAATAAAATTCCAATGTTATATGCCTGTGATTGAATGTGTTAAGGAGAGAGGCTTGAGTTAGTAAATCTTTAAGAGTGTTTCAACACTTAACAACTTAAACCAACTGGTTTGGGATTGTTGATTGAAAACTTATGCTAAAGAGCCACCTTAAGACAAGATTTTTAGCTCAATTGAAACAAAGGAAACTTAAAAAAAAAATAGAGAAAAGAGAAGCAGAGAAAAGAATAGTTTAAGGATTAGGTGCTAAGGTATAGAAAAAGAGTCTAGAAAAGTTAACCAACCTAGTATTGAAGCAAGCATCTTAACCAGAGAATTTGGATTAGCCTTGATCATTTGCATTAAACAAGTGACTACACAAATAAGGATGACATGTTCCATGAAAGAAATGTCTCTCTGTTCAGACGTTCAACTATTATATCTTAAATTCTTTTGTCAATGTCTTCTATCTTTTGCTTGAGGACAAGCAATATTTTAAGTTTGGTGTTGTGATGCATTCGCATATTTGCTATATTAGCTAGTTAGTTTAGTCAGTTCTAGCTTAGTTTCATTCATTAGCATTAAAATAAATAAGCATTTTTTGTGAGTTTTCTCTCCATGCATTCATGAACCAAGAACTAGGTGAAATTTGGCATAATCTGTGCAAATGATTCAATGAGTTTACAAATGAATTAGTATGAATGAATCTCTTGAAATTTATTATATAGAATGGCAAGACTTTGAGAAAGTTTCTTTGGTTAATGATAGAAAATGAAGCAAGAAGGTAATGGAGCAAGAATTTGAGCAAGAAAGATTGAGGACATAGCAAGCTGGGCAAGGAGAAAGGGACTTGGGCATTGCTAACGCCAGGAACAAGGGCGTACTCCTAGGCAACGCCAGGAACAAAGGAAACAACCCTGGGAAGTCATCATGCACGTTGCCAACTCCAGGAAGAGCTAGAGTGTTTGCCAACAACGCCCAACAATGCAAGATAGCCCTGGCTCTCCCCCAAACACGTTACCAACACCACCAACAATGGCGTGTTTGAGGATAACGCCAGCAGCCATGGATCTTCACTCATGCACGTTGCCAATGCCAGTTTCTATAGGCGTGTTTAGGAGCAACGCAGCAAGCAACTTTGGGGAGCAAGTCCAAAGCTCGAGCATGTTGCCAACCAAGAGATGCAGGGGCGTGTTTGATGGTAACGCAGGCAAGCAACGCCAAGCAAGAAAGCTTGCCTAGGAAAGGAAGCCAGCACGTTGCCAACGCCAGAGTCCAAAGGCGTGTTTAGGGGCAATGCTGCAAGCAAGGCTGGAAGCTATAAGGCAGCACTGGAGGGAAATCCCAAGGCCTTAAGCACGTTGCTAACGCTGAGTGTATGGGCGTTTTCCAAGGCAACGTCAGCAAACAAAGTTTAGTGCCATGGAGAGATTCGAGCACGTTACTACCATGCTGGAACAAAGGTGTGCTTGTGGACAACGCTGGCAAGCAACACAGCAAGAAAGCAAGGCCTTGGAGAGGAGCTAGGGAAGCTCAAGCACGTTACCAATGCTAGCTTTCATTGGCGTGTTCGAAAGCAACGTTGAGCTAGAAGACTTGGTCCAGGAAGGGGTCACGTTGCCAACGCCAAGTTCTATGGGCGTTTTCATAGGCAACGTAGCAAGCAAAGCTTGGTTCCATAAGGAAGGCTCGAGCACGTTGTTGGACTCGGAGAGCATGGGCGTGTTCCAAGGCAACACCAAGCAAGGAGGCAGCCCTGGTGAGGTCATCACGAGCGCGTTGCTAACTTGGAGAAAGGGTGCGTGTTCGTTGGAAATGCAGACAAGCTAGGATTCTGGGCCAACAAAGAGCTCGAGGACGTTGCCAACTTGGGAATGAACTGGTGTGTTCATCAATAACGCCAGGGACAAGATTCTGGGCCAACAAATAAGCCATCACATTGCCAACTTGGAAGAAAGGGTGCGTGTTCAGCAACAACTCCAGCAAACTTGGCAGCCTGACCTTACCTTCTTTAAGGAAGCATAACTTGAGATAGGAAAATCTAATTGAGATGATCCTAAGTGCATTAGAAAGAAGACATTCTGAGCTTTCCAATGATGTATGATAGTTGATATTGAAGCAGAGGATTGAAACTCAAATTTTGGGCAACATTAGGCATAAAAAGTGGAGCCAAGAAGAAGAAAAGACAAGTTGTTAGCAACAACTTGGGCTAACAACGCCCAGCACAAAGCTCCTATCCCAGGAAACTCATGAGCACGTTGCCAACGTGCCTTTACACTGGCGTGTCTACCAGTAATGCTAGGCCATTGGGCCAGAAGCAATGAGAATGAGCCCTGCTCCCTCTATTTAGCAACACTTCTTCCATTGAGCCAAGAATTCAACAAAGATAAAGCCCAAATTGCTAGCCCAATTGAAGATCTCTGAAGGAGTTTTAGGAGTATTATAAATAGAGAAGAGTTTTGTACTTTTGGAGGACTTTTTACTTTTACTTGTTTTTAGACTTTTGGACACTAAGACATTTTTCTATTACACTAGCATTTTACTTTTTACTTTTTCTCACCGGTCTTTTATTTTGTTTTGCTTGCAACTTTGAATTTCAGTTTGAAAAAATTATTCATCATTCTTCTTTATTCTTCTTCATTTATCATCCTTCTCTATTAAATTTTAATGTCTACTTTTGCACTTATTGTTGAATTTAGAGCTATGATTAACTAAACCCCATTTTCATTAGGGGGAGGAGCTCTGTGTATTTGAATGGGTTGATAACTCTTCTTCTCCTTCTCAATTCAAGTAGTTCATCCAAGAGGAAACTCTTGTTCTTCAAAGATTCAATCACCATCGAGAGAGGAGTTGAATCTATATGAATTGTGTGGTGAACTTGAGAAATGAGCCATATAATTCTGTTTAGAGTTCATCCTTTCATAATTTCCTTGATTAATACACTTTGGGTTGGTATATGAGATGTAACCACCCTTGGTTGAGATCCTGAGAATTGTGTGGCTTGAAGGATCAGTTAATGAGCTTCATCTCTTCTCATGAACAATTAGATCACGAGAGTGGCAATTGGTTGTGTTGAGAGAAATTGAGTTACCAAGAGATTGGAACGCAATTACCTACAATCTGCCATGGATCTATACCCATGACTGAGAAGGAATTGATCAACATCAATTCATGAAAATTTGCATCTCTGATCCCTAATGATCTCTTCCATCATTAATTCTCATTTCTTTTGTTCTTTAGTTATCTTAAATACCCACTACCCAATTCCCTTCTACATTCTTGCAATTTATCATTCTGCCATTTACATTTTGCTCTTAATTTACTTGCAATTTAATTTCTGCACTTTATATCCATACACTTTACTTCCTTGCAATTTATCTTCAATGTCATGTAAGTTTCTTGCAATCTAAGTTCCCGTCATTTACTTTTATTCTCCATCTTCATTGCAATTCTTTAAATTCCTTGTCATTTAATTTTTGCAATTACTTTCAAGTGTTAAAATCTCATGAAATCAAAAGCATGTTTGCTCAACTAAACTACCAATTAACTAAAGTTGCTTAATCTACCAATCTCCGTGGGATCGACCTCACTCTGGTGAGTTTTACTACTTGATACGATCCGGTATACTTGCCGGTTAAACGTGAATATCTAATTTTCGCGTATCAATAACTCAAGTGTCTCCAATTTATCAATTCATCAATTAAAACCAAGAACATAAAAAGCTAAATAAAAATCATAAATCTGAAATACCTCAAATTGTATTAATAAAAGAAATCAAATCTAACATGAAAATTCATAAATTAAATTGGGAAAATAAATAAAAGGAACATTAAACCTAAAATTGAGGAATAACCATAAACTGAGAGAAATCCTAATTCTAAAAATATAAATCCTAAATTCTAAGAGAGATGAGAGAGCCCCTCTCTCTCTAAAACTACATCTAAATCCTAATATTGTGTATATTAAAGCTTGATTCTATTGTTATTTTATGAATGGATGCATTCCCCCACTTTATAGCCTCTAATCTGTGTTTTCTGGGCAGAGAACTGGGTCAAAAGCAGCCCAGAAATCGCTGGGGGCGAAATCTGTCATGCTGATTTTTGTCACTGCGATGCATCCGAGTAGAGCACGCGTTCGCGTCACCTAGCTATACGGCCACTATGGTAAATTATATATTAAATCGAAGCCCCAAAAGTTAGCTTTCCAACGCAACTAGAACCGCATCATTTGGACCTCTATAGCTCAAGTTATGACCGTTTGAGTGCGAAGAGGTCAGGCTGGACAGCTTAGCAATTTCTTCAACTTCTTGTATTCCTTCTACTTTTGCATGTTTCCTTTCCATCCTCTAAGCCATTACTGCCCTATAATCTCTGAAAACACTTAACACACATATCAAGGCATTGAATGGTAATAAGAGAGGATTAAAATTAGCTAAATTAAGATAAAAAAAACATGTTTTCAATCATAGCACAAGATTAGGAAGGAAAATATAAAACCATGCAAATCATATGAATAAGTGAGTAAAGAATTGATATAAACCACTTAATTGAGCATAAGATAAACCATAAAATAGTGGTTTATCAAAGAGAAAAGAAGAAAAGAAGTAGAGAGAAAGAAGAAGGGAAAAGAAGCATAAAAGTGAGAAAACAGGGGTGTGCGTACTCACAGACACGTGTGCGTACGCACACTATGAGGAAAAAGGAGGGTGTGCGCTCGCACAATCTATGTGAGTGCTTAATAAACCATTATTTTATGATTTATATTGTGTTTAATTGAGTGGTTTTATCAAGTCTTTACCCACTTATTCATATGAATTGCATGATTTTATAATTCCTTCCTAGTATTGTTTATGGTTGAAAACTTGCTTCCTAGAGATCTTTTAATTATGTATTTTAATTCTCCTATATACCATTCGATTCTATGATCCGTGTGTTAAGTGTTTCAGGCTTCATAGGACAAGAATGGCTTAGATAATGGAGAGAAAGATGCAAAAATAGAAGGAACACAAGAAACTAAGGAGATGACCAGCGAACAACGACGCGAGCGCGTGCCTCACGCAAACGCGCGGAATGAAGAAAATCGGAGTGACACGAGCGCGTGCCTGACGCGAACGCATGGATTGGAGTCTGCACAAATGACGTGAACGCGTGGATGATGTGAACGTGTGATAAGGAAAATAGCTGAATGACGCGAACGCGTGGACGATGCGTACGCATGACCGGCGCGATCTGCAGAAATAACGGAATACGCTGGGGACAATTTCGGGCCGCGTTTTAACCCAGTTTTCAGCCTAGAAACACAGATTAAAGCCAGGAAACTTGAAGAGACTTAGGAGGCATCCATACACATTGAGATACATTCACACACATTGATATTAGGATTACTTTTAGTTTGAGATCTGAATCTAGATTCGCTTTACATTGATAGTTTATGCTTTTGCTTTGGATTTTGGATGTTGAAGAGTCATCACCTCCGTTGAAGTTACTAATTTAGTTTGTTTCCTTATTCCTTTACTCTTTTCAGTTGATCATTGACCCTATCCAGATAAGTATATTGCATTTTGAATTTATTAATATATAGAGTTACCTTTACTTTTAATTAATTATTAATTCTCTATTTTATTTTATTTAATTTATTATGTCTTTTTATATTTTTATGAGTATTATATCCCTGTCAATGGAGTAGTTTTTCTACTTGACATGGGGGTTGATTAAGAGGAGACACTTGAGTTGGAATGCTCAAGTGCTTAGTTAAATTGGACGTTATTAGCTAATTCTGTATCTACTAACGCTAGACCTTCCTAAGGGAGAGAACTAGGATTTGCGGATAAGAGTTAGCTCAATCACTTGACTTTCCTTTATTTAGTAAGGGTTAACTAAGTGAAAACAACTACCTCTTTACACTACAGTTGAGAAGATTCCAACAAGGATAGAACTTCCAATTAATCAATTCCCCAGTCAAGGCTTTTTATTTAGAATATCAATAATTATTCTTAGTTTATTTTTATTGCCTCAATTTACAATTATTTTAGTTACTCATTATCCAACTCAAACTTTCTGGAAAATTTCTGATTAATAAATTAGCACTCTTTCCTGCAACTCATTAGGAGACGACCTGGGACTCATACTCCTAGTATTTTTAATTCTAATTTTTGTGACAACCCTTTTTAAATTGGTGAGGCGGATTTTAGCTGGTTAAGGGCTATACTTGCAACGCTGTTCTCTTATTAAAATTCTCTTAATTAGTCTAACTTCTGCCACGCATCAGTTTTTGGCGTCGTTGCCGGGGAGTTGCAATAGTATGCTAGATTATTAATTAGTGTACATATTTTTATTTATTTGCCTATTTTATTTTTATTTTGTTACCATGAGCTATATGTCTTTCTCATTGAATGACGCGTTCACTGCCTGATCCGAGCTTAGCCGCTTTTGATCCTGAAATTGAAAGAACTCTTTCACGTATTAGGCGAGCTCGATGTCGGTTAGCCTCTGAGGGTGGTAAAGTGATAGTTATCAATTCACCAGTCTCATCTGAGGGCGAATCTGAACCGCCATCTAAGAGCAAAACAAGCTCCTTTACTACTGATTCAGTTGATTCTCGTGCAGATAGAATGGCAGAACCTAGGAGGATTACTCTCTAGGAAGCTGGAGCCTCAGATTTTACACTACATCCTTATCAAGTGCATCATCCAACTCTGGCTGCAGATTTTGAACTAAAAACTACACTAATCAACTTGATGCCCAAGTTTCATGGCTTACCTGCTCAGGAGCCTATCAAGCACCTAAGGGATTTTCAGACAGCCTGTTCTACTGTTAGGCGTAATGGTGCAGATGAAACTTCTATTTTGTTAACTGCCTTCCCGTTTTCTCTTGAGGAAAAGGTGAGGGAGTGGTACTACTCCCAACCTGAAACAACTGTTACCAACTGGGATACGCTCAGGAGAGAATTTTTGGAAAAATACTTTCCAGCTGAAGTCACAGATAAACTGAGGAAAGAGATCTCCTGCATTGTTCAAGGAGAATCAGAAACTCTTTATGAGTACTGGGAGCGCTTTAAGAACCTTCTAGACGCATGCCCCCATCATATGATTGACAGACTGGTGTTGATCAGCTACTTCACACAAGGCATGAAGCCTCAGGATAAAACTACACTGGATGGTGCTAGTAATGGTTCTATAAAAAAGTACAAGACCGCAGATGAAGCATGGTAACTGATCAGCAATTTAGCTGAGTCCACTAGGAATCACAGGCACAGGCACAACCACTCAAAAGCTATTGCAGAGGTTTCCTCTAGCATTGAGACTACTACTCTTACACAGAGTATATGTGAAATGACCAACCTACTGAAGCAAATGCAGTTGAACCAACAACAAGAAGCTCAGCCTCACCCACCACAACAGAGCCAACAGTTAGTTCCCCAAAGAGTATGCAGAATCTGTGCTGATTATAGTCATTATACTGATGAATGTCTGCAGCTCCAACAAGAAGACAACACTGTGGCAGCTACTCATAACTTCTATGACCGCCCAAATCAAGGATACAATCAACAAGGCAGCAATTACAACCAAGGTGGAAACCATAACCAAGGATGGCAGGATAACTCCAACCAAGGTTGGAGAGATAATCCCAACCATGGCTGGAGGGACAGCTATAACAGAGGAGGCAGAGATAACAATGAAAACCAGAGGAGGAATAACAACAATAGAGAGCAGAATCAGAACCCGCCTTACAGAGCACCTCACCTAGGACAACTTCAAGGATTCCAGCATAACCAACAACAAGTTCCTCAGATCACCTATCCAAATTCCACATCAAATGACGAGATGCTTTGTTCTCTTGCATAAGGACAGCAAGATATGCAGACACAACTAAACTCTACTTTAAATGGTCTGAATGCCACTTTACTGGCTCTCGTCTCCAGGATAGATTCATTACCTAATCCCATTAACCAACCTTTAAGCTCCAGTGAAATTCCTTCTCAACCCTTACCTAATCCCAAGGGTGGCATCAACGCCATTACTTTGAGGTCCAGAACCACACTGCAAGAGAGAAACCATGAGGAGCCAAGCCCACCAGAACACATCCCAGCAGAGGATGTGGTGGAAGTGGAAGATGCTGAAGAGGAAGTGGACGTACAAGACATAGTTGAAGAAGAAGCAGTTCATCCAAGGAACGAAGAACCAAAGGAAGCCAAAGCTGTACAGAACGCCATTCCTATCCCATTTCCACACCTCGCAAAGAAATCCAGGAAGCAGATGGAACTTGATCCCAAAATGGTAGAAATATTCAAAAAGGTCGAGGTAACTGTTCCCCTTTTTGATGTCATTCAACAGGTACCTAAATCCGCAAAGTTTCTAAAAGATTTGTGCATACACAAAGATAAAATTAATGAATTAGAAACTATTTCTTTAGGTAGTTATATATCTGCTTTAATGGGAGGTATACCTGAAAAATGTAGTGATCCAGGTCCATGTATGGTTAACTATACCATAGGAGGTGTAATATTTTCTGACTGCATGTGTGATTTAGGAGCGTGTGTTAGTATAATGCCATTGTCTATATATGATACTTTGAGGCTCCCTCCCTTAAAAAGGTCGGCAGCTCATTTTGTGTTAGCAGATAAAAGCATTATTACAGTAGTTGGAATTGCTGAAGATGTATTAGTGAGCATTAAGGGGCTCACATTTCCTATTGACTTCTATATCCTGGAAATGCCCCTTAGTGACTCTGGAAGACCATCATCAATCCTGCTTTGAAGACTATTCCTGAAGACTTCAAAGTTCAAGCTGGATGCATTCTCAGGAACTTACTCCTTTGAGATAGATGGCAGAACAATGAGTTTCAATTTAAATGAAGCTACGAAGCACCCTCCGGAAGATCATTCTATCTTCCAGTGTGGCATCATTAATGAAACTGTAGCTGAAGTTCACCAAGAAGAAATAGAAGAGAAGCATATGGAGCAAGGTCTAAGTGTGGGGACACCTTCTGAACACAATGAGGACACTTTGCCATTATCACTAGCCCCGAATGATCCAGAGCCTAGCCAAGAGCCTAAATTAGAATTAAAGCCCCTCCCTCCACACCTCAAGTATGCTTACCTTGAGGATAATAAGAAATTTCCAGTTATCATTGCAAGGGAACTCACCTCTCAACAAGAAGACAACTACTCAGTGTGCTGAGAAAACATAAAAAAGCAATTGGATGGAGCTTGGCGGATATAGTAGGCATCAGTCCCCAAGTTTGTGAGCACATAATATATTTAGAAGAGGAATCAAAGCATGTCCATCAGCCTCAAAGAAAATTGAATCCCACCATCTTAGAAGTTGTCAAGAAGAAAGTAACCAGACTACTTGAAGCAGATATCATTTATCCCATCTCAGACAGTGAATGGGTCAGTCCAGTACAAGTGGTGCCCAAGAAGTCTGGAGTCATAACAATAAAGAATGAGCATGGAGAACTCCTGACAACTAGAGTACAGAATTCATGGAGAGTTTGCATTAACTATAGGCGTCTTAACCAAGCCACTCGCATGGATCATTACCCCTTGCCATTCATTGATCAGATGCTTGATCGCCTGTCAGGTAAATCCCATTATTGCTTTTTAGACGGTTATACAGGATATTTTCAAATTCATATAGCTCCTGAAGATCAGGAGAAGACCACTTTTACATGTCCCTTTGGAACATATGCTTATAAAAGAATGCATTTTGGCCTGTGTAATGCACCTGCTACTTTCCAAAGATGCATGATGAGTATCTTTTCAGATCTTATTGAGAACTGTATGGAAGTTTTTATGGATGATTTTAGCGTATATAGTGATTCATTTAGCCTTTGCTTGGATAGTTTATCTAGAGTATTAGACAAGTGTGTTAGTACAAACCTTGTATTGAATTTTGAGAAATGTCACTTTATGGTAAAATATTGAATTGTACTAGGACATGTTGTGTCTAATACTGGCATTTCTGTAGATCCAGCAAAGGTAGATGTCATTTCTAGTTTACCTTACCCCTCTTCCGTGAGGGAAGTCCGTTCGTTCCTTGGCCATGCAGGTTTTTACAGGAGATTCATTAAGGACTTCAGTAAGGTAGCATTGCCTTTATCCAGATTGCTGCAAAAAGATATAGAGTTCGAGTTCAGTGAGGATTGCATGCAAGCGTTTGATAAGCTAAAGATCGCCCTGACTTAAGCTCCAATTGTGAGAGGACTAGACTGGAGCCAACCATTTGAAATTATGTGTGACGCTTCCAACCATGCAGTGGGAGCAGCGCTGGCTCAGTGTGAAGGTAAGGATCCTTTTGTAATTGCTTATGCGTCTAAGACTTTAGATGCTGCTCAATCTAATTACACTACTACTGAAAAAGAGCTTCTTGCTATTGTTTTTTCTTTGGATAAATTCCGAGCCTATTTACTTGGCACTAAGGTAGTAGTGTACTCAGACCATGCAGCTCTAAAATATTTATTAGCTAAAAAGGAGTCCAAACCAAGGCTAATACGTTGGATACTGCTGCTACAATAATTTGATTTTGAAATTAAGGATAGGAGTGGTAACCAGAATTTAGTGGTAGACCACTTGAGTCGCCTTGAGCACATTAAGGATGACTCCACTCCTATAAATGATACTTTCCCATTCGATAGCTTACATGCAGTATCCGAAGTAGTTCCTTGGTATGCACCTGTAGCTAATTATCTAGTTAGCCACACTTTTCCTCCAAATTTCACTAAGAATTAAAGAGACAAGCTGAAAAGCGAGTCCAAATATTATATATGGGATGACCCATATTTATGGAGGTGTGGTGCTGACCAGGTAATTAGAAGGTGTGTGCCTCAATCAGAATTCTAGTCCATTTTAGAGGCCTGCCACTCATCTGAGAGTGGAGGACATTTTGGCCCTCAAAGAACAGCTAGGAAAATTCTAGTCTGTGGATTCTGGTGGCCTACTGTTTTTAAAGACGCTACTAAATTTTGTAAATCTTGTTTCCCTTGCCAAAGGTTTGGTAATATATCCAAGAGGGATGAGATGCCTCAACAGATTATACTTTTCTGTGAAATTTTTTATGTTTGGGGCATTGACTTCATGGGTCCATTTCTAAATTGTAATGGTTACTGTTATATACTGTTAGCTGTAGATTATGTTTCTAAATGGGTGGAAGCAATTCCTGCCCGTACTGATGATGCTAACACTGTTGTTTCCTTTGTTAGAAACCATATTATTTGTCGCTTTGGATCACCACGAGCAATCGTGAGCGATCAAGGCACCCACTTTTGTAACAGGAGACTAATAGGATTACTGAAGAAGCATGGGATAATTCACAAAGTAGCAACAGCTTACCATCCCCAGACTAATGGGCAAGCAGAAGTCTCTAACAGAGAGATTAAGCGTATTCTAGAATAGATAGTAAAACCTCATAGGAAGGACTGGAGTGCCAGGCTACAAGATGCACTCTGGGCATATAGAATAGTGTACAAGACACCCATTGGGATGAGCCCTTTTCGCTTAGTATACGGAAAGGCTTGCCACCTTCCAGTGGAGGTGGAACACAAGGCTTTCTGGGCTGTGAGAGAGTGCAACATGAATTTTGAGGAAGCTGGTGCTGAAATGAAGCTGCAACTAGCAGAACTGGAGATCCTTCGCCTAGAAGCATATGACAACTCCAGGAGATACAAAGAAAAGATGAAGGCTATCCATGACAAGCACATAAAAAGGAGAGAATTCAGAAAAGGGGAGTTAGTTCTTCTTTATAACTCTGGACTGAGGCTTATGCCAGGTAAACTGAGATCAAGATGGGAAGGTCCATATAGAGTAGAGAAGGCAGAGCCATATGGAGTTTTTCACCTGCATCATCCTTCTAGCTCCAAATTCTTAAAGGTTAATGGACATCGCCTGAAGCTTTATCATGGTGAGAAGATGAAGGATCACAAAGAACTAGAGATCTTCCTCTTGGAAGACCCACCAATAGAAGCAGAATGAGCCTGAAGAGCGTCCAACTTAAGGACGTAAAAGTAAAGTGCTAGGTGGGAGACAACCCACCATGGTATGGTTGTTCCATTTTAGTCTTAGTTTTAGTTTACTTTATTCTATTTTTGCTTTTGTTAATGACTCTTCTCATAATCTCTTCATATAGCCTACATTTGCATTTGCATTATGCATAAAAAAAAAACGCACGCGACGTATAAGCGTCGCTGATGCGTCCACGTCATAGTTGCGTTGGGAAGAAAATAAAAGTAAACAAAAAGTCATGCGAAAGCGTGGCTGGAGGCGTGCCTTAGGCACAAACATGCCCGCGGGACCGTGTCGCTGACGCGGCCTCGACATTTTGAAGAATAGCCTCTCACGTGTCCGCGTCACCCACGGGAACGCGTGACCCTAAAAATCGACGTAAAAGAGGTGTATGGCAGCAAGTTATGTTGGAGCTGGGCTGGAATGATGCTAGAAGCACAAGCCCTATCACGCGAACGCGTGCCCCACGCATCCGCATCGTTTTCAAAATATGGCCATTCACGCGATCGCGTCACCCACGCGAATGCATCACCCTAAATTTTCGCAAAATGAGTTTGAGACAGAGAGTTGCGCGAATGCGAGGCTACTCTCGCGCTACTAGCACAAATCAAGTCACGCAATCGCGTGACTCACGCGTCCGCGTCACTTGAAAAACATCGCACACCAAGCGACCGTGTGACTCACGCATCCGCGTCACATGCGGCGCACAGCTTATCCAGATCAGCCAAATATCATATCTTTTCTTCCCCAAATCCTAGTTTTTGTTTTTTCCTTCTTATTTCCTTCTTCTCCCTTCTTCCCTCTTTACTCTTTCTTACTTTCTTCTTCTTCATCCCTTATTTTTCACAACAATTATCAAGGTTCTTTTCTTTCTTTCTTTACTTTTTACTTTTCCTTTATTACTTTTATTTGTGTTTATGTTTTCTTCTTCTTTTTTCTTTTCACTTTCATTATCTATATTTTCTTTTTCTTTCTTTTTCTTTTTATTCTTTTAATTGGTGTTAGAAATTTAATTGGGTAATTATTTTCTTCTATATTTTGCTTGTGAGTTATTAAGGAATTGTTTGACAATTAATATTACTTCTTAAAGGGTTGCTTGCATGTTCAATTTACTACTTTCAATAACATATTTACCATGCATGTTATGTGTTTGTGAAAAAGCCCGTATAGCATTGCACATTATTTTTAATTATAATATTCTACTACATTAATGCCTATTTTTCACAAAACCCCTTTTATATTTTATTAATTAAATATAATTGTAAATACAAACAGAATGTTAGTTTGAAAGGATTGGTAATCTAACTTGCACATTGAATGCTTGATCTATGCTACTCATGCCTTTGCCGGCATTACAATAAACATCTTGCATTTAATTGCCATCACATGCACTGGCTATATTACCTTTGATGAACTTTTCACATGTAGTCTAGACCATGTGTTAATGACATCCTTCTTTACCGTGCATTGATTATCACCCATAATATTCGCTCCCTTGCTCGAGCCCTTAGCTTTACATATTACTTTCTTCTTCCTTTTTCAGGATGGCCACCAAGAAAGGCAAGGAAAAAGCTACTCCCAAACCTCCAGCAAGAAAATGAACAAAAAGAACATCAGTGGCAGAGCCATCTTCAACACCGGTGAAACCCTCAACAAAATGAATCAAGAGGATCATCAAGGTCGATGAAAAAGAGAAAGCCTTTCCAGCAAAGGACACTGCGCGGTTCACTAACCGCTACTGTGAGCAGATGTTCCCCATCCTGGCTTAATGGAATTATAACAATGATTATCTTCTTATCCTCCCGACCAACATTGCTGAAATTGTTGAGCCCCGCATTGAGCAAAGACAATAGGGATTCTTACGGAGACAGCCACGGCAGGTTAATCTTTCATGGGTAGTCGAATTCTACTCCAATTTTCACATGCCGACCATGCAGTCTGTCTATGTCCGTTAGAAGCAAGTCCCTATAACAGAAGAAGCCATTCAGCGAGCTTTAGATCTTCCCCCTGCTCCAGAAGGATTGGATGCATTTCAAGAAGCCTCACTCAAGCGCTAGACATACCAATTTGACTGGGACGCCATTCTCAGAGTTATCGCACAACCTGGCAGCATATGGATCTACGGATACCATCGTTCCTGACCTAAGGGCATATCGTCTTCCGCACTCACCTTGGAGGCCCGAGTATAGGCACAGATCATGTCCCATTACGTCTTTCCGAGCAGTCACGAGTCCTCTTTCACTGCAGACATGGCTGTTTTACTCTGGTGTATCCTTACAGACCAGCACCTCAATTTACCAAGACACATTCGACATGCTATGGGACACGTACAAATTATGGGTAACTTACCTTTTCCTGCCTTGGTTTCAGATCTAGTCTTAGCAGCCGGAGTCTCCTATAGAGCTGGGGACACCAAGGCCATGATTCCACGAGATGATCAATACGTCCCTAACGGGAAGTATATCAGACCTCCAGCAGCCACTATCAACTGGAGTACAGAACCAGCAGAAGATATCCCTTCTTCTTCCACATCACAAGTACCTTCAACAAACCAACTGCTCCATCAGATACTTGAGAGGCTAGACCGGCTTGACCGGAAAGGAAAGCAAAGAGAACGCCGTAACAAGCGCAACTATCCACCTAAAGAAAACCCAAACACCCCGGACTCCACTTCATTTACAAGCACAAGGAGCCATGACGGTCCCGATGATGGAGATGTTGCTACCAGCCCCCCTTTGTTCCTGACAAATGGCATCGAGGACGGTGCAAAACTTTAAGTGTGGGAAGGTCGGTCAGTACCTGACTTCCGGAAGTAATTTCTTTTCCTTAAAACAACAATAAAATAGGATATTTAGTTAATTTTTCTTTTGTTTAGGATAGTATAAATTGCATAGTAATAGGTTGATTGCGTGCATGTTCTACTTGATTGAAAAATAATAAGTTTCTTTTTAAGACCCTATTATTTTTTTAAAAAATTCCACTAATTTAAATCAAAATTTTTGTGTTAAAGTTGTTTGAAGTTGTAATCGGAACATAGTTTAAAAAGCTAAGAACACACAACAAGTGAGACTTGAGCCGAATAACATGGTTACATTATTTAACCATAAATATTATTCTTGTGTGTTTACTTCTCCATTATTGATCTTTATTTTGTTCCATCCTATATGTCTAATGTTTAATGTGTTATATGCATGCATATGATTGAGGCCATTACTTATTTTGCTCACTTATCCCAAATAAGTTTACCCTTTCAATCACCTTTGTTAGCCACTTTGAGCCTTTTAAATCCCATTTGTTCTACATTTTACCACATTACTAGCCTTAAGCGGAAAAATAATTAAACACCCCAAATTGAATCTTTGGTTAGCTTAAGATAGAAATTGGGTGTTAATTGAATATGGGAAGATTGTGGGAACAAGGGTTAATAAGGGAATGTGTCATGATAAAATAATGGGAATTTGGATACCTACTCATGTGAAACTAGAGAAATTGAAAATCTATGTGCATTGATAATGATATGTTTATTTCTATGCTGAAAAAAATTAAAAAAAATTCAAAAATATTCAGTACATAAATAAATAAATAAGGGGACAAAATTACCCTAATTATAAGTAAAGATAAGCTCCAAGGTCAATGCATATGTGATAAAATTTAAAAGAAAAGTTGATACATGAGTATGTAATACAAAAGTGATAATTTTGGGTAGCTAGGCATGATTCTAGAGTTATATAGAGTGTATGTATGTTAGGGTGAGAGCTTAGGATAGTCAAAGATTCAATTTATAGCTCACATAGCCGTATATATATATACCCTTACCCTTACCTTAGCCCCATTACAACCTTGAAAAGACCTCATGATGTTTGTACTGGGACATTAAATATTGTTGATTGGTTAGGTGAAGAACAAAATTTAGAAAGCATGATTAGAGAAAAGTAGAGTGATTACCCTATACACTTGAGTGACTAGAATGCATATACACCATCAGTGAGGGTTCAATGCTTAATTCTATGTTCTCTGCTTTCGTGAAGCTGTCTTCTTACAATTTTACCTGTTTTTACTATATAATTTGAATTAGTGGAATTTGATTTAGGTTTGTCTTGAAGAACTTATTTTATTTTAACCAAATAGACAAGAATCATATAGTTGCATTCATATATATAGGTTGCATTGCATTGCATGAGTCTTACATTTCCCTACTCATTTACTTTATCTCCTTAAGCTAAGCATGAGGACATGCTAATGTTTAAGTGTGGGGAGGTTGATAAACCATTATTTTATGATTTATATTGTGTTTAATTGAGTGATTTTATCAAGTCTTTACCCACTTATTCATATGAATTGCATGATTTTATAATTCCTTCCTACTATTGTTTATGGTTGAAAACTTGCTTCCTAGAGATCTTTTAATTATGTATTTTAATTCTCCTTTATACCATTCGATGCCGTGATCCGTGTGTTAAGTGTTTCAGGCTTCATAGGGCAAGAATGGCTTAGAGAATGGAGAGGAAGCTGCAAAAATGGAAGGAACACAAGAAACTAAAGAGATGACCAGCGAATACTGATGCGAGCGCGTGCCTCATGCGAACGCGCGGAATGAAGAAAATCGCAGCGACGTGAGCGCGTGCCTGACGTGAACGCGTGGACGACACGAACGCATGATAAGGAAAATAGCTGAATGACGCGAACGCATGGACGACGCATACGCATGACCTACGCGATCTGCAGAAATAATAGAATACGCTGGGGACAATTTCGGGCCGCATTTTAAACCAGTTTTCGGCACAGAAACACAGATTAAAGCCAGGGAACATGAAGAGACTCAGGAGGCATCCATACACATCGAGATACATTCACACACATTGATATTAGGATTACTTTTAATTTGAGATCTGAATCTATATTCGCTTTACATTGATAATTTAGGGTTGCGCTATGGATTTTGGATGTTGAAGAGTCATCACCTCCGTTGAAGTTACTACTTTAGTTTGTTTCCTTATTCCTTTACTCTTTTCAGTTGATCATTGACCCTATTCAGATAAGTATATTTCATTTTGAATTTATTAATATATAGAGTTACCTTTACTTTTAATTAATTATTAATTCTCTATTTTATTTTATTTAATTTATTATGTCTTCTTATATTTTTATGAGTATTATATCCATCTCAATGGAGTAGTTTTTCTACTTGACATGGGAGTTGATTAAGAGGAGAAACTTGAGTTAGAATGCTCAAATAATTGGACGTTGTTGGCTAATTATGTATCTATTAATGCTAGACCTTCCCAAGGGAGAGGACTCAGATTTGCGGATAAGAGTTAGCTCAATCACTTGACTTTCCTTTATTTAGTAAGGGTTAACTAAGTGAAAACAACTACCTCTTTACACTACACTTGAGAAGATTCCAACAAGGATAGAACTTCCAATTAATCAATTCCCAGTCAAGGCTTTTTATTTAGAATATCAATAATTATTCTTAGTTTATTTTTATTGCCTTAATTTACAATTATTTTAATTACTCATTATCCAACTCAAACTTTCTGGAAAATTTATGATTAATAAATTAGCACTCTTTCCTGCAACTCGTTGGGAGACGACCTGGGACTCATACTCCCAGTATTTTTAATTCTAATTTTTGTGACAACTCTTTTTAAATTGGTGAGGCAGATTTTAGATGGTTAAGGGCTATACTTGCAACGCTGTTCTCTTATTAAAATTCTCTTAATTAGTCTAACTTCTGCCACGCATCAGCGCTCCTGGCAGAAGAGGGAGTGAGAAGTGTGTGTGCGCACAAAGTCATGTGCACGCACAGAAGACTCTCTCTTTCTTATTATTTTTTTGGCATGAAGGATCATGTGTTCGCGTGCACACAGGTCTGTGCGCGTGCACAGAAGCAAAAGGGGGCAGGGGTTCACGCGCACAAGCTGTGTCAACTCTCCCAACAGAGGGGTCATGCATTAGCGTGCGAACGCACACGTCTGTGTGGCTGCACAAAGAGCGCAAGAAGGGGGACCCATGCGTTCGCACACAGCAGTGCGCACGCACAAGTCACAGGATAGAGGGAGGTAAGCGCGCATAGGGCGTGCTGGCTCTGCAAACAGAGGGCATATCAAGGAGTGTGCGGACGCACAAGCTTGTGCGGCCGCACAGGTAGCAAAAACTGCAGTTTTGTGCCTACGAAAATTCAAACATCCAAAATTTCATGACCCACATGCAAATTCACCTACTAAACTCAAAATTAAACTAATCCTAAGCAAACCAAAATAAGCAAAAATGCAATAAACCAAAATTATATGCAAGAAAAAGGGTAAGAACAATGTTACCATGGTGGGGTGTCTCCCACCTAGCATTTTGGTTTATTCTCCTTAAGTTGGACTTATGGAGAGTCCTCATCAAACCTCCTTGAAATCCCACCCAAGCTCGTTTTCTCCAAGGCTTTTGAGATTCCAAAGCTTATGCACCCAAATCTTGTTGTGAATTCCTTTCATTCCATCTAGGTAACAAGCAATTGAAATTCCCAATTCCTACAACACAATAGCAGCACAACTCACAATGCCACGGGTGAGAATTCATAGGTTAAAAAGAAAGTGAAAATCAAAGGTAACAAGAACAAATAAAACGAACTCCTAAAACTAGTAAAAACAAGCAATCAATCAAAACAAACTATTCCCATATTCACATATTAACATATTCACATTATCCAAATGCAAGAAACATATGTACAAACAACCAAAAATAAGCTATTTACAATATTCACAATATGCACAATAGCCAAGAATACAACACTATTGCAACTCCCCGCCAACGGCGCCAAAAACTTGATGAGTGGGATTTTGCACCGATTTGGATTTTCACAATTAAGATAACTTCCGTTGCAAGTATAGACCAAACCAGCAAATTAAATCCCAAACATCAAAGTTTAATATTTCTAATTTAATCTGAGAGTAATCAAACCTCGGGTCGTCTTCCCTAGGAGTTGCAATTAAGTGTCTATTATTGGCTATGTAGAGAAATAAGGGTTGGATGATAGCAATTGGTAAGAAATTAAAATACAAGAAGGTAACTTAACATGCGAGAAATTAAATGAAGGCAAGTAAAATCAATGGAAATGGAAATTGAAAGCAAAAAAGGACTCTTGGCAAGAAGTGGGTAATTAAGGATTTCTATCCTAGTTATGGACCACAAACATGGTAATTGTGTGTGAATTAATCCCAATTAGTCAACCCTACATCGATGATAAGTCAACTAGGCATAATTAATCTCAATCCCTAAGTTCTAAGTCAACACTAGTGGGTCACTTAGAGTCGAGGGAAACCAAATTAATTAACAACCCTCACACAATGTGGAATGGACATCCACCACTCAATTTCACCTAAACCACACAATTTCTCAACCAAGAGTGAGAAAAACTAAGCAAAATGCCAACCAAGCATTTTGTCAAACACTTGGTGGGCATGTGAAGAAAGTATGGTAAAATGACAAGAAATAATAAATGCTACAACTACCAAGCAAGGAAAGTAAAGATAGCAACTCAATAAAGCAATAAATGACATGAAAACATAAATTTTATTAAATGTAAATTAAAATAACAAGAGTGTGTTTAAGCATAAAAAGCAACAAAATGAGAAATTAACATGATAACATAAGAAAATTTAGACAAGAGAACAAAGAAAGGTAGAGGAAACTAGATTAAAAACAAGAATTAAACATAAAAATTGCAAGAAATTAAACTAAGAAACCCTAATTCTAGAGAAAAGGGGGAGCTTCTTGACGTTAGGATTTTTGCCAGTAAAGAATGTCATAAAAACAGTCGCGTTGTAGACATAGTCTTTAAACAGACAAAAATCCCTTCGTACAAACGTTTTGGGTGTCACAAGTAACAAACCCTTAAAAATTATTAACCGAGTATTCAAACCTCGGGTCGTCTTCTCAAGGAACTGCGAGGAAGTATGTTCTTATTATTGGTTATAAAGGTTGTAATCAGGGTTTAGAAAGTGAGAAGCAAGTAATTTAAATGACGAGTGAATTAAATGGCAATTAAAAATAAATAATAACTGTAAAACAACTTTTGGCAAGATAAGGGAAATTAGAGGTCCAACTTAGTTATCTCTCTCAACTATAATGAAAGTTGAATCTAAACTCCACTTGGTCAACCTTTACCAGGGCAAAGGAAAGTCAAGGGACTAATTAAATTGACTTTTGAATCCTAATTATTTTCTAAGAAAAGGTTGGGATTATTTAAGTTCAGCTCAATTAGCAAGATAACAATTATCAATTACGTTGAGTTTAATAACTGTTGAGTTACTAAATCCTTAACCAGAACCAAAAGGGGAAAAAGTAAAATTGATAGAATAATAAAAATATCCTTGGATGGGAAGCAATGGTAACTTAAATCAAAGAGAACAATCATAAACTGAAAATTCCTCAATTATCATTAATTCAAAGAACAATCTGTGACATGGAATAATTCATAAATCAAATTATAATAATCAATTCAAATGTTGGAATAAATAAAACTAAAAATAAAAGAACATTAAACCTGGGATCCAGAGTTACTCTTAAAACAAGAAGAAATCCTAAATCCTAAAAGAGAGAGAGAGAAAATCTCCCTCTCAACTAAATCTAAATCATTGAAAAGTGAAATATGCGAGCTCTCCTTTGAATGGATGCATTCCCACACTTTATAACCTCTGGTCTATGCTGTCTGTACTTGGATTTGGGCCAAAAAGGGCTTCAGAATTCGCTGGGGGCGTATTCTGTAATTTCTGGTGAGTGGCCTCTGTCACGCGTCCGCGTGGGTCACGCGGTCGCGTCATTTGGAGCCTTTTCTTGCCACGCGGTCGCGTCAGTCATGCAGCCGTGTCGCTGCTTATTCGTGCTTGGCACGCGATCGCGTCATCCATGCGATCGCGTGGATACCAGTTTCCTTAAAGCTCCATTTTGCTTCCTCCTTCCATTTTAGTATGTTTCCTTTTTCATCCTTTAAGTCTTTCTGCCTTAGAAAATCTGAAACTACTCAACACACTAATCACGGCATCGAATGGAAATAAAGGTAATTAAATTAATTGATTTTAAAGCTTAGGAAACATGTTTTTCACAATATGACATAATAAGGAAGGGAAAGTAAAACCATGCAATTAATGTGAATAAGTAGGTGAAGAGTTGAATAAATCACTCTAATTAAGCACAAAAGAACTCATGAAATATGGGTTTATCAACCTCCCCACACTTAAACACTAGCATGTCCTCATGCTAAATCCAAGGTAAATAATTAAGGCTAAAGTGATGGAATGTTATGAAATGCAACCTATGCTAAATGCATCTACCTAAATGAATGATGCATCATGCAACTCTAAATTATTCACTTATATAATAAGCTTACATGTAGTTAAGTTATTTCACATTCTCAAGGAGATATATATATATATATATAGCTAACCCTCAAATAATAAAGCATGTTTTTGCAAATGAGATGAGAAAGAAAAAAAAAAAACATTGTACAAACTTGCAAAACAATTAGTAAATTAAGTACAAATATATGTTGATGAGTTATTGAACCCTCACTGGATTTTGTGTTTACTCTCTAGTCACTCAGTGTTTATTGGGTTTATTCACTCCATCTTTCTTTTTATTCTTAATTTCTATAGCTTTGTTCTTCATCTAACCAATCAACAATTATAGAATATAGTCATACCAAAAAGTCATGAGATCTTTAATTAAGGTTGTAATGGGGCCAAGGTAAAGGTAAAGATTTATGTATAGGGTTAAGTGAGCTAATAAGCGAATCCTTAATTAGACTAAGATCTCACCTAACATACATTTCTAGCAAGATAAAACTTCTTTACCTATTCTCCCATATTATCCCACTTATTGTTACATGCTCATGTTTCACTCTTTTATTTTTATCCCATGTGCATTGTTTTTATTTTGCATTGGGGAATTTCTTTTGTATCCCCTTTTATTCAAATGCTGAAAAAAATAACTTTCTCTCTCTCTTTTTTTTTTTAATGCACATGGTAATTGAATCACTTAGATTTTCTCATGAGCATGCTTCCCAAATTTTATTTTATTCCTTTTAACTTTTCTACCTTTTGTTTCTATCATCCATGTTCCCAAAAGGTTTCCCACATTCTACTCTATTTATAATTTTCTATCTTAAGCTAACCAAGGATTCACTTGGGATTTTCTTTTGTTTTTCTGCTTAAGGCTAGTAATTTGGCTAAATAGAATAAAGGGGTTTTAAAAGGCTCAAGGGGGCTAACAAGGGTGATGTAAAAGGTAGGCTAATTTAGGGTGAGTGAGCTAAAATCAAATGATGGCCTCAATCATTCTCTTGGTATGTATCTATTCTATATTCTATAATTGGACATATAGATTAAAGCAAAGGAAAGAACATCAGAATAAAAAGAAATGTAACTCACAGAAATGAAATTATGGTTTGAATGCAACCATACAATTTAAGCTCAAGACTCACAGGCTGTGTGTTCTCTAACTCAAGCATCATATATCATTTATATATTGTATGCAGGTTTAGTTAAAAATTCCCATTATTCTCATAAAAAAAATTATTTAGGGTGGCTTTTAAAGTTTTAATGTTCCTCCTTGATGAAATGTTGTCAGCTTAACTACATCATGTAATGCTATATACAAGTTTTGTGGATTTAAATCTGATATGTTCAATTTCCTAGCTTACTTCCTTTTTATATTTTTCAATTTAATCTAAGCTATAACTAAGCTATCTTATGTAAAAAGGGTAAACTATACTAATTGATCCACTAATAAGTTAGAATTGCAAACTAAACTAAATAACTAAAATGAACTAAATAACTAAAATATGAACAAAAAATGCAAAATGCAGAAAATAGAGTAAAATACACAAGTAGCAATGTATAAGTACTCAGAAAATAACAATAAAAGAAAAAGAGAAAAATACAGAAAAATATCCAAAATAAAAGAAAAAGTATGTAGTAGTTCACCAAAATAAACGCCAGAGATGGCGACCTCCCCACACTTAAAATGAAGCATCGTCCCCGATGCTTAATCAAGCCGGGTGTGAAGGAGTGTCATCACTGGGAGGGATGGTAGCTGGGGTCTCTGTGGCGGTGGTGGGCTGAGAGTCTGGCTGCTGTAGAGGGGGGACCGACTGGATCGGGATCTCTGGATCCGCATCCTCAAGCTGATGTGGGGCCTCCTACTGTGGTGTAGCGTGCTCTGTGCCTGCCTGCTGATGAGGCTCCTCCTCGTGCTCATCCTCCTCCTCCTCTGATGGCTCTGATGGTGTGTCGGGCTCGGAGGGGATGTTGGCGCCCTGTCTGATCATCAACTTTAGATGGGAATGGCGTCGCCTGCTGCGGTGCTCCAATCTCTCATACCGGCGCCTGTTACGGCGCTCCATCTGATCAAGCTGGCAGAATAGACGGTGCACGAGACGATAAACCGGCTCAGAGGCGGGTGGAGGTGTAGTGGTGGCAGCAGGGGCAGCTGGCGCAGCTGTGGATGAAGAGGGTCCAGCAGACGGAGGGGCTGTCTCATCAATAACAGTGACAGATGGTGGTCTGTAGCCCAAAGCAAGGAAGTTCCTGCTGTGAGGGATGATCTTCCTGCAGTCCGCTGCTGGTGGTCGCTCATCGGCATCCTCCCAAGGCACATCAGCCTGACGGCCTAGCCGTGTAACCAGATAAGGAAAGGGGAGGGTGCCTCGGACGTGGACCCTGGCCATATAATGCCGGATAAAACGAGGCAAGTATAGGTCCTTACCCTCCAGCACACACCAGAGGAGGGTGATCATGGCAACCGGGATCTCAGTCTCATGAGTACTCGGCATCACATAGTTGCTCAAGATCTGATGCCATAGCCGAGCCTCATCATTCAAGTGTACTCTCTTGATCCCTCGAGGCATAGTGGTGTCCTGACCCATCTCCCAAGGAATAGCAGGGTCGAGAGCTATCCGTGCCTTCACAGCATCCCAATCAAACCGCATCTGGCCCATGTCCTCCTCAGCCTGTGCATAACCATCTGGCTGATCGGACTTGGCTGGAAGCTGGAGAATGGTCTCTATGGCCTCCTCAGTGACCAGAATTTGCTTTCCCCTCAGGTTCACTGCATCTAGGGTAGTAAGGTAGTAGTTGCAATAGAATTCTCGGACCCAAGATGCATTGACCTCAGTCAGTGGTCTCTCCAGAAAGAACCAGCACCGTTGCTTGATTTGCTCAATAGTGTATTGCTGGAGGGCTTCTGGAATCTTCAAGGTACGTTCCAGGTATAAATTTCTGGAGTTTGCAAAAGTCGGGTACTTCAGCTCACAGTACCGGTTTGCAAATTTTATAGGATCAGTCGAAGGGAGTGTAACGACCCAATTTCTGGTACGTCATGATCGTACCAGAAACTGAGCGCTACCAACTTGTCTTCCTAATTATTATCTATTATTTATCATATGAGCCTGATTCGTTGTTAAAAACGTAGTTAATTTGCGAGGTACTTTCTTTTTTTGAAAACATTTGGATTAATAGACGAAATCATTCATAAGCAATTCACAACTGATAACAGATAAAACAGTTATAAACAACCATACATAAATATATCACAAGCAGTTGATATCATTCCGTGATCCAACCTTTATTAGAGTATAGCCTTTTAGTTAGAACACCCCTAGATATAGCTAAATAATATCTATATACATATATAAACATACAACATCCCAGGTCCTGACCTGTTCAAGAAGTCCCTAAGCTGGCGCCCAGGCTAGCCTAGACTCTATAGTCACCTAGTCCCTCTAAACTACTAAAGCGAGGGAAAGTACGTTCTAGGTCTTCAAAACTCAAGTCAGGTGGAACGTCATCAAAAGGTGGAAGGTCGTCTACTACTCCTCTGCACGATCATATGTTGTCAAAGAGCGTCTCTCAAGTACTTCATCGAGTGGCCACATAACGGCAACATCGTACGGAGGACTTAGATTAAAGTTTGTAGATAAGCAGGGTGCAGACGTTGGCTGGCCTCACAATATATACATATAAACAGAAATGGAGTTCACTCTAGACTCAGCAGACTACCTAGAGTGGAATCTTTTTTGCGAACGGTCGTCAGTGAACTACGGAAGTGTACCCAAACTTCCATCTGAAGGGGGAAGAGAGAGAGAAGGGGTAAGAACTGGGGAGTTCTTAGTAGGGTCGGGGTTATTAGTTAAGTTCATTAATTCTGTGTTGCTTAGCAGACATATAGCAGAATACAGAGAAACAGTAAACAGAAGATACAGATAAATAAAGAAACTAAGAAAGCAAAACACAAACAAAAGAATACAAGAAAACAAAACACAGACACAAAGAATAGAATGAAAATAAAGAAAGCATACATTCAAACAACAATCATAACAGAGGAAATGCGCAACCAAGTATGATGCATGTCTGTCCTATGCAGGCCATGAGCTCACGTGTCGGTTTACACCCTGCAGCCCGACATTACCTAGGAACTAGTCCTAGATATGGCTTATTTTCTGTAGGTGAACTTCGGCCTACAGAAATAGCACTCCTGTAAGTGAACTTCGGCTTACAGGAATAGTCTAAACACAACACAACAGCTTTCTATAGGTGAACTTCGGCCTATAGAAATAACACCTCTGTAAGTGAACTTCGGCTTACAGAAATAGTTTAATCACAACAACTTTCTGTAGGTGAACTTCGGCCTACAGAAATAGCACCTCTGTAAGTGAACTTCGGCTTACAGAAATAGCGCCCCTGTAAGTGAACTTCGGCTTACAGGTATCACAACTCTCTGCAGGTGAACTTCGGCCTACAGGAGCAACACCCTGAGATACACAATTGATATTCACTACAGGTGAACTTCGGCCTACAGGAATAACAACTTACTGTAGGTGAACTTGGGCCTACAGGACCTCTAGGGCCAATAGAAAAGCATCAGATGAACATATAATAGAATATCATGCCACAAGGCTTAACTCTTTATCTTTATACTCTTCTCCTCTATTCTCTTTGTTATATTACTCTTTTCTCATTATCATCATTCAATATCATTCTCATTGTTCATCATTACTTTCACATTCTTATGCAGTACTTCTTTCTTTCTCTGTTCAATCATACTATACAAACTTTGCAGCTTTTACTTCTACAATATCTTGGCTCAAACAATTTTTCTTTATCATATTACTCTTTTCACTTTGTCTTTTTACTCTGCTTTGATTACTCTTTTCTTTGTATCTCTTTACTTTTCTCTGGTTACTCTGTTCTCTGTGTTTTTTTTACT
Organism: Arachis ipaensis; assembly: GCF_059453495.1. Lineage (NCBI taxonomy): Eukaryota > Viridiplantae > Streptophyta > Magnoliopsida > Fabales > Fabaceae > Arachis > Arachis ipaensis. Next base: position 79,334,271 of record NC_142443.1, read on the forward strand.
CTGCTCTGATTTCTCTGTTTAACCTATGTATTTAAAGCTTATGTAAATTTCGGTATGAATAGTTAGTCTGTCCCAAGTATAGGTTCATTAAGTCTATACTGAAACAGTTTAACTTTTCATATAATACCTAACCCTAGTCGCGACTCAAGTACTAACTAAGTTGCCCTAGTTCGTTTACTAGTCTCTGTCTGTTTTTCTGTCATTAAAACTTTACAGACTTTTTCTTCGACTTTTATCTTTTCTTCAACTTTTTATCTTTCTTTTATCTTTGCTTCACTAATATGTTCTTACCACTCCCTAAGTGTTTTATGAAGGTAATTATGAGATTCTGCGTTTAAAGTTGTCTTTCTAAAGCTTTTACAGAAAATTGCCTTTTTCGCATTATTTTATTATTTTTATTAAAATATTATTTTTAATTAAATATTATTATTTAATATTTTATTATTATTTATTATTTTATTAATATATTTTCGAAAATTACCTTAACTTTACCTTTAACCTTTAAAATTCACTTTTTACCACCCGTAACTTTTAATATTTCTACTTTTACCACCTTAACTTTCAGAAATTACCAAATAACCCCTCAAACACCAAAATATTTACTTCCTTGCCCTTTCTAAGATCTAAAAGGTGTTCTTCAATGTTCTTCACCACACTCAAAGTGTTCTTCGTGTTCTTCGTATATTCCTCAGATTCTTTCTCTGTTTTTACCTGTTTTTCAGTCTTTTCAGCAACCGATTTTTACTATAATTCATAATAAATTCCCAGCCACTAAAACCCCATCTTTTCTACATGATTTTAACACAAATTGAACCCCAATTTAAGGCCTAGGGTTCGTTTTTCCAGCAGCCCTCAAGAACAACATTCATAGCTTGAATATCATCAAATTTCATCAAAATTTCAACAAACTTTCATCAAGAATAACTCATATAAGCAATCAATTTCAAGCATAACCAAACCATATCATAATCACACATCTCAAACACAATCAATCAAGATTAAATTCGTCACACCCTACCTTGATTTGCTGCTCCAAATTCGGTTAGACTTTCAGGTGGTCCTTAAGCACTTTTTCCTCCTAAAACACATCAAGAACAACTTTAAATCCACAAACTCTCAACTGACCAAATCTCCCTCAGCAAGTTAGGAAGAGATATCTCACCTTAGACTTGCTGAAAATTAATGTTTCTTGGCCCTCAAGTCAAGTTAAGCATGATTCCTAAGGAAGAACATCAAGAAAACACATGTTTTGCATGGTTTTCCTTGAAAACCGAATTTAAATGGGAAAGGAACAGCCATCTAAGCTTATTTCCAGCCTTGATAAGTTACATGGTTATGTAGAGGAAGAAGAGAGGATCATTTTGGTGAAATCGGAGTTTTGATTTGAGTTTTGGTTCAGAAGAAATCAAGCTTTGAAGATTAAGTGTTCATGAAAGTTTCTCTCTTTTCTCTCCTTTCAATTTCGGCCACAATGAGCAAATGAGGCAGCCTTGGGGGTATTGGGGGTGTAAGGTGAGTTGTGATTGGTTGGATTGGAGGTGGATTAAAATAATATTAAAATATCTCAGGTGTATAACTACTAAAACTAGATGTATCGGAACACTCGTAAAAATACCTCTAAAAATTATTTTCTGAGCTACTAGCATAAATGACACTAGTAACATATTTATTATGAGAATAAAACATGTATGATGAGGCCTTAGCATTGCTAAAGTCATCAGAGAGTGCTGGTGTTAAATTGCACCAGTAAACCGTAAACCTGGTTAAACCAATTTTCTATTTTTAACTAAAACAGACCAGGTAACCTTATAATATCATTCAAGCATTTTCTAATACTAATATAATGATAATATTATACTATTATCTCTCTCCTCTCATGAATCGAGTCCGGTTCATCAAACAGAGACTATTTACGAAAATCAGAATCAAAACTGCCAACCGATACGGTTCAAAAACTAGGTTCTTCGTGACCGCGTTATCGAGCTTGCCTCGGAAAAGGTTCTAGCTTAAGGATGACATAATGATAATGAGGATTGAGATGCTTGATGATATAACAGAGGTGTTCCCTTTACTGATCTTTCGGAGAAATCCATGCCTTCAGAAAAGATCTCGCGTACTCGAAAATCAGGGTTGTTACATTCTACCCTCCTAAAAGAAAATTTTGCCCTCAAAATTTCTGCCACGTGAAGAATCCATCTTAAAGTGATCTACTTTCTTTAAGCCATCCTGACGAAGAGGTAGGTCCGTTCCTTACAGCATCCAAATCTAACATATTCATTGCCATGTATAGCATAACAGCTATTAGGATAGCTGGTCTTACATCGATTCGTCATTCAGATCTCGATTAAACCATGCCTATTCACAGTCATTGAGGTCTTATCCGCACCAAACAATCAATATTAAGGTGATCAGTCTTAATATCTCAAGTTAGGCACGAACATTCCCAAAATGAGCACTTATAGACATTCATGCCCAATGTATCTTAAAGATACCCTAACAGCATGAGACACACAAGCAGAGTATGCAATGAAGCATAGTCAGTCCACTCCCCAGGCTCTACTGGGAACGAACTGCTCTGATACCAAATTGTAACGACCCAATTTCTGGTACGTCATGATCATACTAGAAACTGAGCGCTACCAACTTGTCTTCCTAATTATTATCTATTATTTATCATATGAGCCTGATTCGTTGTTAAAAACGTAGTTAATTTGCGAGGTACTTTCTTTTTTTGAAAACATTTGGATTAATAGACGAAATCATTCATAAGCAATTCACAACTGATAACAGATAAAACAGTTATAAACAACCATACATAAATATATCACAAGCAGTTGATATCATTCCGTGATCCAACCTTTATTAGAGTATAGCCTTTTAGTTAGAACACCCCTAGATATAGCTAAATAATATCTATATACATATATAAACATACAACATCCCAGGTCCTGACCTGTTCAAGAAGTCCCTAAGCTGGTGCCCAGGCTAGCCTAGACTCTATACTCACCTAGTCCCTCTAAACTACTAAAGCGAGGGAAAGTACGTTCTAGGTCTTCAAAACTCAAGTCAGGTGGAACGTCATCAAAAGGTGGAAGGTCGTCTACTACTCCTCTGCACGATCATATGTTGTCAAAGAGCGTCTCTCAAGTACTTCATCGAGTGTCCACATAACGGCAACATCGTACGGAGGACTTAGATTAAAGTTTGTAGATAAGCAGGGTGCAGACGTTGACTGGCCTCACAATATATACATATAAACAGAAACGGAGTTCACTCTAGACTCAGCAGACTACCTAGAGTGGAATCTTTTTTGCGAACGGTCGTCAGTGAACTACGGAAGTGTACCCAAACTTCCATCTGAAGGGGGAAGAGAGAGAGAAGGGGTAAGAACTGGGGAGTTCTTAGTAGGGTCGGGGTTATTAGTTAAGTTCATTAATTCTGTGTTGCTTAGCAGACATATAGCAGAATACAGAGAAACAGTAAACAGAAGATACAGATAAATAAAGAAACTAAGAAAGCAAAACACAAACAAAAGAATACAAGAAAACAAAACACAGACACAAAGAATAGAATGAAAATAAAGAAAGCATACATTCAAACAACAATCATAACAGAGGAAATGCGCAACCAAGTATGATGCATGTCTGTCCTATGCAGGCCATGAGCTCACGTGTCGGTTTACACCCTGCAGCCCGACATTACCTAGGAACTAGTCCTAGATATGGCTTATTTTCTGTAGGTGAACTTCGGCCTACAGAAATAGCACTCCTGTAAGTGAACTTCGGCTTACAGGAATAGTCTAAACACAACACAACAGCTTTCTATAGGTGAACTTCGGCCTATAGAAATAACACCTCTGTAAGTGAACTTCGGCTTACAGAAATAGTTTAATCACAACAACTTTCTGTAGGTGAACTTCGGCCTACAGAAATAGCACCTCTGTAAGTGAACTTCGGCTTACAGAAATAGCGCCCCTGTAAGTGAACTTCGGCTTATAGGTATCACAACTCTCTGCAGGTGAACTTCGGCCTACAGGAGCAACACCCTGAGATACACAATTGATATTCACTGCAGGTGAACTTCGGCCTACAGGAATAACAACTTACTGTAGGTGAACTTGGGCCTACAGGACCTCTAGGGCCAATAGAAAAGCATCAGATGAACATATAATATAATATCATGCCACAAGGATTAACTCTTTATCTTTATACTCTTCTCCTCTATTCTCTTTGTTATATTACTCTTTTCTCATTATCATCATTCAATATCATTCTCATTGTTCATCATTACTTTCACATTCTTATGCAGTACTTCTTTCTTTCTCTGTTCAATCATACTATACAAACTTTGCAGCTTTTACTTCTACAATATCTTGGCTCAAACAATTTCTCTTTATCATATTACTCTTTTCACTTTGTCTTTTTACTCTGCTTTGATTACTCTTTTCTTTGTATCTCTTTACTTTTCTCTGGTTACTCTGTTCTCTGTGTTTTCTTTACTCTGCTCTGATTTCTCTGTTTAACGTATGTATTTAAAGCTTATGTAAATTTCGGTATGAATAGTTAGTCTGTCCCAAGTATAGGTTCATTAAGTCTATACTGAAACAGTTTAACTTTTCATATAATACCTAACCCTAGTCGCGACTCAAGTATTAACTAAGTTGCCCTAGTTCGTTTACTAGTCTCTGTCTGTTTTTCTGTCATTAAAACTTTATAGACTTTTTCTTCGACTTTTATCTTTTCTTCAACTTTTTATCTTTCTTTTATCTTTGCCTCACTAATATGTTCTTACCACTCCCTAAGTGTTTTATGAAGGTAATTATGAGATTCTGCGCTTAAGGTTGTCTTTCTAAAGCTTTTACAGAAAATTGCCTTTTCCACATTATTTTATTATTTTTATTAAAATATTATTTTTAATTAAATATTATTATTTAATATTTTATTATTATTTATTATTTTATTAATATATTTTCGAAAATTACCTTAACTTTACCTTTAACCTTTAAAATTCACTTTTTACCACCCGTAACTTTTAATATTTCTACTTTTACCACCTTAACTTTCAGAAATTACCAAATAACCCCTCAAACACCAAAATATTTACTTCCTTGCCCTTTCTAAGATCTAAAAGGTGTTCTTCAATGTTCTTCACCACACTCAAAGTGTTCTTCGTGTTCTTCGTATATTCCTCAGATTCTTTCTCTGTTTTTACCTGTTTTTCAGTCTTTTCAGCAACAGATTTTTACTATAATTCATAATAAATTCCCAGCCACTAAAACCACATCTTTTCTACATGATTTTAACACAAATTGAACCCCAATTTAGGGCCTAGGGTTCATTTTTCCAGCAGCCCTCAAGAACAACATTCATAGCTTGAATATCATCAAATTTCATCAAAATTTCAACAAACTTTCATCAAGAATAACTCATATAAGCAATCAATTTCAAGCATAACCAAACCATATCATAATCACACATCTCAAACACAATCAATCAAGATTAAATTCGTCACACCCTACCTTGATTTGCTGCTCCAAATTCGGTTAGACTTTCAGGTGGTCCTTAAGCACTTTTTCCTCCTAAAACACATCAAGAACAACTTTAAATCCACAAACTCTCAACTGACCAAATCTCCCTCAGCACGTTAGGAAGAGATATCTCACCTTAGACTTGCTGAAAATTAATGTTTCTTGGCCCTCAAGTCAAGTTAAGCATGATTCCTAAGGAAGAACATCAAGAAAACACATGTTTTGCATGGTTTTCCTTGAAAACCGAATTTAAATGGGAAAGGGACATCCATCTAAGCTTATTTCCAGCCTTGATAAGTTACATGGTTATGTAGAGGAAGAAGAGAGGATCATTTTGGTGAAATCGGAGTTTTGATTTGAGTTTTGGTTCAGAAGAAATCAAGCTTTGAAGATTAAGTGTTCATGAAAGTTTCTCTCTTTTCTCTCCTTTCAATTTCGGCCACAATGAGCAAATGAGGCAGCCTTGGGGTATTGGGGGTGTAAGGTGAGTTGTGATTGGTTGGATTGGAGGTGGATTAAAATAATATTAAAATATCTCAGGTGTATAACTACTAAAACTAGATGTATCGGAACACTCGTAAAAATACCTCTAAAAATTATTTTCTGAGCTACTAGCATAAATGACACTAGTAACATATTTATTATGAGAATAAAACATGTATGATGAGGCCTTAGCATTTCTAAAGTCATCAGAGAGTGCTGGTGTTAAATTGTACCAGTAAACCGTAAACCTGGTTAAACCAATTTTCTATTTTTAACTAAAACAGACCAGGTAACCTTATAATATCATTCAAGAATTTTCTAATACTAATATAATGATAATATTATACTATTATCTCTCTCCTCTCATGAATCGAGTCCGGTTCATCAAACAGAGACTATTTACGAAAATCAGAATCAAAACTGCCAACCGATACGGTTCAAAAACTAGGTTCTTCGTGACCGCGTTATCGAGCTTGCCTCGGAAAAGGTTCTAGCTTAAGGATGACATAATAATAATGAGGATTGAGATGCTTGTTGATATAACAGAGGTGTTCCCTTTACTGATCTTTCGGAGAAATCCATGCCTTCAGAAAAGATCTCGCGTACTCGAAAATCAGGGTTGTTATAGGGAGCAGTTGGTCAGCTTTTTCCTGCTGTGTAAAGTTCTTCTCCCGCCATGAGGAATCGTGCATTAGAGCAATGATGGACTGGGAGGAATCTCCTCTCTTGCGCTTGCCAGTAGCCTTGCCTTTGCCTTTCCTCTGTGAGGCAGACATCCTGAAAAACAGAAAACCAGGAAATGGATAAAATAGGAAAGCTAATAGGCAATTTTAAATAAAGGAAACTCGAAGCGGTAAGGGAAAAATAGAATAAGGAGAATGAGTAATTGAAATGTGATTGAATTAATGTTAAATGGAAAGAAAAAAATCAATATGCCATAGTGAGAAAGTTAGAGGAAGTGAAAGTAATCAGAAAAGAGATTAGGAGGGTTAGTATGGTAAAAAGAAATTAGTAAATTAAAATTAGTGAGTTAGGAAAGTAAGTGGCATAGAAAAAAAATTCCATATAACAAGGATTCACAGGTAAGAATAGAAGTACTCATAATCGAATAAAGGGAATAGGGTGATGCTGATTCGAATAGAAATAAAGAAATCAGAAATTGGAATCAGTGAATCACAAATGCAGGTTATGAACCAGGAAATCAAAGAGGATAAGAAAGTCTGCCATAGCATTCATGTAATGGTTTGGGGGAAGCAGAGTAAAACAGAGTTGCCAAACCAAAACAAGAATGAAAACAATTTTCAAAAAATTTGGGCAGCATTCCGGCTAAAATTGGATTGTCCCGGAAAATAAACAGCAATCATATCAGTTCATATGAATTAAAAAAATTAAGCTGCATGTACATAGATATAAAATAAACATAAAAACTCAATATAAACAGCAACAACATACAAGAAAGCAGCATATGAATCATGATTGTAGCAGCAACAGATTTGCACATAGGATAAAACAGAAGTAAGAACAGTGCAAGTAAACAGTCCTAGATCCACTAACCACAGCCTAAGCTACCTAACATCCTAAAAATCCACTACAACATGCAAGTCTAGCTATCCTAATCATGAACATAAACGGAATAAAAAAATACAGAAAAGTGACGAACGGATAGAAAGGGTTGCGTGTTGCGGAACCTGGTAAGCGGAAGGGGTGGAACAGGGAAGAAGGTGGCTGCGGCGGCGTCCGGTGCGGTGGTAGTGCACGGCGTCGCGGTGGCGGCTGAGGGGGCAGTGGCGGAGGGAGGTGTTAGGGTTAGTGAGAGAGGAAGAGGATAGGGGAAGGGAGGGCGGTGGTTGTTGCTGGCAGAAGGGGGTGGGTGGCGGAGAGGGGGGTGCGGCTGGATAGCCGGCGGTGGTTGGGCGGTGCTCGCGGAGGTGGCTGTGGTGGAGAGGGGAGGAGAGAAGAAAAAGGAAGAAGAGAGAAGGGGAGAGGGTGGTACGGCGGTGGTGTCTGGGCGGCGGCGGCGTCGGGGTGGTGGCGTGGTGGCTGGCCGGCGGTGGCTGGGGGAGGAAGAACAGAGAGAGAGAAGAGGGTTGGGGGTGAAGGGGGGCTGCACGACTGATAGGGTTCGCGGGCTAGGAGGGTTATATTTTCGAATCCACGCGGCCGCGTGGGGCACGCGGTCGCGTGGTTGGGGTGAAAATGGGGGGAACGCGATCGCGTGGGTTGCGCGATCGCATGAGAGGGGGGGAAAGAGGGGTGACGCGATCGCGTGGGTCGTGCGATCGCGTCACTGGAATTCGTGCTAAATGCACGACTCCAACGCCGTTTCAGCGCAACTCTCTGTCTCCTTTTGGGGTGATATGCAATACATGCGACGCGATCGCGTCGCTCACGCAGTCGCGTGGGATTGGTATTGGGTAAGTGACGCGATCGCATGGGGCATGCGATCGCATGGGCCAATTTGTGCGAAACGCACAGGGGCCGCACGATTCCAGCCTAACTTTCTGTTCGTTAGATCCTTACGCCGATATATATATCACGCGGCCGCGTGACCCGCGTGGGTCACGTGGTCGCGCGGGTGGTGTTTTCCGCGATATGACGCGATCGCATGGGGCATGCGGTCGCGTCGTGCATCCCTTTTTTTTTAACTGAAAAATGCAGGATGCAGTGATTAACATGAATGCTATGCATGATTCCAGGTTAATGTTAAAATAAAATAAAAAAAGGTAAATTGAAAACAATAAACAAGAAATAGATTGAGAAAGAAGCGAGCACACCATGGTGGGTTATCTCCCACCTAGCACTTTTAGTTAAAGTCCTTAAGTTGGTCATTGGAAGAGTATCCTGTTATGGTGGCTTATGTTTAAATTCGTCCAAAAATTTCCACCAGTGCTTGGAATGCCAATAGCCTCCAGGGTCCCAAACTAAGCACGCAAAGCTTCCGAACAACTTTAAATATATTGTTAGGCTCCCAGGATGACAAATGTCAGAATAAACTCCAGGATTCCAAGCCTTGCTTTTAAATCCGCCTCCGTCTTGATCTGTAAGTTTCCATTTGGGCGGGTTAAACAGTAGAATCTCACCGTGGTGACCAAACGTTTTCCATGATCCATGCAATTGAGCATGATACCAATCCGTGTACTTCGAGGTGAAGCGTGGAACCTTATTGAACCTGGTGCACCAGCTCTGAGTACGAGCCAATTCCCTCTTACTCTTAAAGTCGCAGAGAGCTCTAAGTTGGCCATCTGTTTCGAGCAAACCATATTCAAGTGAATAAGTAAAATTATAAGTTAAGGATTGTACCCACTTGAAGCTTGTATTAGGTAGTAATGGCCTTGGGATAGGTGTTTTTGGTGGTTCTACAAGTTCCGTTTCCTTGTGCTCTTTTGTGAATTCTTCCACTTCCTTGCAAAGGTTTTCAATTGTATCTGTATCCCGGTCAAAGTCTTCTATGTCTTCCTCATCACTTGAGTCATAGATTGGAGGTTGAGAGAAATCTACCTCCGCATCATCTTCATATTCACTTGGGGAAAATTCTTCGATCTCAGAGAATTCACTTGCGGACGCAAGTTCATCACTAGGAGAACTAGACTTGTGACTATCATCATCAAGGAAATTTGCTCCTTGGATTATTCCGTCTGATTCTTTGTAAACGACTTGCCTTGGAGATTGTGCGGTATCCTCCTTAGCATCAACTGTAGCATCTTGGACGGAGTTTTCCTCAATTCTGGATTCCCAAGGAAGTTCAGCATCTCCTAGATCTTCAACCAACTCTTCTTCTGGAACAATGACAGCTTCTTCCACTTGTTCTAGTACGAATTCATTCTCTGTCTTGTCCACTGAAGTCTCTAGTATTTCTTTCATGCTACGCTCTTCATTGGGCTATCCACACGGAGCTGTGGTTGATCCTTGTATATTTGAGCGCCTAGTGGCCCATTGAATTAGTGCTTGCTCCAGTTGATGAATGGTTGTTTGAAATTTAATTACTATTTCTTTTAGGCGATCCTCTGCTTTGCGGTTTGCCAGACTTGGACATGATACAAAGGAAAGTGGTGATGATTGGGAATGATTGGATTGGTATTGGGGTAAGGAAGGATCATATGATGGCGAATGGTAAAGAGAAGCTTGTGAGTGTGGTGGTTCGAAGTTATGTTGAAAGGATGGTTCATATGCACGGGGTGGGGCTTGTTGGTAGTTACAAGGTTGTCCACCATGTCTTTCAGCTGGGTATGCACGGTAGAATGGTCTTTTTCCAGGATATCTCGGAGGGTGTTGCTGCCAAAAGGGTTGATTAGATCCTCTTGGTTCCATCCATCCTTGATTGGTCTGACCTTGATGCACATTACTGCTGTAACTTCTATTTCCTTTAACAATATTAGAACCAAACTCAAAGCGAGAGGGGTAAGAGTTCATAGTAGCAAATAAAGATAAAAAAGGAAAAACAAAAATAAATAAACAAGCAAAAGAAAAATATTTACAATAACCAATAATAAGGCACACGTTAGCAGATCCCCGGCAACGGCGCCATTTTGACGTTAGGGATTTTTGCCAGTAAAGAATGTCATAAAAACAGTCGCGTTGTAGATATAGTCTCTAAACCAACAAAAATCCCTTCGTACAAACGTTTTGGGTGTCACAAGTAACAAACCCCTTAAAAATTGTTAACCGAGTATTCAAACCTCGGGTCGTCTTCTCAAGGAACTGCGAGGAAGTATGTTCTTATTATTGGTTATAAAGGTTGTAATCGGGGTTTAGAAGGTGAGAAGCAAGTAATTTAAATGACGAGTGAATTAAATGGCAATTAAAAATAAATAATAACTGTAAAATAACTTTTGGCAAGAAAAGGGAAATTAGAGGTCCAACTTAGTTATCTCTCTCAACTATAATGAAAGTTGAATCTAAACTCCACTTGGTCAACCTTTACCAGGGCAAAGGAAAGTCAAGGGACTAATTAAATTGACTTTTGAATCCTAATTATTTTCTAAGAAAAGGTTGGGATTATTTAAGTTCAGCTCAATTAGCAAGATAACAATTATCAATTACGTTGAGTTTAATAACTGTTGAGTTACTGAATCCTTAACCAGAACCAAAAGGGGAAAAAGTAAAATTGATAGAATAATAAAAATATCCTTGGATGGGAAGCAATGGTAACTTAAATCAAAGAGAACAATCATAAACTGAAAATTCCTCAATTATCATTAATTCAAAGAACAATCTGTGACATGGAATAATTCATAAATCAAATTATAATAATCAATTCAAATGTTGGAATAAAGAAAACTAAAAATAAAAGAACATTAAACCTGGGATCCAGAGTTACTCTTAAAACAAGAAGAAATCCTAAATCCTAAAAGAGAGAGAGAAGATCTCCCTCTCAACTAAATCTAAATCATTGAAAAGTGAAATATGCGAGCTCTCCTTTGAATGGATGCATTCCCACACTTTATAACCTCTGGTCTATGCTGCCTGTACTTGGATTTGGGCCAAAAAGGGCTTCAGAATTCGCTGGGGGCGTATTCTGTAATTTCTGGTGCGTGGCCTCTGTCACGCGTCCGCGTGGGTCACGCGATCGCGTCATTTGGAGCCTTTCCTTGCCACGCAGTCGCGTCAGTCATGCGACCGCGTCATATGCGTTTTGCTTAAGGCGCGCGGTCGCGTCAGTCATGCGGCCGCGTCGCTGCTAATTCGTGCTTGGCACGCGATCGCGTCATCAATACGATCGCGTGGATACCAGTTTCCTTAAAGCTCCGTTTTGCTTCCTTCTTCCATTTTAGTATGTTTCCTTTTTCATCCTTTAAGTCATTCTGCCTTAGAAAATCTGAAACTACTCAACACACTAATCACGGCATCGAATGGAAATAAAGGTAATTAAATTTATTGATTTTAAAGCTTAGGAAACATGTTTTTCACAATATGACATAATAAGGAAGGGAAAGTAAAACCATGCAATTAATGTGAATAAGTAGGTGAAGAGTTGAATAAATCACTCTAATTAAGCACAAAAGAACTCATGAAATATGGGTTTATCACTTCTCTCTCTAGAAAATGAACTACATGACTACAATCTAACCCTAATTACTCCCCCTTCAAATGGAGTGAGGCCTTGCTAAATATAGGAAGAATCAGCATAAAAAAGTCCAAAAAATGGGCTCTGGCTTCCCAGAAATCGCCCCCAGCGATTTCCATTAAATGAGTCACGCGCTGGGACGTGTGCGGACGCACAGGTGTGTGCGTCGCACACATGCTGATTTTCCGCTTGTGTGTACGCACAGGATGTTGAGCGTACGCACACATGGTTTTGTGGCTTTTGTGCATACGCACAGGTGGTTGTGTGCACGCACACTCCAATGTGTGTTTCTCCTTCGTTTTCTTCAAGTTTTCTCCCTTTGTACATGCTTCCTTCTACTTTTGTCTTGCCAAACTTGCCTTTAGGACCTAAAATCCCTCATCAAATATGTCATGGCATCGAGTGGCATAAAAGTGGGATTAAAATAACTAATTTAAGCACAAAAATGCATGTTTTCACATTTAAGCACAATCTAGAGAGAAAACACAAAAGCATCCTATTTGGATGAATAAATGTGGGCTTATATGATAGAATCCACTCAAATCAAAGCAAAATATATCGTCAAATATGGACTCATCAATTCCCCCACACTTAAGCAATAGCATGTCCTCATGCTAATCACAATCAAAGGAGAAGGATAAGGAGGGTAAGCAATTTATTAAATGCAACTAACTACGTGCATGCAACTACACTAAATGCTATCTATATATATGTACACTATGGTTCCTATTTAGTTTGGAACAAAACAAACAAGAGATTCCAATTAATCTGAAACAAGCCTTAGGGCCAAGGCAAAGAGTCAATACACTATGATCAAAGTCCAAAGAATTGAATTGAGATTTTCAAAACTAACCAACAAATAACTTGCAAGAAGATACAATATAGTGCACAGGAACATAGAATTGAGCGACCGAACCCCTTACCAGATGTGTATTCACTCAATTCGCTTAGTGTTTAGGGCTTAATCACTCAATTCTCCTTTAGTCATGTTTCTCAAAGATTTGCAAGTCATCTAACAATCAACAATTATTTAGTGCATGCATACAAATATCATGAGGACTTCCATGGTTGTAATAGGGCTAGAGTCAAGGTAGGATACATATAGTCAAGTGGACTAGAATTTGAATCTTTGATCAACCTAAACTTCCCACCTAACCTATGACAACCTATACAATTCAAAGCTAACCTAAGTACCCATTCTTCACTTCTTCACATACTCATGTATTCTCTTTTTGATCATCAAACATATGCATTGATTTTTATTGACTTCACTTTAGGACATTTTGTCCCCTTTTTGTTACTTTTCTTTTCTATATTTATTATTATCTTTTTTTTTAGAACATCAATGCATATGGTTTTAACATAATTCAAACATGAGTATGTACCCAATTCCTAAAATTTTGACAAAAATATAAAAATACCTTTTTATCCCAACCAATGTTCCCAAAATTCCCAAAATTGAATCATGAACAACACACTCACTAGCCTAAGTTAATCAAAGATCCAAACAAGGGACATTTATTGTTTTTTCACTTAAGGCTTATGATGTGCTAAAATTAAGAACAAATAGGTTTAGTATAAGCTCAAAGTTAGTTAACAATGGAAGATGAAGGGTAAGCTATTTGGGTAAGTGAGCTATTTGAAACAATGGCCTCAATCATATACATGCATTCATACAAAAAATAATGGACATATAGAATCAAGCAAATCAAAGATTACAATCATAAAAGGAGTTTATCACACAAGAACAAACTTTGTGGTTGAAGATGTGCAACCATACAATTAAAGCTCAAATCTCACAAGGTATGTTGTTCTAGATCTTTTCTATGTTCTATGAAAAATACTTAAAGCAAGTTTGAAAGACAATTTCTCAATTCAATCAATGGCATGCCTTAAAAGGGATTTCATGAAAATATCTTGTTATTTTACCAAACTTATTTAATCTAACATGCAACATGTAAATATTTACTACCCTAATACTATAAGCATTAAAGAAATATTTACAAACAAACCAAACCAAACAAAGTGCAAATAAGACAAAAACTGAAAAAATTGAACAAAAAGAACAAAAAGAATATTGCAAAGTGTGTAAGAAAATAATTTTACCCCCTTGAAGTTGGCAATCCTCCCCCACACGTAAATTGTGCACGGTCCTCTGTGCATGCACATGATCCGGGGGTGAAGGACTATGAGACTCCACCTTCAGCCGGTGGGCTCTCGGGGTTTTGGTTGCTGTGGAAACAAATAAATAAAATTTGTGAAGAAGTTAGATGTGAGTGTGGTATGATAGAAAACCATGTATGTATTCCAATTATGTGCGCAGTTGGAACACACACAACGGCCGGTTAAAATGGCATCCACACATTCAAAAAGTAATAGCATGTGTTCCTCAGTTAAGTAACCTAGGTTGCAATTAAAGAATAAGTAAAACTTTAGACACAAGCAATCCTAGGTAACCACAAAAGTGAATTGAGTATTTGATATTGGTTATTGAAATTGTGCAAGTGAAAGCACAAAATTGGTATAAAATAGCACAATAATCAACAGCCAATCCATTAATGAACGAAAACTTCTTATTCATCATGAAACATAATGAAAAAGTCACATGGAAAGGTACTTATTACAAAAAGTGATAAGCTTGATAGGAATCAAGTTAAGTCACTCAAACAAATGCAAAGCACTAACAAGAAATAAGTACCGGACATGTGATGAATTTGATATGCAAATCATGATGAACAAGTAATTTCAACTCAAATCACTTAATCCAATGCACTTATATAATTTATCCTAGTGGTATAATCAAATTATGAGTAGCCAAACCCACTAGGTACTTGGTAAGTTAAGGCAAATTATAAGGGCATTGGTGTAAGTTTTAAGCAAGAGCAACCCTATCAAAATTAAGCAACACTTGCAATTTATTCACTTAATAAGAAAGTAAAGCAAAACTAATAAAATTAGTAAAATGAAAACAAAATGCAAATAAAACAGACATGAACAAGCATAAAATAGGGTGAAAGGGGGAGAAGAGAGAGGAAGAGAAAAGAAGGAAAGAAGTAGAGAGAAAGAAGAAGGGAAAAGAAGCATAAAAGTGAGAAAACAGGGGTGTGCGTACGCACAGACACGTGTGCGTACGCACACTATGAGGGAAAAGGAAGGTGTGCGCTTGCACACTCTATGCGAGCGCTCCTGGCAGAAGAGGGAGTGAGAAGTCTGTGTGCGCATAAAGTCATGTGCACGCACAGAAGACTCTCTCTTTCTTCTTTTTTTTTTGCATGAAGGATTATGTGTGCGTGCGCACACAGGTCCGTGCGCGCGCACAGAAGCAAAAGGGGGCAGGGGTTCACACGCACAGGCTGTGCCAACGCTCCCAACAGAGGGGTCACGCATTGGTGTACGGACGCACACGTCTATGCGGCTGCACAAAGAGCGCAAGAAGGGAGACTCATGCGTACGCACACAGCAGTGTGCACGCACAGGTCACAAAATAGAGGGAGGTGCGCGTGCATAGGGCGTGCTGGCACTGCGAACAGAGGGCATATCAAGGAGCCTGCAGATGCACAAGCTTGTGCGGCCGCATAGGTGGCAAAAAATGCAGTTTTGTGCGTACGCACAAAATGGTGCGCACGCACAGATGCCCTGTTTCACAAAAAATTTTCTTCAAAATTCTAAGGTAACAAGCCTTAGTTCGATGAAAGCTCAACCCCAAAAACATTCAAACATCCAAAATTTCATGACCCACATGCAAATTCACCTACTAAACTCAAAATTAAACTAATCCTAAGTAAACCAAAATAAGCAAAAATGCAATAAGCCAAAATTATATGCAAGAAAAAGGGTAAGAACAATGTTACCATGGTGTGGTGTCTTCCACCTAGCACTTTGGTTTATTCTCCTTAAGTTGGACTTATGGAGAGTCCTCATCAAACCTCCTTGAAATCCCACCTAAGCTCGTTTTCTCCAAGGATTTTGAGATTCCAAAGCTTATGCACCCAAATCTTATTGTGAATTCCTTTCATTACATCTAGGTAACAAGCATTTGAAATTCCCAATTCCTACAACACAGTAGCAACAAAACTCACAATGCCATGGGTGAGAATTCATAGGATAAAAAGAAAGTGAAAATCAAAGGTAACAACAACAAATAAAATGAACTCCTAAAACTAGTAAAAACAAGCAATCAATCAAAACAAGCTATTCCCATATTCACATATTAACATATTCACATTATCCAAATGCAAGCAACATATGTACAAACAACCAAAAATAAGCTATTTATAATATTCACAATATGCACAATAGCCAAGAATACAACACCATTGCAACTCCCCGGCAACGGCGCCAAAAACTTGATGAGTGGGATTTTGCACTGATTTGGATTTTCACAATTAAGATAACTTCCGTTGCAAGTATAGACCAAACCGGCAAATTAAATCCCAAACATCAAAGTTTAATATTTCTAATTTAATCTGAGAGTAATCAAACCTCGGGTCGTCTTCCCTAGGAATTGCAATTAAGTGTCTATTATTGGCTATGTAGAGAAATAGGGGTTGGATGATAGCAATTGGTAAGAAATTAAAATACAAGAAGGTAAGTTAACATGCAAGAAATTAAATGAAGGCAAGTAAAATCAATGGAAATGGAAATTGAAAGATAACAAAGACGCTTGGCAAGAAGTGAGTAATTAAGGATTCCTATCCTAGTTGTGGACCACAAACATGGTAATTGTGTGTGAATTAATCCCAATTAGTCAACCCTACATCGACGATAAGTGAACTAGGCATAATTAATCTCAATCCCTAAGTTCTAAGTCAACACTAGTGGGTCACTTAGAGTCAAGGGAAACCAAATTAATTAACAACCCTCACACAATGTGGAATGGACATCCACCACTCAAGTTCAGCCAAACCACACAATTTTTCAACCAAGAGTGAGAAAAACTAAGCAAAATCCCGACCACGGATTTTGTCAAACACTTGGTGGGCATGTGAAGAAAGCATGGTAAAATGACAAGAAATAATAAATGCTACAACTACCAAGCAAGGAAAGTAAAGATAGCAACTCAATAAAGCAATAAATGACATGAAAACAAAAATTCATTAAATGCAAATTAAAATAACAAGAGTGTGCTTAAGCATAAAAAGCAACAAAATGAGAAATTAACATGATAACATAAGGAAATTAAGACAAGAGAACAAAGAAAGGTAGAGGAAACTAGATTAAAAACAAGAAGTAAACATAAAAATTGCAAGAAATTAAACTAAGAAACCCTAATTCTAGAGAGAATGGGGAGCTTCTCTCTCTAGAAAATGAACTACATGACTACAATCTAACCCTAATTGCTCCCCCCTTCAAATGGAGTGGGGCCTTGCTTAATATAGGAAGAATCAACATCAAAAAGTCCAAAAACTAAGCTCTGGAGGCCCAGAAATCGCCCCCAGCGATTTCCATTAAATGAGTCACGCGCTGGGACGTGTGCGGATGCACAGGTGTGTGCGTCCGCACACATGCTAATTTTTCGCTTGTGCGTACGCACAGGATTTTGTGCGTACGCACACATGGTTTTGTGGCTTTTGTGCGTATGCACAGGTGGTTGTGCGCACGCACACTCTAATTTGTCCTTCTCCTTTATTTTCTTCAAGTTTTCTCCCTTTGTACATGCTTCCTTCCACTTTTGCCTTGCCAAAGATGCCTTTAGGACCTAAAATCACTAATCAAACATGTCATGGCATCGAGTGGCATAAAAGTGGGATTAAAATAACTAATTTAAGTACAAAAATGCATGTTTTCACATATAGGCACAATCTAGAGAGAAAACACAAAAGTATGCTATTTGGATGAATAAATGTGGGCTTATATGATAGAATCCACTCAAATCAAAGCAAAATATATCGTCAAATATGAACTCATCAAGACACCAAACTTAAAAATTCTAAGATCAAACAAAGAAAAGAAACAAGAACAACTTGAATACCAAGAAGAACACTCAAGAACAATTCAAAAATTTTAAAGAAAAGATAAACACCCAAGGGACACTAATCTTAAGAACTGACACTAGACTCAAACAAAAGATAAAGATTAATAAAGATAGACCGGCAAGTACGCCGGGTCGTCCAAGTAATACCTCAGCTAAGTGAGGGTTGATCCCACGGAGATTGTTGGTTTGAACAAGCAATGGTTATCTTGCAGATCTTAGTCTGGCGGATAGAAAATATTGTTTTTCACGAAAAATGAATAAAAATAGAATAAAACAGAATTACTTAATTGGTGTGAAATCAGTGATGGGAGAATGGTTGAGGCTTCGGAGATATGGATCAACTTTTCTCACTGTCTACTCCAACTTCTGATGATTCATTCCTTGGCAGGCTGTAAGTGACTAACGCCAGGTTAGTGGTCGTTAATCTCCTCTGCTTCAGACCAAACGCCGGGTAAAGCTCTAGCAAGCCATTCCCTTAGTGATCCTACTGAAAGCACCACAGACAAGGTTGGATCTTCCGGATTAGAGAACGCTGCTCCAATGATTCTAGCCTATACCACAAAGGCCCTAATCGCCCTGTACCTCGGGTGCACTGATGTCTCCAAGTACCCAACGAAGTCGTGGATTATCCGTCTAAGAGATTGGTGCACGAAATTGTGATCATCAACAATGGCGCCAACAACTTGGCGCTCTCAAACGTGAATCATACTTTGTCACAACTTCGCACAACTAACCAGCAAGTGCACTGGATCGTCCAAGTAATAAACCTTACGTGAGTAAGGGTCGATCCCACGGAGATTGTTGGCCTGAAGCAAGCTATGGTCACCTTGTAAATCTCAGTCAGGCGGATTCAGATAGTTATGGAGTTTTGATAATTAAAACATAATTAAAATGTAAAAGAAGGATAGAGATACTTATGTAATTCATTAGTGAGAATTTCAGATAAACGTATGGAGATGCTTTCGTTCCTCCTGAACCTCTGCTTTCCTACTGTCTTCATCCAACCATTCTTACTCCTTTCCATGGCAAGCTTTATGTAGGGCATCACCGTTGTCAATGGCTACATCCCATCCTTTCTGTAAAAATGGTCCAATGCGCTGTCACTGCATGGCTAATCATCTGTCGGTTCTCGATCATACTGGAATAGGATTTACTATCCTTTTGCGTCTGTCACTACGCCCAGCACTCGCGAGTTTGAAGCTCGTCACAGCCATCACTTCCCAGATCCTACTCGGAATACCACAGACAAGGTTTAGACTTTCCAGATCTCAGGCATGGCCATCCCTGGGTTCTAACTTATACCACGAAGACTCTAATATCTCGGACTCGGTCCTCTGTATTAGATATCTAAGAGATACTCATTCTAGCTTGTTTGCATGTAGAACGGAAGTGTTTGTCAGGCACGCGTTCATAAGTAAGATTGATGATGAGCGTCACATAATCATGTTCTTGGGTGCGAATGAACATCTTAGAATAGGAATTAGCTTGAATTGAATAGAAAAATAATAGTACTTTGCATTAATTCATGAGGAATAGCAGAGCTCCACACCTTAATCTATGGTGTGTAGAAACTCTACCGTTGAAAATACATAAGTGATAATGGAGTTCATTGGTCTCGGCCCCAGATGGGAACCGAAGTAACCAAGTCTCTGAATACAATAATAAAAAGTCCTATTTATGCTAAACTAGTTACTAGGGTTTACAGAAATGAGTAAATGATGCAGAAGTCCACTTCCGGGGCCCACTTGGTGTGTGCTTGGGCTGAGCATTGAGCTTTACACATGTAGAGGCTTCTTTTGGAGTTGAACGGCAGTTTGTAACCTTTTTCTGGCGTTTAACTCCACTTTGCAACCTGTTTCTGGCGTTTTACTCCAGAATACAACATGGAACTGGCGTTGAACGCCAGTTTGCGTCATCTAAACTCGGGAAAAGTATAGACTATTATATATTGCTGGAAAGCCCTGGATGTCTACTTTCCAACGCAATTTAGAGCGCGCCATTTGGAGTTCTGTAGCTCTAGAAAATCCACTTTGAGTGCAGGGAGATCAGAATCCAACAGCATCTGCAGTCCTTCTTCAACCTCTGAATCTGATTTTTTGCTCAAGTCCCTCAATTTCAGCCAGAAAATACTTGAAATCACAGAAAAATACACAAACTCATAGTAAAGTCCAGAAATGTAATTTTTAATTAAAAACTAATAAAAATATACTAAAAAGTGACTAAATCATACTGAAAACTATGTAAAAACAATGCCAAAAAGCGTATAAATTATCCGCTCATCACAACACCAAACTTAATTTGTTGCTTGTCCCCAAGCAACTGAAAATCAAATAGGATAAAAAGAAGAGAATATACTATAAATTCCAAAATATCAATGAAACTTAGCTCCAATCAGATGAGCGGGACTTGTAGCTTTTTGCCTCTTGAATAGTTTTGGCATCTCGCTTTATCCATTGAGGTTCAGAATGATTGGCATCTATAGGAACTCAGAATTCAGATAGTGTTATTGATTCTCCTAGTTCAGTATGTTGATTCTTGAACACAGCTACTTTATGAGTCTTGGCCGTGGCCCTAAGCACTTTGTTTTCCAGTATTACCACCGGATACATAAATGCCACAGACACATAACTGGGTGAACCTTTTCAGATTGTGACTCAGCTTTGCTAGAGTCCCCGATTAGAGGTGTCCAGGGTTCTTAAGCACACTCTTCTTTTTTCTTTGGACCTTGACTTTAACCGCTCAGTCTCATGTTTTCCCTTGACACCTTCACGCCACAAGCACATGGTTAGGGACAGCTTGGTTTAGCCGCTTAGGCCAGATTTTATTCCTTTAGGCCCTCCTATCCACTGATGCTCAAAGCCTTGGATCCTTTTTATTACCCTTGCCTTTTGGTTTTAAGGGTTATTGGCTTTTTCTGCTTGCTTTTTCTTTTTCTTTTTCTTTTTCTTTTATTTTTGCCATTTTTTTTCTGCAAGCTTTTGTATTCACTGCTTTTTCTTACTTTAAGAACCATTTTTATGATTTTTCAGATTATCAAATAACATTTCTCCTTTTTCATCATTCTTTCAAGAGCCAACATATTTAACATTCATAAACAACAATTTCAAAAGACATATGCACTGTTCAAGCATTCATTCAGAAAACAAAAATTATTGTCACCACATCAAAATAATTAAAACTAGTTTCAAGGATGAATTCGAAACCATGTACTTCTTGTTCTTTTGTAATTAAAACATTTTTCATTTAAGAGAGGTGATGGATTCATAGGACACTCATAGCTTTAAGGCATAGACACTAGTGATCATATAGTAAAGACACAAACATAGACAAACATGATTGGCATAAAAACCGAAAATAGAAATTAACTAGACAAGGAGATTAAGGAATGAGTCCACCTTAGTGAGGGTGACGTCTTCCTCTTGATGATCCTATGGAGTGCTTGAGCTCCTCAATGTCTCTTCCTTGTCTTTGTTGCTCCTCCCTCATAGCTCTTTGATCTTCTCTAATTTCATGGAGGATGATGGAGTGCTCTTGGTGCTCCACCCTTAGTTGTCTCATGTTGGAACTTAATTCTCCTAGGGAAGTGTTGATTTGCTCCCAATAATTTTGTGGAGGAAAGTGCATCCCTTGAGGCATCTCAGGGATTTCATGGTGAGGAATTTCCTCATTCTCCTGTTGAGGTCCATGATCTCTTGTTTTCTCCATCCTTTTCTTAGTGATGGGCTTATCCTCTTCAATAAGGATGTCTCCCTCTATGTCAATTCCAGCCGAATTGCAGAGGTGGCAAATGAGGTGAGGAAAGGCTAACCTTGCCAAAGTAGAGGACTTGTCAGCCACCTTGTAGAGTTCTTGAGGTATAATCTCATGAACTTCCACTTCCTCCCCAATCATGATACTGTGGATCATGATGGCCCGGTCTATAGTAACTTCAGACCGGTTGCTAGTAGGAATAATTGAGCGTTGAATGAACTCTAACCTTCCCCTAGCCACTGGTTTGAGGTCAAGCCTTCTTAGTTGAACCGGCTTGCCCCTTGAGTCAACTTTCCATTGAGCTCCTTCCACACATATGTCCATAAGGACTTGGTCCAACTTTTGATCAAAGTTGACCCTTCTAGTGTAGGGGCGTGCGTTCTCTTCCATCATTGGCAAGTTGAATGCCAGCCTTACATTTTTTGGACTGAAATCTAAGTATTTCCCCTGAACCATGGTAAGCCAATGCTTTGGATTTGGGTTCACACTTTGATCAGGGTTCCTAGTGATCCATGCATTTGCATAGAACTCTTGAACCATTAGGATCCCGACTTGTTGAATGGGGTTGGTGAGAACTTCCCAACCTCTTCTTTGGATCTCAAGTCGGATCTCCGGATACTCATTCTTTTTTAGCTTGAAAGGAACCTCAGGTATCACTTTCTTCTTCGCCACAACTTCATAGAAGTGGTCTTGATGGACTTTTGAGATGAATCTCTCCATCTCCCATGGCTCAGAGGTGGAAATAATTGCCTTCCTTTTCCTCTTTCTTGAGGTTTCTCTGGCCTTAGGTGCCATTAATGGTTATGGAAAAATAAAAAGCAATGCTTTTTACCACACCAAACTTAAAATGTTTGCTCGTCCCCGAGCAAAAGAAGAAAGAAAGAAGGAGAAGAAGAAGAGAAATAGAGGAGAGGGAGAGAAGGGTGTATTCGGCCAAGGGGAAGAAGAGAGGGTTGTGTTGTGTGAAAATTAAGTAGGAATGAGGGGTTTATATAGGAATGGGGGGAGGGTTAGGGTTCGGCCATTAGGGTTGGGTTTGGGAGGGAAAATAGTTTGAATTTGAAGGTAGGTGGGGTTTTTGGGGAAGAGAGGATAGATGTTAGTGGTGAAGAGGTGACGGGGAAGAGTGATTGAGTTGATTGGTGAAGGGTATTTGGAGAAGAGAGTAATGAAAAGGTGTGAAGAGGAGAGAAGAAGTGGTGGGGATCCTGTGGGGTCCACAGATCCTGTGGGGTCCACAGATCCAGTGGGGCCAAGGACTTAACATCCTTGCTCCAATTAGACGTGTAAAACGCCCTTAGTGTGCAATCCTGGGGTTTAACGCCAGACTGCTGCTTGTTTCTGGCGTTAAACGCCCAAATGTAGCTTGTTTCTGGCGTTTAACGCCAGGTTGAAGCTTGTTTTTGGCGTTAAATGCCAGTTTGGTGCTTGTTTTTGGCGTTAAACGCCAGACAGATGCTTGTTTCTTGCGTTTAAACGCCAGAATACTCCTCCTCCAGGGTGTGCTATTTCGAATGCTATTTTTCATTCTGTTTTTAATTTTTTAGTAGTTTTTGTGACTCCACATGATCATCAACCTAATAAAACATGAAATGACAAAGAGAAAATAAAATAGATATGATTAAATAACATTGGGGCCCAACAAGCGCTTCTTTAATGTCAGTAGCTTGACAGTGGGTTCTCATGGAGCCTCACAGATAATCAGAGCATTGTTGGAACCTCCCAACACCAAACTTAGAGTTTGAATGTGGGGGTTCAACACCAAACTTAGAGTTTGGTTGTGGCCTCCCAACACCAAACTTAGAATTTGACTGTGGGGGCTTTAGTTGACTCTGCAGTGAGAGAAGCTTTTCATGCTTCCTCTCTATGGTTACAGAAGGAGATCCTTGAGTTTTAAACACAAGGTTGTCCTCATTCAGTTGAAGGATCAATTCTCCTCTGTCCACATCAACCACAGCTCTTGCTGTGGCTAGGAAGGGTCTTCCAAGGATGATGGATTCATCCTCATCCTTCCCAATATCTAGGATTATGAAATCAGCAGGGATGTAAAGGCCTTCAACCTTTACTAACACTTCCTCTACTAGTCCATAAGCCTATTTTCTTGAGTTGTCTGCCATCTCTAATGAGATTCTGGCAGCTTGCACCTCAAAGATCCCAAGTTTCTCCATTACAGAGAGTGGCATTAAGTTTATTCCTGACCCCAGGTCACACAGAGCTTTCTCAAAGGTCATGGTGCCTATGTTACAGGGAATTAAGAATTTACCAAGATCATATTTCTTTTGAGGTAATTTATGCCTATCCAATGCATTTAGTTCATTGGTGAGCAAGGAAGGTTCGTCTTCCCAAGTCTCATTACCAAATAATTTGGCATTCAACTTCATGATTGCACCAAGGTACTTAGCAACTTGCTCTTCAGTAACATCTTCATTCTCTTCAGAAGAAGAATACTCATCAGAGCTCATGAAGGGCAGAAGAAGGTTTAATGGAATCTCTATGGTCTCTAAGTGAGCCTTAGATTCCTTCAGGTCCTCATTGAGGAACTCCTTATTGGTCACTGGACGTCCCAGGAGGTCTTCCTCACTAGGATTCACGTCCTCTTCCTCCCTTGTAGGTTCGGCCATGATGGTTAAATCAATGGCTTTGCACTCTCTTTTTGGGTTCTCTTCTGTATTGCTTGGGAGAGTACTAGGAGGGGTTTCAGTGACTCTTTTACTCAGCTGGCCCACTTGTGCCTCCAGATTTCTAATGGAGGACCTTGTTTCATTCATGAAACTTAAAGTGGCCTTAGATAGATCAGAGACTATATTTGCTAAGCTAGATGGATTCTGCTCAGAATTCTCTGTCTGTTGCTGAGTGGATGATGGAAAAGGCTTGCGATTGCTAAACCTGTTTCTTCCACCATTATTAAAGCCTTGTTGAGGCTTTTGTTGATCCTTTCATGAGAAATTTGGATGATTTCTCCATGAGGGATTATAGGTGTTTCCATAGGGTTCCCCATGTAATTCACCTCTACTATTGCAGGGTTCTCAGGATCATAAGCTTCTTCTTCAGAAGATGCCTCTTTAGTACTGTTGGATGATTCCTTCAATCCATTCAGACTCTGAGAGATCATATTGACTTACTGAGTCAATATTTTATTCTGAGCCAATATGGCATTCAGAGTATCAATTTCAAGAACTTCCTTCCTCATAGGCGTCCCATTACTCACAGGATTTCTTTCAGAAGTGGACATGAACTGGTTATTTGCAACCATGTCAATGACTTTCTGAGCTTCTGCAGGGGTTTTCTTTAGGTGAATGGATCCACCTGCAGAATGGTCCAGTGACATCTTTGATAGCTCAAACAGACCATCATAGAAGATATCCAGGATGGTCCATTCTAAGCTTACTAAGCTTTTGAGGAGGAAAGAACTTGGCTAAGAAAGTCGTGACCAGCCTATCCCAAGAGTTCAGGCTATCTTTAGGTTGAGAGTCCAACCATACTCTAGCTCTGTCTCATACAGCAAACGGGAAAAGCATAAGGTTGTAGAAGATAACAGAAGCTCTTCTCTTGAGGATATAACAGCTGATTTGCTGAAGAAGATAAAGAAGCTCTTCTCTTGAGGATAAGTGAAACCTCGGTCCAAAAAATTAGACATGGCTTAACAGCCAGCCAGGATTCAACATATCTCTTGAAACACTAGAATTCATTCTTAAAAATTCTGAAGAAAAAGATATTTTTGAAAATATTTACTTTTATTTTTTCAAAAATAAGAATAATAAAAACAAAAAGCTTAAAATTAAAATAAAATTACCTAATCTGAGCAACAAGATGAACCGTCAGTTGTCCAAACTCGAACAATCCCCGGCAATGGCGCCAAAAACTTGGTACACAAAATTGTGATCATCAACAATGGCGCCAACAACTTGGCGCTCTCAAACATGAATCACACTTTGTCACAACTTCGCACAACTAACCAGCAAGTGCACTGGGTCGTCCAAGTAATAAACCTTACGTGAGTAAGGGTCGATCCCACGGAGATTGTCGGCCTGAAGCAATCTATGGTCACCTTGTAAATCTCAGTCAGGCGGATTCAGATAGTTATGGAGTTTTGATAATTAAAACATAATTAAAATGTAAAAGAAGGATAGAGATACTTATGTAATTCATTGATGAGAATTTCAGATAAGCGTATAGAGATGCTTTCATTCCTCCTGAACCTCTGCTTTCCTGCTGTCTTCATCCAACCATTCTTACTCCTTTCCATGGCAAGCTTTATGTAGGGTATCACCGTTGTCAATGGCTATATCCCATCCTCTCTGTGAAAATGGTCTAATGCGCTGTCACTGCATGGCTAATCATCTGTCGGTTCTCGATCATACTGGAATAGGATTTACTATCCTTTTGAGTCTGTCACTATGCCCAGCACTCGTGAGTTTGAAACTCGTCACAGCCATCCCTTCCTAGATCCTACTCAGAATACCACAGACAAGGTTTAGACTTTCCAGATCTCAGGAATGGCCATCCCTGGGTTCTAACTTATATCACGAAGACTCTAATATCTCGGACTCGGTCCTCTGTATTAGATATCTAAGAGATACTTATTCAAGCTTGTTTGTAGGTAGAACGGAAGAGTTTGTCAGGCACGCGTTCATAAGTGAGAATGATGATGAGCATCACATAATCATCACATTCATCATGTTCTTGGGTGCGAATAAACATCTTAGAATAGGAAAAAGCTTGAATTGAATAGAAAAATAATAGTACTTTGCATTAATTCATGAGGAACAGCAGAGCTCCACACCTTAATCTATGGTGTGTAGAAACTCTACCGTTGAAAATACATAAGTGATAATGGAGTTCATTGGTCTCGGCCCCAGATGGGAACCGGAGTAACCAAGTCTCTGAATACAATAATAAAAAGTCCTATTTATGCTAAACTAGTTACTAGGGTTTACAGAAATGAGTAAATGATGCAGAAATCCACTTTCGAGGCCCACTTGGTGTGTGCTTGGGCTGAACATTAAGATTTACACGTGTAGAGGCTTCTTTTGGAGTTGAACGGCAGTTTGTAACCTGTTTTTGGTGTTTAACTCCACTTAACAACCTCTTTCTAGCGTTTAACTCCAGAATGCAACATGGAACTGGTGTTGAATGCCAGTTTGCGTCGTCTAAACTCGGGCAAAGTATGGACTATTATATATTTCTGGAAAGCCCTGGATGTCTACTTTCCAACTCAATTGAGAGCGCGCCATTTGGAGTTCTGTAGCTCCAGAAAATCCACTTTGAGTGCAGGGAGGTCAGAATCCAACAGCATCTGCAGTCCTTCTTCAACCTCTGAATCTGATATTTTGCTCAAGTCCCTCAATTTCAGCCAGAAAATACTTGAAATCACAGAAAAACACACAAACTCATAGTAAAGTCCAGAAATGTGATTTTTAATTAAAAACTAATAAAAATATACTAAAAACTGAATAAATCATACTGAAAACTATGTAAAAATAATGCCAAAAAGCGTATAAATTATCCGCTCATCAGAGATGTATAATCAAGCTTGTGGTTCAGTACTATCTCGTCAAGGACTCGCAAGAACCCATGTAGAATAGGGATGACGGTCAAGTTACACTCCTAATTCATTAGGATGAAGAATAAAGATACATCTTAGAATAGAATGAAGCATAGATTGAAGTTGAATAGTGATATTATTAATCCATAAGAATCAGCAAAGCTCCTAACCTTAACCTAGGAGGTTAGTGACTCATAGCTTACAGAAATAGTAAAGTATTCGAATGGAGGAGGAAGAAGTTGAGGCCGAAGATCCTAAACATGGGTGATCTTCTCCTATATATACTAATCTAGTACCTAAGGATTACAGAAATAAGATAGACTAGGTTGATAGTGCGAAAATCCACTCCTGGAACCCACTTGGTGAGTGTTTGGGCTGAGCTAAGGGTGATTCCATGAGCTAGTACCCTTCTTAGTCGTTGAACGCCAGTTTTGGACCTTCATTTCCAGAGCAAAGTATGAACTATTATATATTGATGGAAAGCCCTGAATGTTAGCTTTCCATAGCCATTGAGAGCGTGCCATTTGGACTTCTATAGCTCCAAAAATGCTCCTTTAAATGCACAGAAGTCAAAATCCGACAGCATCTGTAGTCCTTTCTCTGTCTCTGAATCAGACTTTTCCAAGGCTCCTCAATTTCAGCCAAAATTTACCTGAAATCATCATAAAACACAACAACTCAAAGTAGAATCCAAAAATGTGAATTTTGCACTAAAACCATTGAAAATATAATAAAACTAAAACAAAACATAACATAAACTATATGAAAATGATGCCAAAAAGTGTATAAAATATCCGCTCATCACTGAAAGTCACGTGTACGCGTCATGTCACGCGTGCGCGTCATATGAAATTTGCAATTATCACGCGTACGCATCATGTCACGTGTGCACGTCGGCACCAGCTTCTCCAAATCTCTATTCTTCATGTTCCTTCAACTTTTGCATGCTTCCTTTCTATCCTTTGAGCCATTCTTGCCCTATAGATCCTGAAATCACTTAACAAACACATCACGACACCGAATGGTGATAGGAGAGGGTTTAAAATCTATCATTTTTAAGGTTAAAGAAACATATTTTAAACTATGAAGCAAAATTAGGAAGGAATTACAAAAACATGCAATTTATATGAATAAGTGTGGAAAACATTGATAAAACCCATCAAATTCAACACAAGATAAACCCTACAATTGGTGTTTATCGCTACTGCTGGCATTTAACTCCAGAGATGGATGTTAAATTCTAGGGGAGGGGGGAGTACACGTTGCTGGCCTTGATCCCCTGCTAGCGTGAAACGCCAGATGGGCGTTCAGCACCCAGGGAGGATGCTGACAGAATTTTCTTTTTCAGCTCCAAACTCTGCCAAACTGCTCCAAATTTCACCTAAAATCATAAAAACATAAGAAAAACTCAAAGTAGAATCTAAAGTGACTTTTGCACTAAACTAAAATAAAAATAAATAAAATCTATCTAAAAACAGCTAAATGTTAATGCTAGAAAGGGTAAAAAATGCTCACGCATCACAATACCAAACTTAAACTGTTGCTTGTCCTCAAGCAACCAAAAACAATATAGGACCAGAAGAGAAAATACACAATACTTGATTTGTCATTTAAGCTCAGGTCTAGTTATTGAATGGGGCTAATGATACTATATTTCTGAATAGTTTCGGTATCTCACTATCCCTTGAAGCTCAGAAATATTAATATCCTTCAGAACTAGAACTTGAATGATATTATTGATTCTCTTCTTTAGACTCTAATTGATCCTTGAACATAACTTTTATCTTTCATTGGTGCTTTGCACCTTTGAGCCTAGCCGTGACTCTAAGTGTTTTGTTTTTAAGCTCAACTTGATACAAAAACACCACAAGCACTTAACCGGGGGAACCATTGGGTTCAAATTTTCTCTTTTTCTTTCACTTAGACAGTGGAGATTAGAGCCTTAGGCATACTCAGTAATAGCAATGGATCACGACTTTAAGTGTTCAATCTCATGGGTTACTTGATGTAACAACCCCGTTTTTCGAGTACGCGAGATCTTTTCTGAAGGCACGGAATCCTCCGGAAGATCAGTAAAGGGAACACCTCTGTTGTATCATTAAGCACCTCAATTTTCATTGTCATTACGTCATCATTAAGCAAGAACTTCTTTTGAGACAAGCTCGACAACGCATTCACGATGAACCTAGTTTTTAAACCGTATCGGTTAGGAGTTTTAATTCTGGTTTCGGTAAATAGTCTCAGTTTGACGAACTGGACTCGATTCATGAGAGAAAAAAGATAATAGTATAATATTATCATTATATTAGTATTAGAAGATTCTTGAATAATATTATAAGGTTACCTGGTCTGTTTTAGTTAAAAACAGGAAATGGGTTTAACCTGTTTCACAGTTTACTGGTGCAGCTTAGTACCAGCACTCTTTGATGACTTTAGCAATGCTAATGCCTCATCATACATGTTCTATTCTCATATTAAATATGTTACTAGTGTCATTTATGCTATTTGTTCAGAAAAGAATTTTTAGAGATGCTTTTATGAGTGTTTCGATACATTTAATTTTAGTAGTTATACACCTGAGATATTTTAATATTATTTTAATCCACCTCCAACCCAGCCAATTACAAGTCACCTTACACCCCCAAGACACTCCAAGTATAGTCATTTTCTCCCTTTGGCTGAAATTTAAAAGAGAGAAAAGAGAGAAAACTTCATGAACACTTGATCTTCAAAACTTGATTTCTTCTTAATTGAAACTCAAATCAAAATTCCAATCCGACGAAAATGATCCTCTCTTCTTTCTCTACATAACCATATGACTTATCAAGGCTAGAATCAAGGTGAGTTGGCTACACCATCTCCCTTTTTCTTCGGTTTCAAGGAAACATGCTTAAACATGTTTTTTCTTGATGTTCTTCCTTAGGAATCATGCTTAGCTTGACTTGTGGGCCAAGAAACATTAATTTCCAGAAATTTTAAGGTGATAAATCCCTTCCTAATATGCTGAATGAGATTTGGTCAGATGAGGGTTTGTGGATTTAAAGTTGTTCTTGATGTATTTTAGGAGGAAAAAGTGCAAAAAGAACACCTAAAAGCATAACCAGATTTGAGGCAGCAAATCAAGGTAGGGTTTGTAAGATTAATCTTGATTAATTGCTTTTTAGTTGTGTGATTCTTGTATGCTTTGGTTATTCTTGAAATTGATTGCTTATATGAGCTATTCTTGGTGAAAGTTTGTTGAAATATTGATGAAATTTGATGATATTCAAGCTATGAAACATGTTCTTAAGTTCAACTGGAAAAATGAATCCTATGATGTAAATTGGGGTTGATTTAGTGTTGAAATCAGGTGGAAAAGATGGAGTTTTAGTGGCTGTTAATTTATTATGAATTTTGGTAAAAATCGGTTGCTGAAAAGATTGAAAAACGCGTAAAAACAGAAAGAATCTGAAGAATTTACCAAGAACATGAAGAACACTTTGAGTGTCGTGAAGAATAATGAAGAACACCTTTTTGATCCATAAAGGGACAAGGAAGTAAATATTTTGGTGTTTGGGGCTTATTTTGTAGTTTCCAAAAGTTAGGATGGTTAAAGTGGAAAAAAGTGAATTTCAAAGGTTAAAAGTTAAAAAGAGGTAATTTTTGAAATATATTAATAAAATAATAAATAATAATAAAATATTAAGTAATAATATTTAATTAAAATTAATATTTTAATAAAAATAATAAAATAATACGAAAAAGGCAATGTTTTGTAAAAACTTTAGAAAGATAACTTTAAGTTCAGAATCTCATAATTACCTTCATAAAACACTTAGGGAGTGGTAATAACATATTAGTGAGGCAAAGAAAAAGATAAAAGGTTGAAGAAAAGATAAGAATTAGAGAAAAAGTATGTAAAGTTTTAACGACAGAAACAAACAGAGATTAGTAAACAAAATAGGAGCAACATAGTTAGTATTTGAGTTGCGCCTAGGGTTAGGTATGATATGAAAAGTTAAACTGTTTCAGTATAGACTTAATGAACCTATACTTGGGATAGGCTAACTATTCATACCAAAATTTACATATGCTTTAAATACATACGTTAAACAAAGAAAAGACTAACCAGAGCATAATAAAGGGATACAGAGAAAAGAATAATCAGAGCAGAGTAAAAAGACAAAGAGAAAAGAGTAATATGATAAAGAGAATAGAGAACAAGCAGAGGGCCTGTTGAAAGGTCATTTGTTGCATTAAGGCAACACCAGAGATATTTGTATGTTCATCTGCTGCATTGAGGCAATCAGATAGATGGTGGTACGACCACTGAGAGTGCTTTCCTGGGATACTTAGCTATAATGCTATTCTGTAAGTTAGAGGACTCTTACAGAGGTATCTAGAAAACACAACTAGCATATACTCCTATAAGTCAAAGGACTCTTGCAGTGAGAGTGTGTGTGTGCTCCTGTAAGTCAAAAGACTCTTACAGTGAGTGTGTTGGGCAGATATAAGTTAACTAGCTCCGCATGCAAGTCAAAGGACTCTTGCAGTGGTTTATCTCACAAGTCAAAGGACTCTTGCGAGGGGCATTGCCAACAAGGAAGCCTTACCTGGTCAAAGGACTCCGGGTAACGTCTGGAGTGGGTATGTAACCGACAAATAAGCTCATTACCTGTATTAGGGCTAGACATGCATCATACTTGGTTGTGCATTTCCTCTGTTATGATTGTTGTATGAATGTATATTTTCTCTGTCTGTATTCTATTCTTTGTATTTGTGTTTTATTTTCTTGTATTCTTTTGTTTGTGTTCTTCTTTCTGTTTTCTCTATTTTTTCTATTTATCTATATTTTCTATTTACTGCTTCTCTGTATTCTACTATTTATCTACTAAAGAACAAAGAATTAATGAACTAAACTAATAACCCCGGCACTACTAAGAACTCCCTAGTTTTTATCCCTTCTCTCTCCCTTCCCCCTTCAGATGGAAGCATGAGTGCCCTTCCGTAGTTCGCTGATGACCGTTCACAAAGAGGATTCTGCTTTATATAGTCTTCTGAGTATAGGGTGAATCTCAATCTCTGTTTATATGTATATACTGTGAGGCCAGCCAAAATTTTCACCCCGTTCGTATGCGAACTTTAACCTAAATCCTGTGTACGAGACTCCTGTTATGGGACTACATGATGAAGTACCAGGGAGACATTTTATGACAACGTATGATCGTGCAGAGGAGTAGATGCTCCTTCACCTTTTGACAACATTCCACCTAACTTGAGTTTTGAAGACCTAGAATGTACCTTCCCTTTTTTAAGTAGTTTAGAGGGACTAGGTGAGTATAGAGTCTAAGCTAGCCTGGGCGCCAGCTTAGGGACTTCTTGAATAGGTCAGGGCCTGGGATATTGTATGTATATATGTGTATATAGTTATTATCTAGCTATATCTAGGGGTGTTCTAACTAAAGATCTTTACTCTAATAAAGATTGGATAACTGAATGTTGTTAACTGCTTGAGATGTATATAAGTGTGGTTGTTTATAACTGTTTTATCTTTTATCAGTTGTAAATTAATTATGAATGATTCTGTCTATTAATCCAAACATTTTCGAAAAAAAATACCTCGCAAAATAACTACCCTTTTAACAACGAATTAGGCTCATATAATTAAATAATAGATAATAATTAGGAAGACAAGTTGGTGACACTCAATTTCCAGTATGATCTAGACATACTGAATATTGGGTCGTTACAATTTGGTATCAGAGTAGTTCGTTTCCAGTAGAGCCTGGGGAGTGGACTGACTATGCTTTACTGGATACTATGCTTGTGTGTCTCATGCTATTAGGGTATCTTTAAGATACATTTGGCATGAATGTCTATGAGTGCTCATTTTGGGAATGTTCATGCTTAACTTGAGATATTAAGACTGATCACCTTAATGTTGATTGTTTTGTGCGGATAAGATCTCAATGACTGTGAATAGGCATAGTTTAATCGAGTTTCGAATGACAAATTGATGTGAGACACAACTATCTTCATAGTTGTTATGATCTCCATAGCTATGACTATGTGTGATTTGGGTGCTATAAGGAACGAACCGATCCCTTCGTCAGGATGGCTTGAAGGAATAGACTGCTTGAAGATGGATTCTGCAAATGGCTAAAATTTTGACGGCAAAATTTTCTTTTAAGAGGGTAGAATGTAAAACCCATTTTTCGAGTACGCGAGATCTTTTCTGATGGCACGGAATCCTCTGTAAGATCAGTAAAGGGAACACCTCTATTGTATCATCAAGCATCTCAATCCTCATTGTCATTACGTCATCATTAAGCAATAACTTCTTTTGAGACAAGCTCGACAACGCAATCATGATGAACCTAGTTTTTGAACCGTATCGGTTAGGAGTTTTAATTCTGGTTTCCGTAAATAGTCTCAGTTTGACGAACCAGACTCGATTCATGAGAAAAGAAAGATAATAGTATAATATTATCATTATATTAGTATTAGAAGATTCTTGAATGATATTATAAGGTTACCTGGTCTATTTTAGTTAAAAACAGGAGATCGGTTTAACCTGGTTCACAGTTTACTAGTGCAGCTTAGCACCAGCACTCTTTGATGACTTTAGCAATGCTAATGCCTCATCATACATGTTCTATCCTCATATTCAATATGTTACTAGTGTCATTTATTCTAGTATCTCAGAAAATAATTTTTAGAGATGTTTTTATGAGTGTTCCGATACATCTAGTTTTAGTAGTTATACACCTGAGATATTTTAAAATTATTTTAATCCACCTCCAAGCCAACCAATCAAAACTCACCTTACACCCCCAAGACACTCCAAAGATGGTCATTTGCTCCCTTTGGCCGAAATTGAAAAGAGAGGAAAGAGAGAAAACTTCATGAACACTTGATCTTCAAAGCTTGATTTCTTCTGAACTAAAACTCAAATCAAAATTCCAGTCCGACCAAAATGATCCTCTCTTCTTTCTCAACATAACCATATGACTTATCAAGGCTGGAATCAAGGTGAGTTGGCTGCACCATGTCCCTTTTTCTTTGGTTTCAAGGAAACATGCTCAAACATGTATTTTCTTGATGTTCTTCCTTAGGAATCATGCTTAGCTTGACTTGTGGGCCAAGAAACGTTAATTTCCGGCAAGTTTAAGGTGATAAATCCCTTCCTAATATGCTGAATGAGATTCGGTCATTTAAGGGTTTGTGGATTTAAAGTTGTTCTTGATGTGTTTTAGGAGGAAAAAGTGCAAAAAGAACACCTAAAAGCATAACCGGATTTGAGGCAACAAATCAAGGTAGGTGATGAGCGGATATTTTATATGCTTTTTGGGGGGTATTTTCATGTAGTTTTTAGTAGGATCTAGCTACTTTTTAGTATATTTTTATTAGTTTTTATGCAAAAATCACATTTCTGGACTTTACTATGATTTTGTATGTTTTTCTGTGATTTCAGGTACTTTCTGGCTGAAATTGAGGGACCTGAGCAAAAATATGATTCAGAGGCTGAAAAAGGACTACAGATGCTATTGGATTCTGACCTCCCTACACTTGAAATGGATTTTCTGGAGCTACAGAAGGCTTATTGGTGCGCTCTTAATTGCGTTGGAAACTAGACATCCAGGGCTTTCCAGCAATATATAATAATTCATACTTTTCCCAAGCTTTGACGATGCAAATTGGCGTTTAACGCCAAGTCTTTACCCTATTCTTGCGTTAAACGCCAGAAACAAGTTGCAAACCAGAGTTAAACGCCAGAAATAGGCTACAACCTGGCGTTTAACTCCAAAAAAAGTATCTAAACATGGAAGCTTCAATTCTCAGTCCAAGCACACACCAAGTGGGTCCCTGAAGTGAATTTCTGCACTATCTATCTTAGTATACTCAATTTCTATAAACCTAGGTCACTAGCTTAGTATAAAAATTACTTTTAGAGATTTATTTTGTATCTCATGACATTTTCACATTTTACATTGTATCTCTACAGCATGAGTCTCTAAACTCCGTGTTGGGGGTGAGGAGTTCTGCTGTGTATCGATGAATTAATGCAATTACTTCTATTTTCTATTCAATACGCTTGTTTCTATTCTAAGATATTCACTCGTACCTAACCGTGAAGAATGTGATGATCTGTGACACTCATCATCATTTTCAACCTATGAACGCGTGCCTGACAACCACTTACATTCTATCTGTAATAGCTTGAGTGTATATCTCTTGGGCTCCTGGTTTAGGAGTTTGATTGTCTCTCCTGACAACAGAGCGTTCAAATCCCTTAATCCAGAGTCTTCGTGGTAAAAGCTAGAATCAATTGGCAGCATCCCTGAGATCTGGAATGTCTAAACCTTGTCTGTGGTATTCTGAGTAGGATCCAAGAAAGGATGACTGTGATGACCTTCAAACTCACAAGTATTGGGTGTAGTGATAGACGCAAAAGGATCAATGGATCTTATTCTAACACAAGTGAGAACCGACAGATGATTAGCCATGTACATGGACCCTTTTCACTGAGAGGACAGATGGTAGTCATTGACAATGGTGATCCACCAACATACAGCTTGCCATGGAAGGAGCCTTACGTGTGTGAAGAAGAAGATGGGAGGAAAGCAGAGATTCAGAAGACGAAGCATCTCCAAAACCTCAATCTGTTCTCAATTACTGCATAACAAGTATTATTTATTTCATGTTCTTTTACTTTTTGCAATTAAAACTAAGAATCATTACTGATATCTTGACTAAGAATTACAAAATAACCATAGCTTGCTTCAAGCCAACAATCTCCGTGGGATCGACCCTTACTCACGTAAGGTATTACTTGGACAACCCAGTGCACTTGCTGGTTAGTTGTGCGGAATTGCAAAAGTGTGATTGTGATTTCGTGCACCAAGTTTTTGGCGCCGTTGCCAGGGATTGTTCGAGTTTGGACAACTGACGGTTTATTTTTTTGCTTAGATTAGGAAAAATTTTTCTTTTTGGTTTAGAGTCTTCTATTATTGTTTTTGGTTAAAATTTTAAAATCCTTATTTATTTTTCTAAATTATTTTCGAAAATTTTCAAAACCAATAACTTCATGATTTAGTCTTCTGTTTAAGTTTAGTTTCATATTTTAAGTTTGGTGTCAATTGTATAAGTTTATTTTTCTTTCATTTTTTTCTTCAAATTATTAGTGCTTAGAGTACAAAAATTTTTAAATTTGGTGTCCTTTGTGTTTCTCTTTTCTTAAAAATTTTTCAAAAGTTGTTCTTAGCGTTCATTGTGATATTCAAAGTTTTCCTATTTGTTTCCTTTGTTTTGATCTAAAAATTTAAATTTGGTGTCATTTTTACTGTTTTTCTCTTTCTTCATTAAATTCAAAAATATCTTTTCTCTTTATTTTAATCAATTTTCGAATTCTCCTTTAAAAAAATTCAGATTTTTATTTTAAAATTTTTTATTCTATCTTATCTTAGTTTTGAAATTTCAAAATTTAAAATCTTTTTCAAAAATCATATCCAAAGTTTTTCAAATCTTCTTAATTAAGTAATTATTTTAGTTTTCAATTTTATTTTTCTCATACTTTTTGAAATCTATATTTTAATTTCTAATTACTTTATTTTATTTTAATTTTTTATTTATTCATTTTTTTAAATAAAATAAAAATAAAAATATATTTTATTTGCAATTCATATCAATTCCCTTTTCTCCATCATGGACTTAAGTGGAAATGAACAGTCCAGAAGGACTCTGGGGTCATATGCTAACCCCATTACTGCTGCATATGGGAGTAGCATCTGTATACCTCCCATCAAAGCAAGCAGTTTTGAGCTAAATCCTCAGCTCATTGTCATGGTGCAGCAAAATTTCCAGTATTCCGGTCTTCCACAGGAAGAACCTACTGAGTTTCTGGCACAGTTCTTGTAAATTGCTGACACAGTACGTGACAAAGAAGTAGATCAGGATGTCTACAGATTATTACTGTTTCCCTTTGCTGTAAAAGATCAAGCTAAAAGGTGGTTAAATAACCAACCTACAGCAAGCATAAGAACATGGAAACAGTTATCAGACAAATTCCTGAATCAATATTTCCCTCCAAAAAGGATGACACAGCTAAGGCTGGACATCCAAGGCTTTAAACAAGAGAATGATGAATCCCTTTATAACGCCTGAAAAAGGTACAGAGGGATGCTAAGGAAATGCCCCTCTGAAATGTTTTCAGAGTGGGTGCAATTAGACATCTTCTACTACGGGGTTACAGAAAAAGCTCAGATATCTCTAGACCACTCAGCTGGTGGATCTATGCACATGAGAAAGACTATTGAAGAGGCTCAAGAGCTTATCGATATAGTTGCTAGAAATCAACATCTGTACATAAGTAACAAGTCCTCCATGAAAGAAGAAGCTAAGGCAGTATCAACTGACTTTAGTCCTCAGGAACAAGTTGCTGAACTCAATCAGCAACTATCTTGTATAACAAGGCAGTTAGCAGAATTTAAGGAGATGCTACAAGAAACCAAAATTGATAACAAGGATATGGAATCACAATTGAATCAGACAAAATAGCAGTTATTAAAACAGATAATAGAGGAGTGCCAAGCAGTTCAATTAGGGAGTGGAAAAATATTAAATATCTCAACTCAAAGCAGCAGAAAGCCAAGAAAGGAACAGCTGACAGAGGATGAGCAACCTGCTACCCAAAATCCCTCTGAGGATAGTAAGAGCCCAGAGAGGAATAAGTCTGGCGTTCAAACGCCAGAAAAGGGTGAAAAACTGGCGTTAAACGCCCAATCCATGTCCAGTTCTGGCGTTCAAACGCTAGAAAAGGGTAGAAATCTGGCGTTAAACGCCCAATCCATGTCCAATCCTGGCGTTCAAATGCCAATGAGGGATTAGACACCTACAAGTACTGATAATAACTCCCTCAAGAAGGCTTCTCAACCTGCCTCTGTAGGAAATAAACATACAGCAATTAAGGTTGAAGAATATAAAGCCAAAATGCCTTATCCTCAGAAACTCCGCCAAGCGGAACAGGATAAACAATTTGCCCGCTTTGCAGACTATCTCAGGACTCTTGAAATAAAGATTCCATTCGCAGAGGTACTTGAGCAAATACCCTCTTATGCTAAGTTCATGAAAGAGATCTTAAGTCATAAGAGGGATTGGAAAGAAACAGAAAAAGTTTTTCTCACTGAAGAATGCAGTGCAGTCATCCTAACAAGCTTACCAGAAAAGCTTAAGGATCCCGGAAGCTTTATGATACCATGCACATTAAAGGGTACTTGTACCAAGACAGCTCTATGTGACCTTGGGGTAAGTATCAATCTAATCCCTGTATCTACTATCAGAAAGCTTGGCTTGACTGAAGAGGTCAAACAAACCCGGATATGTCTTCAACTTGCTGATGGCTCCATTAAATATCCATCAGGCATAATTGAGGACATGATTGTCAAGCTTGGGCCATTTGCCTTTCCCACTGACTTTGTAGTACCAGAAATGGAGGAGCACAAGAGTGCAACTCTCATTCTAGGAAGACCTTTCCTAGCAACTGGATGAACCCTCAATGATGTCTAAAAAGGGGAAGTGACCTTGAGAGTCAATGAGAATGAGTTCAGGCTAAATGCTGTTGAGGCAATGAAGCATCCAGACACATCAAAAAACCGCATGCGCGTTGATATTATTGACTTCCTAGTAGAGAAGATCAACATGGCTGAGAGTCTCGAATTAGTGCTAAAGGACATCTTTAAAGATGTTCAGCCTGATCTGGAGGAATCAGAGGAAATAAAAGAGCCTCTGAAAATTCCTCAGGAAGAGGAGAAACCTCCTAAACCCGAGCTAAAACCACTACCACCATCCCTGAAAAATGCATTTCTGGGAGAAGGTGACACTTTTCCGGTGATCATAAGCTCTGCTTTAAATCCACAGTTAGAGAAAGCACTACTTCAAGTGATAAGGACACATAAGACAGCTCTTGGGTGGTCCATAAGTGACCTTAAGGGCATAAGCCCAGCTAGATGCATGCACAAGATCCTATTGGAGGATGATGCTAAGTCAGTGGTCAACCACAGAGGCGGCTAAATCCAGCCATGAAAGAGGTGGTGCAGAAAGAGGTAACCAAGTTACTGGAGGCTGGGATTATTTATCCTATTTCTGATAGCCCCTGGATGAGCCCTGTTCAAGTTATCCCCAAGAAGGGAGGCATGACAGTGGTTCATAATGAAAAGAATGAACTGGTTCCTACAAGAACAGTTACAGGGTGGCGTATGTGTATTGATTACAGAAGGCTCAATACAGCCACCAGGAAGGATCACTTTCCTTTACCATTCATAGACCAGATGCTAGAAAGACTAGCGGGTCATGAATATTACTGCTTTTTGGATGGCTATTCAGGTTACAACCAAATTGTAGTAGATCTTCAGGACCAAGAGAAAACAGCATTCACATATCCTTCTGGAGTGTTTGCCTATAGAAGGATGCCTTTTGGTCTGTGCAATGCACCTGCAACCTTTCAGAGGTGCATGTTCTCTATCTTCTCTAATATGGTAGAGAAATTTTTGGAAGTCTTCATGGATGACTTTTCAGTATTTGGAGATTCATTCAGCTCCTACCTTGACCATTTAGTACTTATTCTGAAAAAGATGCCAAGAGACCAACCTAGTCTTAAACTGGGAAAAATGTCACTTTATGGTGATGACGTTAGGATTTTTGCCAGTAAAGAATTTTATAAAAACATTCGCATTATAGATATAGTCTCTAAACCAACAGAAATCTCTTTGTACAAATATTTTGGTTGTCACAAGTAACAAACCCCTAAATAAATTGATAACCGAAGTATTCAAACCTCGGGTCGTCTTCTCAAGGAACTGCAGGGAAGTATGTTCTTATTATTGGTTATGGCGGCTGTAAATTGGGGTTTTGAGAATGAGGAGCGAATGGTTTAATTAGCAATTAAAGTAAATGAAGAACAAGTAATTTAAATGGCAAGTAAAATAAATAAATGACTGTAAATAAACTTTTGGCAAGGTATGAGAAATTAGAGGTCCTATCCTAGCTATCTTTATCAATGATGATGAAAATTGAATCTTAATTCCACTTTGTTAACTGATGACAAGTCATCTTAACCTAGTTTCACTAGTCTTTTTCTTTGTTTTTATTAGGTTTTATGCACTTTCTTGCATTCTAAGTAAGTAATTTGGAATGGAAATGCATGACTTCTTTGAATCAAACAACCACCATTTAATTGAGGCTAAATCATAAGGTTTAAGCTAAATTTAATTGATTTTTTAATGATTTGTAAACCTTGTGAATTTGGTGATACTTTGATTGGTTGTTTTGATTATTTGTAGGTGAAGAAAAGAAGAAAATAAGAAAGCGTTGCTTAAGAAGCGTGCCCAAGGAAAGAAAAAGCGTGGCAAAATCAAAGAGTGAAAGCTAAGTTGAGAAAGCAAACTGAGCTTCACAAGGACAAATGGGAGAAAGCAAGGCACCAAGCTCAGTTCAATTAGTTAACTGAGCACTAAAAAAGCAAGAAAACAACATAAGGCTCAGTTCACTAATTGAGCTTTATTGGGGGCTCTTAAAAATTAATTCAAGCAAAATTCCAAGGAATGAAGCCACCAAGTTTCGAACTCATGACCCAAGGGAAGCAAGGAACGCTCCTTGTAAGGAAAACAAGGAAAAATGGGCCAAAAAGCCTTCCCCAAGGTTCGAACACAGAACTTCACGCTACCTAGCTTGCAAGGGAAATTAGCCAAAAAGCATTCACCAAGACTTGAACCTTGCACCTGAGGGATGACAAGAAGGCGCTACCCCAAGGAGGCAAAGGCGCTCAATTGCTTTAGTTAACTGAGTGCTACATTATATTGCTAGGCATAAGGAAAATTGGCTCCACAAGTTGCATTCAGTGGGATTCGAACTTGGGAGCCTCTCACTTGCAAGGAAGGAGCGCTACTCTTGGTGAAAGGAAAATGAGCCAAGATGGCTCCCCCAAGGTTCGAACCTGGAGCTTCCGTGTACAAGCACTCCTTACACTCCACTCTTCCAAGGGAATTTGTATCCCCTAGTGGCGCCTTGCTTTTGTCTTCAAGGTCCCAGGTTCAACTCCTGGTGGGAGCAAATGGATACAAATTCCCTTGGAAGAGTGGAGTGTAAGGAGTGCTTGTACAAGGAAGCTCCAGGTTCGAACCTTGGGGGAGCCTTCTTGGCTCATTTTCCTTTCACCAAGAGTAGCGCTCCTTCCTTGCAAGTGAGAGGCTCCCAAGTTCGAATCCCACTGAATGCAACTTGTGGAGCCAATTTTCCTTATGCCTAGCAATATAATGTAGCGCTCAGTTAAGTAAAGCAACTAAGCGCCTTTGCCTCCTTGGGGTAGCGCCTTCTTGTCATCCCTCAGGTTCAAAGTTCAAGTCTTGGTGAATGCTTTTTGGCTAATTTCCCTTGCAAGCTAGGTAGCGTGAGGTTCCGTGTTCGAACCTTGGGGAAGGCTTTTTGGCCCATTTTTCCTTGTTTTCCTTGCAAGGAGCGTTCCTTGCTTCCCTTGGGTCATGAGTTCGAAACTTGGTGGCTTCATTCCTTGGAATTTTGCTTGAATTAATTTTTAAGAGCCCCCGATAAAGCTCAATTAGTGAACTGAGCCTTATGTTGTTTTCTTGCTTTTTTTAGTGCTCAGTT
This sequence comes from Arachis ipaensis, assembly GCF_059453495.1. Classification (NCBI taxonomy): domain Eukaryota; kingdom Viridiplantae; phylum Streptophyta; class Magnoliopsida; order Fabales; family Fabaceae; genus Arachis; species Arachis ipaensis. The sequence goes on from NC_142443.1 coordinate 79,376,254, forward strand.
AACTAATTAAACTGAGCTTGGTGCCTTGCTTTCTCCCATTTGTCCTTGTGAAGCTCAATTTGCTTTCTCAACTTAGCTTTCACTCTTCTTTGATTTTGCCACGCTTTTTCTTTCCTTGGGCACGCTTCTTAAGCAACCCTTTCTTATTTTCTTCTTTTCTTCACCTACAAATAATCAAAACAACCAATCAAAGTATCACCAAATTCACAAGGTTTACAAATCATTAAAAAATCAATTAAATTTAGCTTAAACCTTATGATTTAGCCTCAATTAAATGGTGGTTGTTTGATTCAAAGAAGTCATGCATTTCCATTCCAAATTACTAACTTAGAATGCAAGAAAGTGCATAAAACCTAATAAAAACAAAGAAAAAGACTAGTGAAACTAGGTTAAGATGACTTGTCATCATTAACCTTTACTAAAATAAAGGAAGGTCAAGGGATTAATTGGTTTGATCTTCGAATCCTATTTATTTCCTAAGAAAAGATTGAGATTATTGAAGTTCAATTCAATTAACACAGATAACAATTATCAATCATGTTTGAGTTTGATAACTCCTGAGTTACTGATTTCTTAACCAAGACCAAAAGGAGAAAAGTAAATCTACTGGAATAAAAATGCCTTCAGATGGGAATAACAATAATGTAAATAAAAGAAAGTAATATTAAACTGAAATACCTCAAATAACATTAATTCAAAAGAGTAATCTGTAACATGAATGTAGCATAAGCCAAATAGGCAACATAACTAATATAAGCATTAAAGTATCTGAAAGTATGAGATAAATATAAAGTAAAAGAACATTGAACCTGGGATCGAGAGTCACTCCTAAAACTAAGAGAAATCCTAAATCCTAATCCCAAGAGAGAGGAGAGAATCTCCCTCTCGAAACTAAATCTAAATCATGAAAACTAACTAAAGTGGTCACTCCCTTGAACAGATGCATTCCCTCACTTCATAACCTCTGGTCTATGCCTTCTGGACTTGGATTTGGGCCAATAAGGGATTCAGAATTCGCTAGGAGCATTTTCTGCAATTTCTGGTGCGTGGCCTCTGTCACGCGTCTGCGTGGGTCACACGATCGCGTCATTCGGAGTTTTCCTTGTCACGCGGTCGCGTCAGTCATGCGGCCGCGTCGCTGCTTCTTCGCGCTTGGCATGCGTCTGCGTAGCCCATGCGATCGCATGGATGTCAGTTTCTTCACAAACTCCGTTTTATGCTTTCCTTCCATTTTTGTATGTTTCCTTTCCATCCTTTAAGTCATTCCTGCCTTAGAAGATCTGAAACTACTCAACACACTAATCACGGCATCGAATGGAAATAAAGGTAATTACAATAATTAATTTTAAAGCATAGGAAACATGTTTTTCACATACATCACATAATAAGGAAGGGAAAGTAAAACCATGCAAATAATATGAATAAGTGGGTGAAGGATTGAATAAATCACTCAGATTAAGCACAAAATATATCATAAAATATGGGTTTATCAACCTCCCCACACTTAAACAATAGCATGTCCTCATGCTAAGTCCAAGAGTAATGTTAGGTTAAAGTGGTGGAATGCCATGCAATACAATCTAATCTAAATGCAACTACCTAGATGAATGATGCATCATGCAATTCTAGTTTTTTTTTTCACTTGAATATAAAGCTTGCATGTAGTTGAATTAATTCACATTCTCAAGGAGTCATATATATATATATATATAGCCAAACCTTAGATAATGATAAAGCACTTTTACAGTTGAGATGGGAGAGGAAAACATTTTATAAACTTGTAAGACAATTAATAATTCAAACAGAGATATATGTTAATGAGCTATCGAACTCTCACTGGATTTTGTGTTTACTCTCTAATCACTCAGTGTTTATTGGGTTAATCACTCTATTCTTCTTTTTATCTTTACTTTCTATAACTTTGTTCTTCATCTAACCAATCAACAATTATAGAATATAGACATACCAAAAATCATGAGGTCTTTAATTAAGGTTGTAATGGGGCCAAGGTAAAGGTAAAGGTATATGTATAAGGCTAAGTGAGCTAATTAAGCGAATCCTTGATTAGTCTAAGATCTCACATATCATACATATTTTGTAAAGCAAAACTTCTTTACCCAATTTTCCCATATTTTCCCACTTTGATGTTACATGCTCATGTTTCAATATTTATTATTTTTATCCCACGTGCATTGCTTTATTCCACATTTGGGGAATTCCTTTTTTTGTGTCCCCTTTATTCATAACACTTTTTTTTAATGCATATGGTAATTCAATTATTTTTATTTCACATGAGCATGCTTCCCAAAACTTTTATTTTGAATTATTTTATTCTTTTCAACTTTTCTACCCTTTTGTTTTTTTATCATCCATGTTCCCAATAGGTTTTCCACATGTAAACCATACACAATTTCTATCTTAAGCTAACCAAGGATTCAACTTGGGATTTTTATTTTGTTTTTCTGCTTAAGGCTAGTAATGTGGTTTATAGAAAAAAAAGGGATTTAAAGGCTCAAGGGGGCTAACAAGGGTGATGTAAAAGGTAGGCTATTTTGGGATAAGTGAGCTAAAATCAAATAATGGCCTCAATCACTCTCTTGGTATGTATTTCTATTCTATAATTGGACATATAGATTAAAACAAAGTAAAGAACATCAGAATAAAAAAGAAGGGTGGAACACACAGGAATAAAATATTATGGTTTGAATGTAACCATACAATTAAACTAAGCTATCTTTTGCTAAAAAGGGTAAACTATACTAATTAATCCACAATTTCTATAACTAATAAGTTAGAATTGCAACTAAAACTAAATGGCTAAATTATGAACTAAAGTGCAACATAGAATAAATACATAAAAATAGCAATATGTATAAGTACTGAGAAAATAAGAATAAAAATAAAAAGAAAAATACAGAAAAGTAGCAAAATAAATAAAAAGAGTATGTAGTGGCTCACCAAAAAAAAGAACGCCAGAGATGGTGACCTCTCCACACTTAAAATGTAGCATCGTTCCCGATGCTCACTCAAGCAGGGTGTGAAGGGGTGTCATCACTGGAAGGGTGGGTAGCTGGGGTCTCTGTGGTGGCGGTCTGAGGATCAGCCTGCTGCAGAGGAGGTGCTGACTGAATAGGGATCTCGGGGTCTACAGCCTGAATCTGAGGCGGAGCCTCCGGATGTGATGCTGCCATGACAGTCATCACAGCAACAGCAGAATAAAACAAGAAACAGGAACAGTGCAATTAAACAGACCTAAATCCACTAACCACATCCTAGGCTACCTAACAACCTAAAATCCACTACAACATGCATAACTAACTAGCCTAATGACGAACATAAACAGAAAAATATTAATTAACTACGAAGGATAAAAGGGTGGCATTCGTCAGAACCTGGTAGGCGTAAGAGAGAGAGTGGGGCAGAGAGGTGGCTGGGGATGACGGCGGTGGCGTCCGGCGCGGCGGAGGAGGGTGGCGCGGCGACGGTGGCGGCTGTTGGGAGGAAGGAAAGGAAAGGGGGTGTAATAGGGGTAGGGGGTAATAGGGGAAGGAAGGGGGGCGTGGGTGGCGCTGGGCAGTGGCAACGGCGGCGCAGGGATAGTGGTCGTGGAGAGGCAGTGGTGGAGAGGGGGGAAGAAGGAGGGAGAAGAAGAATGGAGGGGGAAGAAGGAAGGGGGTGGGTGGCAGCGGGGTCTGGGTGGTCGGCGGCGTCTGGCGGTGGCGGTGGCTGGGTAGTGGTTGGTGGTTGGAGAAGAAGAGAAGAAGTGGAGGGGTTTGGGGGGGGGGGGGGCGCGATTGATAGGGTTCGCGTGACTGGGGGGGTGGTCGCGTGGTTGCGTGGTTGGGGCGAAAAGGTAGTTGACGCGATCACGTGGGTGACGCGATCGCATGGAATGGGAAAAGAGTGAATGACGCGATCGCATGAGGCATGCGATCGCGTCGCTGGAAATCATGCTAAACGCACGATTCTAGCATCGTTTCAGCGCAACTCTCTGTCTCCTTTGGGGTGTTGTGCAATCCTATGCGACGCGGTCGCGTCGCTCACGCGGTCGCGTGGGATTGGTATTGTGCAAGTGACGCGATCGCGTGACTGACGCGATCGCGTGGGTCATTTGTGTAAAACGCACAATGGCCGCACGATTCCAGCCTAACTTTCTGGACATTGGATCTTTACGCCGATCTCCAGGTCACGCGGCCGCGTGAATGACGCGGTCGTGTGGGAAGTGTTTTTCGCAACTTGACGCGATTGTATGAGTGATGCGGTCGCGTCGCGCACCCCTTTTTTTTATGCAGTATGCAGAATGCAATGATTAATATGAATGAGATGCAAAGCTTCCAGGTTCAATATGATAAAATAAAATAAGACTTGAAAACAAATAAAAATAAATAAATAAAATATTGAAAAAGGAACGATCATACCATGGTGGGTTGTCTCCCACCTAGCACTTTTAGTTAAAGTCCTTAAGTTGGACGTTGGATGAGCTTCATGTTATGGCAGCTTATGCTTAAATTCATCCATAAATCTCCACCAATGCTTGGAATGCCAATAGCCTCCGGGGTCCCAAACTAGGCATGTGAAGCTTCTGAGCAGCTTCAAACAGATTGTCAGGCTCCCAGGGTGATGATTGTCAGCACAGATTCCAGGATCCCAAACTTTGCTTTTGAATCCGCCTTCGTCTTGATCTATACTTTTCCATCCGGGCGGTTTAGAAATTAGATTCTCACCAGGATAACCAAACGCCATCCGAGATCCATCCGATTCATCATGGTGCCAATCCGTGCACTTCAAGTTGAAGCACGGAACCTTATTGAACCTTGTGCGCCAGCTCTTAGTACGAGCCATTTCCCTTTTACTTTTAAAGCCGCAGAGAGCTCTAAGATGGCCATCTGTTTCAAGCAAACCATATTCAAGTGGAAAAATACAGTTAAAAGTTAAGGATTGTACCCACTTGAAGCTTGTATTGGGTGGTAATGGCCTTGGGATAGGTGGTTCCAGTGGTTCTGTGAGTTCTACTCCCTTGTGTTCTTCTGTAAAATTCTTCACTTCCTTGCAAGATTCTTCAAATGTATCCATGTCCTGATCAAAGCCATCTATATCTTCCTCATCACTTAAGTCATAAACTAGAGGTTGAGAGAAATCTACCTCTGTATCATCTTCGTATTCACTTAGGGAAGATTCTTCGATCTCAGAGAATTCGCTTGCGGATGCAAGCTCATTACTAGGAGAACTTGACTTGTGACTATCATCATCAAGGAAATCTGTTTCTTGGGTTATTCTGTCTAGTTCTTCATGAAAGACTTGCTCTGGGGATTGCGCACAATCTTCCTTAGCATCAACTGTAACATCCTTGACAGAATGCTCCACAAATTTGGATTCCCATGGTGGTTCAGCGTCTCCTAAGTCTTCAACCAACTCTTCTTCTTCAATAATGACAGCTTCCTTTACTTGTTCCAGTACGAAACCATGCTCTGTCTTGTCTACTGGAGTTTCTAGTATCTCCTTCATACTATGCTCTTCGTTAGATTGTCCACATGGGGCTGTGGAATGTCCTTGAATGTTCGAACGTCTAGAAGATAATTGACTTACTGCTTGCTCCAGTTGATGAAGGGTTGTTTGAAGTCGATTTACTGTTTCCTTGAGGCGAACCTCTGATTCTCGAGGTGATAGATTTGGATATGGCACAGGGGGAAGTGGTGGTGTTTGGGAGTGATTAGATTGGAACTGGGATAAATGAGGATCATATGGTGGTGAATGGTGAAAAGGAGCTTGTGAGTGTGGTGGTTCGAAGTTATGTTGAGAGGATGGTCTATAAGCACAGGGTGGGGCTTGTTGGTAATTACAAGGTTGTCCACCATGTCTATTTGCTTGGTATGCATTGTAGAATGGTCTTTGTCCATGATATCTTGGAGGGTGTTGTTGCCTAAAGGGTTGATCAGATCCTCTTGGCTCCATCCATCTTTGGTTGCTCTGACCTTGATGCATGTTCCTGTTATAACTTCCATTCCTTTCAATAACATTAGAACCAAACTCAAAGCGGAAAGGGTGAGAATTCATAGCAGCTAAAAAGAAATTAAGAGGGGAAAAATAAAGACAAATAAACAAGTAAAAGAAAAATATTTACAATAACCAATAATAAGGCACACGATTGCAGTTCTCCGGCAACGACACCATTTTGACGTTTGGATTTTTGCCAGTAAAGAATTTTATAAAAACAGTCGCGTTGTAGATATAGTCTCTAAACCAACAGAAATCCCTTCGTACAAATGTTTTGGTTGTCACAAGTAACAAACCCCTAAATAAATTGATAACCGAAGTATTCAAACCTCGGGTCGTCTTCTCAAGGAACTGCAGGGAATTATGTTCTTATTATTGGTTATGGAGATTGTAAATTGCGGTTTAGAGAAGGAGGAGCGAATGGTTTAATTAGCAATTAAAGTAAATGAAGAACAAGTAATTTAAATGGCAAGTAAAAAAAATAAATGACTGTAAATAAACTTTTGGCAAGGTATAAGAAATTAGAGGTCCTATCCTAGCTATCCTTATCAATGATGATGAAAATTGAATCTTAATTTCACTTTGTTAACCTTTACTAAAATAAAGGAAGGTCAAGGGATTAATTGGTTTGATCTTCGAATCCTATTTATTTCCTAAGAAAAGATTGGGATTATTGAAGTTCAATTCAATTAACAAAGATAACAATTATCAATCATGTTTGAGTTTGATAACTCCTGAGTTACTGATTTCTTAACCAAGACCAAAAGGAGAAAAGAAAATCTACTGGAATAAAAATGCCTTCAGATGGGAATAACAATAATGTAAATAAAAGAAAGCAATATTAAACTGAAATACCTTAAATAACATTAATTCAAAAGAGTAATCTGTAACATGAATGTAGCATAAGCCAAATAGGCAACATAACTAATATAAGCATTAAAGTATCTGAAAGTATGAGATAAATATAAAGTAAAAGAACATTGAACCTGGGATCGAGAGTCACTCCTAAAACTAAGAGAAATCCTAAATCCTAATCCTAAGAGAGAGGAGAGAATCTCCCTCTCGAAACTAAATATAAATCATGAAAACTAACTAAAGTGGTCACTCCCTTGAACAGATGCATTCCCTCACTTCATAACCTCTGGTCCATGCCTTCTGAAATTTGCTGGGAGCATTTTCTGCAATTTCTGGTGCGTGGCCTCTGTCACGCGTCCGCGTGGGTCACGCTGTCACGTCATTCGGAGTTTTCCTTGTCACGCGATCGCGTCAGTCATGTGGCCACATCATATGTGTTCTGCTCAAGGCGCGCGGTCACGTCAGTCATGCGGCCGCGTCACTGCTTCTTCGCGCTTGGCATGCGTCCGCGTCGCCCATGCGATCGCGTGGATGCCAGTTTCTTCACAAACTCCGTTTTATGCTTTCCTTCCATTTTTGTATGTTTCCTTTCCATCCTTTTAAGTCATTCCTGCCTTAGAAGATATGAAACTACTCAACACACTAATCACGACATCGAATGGAAATAAAGGTAATTAAAATAATTAATTTTAAAGCATAGGAAACATGTTTTTCACATACGTCACATAATAAGGAAGGGAAAGTAAAACCATGCAAATAATATGAATAAGTGGGTGAAGGATTGAATAAATCACTCAGATTAAGTACAAAATATATCATAAAATATGGGTTTATCAGGTGACTAAAGGAATTGTCCTTGGGCATAAAATTTCAAACAAGGGAATAGAGGTGGATCAAGCTAAAGTGGAAGTAATTGAAAAATTACCACCACCTGCCAATGTTAAGGCAATCAGAAGCATTCTGGGGCATGTAGGATTCTATAGGAGGTTTAAACCTCTGAGCAATCTGTTAGCTGCTGACACGCCATTTATGTGTTTGACACAGAATGTCTGCAGGCATTTGAAACTCTGAAAGCTAAGCTGGTCACAGCACCAGTTATTTCTGCACCAGACTGGACATTACCATTTGAGCTAATGTGTGATGCCAGTGACAATGCCATTGGTGCAGTACTGGGACAGAGGCATAACAAGCTTCTGCATGTCATTTATTATGCTAGCCGTGTTTTAAATGATGCACAGAAAAATTACACAACCACAAGTTTAGATCATACTTAGTAGGATCAAAAGTGATTGTGTACACTGACCATGCTGCTCTTAAATATCTACTTACAAAGCAGGATTCAAAACCCAGACTCATAAGATGGGTGTTGCTTCTGCAAGCGTTTGATATAGAAATAAGAGACAGAAAAGGGACAGAAAACCAAGTGGCTGATCATCTGTCCCGGATAGAACCAGTACAAGGGGTGTCCTCCCCCTCTATTGAGATCTCTGAAACCTTTTTGGATGAGCAATTGTTTGCCATTCAGGAAACACCATGGTTTGCTGATGAGCGGATAATTTATACGCTTTTTGGCATTGTTTTTAGTATGTTTTTAGTAGGATCTAGTTACTTTTAGGGATGTTTTCATTAGTTTTTATGTTAAATTCACATTTCTGGACTTTACTATGAGTTTGTGTGTTTTTCTGTGATTTCAGGTATTTTCTGGCTGAAATTGAGGGACTTGAGCAGAAATCAGATTCAGAGGTTGAAAAAGGACTGCTGATGCTGTTGGATTCTGACCTCCCTGCACTCAAAGTGGATTTTGTGGAGCTACAGAACTCGAAATGGCGCACTTCCAATTGCGTTGGAAAGTAGACATCCAGGGCTTTCCAGAAATATATAATCGTCAATACTTTGGCCAAGAATAGACGATGTAAACTGGCGTTCAACGCCAGCCTTCTGCCCAAATCTGGCGTCCAGCGCCAGATAAGGATCCAAAACCAGAGTTGAACGCCCAAACTGGCACAGAAACTGGCGTTCAACTCCACAAATGGCCTCTGCACGTGCAACACTTAGGCTCAGCCCAAACACACACCAAGTGGGCCCCGGAAGTGGATTTATTCATCAATTACTTACTCATGTAAACCCTAGTGACTAGTTTATTATAAATAGGACCTCTTACTATTGTATTAGGCATCCTGGATTGTATTTTGATCCTATGATCTCGTTTAGGGGGCTGGCCATCTCGGCCATGCCTGGACCTTCACTTATGTATTTTCATACGGTAGAGTTTCTACACTCCATAGATTAAGGTGTGGAGCTCTGCTGTTCCTCAAAGATTAATGCAAAGTACTACTGTTTTCTATTCAATTCATCTTATTTCTCTTCTAAGATATCCATTCGCACCCAAGAACGTGATGAAGGTGATGACTATGTGTGACGCTCATCATCCTTCTCCCTTATGAACGCGTGCCTGACAATCACTTCTGTTCTACATGAATTAAGCTAGAATGAGTATCTCTTAGATCTCCTAACCAGAATCTTCGTGGTGTAAGCTAGAATGATGGCGGCATTCAAGAGAATCCGGGAGGTCTAAACCTTGTCTGTGGTATTCTGAGTAGGATTCAATGATTGAATGACTGTGACGAGCTTCAAACTCGCGAGTGCTGGGCGTTAGTGACAGACGCAAAAGGAGGGTGAATCCTATTCCAGCATGATCGAGAACCGACAGATGAATAGCCGTGCCGTGACAGGGTGCGTGAGCATATTATTCACTAAGAGGAGGGGATGTAGCCACTGACAACGGTGATGCCCTTGCATAAAGCCAGCCATGGAAAGGAGTAAGACTGATTGGATGAAGATAGCAGGAAAGCATAGGTTCAGAGGAACGAAAGTATCTCCATTCGCTTATCTGAAATTCCTACCAATGATTTACATAAGTACCTCTATCCCTATCTTATTATATAATATTCGAAAACACCATTATCACTTTATATCTGCCTGACTGAGATTTACAAGGTGACCATAGCTTGCTTCATACCAACAATTTCCGTGGGATTCGACCCTTACTCACGTAAGGTATTACTTGGACGACCCAGTGCACTTGCTGGTTAGTTGTATCGAAGTTGTGACAATTATGAATTAAGATCAAAGCACCAAGCTTTGGAGCCATTACCAGGGATTGTTCGAGCCTGGACATCACAATTTCGTGCACCAAGTTTTTGGCGCCATTGCCGGGGATTGTTTGAGTTCTCGGCAAGCTTTTGGTCCGGTAACATCAGTGCCAGATTCCCTTTTGATCCGGCAACAGCACCAAGTTTTTGGCGCCGTTGCCGGGGATTGTTTGAGTTTGGACAACTGACGGTTCATCTTGTTGCTCAGATTAGGTAATTTTCTTTTTGTTTTGTTTTCAAAAATTTATTCAAAATTTTTAAGAATCAATTCTAGTGTTTCATGAAGCATGTGAAGCCTGGCTGGCTGTAAAGCCATGTCTAAATTCATTTGGACTGAGGCTTGCAATTTGTTATCAAGAGCAATTTAGTTATTGCTCATCCACCTGCTGCTGATCCATGATCACCTGCTGAAGCTTGGCTGGCCATTGGCCATGTCTAGTGTTTTGGACTGGAGCTTTCTTTGAAAGCTTGGCTGGCTAGTGAGCCATGTCTAATTCCTGGACTGAAGCTTTAGACTAACATGGCAAGATTCCTGGAATTCATATTAAAAATTTTTTGAATCCTTATTTTTCCTTTTAATATGCGAAAAATATAAAATAAAAATCCAAAAAAAAAAATTTAGAAAATCATAAAAATCAAAAATATTTTCTGTTTCTTGTTTGAGTCTAGAGTCATGTTATAAGTTTGGTGTCACTTGCATATGCATCTTGCATTTTTCGAAAATATCATGCATTCATAGTGTTCTTCATGATCTTCAAGTTGTTCTTGGTAAGTCTTCTTGTTTGATCTTGATGATTTTTTGTTTTGTGTCTTTTCATGTTTATCATATGCATTCTTGAATTCTTAGTGTCTAAGCATTAAAGAATTCTAAGTTTGGTGTCTTGCATGTTTTCTTTGCATTAAAAATTTTTCAAAAATATGTTCTTGATGTTCATCATGACATTCAAAGTGTTCTTGGTGTTCATCTTGACATTCATAGCATTCTTGCATGCATCACATGTTTTGATCTAAAAATTTCATGCATTGCATCTTTTTAGTGTTTTTCTCTTGCATCATAAAAATTTCAAAAATCAAAAAAATATCTTTCCCTTTTTCTCTCATCAAATTCGAAAATTTGGATTGACTTTTTCAAAAATTTTTAAAATCAAATTGTTTCTCATGAGTCAAATTAAATTTTCAATTTGAAAATCTTATCTTTTTCAAAATCTTTTTCAAAAATCAAATCTTTTTCAAAATTATTAGTTATTTTCGAAAATTCCAAAAACATTTTTTAAAAATCTTTTTCTTATTTTTATACCAAATTTTCGAAAATAACATAATCAATTAATGTTTTGATTAAAAAATTTGAAGTTTGTTACTTGCTTGTTAAGAAGGATTCAAACTTTAAGTTCTAGAATCATATCTTGTGATTTCTTATGAATGAAGTCATTAATTGAGATTTTAAAAATCAATTCTTTTTCAAAACTAATTCCAATCATATCTTTTCAAAAATATCTTCTTATCTTATCTTTTTCAAAAATATCTTTTCAAAATATCTTTTCTAACTTCCTAACTTCTTATCTTTTCAAAATTTGTTTCAACTAACTAACTAACTTTTTGTTTGTTTCTTATCTTTTTCAAAACCACCTAACTAACTCTCTCTCTCATTTTTCGAAAATATCTCCCCTCTTTTTCAAAATTTCTTTTTAATTTATTAATTATTTTAATTTTTAAATCTTAATTTTCGAAAATTACTAACACATTTTTCAAAAACCATTTTTCAAAAATCACTAACTCTTTTTCAAAATAATTTTCGAAAATTATCTCTCCCCCATCTCATTCTATTTATTCATTCATATCCTAACATCTCATCTCACCTCTCTTCCATCCTCACAGTTGTGTTTTTTCCATTATATTACATTCTTTGTCTCCCCCTCTTCTTCCACTCACACAGGGATCCCTATACTGTGGTATAAAGGATCTCCATTATTATTATTATTTTTCTGTGCCTTCTTCTTTGTCATATGAGCAGGAGCAAGGATAAGAACATTCTTGTGGAAGCAGATCCAGAACCTGAAAGGACTCTGAAGAGAAAATTAAGAGAAGCTAAAATACAACAATCCAGAGATAACCTTTCAGAAATTTTCGAACAGGCAGAGGAGATGGCAGCCGAAAATAATAATAATGAAAGGAGGATGCTTGGTGACTTTACTGCACCTAATTCCAATTTACATGGAAGAAGCATCTCCATTCCTGCCATTGGAGCAAACAACTTTGAGCTGAAACCTCAATTAGTTTCTCTGATGCAGCAGAACTGCAAGTTTCATGGACTTCCATCTGAAGATCCTTTTCAGTTCTTAACTGAATTCTTGCAGATATGTGATACTGTTAAGACTAATGGAGTAGATCCTGAAGTCTACAGGCTCATGCTTTTCCCTTTTGCTGTAAGAGACAGAGCTAGATTATGGTTGGATTCTCAACCCAAAGACAGCCTGAACTCTTGGGATAAGCTGGTCACGGCTTTCTTAGCCAAGTACTTTCCTCCTCAAAAGCTGAGCAAGCTTAGAGCTGATGTTCAAACCTTCAGACAGAAAGAAGGTGAATCCCTCTATGAAGCTTGGGAAAGATACAAACAGTTGACCAAAAAGTGTCCTTCTGACATGCTTTCAGAATGGACCATCCTGGATATATTCTATGATGGTTTATCTGAGCTATCAAAGATGTCACTGGACACTTCTGCAGGTGGATCCATTCACCTAAAGAAAACGCCTGCAGAAGCTCAAGAACTCATTGACATGGTTGCTAATAACCAGTTCATGTACACTTCTGAAAGGAATCCTGTGAATAATGGGACGCCTATGAAGAAGGGAGTTCTTGAAGTTGATACTCTGAATGCCATATTGGCTCAGAATAAAATATTGACTCAGCAAGTCAATATGATCTCTCAGAGTCTGCATGGAATGCATGCTGCATCCAACAGTACTCAAGAGGCATCTTCTGAAGAAGAAGCCTATGATCCTGAGAACCCTGCAATAGCAGAGGTAAATTACTTAGGTGAACCTTATGGAAACACCTATAACTCAACATGGAGAAATCATCCAAATTTCTCATGGAAGGATCAAAAGCCCCAACAAGGCTTTAATAATGGTGGAAGAAACAGGTTTAGCAATAGCAAGCCTTTTCCATCATCAACTCAGCAACAGACAGAGAACTCTGAACAAAATGCTTCTAATTTAGCAAATCTAGTCTCTGATCTATCTAAGGCCACTGTAAGTTTCATGAATGAAACAGGTCTTCCATTAGAAATCTGGAAGCACAAGTGGGCCAGCTGAGTAAAAGGATCACTGAAATCCCTCCTAGTACTCTCCCAAGTAATACAGAAGAGAACCCAAAAGGAGAGTGCAAGGCCATTGACATAAGTGCCATGGCCGAACCTGTGAGGAGAGGAGAGGACGTGAATCCCAAGGAGGAAGACCTCCTGGGACGTCCAGTGGTCAATAAGGAGCTTCCCTCTGAGGAACCAAAGGAATCTGAGACTCATCTAGAGACCATAGAGATTCCATTGAACCTCCTTATGCCCTTCATGAGCTCTGATGAGTATTCCTCTTCTGAAGAGAATGAGGATGTTACTGAAGAGCAAACTGCCAAGTTTCTTGGTGCAATCATGAAGCTGAATGCCAAATTATTTGGCATTGGTACTTGGGAAGTTGAACCTCCCTTGTTCATCAATGAACTAAGTGATCTGGATCAACTGACATTGCCTCAGAAGAGACAGGATCCTGGAAAGTTCATAATACCTTGTACCATAGGCACCATGATCTTTAAGGCTCTGTGTGACCTTGGTTCAGGAATAAACCTCATGCCCCTCTCTGTAATAGAGAAACTGGGAATCTATGGGGTGCAAGCTGCTAAAATCTCATTAGAGATGGCAGACAGCTCTAGAAAACAGGCTTATGGACAAGTAGAAGATGTATTAGTAAAGGTTGAGGGCCTTTGCATACCTACTGATTTCATAGTCCTGGATACTGGAAAGGAAGAGGATGAATCCATCATCCTAGGAAGACCTTTCCTGGCCACAGCAAGAGCTGTGATTGATGTGACAGAGGTGAAATAGTCCTTCAATGGAATGAGGACTCCCTTGTGCTTAAAACTCAAGGATCTCCCTCTGCAACCATGGAGAGGAAGCATGAAAAGCTTCTCTCCAAGCAGAGTCAACCAGAGCCCCCACAGTCAAACTCTAAGTTTGGTGTTGGGAGGCCACAACCAAACTCTAAGTTTGGTGTTGAACTCCCATATCCAAACTCTAAGTTTGGTGTTAGAGAGTTTCAACAAAGCTCTGCGCATCTGTGAGGCTCCATGAGAGCCCACTGTCAAGCTATTGACATTAAAGAAGCGCTTGTTGGGAGGCAACCCAATGTTTATCTAATTCTTATTTTTATTGTTTTTCATGTTTTCTTAGGGTCATGATCATGTGGAGTCACAAAATAAATATAAAAATTGAAAACGGAATCAAAAACAGCAGAAGAAAAATCACACCCTGGAGGAGCATCTGTCTGGCGTTCAGCGCCAGAACAGAGCATGGTTTTGGCGCTGAACGCCCAAAATGGGCAGCTTCTGGGCGCTGAACGCCAGAACAGGCATGGTTCTGGCGTTCAACGCCAGAAATGGCATACAGATGGGCGTTGAACGCCCAAAATGGCCACCAACCTGGCGCTGAACGCCCAGAGTTGGATACAAAGGCATTTTTACATGCCTAATGGGTGCAGGGATGTAAATCCTTGAACACCTCAGGATCTGTGGACCCCACAGGATCCATTCAGGATCTGTGGACCCAACAGGATCCACTCAGGATCTGTGGACCCCACAGGATCCACTCAGGTTCTGTGGACCCCACAGGATCCCCACCTACCTCCACTCACTCTCTTCTCTCTTCTCAATCATCCTCTCTTCCCAATAAAAACTCTTCCCCAAAACCCATCACCTATCACCTCCATCCTTCTTCCCTATTGAACCTTCACCACTCACATCCACCCACTCTTCCCAATAAACCTACCTCATAAAATCCACCTACCTTCAAAATTCAAAACCAATTTCCCACCCAAACCCACCCATATGGCCGAACCTTAACCCCCCTCCCTTCCCTATATAAAGACCTCCATTCTTCATCAAATTCACACAACACACCCCTCTACACTCTCCTTAGCCGAAACCACATCTCCCTCTCCCTCTCCATATTTCTTCTTCTTCTTCTTCTATTTCTTTTGTTTATTGCTCGAGGGCGAGCAATATTCTAAGTTTGGTGTGGTAAAAGCATAGCTTTTTTGTTTTTCCATTACCATTGATGGCATCTAAGACCGGAGAATCCTCTAGAAGAGGGAAAGGGAAGACAAAAGCTTCCACATCCGAGTCATGGGAGATGGAAAGGTTCATCTCCAAAGCCCATCAAGACCACTTCTATGATGTTGTGGCCAAGAAAAAGGTGATCCCTGAGGTCCCTTTTAAACTCAAAAGAAATGAGTATCCGGAGATCCGACATGAAATTCAAAGAAGAGGTTGGGAAGTTCTAACAAATCCCATCCAACAAGTCGGCATCCTAATGGTTCAAGAGTTCTATGCCAATGCATGGATCACCAAGAACCATGATCAAAGTAAGAACCCGGATCCAAAGAACTATGTTACAATGGTTCGGGGGAAATACTTAGATTTTAGTCCGGAGAATGTGAGGTTGGCGTTCAACTTGCCATACATGGAAGAGAACGCACGCCCCTACACAAGGAGAGTCAACTTTGATCAAAGGTTGGACCAAGTCCTTATGGACATATGTGTAGAAGGAGCTCAATGGAAGATTGACTCCAAAGGCAAGCCGGTTCAATTAAGAAGATTGGACCTCAAGCCTATAGCTAGAGGATGGTTGGAGTTTATTCAATGCTCAATCATTCCCACTAGCAACCGGTCTGAAGTTACTATAGACCGGGCCATCATGATCCATAGCATCATGATTGGAGAAGAGGTGGAAGTTCATGAGATTATACCTCAAGAACTCTACAAGGTGGCTGACAAGTCCTCCACTATGGCAAGGTTAGCCTTCCCTCACCTCATTTGCCACCTATGCAATTCAGCTGGGATTGACATAGAGGGAGATATCCTCATTAAAGAGGACAAGCCCATCACTAAGAAAAAGATGGAGCAAACAAGAGAGCCCACTCATGGAGCTCAAGAGGCGTATGAAGCTCATCACCATGAGATTCCGGAAATGCCTCAAATGCACTTTCCTCCACAAAATTATTGGGAGCACATCAACACCTCCCTAGAAGAATTGAGTTCCAATATGGGACAACTAAGGGTGGAACATCAAGAGCACTCCATCATGCTCCATGAAATAAGAGAAGATCAAAGAGCAATGAGGGAGGAGCAACAAAGACAAGGAAGAGACATAGAAGAGCTCAAGGACATCATTGGTTCCTCAAGAAGGAAACGCCACCATCACCTTGTTCTTGCCTTCTCTGTTTTTCGTTTTCTATGTTATGTGCTTATCTATGTTTGTGCCTTCATTACATGATCATTAGTAGTAGTGACTATGTCTTAAAGTTATAAATGTCCTATGAATCCATCACCTCTCTTAAATGAAAAAATGTTTTAATTCAAAAGAACAAGAAGTACATGAGTTTCGAATTTATCCTTGAACTTAGTTTAATTATATTGATGTGGTGACAATGCTTCTTGTTTTCTGAATGTATGCTTGAACAGTGCATATGCCTTTTGAAGTTGTTGTTTAAGAATGTTAAATATGTTGGCTCTTGAAAGAATGATGACTAGGAGACATGCTATTCGATAATCTGAAAAATCATAAAAATGATTCTTGAAGCAAGAAAAAGCAGCAAAGAACAAAGCTTGCAGAAAAAAAAAAGGGCGAAAAAAAATAGAAAAAAAATAGAAAGAAAAATAAAAAGCAAGCAGAAAAAGCCAATAACCCTTAAAACCAAAAGGCAAAGGGCAAATAAAAAGGATCCTAAGGCTTTGAGCATCAGTGGATAGGAGGGCCTAAAGGAATAAAATCCTGGTCTAAGCGGCTAAACCAAGTTGTCCCTAACCATGTGCTTGTGGCGTGTAGGTGTCAAGTGAAAACTTGAGACTGAGCGGTTAAAGTCAAGGTCCAAAGCAAAAGAAGAGTGTGCTTAAGAACCCTGGACACCTCTAATTGGGGACTTTAGCAAAGCTGAGTCACAATCTGAAAAGGTTCACCCAATTATGTGTCTGTGGCATTTATGTATCCGGTGGCAATACTGGAAAACAAAGTGCTTAGGGCCACGGCCAAGACTCATAAAGAAGCTGTGTTCAAGAATCATCATACCATTTGAGCTAATGTGTGATGCCAGTGACAATGCCATTGGTGCAGTACTGGGACAGAGGCATAACAAGCTTCTGCATGTCATTTATTATGCTAGCCGTGTTTTAAATGATGCACAGAAAAATTACACAACCACAAGTTTAGATCATACTTAGTAGGATCAAAAGTGATTGTGTACACTGACCATGCTGCTCTTAAATATCTACTTACAAAGCAGGATTCAAAACCCAGACTCATAAGATGGGTGTTGCTTCTGCAAGCGTTTGATATAGAAATAAGAGACAGAAAAGGGACAGAAAACCAAGTGGCTGATCATCTGTCCCGGATAGAACCAGTACAAGGGGTGTCCTCCCCCTCTATTGAGATCTCTGAAACCTTTTTGGATGAGCAATTTTTTGCCATTCAGGAAACACCATTGTTTGCTGATGAGCGGATAATTTATACGCTTTTTGGCATTGTTTTTAGTATGTTTTTAGTAGGATCTAGTTACTTTTAGGGATGTTTTCATTAGTTTTTATGTTAAATTCATATTTCTGGACTTTACTATGAGTTTGTGTGTTTTTCTGTGATTTCAGGTATTTTCTGGCTGAAATTGAGGGACTTGAGCAGAAATCAGATTCAGAGGTTGAAAAAGGACTGCTGATGCTGTTGGATTCTGACCTCCCTGCACTCAAAGTGGATTTTTTGGAGCTACAGAACTCGAAATGGCGCGCTTCCAATTGCGTTGGAAAGTAGACATCCAGGGCTTTCCAGAAATATATAATAGTCCATACTTTGGCCAAGAATAGATGACGTAAACTGGTGTTCAACGCCAGCCTTCTGCCCAAATCTGGCGTCCAGCGCCAGATAAGGATCCAAAACCAGAGTTGAACGCCCAAACTGGCACAGAAACTGGCGTTCAACTCCACAAATGGCCTCTGCACGTGCAACACTTAGGCTCAGCCCAAACACACACCAAGTGGGCCCCGGAAGTGGATTTATTCATCAATTACTTACTCATGTAAACCCTAGTGACTAGTTTATTATAAATAAGACCTCTTACTATTGTATTAGGCATCCTGGATTGTATTTTGATCCTGTGATCTCGTTTAGGGGGCTGGCTATCTCGGCCATGCCTGGACCTTCACTTATGTATTTTCATACGGTAGAGTTTCTACACTCCATAGATTAAGGTGTGGAGCTCTGCTGTTCCTCAAAGATTAATGCAAAGTACTACTGTTTTCTATTCAATTCATCTTATTTCTCTTCTAAGATATCCATTCGCACCCAAGAACGTGATGAAGGTGATGATTATGTGTGACGCTCATCATCCTTCTCCCTTATGAACGCGTGCCTGACAAACACTTCTGTTCTACATGAATTAAGCTAGAATGAGTATCTCTTAGATCTCCTAACCAGAATCTTCGTGGCGTAAGCTAGAATGATGGCGGCATTCAAGAGAATCCGGAAGGTCTAAACCTTGTCTGTGGTATTCTGAGTAGGATTCAATGATTGACTGTGATGAGCTTCAAACTCGCGAGTGCTGGGCGTTAGTGACAGACGCAAAAGGAGGGTGAATCCTATTCCAGCATGATCGAGAACCGACAGATGAATAGCCGTGCCGTGACAGGGTGCGTGAGCATATTATTCACTGAGAGGAGGGGATGTAGCCACTGACAACGGTGATGCTCTTGCATAAAGCCAGCCATGGAAAGGAGTAAGACTG
This sequence comes from Arachis ipaensis, assembly GCF_059453495.1. Taxonomy (NCBI): domain Eukaryota; kingdom Viridiplantae; phylum Streptophyta; class Magnoliopsida; order Fabales; family Fabaceae; genus Arachis; species Arachis ipaensis. The sequence continues at coordinate 79,395,287 of NC_142443.1, forward strand.
ATTGGATGAAGATAGCAGGAAAGCACAGGTTCAGAGGAACGAAAGTATCTCCATTCGCTTATCTGAAATTCCTACCAATGATTTACATAAGTACCTCTATCCCTATCTTATTATATAATATTCGAAAACACCATTATCACTTTATATCTGCCTGACTGAGATTTACAAGGTGACCATAGCTTGCTTCATACCAACAATCTCCGTGGGATTCGACCCTTACTCACGTAAGGTATTACTTGGACGACCCAGTGCACTTGCTGGTTAGTTATCGAAGTTGTGACAATTATGAATTAAGATCAAAGCACCAAGCTTTGGAGCCATTACCAGGGATTGTTCGAGCCTGGACATCACAATTTCGTGCACCATTTGCAGACATTGCAAACTATAAAGCTGTAAGATTCATACCCAAAGAGTACAGCAGGCAGCAAACAAAAAAATTAATTACTGATGCAAAGTACTACTTGTGGGATGAACCATATCTCTTTAAGAGATGTGCAGACGAAATAATCCGTAGGTGTGTGCCCAAGGAAGAGGCACAAAAGATCTTATGGCATTTCCATGGATCATAATATGGAGGCCATTTTGGAGGTGAGCGAACAGCCACCAAGGTTTTCCAATGTGGCTTCTACTGGCCTACTCTCTATAGAGACTCCCGAGAGTTCGTACGTAACTATGACAGTTGCCAGAGAGCTGGTAATCTGCCTCATAGTTATGCCATGCCTCAACAAGGGATCTTAGAGATTGAGTTGTTTGATATATGGGGTATTGACTTCATGGGGCCTTTTCCACCATCATACTCAAACACGTATATTCTAGTGGCAGTAGACTATGTATCTAAATGGTTAGAGGCAATTGCAACACCCACTAATGATACTAAGATAGTGCTGAAGTTCCTCCAGAAACATATCTTCAGCAGGTTCGGTGGCCCTAGAGTATTAATCAGTGATGGGGCACTCACTTCTGCAATAAACAGCTTTACTCTACCATGGTCCGATATGGAATTAGTCACAAAGTAGCAACTCCATATCATCCATAGACAAAAGGGCAAGCTGAAGTCTCTAATAGAGAACTAAAAAGAATCCTGGAACAGACTGTAATTACCCGTAGAAGGGATTGGGCAAAAAGCTTGGATGATGCTCTGTGGGCATATAGAACAGCATTCAAGACTCCCATAGGGACCTCTCCATACCATCTTGTGTATGAGAAAGCGTGCCATTTGCCAGTGGAACTGGAACACAAGGCCTACTGGGCAACCAGATTCCTAATTCTTGATGCCAAGTTAGTTGGAGAGAAAAGATTGCTCCAGTTGAATGAGCTAGAGGAATTCAGACTCAATGCTTTTGAAAATGCAAAAATTTACAAGGAGAAAGCAAAAAGGTGGCATGACAAGAAACTGTCACCCAGAGTCTTTGAGCCATGACAGAAAGTTCTGCTGTTCAACTCTAGGCTCAGATTATTTCCTGAGAAACTGAAATCTCGGTGGAAGGGACCATATGTGATTACGAGTGTGTCACCATAAGAAGTTCATTGTTAATGGACAGAGAATCAAGAGTTATCTTGAAGGCAATGTTGAGCAAGAATGCTCAAAGCTAGGGCTAGATTAAAAGCTCAGCAAGGTCCAGCTAAAGACAATAAAGAAGCGCTTGCTGGGAGGCAACCCAACCATTAGCAAAGCTTATTTGTTATTTAAATAATAATTATACGAGTTTAATATAAATAATCTTCAAGGTAAAGTATCAATTGCATAAGTTCACAGAGCTACAGAAGGATTCAGAGAACAAAACAAGAAAAAGGAGCTCACTGGCAAGAAAACGCCAGTAAGAGGTATATTTGGGCGTTAAACACCCAAAAGAAGCTTCTACTGGGCGTTTAACGCTAGTAAAGATACCTTTTGGGGCGTTAAACGCCAAACTTGCAGCATCCTGGGCGTTCCGAAAACCGCCCAGTGACAAAAGATTCCTGGCGTTTAACGCCAGCCAGAAGCTACAGCTGGGCGTTAAACGGCCAAAAGAAGCTACAGATGGGCGTTAAGCGCCCAAAACAAGCAGCAGTTGGGCGTTTAACGCCAAGATGGTGGAGGAGAGGAAGTTTTTTTTTCCAACTCAATTTTTTTCAAATTTTCATGATTTCATCCATAATTTCTTGCATAAACATGTTACAAATTCTCATTTTTCAATTTCAATTTCAAAATAATTTCAAGCCTAAAAATCTTTCTTTATTCTTCTTCAACTTATTTTCAAATCTTTTTCAAATCATCATACTATCTTTTCAATTTTAAAACTATATCTTTTGCATATCATAATTATCTTTTTACAAATCATATCTCCTAGCATATCTTTTTCAAAATTTTTGAACCCACCCCCTCCTCTTTAAACTCACATTCGGCCACCCCCTCTCCTCCACAATTCGAATTTGTCTCTCCTTTTATTCCTCTCCTTTTCTTTCTTTTGCTTGAGGACAAGCAAACCTGTAAGTTTGGTGTGCTTTTCGTGATCACTAAGCTAAGACTCACTAAGATCATGGCTCCTAAAGGAAAACAAACCACTTCAAGAGGCAAGAAAGAGAATGTTCCAAAACTACTTTGGAATCAAGAGAGGTTCTTAACCAAAGAACATGCAGACCATTACTACAAAATAATGGGTCTAAGATCAGTGATCTCGGAACTTAAATTCGATCTGAAAGAAGACGAATATCCGGAGATCCAAGAGCAGATTCGAAAAAGAGGCTGGGAAATTCTGGCTAATCCTGAGACAAAGGTAGGTAGAAACATGGTTCAGGAATTCTACACAAATCTGTGGCAAACAGATAAGCAGAGATTAATTGGAGCCGCCTTCTATACCTTTCGAACCTTGGTCAGAGAGAAGATTATGTACTTCTACCAGGACAAAATAAGAGAGGTCTTCAAGCTGCCTCAACTACAAAATGATCCAGAATCCTTTAATAGGAGAATGGTGAGATTTGATAAGTGCTTAGACCAAGTTCTAGAGGACATATGCATCCCTGGAACCAAGTGGATAACCAATGCAAAGGGTGTGCCAAATCAACTCAAGAGAGGAGATCTCAAACCAATTGCTAGAGGCTGGCTGGACTTCATTGGGCGTTCTATACTGCCCACCAGCAACCGCTTTGAAGTCACTGTCAAAAGAGCAGTGATGATCCACTGTATTATGCTGGAAAACGAAGTGGAGATTCATCATCTGATTTCTTGTGAGCTCTACACGATTGCAAGCAAGAACTTCACTAACGCCAAATTGGCTTACCCAAACCTAATCTCTCTGCTATACAAAGATGCTGGGGTGAAGATGGGAGTGGATGAGTATATCTCAGTCGAGCAACCAATCACCAAAAAGTTAATGGAGGGACAACAAGTGCAGGATAACACCATCAAAAGGAGGGCACAGGAGTTCCTCCCAGAAATCCCTCAAATTGACTACTGGACCCGCCTAGAAGTATCTGTCACCAAGTTGCAAGAAGCTGTGGATCAACTGAAAGAAGAACAGCAAGTTCAAAATAGCATGCTCTGCAAACTGCTGAAGGAACAAGAGGAGCAGGGGCATGAGCTACAGGAGCTGAAATGCCAGAAGCTGTCTCTTGAAGGGCCAAGCACCCCACAGACTAAAGGAGCATCCATCTCCCAAAATAAAGGTTGTTGAGTCATAATCTTAGTCTTAACTCTGTGATAATTTTTACTATTAGAAATCTACCTTAGAAGATATATGAGTAGTAGTAATTAGTATCTTTATTTTTATTCTTATTCCCCAAATAAGTTATAATTTATCTTTTTTTATCATCATTGAACATGAATAAAATAGCAGATTTTTCGAATAAGAAAGTAATTTTATTTTCGAGTTTTTAATAAGAAAAATTCAAATTATTTATATGTGGTGGCAATACTTTTTGTTTTCTGAATGAATGCTTGAACAGTGCATATGACTTTTGAATTTATTGTTTATGAATGTTAAAATTGTTGGCTCTTGAAGAATGATAAAAAAGAGAAATGTTATTGATAATCTGAAAAATCATGAAATTGATTCTTGAATCAAGAAAAAGCAGTGAAAAAAAAAAAGCAGAAAAAGCCAATAACCCTTTAAACCAAAAGGCAAGGGTAATAAAAAAGGGGATCCAAGGCTTTGAGCATTAATGGATAGGAGGGTCCAAAGGAATGAAATCCTGGCCTAAGCGGCTAAACCAAGCTGTCCCTAACCATGTGCTTGTGGCGTGAAGGTGTCAAGTGAAAAACTTGAGAATGAGCGGTTAAAGTCGTGATCCAAAGCAAAAAGAGTGTGCTTAAGAACTCTGGACACCTCTAACTGGGGATTTTAGCAAAGCTAATTCACAATCTGAAAAGGTTCACCCAGTTATGTGTCTGTGGCATTTATGTATCCGGTGGTAATATTGGAAAACAAAGTGCTTAGGGCCACGGCCAAGACTCATAAAGTAGCTGTGTTCAAGAATCAACATACTAAACTAGGAGAATCAATAACACTATCTGAATTCTAAGTTCCAATAAAATACCAATCATTCTGAACTTCAAAGGATAAATAGAGGTGCCAAAACTGTTTGGAAGCAAAAAGCTACTAGCCCCGCTCATCTAATGAGAATTTGAGCTTCATATGAAACTCTAAGATGTTATTAACTCTTGATTTCTTTCTATCCTATTTTATTTATCTAGTTGCTTGAGGACAAGCAACAATTTAAGTTTGGTGTTGTGATGAGCGGATATTTTATACGCTTTTTGGGGGTATTTTCATGTAGTTTTTAGTAGGATCTAGCTACTTTTTAGTATATTTTTATTAGTTTTTATGCAAAAATTAAATTTCTGGACTTTACTATGAGTTTGTGTGTTTTTCTGTGATTTCAGGTACTTTCTGGCTGAAATTGAGGGACCTGAGCAAAAATCTGATTCAGAGGCTGAAAAAGGACTGCATATGATGTTAGATTCTGACCTCCCTGCACTCAAAATGGATTTTCTAGAGCTACAGAAGCCCAATTGGCACACTCTCAATTGCGTTGGAAAGTAGACATCCAGGGCTTTCCATCAATATGTAATAGTCTATACTTTTCCCAAGCTTTGACGACGCAAATTGGCGTTTAACGCCAAGTCTTTACCCTATTCTGGCGTTAAACTCCAGAAATAGGTGGCAAACCAGAGTTAAACGCCAGAAACAGGCTACAACCTGGCGTTTAACTCCAAAAAAAGTTTTTACACATGGAAGCTTTAATGCCCAGCCCAAGCACACACCAAGTAGGCCCTGGAAGTTGATTTCTGCACTATCTATCTTAGTCTACTCAATTTCTGTAAACCTAGGTCACTATCTTAGTATAAAAACTACTTTTAGAGATTTATTTTGCATCTCATGACATTTTCACGTTTTACATTGTATTCCTACAGCATGAGTCTCTAAACTCCATGATTGGGGGTGAGGAGCTCTGTTGTGTATCGATGAATTAATGCAATTACTTCTATTTTCTATTCAATACGCTTGTTTCTGTTCTAAGATATTCACTCGTACCTAACCGTGAAGAATGTGATGATCTGTGACACTCATCATCATTCTCAACCTATGAACGCGTGCCTGAGGACCACTTACGTTCTATCTGTAATAGCTTGAGTGTATATCTCTTAGGCTCCTGGTTCAGGAGTTTGATTGTCTCTCCTGACAACAGAGGGTTCAAATCTCTTAATCCAGAGTCTTTGTGGTAAAAGTAGAATCAGTTGGCAGCATCCCTGAGATCCGGAACGTCTAAACCTTGTCTGTGGTATTCTGAGTAGGATCCGGGAAGGGATGACTGTGACGAGCTTCAAACTTACAAGTATTGGGTGTAGTGATAGACGCAAAAGGATCAATGGATCTTATTCCAATACAAGTGAGAACCGACAGATGATTAGCTATGTACATGGACCCTTTTCACTGAGAGGACGGATGGTAGCCATTGACAACGGTGATCCACCAACATACAGCTTGCCATGGAAGGAGCCTTACGTGTGTGAAGAAGAAGATGGGAGGAAAGCAGAGATTCAGAAGACGAAGCATCTCCAAAACCTCAATCTGTTCTTAATTACTGCATAACAAGTATTATTTATTTCATGTTCTTTTACTTTTTGCAATTAAAACTAAGAATCATTACTGATATCCTGACTAAGAATTACAAAATAACCATAGCTTGCTTCAAGCCAACAATCTCCGTGGGATCGACCCTTACTCACGTAAGGTATTAATTAGACGACCCAGTGCACTTGCTGGTTAGTTGTGTGGAATTGCAAAAGTGTGATTGTGATTTCATGCACCAGTAGGGTTTTGTAAAATTAATCTTGATTAATTGTGTTTGAGTTGTTTTATTGTTGTTTGCTTTGGTTATGCTTGAAATTGATTGCTTATATGAGCTATTCTTGGTGAAAGTTTGTTGAAATGTTGATGAAATTTGATGATATTCAAGCTATGAAACATGTTCTTGAGTTCAGTTGGAAAAATGAACCATAGGACTTAAATTGCGGTTGATTTAGTGTTGAAATCAAGTGAAAAAGATGGGGTTTTAGTGATTGCTAATTTACTATGAATTTTGGTAAAAATCGGTTGCTGAAAAGATTGAAAAACTAGTAAAAACAGAGAAAGAATATGAAGAATTTACGAAGAAGATGTAGAACACTTTGAGTGTGGTGAATAACAATGAAGAACACCCTTTTGATCCATAAAAGGGCAAGGAAGTTAATATTTTGGTGTTTGGGGGGTTATTTTGTAATTTCCAAAAGTTATGGTGGTTAAAGTAGAAATATTACAAGCTACGGGTGGTAAAAAGTGAATTTTAAAGGTTAAAAGTTATAAAGGGGTAATTTTCGAAAATATACTAATAAAATATCAAATAATAATATTTAATTAAAATTAATATTTTAATAAAAATAATAAAATAATGCGAAAAAGGCAATTTTTCGTAAAAACTTTAGAAAGACAATTTTAAGCTTAGAATCTCATAATTACCTTTTGACGACTTTCCACCTTACTTGAGTTTTGAAGACCTAGAACGTACCTTCCCTCTTTTTAGTAGTTTAGAGGGACTAGGTGAGTATAGAGTCTAGGCTAGCCTGGGCGCCAGCTTAGGGATTTCTTGAATAGGTCAGGGCTTGGGATGTTGTATATATATATATATATATATATATATATATATATATATATATATATATATATATATATATATATATATATATATATGTATGTATATAGTTGTTATCTAGCTATATCTAGGGGTGTTCTGACTAAAGATCTTTACTCTAATAAAGGTTGGATAACTGAATGTTGTTAACTGCTTGAGATGTATAAAAGTGTGGTTGTTTATAACTATTTTATCTGTTATCAGTTGTGAATTGATTATGAATGATTCTGTCTATTAATCCAAACGTTTTTTAAAAAAAAAGTACCTCGTAAATAACTACGCTTTTAACAACGAATCAGGCTCATATAAGTAAATAATAAATAATAATTAGGAAGACAAGTTGGTGACTCTCAGTTTCTGGTATGATCTAGACATACTGAAAATTGGGTTGTTACACTTGACACTATCACACCACAAGCATATGGTTAGGGAAAACTACTCTTTTGATGTTTTATATCAGTTTTGACCCTCCTAACCATTGATGCTCAAAGCCTTGGACCTTTTCTTTTGATTTTTCTTTTCTTTTCAATTCTTTTGCTATTTCTTTAGCCTCAAGAATCAATCTTTTCTTATTGCAGAGAATCAATAATATTCCTCTAAGTTCTACTCCTCAAGAAGTAATATACTCAACTTCAGTATAAAATATGCACAGCTAATTCATACATTCAGAATAGAGATAAGGCTACCACATCAAAGGAACTAGAGTAACTCATAATATATTTCAAGATCTCTGCATTTTACTACTTCTTTTGCAATAGATTTTTCTTTTTAAGCTTGATGCGTAACATATAAGACATCTTGAAAAATTTTCAAAAATAAAATACTAAACTAGAAAGTAAAAAAATCCTAAGAGTGATCATACAATTTAGAATAGAGAATAGACAATTCAATAAAATACTAGAAAAACAGAGATAAAATAAAGATAGGGAGAGTAAAACCAGACCGCCTCAGCAATGGTGGCTGCTGCTCCCTTCGGAAAATCCTCTGGAGCATATAAGCTCCTCAATGTCACGCGCCTGCCTCCTTTGCTCTTCCATCATCTGGTGAAGGAGAGCAAACTGATCTTGATGTTCTATGCTTAGCTGATCAACAGATGATGTTATCTTTCCAAGCGATGTGGTCAACTGGTCCTAATAGTCACGGGGAGGGAAGTACATTCCCTGAGGCATCTCTGAATGATCCTGTGGAGGTGGTGGAACTGGCTCCTGATGCGGTCCTTGTACGGGCTCCCTAGCATACTACATACCCTTCTTTATGATCTGTCTGTCATCGTCGATTAGTGTATCTCCCTCAATGTGAGCTCCAGCTACTGCACATAGGCGGTGGATGAGATAAGGGAATGCCAGCCTCGTAGTGGTAGAGGGCTTATCAGCTACTCTGTAAAACTCTTGAGTGATTACCTCGTGCACCTCTACCTCGTTGCTGAGCATAATACATCAAATCATCACTGTTCACTCGAATGTAACCTCGGAGCGGTTACTCGTAGGGATGATCAAATGTTGGATGAATTCCAACCATCCTCTGGCTACTGGCTACTGGCCTAAGGTCATGCCTACCTAGCTGGTAAGATCGACCATGAGCATCCCTCCTCCACTGAGCTCCAAGCACACAGATGTCAACAAGGGCTTGATCCAACAGCTGGTCACCTTCTTCTTCCTCACCGCATCATAAAAATGGTCTTGATGGGTATTGGAAAGGAATCGTGTGAAATCCCATGGATCGAAAGTGCAAGCTTTCTCCTTTCTTTTCCTTGAGGATTCTCTGATCTTGGATGCCATGGAGGAAAAAGTAGAGAAGCAAAAAGTAGAGCGCCCAACACCAAACTTAAAAGGTTTGGTCGTCCCCAAGCAAAATAGAAATAGAAAATAATTAAAGGAAAAAAGATAGAAGAATGAGATAGAGGAGAGTAGGGAGGGCTTCGGCCTTTGGGTGGAAAAAAGGGGGGAAAAGTTGAATGAAAGGGAGTGTGTGAAATAAAAGCGAGAAGGGAAGAGTAGTGTGAGGTGTGGTGAAAATGGATGAAGTGAGGGGTATTTATAGGTGGGGAGTGAGGGGTTTCGATTATGGGGGGAGGGTGGGGGGAAATTGAATTAGAATGTGGGTTTTTAGGAGGAGGGATTGATGGGAAAGATGAGAGTGGATTGGGTGGGGTGGAAGGTTCGTTGAAGGAATATAGGGATTTGATGGAAGATAAGAAGGATGAATGTAGATGGAAGAGTGAGAAAGGAGGAGAGAGAAAAAGGTGTTTGAATTAGTAAAAAGGTGGTTTGGGATTGTGATTAACCAATGGCCAAAGAAGCTTCTTGAAATTCAAACCTGCCCACTTCTCCCCCTTGGGCGTTTAATGCCGGGCTGGCATTTAACGCCACCAGGGGGTCTCCTCCAAGGTGTACTATTTTTTCCTCCTACGTCTTCTTATTTCTGTTCTAAGTGCTATACATGATCGCAAATGTTATAAAAACCAGAAAAAATATGAAAATTAATATAGAATAAAATAATATGAAATCAAACTCAAATAAACTAAAATAGAACAAAAGAAAGTAAAATGAACTAAATAATACGTATGGTTGGGTTTCCTCCCAACAAGCACTTCTTTACCGTCATTAGCTTGACGGATAGCTCCTCTACAGAGGCTTATAGGGGCTCAAATCTTCACCCCCGTCATTGTGAACTTCCTCCCTGTGTTCTCATGAATTAGTTCAACATGCTCCAGAGATAGGATTCTATTCATAGTGTGTGGTATGACTAGACTTCTTGTGAAGACTACTCTCATGCCAAGTGAGAAGTCGTTAGCAAAAGTCTTCATATTCCTCCAGCCTTTGGGGACTTTCTTCCTGGGGTCTCCTCCATCTTTGGTGGGTGGTGAATGCCAAACACCAAACTTAGGTTTCATGTCAGGGGGTACTCTATGGTTTTCCACCGAGGGAGGTTGAGGTTTAGAAATCTTGAACAAATAGTGTTCATGCATCCTTAGGCACAACTCTCCTCTATCAATGTCAATTAGTGCTTTTCCAGTGGCTAAGAATGACCTTCCTAGGAAGATGGTTGTCTGCGTCCTCTCCCGTAACAAGTATCACAAAGTCTGTAGGGAGGTCAAGGTCTTCAACCTTTACTAACACATTCTCCATCACCACAACATATGCCCGCTTATGGGACTTGTCTGCCATCTCCAGTGAGATTTTTGTGTGCTGCGTCTCTTGTATCCAAGCTTCTTCATCACAGAGAGAGGCATCAGATTTATGCTTGATCCAAGGTCACACAGTGCCTTTTCGAATGTGATGTTCCCTATGGTATAGTGAATTAGGAAGCTTCGGGAGTCTGGCAATTTCTGAGGTAGCTTCTTCTACATCAGTGCACTACACTCCTTGGTCAGCACCACAGTTTTATCTTTCCTTAAGGCCTTCTTCTCAGAAAATACGCTTTTCAAACAGGTCATATAAGGGACCTTCTTCTTCAACACCTCAACAAAAGGAATATTGATGTGCAACATTTTAAAGAATTCTAAGAATTGAGCGAGTTGCTCATCCTTGGTCTCCTTTTGTGTGTTCTAAAGCTGTTGTAATTCAGGTTCCTTCACCATTACTGAGACGTGTACTAGTGTACCTCCAGTCTCCTCTTGAGCCTCTTTCTCCTTAAAATCCTCATCAGCATGCTCCTCTTTAGGTTCGTCCTCCTTCCTCATAATCATGTGGAAGCAAGAATCCCCACACTTTCATTGTAAAATCTGGTCAAATCGTAATTAATTAAATAATAAATTAAATAGGTGCGAATATAATTAAAAAATTTAGCAATCAGAATTTGATAATTTAAATATGATATTTGGACTCAGTGAATTTTTCTGAGTCGGAAAACATAGTTTTCTGAATAAAAATGAGCTTTGGAAATTTGACCAGCAGTACCGGCTGTGATCTGTTCGGTACTGTGGCTGAGAAAAATAATTAGAAGTGAATAATTTTAAGAAATGAGAAATTATAATTTGGGAAGCTAGAAATATTTAAAACTCTAATCTTAGAGGTTTTGGCCCAAAGTTGGGCCAACAGACTAAACCAAGTGAACCGGGCCCAAGTGGGCCCAAGATCCAACATATATAAACATTAGTTATGAGTATTTCAGCTCATTTACCCTAAAGAAAAGGGAGTGTGGCACTGAAATGGGGAAGAGAGGAAGAAGAGAGAAAATCCTAACTCCATCAAACTTCAAATCATCATAACTTTCTCTCCGGAACTTCGATTGATGACCCGTTTGCAGCTACGCGCGCTCTTCTCATCCTCTATAATTTTATCTAAGTTTTGTGGTGAGTAATCCACTGTCCTTTGCCCCAGTTTTCATTTTTCTCTTTAAATTCAAATTTAGTTTGGGTTTTGAAGAAATCTTGTGATTTTGGTTGTTTAGGAGTGCTCTAGTATGAAACCCTCTAACCCTTGTGATTTATCAATTTCATAAACCCTAGGTTGATTATAAGTGTGAAAATTGATTATTTGAGAGTATTGGGTGATTTTGGTGCAAAATTGAAAGATTGATATTGCTTGTGGGGCCTTGGTGAGGCTTGGAGCTAAGGGTTGGTGGAGACTCTCAAGAAGAAGCTCAATTATTTTGGCTACAAGAGGTACGGTTTATGTTTCATTTAAGTACCGTATGGTGTGGTGAGAATTCCTAGGCTAGATCCCCTAGGATTAAGTTTGGATTGTATAAATGGTTGGTACTAATATGCATAGTTCATATGTAATATAAATTAATGATTGGGTTGAGAATTGTGTGAAATTGTATGTTTGGTGTGTTGAGGATTTGATGAATTGGATAATGAATATTGGTTTGTGGAATATGCATTTAAATTGTGAATCTTGGGCCGGAGGCCGGAAAGAGGTAAGGAGGTAAGTTGATGTGTGTATTGTGTGATGATATAAGAGATTGGATGGATTTTAGATATTGAATGTGTGAATAATTGGTTTGGTTATTGAATAACAAGGTTTGAGGAATTGAGGTGTGGAATTTGATGGTTTTGGGTAAAATTGTGTAGACGAGGTAGGTTTGGTTTTGGTTGAGTGTAATTATATGAATGTGATTGGGTTGCGGTCATTTAGATGAGTGGAAATGAATTTGGCTTGTGAACATTGGAAAAATTGGCGATTTCTATATTTGGGTAAAAACTTATTTTTGACCAACTTTGGCGGTCCATAACTCCGTCCACGGAGTTTGGAATTCTTCAAAATTGGATTTTTATGAAAGTTTATTCAACGATCTTTCCAATTGTTCAGAAATGGTTGAAAAAGGAATTTTGTAGAAGAAGTTATGTATGTTGGAAGTTTTGGGTTTAAAAATGTAATTCTGCAGCTTTTCAACTTAGTAAAATTTTTGGTAAAACGTACCACGATGCGCACGTATGGCCGACGCGCACGTGTCACTCACGATTTTTACTCTCTCACGCATGCGCCTAGCCGATGCTATGCATCGCTGCACTAATGCGAATGCCTTGTAGAAAATCCAGAGAGTTGCGCGGGTACTATGCTGGTTTTGTGCGAGGAGTACAAAACGCACCCACGCATATGCGTGGCTGACGCGCACGCGTCACTCTGCTTCTCTGACTCCCACGCGCACGCATGGTCGACGCTCACGCGTCACTCTACTTTTCCACCTTTCACGCGTACGCTTGGGCGACACGCACGCTTGACCCCCTTTTCAGCAAATATTGATTTTGAGTTTTTAACGCCAAATTTCAGACTTTTAAGCCTCTATTCTCACCCTGTAAGTCCTACATCATTATAGTATGCCTAGTAATGAAAAGAAGCTAGGACATGTGGTAACTTGTGGATGAAGTAAAGTGAGAATCAATGATGAATGATGAAAAATAATTATTGTATGAGTTGCTGAGGGTGATGATGGGAGTGCAATGTATGTCGTGAGCCGAAGGGCTGTACTTAATAATGATTATTGGCTGGTTATGGGTTATGTTATGAGTTGGATGGCTATGACAAATATTGATTTATGGCTGAAAATGAAAATATGACTTTGAATGATTGTATTATCTTGAGCTCTCTTTCTCGAAAGTGTGACCCCAGAAAAATGAAGGAAGGTGAGGATCCCCTTCCCTGTTCTTCCTGGTATTGTAAAATCGCCCCCAGCAAGATGGTGGGACGTTAGGATCCCCTTCCTGGTTCCTCCTGGACATATGAGAACGTATCTCCTGGGTAGATGCAAGAGTTGTGGTTGCACCCGACTTGCTACAGGTTGGTTAGTATAGAGGCTCCTCGGGTAGATGCAAGGGTTGTGGTTTCGCCCCACTTGTTCTGGGATGTGGTGATATATACTTGCCTGGGTAGATGCAGTGACATTGACCCACTTGCTCTGGGATGTGGTGAGATATACCTACCTGGGTAGATGCAGTGGCATTGATCCACTTGCTCCAAGATGTGGTGAAATATACCTGCCTGGGTAGATGCAGTGGCATTGATCCACTTGCTCCGGGATGTGGTAAGATATAACTGTCTGAGTAGATGCAGTGGAGTGATTCCACTTGCTCTGGGTTTGGTTTTGAGACTCCTGGGATAGATGCAGTGGTTAGCCCCCACTTGCTCCCAGTCGAGTATGATTTGAGATTGAAACTATCTGAGTATCGGATTTCCTTGGGTAGATGCAGTGGGTCGGCTCCACTTGCTCCAGGTTGAGATCTGAGGTTTTGCTGACCCTATGTTGTAAGTGTGGCCAGACACTGTGAAAGTTCCGGATGACCTCGCCCCCGTGGATAAACACCAGTGTGGGTATTGTCTGATTATGATTATGATTGTGAATAACTCGAGTTAGGGATACATGACAGAGGGACAGTCCAATGGTTAGCTACCAGTACTTGTCAGGTTGGCTTTATAACCGACAGATGAGACTCATCAGCCATAGGGTAGACATACATCATTTGCATATATTGAATTATTTGGGTTTGCCTATTTTCTTGGATTGCTATATCATATATGCTATGTTACCTGACTATATGCTATCTGTTCTATGTGTACTTTAATTGTGTATTACTTGTCTGTATTAATTGTGTTTGTACAACTGAGAGGTCCCTCATGCTGGTGTCTGTTGACGCTGAGGGCTATTCTTGTTGAAATGGAATAATGATATGATTAATTTAAAATGATGATTATTGAATGAGATAATTTGAGTTCCCTGGGTAGACGCAGTGAAGTGATTTCACTTGCTCCAGGTAGAGAATGGGATATTTTGAGCCCCCTGGGTAGACGCAGTGAAGTGATTTCACTTGCTCCAGGTAAGGATATAAAGCATTGATATAGAATTGCTGAGATAAAATAACTGGTGATGGTTTGGCTTATGATTTTGATTCTGATTTGTTGGAGAGTTATAAGTTGGGAAGCATGAGGAAGAGGAATTAGATTTAGTATTCCCTTATGACAGATGCCTATTCATGGATTAGCGAGAACATATGATGAATATTTGGTGAAAGGAAGTTTAGGATGCTTAGTGAGTTTTTATCATAATGCATTGTATTTATTTGGCACTTTTACTGTACTGGGAACCCATGGGTCAGGGGTTCTCATTCCGTATATATATCTCTTGTTTTTCAGATACAGGTCCAGGTGCTCAGAAGTGAGCTGTGGTTCATCTGAGAGATGGCGAAGATCTTTATATTCTCTACTTTATATTTTGCTTAGAATCTCTCCACCTTTATTTTGAAAAGCTTACATTATGTATTGAACTCTTTTGAACTTGCCTATAGAGGCTCTTATGTTTCTTTTGGGAGAGATTAGGAGATACTGTTATCAACTACTTTCATACTGTACCCTAGCCGGCCTAAACTTCGCGCGTCGCGACTAGTGGCTATTTAGTTATGTTATATATTTATATACTGTCCTTCTCTTATTCTCCTTTGTGACTTTATCTGTATATCGTTTTCGACTTCACACTTTATCTTTTAGTTGTCGATGCGTGAGCGATACGACTTCGTGATTTTATTTTTACTCTTTTCAGGCTTCTCGATAAATACTTCTTTCTATTTTACTTATATTTATGTATCAAAAATCCACCTGAGAGTCGTACTACCGTAATATCATTGACTTATGACTCGTGCATAAGGATTTGAATATTAGGGTGTTACATTATGGTATCAGAGCAGTTCGTCCTCGTGAGCCTGAGGGATGGAATTGCTTATGCTTCAATGTATACTCCGAGTCTGTGCCTGTGCTCATTAGGGTATCTGAACGATACATCTAGCATGAAGTCCATGAGTGTACCTTTGGTAATTTGAAGTACTTAACTTGAGATATTGAGTTTGATCACCTTAATATCGCTTGGCTAGTGTGGACAAGACCCGAATGGTGTCTCATGGACATGAATGAAGTAATCAGGGAGGAATTCCCAAAAATGGACCGGTGAGAGCATACCGAGTTAGGAATTTTGAAAGTGGTATGAGTGATATGTGTTGGTTTTAGAATTGCTGAGTGATATACCTAGAGGCAACTGGTTGAAATTAATTGGTTTAATTAGGTTTGAATTCATAGGATCTTGAGGATTTAGAGTATATGAGGCTTGTGAATAGGTTTTTCTATAGTTGGGTTTGAATTGGAATGAAAGTTTGTGAAATTGAACACTTGTGTAAAAATTGAGAAATGACTAATTATCAGAAAAACTTATGTGATAGGTCTTGAATGATTAGGATGCGAATTGGAATGACATTGGGTAGATGGCGAATTGTTAATTGTTGAGGTAGGTAGAGTATGAATTGGGCTTGGACTTGGCTGATTTTGATATTGGTTGGCATGTGTATGTAGTTATGATAAATGGGATTCATCGGATGCTTAGTATGTAAGGCTATGGCATTAGGCTTAAGGAAGAATAAGTGGAGTGAGAGATTTTGAGATTTGATGATTGAGGTCCTAGATAAGGTGTTAATGAAAATTGAAGATTTTGAGGAAATGATCGTTGATGTATAATTGGATTTAGATGATGAGTGAGTGCAAGTCGCCGTGTTTGAGAGATGAGTACTATGATATTTGGTCATGGTGACCTTGGATTTAGATTGAGATTTATAATGATTGGTTTTGAAAGACGAATTTGAAAACTATTAAATTGAAATACTGATGTTGTACTGAGATTGGTTTTAGGGGACCCATGACGGGTGGCAAACTCCAGTTTTTAGGGCAGGTGCTGTCGAAATTTCCCAAGAATTTGAAAGAATGTTGGTTATGGTTTTGAAAATGATTTTTTATTTAAGTAACTTTAATAAAAGAGATGTGTTTCGAATTCTTTTATAGATTATTAAAGAAAATCGGATTCTTATGATTTGGTTAACATGTATTTCAAACTCATTTGATATCTAAAAACGAAGAGTGTTTTGATTAATTAGTCAAAGACTTTAAAACAGCAATTTGTATAGAAATTCGAGGGTTTGGGAATAAGAAAGTAAACCAGGAGGTTATGCTTGGAGTTGAGCTTTAATTAGTGGTAATTGGCTTGACAGAGAGAGAGGATAGTGATGGACTATGATTAAGATATGGTGATGATTTTTGGTTGATTATAGTGATGTGCGACGATGACTATTATTAATGATGATGGTGATATTATTGATGACATGATTTGAGATTTAATAAGATGTGAGTTGATGAGATGATGAAAGTAATGAACGAGGATGTTGGTCAGCATTGGACGAATGATCGAGACCCTCGGAGATAGAGGAATTAGAGCGCGGCAATGGAAGCGCGCAGAGTAAAAAGACCTTGGGACTACTATGCGTTGGATACAAAGGCAAACTACGCTCATGTACTCGTGGTGGCTGAAGGAATTTTTGAGGGAGAAAACTTCTGTTAGGGGGTAGAATGTAAAATCCGGTCAAATCGTAATTAATTAAATAATAAATTAAATAAGAGCAAATATGGTTAAAAAATTTAGCAATCGGAATTTGATAATTTAAATATGATATTTGGACTCATTGAATTTTTCTGAGTCGGATAACATAGTTTTCTGAATAAAAATTCACGTGGAAAATTTGACCGGCAGTACCGGTTGCAATCTGTCTGGTACTGTGGCTGAGAAAATTAATTAGAAGTGAATAAATTTAAGAAATGAGAAATTATAATTTGGGAAGCTTGAAATATTTAAAATACGATTTAAAACTCTAATTTTAGAGGTTTTAGTCCAAAGTTGGGCCAACAGACTAAACTAAGTGAATCGGGCCCAAGTGAGCCCAAGACCCAACATATATAAACATTAGTTATGAGCATTTCAGCTCATTTACCCTAAAGAAAAGGGAGTGGGGCGCAAAAATGGAGAAGAGAGGAAGAAGAGAGAAAATCCTAACTCTATCAAACTTCAAATCATCATAACTTTCTCTCCGGAACTCCGATTGACGAGCCATTTTCGACCACACATCGCTCTTCTCATCCTCTATAATTCTATCTAAGTTTTCTGGTGATTAATCCACTTTCCTCTGCAGATTTTTCGTTTTTCTCTTTAAATTTGATTTTGCTTTGGGTTTTGAGGAAATCTTGTGATTTTGGTTGTTTAGCAGTGCTCTAATATGAGCCATTGTTGATTATAAGTGTGAAAATTGATTATGTTAGAGTATTGGGTGATTTTGGTATGAAATTGGAAGATTGATATTGCTTGTGGGGCCTTGGTGAGGCTTGGAGCTAAGGGTTGGTGGAGACTCTCAAGAAGAAACTCAATTATTTTGGCTACAAGAGGTACGGTTTTAGTTTTATTTAAGTACCGTTTGGTGTGAAGAGAATTCCTAGGCTAGATGCCCCTAGGATTAAGTTTGGATTGTATAAATGGTTGGTACTAATATGCATAGTTGATATGTAATATAAATTAATGATTGGGTTGAGAATTGTGTGAAATTGTATGTTTGGTGTGTTGAGGATTTGACGAATTGGATAATGAATATTGGTTTGTGGAATATGCATTTAAATTGTGAATTTGGGCCAGAGACCGTGAATCTTGGGCCGGAGACCAGAAAGAGGTAAGGAAGGTAAGTTGATGTGTGTATTGTGTGATGATATAAGAGATTGGGTGGAATTTAGATATTGAATGTGTGAATAATTGGTTTGGTTATTGAATAGGTCTGAGGAATTGAGGTGTGAAATTTGATAGTTTTGGGTGAAATTGTGTAGATGAGGTATGTTTAGTTTTGGTTGAGTGTAATTATCTAAATATGGTTCGGTTGTGGTCATTTAGATGAGTGGAAATGAATTTGGCTTGTGAACATTGGAAAAATTGGTGATTTCTATTTTTGGGTAAAAACTGATTTTTGACCAACTTTGGCAGTCGATAACTCCGTCCACGGAGTTTGGAATTCTTCAAAATTGGATTTTTATGAAAGTTTATTCAACGATGTTTACAATTTAGAAATGGTTGAAAAAAGAATTTTGTAGAAGAGGTTATATGTGTTGGAAGTTTGGGGTTTAAAAATGTAATTCTGCAGCCTTTTAACATCGTAAAATTTTTGGTAAAACATACCCCGACGCGCACGCATGGCCAACGCGCATGCATCACTCGCGATTTTTACTCTCTCACACGTGCGCCTGGCCAACGTGTATGCGTCTGATGTAGGGTCGGATGTCGGCCAATTAAGAATTCGATTTAGGAAATACGTTGCGAGTATAGCTTTTAACCAGCAAAAATCCACCTCATCAATTTAGAAAGGTTGTCACAAAAGTTTAGAATAAAAATACTGAGAGTATGAGTTCCAGGTCGTCTCCCAACGAGTTGCTAAAAAAAGTGCTAATTTATTAATCAGGAATTTTCTGGAAAATTTTGAGTTTGGGCAATGGGCACAAGCATATGATTGTAAATTAAAGCAATGAAAATTAAAAGAGATTTATATTATTCAAAATAAAAGGCCTTGACTGGGGGAATGATTAATTGGAAGTTCTATCCTTGTTGGAATTTTCTCAAGTGTAGTGTAAAGAGGTTGTTATTTTCACTTAGTTAACCCTTACTAAATAAAAGAAAGTGAAGTTATTGAGCTAACTCTTATTCGCAAATTCTAGTCCTCTCCCTTGGGAAGGTCTAGCGTTAGTAAATACAGAATTAGCCAACAACTTCCAATTTAACTAAGCACTTGAGCATTCCAACTCAAGTGTCTCCTCTTAATCAACCCCCATGTCAAGTTGGGAGTCTACTCCATTAATATGGATACCATCTTTGTTATTGGGAGTTTGGAGTAGAAAAGAGACATGATAACTTAAATAAAATAGGAATTCAAAATTAATTAAAAATAAAAGTAATCCTTTGCATAAATAAATTCTAAAAATAATCCAGTTGTAACTTTAAACAAGAATTAAGAATATGGAATAATAAAAGAGTAAGAAAACAAACTAGAATAATATCTTCAACGGAGGTGATGACTCTTCAATATCCAAAAGCAAAAGCAATAAACTATGAAACTATGAATGTAAAGAAAACCTAGAGGAAGTGTATTTTTCTCTCTAGATTCAGATCTAAAAACCAAAACTATGCTAATGAGAATGTGTGTTGAGTCTCTGCATGTTCCCTGGCTCTAGTCTGTGTTTCTGGGCCGAAAACTGGGTCAAAACTCGGCCCGAAATCGCCCCCAACATTTTCTGTTAATTCTGCAGATCGCGCATGTCACGCGTACGCGTCAGTCACGCGCACGCGTCTTTGTGCAAACTCCAATCCATGCGTACGCGTTAGGCACGCGCACGCATCGCTGCAAATTTCTCCAGATCGCGCGCTCGCTGGTTATCTCCTTGGTTTCTTGTGTTCCTTCCATTTTTTGTGCGTCGATGCTCGCTGGTTATCACCTTGGTTTCTTGTGTTCCTTCCATTTTTGCAAGCTTCCTCTCCATTCTCTAAGCCATTCCTGCCTGATAAAACTTGAAACACTTAACACACGGATCATGGCATCAAATGGTATAAAGGAGAATTAAAATATACAGATTAAAGGTCTCTAGGAAGCAAGTTTTCAACCATAAAACAAAACTAGGAAGGGATTGTAAAATCATGCAAATCATATGAATAAGTGGGCAAAGATTTGATGAAACCACTCAATTGAACACAAGATAAATCATAAAATAGTGGTTTATCAACCTCCCCACACTTAAACATTAGCATGTCCTCATGCTTAGCTCAAGGAGATAAAATGAATGAGTAGGGAAAAGTAAGACTCATGTAATGCAATGCAACCTATATATGAATGCAACTGTATACTAAGATGATTCTATCTACTTGGTTTAAAAATAAATAAGTTCTTCAAGACAAACATAAATCAAATATCACTAATTAAAATCATACAGTAAAAATGAGTAGACTTGTAAGAAGACAGCTCATGAAAGCAGGAAACATAGAATCAAGCATTGAACCCTCACTGATAATATATGTGCACTCTAATCACTCAAGTGCATAGGATAATCACTCTAGTCTTCTCTAGTCATGCTTTCTAAACCTTGTTCTTCACCTAACCAATCAACAAATATTTAATGCCATGGGTCGTGGTCATTGACCTCCTCTGCTACAGATTAAACGCCATTGGCCGTGGTCATCCAATCTGACGAAGGGTGAAGATCTAACAGTTCCTTCTACTGGCGATCCTACTCAAAATGCCACAGACAAGGTCGAATCTTCCGGATCAGAGAATTCTGCTTCTTTGGATTCTAGCCTATACCACGGAGACCCTAATCTCCCCAGAAATTGGCTGAACTGGTGTCTCGAGAAGTCCCTAACGAAGTCATGGATTAACCGTCTGAGAGATGTATAAACATAGCTGTTGGCTCGTACTTTCCATGACATCCTCTACTAAGCCATATGACTTCTTTATTGTCTTATCTGCCATCTCTAATGAGATGTGTGCAGCTTGCACCTCAAGAATTTCCATTTTCTCTATTACAGAGAGTGGCATGAGATTAATACTTGGCCCTAGGTCACACAGAGCCTTTTCAAAGGTCATAGTGCCTATGGTGCAAGGAATCAGAAAGTGGCTAGGATTTGGAAGTTTCTGAGGTAGCCTCTGCTAAACCAAAGCATGGAGTTCTGTGGTAAGCAGTGGAGGTTCTTCCTCCAGAGGCTTTATACCAAATAACTTGGCATTCAGCTTTATAAGAGCTCCTAGGTACCGAGAAACTTGCTCTTCCCTAGTCTCTTCATCCTCTTCCGAGGATGAGTAGTCATCAGAACTCATACACTGTAGAAGTACATTCAAAGGAACCTCTATGGTCTTTATGGTTTCCTTTGGTTTTAGGATAGAGGGTTCTTGAGTGGGACTTAGGCACTCAAAGGGTGTGCTTTTACTGACGTTCAATGCCAGCTCTGTTAGCTTATTGGGCATCAAACTCCCTTGTTGTGCACCCTTATTGGCGTTAAACGCCAATCCTTTTAGCATTTTGGGCATTGAATGCCCAGCAAGGATGTCCTTGCTGGTGTTCAACGCTAGCTTCCCTGGGTTGGTCGACGTTGAACGCCCAGTGAGGTGTTCCTCACTGTAGTTCAGCGCCAGAATGGCTGCATGGTTGGGCGTTGAACACCCAGTGAGGTGTTCTTCACTAGCGTTTAATGCCAGAATTCCTGGGTGTTTGGGCGTTGAACGCCCAGCCAGTGTTCTCTGGCTGGCGTTCAACGCCAACTCTGCTGCTAGGATGGGTGTTGAACGCCCAGTGATATGTCCTTCACTGGAATTCAATGCCACTCTATTCTCCTCAGATTTAGCCTCTACCTCCAAGGTTATGGCCTTGCACTCTTCTCTTGGATTCACCTCAGTGTTTCTAGGAAGAGTGTCTGGAGGAGTCTCAGGGATCCTCTTGCTTAGTTGACTAATCTGTACCTCCATATTTCTAATGGAGGACCTTGTTTCATTCATGATACTAAGAGTGGTCTTAGAGAGGTTGGAAACCAGATTAACTAAGTCAGAAAGGCTCTGCTTAGAGGTTTCTATATTCCCTTGAGAAGATTGGAATGGTGGTTTGTTATTGAACCTATTCTGGCTCCTTCCACCTTGATTGTTATTGAAACCTTGCTGAGGTGTCTGTTGATCCTTCCATGAGAGGTTAGGATGATTCTTCCATGAAGCATTTTAGGTGCTTCCATAAGGTTCTCCCATGTAATTTACCTCTTCCATGGTAGGTTGATCAGGATTATAAGCTTCTACTTCAGGAGAAGCTTCCTGAATACTACTAGCTGTAGTTTGCATCCAAATCAGATGCTGAGAGATCATGTTGACCTGTTGGGTCAAGATCTTATTCTGAGCCAATATGGCATTCAGATTTTCAACTTCATGAACTCCTTTCTTCTGAGGGATCCCATAGTTTACAGGATTCCTCTTAGAAGTGTACATGAACTAGTTGTTAGCAACCATCTCAATGAGTTCTCTTGCTTCTGCAGGTGTTTTCTTCAAGTGGAGGCATCCACCTACAGAGCTATCCAATGAAATCTTGGATATCTCAGACAAGCCATCATAGAACATACGTATGATGGACCATTCTGAGAGCATATCAGGAGGACATCTCCTGATCAGTTGCTTGTATCTTTCCCAAGCTTTATAGAGGGATTCACCTTCTCATTGTCTGAAGGTTTGAACTTCCACTCTAATCTTGCTCATCCTTTGAGGGTGAAAGAACTTAGCCAGAAAATCATTAACCAGCTTTTCACAAAAGTTAAGACTCTCTCTTGTTTGGGCATCTAACCATAGCTTAGCTTTGTCTCTTACAACAAAGGGAAAGAGCATAAGCTTGTAAACTTCAGGATTTACTCCATTAGTCTTTACAGTATCACAGATCTATAAGAACTCAGCAAAAAACTTGGAAGTCCATGGAACTTGCAGTTCTGCTGCAAAAGAGAGACTAACTGAAGCTTAAGCTCAAAATTGTTAGCTCCAATGGCAGGTACAGAGATGCTTCTGCTATAAAAGTCAGAAGTAGGCATCGTGAAGTCACCAAGGACCTTTCTTGGCTCCTCTTGAGGTTCGGCCATGTCCTTAGTTTCTTGCTCAAAATTTCTGAAAGGTCTCTTTTAGAGTGTTGTGCTTTAGCTTATTGTAAACGCCTCCTTAGAGTCTTCTCAGGTTCAGGATCAGGAGTCAAGAGGGGTTCTTTATCCCTGTTCTTGGTCATAAACAAGAAGAGAAGAGAGAAAAGGAAAGAAAGAAAGCTTTTTGTGCTACTTGGACCAAAGAGCTTCTAGTTAGGTGTGAAGAGAGAAAAAGAAGAGAGAAAAGTGAAGATAGAAGATGAGAGAGGGGTAGTAATTTGAATAAATAGAGGTGAGAAGAGAAGAATTAGAAATAAAAGAGATAAATAAGAATTAAAATTTTTTGTTTTCATTTATTAATTAATTAATTTCAAAAATTAAGTTAATTAATTTAAAAAGAATTGAAAATTAGTTAATGAATTTTCAAAAAAGATAAGTTTTTGAATTTTGATTTTGAAAAGGATATGAGTTTTTAAATTTGAAATTTGAAAAAGATGAGATTTTTTATTTTGAAAAAAAAATGGTTTTTTGAAAACTTGAAGACTAAGATATGATAAGATAAAAATTTTGAAATTGAAATCTGAATTTTTATTTAAAAATTTTAAAAAATTTAATGAAAAACAAAAATAGAAAAGATATTTTTTTATTTTTGAATTTAATGATGAAAGAGAAAACAAGTAAAAAACTCAAGACTTAAAATTTTTAGATCTAATGCTCCTTATTTTCGAAAATTTTTGGAGGAAAACACAAAGGAACACCAAACTTAAAAATTTTAAGATCAAAATACAAAAAGACTCAAGAACACTTTGAAGACTAACAAGAAAACGAAGAACAAAATTCAAAGACTCAAAGAACACAAGAACATACAAAGAATACGAAACTTCAAATTTTTAGAAAACCAAACATATATTTTCAAAAATTAAAAGAAAAATAACAAGAAGACACTGGTGCACAAAATCACAATCACACTTTTGCAATTCCACACAACTAACCAGCAAGTGCACTGGCTCGTCCAAGTAATACCTTACGTGAGTAAGGGTCGATCCCACGGAGTTTATCGGCTTGAAGCAAGCTATGGTTATCTTGTAATTCTTAGTCAGGATATCAGTAATGATTCTTAGTTTTAATTGTAAAAAGTAAAAGAACATGAAATAAATACTTGTTATGCAGTAATGGAGAACAGGTTGAGGTTTTGGAGATGCTCTATCTTCTGAATCTCTGCTTTCCTACTGTCTTCTTCTTCATGCACGCAAGGCTCCTTCCATGGCAAGCTGTATGTTGGTGGATCGCCGTTGTCAATGGCTACCATCCATCCTCTCAGTGAAAATGGTCCAAATGCACTAACACCGCATGGCTAATCATCTGTCGGTTCTCACTCATGTTGGAATAGGATCCATTGATCCTTTTGCGTCTGTCACTACGCCCACACTCGCGAGTTTGAAGCTCGTCCCAGTTATCCCATCCCAGATCCTATTCGGAATACCACAGACAAGGTTTAGACTTTCCGGATCTCAAGAATGGTGATAAACCACTATTTTATGGTTTATCTTGTGCTCAATTGAGTGGTTTTTATCTACTCTTTACCCACTTATTCATACTATTTGCATGGTTTTCAATTTTGCCTTCCTAATTATGTGCTTTGATTGAAAACATGCTTCTTTGATCTTATATTTGCTTATTATTAATCCTCTCTTATTACCATTAGATGCCTTGATATGTGTGTTAAGTGTTTTCAGAGATTATAGGGCAAGGATGGCTTGGAGGATGGAAAGGAAGCATGCAAAAGTGGAATGAATACAAGAAGTTGGAGAAATTGCTAAGCTGTCCAGCCTGACCTCTTCGCACTCAAACGGCTATAACTTTAGCTACAGAGGTCCAAACGACGCGGTTTCAGTTGCGTTGGGAAGCTAACGTCTGGGGCTTCGATTTGATATATAATATTCTATAGTTCCCCTGATTCTAGGTGATGCGACCGCGTGATCCATGCAGCCGCGTCTCAGTGACAGAAATCCAGCATGGTAAAATTTGAAACCAGCGAATTCTGGACTGTTTTTGACCCAGTTTGCGGCCCAGAAAACACAGATTAGAGGCTATAAAGTGGGGGAATACATCCATTCATAAGAAGGCTTCCATAATTCACAATTTTAGGAGTAGATGTAGTTTTTAGAGAGAGAGGTTCTCTCCTCTCTCTTAGGATTAGGATTTAGGATTTCTCTTAGTTTTAGGAGTGACACTCAATCCCATGTTCTTTATTTTTATTTATTTTTCCAATTTAATTTATGAACTCTTCCATGTTACATTTGATGTCTTTATTAGAGTTAATTGAGGTATTCCAGACTTATGATTGCTTTCTTTAATTTATTAAAGTTCTCGATTTATCCAAATTATTTTCATTCAAGTAGAATTTCTCCCCTTTTGGCTTTGGTTAAATAATTGGTGACTCTTGAGTTATCAAACTCATTGTTGATTGAGAATTGGAATTCTTCAAGAATTAATTCATCCACTTAACTTACCTTCATAGTTAGAGGTTAATAAAGTGGGAGAAAAATCCAATTCTCATTACAATTGATAAGGATAACTGGGATAGGACCTCTAGTCTTCATACCTTACCAAGAGTTTATTTTATCATTACTATTTTATTTTATTCTTTTTGTGTAACATACTACTTCCTTACTTCCAAAACCCCCAATTTACAATCTTCATAACCAATAATAAGAACATACCTCCCTGCAATTCCTTGAGAAGACGGCCCGAGGTTTGAATACTCGGTTATCAATTTCAAAGGGGTTTGTTACTTGTGACAACCAAAGCGTTTGTACGAAGGGATTTTTGTCAGTTTAGAGACTATATCTACAACGCGACTGTTTTTATGACATTCTTTACTGGCAAAAATCCTAACGTCAAAATGGCGCCGTTGCCGGGGAATTGCAAACATGTGCCTTATTATTGGTTATTGTAAATATTTGCTTTTTGATTTGTTTTTATTTTTATTTTTATTTTTTCACTTTTTCGTAAATTAAGAGGTTATTGATTTTTATTTTGTTTTATCTTATCTTATTTCAAAAATCAAATTTCAAAATTTAAATTTAAAAATTTTTTCAAAATTCAAATTCAAAAATTTTCAAAATTCAAAATTCAAATTTCAAAATTTAATTTTCAAATTCAAAATTTAAATAACCTTTTAATTTAAATTTATTTTTATTTTTTTGTTTTTAATTTTTTATTTGCTACTATGAACTCTCACCCTTTGGCTATGAGTCTGGTTACAATAATGTTGCAGGAAGAAGAAATTACATTGAGAACAGGTATCAAGGTTGGAACAATCAAAGATGGGAGGAGCCACAAGGATTTGATCAACCCTCATGGCAACAACCACCTCCAGTGAACTATCAACAACCACCACCATATGCCTATGAACCCTTTCCTCAACATGACTTTGGACCACCATACTCACAAGCCCCTTTCTACCATTCACCTCCATATGACCCTAACCCTCAACCACCATACCAACCACCTTGTGAGCCATATGAACCATATATAGAACCACCCCAATTCCAATCCAATCACTCCCAACCACCACCACTTTCTTTTGTAGCATGTCCAAGTCCGGCAACCCGAGAAGCAGAGGATCGCCTAAGGGAAACAGTAATTAAATTTCAGGCAACCGTTCAACAACTGGAGCAAGCATTAATTCAATGGGCTTCTAGACGCTCAAATATACAAGGGTCAGCCACAACCCCATGTGAACAGCCTAACGAAGAGCGTAGCATGAAGGAGATACTAGAGGCTCCAGTGGACAAGACAGAGTATGAATTCATACTAGAACAAGTAGAAGAAGCTGTCATTGTTCAAGAAGAAGAGTTGGTTGAAGACTTAGGAGATGAAAAACCTCCATGGGAAAGTCCAGTCATAGAACCCCCTTCCAAGACGTTTGAAATTGATGCTAAAGAGGGTGTACAACCTCCAAGGCATATCATAGTTGAAGACTTGGAAGAGGTTGGTCAAGAGATGGAGATTCAAGAAGAAGAAGCACAACCTCCCATGCCCCTGGAAAGCAATAAAGAAGAGATTGAATTGAAAGAGAGCTGCCAAGAGGAAGAGGTTGAAATTGAAGAAGCTTGCAAAGAGGTGGTAATTATCAGAGAAGAGCACAAGGGAGTGGAACTTGCAATTTCATTAAAAATACCTCCCCCTAAGTTGCCATCATCCTTCACAACATTCAAGTGGGTAAAATTCATATCCCATAGCTTTCTAATCCCACTTGAATATGGGCTACTGGAGACGGATGGTCAACTTAGAGCTCTTTGTGATATTAAGAGTAGAGGAAGTTGGCCAGTGGTAAGAATTGTCCTACAAGATTCATCATGGTTGGAAGCTTTAAGTTCAAACGCAAAGGTTGGTATAAAGCTCAACTGAATGGGTCTAGGAAGCTGTTTGGTCGCTGCAGTGAGAATTCAGATCACCTTTCACCCCGCTGGAAAAATGCAGATCGAGACAAAGACGGGTGCAACAGCAAGATCTGGGACCCCGAAATCCATTCTATCAATAACCACTCTTGGGGCCTGGTCACTTACTTTAACTTACTTGAAGGGTTTCTGTGCCTAGTTTGGGACCCGGATGAGTTCAAGCATAAGCCACCATAACAGAAAGCTCATCAAATGTCCAACTTAAGGACTTTAACTAAAAGTGTTAGGTGGGAGACAACCCACCATGGTATGATCGTCCTTTTTCATTTTTATTTAGTTTTATTTGTTTTTGAATTTTATTTTATTTTGTTATATTGAACCTGGAGTTTTGCATCACATTCATATTAACACTGCATTCTGCATTTTTCAGATTACAAAAAAAAAAAAAAAGCGAGCACGCGACGCGACCGCATCAGCGATGCGTCCGCGTCGCAAGGAGATGAGAGAATAATAAATTGAACAGAGAGTTACGCAGGAGCAGGGCTGGAGGTGCACCATTAGCACAAATTGACTCCACGCGACTGCGTCGATGACGCGTCCGCGTCATTTGGAAAAATAGCCTCCCACGCGACCGCGTCACCCACGCGGCCGCGTAACCTGAAAATCGACGTCACCCGGGTGCATGGCCGAAAGTTGAGCTGGAGTTGGGCTGGAATCGTGCTGGAAGCCCAAGCCTCATCACGCAAACGCGTGCCCCACGCGTCCGCGTCATATCCCCATGATGGCCACTCACGCGATCGCGTCAACCACGTGACCGCGTCACCCAGGATTTTGGCAATACTAAGTTTTGAACAGAGAGTTGTGCGACCGCGAGGCTGCACTCGCGCCACTAGCACAATTCTAGTCACGCGATCGCGTGCCCCACGCGTCCGCGTCGCTTGACCTTATTGCGCACCACGCGGCCGCGTCACCCACGAGACCGCGTCTCCAGCGTCGCACACCTTAACCTCATATGCCAAAATATCTTGTCTTTCTCTTCCCCAAATCCTATTTTCTCTTTTCCCTCCTTATTTCTTACTTACTTCTCCTCTCTTTCTTTCCCTTCTCATTCTTCTTATCTTTCATTTTATTTTACTTTATTTATTTGCATATTTCATTCATTGCATTATTTTCACTGGTGTTGGAAATTTATTTGGGTCATTGTGGATTATTGCATAATTATTTGACAATTATATATTACTTTTTAAAGGATGCTTGTATGTTCAATTTAATACTTTCAAATAGCTTATTTACCATACATGCTATGTGTTTGTGAAAAAGCCCATATGGCATTATGCACTTCTCTATTATACTTTATACTATTTAATGCTTGCTTTTCATAAACCCCCTTTACTATTTTAATTGAATATAATTGTCAATACAAACATGGAAATTTATTACAAGTAATGCTTGGTCTATGCTACTCATGCCCTTTTTCGGCATGCCAATAAATACCCTGCATCCACTTATCTTTCGATGCACTGGCTATTTTTCATTGCTGGCTTTTCACATGTACTCGAGAGCATGTGTTAATTTCAATTACATCCTAATGTGCATCCATTCTCTTCCTTGCTATATATCTATTTGAATTTAATTTACTTTCTCTTCCCTTCTTCAGGATGGCCACCAAGGAAGGAAAGGAGAAAGCTACTCCCAAACCGCCGGCAAGGAAAGGAACAAAAAAGAGCCCAGCGGAGAAACCACAACCCCCATCCACTTACACATCTTAGCATGCACCGAGGACGGTGCAATCTTTAAGTGTGGGGAGGTTGATACCGATCTCCATGGGTTAGTACTTTCTTGTCTCAAAACACCAATGTTTAAATTTTCTTTGTAGATTAGTTGTTGCATTTGCATATTTATTTGATTTTTGGATATTTTACCACTCGGTTAAAGTAATATTTTCTTTTTTAAAGAAACCTTTTAAAGTATTTCACTAATTTGAATAAATTTTTTTGTTACACTTGTTTGAAGAAATATTATATTGGAACATGGTTTAGAGCTCAAATACACAAAACCCGTGAGATTTTTGAGCCTAATTGATTGGTTACATTTTTTCAACCAATAATTTATTTTTGATGTGTGTTTTCTCTCTCAAATTGTGATCTTTGTCTTGCTTGATTCTATATTTCCATTATTTAATGTGCAAATGCACTTATATGATTGAGGCCTTTGTTTCACTGAGCTTACATACCCATATGGCCTTAACCCTTCATTATCCCTTGCAAACCACTTTGAGCCTATTATACCCTTTTGTTCTTTACTTTAGCACATCATTAACTCTAAGCGAAAAATAATAATGTCCTTAAATTTGAATCCTTGATTAGCTTAGACTAGTGAGAGTGCTCATGAATTAAGTGTGGGAAAAGTGGGTTTGAAATATTTGGTTTAAGAATTGGGTGTTATATATCTTTATGAAAATGTGAAAGAAATATTTAGGACATGTTCATGTATTCAATAATTTAATCATATGCATTGAGAAAAATAAAAGAAAAAAAAAAAATATATATATATATATAAAAGAAGAAAAAGAGAAAAAGAAAAGAAAAAGAGCAATTAAGCAAAAAGGGGACAGAATGCCCCAAAGTAAGTGAAAGCAATGCATATGTACTGTACTTAGAATTAGAATGCATGAATAATGTAGAAAACATGGTTGATGGATAGTTAGAATTTGTATTGTGATTACATGGATTGTCTAAAGTTAGGTGGAAAGTTTAAGTTAATTAAGGATTCAGATTTTAGTCCACTTGACTAAATGCAATCCTACCTTGACCCTAACCCCATTACAACCCTTAAAAGACCTCTTGATATGTGTATTTGTGCATTAAATTTTTGTTGATTGTTAGATAAAGAGCAAGCCTTAGAAAGCAAGGATAGTGGAGAATTGAGAGAATCGAACCTTAAACACTTGAGTGATTAGAGTGTATACACTACCAGTGAGGGTTCGATGCTCAATTCCTTGTTCCCTGCTTTCATGAGCTATTTTCTTCTACAAGTCTATTTGAACTTCATTTTCATGATTTGAATTAGTGAAATCCAGTTCATATTTGTTCTTAAAAGATTTGTTTACTTTTAACCAAGTAGGTAGAAACATTTTGCATGTAGTTGCATTCATATAGATAGGTTGCATTTCATGCATTCTACCATTCCTCTTCATTTCTTTATAGTTTCTCTTGAACTTAGCATGAGGACATGCTATTGTTTAAGTGTGGGGAGGTTGATAAACCACTATTTTATGGTTTATCTTGTACTCAATTGAGTGGTTTTTATCTACTCTTTACCCACTTATTCATACTATTTGCATGGTTTTACATTTGCCTTCCTAATTATGTGCTTTGATTGAAAACATGCTTCTTTGAACTTATATTTGCTTATTATTAATCCTTTCTTATTACCATTAGATGCCTTGATATGTGTGTTAAGTGTTTTCAGAGATTATAGGGTAAGGATGGCTTAGAGGATGGAAAGGAAGCATGCAAAAGTGGAAGGAATACAAGAAGTTGGAGAAATTGCTAAGCTGTCCAGCCTGACCTCTTCGCACTCAAACGGCTATAACTTTAGCTACAAAGGTCCAAACGACGCGGTTTCAGTTGTGTTGGAAAGCTAACGTCTGGGGCTTCGATTTGATATATAATATGCTATAGTTCCTCTGATGCTAGGCGACGCGACCGCGTGATCCATGCGGCCGCGTTGCAGTGACGGCAAAATTCGAAACCAACGAATTCTGGACTGTTTTTGACCCAGTTTGCAGCCCAGAAAACACAGATTAGAGGCTATAAAGTGGGGGAATACATCCATTCATAAGAAGGCTTCCATAATTCACAATTTTAGGAGTAGATGTAGTTTTTAGAGAGAGAGGTTCTCTCCTCTCTCTTAGGATTAGGATTTAGCATTTCTCTTAGTTTTAGGAGTGACACTCAATCCCAGGTTCTTTATTTTTATTTATTTTTCCAATTTAATTTATGAACTCTTCCATGTTACATTTGATGTCTTTATTAGAGTTAATTGAGGTATTCCAGACTTATGATTGCTTTCTTTAATTTATTAAAGTTCTCGATTTATCCAAATTATTTTCATTCAAGTAGAATTTCTCCCCTTTTGGCTTTGGTTAAATAATTGGTGACTCTTGAGTTATCAAACTCATTGTTGATTGAGAATTGGAATTCTTCAAGAATTAATTCATCCACTTAACTTACCTTCATAGTTAGAGGTTAATAAAGTGGGAGAAAAATCCAATTCTCATTACAATTGATAAGGATAACTAGGATAGGACCTCTAGTCTTCATACCTTGCCAAGAGTTTATTTTATTATTACTATTTTATTTTATTCTTTTTGTGTAACATACTACTTCCTTACTTCCAAAACCCCCAATTTACAATCTTCATAACCAATAATAAGAACATACCTCCCTGCAATTCCTTGAGAAGACGACCCGAGGTTTGAATACTCGGTTATCAATTTCAAAGGGGTTTGTTACTTGTGACAACCAAAATGTTTGTACGAAGGGATTTTTGTCGGTTTAGAGACTATATCTACAACTCAACTATTTTTATGACATTCTTTACTGGCAAAAATCCTAACGTCAAATGGCCGCCAATAATTCTAGCCTATACCACGAAGGTTCTAATCTTAGATTAGAAACCCAAGAGATATGCACTCAAGCTATTGCAGATAGAACGGAAGTGGTTGTCAGGCACGCGTTCATAGGTGAGAATGATGATGAGTGTCACGGATCATCACATTCATCAGGTTGAAGTGCGAGTGAATATCTTAGAATAGAAACAAGCGTGATTAAATGAAAACAGTAGTAATTGCATTAATTCATCGAGACATAGCAGAGCTCCTCACCCCCAACCATGGAGTTTAGAGACTCACGCCATAGAGAACACAAGTTCTGATGTAAAATGTCATGAGGTGAAAAATAAATCTCTAAAAGTAATTTTTATACTAAGCTAGTGACCTAGGTTTACAGAAATTGAGTAGACTAAGATAGATAGTGCAGAAATCCATTTCCGGGGCCTACTTGGTGTGTGCTTGGGCTGAGCGTTGAAGCTTCCACGTGTAGAGACTTTTTTTGGAGTTAAAGGCCAGGGTGTAGCCTATTTCTGGCGTTTAACTATGGTTTGCAACCTGTTTCTAGCGTTTAACGCCAGAATAGGGTAAAGATTTGGCGTTAAACGCCAATTTGCATCGTCAAAGCTTAAGTAAAGTATGAACTATTATATATTACTGGAAAGCCCTGGATGTCTACTTTCCAACGCAATTGACAGCACACCAATTGGGCTTCTGTAGCTCCAGAAAATCCATTTTGAGTGCACGGAGGTCAGAATCCAACAGCATCTGTAGTCCTTTTTCAGCCTCTGAATCAGATTTTTGCTCAGGTCCCTCAATTTGAGACAGAAAATACCTGAAATCATAGAAAAATACACAAACTCATAGTAAAGTCTAGAAATGTGATTTTTGCATAAAAACTAATAAAAATATACTAAAAAGTAGCTAGATCCTACTAAAAACTACATGAAAATACCCCCAAAAAGCGTATAAAATATCCGCTCATCACAACTCCAAATTTAAACTGTTGCTTGTCCTCAAGCAACTAGATAAATAAAACAGGATAGAAAGAAAATCAAGAGGCAATAACATCTCAGAGTTTCATATGAAGCTCAAATTCTCATTAGATGAGCGGGGCTAGTAGCTTTTTGCTTCCAAACAGTTTTGGCACTTCTATTTATCCTTTGAAGTTCAGAATGATTGGCATCTTATTGGAACTCAGAATTCAGATAGTGTTATTGATTCTCCTAGTTTAGTATGTTGATTCTTTAACACAGCTACTTTATGAGTCTTGGCCGTGGCCCTAAGCACTTTGTTTTCCAGTATTACCACTGGATACATAAATGCCACAGACACATAACTGGGTGAACCTTTTCAGATTGTGACTTAGCTTTGCTAAAATCCCCAGTTAGAGGTGTCCAGAGTTCTTAAGCATACTCTTTTTGCTTTGGATCACGACTTTAACCGCTCAGTCTCAAGTTTTTCACTTGACACCTTCACGCCACAAGCACATGGTTAGGGACAGCTTGGTTTAGCCGTTTAGGCAAGGATTTCATTCCTTTGGACCCTCATATCCATTAATGCTCAAAGCCTTGGATCCCCTTTTTTATTACCCTTGCCTTTTGGTTTAAAGTGTTACTGGCTTTTTCTGCCTTTTTTTCACTGCTTTTTCTTGCTTCAAGAATCAATTTCAAGATTTTTTAGATTATCAATAACATTTCTCTTTTTCATCATTCTTCAAGAGCCAACAATTTTAACATTTATAAACAACAAATTCAAAAGACATATACACTGTTCAAGCATTCATTCAGAAAACAAAAAGTATTGCCACCACATATAAATAATTTGAATTTTTCTTATTAAAAACTCAAAAATAAAATTGCTTTCTTATTCTAAAAATCTACTATTTTATTCATGTTTAATGATAATAAAAAAGATAAATTATAACTTCTTTGGGGAATAAGAATAAAAGTAAAGATACTAATTACCACTACTCATATAACTTCTAAGGTAGATTTCTAATAGTAAAAATTATCACAGAGTTAAGACTAAGATTAGGACTCAACAACCTTTATTTTGGGAGATGGATGCTCCCTTAGTCTGTGGGGTGCTTGGCCCTTCAAGAGACAGCTTCTGGCGCTTCAGCTTCTGTAGCTCATGCCCCTGCTCCTCTTGTTCCTTCAGCAATTTGCAGAGCATGCTATTTTGAACTTGCTGTTCTTCTTTCAGTTGATCCATAGCTTCTTACAACTTGGTGACAGATGCTTCTAGGCGGGTCCAGTAGTCAATTTGAGGGATTTATGGGAGGAACTCCTATGCCCTCCTTTTGATGGAGTTATCATGCACTTGTTGTACCTCCATTAACTTTTTCGTGATTGGTTGCTCGACTGAGATATACTCATCCACTCCCATCTTCACCCCAGCATCTTTGCATAGCAGAGAGATTAGGTTTGGGTAAGCCAATTTGGCGTCAGTAGAGTTCTTGTTTGCAATTGTGTAGAGCTCACAAGAAATTAGATGATAAATCTCCACTTCGTTTCCCAGCATAATACAGTGGATCATTACTGCTCTTTTGATAGTGACTTCAGAGCAGTTGCTAGTGGGCAGTATAGAACGCCCAATGAAGTCCAGCCAGCCTCTAACAATTGGTTTGAGATCTTCTCTCTTGAGTTGATTTGGGACACCCTTTGCATTGGTTATCCACTTGGTTCCAAGGATGCATATGTCCTCTAGAACTCGGTCTAAGCGCTTATCAAATCTCACCATTCTCCTATTAAAGGATTCTGGATCATCTTGTAGTTGAGGCAGCTTGAAGACCTCTCTTATTTTGTCCTAGTGGAAGTACATAATTTTCCCTCTGACCAAGGTTCGAAAGGTATAGAAGGCGGCTCCAGTTAATCTCTGCTTATTTGTTTGCCACAGATTTGCGTAGAATTCTTGAACCATGTTTCTACCCACCTTTGTCTCAGGATTAGCCAAAATTTCCCAGCCTCTTTTTCGAATCTGCTTTTGGATCTCCGGATATTTGTCTTCTTTCAGATCGAATTTAACTTCCGAGATCACTGATCTTAGACCCATTATTTTGTAGTAATAGTCTGCATGTTCTTTGGTTAAGAACCTCTCTTGATTCCAAAGTAGTTTTGGAACATTCTCTTTCTTACCTCTTGAAGTGGTTTGTTTTCCTTTAGGAGCCATGATCTTAGTGAGTCTTAGCTCAGTGATCATGAAAAGCACACCAAACATAGAGGTTTGCTTGTCCTCAAGCAAAAGAAAAGAAAGAAGAGGAATAGAAGGAGAGACAAATTCGAATTGTGGAGGAGAGGGGGTGGCCGAATGTGAATTTAAAGAGGAGGGGGTGGGTTCAAAAATTTTGAAAAAGATATGCTAGGAGATATGATTTGTAAAAAGATAATTATGATATGCAAAAGATATAGTTTTAAAATTGAAAAGATAAGAGAGAGATTTGAAAAAGATAGTATGATGATTTGAAAAAGAATTGAAAAGAATTTAAAAAGATAGATGAGTTTTGAAAAAGATTTGAAAAGAAGTTGAAGAAGAATGAAGAAAGATTTTTAGGCTTGAAATTATTTTGAAATTGAAATTGGAAAATGAGAATTTGTAACATGTTCATGCAAGAAATCATGGATGGAAATATGAAAATTTGAAAAAAATTGAAGTGAAAAACCAACTTCCTCCCCTCCACACTTCTGGCGTTAAACGCCCAGTTGTTGCTTGTTTTGGGCATTTAACGCCAGAAATCCTGTCACTGGGCATTTTTCTAAACACCCAGGATGCTGCAATTCTGGTGTTAACACCCATAATGGTACCCATTCTGGCGTTTAACGCCCAGAAAGGTATCTTTACTGGCGTTAAACGCCTAGTAGATGCTTCTTTTGGGCGTTTAACGCCCACAATTCCCTTTACTGGCGTTTTTGTGCCAGTGAGCTCCTTTTTTCTGCTCTATGCTCTGAATTCTTTTGTAGCTCTGTGAAATCCTGCAATTGTTAATCATTCTTAAAGATAATTTATATAAAACTTATATAATTATTATTTGCATAACAAATAAACATTGCTAATGGCTGGGTTGCCTCTCAACAAGCGCTTCTTTATTGTCTTTATCTGGAATATACTGAGCATTAATCTAGTCTCAGCTTTGAGCATTCTTGCTCAACATTGCCTTCAAGATAATGCTTGACTCTTTGTCCATTAACAATGAACCTCTTATTACAGTCAATATCTTGAAGCTCTACATACCCATATGGTGACACACTCGTAATCATATATGGTCCTTTCCACCGAGATTTCAGTTTCCTGGGGAACAATCTGATCCTAGAGTTGAACAACAGAACTTTCTGTCCTGGCTCAAAGACTCTGGGTGACAGTTTCTTGTCATGCCACCTTTTTGCTTTCTCCTTGTAAATTTTTGCATTTTCAAAAGCATTGAGTCTGAATTCCTCTAGCTCATTCAACTGGAGCAATCTTTTCTCTCCAGCTAACTTGGCATCAAGATTTAGGAATCTGGTTGCCCAGTAGGCCTTGTGTTCCTGTTCCACTGGCAAATGGCACGCTTTCCCATACACAAGATGGTATGGAGAGGTCCCTATGGGAGTCTTGAATGCTGTTCTGTATGCCCACAAAGCATCATCCAAGCTTTTTGCCCAATCCCTTCTACGGGTAATTACAGTCCGTTCCAGGATTCTTTTTAGTTCTCTATTAGAGACTTCAGCTTGCCCATTTGTCTATGGATGATATGGAGTTGCTACTTTGTGGCTAATTCCATATCGGACCATAGCAGAGTAAAGTTGTTTATTACAGAAGTGAGTGCCCCCATCACTGATTAGTACTCTAGGGACACCAAACCTGCTGAAGATATGTTTTTGGAGGAACTTCAGCACAGTCTTAGTATCATTAGTGGGTGTTGCAATTGCCTCTAACCATTTAGATACATAGTCTACTGCCACTAGAATATACGTGTTTGAGTATGATGGTGGGAAAGGCCCCATGAAGTCAATACCCCATACATCAAACAACTCAATCTCCAAGATCTCTTGTTGAGAGGCATGGCATAACCATGAGGCAGATTACCAGCTCTCTGGAAACTGTCACTGTTACGTACGAACTCTCGGGAGTCTCTATAGAGAGTAGGCCAGTAGAAGCCACATTGGAGAATCTTGGTGGCTGTTCTCTCACCTCCGAAATGGCCTCCATATTGTGATCCATGGCAATGCCATAAGATCTTTTGTGCCTCTTCCTTGGGCACACATCTACGGATTATCCCATCTGCACATCTCTTAAAGAGATATGGTTCATCCCTTAAGTAGTACTTTGCATCAGAAATCAATTTCTTTATTTGCTTCCTGCTGTACTCTTTGGGTATGAATCTTACAGCTTTATACTTTGCAATGTCTGCAAACCATGGTGTTTCCTGAATGGCAAATAATTGCTCATCTGGAAATGTTTTAGAGATCTCAATAGAGGGGGATGACGCCCCTTCTACTTGTTCTATCCGGGACAGATGATCAGCCACTTGGTTCTCTGTCCCGTTTCTGTCTCTTATTTCTATATCAAACTCTTGCAGAAGCAACACCCATCTTATGAGCCTGGGTTTTGAATCCTGCTTTGTAAGAAGATATTTAAGAGCAGCATGGTCAGTGTACACAACCACTTTTGATCCTACTAAGTATGATCTAAACTTGTCAATGGCATAAATTACTGCAAGCAACTCTTTTTCTGTGGTTGTGTAATTTCTCTGCGCATCATTTAAAACATGGCTAGCATAATAAATGACATGCAGAATCTTGTTATGCCTCTGTCCCAGTACTGCACCAATGGCATGGTCACTGGCATCACACATTAGTTCGAATGGTAATGTCCAGTCTGGTGCAGAAATAACTGGTGCTGTGACCAGCTTAGCTTTCAGAGTTTCAAACACCTGCAGACACTCTGTGTCAAACACAAATGGCGTGTCAGCAGCTAGCAGATTGCTCAGAGGTTTTACAATTTTTGAAAAATCCTTTATAAACTTCCTATAGAATCCTGCATGCCCCAGAAAGCTTCTGATTGCCTTAACATTGGCAGGCGGTGGTAATTTTTCAATTACCTCCACTTTAGCTTGATCCACCTCTATTCCCTTGTTTGAAATTTTATGCCCAAGGACAATTCCTTCAGTCACCATAAAGTGACATTTTTTCCAGTTTAAAACTAGGTTGGTCTCTTGGCACCTTTTCAGAACAAGTGCTAAATGGTCAAGGCAGGAGCTGAATGAGTCTCCAAATACTGAGAAGTCATCCATGAAGACTTCCAGAAATTTCTCTACCATATCAGAGAAGATAGAGAGCATGCACCTCTGAAAGGTTGAAGGTGCATTGCACAGACTAAAAGGCATCCTTCTGTAGGCAAATACTCCAGAAGGACATGTGAATGCTGTTTTCTCTTGGTCCTAAGGATCTACCGCAATTTGGTTGTAACCTGAATAGCCATCCAAAAAGCTGTAATATTCATGACCTGCTAGTCTTTCTAGCATCTGGTTTATGAATGGTAAAGAAAAGTGATCCTTCCTGGTGGCTATATTGAGTCTTCTGTAGTCAATACACATACGCCACCCTGTAACTGTTCTTGTAGGAACCAGTTCATTCTTTTCATTATGAATCCTTATCATGCCTCCCTTCTTGGGGACAACTTGGACAGGGCTCACCCTGGGGCTATCAAAAATAGGATAGATAATCCCAGCCTCCAGTAACTTGGTGACCTATTTCTGCACCACCTCCTTCGTGGCTGGATTTAGCCACCTCTGTGGTTGAACCACTTGCTTAGCATCGTCCTCCAATAGGATCTTGTGCATGCATCTTGCTGGGTTGATGCCCTTAAGATCACTTATGGACCACCCAAGAGCTGTCTTGTGTGTCCTTAGCACTTGAAGTAGTGCTTTCTCTTCCTGTGGGTTTAAAGCAGAGCTTATGATCACCGGAAAAGTGTCACCTTCTCCCAGAAATGCATATTTGTGGGATGGTGGTAGTGGTTTGAGCTCGGGTTTAGGAGGTTTCTCCTCTTCCTGAGGAATTTTTAGAGGTTTTTTTATTTCCTCTGGTTCCTCCAAATCAGGCTGAACATCTTTAAAGATGTCCTCTAGCTCTGATTTGAGACTCTCAGCCATGTTGATCTCCTCTACCAGGGAGTCAATAATATCAACACTCATGTAGTCATTTGATGTGTCTGGATGCTGCATAGCTTTGACAGCATTTAACTTGAACTCATCCTCATTGACTCTCAGGGTCACTTCCCCTTTTTGAACATCAATGAGGGTCGTCCAATTGCTAGGAAAGGTCTTCCTAGAATGAGAGTTACATTCTTGTGCTCCTCTATTTCCAGCACTATAAAATCAGTGGGAAAGGCAAATGGCCCAACCTTGACAATCATGTCCTCAATTATGCCTGATGGATATTTAATAGAGCCATCAGCAAGTTGAAGACATATCCAGGTTGGTTTGACCTCTTCAGTCAAGCCAAGCTTTCTGATAGTGGATACAGGGATTAGATTGATACTTGCTCCAAGGTCACATAGAGCTGTCTTGGTACAAGTACCCTCTAATGTGCATGGTATCATAAAGCTTCCTGGATCCTTAAGCTTTTCTGGTAAGCTTGTTAGAATGACTGCACTGCATTCTTCAGTGAGAAAAAATTTTTCTGTTTCTCTCCAATCCTTCTTATGACATAAGATCTCTTTCATGAACTTATCATAATAGGGTATTTGCTCAAGTGCCTCTGCAAACGGAATCTTTATTTCAAGAGTTATGAAATAGTCTGCAAAGTGGGCAAATTGTTTATCCTGTTCCGCTTGGCGGAGTTTCTGAGGATAAGGCATTTTGGCTTTATATTCTTCAACCTTAGTTGCTGCAGGTTTAATTCCTACAGAGGCAGGTTGAGAAGCCTTCTTGAGGGAGTTATTATAGCACTTGCAAGTGGCTGATCCCTCACTGGCATTTGAACGCCAAAACTGGACATGGATTGGGCGTTTGACGCCAGATTCCTACCCTTTTCTGGCATTTGAACGCCAAATCTGGACATGGATTGGGCGTTTAATGCCAAATTTTCACCCTTTTCTAGTGTTTGAACGCCAGACTTAGTCCTCTCTGGGCTCTTACTGTCCTCAGAGGGATTTTGGGTAGTAGGTTGCTCATCCTCTGTTAGCTATTCTTTTCTTGGCTTTCGCTGCTTTGAGATGAGGTATTTAATATTTTTCCACTTCTTAATTGAACTGCTTGGCACTCCTCTGTTATCTGTTTTGATAACTGCTATTTTGTCTTATTCAATTGTGATTCCATATCCTTGTTAGCATTTTTGGTTTCTTGTAGCATCTCCTTGAATTCTTCTAACTGCCTTGTTATAGAAGATAGTTGCTGATTGAGTTCAGCAACTTGTTCCTGAGGACTAAAGTCAGTTGATACTGCCTTAGTTTCTTCTTTCATGGAGGACTCATTACTTATGTACAGATGATGTTTCTAGCAACTATATCGATAAGCTCTTGAGCCTCTTCAATAGTCTTTCTCATGTGTATAGATCCACCAGCTGAGTGGTCTAGAGATACCTGAGCTTTTTCTGTAAGCCCGTAGTAGAATATGTCTAACTGCACCCACTCTGAAAGCATTTCAGAGGGGCATTTCCTTAGCAACCCTCTGTACCTCTCCCAAGCATTATAAAGGGATTCATCATCCTCTTGTTTAAAGCCTTGGATGTCTAGCCTTAGCTGTGTCATCCTTTTTGGAGGGAAATATTGATTCAGGAATTTGTCTGATAACTGTTTCCATGTTCTTATGGTTGTTGTAGGTTGGTTATTTAACCACCTCTTAGCCTGATCTTTTATAGCAAATAGAAATAGTAATAATCTGTAGACATCCTGATCTACTTGTCACGTACTGTGTCAGCAATTTGCAAGAACTATGCCAAAAACTCAGTAGGTTCTTCCTGTGGAAGACCGAAATACTGGCAATTTTGCTGCACCATGACAATGAGCTGAGGATTTAGCTCAAAATGGCTTGCTTTGATGGGAGGTATACAGATGCTGCTCCCATATGCAGCAGTAATGGGGTTAGCATATGACCCCAGAGTCCTTCTAGACTGTACATTTTCATTTAGGTCCATGATGGATACAAGGGAATTGATATGAATTGCAATTAAAATATATTTTTGTTTTTATTTTATTTAGGTAGAAACAAACCGAATAATTAAAAATAAATAAAAATAATAAGATAAAATAAAATAATTAGAAATTAAAATATAAATTTCGAAAACTAAGAGAAAAATAAATTTGAATACTAAAATAATTACTTATTTAAGAAGATTTGAAAAACTTTTGATATGATTTTTGGAAAAGATTTTGAATTTTTGAAATTGCAAAACTAAGATAAGATAGAATAAAAAGTTTTAAAATAAAAAATCTGAATTTTTAAAGGCAAATTCGAAAATTAATTAAAATAAGGAGAAAAGATATTTTTGAATTTAATGAAGAAAGAGAAAAACAGTAAAAATGACACCAAACTTAAATTTTTAGATGAAAACAAAGAAAACAAACAGGAAAACTTTGAATATCAGGATGAACGCTAAGAACAACTTTTTGAAAAAATTTTAAGAAAACAGAGAAAAAAAGGACACCAAACTTAAAACTTTTTATATTCTGAGCACTAATAATTCGAAAAAAAATTGAAAGAAAAATAAAATCATGCAATTGACACCAAACTTAAAATATGAAACTAAACTCAAACAGAGAAAACTCAATTATTAGTTTATAAAAATTTTCGAAAAAATTTTTGAAAAAGAAAATAAGGATTTTTAAAAAAAAGTTTCAACCAAAAACAATAATAGAAGACACAATTTTAGTGACTCTAAACTAAAAAGATAAATTTTTCCTAATCTAAGCAACAAAGTAAACCGTCAGTTGTCCAAACTCGAACAATCCCCAGCAACGGCGCCAAAAACTTGGTGCACGAATTGTAAATCACACTTTTCACAACTCGTACCACTAACTAGCAAGTGCACTGGGTCGTCCAAGTAATACCTTACGTGAGTAAGGGTCGATCCCACAGAGATTGCCGGCTTGAAGCAAGCTATGGTTATCTTGTAATTCTTAGTCAGGATATCAATGATAATTCTTAATTTCAATAGTATAAAGTAAAAGAGCATCAAATAAATACTTGTTATGGAGTAATTGAGAACAGATTGAGGTTGTGGAGATGCTTCGTCTTCTGGATCTCTGCTTTCCTCCCATCTTCTTCTTCACTCACGCAAGGCTCCTTCCATGGCAAGCTGTATATTGGTGGATCACCGTTGTCAATGGCTACCATCCGTCCTTTCAGTGAAAAGTAGTTTTTATTATAAGCTAGTGACCTAGGTTTACAGAAATTGAGCAGACTAAGATAGATAGTGCATAAATCTACTTTCGGGGCCCACTTGGTGTGTGCTTGGGCTCAACATTGAAGCTTCCATGTGTAGAGACTTTTTTGGAGTTAAACGCCAAGTTGTAGCCTGTTTCTGGCGTTTAACTCTGGTTTGCAACCTGTTTCTGGCGTTTAACGCCAGAATAGGGTAAAGACTTGGCGTTAAATGCCAATTTGCGTCGTCAAAGCTTGGGCAACGTATGATAATATATTGATGGAAAGCCCTAGATGTCTACTTTCGAACGCAATTGAGAGTGCGCCAATTGGGCTTCTATAGCTCCAAAAAATCCATTTCGAGTGCAGGGAGGTCAGAATCCAACAGCATCTGCAGTCCTTTATCAGCCTCTGAATCAGATTTTTGCTCAGGTCCCTCAATTTCAGACAGAAAATACCTAAAATCACAAAAAAGCACACAAACTCATAGTAAAGTCCAGAAATGTGATTTTTGCATAAAAACTAATAAAAATATACTAAAAAGTAGCTAGATCCTACTAAAAACTACATGAAAATACCCCTAAAAAGCGTATAAAATATCCGCTCATTAGACACCAAACATAAAAATTTGACACAATATTTAACCAAAGAAAATATTTTTGAATGTTTTTTTTTTTAAAGAAAGACTTGAAGAAAACAAAAAATTCAACAAGAACAAGAACACAAGACTCAAATAAAGAATAAAGATCAAACAAGGAAAAGAAAAATATTTTTGGAAAAGGTTTTTAAATTTTTGAAAAATTGAGAAGAAGAAATTAAAAATAAAAGACTCAAATAAAATAAATATTACCTGATCTAGGGAGCAAGACAATCCATTAGTTTGTCTAAACTCAACAATCCCCGGCAACGGCACCAAAAACTTGGTAGCACAAATCCGCACACTTTTGTATTGTTGTACCAGCAAGTGCACTGGGTCATCCAAGTAATACTTGAGCGAGTCAGGGTCGATCCCACGAAGATTGTGATTTGAAGTAAGCTATGGTTATTTTGCATGTCTTAGTCAGGTAGATCAGAAGGTCATTGAGTTGAAGTTGTAAGAGTAATGTATGTATAAGGGCAATCAGTAATGGGAATAGAGTTGAGACTTGGAGTTGCTTTGTCTTTTTGAATTAACTCTGGTAGTACTATCTTATTTTCTTGTGAATGATCTCTTCTATGGTAGGCTGTATGTGATCAACGCCATGGGCCGTGGTTATTGATCTCCTCTGCTACAAATTGAACGCCATTGGCCGTAGTCATCCAATCTGACGAAGGGTGAAGCTCTAGCAGTTCATTCTCCTGGCGATCCTACTCAAAATGCCACAGATAAGATCGAATCTTCTGGATTAGAGAATGCTGCTTCTTTTGATTCTAGCCTATACCACGGACACCCTAATCTCCCTAGAAATTTGCTAAACTGGTGTCTCGAGATGTCCCCAACAAAATCATGGATTAACCGTCAGCTTTCCATAGCCGTTGAGAGCTTTTCATTTGGACTTCTGTAGCTCTACAAAAACTCTACCAAGTGCAAGGAGGTCAGATTTAGACAGCATCTGCAGTGCTTTCTCTGTCTCTGAATCAGACTTCTGCTCTAGCTTCTCAATTTCAGCCAGAAAATACCTGAAATTGTACAAAAATAATAAAAATCATAGTAGAATCCAAAAATGTGAATTAACACTAAAACTTATAAAAACTTAATAAAATATAAATAAAACATACTAAAAACTACATGAAAATGATGGCAAAAAGCGTATAAAATATCTGCTCATCATCACGGTCTTGCACTCTTCTCTTGGATTTACCTCTGTGTTACTTGGAAGAGTGTTAGGAGGTATCTCAAGTGTCCTCTTTCTCAACTGACCCACTTGTACTTCTAAGTTCCTAATTGAAGCTCTTGTCTATTGCATAAAGCTGTGAGTGGTCTTGGAAAGTTCAGAGATTATTGCGGCCAAGTCAGAGTTGTCTTGAGGGGGTCCT
The DNA here is from genome assembly GCF_059453495.1 of Arachis ipaensis. Taxonomy (NCBI): domain Eukaryota; kingdom Viridiplantae; phylum Streptophyta; class Magnoliopsida; order Fabales; family Fabaceae; genus Arachis; species Arachis ipaensis. The sequence continues at coordinate 79,439,736 of NC_142443.1, forward strand.
TCTTGCTGCTGAGAAGGGTGGAACTGCCTATTGTTAGACCTATTCTGATTATTTCCACCCTGATTATTGTGGAAGCCCTACTGGGGTCTTTGTTGTTGCTCCCTCCATGAAACGTTAGGGTGATTCCTCCATTCTTGATTGAAAGTATTGGCATAAGGATTATTATTGGGGTTTCTAGAGGAATTTCCCATGTAATTAACTTGCTCAGTAGTGGGATAAGCATAGCCACCAGCATCTCCTTGGATGTAGCTCCCAGTCATATCATAGGATGCATCTTGATGGTTGTTTGCCAAAACTTGCATCCCATTCAAGTGTTGAGAGATCATGCTAATCTATTGGGACAGGATCTTATTTTGAGCCAAGATGGAATCCAGTGTATCCGCCTCTATGACTCTGCTCTTTTGAGTAGTCCTAGTGTTTACAGGGTTCCTTTCAGAAGTGTACAGGTACTGGTTGTCGGCAACCATCTCTGTAAGCTCATTTGCCCTCTTTAGGCATCTTCTTCATGTGTAGAGAACCACCTGCAGAGAAGCCATCATAAAAGATCTGTAGCCTAGTCCAATTTTAAACCATGTCAGGAGTGCATCTCCTGATCATCTACTTGTATCTCTCCCAGGCCTCATAGAGAGACTCTCCATCTTTCTTTCTGAAGGTCTGGAAATCTACCCTAAGCTTAGTCAACTTCTGAGGTGGGAAAAACTTGGTCAGAAGTCCAGTGACTATCTTCTCCGATGTGTCCAAGCTCTCCTTGGGCTGAGAATCAAGCCACTGCTTTGCTCTGTCCCTTACAGTAAGAGGGAAGAGCATGAGCTTGTAAACCTTAGGGTTCACTCCATTCGTCCTAACAGTGTTACAGATCTGCAAGAAGTTAGATATGAATATGTTGGGGTCCTCATGCAGGAGTTCATGAAACTGACAGTTCTACTGCACTAGAGTGACAAATTGAGGCTTAAGCTCGAAATTATTGGCACCAATAGTAGGCACAGCTATACTACGCCCATAGAAGTCAGGTGTGGGTGCAGTATATGAGCCAAGCATCTTCCTTGCTTGCTCTTCAGCGTTTGGATTCCCTCCATTAACTGCCATGGTGGGTTCTTGAACTTCCTTCTCAAAAGCTTTCTTGAGATTCTCTCTGGCTTTGTAAGCTTTAGCTTGTTGTAAACGCCGCCTCAAGGTTCTTTCAAGTTCAAAATCAAACTCGAGAAGGGGTTCTTTGTCCCTATTTCTGCTCATAAACAACAAGAAACAAAGAAAAAGTGGGAGTCTCTATGTAAGAGTATAGAGAACTCCCAGTGATATACCAAAAAAAAGTAAACGAAAATAAAGAAAATAATTAAACAAAAAAATCGAAAATAAGGATGAGAAAATAACTAAAAATCTCGAAAACTAAAAAAAAAGAAAAATACCAAAATTTATGAAAATAAAAGAGAAAACACTAAGGGACAACAAACTTAAAATCTGAAATTAAAGAGAAATAAATAAGATAAAAATCAAAAATTAAGAAAAATAAATAAAATGGAAGTCAAAAATTAAAAAGAAAAAATAAACAAACAAAAACTAACAAAAGTACCTAATCTAAGCAACAAGACAACTGGTAGTTGTCAATCATAAACAATCACCGGCAACAGCACCAAAAACTTGGTGCGAGTTTTAGAATTCCCACAACTTAACCTGCAAGTGCATCGGGTCATCCAAGTAATACCTCAGGTGAGAGAGGGTTAATCTCACGAGGATTGTTGGACTGAGCAAGAAATGGTTATCTTGTTGGACTTAGTCAGGCGAATTGAAAAGAGTGTTGTTGGTGTAGAAACGCATAAACAATGAACAATAAAATAAAGAAAGCAATAAACAGTTTGGTGCGAAATCAATATAAGAAAACAGTTAAGGTCTCGGAGTTGTTTACTTTTTCCGGATTAAAATGTCTTACAAACTATTTTAACAATGAATGATTCATTCTATGGTAAACTATAAGTGTCTAGACCCTAATCTCTTAGTGATTTAGCCTCCTCTAACCTTCATCAACCACCACTCTCGTGGTCACATAACTCAGATTGAAGGGTGAAGTTTAGAAAAACTAATTTATACCATGAATGCCCTAATCACCCCAAACCGCCTGAATAGATGTTGCTTAAGCCCATCGGTTTCTGTAATTAGTCGTCTAAGAGGAATGTTTTCAAGTTGTAGTTCAAGCGACATAACTCTTTCAAGAATCACAAGAACTCATATAGAAAAAGGTCATACTCTCGTTCCACCCAGTTCATAAGATTAAGAATGAAAACAATCCTTAGAATTGAATCAAACATAAATTAAAATAGAAGAATAATAATCTTAATCCATAGAAATAAATAAACTTCCTACCCTTAACAGAGATGTTTAATTGCTCATAACTTACATAGATAATAGGATTTTGAAAAGCGCAGAAGGAAGAAGATAATGTTCGAACCCCTTACTAGGGTTAATCTTTTTCTTTAAATACTAACCAAATTTGAAACGGAAAAAAATAAATAAAATAAAATAATAAATTATAAACCTAGAAATATTGTTTGTAATTGGAAATTACAAAAAAAATAAAAATAAGCTAAAAGGTGCAAAATCCACTTGAGAGGCCTAAAGAGGTGTGAAATGGGCTGTTGTTGGAGTTTAACTCCAGAGATGGACGTTAAACGCCAGGGGGGGAGTGCACGTTGCTGGCCTTCATCCCCTGCTGCCGTGAAATGCCAGATGGGTGTTCAGCCCCCTGGGGGGTGCCAACAACATTTTCTTTTTTAGCTCCAAACTCCGCCAAACTGCTCCAAATTTCATCTAAAATCATAAAAACACAAGAAAAACTCAAAGTAACATCCAAAAGTGATTTTTGCACTAAACTCAAATAAAAATAAATAAAATCTAACTAAAAACAACTAAAAATTGATGCCAAAAAGGATATAAGATGGTCACGCATCAAGTACAACTCGGAAGAACCTTGAAGGTATCACAATTACACCCCACTCCGAGTCTCTGTTGTGCTTGTCTACAGAGAGATATGCCACACTGAGAAACTTCCTCCTCCTCACCCAATCAAAGAAAGAAATGCAAGAAGTCAGACAGAACACTGCGAGTACCACAAGCTTTACGGACATTCAACCAATGATTGCTATGGTTTAAAGAATGTCGTAGAAATGTTGGCCAGAAAAGGTCAGCTAGACAAATACTTGGCAGAGAGGTCGGACGACCAAAGGAAAAGGAAGAGAGATGAAGATGGAGGACGGCAAGCACGCCCCCACAAACTCCTGAATGACACATACCCATGATTAATGAAGGGTTTGCTGGAGAAAGAATCTCAAAATCCTCAAGAAAAAGGTATCTTAAAGAGGTATACCAAGTTGGAGAAGATAACAGAACTCCCGATTGCAAACCATCTCGTTCACCAAAGAAGATGCTCAAGGAGTAACACCTGGCCATGACGACCCAATGGTAATAACAATAATCCTAACAAATGCAAATCTCCATAAAACTCTGGCAAATAAAGGGAGTTCGGTGGACATATTGTTTAAGCCTGCCTTTGACAAGCTCGGGTTAGAAGAAAAGGATCTAAAGTTATACCTGATGCGTAAGCATCTTTCCTATCTTTTTCTAGTTAATTTGCATTCAGTTTGTTGAGTTTAATCAAGAATTAATTATCTTTTAGCCACTATGGATGCTACTTTGAGTCGTGTACACTTTTTTTTATTTTAGGTAGCATTCGACTGGAGTTCATAGAGTTTTCACAGAAAAAGAGAAGAAGGCTATATAGGGCAGGAATGGCTTAGAGGATGGAGAGGAAGCTTGCACAAATGGAAGGAGCACAAGAATTAAAGGAGATGATCAGCGAGGAGCGACGCGTGCGCGTACCTGACGTGTACGCGTGACACGTGAAGAAGATCATCGACGCATACGCATGACTGACGCGTACGCGTGACATGCGCCACGTGCAGAAAATGCAAAAAATGCTGATTGATGCATTTAATTATGATTTAAACTTTAATATTTATAAATAGGAAAAGATATTATATTGGTTTTAGAAAATAGAATTTTTAAATTAATTTAGGATTAGATATAAAAGAGAAAAGAAACTTCTCTTCTGGGGATTCGAACATTATTCCACTTTTCATTCCACCTTAGCCCAATTTACAGTTTACCAGAATCTTATTTTCACTCTTTTCCATGAGCAACTAAACCTCCACTGTTAAGGTTAGGAGCTCTATCTATTGTATGGATTGATACTATTATTTTTCTATTTTAATTCATGTATTGATTTCTATTTCAAGAATTGTTTTCGTTCTTTATCTTATGAATTTGGGTGGAACGGAAGTATGACCCTTGTTCTAATTGAGTTCTTATATAACTTGGAAAAGTTCTTTACTTGAACAACAGCTTGAAAACAATTTCTCCAAAATTCTAATTCTCTGGACTTAACGGGATACGTGACATATAATCCTCTTATATTTGGATAATTAGGATTTTTGTGGCATAATAACTAGAATTAAACTTCACCCCCTAATTGGAATTAATTGACCAAGGAATTGGTGGTTGATGAAAGTTAGAGGAGACTAGAGAGGTCTAAGGAATTAGGGTCTAGTCACATATAGTTTGCCATGAATTAAATCTTGCATGATTAAAATAAATTAATAAGAAAAGTCAATCCGAAAAATAGATAACTCTGAAGCCTTAACTGTTTCTCCATATATTATTCTCATCAATTTACTGCTTGCTGTTTTAAATTTCTGAATTACTGTTTAATGCTTTTGAATACCAAAACACTCTTTTCTACTTGTCTGACTAAGCCAATCACTCAACCATTGTTGCTTGATCCATCAATCCTCGTGGGATCAATCCTCACTCACCTGAGGTATTACTTGGTACGACCCGCTGTACTTGCCGGTTAGTTGGTGGGTTATAAATTCCACACCAAATTTTTGGCGCCGTTGCCGGGGATTGACAGTGATTAACAACTATCAATTGTTTGATTACTTAGATTAGGCGTTTTAGTTTTAATTTTATTTAAATATTGCTTTAGTATTTTCAAAAAAAAAAGGAATTCTGTTCTTTCTTCTTTGCTTTTCTGTTTACCACATGGTGCATTTAATTCTTTTTAGTGTTTTGTGCTAAGAAAAATAATGGAGAGAGATCACATGGGTTACCACTCACACCCAAGGAGTAATTCATATTATTATGAATGGGAGAATTACCCAAATTTTGGTTGGCAAAGTCAAAACCAAGGAAACTTCAGTGCTCCATGGTCCAACTATCAAGAACCACCATCTCCATATTCATACCAAGAACCACCACCTCTCTATCCATATCAAGAACCATCATCTTTATACCCATATCAAGAGCCACTATCTCCCTATTCATACCAAGAACCATCATCTTTATACCCATATCAAGAGCCACTATCTCCCTATTCATACCAAGAGCCAATCACTCAACCATTATTGCTTGATCCATCAATGGGATCGACCCTCACTCACCTGAGGTATTACTTGGTACGACCCGGTGCATTTGCCGGTTAGTTTGTGGGTTATATTTCCGCACCAAGTTTTTGACGGTTAGTTCCTCTAAGGAAGAGGATCATTGGGGCTCAGTTCTTCATCCCTTACCTTGAACTTCTTTCCTGTGTCTCCAAAAAGTAGCTCAATATGCTCCAGAGAGAGGATTCTATTTACTGTATAAGTCCAAACTGGATTCCTAGTCAACACCACCTTCATTCATAGGGAGAAACCTTCAGTGGGGATCTTTTTATTTCTCCATCCCTTGGTGGATGATGCATTGCTGACACCAAACTTAGGTTTGATGTCAGGAGGAATTTTATTGGTTGTCACTAAAGGAGGATTGAGCTGCAATTTCTGCTGTGCATCATCAGGGGGTTCTTGAAGGTTTGGATCAATAAGCTCAGTCTGCATGCACCTCTCTTCTTCACCTGCTAAATGTATATCTTTGAAGACGTGAAGACTAGTTGCTCATCATGCACTCTAATTCACCCACTTTTACATCAATTAGAGCTCTCCCAGTGGCTAGGAATGGTCTTCCTAGAATTATAGAGGCATTCTCATCCTCTACCGTGTCAAAAATCACAAAATCTGCTAGGAGGAAGAACTTACCCACTTTGACCAAGACATTCTCCACTAATTCCTATGCAGGCTTCATGGATTTGTCTGCCATCTGTAATGCTATCCTTGTGGGTTATGCCTCTTGGATTTGCAACTTCTTCATCACAGACAAGGGCATTAAATTGATGCTTGCTCCTAGATCACATAATGCTTTCTCAAAGGTTGTGCTCCCAATGGTGCATGGAATTTGGAAGCACCCTGGATCCGGCATCTTCCTTGGTAAGTTATTATGAATGATGGCACTGCATTCTTTAGTCAGGACCACTATCTCATCTCCCTTTAAAGGCTTCTTCTTTGACAACAACTCCTTCATGAACTTGACATAGAGAGGTATTTGCTCCAAAACCTCAGCAAAAGGAATATTAATTTGTAACTTTCTGAAGACTTCCAAGAACTTTGAAAACTACTTGTCCTTGGTCTCCTTTTGAAGTCTCTCAGGATATGGCATTTTAGGCTTGTACTCAGGAGCCTTTGGCAGTGTAGGATAAGTGTCAAGAGAGTCTGGGAATGGGTTGTCCGCACGCTTTGGAGGGACGTGCTCTACTTCTTCCTTCTTCTCCTCTGGAGCTTCCTTTTCAACTGGCTCCTCATTAACTTGTGCTTCCGTACTTGCCACTTGTCCACTTATCAAGGTGATAGCATTGCATTCCTTTCTTGGATTTGGAATTGGGTTACCAGGAAGGCTATTAGTGGTCCTCTGATCAATTTCATTAACTTTTGTAGCTAGTTGAATCTCCAAGTTTTTTATGGATGCCCTAGTTTCCTGTCTAAAACTTGTCAATATTGCTTCCAAATCATTGTTCTATTGGGGCTGAGAAGTTGCTTGCTGAGATGACTGAAACTGGTGTTTATTAAAATTATTCTGTTGAAAACCACCGTGAGAATTATTATTAAAATTCTGTGGCCTCTGAGGTTGCTCTCTCTACCCAAAATTTGGGTGATTTCTCCATCCCTAATTGTAGGTATGGGAATAGGGATCATTATTGGGATTTCTAGGAGCACTCCCCATGTAGTTGACTTGTTCAGAAGAGGATTAAGCATAATCATAATTGCCATTTTGCACAAAATTACCTGTCATGACATAAGAGACCTCTTGAGGTGGATTTTGGGTGTTGATAGCTGAGACTTACATGCCACCCATCCGCTGAGTAAGTAGATTTATTTGTTGAGACATAAGCTTGTTCTGAGCAAGAATAGCATTAAGAGCTTCTACTTCAATAACACCCTTCTTCTGAGGAGCCTCAGAGTTCACAGGATTCCTGTTAGATGAGTATAAATATTGGTTGCTAGCAACCAATTCAATCAGCCCAATAGTCTTCTCTGGTGTCTTCTTCTTGTGCAATGAACCACCTGCATAATTATCTAAACACATCTTGGATATTTCACCTAAGCCTTCATAAAAGATATCTAGCTGGGTCCATTTGGAGAACATGCCCGGAGGGCATTGCCTAGTTAGTAGCTTGTATCTCTCCCAAGCTTCATAAAGAGTTTCACCATCCTTCTGCCTGAAAGTCTGAACCTCCACCCTAAGTTTAGTCAGCTTCTTTGGTGGGAAAAATTTAGTAAGAAACTCAGTAACAACCTTGTTCCAAGTATCCAAACTGGGGGACACGCTGATCTAACCTCTTGGATTTATCTCCTTATACACCACCTTTGGAAAGGGCACAATGTCAAGGATGCTAAGCGTTGACTATATTGTGGCTGATGTCATGTCAGCATACAATGCCCTAATAGGTCGGACCATTTTAAATTAACTAGAAGTGGTTGTCTCTACGCCTCACTAGTGTATGAAATTTCCCACTACAGAAGGAAACGCCACCATAAAGGGAGATAAAAAACTTGGCACGAAAGTGTTAAAATGAAAGCCTTAATCTAAAAGACAACACGGGAAGAAAAGAAGTCAACACTATTGAGCACGGTGGTGTTCGAACTTGAGAAAAACTACGTCCCCAACATGGAGGAAAGGTAAAAGAAGTGCAAATCGGAGATCATGCTGAAAAGACAATAGGGGCTAACCTAGATGGAGGCCTGAAAGCACAACTCGTTGACCTCCTACGAGGAAACTCTAACCTCTTTGCTTGGAAAGTCTCCAACATGCTTGGTATAGATCCTGACCTGATGTCTTATAAGCTCGTCTACCTGGGTTCCAGACGTATTCAACAAAAAATTCGGAAACTTAGGCTCGAAATAACACAGGTCATGGAAGAAAAGTGTAGGTGTTATTGGAAGCCGGATTCATAAGAGAGGTAAAGTATCCATTATAGTTGGCTAACGTAGTGCTAGTAAAAAATCAGAATAGAAAGTAGAGGACGTGTGTCGACTACACCGACCTTAATATGGCTTGTCCCACGGATACATATCCTCTCCCGAGCATCGATGCTCTCGTTGACTCAGCCTCAAGTTATCGGTATTAATCCTTCATGGATGCATACTCGGGATACAATCAAATCTCAATGTACAAACCAGACCAAGAAAATACTTCTTTCATCACTCCCAAGGCTGTCTATTATTACGTAGTAATGCCTTTTGGATTAAAGAATCTCGGAGCCACATATCAGTGACTGATCAACAAGGTCTTTTCCCCCACTAAGGAAAACTCATGGAAGTATATGTGGACGACATGCTCGTCAAAACTAAGGACGACTTAGCTCTCTTGTTCGACCTTTCCGAGTTATTCTCCACAATAAGGAAGCATAGGATGAGACTGAACCCCCTCAAAATGTACCTTCACAGTAGAGGCTGGGAAGTTCTTAGGTTTCATGCTCACTCAAAGAGGCATAGAGGCTAACCCGGACAAGTGCACAACCATACTAGAGATGAATAGCCCGACTTGCCTCAAAAAAGTCCAACAACTAAATGGAAGGTTGGTAGTACTATCCAAGTTCTTAGTAGGATCAGTGTTAAAGTTTATATCATTATACTCAATACTAAAAATGGTGAGTCAATTTGAATGGACCTAGGAATGGGAACAAGCCTTTCAAGGATTTAAAGCATTTTTGGGCCAATCCCCTAGACTCACCTGACCAATTGCGGAAGAAGAGCTCGTTCTCTATTTGGAAGTGACAAGCCGAGCTATAGCTGCTACCCTGGTCCAAGATAATGAGAACAGGTGGCAACCTATCTATTTTATCAGCAAAGCTTTACAGGGAGCAGAGTTGAACTATCAAAAGATAGAAAAGTTTGCAGACGCTCTTATCCTCACCTTCCGAAGGCTTCGACCTTACTTCCAAGCTCACACTATAAAGTTTTGAACTAATCAACCCATGAAGCACATTCTACAAAAAACAGACCTAACAAGAAGGATGCTACAATGATCTGTAGAATTGTCTGATTTTAATTTAAAATAGAAGCTCAGGCAATAATCAAGTCACAGTACCTCGCCGACTTCGTAGTTGAATACACTGAAAGTCGGGGAAGTCCGACAACTTAGAGCGTATACATAGATGGATCATCCAATAAAGTTGGCAATGGAGCAGGTGTCATCTTGAAAAGTGAGCAAGGAACTCGGATAGAACTCGCTAAAGTTTGAGTTTTCTACTTCTAATAACCAAGCAGAATATGAAGCCTTGCTTGCTGGCTTGAAGCTGGCTAAAAAAGTCGGGGCAGAAAGGTTGATAGTGTTTAGTGACTCCCAGGTAGTAACTTCGCAAGTTAATGGCAATTATCAAGCCAATGATCCCAACATGAAAAAGTACCTAGATGAAGATCGGAAACAACTATCGTAGTCCTCGAAAAGCAAGGTTCGACATATAATTCGGGGAATTAAACGCCCCAGCAAATGCCCTCTCCAAGCTACCCAGTACCAAGCCAGGGGACAACAATGAAAGTCTAATTCAGGAAACTCTCCACGCACCATCAGTATCAAAGAGAGATGACAGCTCGGACACAATGGCCATATCCATCCAAAATTTAGGATAGATGACCCCTATAGTCAACTATCTTAAATTTATGTCCTTTCTGAAGACGAAAAAGAGGCTCGAAGACTCATAAAGGAAGCACAAAATTATACTTTTGTCCACAATGTTCCATACAAAAGAGGAATATCAACTCCTCTCCAAAAATGCATCCCGACCTCTAATATGAAGGAGGTCACAGAGGAAGTACGCAACAGCGTATGTGGAAACCATTTGGGAGCCCGATCACTAGCCCAGAAGGTGATTCGAGCTGGCTTCTTTTGGCCAACCTTGCAAAGAAAAGCGGCCGAGTTCGTCAAAAGGTGCCGCCTTGCCAGAAGCATGCCAACTTTCATGTTGTACCTCCCGAAGAGCTTATCAGTGTCACCTCACCATGGCCATTCGCGAAATGGGGTCTCAATCTCCTCCAACCATTCCCTCAAGCTCCAAGACAAGTAAAATACCTTATAGTAGGGATTGACTATTTTACTAAATGGATTGAGGCGGAACCATTAACAACTATCATGGCCCAGTGATGCTGGAAGTTCCTCTTCAAGAACATCGTCACAAGGTTTGGAGTTTCCCATTCCATCACCACGGACAATAGGACTCAATTTACCCACTAGACCTTCAAAATCTTGGTGGCCGACCTCATGATAAAGCACCGATTTACATCGGTAGAACACCTTTAGGCTAACGGACAAGCTGAAGCTGCAAACAAAGTTATATTAGCCTGGTTGAAAAGCTTACTATAAGACGCCAAGGGAGCATGGATAGATGAGCTTCCTCAAGTCTTATGGGCATATCGGACGACTCCTCATTCTTGAATGGTTATATTCTACAATAAAAGTTAAATACCCAAGCACAAAAGGAAGAGCTCAACCTCCTCCCAGAAATTTGAGAATCAGCTCAGATCAAAAAGGAAGCACTAAAGCATAGGATGGCTCTAAGGTACAATCAAAAGGTACTCAAAAGAAGCTTCACCACAAATACCTTATATTCATCCAAAATGACATCAGTATTCAGAAGTCGGGCAATGGAAAGTTGGCTGCAAACTGGAAAGGACTGTACAAGATTGTTGAAGTCTTAGGAAAAGGTTACTACAAAGTGTTCAATTTACAAGGGAAGGAACTATCGAGGTTGTAGCACGCATGTAATTTGAAGAAGTACTACATTTAGGTAGTGCCCCTCGTTCTCTAGTGTACTTCTTTTTGCTGACTTCATGATTATTTTCCGAGAAGGATTTTTTCTAAAGGGGGTTTTAATGAGGCACCATAACAAGGGCTAAGGGTAGCCAAAATCCTTAGTAGCAATTTATTTAAAGGCATTTTTCTTTTATCAATGATAAATCTACTTCTTCCTTAAACGTTTCCTATAAAAATGTATTAATTTAAACTCGACAAACCGCGAAAATCATTGCTCGACCTAGAATGGTCGGCAAGATGAATTGACGAGGTATAAATTATTGTAAGAAGTTAGGTAAGCAAATCGTAAGACCGACCTCAAAAGTAAGGCGGAACAAAAACGAAATGTAAAAGTAACTTGGCAAATTCTGATTAACCCGAAGTTGGAACTTACAAAGGAAATGCAATATTTTTTACCGATCTTCATTTTTAACTTCACAGAGAAACAAGGTTAAAAGTTGTCAAAACCCGATCTTCAACTAAGCAGCTGTAAAAGCTATGAGCTAATTCAACAAAAAACAAAAACCTAAATTCATTATTAAAATCAAGAAAGGTTCTTTAACAAAATTCTAAAGTTTTTTAATCATAACTAAACAAAATAAAATTGTTCAGATAACTACAAGTTATAACAAAAGATGTTCATCCAAGACCCACATATTGGGCCTTTCAAACCACGAAAATTAAGAGAAACTACAAAGGAGTGAGTTGCTCTCCTGTGACAGCATCCTCGGCTCAAACGAAGGAGTCAGGTCATACTAAAAAATCGGCACAGCGGGAATCTGACCAGTCGGAGAATGAGGGAGCTTGCCACTAATGACCTCGTTCCCAGGAGGAACCTTAGGATTTTGGGGAGCCTGACCGACACCTACCCCCGAAGTTTTCAGGTCGAGCAAGGGAACTTCCTCATCTTCGTCTGGAGCAGGGATGATCTTTTCGTCTATCACAATGTTGTCCTGGCTAATCAGGGAAAGGTCTCCCATGGAAGCAATGACACAGAACTAGACCTTTAGATTTGCAAACATTTCATCCATTCCCTTAGCCACAGATTCCTAGAGTTCTGCATATTTGTCCCGGGCCTTAGTTAGGTCATCCCCAAGGTTAAGCCTCTCCCCAAAGACACGAGTATAGCTCTCCTCTGCTTTCTTTCTCAAAACCTCTGACATAGCCATGGCCGCCTCCGCCTGTTTTGCCTTGGCCAGAGCTTTACCCAAGTCCGATAGTAATGCATCCTTCTCCTCCTCAAGCTCTCTTTTTGCCTCCTTCAGAGAAACCACCCCAGCCTGTGAAGCCACCAATGAACTATGGGTGACATTAAGAGAAGTGTTCCTTAACTCCCTGGCCCATGCTGCACAAACGCCTGCCGTCCGAATTCCACCTTTGGCCAGGAGCTGGAGATGGTTTTTGATGGACACATCTTTCATACTAATGTGGCTATGAGGAAGAATATGCTTTTCACTCCAACCAAGCCCGTCAAAGCCCTTGTTGTATATACTCTCCGATTTTGTAGTTTTTCATCTTTTAGGATTTAGTTCAGAGGAAGAAGGTGGAGGACGGACCACTATACTGTCCGAGGTGGAAAGGGGGGTGCTGAGCGGATAATTTATACGCTTTTTGGCATTGTTTTTAGTATGTTTTTAGTATATTTTAATTAGTTTTTATTATATTTTTATTAGTTTTTATTTAAAAATCACATTTCTGGACTTTACTATGAGTTTGTGTGTTTTTCTATAATTTTAGGTATTTTCTGGCAGAAATTGAGGGACCTGAGCAAAAATCTGATTCAGAGGCTGAAAAAGGACTGTAGATGCTGTAGGATTCTGACCTCCATACACTCAAAGTAGATTTTCTGGAGCTACAGAAGCCCAATTGGCGCGCTCCCAATTGCGTTGGAAAGTAGACATCTTGGGCTTTCCAGCAATATATAATAGTCTATACTTTGCCCAAGATTTGATGGCCCAAACAGGCGTTCTAAGTCAGCTTAAGAATTCTGGCGTTTAACTCCAAAACTGGCACAAAAGCTGGAGTTAAACGCCTAAACTGGCACAAAAGCTGGCGTTTAACTCCAAAAAAAGTCTCTACATATGAAAGCTTCAATGCTCAGCCCAAGCACACACCAAGTGGGCCCGGAAGAAGATTTCTGCATTAATTACTGATTTCTGTAAACCCTAGGCTACTAGTTCTCTATAAATAGGACCTTTTGCTATTGTATTTTAATATACTTTTGGATCTTTGATAAGTCTTGTGCTATCTTAAACACGTTTGGAGGCTGGCCTCACGGCCATGCCTAGACCTTGTTCTTATGTATTTTCAACGGTGGAGTTTCTACACACCATAGATTAAGGTGTGGAGCTCTGCTGTTCTTCATGAATTAATACAAGTACTATTGTTTTTCTATTCAACTCAAGTCTATTTCTTCTCCAAGATATTCATTCGTTCTTCAACTTGATGAATGTGATGATCTGTGACACTCATCATCATTCTCACCCATGAACGCGTGACTGACAACCACTTCCGTTCTACTAGCAATGGCTTGAATGCGTATCTCTTGGGTTTCTAATCTAAGATTAGAACCTTCGTGGTATAGGCTAGAATTATTGGTGGCCATTCCTGAGATCCGGAACGTCTAAACCTTGTCTGTGGTATTCTAAGTAGGATCTGGGAAGGGATGATTGTGACGAGCTTCAAACTCGCGATTGTGGGGCGTGTGACAGATGCAAAAGGATCAATGGATCCTATTCCGACATGATCGAAAACCGACAGCTGATTAGCCGATGTTGTGACAGAGCATCAGAACTATTTTCACTGAGAGGACGGGATGTAGCCATTGACAACAGTGATGCCCAACATAAAGCTTGCCATGGAAAGGAGTATGAATGATTGGAAGAAGGCAATAGGAAAGCAGAGGTTCAAGGGGAACAAAGCATCTTCATACGCTTATCTGAAATCCACCAATGAATTACATAAGTATCTCTATCTTTATTTTATGTTTTATTCATATTTTAATTATCAATCCTCCATAACCATTTGAATCTTCCTGACTGAGATTTACAAGATGACCATAGCTTGCTTCAAGCCGACAATCTCCGTGGGATCGACCCTTACTCACGTAAGGTTTATTACTTGGACGACCCAGTGCACTTGCTGGTTAGTTGTGCGGAATTGTGACAAAGTGTGATTCACGTTTGAGAGCTCCAAGTCTTTGGCGCCATTGTTGATGATCACAATTTTGTGCACCATGTTTTTGGCGCCATTGCCGGGGAAGGAACGAATGAACGAACAATAATTTCGCATTTGTTTCTGGCCACAACAGTGCCAAGTTTGGTCCGGCAACAACACCAAGTATTTGGCGCCGTTGTCGGGGATTGTTCGAGTTTGGACAACTGACGGTTCATCTTGTTGCTTAGATTAGGTATCTTTTCTTCAGAATTTTTAAGAATGAATTCTAGATTTTCAAGGTGATGTTTCCACCATCACAAAAGCTGATTGATCCTCATCAATTTAGCTATTGAATATAATGTCCTGCTGAAGCTTGGCCAAACATGTCTAATCCTTTTTAGACTGAAGCTTTGGACTAACATTGCATGATTCCTGGAATTCTCATTAAAAGTTTTGATTCTCTTTATTTTATTTTCTATATAATTTTCGAAAATTACAAAATAAAATTTATAAAACCATAAAAATCAAAAATATTTTATGTTTCTTGTTTGAGTCTAGTATCAATTTTTAAGTTTGGTGTCAATTGCATTATTCTTGCATTTTTCGAATACATGCAATATGTTCTTCATTAATCTTCAAGTTGTTCTTGATGATTTCATTGCTCTGATCTTTAAATTCTCTTGTTTTGTGTGTTTTGTTGTTTCTCATACGCATTCTTAATTTGTTAGTGTCTCCTATATGAAAATTTTTAAGTTTGGTGTCTTGCATGCATTGTTTATTTGATCTTAGTTGCATTTTTATTGATTCCCATCATCAAAAATTCAAAAATATTTTTTAAAAACTATGTCTTTTCAAGTCAATAATACAGAGAATTGAAGATTCAGAACATTCAGCAGAGGAATCAAACAGAAAAAGCTGGGCGTTCAAAATGCCCAGTGAAGAAGGAAAACTGGCGTTTAAACACCAGCCAGGGTACCTGGCTGGGCGTTTAACGCCCAAAAAGGTAGAGATTTGGGCGTTAAACGCCAGAATGGGCACCATTCTGGGCATTTAACGCCAGGATGACACTAGAGGGAAGATTTTGTTTTTAATTCACATTTTTTTCAAGTTTTCATAATTTTTCAAAATCAAATATCTTTCAAATCATATCTTTTCAATCATATCTCTTTCATAATCAATTTCTTTCCATTTTATATTTATTTTTACTATTTTCAAAAATCCTTGCTTCAATTCAAGATTTACTTCAAAAATTTTCAAGTTGTTACTTGCCTATTAAAAAAGGATCAAATTTTAAATTTTAGAATCATATCTTTTAATTTCTTGTTAGTCAAGTAATCAACTTTAGTTTTAAAACTTTCTCTTTTTAATTTGATTTTCGATCATATCTTCTCAATCATATCTTTTCAATCACACCCTTTTTCAAAATTAATTTTCAATCATATCTTTTTAATTTCTAATTTCAAAATCTTTTTCAAAAATCATTTTATTTCTTTCCCAATCTTAGTTTTCAAAAATCTCAATCAAATTTTCAAATTTCTTTTAATTATTTCAAAATCTTTTACTCTATTTTCAAAAATTCTTCCCCTCTTCTCACATCCTTCTATTTAAAGGACTAACACTCTTCCTCAAGGTGCAATTCGAACTCCCTCCTTCTTTATATGTTCGAATTCTCTTCTATCTACCTCTTCCTTCTATTCTTCTTTTCCTCTGACACCTCAAGGAATCTCTATACTGTGACATAGAGGATTCCCTACTTTCTTGTTCTCTTCTCTTTCATATGAGCAGGAACAAAGATAAAGGCATACTTGTTCAAGTTGATCCTGAACCTGAAAGGACCTTGAAGAGAAAGCTAAGAGAAGCTAAAGAACAATTCTCTTTAGAGGGCCTAACAGAACTCTTCAAAGAAGAAGAAACCATGGCAGCCAAAAACAACAACAATGCCAATAATACAAGGAAGGTGCTTGGTGACTTTACTGCACCTACTCCTGATTTCTATGGGAGAAGCATCTCAATCCCTGCCATTGGAGCAAACAACTTTGAGCTTAAGCCTCAATTAGTTTCTCTAATGCAATAGAATTGCAAGTTTCATGAACTTCCATTGGAAGATCCTCATCAGTTCTTAGCTGAGTTCTTGCAAATCTGTGACACTGTCAAGACCAATGGGGTTGACCCTGAAGTCTACAGACTTATGCTCTTTTCTTTTGCTGTAAGAGACAGAGCTAGAACATGGTTGGATTCACAACCTAAGAAAAGCCTGAACTCTTGGAAAAAGCTAGTCAATGCCTTCTTAGCAAAGTTCTTTCCACCTCAAAAATCGAGTAGGCTTAGAGTGGAAGTCCAAACCTTTAGACAGAATGAAGGTGAATCCCTCTATGAAGCTTGGGAAAGATACAAGAAATTGATCAAAAGGTGCCCTTCTGACATGTTTTCAGAATGGAGCATCATAGGTATTTTCTATGATGGTCTGTCTGAACTATCCAAAGATGTCATTGGATAGCTCTATTGGAGGATTTCTTCATCTGAAGAAGACGCATGCAGAAGCTCAGGAACTCATTGAAACGGTTGCAAATAACCAATTCATGTACACTTCTGAAAGGAATCCTGTGAATAATGGGATATCTCAGAAGAAAGGAGTTCTTGAGATTGATATTCTGAATGCCATATTGGCTCAGAATAAAATATTGACTCAACAAGTCAATATGATTTCTCAGAGTCTGTCTGGAATGCAAGCAGCAACAAGCAGTACTAAGAAAGCTTCCTCTGAAGAAAAAGCTTATGATCCTAAGAACCCAGCAATGGAAGAGGTGAATTACATGGGAGAACCTTATGGAAACACCTATAATCCTTCATGGAGAAATCATCCAAATCTCTTATGGAAGGATCAACAGAGACCCCAACAAGGTTTCAACAACAATAATGGTGGAAGAAATAGGTTTAGCAATAGCAAGCCTTTTCCATCATCTTCTCAGCAACAGACAGAGAATTCTAAGCAAAGCCACTCTGACTTACCAACCATTGTCTCTGATCTAATAAAAACCACTCAAAGTTTCATGACTGAAACAAGGTCTTCCATTAGAAATTTGGAGGCACAAGTGGGTCAGCTGAGTAAGAAAATTATTGAACTCCCTCCTAGTACTCTCC
The DNA here is from genome assembly GCF_059453495.1 of Arachis ipaensis. Classification (NCBI taxonomy): domain Eukaryota; kingdom Viridiplantae; phylum Streptophyta; class Magnoliopsida; order Fabales; family Fabaceae; genus Arachis; species Arachis ipaensis. Next base: position 79,457,238 of record NC_142443.1, read on the forward strand.
CAAGCAATACAAAAGAAAATTCAAAATGAGAGTGCAAGGCCATAACCACATCTCACATGGCCGAACATGGAGAAGAGGAAGAGGCAGTGATTCCCACTGAGGAAGACCTCAATGGACACCCACTGACCTCCATGGAGTTCCCTAATCAGGAACCATGGGAATCTGAGGCTCACACTGAGACCATAGAGATTTCATTGAATTTACTTTTGCCATTCATAAGCTCTGATGAGTATTCTTCCTCTAAAGAGGATGAAGATGTTACTGAAGAGTAAGTTGCTAAGTACCTTGGAGTAATCATGAAGCTAAATGTCAAGTTGTTTGGTAATGAGACTTGGGAGGATGAACCTCCATTGCTCATCAAAGAACTGGATGACTTGACTAGGCAGAGATTACCTCTGAAGAGACAGGACCCTGGAAAGTTCTCAATCCCTTGTACCATAGGCACCATGACCTTTAAGAAGGCTTTGTGTGACCTAGGGTCAAGCATAAACCTTATGCCTCTCTCTGTAATGGAGAAGCTAGGGATCATTGAGGTACAAGCTGCAAGAATCTCACTGGAGATGGCAGACAATTCAAAGAAACAGGCTTATGGACTTATAGAGGATGTCTTGGTAAAGGTTGAAGACCATTACATCCCTGCTGATTTCATAGTCCTAGAGACTGGGAAGTGTATGGATGAATCCATCATCCTTGGCAGATCTTTCCTAGCCACAGCAAAAGCTGTGATTGATGTTGACAGAGGAGAATTGATCATTCAAGTGAATGAAGACTCCCTTGTGTTTAAAGCTCAAGGATATCCCTCTGTAACCATGAAGAGGAAGCATGAAGAGCTTCTCTCAATATAGAGTCAAACAGAGCCACCACAGTCAAACTCTAAGTTTGGTGTTGGGAGGCCACAACCAAACTCTAAGTTTGGTGTTGAACCCCCACATTCAAACTCTAAGTTTGGTGTTGGGAGGTTCCAACATTGCTCTGAACATCTGTGAGGCTCCATGAGAGCCCACTGTCAAGCTATTGACATTAAAGAAGCGCTTGTTGGGAGGCAACCCAATCGTTACTATTCTATGATAATTTTCTATTTTCTATTTTCTATTTTATGTTTTCTGTAGGTTGATGAACATGTGAAGTCACAAAAACAATTGAAAAAGCAAAAACAAAGTGAAAAACAAAATGAAAAATAGAACACCCTGGAGGAGACAGTTACTGGCGTTTAAACGCCAGTAAAGGTAGCAGAATCGGCGTTAAACGCCCAGTCTGGCACCATTCTGGGCGTTTAACGCCAAAAAAGGGCACCAAACTGGCGTTTAATGCCAGGAATGGGCAAGAAGCTGGCGTTAAATGCCAGAAATGGGCAGCAGCCTGGCGTTTAACGCCAGGATTGGCAGAAAGGGGCGTTTTGCATGCCACTTGGTGCAGGGATGAGATATCCTTGACACCTCAGGATCTGTGGACCCCACAGGATCCCCACCTACCCCACCACTCTCTCTTCTTCACCCATTCACCAACCACCTCAATACCTCTTCCCCAAAAACCCCTTCACCTATCAAATCCCACCATTCTCTTTACCACTCACATCCATCCTTCATAAAACCCCACCTACCTCACCATCCAAATTCAAACCACTTTCCCTCCCAAACCCACCCATAATGGCCGAACCACACACCCCTCTCACTCCTATATAAACTCATCTTCACTCCTTCATTTTCACACAACCAAAACACCACTTCTCCCCCCTTGGCCGAAACACAAAGCCCACTCCATCTCCTCTATTTCTTCTTCTTCTACTCTCTTCTTTCTTCTTTTGCTCGAGGACGAACAGCCTTCTAAGTTTGGTATGGTAAAAGCTAAAGCTTTTTGTTTTTCCATAACCATTTATGGCACCAAAGGCCGGAGAAACCTCTAGAAAGAGGAAAGGGAAGGCAAAAGCTTCCACCTCCGAGTCATGGAAGATGGAGAGATTCCTCTCAAGGGTGCATCAAGACCACTTCTATGACGTTGTGGCCAAGAAGAAAGTGATCCCCGAGGTCCCTTTCAAACTCAAAAAGAATGAGCATCCGTAGATCCGACATGAGATCCGAAGAAGAGGTTGGGAAGTTCTCACTAACCCCATTCAACAAGTCAGAATCTTAATGGTTCAAGAGTTCTATGCCAATGCATGGATCACCAAGAACCATGATCAAAGTGTGAACCCGGACCCTAAGAATTGGCTTACAATGGTCTGAGGGAAATACTTGGATTTTAGTCCGGAAAATGTAAGGTTGGCATTCAACTTGCCCATGATGCAAGGAGATGCACACCCCTACACTAGAAGGGTCAACTTTGATCAAAGGTTGGACCAAGTCCTCATGGACATATGTGAAGAAGGCGCTCAATGGAAGAGAGATTCAAGAGGGAAGCCGGTTCAACTAAGAAGGCATGACCTCAAGCCCGTGGCTAGGGGATGGTTGGAGTTCATCCAACGCTCAATCATTCCCACTAGCAACCAGTCCGAAGCTACTATAGACTGGGCTATCATGATACATAGCATCATGATTGGAGAGGAAGCGGAAGTTCATGAGGTTATATCCCAAGAACTCTTCAAGGTGGCGGACAAGTCCTCTCCTTTGGCAAGGTTAGCCTTCCCTCATCTCATTTGTCACCTTTGCAATTCGGTTGGAATTGACATAGAGGGAGACATTCTCATTGATGAGGACAAACCCATCATTAAGAAAAGGATGGAGAAAACAAGAGAACCTCATCAAGAGCATGAGGAATTTCCTCATCATGAAATCCCTGAGATACCTCAAGGGATGCATCTTCCTCCATAAAACTATTGGGAGCAAATCAACACCTCCCTAGGAGAATTGAGTTCCAACATGGGACAACTAAGGGTGGAGCACCAAGAGCATTCCATCCTCCTCATTGAAATTAGAGAAGATCAAAGAACCATGAGAGAGGAGCAACAAAGGCAAGGAAGAGACATTGAGGAGCTCGAGCACTCCATAAGATCTTCAAGAGGAAGAACAAGCCGCCATCACTAAGGTGGACCCGTTCTTTAATTTCCTTGTTCTTTATTTTCTGTTTTTCGAAAATTGTGCTTTATGTTTATTTATGTTTGTGTCTTTATTACATGATCATTAGTGTCTAAGTGTCTATGCCTCAAAGCTATGAAAATGAATCCATCACCTTTCTTAAATGAAAAATGTTTTTAATTGAAAAAGAAAAAGAAGTGCATGAATTTCAAATTTTAAAACAGTTTAATTATCTTGATGTGGTGGCAATACTATTGTTCTTCTGAATGAATGCATGAACAGTGCATATTTTTTAATTTGATTGTTTATGAATGTTAAAATTGTTGGCTCTTGAAAGAATGAAAGGAAAAGGAGAAATGTTATCTGATGATCTGAAAAATCCTAAAAATTGATTCTTGAAGTAAGAAAAACCAGTGAAAAGCTTGCAGAAAAAAAAAGAGAAGAAGAAAAAAAAAGAAAGAAAAAAAAAGAAAAGCAAGCAGAAAAAGCCAATACCCCTTTAAACCAAAAGGCAAGGGTGATAAAAAGGATCCAAGGCTTTGAGCATCAGTGGATAGGAGGGCCCACAGGAATAAAATCCTGTCCTAAGCGGCTAAACCAAGCTGTCCCTAACCATGTGCTTGTGGCATGAAGGTGTCAAGTGAAAACTTGAGACTGAGCGGTTAAAGTTGAGGTCCAAAGCAAAAAGAAGAGTGTGCTTAAGAACCATGGACACCTCTAATTGGGGACTCTATCAAAGCTGAGTCACAATCTGAAAAGGTTCACCAGTTATGTGTCTGTGGCATTTATGTATCCGGTGGTAATACTAGAAAACAAAGTGCTTAGGGCCACGGCCAAGACTCAAAAAGTAGTTGTGTTCAAGAATCAACATACTTAACTAGGAGAGTCAGTAACACTATCTGGATTTTGAGTTCCTATAGATGCCAATCATTCTGAACTTCAAGGGATAAAGTGAGATGCCAAAACTGTTCAGAAGCAAAAAGCTAAAAGCCCCGCTCATCTAATTAATACTGATCTTCATAGATGTTTTTGAAATTCATTGTATATTCTCTTCTTTTTATCCTATTTGATTTTCAGTTGCTTGGGGATAAGCAACAATTTAAGTTTAGTGTTGTGATGAGCGGATAATTTATACGCTTTTTGGCATTATTTTTAGTATGTTTTTAGTATATTTTAATTAGTTTTTGTTATATTTTTATTAGTTTTTATTTAAAAATCACATTTCTGGACTTTACTATGAGTTTGTGTGTTTTTCTGTAATTTCAGGTATTTTCTGGCTGAAATTGAGGGGCTTGAGCAAAAATCTGATTCAGAGGCTAAAAAAGGACTGCAGAAGCTGTTGGATTCTGACCTCCCTGCACTCAAAGTGGATTTTCTGGATCTACAGAAGCCCAATTGGCGCACTCTCAATTGTGTTGGAAATTAGAATTTCTGGGCTTTCCAGCAATATATAATAGTCCATACTTTGCCCAAGATTTGATGGCCCAAACAGGCGTTCTAAGTCAGCTCAAGAATTCTGGTGTTTAACTCCAAAACTGGCACAAAAGCTGGAGTTAAACGCCCAAACTGGCACAAAAGCTGGCGTTTAACCCCAAGAAAAGTCTCTACACATGAAAGCTTCAATGCTCAACCCAAGCACACACCAAGTGGGCCCAGAAGAACATTTCTGCATTAATTACTGATTTCTGTAAACCCTAGGCTACTAGTTCTCTATAAATAGGACCTTTTACTATTGTATTTTAATATACTTTTGGATCTTTGATAAGTCTTGTGCTATCTTAGACACGTTTGGAGGCTGGCCTCACGGCCATGCCTAGACCTTGTTCTTATGTATTTTTAACGGTGGAGTTTCTACACACCATAGATTAAGGTGTGGAGCTCTGCTGTTCTTCATGAATTAATACAAGTACTATTGTTTTTCTATTCAACTCAAGTCTATTTCTTCTCCAAGATATTCATTCGTTCTTCAACTTGATAAATGTGATGATCCGTGACAGTCATCATCATTCTCACCTATGAACGCGTGACTGACAACCACTTCCGTTCTACTAGCAATGGCTTGAATGCGTATCTCTTGGGTTTCTAATCTAAGATTGGAACCTTCGTGGTATAGGCTAGAATTATTGGCGGCCATTCCTGAGATCCGGAATGTCTAAACCTTGTCTGTGGTATTCTGAGTAGGATCTGGGATGGGATGACTGTGACGAGCTTCAAACTCGCGATTGTGGGGCGTGTGACAGACGCAAAAGGATCAATGGATCCTATTCCGACATGATCGAAAACCGACAGCTGATTAGCCGATGTTGTGACAGAGCATCAGGACCATTTTCACTGAGAGGACGGGATGTAGCCATTGACAACGGTGATGCCCAACATAAAGCTTGCCATGGAAAGGAGTATGAATGATTGGAAGAAGGCAATAGGAAAGCAGAGGTTCAAGGGGAACAAAGCATCTTCATACGCTTATCTGAAATCCACCAATGAATTACATAAGTATCTCTATCTTTATTTTATGTTTTATTCATCTTTTAATTATCAATCCTCCATAACCATTTGAATCCGCCTGACTGAGATTTACAAGATGACCATAGCTTGCTTCAAGCCGACAATCTCCGTGGGATCGACCCTTACTCATGTAAGGTTTATTACTTGGACGACCCAGTGCACTTGCTGGTTAGTTGTGCGGAATTGTGACAAAGTGTGATTCACGTTTGAGAGCTCCAAGTCTTTGGCGCCATTGTTGATGATCACAATTTCGTGCACCAGGTGGAATTGGCCAAGACTTCGAGACTGGTATAACCTTTCGAGAGGCTGATGTACCAGAGTCCAACTTTAAGGGTGAAGACAAGGCAGCAGTTTCACCAACTTCCTTTAATTGTATGCCCTGAGCTACAACGTTTTTCTAGTGGCCCGAAGTGTCTTCATGGCAACTGACTTAGGATCCATTCTTTATGCAACACCCAAATAAAGACACATTATTCGTCAACACAACCTTATAACCAAAATTTATAAGCAAAAGGAAAGAATACTACTTAGCTTGGACTGGAGCTGACTAGGATCCCCTAAAAAATTTTTGGTGTCTAAATAAAGAGTCCGGCCTCAACTCTAATGGAATAGGTAAACTACACTCTTCTCAAGCTCGTCTAAATCATTTACATTATACTTAACTATTACAAGTTTCTCTTCCCCAATACAAAGGAAAACAACGTTCCTCGTTCTTATCAAGGAAGATAGGCCGGGCATTCTCAACGGCTCAGATTTTGAAAAAGTAATTTTTAAAATCATGGAAGGATTCGTCAAAAATAGCGAAAAAATTCCTACCCTGAATAGCACAAAAAGAAAGCCAACCTATCTTTTTGGCTCCAAAAGTTTTGGTTATCACAAAGAGATAAAAGAAAAGAGAGCCAACCTATTTTAAGGGAAGGTCGGACATCCAGTTTCTGACAAAGAAGCTGATATATTTTTAGAAGAGTAAAGTATCATTTTTGTCCCTAACGTTTGGGGTAAGTCTCAAAGTTGTCCCTAACGTTTTAATCGTCCTATTTAAGTCCCTAACAATTCAAAATTGACTCAATGTTGTCCTGCCATAAGGGATCCGTTAACAGAATTTACGGCGGGACAAAATTGAGATGATTTTGAAACGTTTGGGACTTAAATAGGACGAAAATGTTGGGGACAAAAACGATACATAGAAATAAATTTTAATTTTATCTCTCAATAATATTAATTTTTTACTATACATAATAGTCAATTATTTTTTAGTCACATCTAAGTAAATTACACTTAGTCATATTACTTTCATTCTAAATAAATTTATTTTTTTTTATAATTTTACACTTAATTTAATTTTTTTATAAATTAATAAACTTCACACTTTCATTTTAAATAAATAATGTAATGTGATTAGAATAAAAGTGTAAACTTATAAAAAAAATTATAAGTAATATGATTAAGAAATGAAAGTAAAATTACATTATTTAGAATGAAAGTATAAAATTTATTTATTTATAGAAAGATTATATTACTTTAAGTGTAAAATAATAAAAAAATAATTTATTTAGAATGAAAGTGTAAAATTATAAAAAAAATATATATAAGTAATGTGAGTAAGTAATGAAAGTAAAACTACATTATTTAGAATGAAAGTCTAAAATTTATTTATTTATTAAAAAATTACATTACTTTAATAGTAAAATTATAAAAAAAATTAATTTATTTAGAATGAAAGTAATGTGATTAACTGTAATTTACTTAGATGTGATTAAAAAATATTGAATACTATGTACAGTAAAAAATTGATATTACTGAAGGATAAAATTAAAATTTATTTCTATGTATCATTTTTGTCCCCAACATTTTCGTCCCATTTAAGTCCCTAACGTTTCAAAATCATCTCAATTTTGTCCTCCGCTGCCAATTCTGTTAACGGATCCCTAATGGCAGGACAACATTGAGTCAATTTTGAAACATTAGGGACTTAAATAGGACGATTGAAACGTTAGGGACAACTTTGGGACTTACCCCAAACGTTGGGGACAAAAACGATACTTTACTCTTTTTAGAAAATCCCACGAATTAGGGTGTAGTTGGGAAGTAGCAATGTTGCAAGCCCAGATGACATTAATTTCAAAGTCGGAAAAGGAAAGGCGGACATCTAGCTTACTGAAAAAGCAATCATAAGCATAAAAGAAAGGGTGTTCTGACCTATCAAGTGGGGGAAAGCACACCCTCTCCTCGTGATCAGTAATAATAATTTCGCAGTTTTTCTCATCCTTCCGGTTTACACACAGCCTATGATGTCTACGAAACTGTTCGGCATACTCTCTATCAATTACGAGGACAAGAGTAAGGACAATTATATCTACCAAGTCAGGTGAGAAGAAACTTTGGTTGACATGTTGTGAATTACAGATCGAGAGATTAAAGTTATACCTACAAATACAACACACAAACAAAAAATCGTCACAACAAGTCAGAAAGTCAGGTAACAACAACAAGAAGTCGGATTGTTATTGACAACACCAACAATTAACTACAGTTCTTGTAAAATCTCATAAACACAATGAATCATCAGCAAAATTTCAAATACAGAAATGGTATGACCTTCAATCATAAAAAGTGGCACCATTTGGGAACAATACAACTATAATCCGTAGCAACAAATCTCAAACAACCACAGTTTCAATAGATTCAAGACACATCAAGTAAAGCAACAGTGAAAAAGAAAACATAAAGTCTCTGTCACCAACAACATTCCGAAAGTCAGCAACAAAATTTCAAAATATCATTCAAAATAAATACAAGCACTACCTAGAGCAACCAAAAATAGAAAACAAGGAAAATGGGCAAAAACACCAACCTTGATGAAACGTGGAAATAGAAGGGCATTCCAAACACTAAAAAACATGAACGTTCCTCTCCAAAATGCAAATGATGTCCTTTAAAGATTCAAGATGGATAAATCTTGTATTGAAATGTAGTTATGAAGGAAGAACGAAGAAAAGTGGAAGAAGGGGGGCAAGTAGTACAGCAAAGCAAAGTTTTTAGAAGCAGAAAAGAAGGAAGAGGGAAGGGATGAAGCTTTTATAAGAGACAAGGGGAAAAAGAGATATTTTTCAACCCTCTTTAAAAGCCACACGTGGATCCCCTGGAAACTGCCGCGTAACGTATGCCATGTCATTAAAGTGGCAAAATTTCAAAATTTTGAAGCACGTCGAGTACCTAACCTCATGAAGGCGGTGTACACGACAAAGGAAACTGGAACCACAAATACTTGAGCCCGACCTTATAAAAGCTTGGATTCAAGCAGGGGCATTGTTTATACCTTGCCCAAAATAAAGCCAAGCCTATTAAGGATAAAGGCCCATCAAAGGTGGCATCTCCCACTTACCCGACCTCTTAAGAGGTTGGACGCGACAAGGGAGGTTCAGCCCCACTTATCTAAATAAGTAACTGCCTCCCTGGTAAGTGAGATTCGTGCCGGTTTAGAATTTTTCAATTGAAGTGTTTGGTTGATGGCATAGTCCAAACCGGCAATTAAATCTTAACACCAAAGTTTAAATTTCTAATTCAAATTAACCGAGATTAATCAAACCTCCGGTCATCTTCCCTAGGAACTAGTGCCAACAAGTGCATAAAATTGGTTGTGGAAAGCAAAGAGGTTTTGAATAATAAAGCAAGCAATAAAGAGATAAAAGAATGATCCAAAATTGAAATTAATAAAATAATAAAGGAATGAAAGAACTATATGTGTAATATGAACAAGTAAACCTTAAAAAGATGGAAATGTGGTTCAAAACATAAATGGAACCTTGACTTAGGATGAGTTATGGAATCCATTCCTTGCCATAACCACAACTATGATAATTATGATGGATTAATCTCACTTAGTCTACCCTTAACATTGAAGAGTAAGTCAAGTGAGCATAATTGTTATTAATCTACAAATCCTAGCTAACTTACTAATTATCGTAGTAAGGAGCTAGTGTTAGTGGAAACAATAACAACTAACAACCCAAGAATTATCACTAAATGTCGGACATTATGAATTTAGTAATCCATATACTCATTTTTTCCAAGCCAAGGGGTAGAAATCTACCCCATAATCAAAATTGACATTTCATCAAACATATAGTGGGCATAATCATAAGACATGGTAAAATTGGGAAAATAATAAAAGATTTGAACCACAATTGATGAAAATCAACACTAATAACTCAAACAAACATAAAATAACCATCAAATATCAAATTCATGAACTAGAAATCCAAAAATGAAAAATTATATATGTATTGATAAAGGAAAATAAAATAAGAAAGTGTAGAACAAGTGTAATAAAAGAGAAAATTAAGGAATACTTACAATGAGATAGCAAAATCCAAGACCAAAATTGAACTATAAAATACTACATTGAAAACCTAATTAAAACCTTAAGAGAGAATTTGTATGCTACACTACTCTTATTCCTACAATGTGTTTTTCCAATCTAAAGTGAGCTCCCTAAGCTAATGCCTTGATATGTGATGTTGTCCCCTTCATATAGCATCCAAAATCAGCTTCAGCCTTCTAGAAATGAGCCAAGAAGCCCTCAAAATTGCGAGTCACGTGACTTTTTAATGAAGTCACGTGCTGGTACCTGTGCGTATGCACAGATGTGTACGTACGCACACTTGCTGAATTTTCCTCTTGTGTGTATGCACAGAGAGTTGTGCGTACGCGCACATGGTTGTGTGCTTCTCCTTTGTTTTCCTCATATATTCTCCCAATTGCATGCTTCTCTTTCACTCTTATCAGGCCATTCCAACCTATTACACCTGAAATCACTCATCAAAGATATCAATACATCGAATGGAATGAAAGTAGAATAAAATTGATTAAAATAAGCACAAAATAGCATGTTTTCACAATTAGGCACAATTTAGAGAGAAAACATAAAAGTATGCTATTTAGATGAATAAATGTGGGTTTATGTGATGAAATCCATCCAATTAAAGCCAAAATTTATCGTCAAATATAGATTCGTCAATTCCCCCACACTTAAACAATAGCATGTCCTCATGCTAGTCACAATCAAAAGATGAGGGAAAAAGGGTAAGCAACTTATTCAATGCAACTACCTATGTGCATACAACTGTACTAAATGCTATCTATCTATATCTATACTATGATTTCCTATTAAGTTTGGCAAGAAAAAAACAAACAAGATAATCTCAATCAATCCAAAGTAAAACCTTAGGGCTAAGGTAAAGAATCAATACAATGTGATCAATGTCCAAAGATTTGATTTGACATTTTTAAAAACAAACAAGCAACTTGCAATAAGATATAAGATAAGAGATGGAAACATAGAATTGAGTGATCGAACCCTTCACCGGATGTGTATACACTCTAGTCGCTTAGTATTTAGGGCTTAATCACTCAATTCTCCTTTAATCATGTTATCCAGGATTTGCTAGTCATCTAATAATTAACCAATACTTGATGCATGAATGCAGATATCATGAGGTCTTTGAAGGGTCATAATGGGTTAGGGTAAGGGTAGGATTAATATGGTTAAGTGGACTAATAGATTGAATCTTTGATTAGATCAAGTATCCCACTTAATCCTATATCAACCTATGTACACAAAAGAGAACAACCTAACTTCCCATTCACCTCTTTTTTTCTCATTCGCTCATGCATTCTTCTTTCTAATTCAACCACATATGCATTCTTTTATTTAACATTATTATTATCATTCATTTTTTTCATATATTTTTTCTTTTTTTTTCTTTTTTTTTTCCTTTTTTTATTTAAAAAACTATATACACTAAAACTTTCTTTTTTTTTTCTTATATTGTCAAAAAGAGATGCATATGTTTTAAGTAATGAATGCATGAGTGTTTATCCATTTTTCCATATTTTCTTAATAAATACCCAAAGTAAACTAACTACCAATGTGTCCCCCATAAATCCCCCCAGACTTGAGTAACACGTACTCCTCAACCCAAGCTAATCAAAGATATAATTCATGGATATAATGGTCTTTCAGTTAGGGTGAATGATGTGCTTAAAATTAGAACAAAAGGGGATTAAAAGACTCAAAAGTGGGTTACAAAGGTAGATGTAAGGGTTGGCCATATGAGTTAGTGAGTTTGATTTCAAAGATGGCATCAATCATACTAAATGCATTCCAAACATCCAATTAAAGCTCAAATATCACTAGGTGTTTCGTTTAAGCTTTTTTCTATGTTCCATAAGAAAAATATTTCAAGCAAGTTGAAAAACAAGTTTTCAAGTCTAATCAATGGAATGCCCTAAAAGGGATTTCTTGAAAATTCTTTTTTGTTTTACCAAACTTATTTACTCTACCATGCAAATGCAAATGCAAGTATTTACTACCATAAAACTACCAATGTGTCCCCCAAAATTGCGGATCCTCCCCTCCACACTTAAACGTTGCACGGTCCTCCGTACATGCACATAATCCGGGGTAAAGAACTATAAGGCTCCACCTTCAGCTGGTGGGCATCGGGGCTCCAGGTTGCTGTATAAACAAATAAACAACAATTGGGGAAGAGTTCATATGAGTGTGGTATGATAGAAGACAATGTGTGTATTCTAAGTGTGCATGGTTTAGAACACAACACATTGGTCAGTTAAAAAGGTAATCACAAAATCAAAAGAAATAGCATGTGTTCCTCAATTAAATGGCCTAGGTTGCAAGTAAAGAATAAGCAAGAGATAGGGCACAGACAAACCTTTATAACCACAACTAAAGTGAATTGAACATTTGATATTGGATTTTGAAATTGTGCAAGTGAAAGTGCAAAATTTGATTTAGAATCACAATAAACAACAACCAATTCAATGATGAAAAGCAAACTACTAGTTCATCCCCAACATAGTGCAATAGTCACATAATAAAGGTACTTGTTACAAAATGTGATAAGCTTGATAAGAATTAAGTTAAGTCACTCAAACAAATACAATGTATTAAAAGCAAACAAGTATCTTGTAATGTGATTATGATTTGAAAGCCATGATGAACAAGTAATTCAATTTAATTCACTAAAGTAAAGGTCTACAATTCATGATTAAGTTGCCAAACAAGGATATAGTCTAACACATATGGTAGCTACAACATATGAATAAAACTCACAATTCATTTGGGCAATCAAACAAAGACTCAATGCTCAGTGCACATAATTATCAAATTTCAAAGAAGAAGCAACCCATTCAATATCAATCAAATACCTACAACTTATTTAATTAACAAATAACTAAACCAAATTTAATAAAATTACTAAAATCAAAATGAGATGCAAATAAAACAAACTAGGATAAGTAAAAAAAAGGGGGGGGGGGAAGCAAGAAAAGAGAGAGATGGAGGGGGTGGAAGTGTGTTAGGGCTTCACTCAAAGAGCAATAAAAGTGCTGCCCAAAACAGCACTTGTGCGTACGCACATGCATGTGTGCGTATGCACACAAGGTGAAAAATAGAAGGTGTGCACCCGCACAAGGGTGTGCGAACGCTCTGAACAGAGAGGGAATTAAGAAGTGTGCGCACGCACAGACGGGTGCGCACGCACAAACAAGTGCGTACGCACAGAACACTTTTTTTTTGCAAAATGGACCATGTGTGCGTCTGCACATAGGTCCGTGCACACGCACAAGAACGAAAATGCCAGGGGTTCATGTGCACAGGGTGTGCCAGCTCTCCCATTAGAAGGTGTGCAAGGTAGTGTACGGACGCACAGAGAGCACGAGAAGAGAGGTGCGTGTGTACGCACAAGCGTGTGCGCATGCACAACACGTAAAAAACAGGGAGGCACCCATGCACAAGGCGTGCAAGCGCTCTAAACAAGGGCTGCGCAGGCTAGTGTGCGTACGCACAGGTTGGTGCGCACGCATAGTGCCCTGTTTTTCCAAAAAATTTTCTTTGAATTCTAGGGCACTCTATCTTAGCTCAACAAAATTTCAAACCCACAACATTCAAAACTTCACAAAATCATGATCCATATGAAAATTAACCTATCTATGCTAAAAATTAAACTAATCATAGGCTAATCAAGATAAACAAAAATACAATAAACCAAGACTATAAACAAAGAGAAAGGGTAAGAAAGATGTTACCATAGTGGGGTGTGATGACTTGCATCATCTACCACTTTTTCTTATCTAAAAGGACCATAAAAAGAACATAATCTCATTAAATCAAAGCAATTTCATGAACCAAATGATAAATATTATGTACATTGCTTTGAAATGGGTTTGTGTTGAATTTCAGGTGAAAAGAGCAACAAAAAGAGGAAGGAAACAATAACAAGAGGTGGGCGTGTGAAGCTTGGAACAAACGCCATGAAATTGTATGGGCATGGCACGCCAGCACCAAGGCGTGGCACGCCAGTTGTATTTTCTAAAGAAGAGTCCTTGAAGCTTTGCACAAGGGCGTGGCACACCAGGAGCCAGGCATGGCACGCCAGTTACAATTTCCAGAGAGCAAGATTGAAGGCCACAAAGGGGGCGTGGCACGCCAACCCCATCATACACCATGGTCGTGCCACTTGAACATGCGGGTGTGGCACGCCAGTTCACTAATCCAGAAGGGGACACACACTCGGCGTGCCACTTGGTATCGAAGGCGTGGCACGCCAACTCTAACCCAACGCTTGTGCGAACTACTTGAGGACCTAGGCGTGGCACGCCAGGCTTGAAGGAGTCACACCAACATGGGTGTGCCACTTGAACACCAAGGCGTGGCACGCGAGTACAAGTTTTCAAAGGAGGAGGTGAAGGTCCAAAGACTTGGGCGTGCCACTTGGTATCGAAGGCATGGCACGCCAGCTATAATCTTTGACTTGGGCGTGCCACTTGAGTCTCAGGCGTGGCATGCCAGCTATAATCTTTGACTTAGGTGTGCCACTTGTTGTCGAAGGCATGGCACGCCAGTTTCAGCAACCAAAGAAGAAGAAGACTGGGCGTGGCACGCCAAGACCAGAAGACCATGAGCGTGCCACTTGAATGCTGGGCGTGGCACGCCAGCTACTAGAACAAGAAACCATATACATAATACATGGGCGTGGCACGCCACCTGCTGGACGTAGCACGCCAGTTATGTTTTCCAGAAATGTTAAGAAGGTTCTTGTGGGCGTGGCACGCCAGTATTAAACTCCAGAGAGGAAGATGAAGTGTACACAATGGGCGTGGCACACCACCTACTGGGAGTGCCATGCCAGTTCAAATTTCCATGGAAGAGAACAAGAAGAAAAAGCCTGGGCGTGCCACTTGGGCTCGAAGGTGTGGCACGCCAGGCTAACCAAATGTTTAAGAAGACCCTGGGCGTGCCACATGGGCTCGAAGGCATGGCACGCCAGGCTAACCAAATGTTTAAGAAGACCCTAGGCGTGCCACTTGGGCTCGAAGGCATGGCATGCCAAGCTAACTAATATTTAGAAGACCCTGGACGTGCCACTTGGGTTCGAAGGCATGGGACACCAGGGAGGTTGATGCAAGAGGAGTGCCACTTGAGGAGCTGGGCGTGGCACACCAAACCAAACTTAGTGGCTAGGCGTGGCACGCCACTCAAATGCCAGCCACACGCCAAGCTAAAGGGTCACATTTTCTGAGTTTTCCTTTTCCCTCTAGTTGTAATTTTCTTTTCTCTTTCGTATTTTCTTAATTCTAGTGATAGGAGTAGTATAAATAACACTTAGAAGTACTGAAAAAGGGGTTGGAAAGTTAGCTTTTGGATCTACAAATTTTAGTTTTACTTTTTACACTTCACTTCATTTCTTCCATCTCTTGTACTTTTCTCTAAGCTATGAGTAGCTAAACTCCCTCTCATTGGGAGAGGAAGCTCTGTTGTACTTGATGGATTAATGATAGTGAATTTCTTCTTCTCTTCATCTTCTCTTTGATTTGCTAGAAGGAATTTCGTTCTTCATCCTAGTGTTCAATCATCTTGGGAAAGAGGTTGAATACAAAATGGGTTTCATGGGAACCTTGGAAAAGGAAACATGAAATTATGCTTGAAATCCCTTCTCACAATTGAGTAGATCTGGGTTTTGGGATTGGATATAGTGACATATAATCCACCCACTTTTTGGATCTATGAGGATGTGTGGTATAATCGGGGACATAGCATATCTCTCTTCATGAGCAATTAGACCAAGGAATTGGCTAATTATCAAGATTTGAGAGATTGAATCACCAAGGGATTGGGGTTCAATCAATCATGATTGCCAAGAGGTCAATCAGTTGCATGATTAAAGATGAGATGAGCTGGATTTAATCCAAAGAGAGCAACATATCCTAATCCCAATGAATTTCCCCTATTCTTATCTTCCATATTCTTTATAGCTTTCTTTACATTCTGTCCTTCTCCATTCCCATTTATAATTCAATCATTTATATTCCAGTACTTTACAGTCTTGCCATTTACTTTTCTGTACTTTACTGCTTCTCTTTACTTTTGAGTCATTTACATTTCTGTTCATTTAGAATTCTGCAGTCACAATCTATATTGCTCAGCTTGACTAATTCACCCAGTGACTAAAATTGCTAAAATCTACCAATCTCTGTGGATTCGACCCCACTCCTAGTGGGTTATTACTTGACGATATATTTGGTGTGCTTGCCAAAAGAACAGATTCATTATTTTATATGGGGAGTGAATTCCGGTCATCAAGTTTTATAGCACCGTTGCCGGGGATTGGTTTGAATTTGACAATGATTAAATTGATGGGTAGCTAGATTAAGCAATTTTAATTACCCTACTAATTCCTTTAATTTCAGTCCCTTATTTTCTTCTTTTTTCATTTGATTATTTCAGCTGTTTATTGTCTATATTTCCTTTTTTTTTTCACTCCATCAACTGTTTGATTAATTGCACCAACCAAACTAACCATAAGTCTTAACAAGGGTGATTCCTTCACTTGTCCTCTGCTTGATGTTTGTTGAATGTATGACAAGTAGAAGAAGAGAAACTTCATCCTCTTTTGATAGTGAACTCGAGAGGACCTTCCTTAGATTAAGGAGGGAAGAAAGCGGCAAAGGAATAGTTGGAGAGGAAGTAGTAGAGGAAGATCTAGGAGTTGCTACGGAGGAACACATAAGCATGTTGGGGAAGATGTTGGCAATCATGTTGGGCAAGAAAGGAGAGTTCTAGGCTTTTACATCAACCCAAATTCAGGAAACTGTGGTAGTAGCATCCTGAAACCAACAATTCATGCTAACAACTTTGAGTTAAAGCCTCAACTTATCACACTTGTTCAAAACAATTGCTCATTTGGAGGGAGTGCCCAAGAAGACACCAACCAACATCTGACTACATTCTTGAGGATTTGTGACACTGTAAAGTCAAATGGTGTACACCCTGACACCTACAAACTACTTTTGTTTCCCTTTTCTCTCAGAGATAAGGCATCAAAGTGGTTGGAAGCATTTCCTAAGGAGAGCTTGACAACTTGGGATGATGTTGTGAACAAATTTCTAACAAGACTCTACTCTCCACAAAGAGTCAATAGATTGAGAGCTGAGGTACAAACCTTTGGACAACAAGATGGTGAAACTCTTTATGAGGCCTGGGAGAGACTCAAATACTTGACAAGGAAGTGCCTTCCGGACATGTTCAATGAATGGGTACAACTGCACATCTTCTATGAGGGGTTATCATATGAGTCAAAGCAGGCTATAGATCATTCTTCAGGAAGCTCACTCTACAAGAAGAAGACAATTGAAGAAGCCATAGATGTCATAGAAACTGTGACCGACAATGAGTACTTCTATGCCTCAGATAGAACTCAAAAAAAAAGGAGTGATGGAGCTCAATTCTATGGATGCTTTGTTAGCTCAAAACAAAGTGATCACTATACAACTGGCAGTTCTAACCAAGAAGATGGAGAAGAACCAAGTCTAAGCTGTCCAAGCTCAAGCCCCTCCACAAGAAGGAGATACATCAGAAGTTGAATGTGAATGGGAGCAAGCTAACTATGTGAATAATTCCTCTAGACCACCATATGATCCCAATGCCAATACATACAACCTAGGTTGGAAGAATCACCCAAATTTTGGGTGGAGAAACCAACAAAACCACAGCCAAGATCACAAACCATACCACTCCAACCATTAATCAAGCAACAACAGACCCTACAACAACTCACAAAATACACCCTACCACAACTCACAAAATGCACTATACCACTCCATCCAACAACTATACAACAATCACCCTCAAGAAGCATTGTCCTTAACCATTCAACCATGTGATATCAGCAGCAACTTTGCAAACTTGGAGGCTGCTATAGCACAACTAACAGGGACAGTTTCCACTGTTTTAGAGAGACAAATGCAAGCTGACAAAAAGATAGATGCAAACTAAGAGGAGTTCAGATTCCACATAAGGAACCAAGGGGCATCAATTTCAAAACTGGAAGCACAACTAGGGAGCTTGTCTAAACAGATACCAATGCCTACACATACATTCCCTAGTGATACCATGGCCAATCCAAGAGGGGAATGCAAGGCCATCACACTAAGAAGTAGTGGGAAAGTTGTGGAGGAAGCATTCCCAAGTCAAAGCAACCAAGAAGAAGAAGCTGCAAATGAATTTGAAACTAAGAAAGAATAAGAGACCCCTGCACCATCCCCACCAAAGCAAGTCCTAAAGCCTTATGTGCCAAAAGTACCCTATCCACAAAGGCTGGGGAAGGATGGAAAGGACAGCCAGTTTTCTAGGTTCCTGGAAATCTTCAAGAAGCTCCAAATCAACATACTTTTTGCTGAGGTATTGGAACAAATGCTACTCTATGCCATGTTTTTAAAGGAGCTCATGACAAGAAAAAGAAACTGGGGAGAAAAGGAAACCATAGTTCTCGCAGAGGAATGTAGTGCCATCATACAAAAGAAGCTTCTCCAAAAGATGAAAGATCCTGGGAGCTTTCAAATCCTCTGCATCATAGGGGATATCAACATTGAGAAAGCATTATGTGATTTGGAAGATAGCATCAACCTCATGTCCTTGGCCATGATGAAAAGAATGAGAATTGAAGAGGCCAAACTAACAAGAATGGCACTTCAATTGGCTAATAGAACATTCAAGTTTCCTCATAGGGTGGTGGAGGACTTGTTGGTGAAAGTAGGAGAGTTTATCTTTCCAGCTTATTTTGTTGTGCTAGATATAGAGGAAGAGGCCAACACACCAATCATCCTATGAAGGCCATTCCTAGCTACTGCTGGAGCTATCATTGATATTCAAAAAGGAGAATTAGTCTTGGGATTGCATGAAAAGAAGATGGTTTTTAATGTCTTCAAAGCAATGAGTTATCCCAAGGAGTACATAGGTGAATGCATGATGGTGGACACAATGGAAAAGATAGTTCAAAGAGTTTTGGAAGAAGAACAAGGTGAAGAAGCTATGGAGCTAGAGCAACAAGCATTAGGTGGGGAACTACCACAAGAAATCATGGAAGATTCATTCATGTTGAACCACACAAGTAATAAGGAAGTGGAAGCACCAAAACTAGAGTTGAAAACCCTACCTCTAAGCTTGAAGTATGCCTACTTAGGTGACAACAACATATACCTAGTAATCATCAATTCAAGCTTGAGTGAGGGACAAGAAGAGGAACTTATCCATGTGCTAAAGAAATACAAGGATGCCATAGGATGGACACTTGCAGATCTAAAGGGGATTAGTCCTTCAATGTGTATGCATAAAATCCTCCTTGAGGAAGATGCCAAGCCCTCAAGACATCAACAAAGAAGGATAAACCCAATAATGAATGAAGTAGTCCAAAAAGTAGTGTTGAAGTTGTGGCAAGCAGGCGTGATTTACCAAATCTCAGACAGCCCTTAGGTGAGCCCAGTGCAAGTAGTCCCTAAGAAGCGAGGGGTCACTATTGTACAAAATGAGAAGAATGAATTGATACCAACAAGAGCAGTGACTCGCTGGCGTATGTGCATAGATTATAGGAAGCTTAATGAAGCCACCAGGAAGGATCACTTCCCCCTACCTTTCATGGATCAGATGCTAGAAAGACTTGCGGGCCATGAATATAACTGCTTCTTGGATAGTTATTCTGGCTACAACCAAATAGTTGTAGACCCCAAAGACCAAGAGAAGACCTCATTTACTTGTCCCTATGGTGTCTTTGCTTATAGGAGAATGCCCTTTCGATTGTGCAATACATCTGCAACATTCCAAAGGTGCATGCTCTCCATATTTTTTGACATGATTGAAAGATTTATTGAAGTGTTTATGGATGACTTTTCTGTATTTGGTGATTCATATTCTAAGTGCTTGCACCACTTAGCCTTGGTGCTAAAGAGATGCCAAGAAACCAACCTAGTTTTGAACTGGAAAAAATGTCACTTTATGGTCACAGAGAGGGTGGTTCTTGGTCATAAAATCTCTAAGAAAGGCATAGAGGTGGACAAGGCGAAGGTGGAAGTGATTGAAAAATTCCCCCCACCTTGCAATGTCAAACCAATTAGAAGTTTCGTAGGACATGCTGGGTTTTATAGAAGGTTCATTAGAGATTTTTCAAAGATTGCCAAACCTCTAAGTAACTTGCTTGTCTCTAATGTACCTTTTATCTTTGATAGAGAATGCATGCTAGCCTTTGATGAGCTTAAAAACAGACTTCCATCTGCACCTATCATAGCACCACCTTGCGGGGATTTACCCTTTGAATTGATGTGTGATGCATCAAACTTTGCTATTGGTGCTGTTTTAGGACAGAGGAGGGATAAGCTGGTACATGTTATTTATTATGCTAGCAAAGTCCTTAACGAGAATCAAAGGAATTACGCCACTACAGAGAAGGAACTTCTTGCCATAGTTTTTTCATTTGATAAGTTTAGATCATATCTTATTGGTTCTAAAATCATTGTGTTTACTGACCATGCAGCTTTCAAATATTTGCTTACCAAACAAGAGTCCAAGCCTAGATTGATAAGGTAGATCTTGCTACTCCAAGTTCAATATTGAAATCAAGGATAGAAGTGGAGCAGATAACAAGGTGGCTGACCATCTATCAAGAATCCCACAAGAAGAAGATGAAGCACACCAAATTGCAGTGAATGAGAGCTTCCCTGATAAGTAGTTGATGATGATCCAAGAAGCTCCCTGGTTTGTAGATATAGCCAATTTCAAGGCTATTAGAGAGCTACCAACCAACATCAACAAGTACATGACGAGAAAGCTACTCAATAATGTTAAACACTACATTTGGGATGAGCCCTACTTGTTCAAAAAGTGTGCTGATGGAATCTTGAGAAGGCGCATCTCCCATGAGGAAGGACAAGAAGTCCTCTAGCAATACCATGGATCTACATATGGAGGCCATTTTAGTGGAGAAAGAACTGCAGGCAATGTGCTGCAGTTTGGGTTCCTTTGGCCAACAATGTTCAAGGATGCAAAAGAATAGGTGACTAGATGCAATGAGTGTCAAAGAGCTGGAAACCTACCCAAGAAAAATGAGATGCCATAGAGGTTCATCATGGAGTTGGAGTTGTTTGATGTATAGGGAATTGATTTCATAGGACCATTCCCATCCTCATACTCAAACAACTATATAGTAGTGGCTGTGGATTATGTGTCAAAGAGGGTGGAGGCCATAGCTACATCAGCAAATGACAACAAAGTGGTGATTAATTTTTTGGGGAAGAATATATTCAGCAGATATGGAGTTCCAAGAGCTCTTATAAGTGATGGGGGGACTCACTTTTACAACAAGCAACTTGAGGCAATCCTCCTTAAATATGGTTTCAAGCACAAAGTGGCAACTCCATACCATCCACAAACCAATGGTCAAGCTAAAATTTCAAATAGAGAGCTCAAGAGAATCCTTGAGAAGACTATTGGAAACTCAAGAAAAGATTGGTTCAAGAAGCTAGATGATGCACCATGGGTTTATAGGCAGTTTTCAAGACACCTATTGGCATGTCTCCATACCAATTGGTGTTTGGAAAAGCTTGCCATCTACCAGTAGAGCTTGAACATAGAGCATTTTGGGCCCTAAAAATGTTGAATTTCGATAATCAAGCTGCTGGAGAAAGAAGGCTATTACAACTCAATGAGCTGGAAGAATTCAGAAATCAAGCTTATGAGAATGCCAAGATTTACAAGGAAAACACAAAGAAATGGCATGATCAAAAGCTAGCAAGAAGTGAGTTTGTAGAAGGTCAAAAAGTGCTGCTATACAATTCAAGGCTAAAGTTCTTCCCAGGAAAGCTTAAGTCAAGATGGTCTGGACCCTTTACAATCCTCAAGGTGTCTCCCTATGGTCATGTAGAGCTTATGGAGGATAAGACACAGAGGACTTTCACTGTCAATGGCCACAGGCTTAAGCACTACTTGGGGGACTCATTAGATGAGTAGAGAGTGAGCTATAACCTCAACTGAAGAGGAAAGAACGTCAAGCTAGTGACGTTAAAGAAGCGCTGGTTGGGAGGTAACCCAACACTCATATCCTTTTAATTTCCTGCTTTCTAGAAGTAGTTTGTGATTGTTAGCTTAGATAGTTTGAGTATCAGTTTGAAGTGCTAGTTAGTTAGATTAGTGAATCTTTGAGTTGTTTTCAAAGTTTGCTGGAAGTGCAGAGTTGCATGATACACTTATTGATGATGATTGATTGGGATAAAAAACTAGCTAAAAAGCTAAGTTTGGTGTGGCTATTAACCCACTTAATTTAGGTTTACAACTAATTGGTTGAATTAACTTTTAAAGTAAGCCCAAAAATTAAGTTTGGTGTAGCCGCCACACAGCAAGCCCAAACATGGTTTTAGTTTGAAAGCATTTAGTAAATTGGTGGTGCATTAAAGGCTGCTTTATTGTGTACGAAGGGGATAGAAGTGGAAGAATGTGAAAGGATTAAATTTATTCCACCCCTTATGTACACATTAAAATCCAATAATGAAACCAATTTACCATATGCAAAGGATTTAAGTTTGGTGCCCCAAGGGACACTCATCAATTACATTTTAATTGCATCATAATTGAGGGAATGTGAAGCAATATTTTTTTACCATTACTGATGGGGTTTTCGGATTTAATTTTCAGGTAAGGGTAGGGCCACATGAGTGATAGTTCACTGAGACAAGAGTCAAAGTGTACTTGCACTTTGGAACTCAACATCTGATGGAAGCCAAAATGATAAGGATTGGCGCCTCTTCCCATGCTAGGCGCCACTCCCAAGTGGAAAAACATTTAATTGCTTTTTACTTCTGGTGCGCAGAAATCGTGACGGTTTCATTCCTTGGTAACGGCGCTGAAAACTTTATACGCACATTCATAATCTTAATTCTTTGTCACAACTTTGCACAACTAACCAGCAAGTGTACCGAGTCATCCAAGTAATAAACCTTACGTGAGTAAGGGTCGATCCCACAGAGATTGTCGGCTTGAAGCAAGCTATAGTCACCTTGTAAATCTCAGTCAGGCGGATTCAAATGGATATAGAGTTTTAATAATTAAAAGATAAATAAAACATAAACTAGGATAGAGATACTTATGTAATTCATTGGTGAGAATTTCAGATAAGCGTATAGAGATGCTTTCGTTCCTCTGAACCTCTGCTTTTCTGCTGTCTTCATCCAACCATTCCTACTCCTTTCTATGGCAAGCTTTATGTAGGGCATCACCATTGTCAATGGCTACATCCCATCCTCTCTGTGAAAATGGTCCAATGCGCTGTCACTGCATGGCTAATCATCTGGCGGTTCTCGATCATACTGGAATAGGATTTACTATCCTTTTGCATCTGTCACTACGCCCAGCACTCGCAAGTTTGAAGCTCGTCACAGCCATCCCTTCCCAGATCCTACTCGGAATACCACAGACAAGGTTTAGACTTTCTGGATCTCAAGAATGGCCATCCATGGGTTCTAACTTATACCATGAAGATTCTAATATCTCGGACTCAGTCCTCTGTATTAGATATCCAAGAGATACTCATTCTAGTTTGTTTACATGTAGAACGGAAGTGTTTATCAGGCACGCGTTCATAGGTGAGAATGATGATGAGCGTCACATAATCATCACATTCATCATGTTCTTGGGTGCGAATGGATATCTTAGAGAAGGAATAAGCTTGAATTGAATAGAAAAACAGTAGTACTTTGTATTAATTCATGAGGAACAGCAGAGCTCCACACCTTAATCTATGGAGTGTAGAAACTCTAGCATTGAAAATACATAAGTGATAATGGTCCAGGCATGGCCGAATGGCCAGCCCTCACAAAAGTCTAAGATCACATAAAACTAATCAAAGATGATCCAAAGATAGTAAAAAGTCCTATTTATACTAAACTAGTTACTAGGGTTTGCAGATTTGAGTAGATGATGCAGAAATCCACTTCTGGGGCTTACTTGGTGTGTGCTTGGGCTGAGCATTGAGCTTTACACGTGTAGAGGTCTTTCTTGGAGTTGAACGCCAGTTTGTAACCTGTTTCTGGCGTTTAACTCCACTTTGCAACCTGTTTCTGGCGTTTGACTCCAGAATACAGCATGGAACTCAAAGTATGGACTATTATATATTGCTGCTAAGCCCTGGATGTCTACTTTCCAAATAAATTGAGAGCGCGCCATTTGGAGTTCTGTAGCTCCAGAAAATCTACTTTGAGTGCAGGGAGGTCAGAATCCAACAGCATCTACAGTCCTTCTTCAACCTCTAAATCTGATTTTTGCTCAAGTCCCTTAATTTCAGCCAGAAAATACCTGAAATCACAGAAAAACACACAAACTAATAGTAAAGTCCAGAAATGTGATTTTTATTTAAAAAATAATAAAAATATACTAAAAAACTAACTAAATCATACTAAAAACTTTGTAAAAACAATGCCAAAAAGCATATAAATTATCCGCTCATCACAACACCAAACTTAAATTGTTGCTTGTCCCCAAGCAACTGAAAATCAAATAGGATAAAAAGAAGAGAATATACTATAAATTCCAAAATATCAATGAAACTTAGCTCTAATCAGATGAGCGGGACTTGTAGCTTTTTGCCTCTTGAATAGTTTTGGCATCTCACTTTATCCATTGAAGTTCAGAATGATTGGCATCTATAGGAACTTAGAATTCAGATAGTGTTATTGATTCTCCTAGTTTAGTATGTTGATTCTTGAACACAGCTACTTTATGAGTCTTGGCCGTGGCTCTAAGCACTTTGTTTTCCAGTATTACCACCGGATACATAAATGCCACAGACACATAACTGGGTGAACCTTTTCAGATTGTGACTCAGCTTTGCTAAAGTCCCCAACTAGAGGTATCCAGGGTTCTTAAGCACACTCCTTTTTTTGCTTTGGACCTTGACTTTAACCGCTCAGTCTCAAGTTTTCACTTGACACCTTCACGCCACAAGCACATGGTTAGGGACAGCTTGGTTTAGCCGCTTAGGCCAGGATTTTATTCCTTTAGGCCCTCCTATCCACTGATGCTCAAAGCCTTGGATCCTTTTTATTACCCTTGCCTTTTGGTTTTAAGGGCTATTGGCTTTTTGCTCTTGCCTTTTTGGTTTTATGAGCTTTTGGCTTTTTTTGCTTGCTTTTTCTTTTTCTTTCTTTTTTCTTCACTATTTTTTTTTCTCTTTTTTTTTCTGCAAGCTTTTGTATTCACTGCTTTTTCTTGCTTCAAGAATCATTTTTATGATTTTTCAGATTATCAATTAACATTTCTCCTTTTTCCTTATTCTTCAAGAGCCAACATATTTAACATTCATAAACATCAACTTCAAAAAACATATGCACTGTTCAAGCATTCATTCAGAAAACAAAAAGTGTTGCCAGCACATTAAAATAATTAAACTAGTTTCAAGGATGAATTTGAAACCCTGTACTTCTTGTTCTTTTGTAATTAAAACATTTTTCATTCAAGAGAGGTGATGGATTCATATTCATAACTTTAAGGCATAGACACCTAGACACTAATGATCATATAGTAAAGACACAAACATAATTAAACATGAAGCATGGAAACCAAAAATAGCAAATAAATAAACAAGGAGATTAAGGAATGAGTCCACCTTAGTGAGGGTGGCGTCTTCCTCTTCTTGAAGAACCAATGGTGCTTTTGAGCTCCTCTATGTCTCTTCCTTGTCTTTCTTGCTCCTACCTCATAGCTCTTTGATCTTCTCTAATTTCATGGAGGATGATGGAATGCTCTTGGTGCTCCACCCTTAGTTGTCCCATATTGGAACTTAATTCTCCTAGGGAAGTGTTGATGTGTTCCTAATAATTCTGTGGAGGAAAGTGCATCCCCTGAGGCATCTCAGGGATTTCATGGTGAGGAATTTCCTCATGCTCATGTTGAGGTCCATGATCTCTTATTTGCTCCATCCTTTTCTTAGCGATGGGCTTATCCTCTTCAATGAGGATGTCTCCCTCTATGTCAATTCCAGCCGAATTGCAGAGGTGGCAAATGAGGTGAGGAAAGACTAACCTTGCCCAAGTGGAGGACTTGTCAGCTACCTTGTAAAGTTCTTGAGGTATAATCTCATGAACTTCCACCTCCTATCCAATCATGATACTATGGATCATGATGGCCTGGTCTATAGTAACTTCAAACCGGTTACTAGTAGGAATGACTGAGCGTTGAATGAACTCTAGCCATCCCCTAGCCACTGGTTTGAGGTCATTCCTTCTTAGTTGAACCGGCTTGCCCTTTGAGTCAATTTTCCATTAAGCTCCTTCCACACATATGTTCATGAGGACTTGGTCCAACCTTTGATCAAAGTTGACTCTTCTAGTGTGGAGGCGTGCGTTTTCTTCTATCATTGGCAAGTTGAACGCCAACCTTACATTTTTCGAACTGAAATCTAAGTATTTCCCCCGAACCATGGTAAGCCAATGCTTTGGATTTGGATTTGAATGGGGTTGGTGAGAACTTTCCAACCTCTTCTTTGAATCTCAAGTCGGATCTCCGGATACTCATTCCTTTTGAGCTTGAAAGGAACCTCAGGGATCACTTTCTTCTTGGCCACAACTTCATAGAAGTGGTCTTGATGGACCTTAGAGATGAATCTCTCCATCTCCCATGACTCAGAGGTGGAAGCAATTGCCTTCCCTTTCCTCTTTCTAGAGGTTTCTCTGGCCTTAGGTGCCATGAATGGTTATGGAAAAACAAAAAGTTATGCTTTTACCACACCAAACTTAAAATGGTTGTTCGTCCCCGAGCAAAAGAAGAAAGAAAGAAGTAGAAAAAGAAGAAAAATGGAAGAGAGGGAGAGAGAGATGGTTTCGGCCAAGGGGAAGAAGAGAGGGTTTTGTTGTGTGAAAATAAAGAGGAAATGAGGGGTTTATATAGGAGTGGGGAGGGGTTTAGTGTTCGGCCATTTAGGGTTGGGTTTGGGAGGGAAATTATTTTGAATTTAAAGGTAGGTGGGGTGTTTTAGGGAAGAGAGAATGGATGTAATTGGTGAAGAGGTGATGGGGAAGAGTGATTGAGTTGATTGGTGAGGGATATTTGGGAAAGAGAGTTATGGAAAGGTGTGAAGAGGAGAGAAGAAATAGGTGGGGATCCTGTGGGGTACATAGATCCTGAGGGAATCTTGTGGGGTCCACAGATCCTGAGGTGTTTGAGGATTTCTCATCCCTTCACCTTTTAGACGTGTAAAACGCCCTATATATGTAATCCTGGCGTTTAACGCCAGACTGCAGCATGTTTCTGGCGTTAAACGCCACTTCCTTGCTTGTTTTGGGCGTTCAACACCAGTCTATAGCATGTTTCTGGCGTTGAACGCCAGTGTAGTGCATGTTTCTGGCGTTAAACGCCAGTCTGATGCTTGTTTCTGGCGTTTAACGCCAGCTTTCCTCTGGGTGCAATCCTGGCATTTAAACACCAGACTGCTGCTTGTTTCTGGCATTTAACTTCAGTTCCATGCTCCGTTCTGGCGTTAAACGCCAGCCAGATGCTCCTTACTGGCGTTTAAACGTTAGTAAGCCCTTCCACCAGGGTGTGCTGTTTTCAATGCTATTTTTCATTCTGTTTTCGATTTTTTAGTAGTTTTTATGACTCCACATGATCATCAACCTAATAAAACATGAAATAACAAACAGAAAATAAAATAATAATAATTAAATAACATTGGGTTGCCTCCCAACAAGCGCTTTTTTAATGTCAATAGCTTGACAGTGAGCTCTCATGGAGCCTCACAGATAATTAGAGCAAGGTTGGGACCTCCCCACACCAAACTTAGAGTTTGGTTATGGGGGTTTAACACCAAACTTAGAGTTTAGTTGTGGCCTCCCAACACCAAACTTAGAGTTTGACTGTGGGGGCTTTGGTTGACTCTGCAGTGAGAGAAGCTTTTCATGCTTCCTCTCTATGGTTACAGAAGGAGATCCTTGAGTTTTAAACACAAGGTAGTCCTCATTCAGTTGAAGGACCAACTCTCCTCTATCCACATCAATCACAGCTCTTGCCGTGGCTAGGAAGGGTCTTCCAAGGATGATGGATTCATCCTCATCCTTCCCAGTGTCTAGGATTATGAAATCAGCAGGATGTAAAGGCCTTCAACCTTTACTAACACGTCCTCTACTAGTCCATAAGCCTGTTTTCTTGAGTTGTCTGCCATCTCTAATGAGATTCTGGCAGCTTGCACCTCAAAGATTCCCAGTTTCTCCATTACAGAGAGGGGCATGAGGTTTATCCCTTACCCAAGGTCACATAGAGCCTTCTCAAAGGTCATGGTGCCTATGGTACAAGGTATTAAGAACTTTCCAGGATCCTGTTTCTTCTGAGGCAATCTCAGTTGATCCAGATCACTTAGTTCATTGGTGAGCAAGAGAGGTTCATCTTCCCAAGTCTCATTACCAAATAATTTGGCATTCAGCTTCATGATTGCACCAAGGTACTTGGCAACTTGCTCTTCAGTAACATCTTTATTCTCTTTAGAATAAGAATATTCATCAGAGCTCATGAATGGCATAAGGAGGTTTAATGGAATCTCTATGGTCTCCAGATGAGCCTCAGAGTCTTTTGGTTCCTCAGAGGGAAACTCCTTATTGATCTCTAGACGTCCCAGGAGGTCTTCCTCACTAGGGTTCACGTCCTCTCCCGCCCTTGTAGGTTCGGCCATGATGATCAGTTCAATGGCCTTGCACTCTCCTTTTGGATTTTCTTCTGTATTTCTTGGGAGAGTACTAGGAGGGGTTTCAGTGATTCTTTTACTCAACTGGCCCACTTGTGCTTCCAAATTTCTAATGGAGGATCTTGTTTCATTCATGAAACTTAGAGTGGCCTTAGATAGATCAGAGACTATATTTGCCAAGCTAGATGGATTCTGCTCAGAACTCTCTGTCTTTTGCTGAGTGGATGATGGAAAAGGCTTGCTATTGCTAAACTTGTTTCTTCCACCATTATTAAAGCCTTGTTGAGGCTTTTGATCCTTCCAGGAGAGATTTGGATGATTTCCCCATGAGGGATTATAGGTGTTTCTATAGGGTTCACCCATGTAATTCACCTCTGCTATTGCAGGGTTCTCAGGATCATAAGCTTCTTCCTCAGAAGATGTCTCTTGAGTACTGTTGGATGCAGCTTGCATTCCATTCAGACTCTGAGAAATCATATTGACTTGCTAAGTCAATATTTTGTTCTGAGCCAATATGGCATTCAGAGTATCAATTTCAAGAACTCCCTTCTTCTGAGGTGTCCCATTACTTACAGGATTCCTCTCAGAAGTGTACATGAACTGGTTATTAGCAACCATGTCAATAAGTTCTTGAGCTTCTGCAGGAGTTTTCTTTAGGTGAATGGATCCACCTGCAGAATGGTTCAATGACATCTTTGATAGTTCAGATAGACCATCATAGAATATATCTAGAATGGTCCATTCTGAAAGCATGTCAGAAGGACACTTTTTGGTCAGTTGCTTATATCTCTCCCAAGCTTCATAGAGGGATTCACCTTCTTTCTGTCTGAAGGTTTGAACATCCACTCTAAGCTTACTAAGCTTTTGAGGAGGAAAGAAATTGGCTAAGAAAGCTGTGACCAGCTTATCCCAAGAGTTCAGGCAATCTTTAGGTTGAGAGTCCAACCATACTCTAGCTCTGTCTCTTACAGCAAACGGGAAAAGCATAAGCCTGTAGACCTCGGGATCAACCCCATTGGTCTTAACAGTATCACAGATCTGTAAGAACTCAGTTAAGAACTAAAAAGGATCTTCAGATGGAAGTCCATGAAACTTGCAGTTCTGTTGCATCAGAGACACTAATTGAGGTTTAAGCTCAAAATTGTTTGCTCCAATGACAGGGATTGAGATGCTTCTTCCATGTAAATTGGAATTAGGTGCAGTGAAGTCACCAAGCATCCTCTTTGCATTGTTATTATTTTCGGCCATATCTTCTTCTTTTTCGAAAATTTCTGTCAGATTTTCTCCAGAGAGTTGTGCTTTAGCTTCCCTTAGCTTCCTCTTCAGAGTCCTTTCAGGTTCAGGATCAGCTTTAACAAGAATGTTCTTGTCCTTGTTTCTGCTCATATAAAAAAGAAGAGAACAGAAAATAATAGGGATCCTCTTTGTCACAGTAGAGAGGTTCCTTTATGTGAGTAGAAGAAGAGAAGAATATAAGAAAGAGAAGAGGAAAAACTCGAACTCAGAGAGGGAGATGGGGTTCGAATTTTGGGTGGAAGAGAAGTGTTAGTAGATGAATAAATAAATAGAAGGAGATTAGAGATGAGAGAAGAATTCGAAAATTTAACAAAATAAAATAAAAATATTTAAAATTTAGATTTAAAATTCGAAAATTAAAATTGAAATTAAATTAAAATTAAAATTAAAAACAATTAGTTAATTAAAAAGGAATTTTGAAAAAGAGGGAAGGGATTTTCGAAAATTGGAGAGAGAGAGTTAGTTAGGTAGTTTTGAAAAAGATATGATTGAAACAAAAAGATATGATTGATTAAAAGAGATTTGAAATTTGTTTTTGAAAAAGATATGATTGAAATTGAAAAAGATATGATTGAAATAAAAAGATAAGATTCATGGAAAAAGATTTGAAAATCAATTTTAAAAAGATAAGAAGTTAGAAAAGATTTTGAAATTGATTTTGAAAAAGATGTGATTGAAACTTATTTTGAAAAAGATTTGAAAAAGAAATTTAAAAAGATTTGATTTTTGAAATCAAAGTTGATTACTTGACTAACAAGAAACTAAAAATATATGATTCTAGAGTTTAAAGATTAAACCTTTCTTACTAGGCAAGTAACAACTTAAAATTTTTGAATCAATCACATTAATTGTTAGTGAGATTTTCGAAAATATGAAACAAAAATAAGAAAAAGATTTTGAAAATAATTTTTGAAATTTTCGAAAATCATAAAAGAAAAATGAAAAAGATTTGATTTTTGAAAAAGATTTGAAAAAGATAGAATTTTTAAATTGAAAATTTGATTTGACTTATAAGAAATAATTGGATTTTAAAAGGTTTTGAAAAAGTCAATCCAAATTTTCGAAATTTATGAGTGTAATAAGGGAAAGATATTTTTTTTATTTTTAAATTTTTAATGATGAAAGAGAAAAACAATAAAAAGACTCAATGCATGAAAATTTTGGATCAAAACATGTGATGCATGCAAGAACACTATGAATGTCAAGATGAACACCAAGAACACTTTGAATGTCAAGATGAACACCAAGAACTTATTTTTTGAAAAATTTTCAAGAAAAGAAAACATGCAAGACACCAAACTTAAAAATTTTTATTCTTTAGACATTAACAAATTGAAAATGCATATGAAAAACAAGAAAAGACACAAAATAAGAAAATATGAAGATCAAACAAGAAGACTGGCCAAGAACAACTTGAAGATCATGAAGAATGCAATGCATGAAATTTTCGAAAATAATTTTTAGGAAGTTAAAAAGATACAATTGACACCAAACTTAAAAGTTGACTCTAGACTCAAACAAGAAACACAAAAATTATTTTTGATTTTATGATTTTATAAATTTTTTTGTAATTTTCGAAAATTAATTGGGAAAAACAAAAAAGAAGAAAAAAAAATTTTTTTTTGAATTTTTCGAAAATAAGAAATAAAAAGCTTAAAATTAAAATAAAATTACCTAATCTGAGCAACAAGATGAACCGTCAGTTGTCCAAACTCGAACAATCCCCGGCAACGGCGCCAAAAACTTGGTGCGCAGAAATCGTGACGGTTCCATTCCTTGGTAACGGCGCTGAAAACTTTATACGCACATTCATAATCTTAATTCTTTGTCACAACTTCGCACAACTAACCAGCAAGTGCACTGGGTCGTCCAAGTAACAAACCTTACGTGAGTAAGAGTCGATCCCATGGAGATTGTCGGCTTGAAGCAAGCTATGGTCACCTTGTAAATCTCAGTCTGGCGGATTCAAATGGATTTAGAGTTTTAATAATTAAAAGATAAATAAAACATAAACTAGGATAGAGATACTTATGTAATTCATTGGTGAGAATTTTAGATAAGCGTATAGAGATGCTTTCGTTCCTCTAAACCTCTGCTTTCCTGCTGTCTTCATCCAACCATTCCTACTCCTTTCCATGGCAAGCTTTATGTAGGGCATCACTGTTGTCAATGGCTACATCCCATCCTCTCTGTGAAAATGGTCTAATGCACTGTCACTGCATGGCTAATCATCTGGCGGTTCTCGATCATACTGGAATAGGATTTACTATCCTTTTGCGTCTATCACTACGCCCAGCACTCACGAGTTTGAAGCTCGTCACAGCCATCCCTTCCCAGATCCTACTCGGAATACCACAGACAAGGTTTAGACTTTCCGGATCTCAAGAATGGCCATCCATGGGTTCTAACTTATACCACGAAGATTCTAATATCTCGGACTCGGTCCTCTGTATTAGATATCCAAGAGATACTCATTCTAGCTTGTTTACATGTAGAACGGAAGTGTTTGTTAGACACACGTTCATAGGTGAGAATGATGATGAGCGTCACATAATCATCACATTCATCATGTTCTTGGGTGCAAATGGATATCTTAGAGAAGGAATAAGCTTGAATTGAATAGAAAAATAGTAGTACTTTGTTCATGAGGAACAGCAGAGCTCCACACCTTAATATATGGAGTGTAGAAACTCTACCATTGAAAATACATAAGCGATAATGGTCCAGGCATGGCCGAATGGCCAGCCCTCACAAAAGTCTAAGATCGCATAAAACTAATAAAAAATGATCCAAAGATAGTAAAAAGTCCTATTTATACTAAACTAGTTACTAGGGTTCGCAGATTTGATTAAATGATGCAGAAATCCACTTCTAGGGCCCACTTGGTGTGTGCCTGGGCTGAGCATTGAGCTTTACACGTGTATAGGTCTTTCTTGGAGTTGAACGCCAGTTTGTAACCTGTTTCTGGCGTTTAACTCCACTTTGCAACCTGTTTCTGGCGTTTGACTCTAGAATGCAGCATGGAACTGGCGTTCAACGCAATTGAGAGTGCGCCATTTGGAGTTCTGTTGCTCCAAAAAATCCACTTTGAGTGCAGGGAGGTCAAAATCCAACAGCATCTGCAGTCCTTCTTCAACCTCTAAATATGATTTTTGCTCAAGTCCCTCAATTTCAGCCAGAAAATACCTGAAATCACAGAAAAATACACAAACTCATAGTAAAGTCCAGAAATGTTATTTTTATTCAAAAACTAATAAAAATATACTAAAAACTAACTAAATCATACTAAAAACTATGCAAAAACAATGCCAAAAAGCATATAAATTATCCGCTTATCAACTTTCCACCTTCCAGACTATCTTTCTCATCCCTATAAAAGCCACTCACTTTTCCACCTTTCTTCACACTTCAAAAACCCAACTTCACACCCGAAGGCAACTGCACTTTCCCTTCTTCTTTTTTTTCTTTATCATTACTAGTCTCTTTTACTTGATTAGGGATAATCAAGTCATAAGTTTGGTGTTGGAGCAAACCCTTGTTTTGCTCTCCTTCTTTGTTCCTTTCCTCAAGCTTTCAAACCCTCTTTTCTCACTCCAATGGCACCACCAAGAGCTTCCTCATGAAAGAAAAGAAAGAATAAAGAAACTACTTTTGGGTCCTCAAACTTCAATGAATACAAGTTCCTCTCAGCATTCAACCAAAACTAATTTTATAGTTGGGTGAGTGAGAGGTAAATCATTCCGGAAGTGGGATTCCAACTTGGAAGGAATGAACATCCAGAGATTAATAGAGAGATCAACAACAGAGGATGGGCCATCTTGTGCAACCCACCAAAGAAGGTGGTGGAGAGTTTGGTGAGGGAATTTTATGCCAATGCTGTGCCACAGCCTGGGCATCCTTTCGACTCTCTGAGCTATGTGAGGGGAAAACAATTGACTATAGCCCCGCTAGCATAGATAGGATGTTGATGGTGAAGCAAACAAACTCCACCCGAAGCTACGAAGAAAGGGTGAAGCAACAAGACCCTGGTTTTGAGGAGATCCTGAATGAAATATGTGTGCTAAATGTACAGTGGATTAACGACAAAGATAGAAGGCCTAACGAGCTGAGGAGAAGAGATTTGAGCCCCCAAGCTAGAGGGTGGCTAGACTTTGTAAGAAGGTCTCTCAACCCCATATCCAACACTTCAGAGGTAACATTGGAGAGAGCTGTACTCATATATAGCATAATGAGGGGAAAAAATGTTAATGTTGGGGAAATGATAGCCAACAACATACATAGGGTGCTGAAAAGCACCAAGGATAGCACTAGGCTTGTATTTCCCAGCATTATCCAAAGGTTGTGTGATGAGGCTGGGGTGGAGAAGATTATTGATGAAATTTTGGTGGACCAAGAGAAGCCTATAACTGCTAAAAAGATGGCCAAAGTAGTGGCTGTCAACCCACTCCAGAGATCAAGGGAGCACAAAGCTCATGCTCATGAACCACAAAGGCCACCACAACAAGAAGGAGAAGCTGAAGATCAACCATAATACCTACCACTTCCACCACCACCATATCCACAATTTCCTTAAGGGTTCAACTGGGAGCAAATGCAAGGAGACATCCACCAAATAAAGGGAGATATACACCATTTGAGAGAAGATGTCAACCAACTGAAGGAACAACAACAACACTAGAACTGATGAGCGGATAATTTATACCCTTTCTGGCATTATTTTTAATAGTTTTTAGTATGTTTTAGTTACTTTTTATTATATTTTTATTAGTTTTTATGCAAAAATCACATTTATGGACTTTACTATGAGTTTGTGTGTTTTTCTATAATTTTGGGTATTTTCTGGCTGAAATTGAGGGACCTGAGCAAAAATCTGATTCAGAGGCTGAGAAAGGACTACACATGCTGTTGGATTCTGACCCTCCTGCACTCGAAGTGGATTTTCTGGAGCTACAGAAGCCCAATTGGCACACTCTCAATTGCGTTGGAAATTAGACATCTTGAACTTTCCAGAAATATATAATAATCCATACTTTGCCTGATATTTGATGGCCCAAACTGGCGTTCAAACGCCCAGCAGAGACTCTTTTCTGGCGTAAAATGCTAGAACTGGAGTTAAACTCTAGAAATGGCCTATGCATGTGTAAAGCTCAATGCTCAGCCCAAGCACACACCAAGTGGGCCCCAGAAGTGGATTTCTGCATTATATGTACTTAGTTACTTATTTTCTGTAATCCTTAGTAACTAAGTTAGTATAAATAGCACTTTCTACAATTGTATTCAGATGGTTGGAACCTTCTTTTCACTTTTTTATGTTCACAATTGGGAGGCTGGCCATTCGGCCATGCCTAGACCTTTTTCTCTTATGTATTTTCTACGGTGGAGTTTCTACACCTCATAGATTAAGGTACGGAGCTCTGCTGTTCTTAATGAATTAATGCAAGTACTATTGTTTCTCTTTCAATTCACGCCTACTTCTTCTCCAAGATATACTCTCGTACATAATTCAGTTAAGTCAGAATGAAGGGGTGACCCGTGACAATCACCCACTATCTTTGTTACTCGCTTAGCCAAGATCCGCGTGCCTGACAACCACAAGCGGTCTATATGATGTTCAACGTAGTCATTGGACGACAGCCGGAGTATATTTTCTTGGGTTTCTAATCCACGGATCAAGTCCATGAGGTTAGGATCTTCGTGGTATACGCTAGAACCAATTGGCAGCATTCCTGAGATCCGAAAAGTCTAAACCTTTTCTGTGGTATTCCGAGTAGGATCTGGGAAGGGATGACTGTGACAAGCTTCAAACATGCGAATGTTGGGCGCAGTGACAGTGTGCAAAAGGATAGAGAGATCCTATTCCGATGCTAGTGAGAACTAACAGATGATTAGCCGTGCAATAGCTGTACTTGGTAATTTTTTATCCGAGACGAGAAATTCGACAGTTGATTAGCCGTGTAGAGGCCGTACCTGGTATTTTTCATCCGAGAGGATCCTACAGCTTGCCATGGAAGGGAGCACGCATGATTGGATGAAGACAATAGGAAAGCAGAGGTTTAGAAGCAACAAAGCATCTCCAAACGCTTATCTGAAATTCCCACCAATGAATTACATAAGTATCTTTATTTTATTTTATGTTTTAATTATCTTTTAATTATCAAAACCCCATAACCATTTGAATCTGCCTGACTAAGATTTACAAGTTGACCATAGCTTGCTTCAAGCCGACAATCTCCATGGGATCGACCTTTACTCGCGTTAGGTTTTATTACTTGGACGACCCAGTGCACTTGCTGGTTAGTTGTACCGGAGTTGTGAAAAGTGTGATCATAATTCCGTGCACTAGAGACCAAGTGCAGGAGAGCATACAACAACTCCAAGGAAGCATGGAGTACATGAAGGAGCAACAAGGCCAATTCAACTGGGGAGAAATGAAAAACAGCCTCAACACAATCATAGAGCAACAACAATTCCAACAAGGGAATCTTGCTAAATTTAGAGCCCTTTTTGAGGTCAGAACTATAGCAGGAAGGCAATATGACTGCTACGCACAAGCAAAATTGACCCACTTATGTAATGCAGTAGCCGATATGAACCCCAAGTATCCAACATACATGCAAAAGATGGAGGAACTCAGTGCAAGGCAGGAGGAAATTGCGTACAAACACAAAAAAAAAGTGAAAGGAATTACATAGGAAGGCTATGATTTTGGAAACCCAATAACACCAAAGCACAGAAAGGATCATCTAAAAGAAAAAAGGATGGTGATGACTCCTCCTCCAAGAAGAAAGACAAAGGAAAAAGGCCAATGAATTGAAGCTACTCCAAGAATCAAAGGTTGTTGAGTCCCATGGTTAAAAAGTTTAAAATTCTGAATTTCTATTAGTATTTTGTTATTAGCTTGCATCAGTTGCTGTTTAGTCTATTATGTTTTGAAGTATTTTATGAGTCCTTTATGCTTTTATCTGAAGAAAGAAAATGTTGTTTGAGTCCCATGAACATCAAATAAAAAGTAGTTTGTTTCCATGTGAGTCAATGGTGAGTTGTTACAAAAACAAGAGCAAAGAGACTAAGACCAAGTAAGAAAATTTAGGACTAAGAGATAAGGAACTAAGTATAGAACCTTGAATGAATTTGAAAAAAAATAAGTCATAATGAACAATTAGACTTAGAAGATATGACAAGTAGATGCTAAGGATGACCTTTGAACATCCATAGAACCAAGAAGTAGTAAGCAAAAAGACACAAGGCTCTGAGCATCAACTACTGGGATAAAAGAAAGAAATAAATAGCTCAAAAGATCCAAAGATCCTAGTAGATGCTTGTGGTGAAGATGTGTCAATAAGAGATACCTGTGCAAGTAAATTCTTAGGGGTGTTTCAACACTTAGTACCCTAAAACCAACTAGTTTGGGAGTGCTAATTGAAAGCCTAACCTAAAGGGTCGTCTTGAGACAAAACACTTAGAGTCGTGGTCAATTGAAAAGAGAAGTGAAAAGAAAAAGGAACAATTCTTGCTACTTCAAGGTGACAATCAATAGAAAAAGCTCCTAAGGCAAATACTTGAAAGAATCCTCAAGAGTCTAGGAATTCTTTGTGATATGAAAACAATAACATTCATACATGAGTTAAAACCTAGCCTATGTTCTTGGTAATGAATGCATTTCTTTAAGGTCAAGTCTCAATCCACTTAAGAATAACTCACATTGATTTACTTGAGGAAAAGCAATGCTTAAGTTTGGTATTGTGATAACTTGCATCATCTTCCTCTTTTTCTTATCTAAAAGGACCATAAAAAGAACATAATCTCATTAAATCAATGTAATTTCTTGAACCAAATGATAAATATTATGTACATTGCTTTGAAATGGGTTTGTGTTGAATTTTAGGTGAAAGAGCAATAAAAAGGGAAAGGAAACAATAAAAAGAGATGGGCGTGTGAAGCTGGGCGTGCCACTTGGAACAAACGCCATGAAATTATATGGGCATGGCACGCCAGCACCAGGGCGTGACACACCAGTTGTATTTTCAAGAGAAGAGTTCTTGAAGCTTTAACAAGGGTCTGGCACGCCAGGAGCCAGGCGTGGCATGCCAGTTACAATTTCCAGAGAGCAAGATTGAAGGCCACAAAGGGGGCGTGGCACGCCAACCCCAACATACACCATGGGCGTGCCACTTGAACTTGTGGGCGTGGCATGCCAGTTCACTAATTCAGAAGGAGACACACACTGGGCGTGCCGCTTGGTATCGAATGTAAGAACTGCAATTAATCAACTGGTTAATTAAGTGATTATATTGCCCCAAATTAGATTCCAAAAAGTTAGAGTGAGAATTTGAGGATTTAAAGGTGATTTTAGGACTCAGTGGGTCTTTCTGAGTTAGAAAATGTGTTTCCTGCGAAGAACTGTGAAAAACCACGAACCGGCAGTTGAACCGGTTGAACCGGTTCAAGTCTGCCCGGTGCTGCGCGAGAAAAAGTTGAGACAGTCAAAAACCTTAGAAAAATATTAGAAATAAAAAACCGGGCATTAATTTTACAAGTTCGGCCTGAAGTTAGGCCAAACGGGCTAAAAACGCTAACAGATTGAACCGGGTCCAAGTTGGGCCCAAGTCCAACAT
The DNA here is from genome assembly GCF_059453495.1 of Arachis ipaensis. Taxonomy (NCBI): domain Eukaryota; kingdom Viridiplantae; phylum Streptophyta; class Magnoliopsida; order Fabales; family Fabaceae; genus Arachis; species Arachis ipaensis. The sequence goes on from NC_142443.1 coordinate 79,495,734, forward strand.
ATATAAAGGTTCATTTAATGAACCCTAGCCTCCATAAAGACTCACACTTCAGATTTGAGAGAGGGAGGAGAGGAAGAAGAAAACCCTAACCACCTCCATCTTCCGAATATCATATCTTGAGTTCTAGAGCTCCGATTTGCGTGCCGTCAGCGGCTACACATTCCTTGCGATGAGTTCTACGAAACCCACCCAAGAAACTCTAGAGGTAAGCTTGAAATCCTTCCAGTTCTGCTCTCCAAAATTTCAGGTTTTGTTAGGATTTGGGTTAAATGGGTTTTGTGATTTTGGATGTTTAGGTTTTGCTTTAATCCTTGCTTAGCCTTGGATCTTGGCCATCAAATCTGTTGGGAGAGGTAAGATATACTAAACCCTTGTGAAATTTGATTTATGTTGAGTCCTAGGTTGATTTTGTGGTGATTTATATGTATAGCTTGATTATTGTGAGTTTGGAGCTTGTTGGTGCTTGTTGGAACTACTTTGATGGTTGGATTTTGGTTGAAAACTCATTTGGTTCATATTGGGAATCGGCCAAGCTATGGTTTCGGTTTCCTCTATGTAGTATATAATATTCATGGACACTTAGGCTAGTGACTGTTAAACCATTATTTTATGATTTATATTGTGTTTAATTGAGTGGTTTTATCAAGTCTTTACCCACTTATTCATATGATTAGCATGATATTATAATTCCTTCCCAAAATTGTTCCATGGTTGAAAACTTGCTTCCTAGAGATCTTTTAATTATGTATTTTAATTCTCCTTTATACCATTCGATGCCGTGATCCGTGTGTTAAGTATTTCAGGCTTCATAGGGCAGGAATGGCTTAGATAATGGAGAGGAAACTTGCAAAAATGGAAGGAACAGAAGAAACTAAGGAGATGATCAGCGAACACTGATGCGAGCGCGTGCCTCACGCGAACGCGCGGAATGAAGAAAATCGCAGCGACGCGAGCGCGTGCCTGACGCGAACGCGTGGATTAGAGTCTGCACAAATGACACGAACGCATGGACGACGCGAACGCGTGACAAGGAAAATAGTTGAATGACACGAACGCATGGATGACGCGTACGCGTGACCTGCGCGATCTGCAGAAATAACAAAATACCTGGGGACAATTTCGGGCTGCGTTTTAACCCAGTTTTTGGTCCAGAAACACAGATTAAAGCCAGGGAACATGAAGAGACTCAAGACGCATCCATACACATTGAGATATATTCACATACATTGATATTAGGATTACTTTTAGTTTGAGATCTGAATCTAGATTCGCTTTACATTGATAGTTTATGCTTTTGCTTTCGATTTTGGATGTTGAAGAGTCATCACCTCCGTTGAAGTTACTACTTTAGTTTGTTTCCTTATTCCTTTACTCTTTTCAGTTGATCATTGACCCTATTCAGATAAGTAAGTTGCATTTTGAATTTATTAATATATAGAGTTACTTTTGCTTTTAATTAATTTTAAATCTCTATTTTATTTCATTTTTTAATTATGTCTTCTTATATTTTTATGAGTATTCAATCCGTGTCAATGGAGTAGTTTTTCTACTTGACATGGGGGTTGATTAAGAGGAGACACTTGAGTTGAAATGCTCAAGTGCTTAGTTAAATTGGACGTTGTTGGCTAATTCTGTATCTACTAACGCTAGACCTTCCCAAGGGAGAGGACTAGGATTTGCGGATAAGAGTTAGCTCAATCACTTGACTTTCCTTTATTTAGTAAGGGTTAACTAAGTAAAAACAACAACCTCTTTACACTACACTTGAGAAGATTCCAACAAGGATAGAACTTTCAATTAATCAATTCCCCACTCAAGGATTTTTATTTAGAATATCAATAATTATTCTTAGTTTATTTTTATTGCCTTAATTTACAATTATTTTAATTACTCATTATCCAACTCAAACTTTCTGGAAAATTTCTGCTTAATAAATTAGCACTCTTTCCTGCAACTCGTTGGGAGATGACCTGGGACTTATACTCCCAGTATTTTTAATTCTAATTTTTGTGACAACCCTTTTTAAATTGGTGAGGCAGATTTTAGCTGGTTAAGGGCTATACTTGCAACGCTGTTCTCTTATTAAAATTTTCTTAATTAGTCTAACTTCTGCCACGCATCAGTTTTTGGCGCCGTTGCCGGGGAGTTGCAATAGTGTACTAGATTATTAATTAGTGTACATATTTTTATTTATTTGCCTATTTTATTTTTATTTTGTTACCATGAGCTATATGTCTTTCTCATTGAATGACGCGTTCACTGCCTGATCCGAGCTTAGCCGCTTTTGATCCTGAAATTGAAAGAACTCTTTCACGTATTAGGCGAGCTTGACGTCGGTTAGCCTCTGAGGGTGGTGAAGTGATAGTTATCAATTCACCAGTCTCATCTGAGGGCAAATCTGAACCGCCATCAGAGAGCGAAACAAGCTCCTTTACTACTGATTCAGTTGATTCTCGTGCAGATAGAATGGCAGAACCTAGGAGGATTACTCTCTAGGAAGCTGGAGCCCCAGATTTTACACTGCAGCCTTATCAAGTGCATCATCCAACTCTGTCTGTAGGTTTTGACCTAAAAACTGCACTAATAAACTTGATGCCCAAGTTTCATGGCTTACCTGCTCAGGAGCCTATCAAGCACCTAAGGGATTTTCAGACAACCTGTTCTACTGTTAGGCGTAATGGTGTAGATGAAACTTCTATTTTGTTAACCGCCTTCCCATTTTCTCTTGGGGGAAAGGTGAGGGAGTGGTACTACTCGGTTTTCAAAATTTGTTGATATTGATTAGAATTAAAGATCTTTGAAAACCCTTCAAAACGGTATAAAGTTTGTTAAATTTGAAATTTTGTAAAGGAAGTTATGATCATTCAAAGTTGGTGTTGAAAATCTGAAAATTTTGCAAAGTTACAGAATTCTGAGTTTTCTGATATGTGCGGATGCACAGCCTTGTGTGCACGCACACCTTGCGAGAATTTTGACTTGTGCGGGAGCACACACACCTGTGCGCACGCATAGGAAGGGAAGTGCGTGCTGGTGGCAGCGCCAGCACAGCTTGTGCGCGCGCATATCTAAGGAAACATTCCAACCTGTGCTGACGCACAGGCTTGTGCGGACGCACACGTCGGGGAGAATTGTCTGTTGAAGGCGCTGACATAGGTTGTGCGAGCGCACAGACCCTTTGTATTTTGGTACCTGTGCGTACGCACACTTTTAAAAATTTCCTGGGCGTGCGTACGCACACCCCTGTGCGGACGCACATGCATTGTCTTTCAAATTTTGCTTTGTTTTCAACTATTCTACCTTCCCAACAAGGTTGTAAGCTTCTGTAACACCTTTTTAAGACTTTTGGGCCTTGTTTTGAGTATTGAAACATGGGATATAACCTAAGGGTCCTCGTAGATGATTATATGATAAATTAGAAAATGGAAGTTTAGGTTTCTGGTGTACTGAGAATGGGTTGGGTGGAGATTACAGAAGAATTGGTATATAAGATGAGAATTGAGGGACTATGCGTTCCGAATGGAAATCATGAATTGAGGACGGTTGAGATGAGTCGAGGACTTGAAGAGAAATGATGATATTGATGAATATATATGAATTGATAACTAAAAGTGATTTGAGATGAGGAATGGTAACGTCTGGTGATGATGTGATGATGAGGAAATGATTGGATTATATCAGAGTGTGCGGAGCCTATACCTCCGACGTGGCAGATACTTCTGCCGCATGATTTGTTGGATGTTGAGAGTGTGCAGGGCCTATATCCCAGGTGTAGCAGATTGTTCTGCTGCATGATTTGTTGTGGTTGGTTACTTCTCTGCTGCAGGAAGTGTGCGGGGCCTATATCCCCGGCGTAATAGACTACCTATTACATGAGTGTGCAGGGCATTATATCTCTGGTGTAGCAGAAGAGCTGCTGCATGAGTGTGCAGGGCACTATATCCCTGGCGTGGCAGAAAAGGCTACATCCGGGAGGATGTGTCGGGTTGGCAATTACAGACCGACAAGTGATATCATGAGCCAATAGGATAGACATTCATCATATGCATCTCTTATGTGCTTGTTTTCTTGATTACTTGAGTTTTCCTAAGTGTATAATATACTTACTTGCTTCTTGAATTACTTGTTATATATTTGAATATTACCTGTATTTTACTTGCTTGTATTATCTGTGTTTGTATGGACTTTGAGGAGGTTAGGTAGGTAGGGATGATGGGATCGCATGGAGGGTAGGATGGCAAAGGCTGTGGGACAGTGGTGAATAATTTAGTTAGTAATCCCCTAAGATAGTTTCCCTCTATATGCTATTAAGGTTTTAAGTCAAGATAAGATTTATGTGTATATGCTTTATGTTATTAGTATGCTTTAAGATGAAACATTGTGATAGATATGGAGCTTAGGATTGCCTTCAACGTCCCGGGGTCTTATATCCTACATCACTGGGCACTGTTACCATATTGAGAACCTCCGGTTCTCATACCATATCTTTGTTGTGTTTTTCAGATGCAGGTCACAACCCACCTCGGTGAGTTGTTTTGGATGGTGACAGAAGCGAAGGATCTTAGATTCTTTTGGAGTCTTTTTGGTTTATCTTGTTTATACATCTCTCTTTTGTATTTTGTTTGGCCTAGAGGCTTGTATTTGAGAGAACAAACTTGTATAAGCTATTTTTACTGTCTGGTTTCATACGTAGTCTGTATATGGCTAGTTGGCTTAAGCTCCGCGAGTCGTGGATAGCGTCTTATGATATTATACTATTATACTATGATGTTTGGTTATTCTATACCTGTTTCTTATGCCTAAAGTTAGTAGTTTTGTTAGTATGTTGTGCACTTTTGAAATCCTGTTTTGAGCTGTATACCTTCATCGGGCTTCTAGCTATTACAAATTCCTTCTATATATCTTATGTATAAGCTTATAACTATCGTAACCTTTGATTAACCTTTTCTTTACGACGCGGGGTAAGGCTTAGGGTAATTAGGGTATTACATCGAAGGCGTGGCACGCTGGCTTGAAAGAGTCACACCAACATAGGCGTGCCACTTGAACACCAAGGTGTGGCACGCCAGTACAAGTTTCCAGAGGAGGAGGTGAAAGTCCAAACACTTGGGCGTGCCACTTGGTATCGAAGGCGTGGCACGCCAGCTATCATCATTGACTTGGGCGTGCCACTTGAGTCTCAGACGTGGCACGCCAGCTATAATCTTTGACTTAGGCGTGCCACATGATGTCGAAGGCATCGCACGCCAGTTTCAGCAACCAAAGAAGAAGAAGACTGGGCGTGCCACTTGAATGCTGGGCGTGGCACGCCACCTGCTGGGCGTGGCTAGGGGTGGGCAAAAAAATCCAAAATTTGGATTTTAAACCAAATCCAAACCAAACCATTAAAAATACCAGTTTTAAACCAAAAAAATCCAAACCAAACCAAATTTATTTTATAATTTGGTTTTAAATCCAATCCATCTAAGTGGTTTTAAATCCGGATCCAGATCCAGATCCAGATTAAAATCCAAATCTCAAAAAACCCTAATTCTTCATTTCTAATTTGATGAACCAGTTTTAACTCGAACGAATCACGAATCCTTTTCTCCTTCGCCCGCAGCCAGCACCGCCGCACCGGAGCAGGCAACTGGCACTACAGTTTTGTAGCTGCCACCACCACCATAAGCGCGTCGCGTCACTGCTCTGTTCCGCCATCCGCGGTTCCGCCGTCTGCCTTTTCTCGCCGTGACCCAACTCTGTTCTTCTCCATTCTCTGGGTACCCTCAAGGCGCCGTCTGCCTTTTCTCGCCGTGACCCAGCTCTGTTCTTCTCCGTTCTCTGGGTACCCTCAAGGTTAGATAGGTTTACCATTAAGTAATTAATTTGGTAGATTGAAATGTTGTGAAGCAACAGAGAAGAACCACAGAGTGAATCTATCATCTGAGAAAAGGAATTGAGTGGTAGATAGGGATTTACTACATTTGTGATTATATAGTTGAAATTGCCAAAGGTGCTTCCATGTTCTTTTCTGTTCTGTTCCATTCCATCAATTTGAAAAACTGAACAAGGTTTGATTGCTTATGCTGTTATGCATATCAAGTGTTTGTGTTAATGCCATTTTTATTTTGGGGTTTTTTTTGCAGCAAAGTTGTGTGGTTATCCTTTGGTCAAGTGTTGACGGTGATTTCTCAGAAGTAGAAGGCTATCTTGAGGGAAGTTTATAAGAAAAAGAAGTACACGTCAAGCTCTTGATCTCCAACCTAAGAAGTAAGAAGACCAGAGCCATTCGCAGAGGCTCACCAAGCACCAGGTATTTGCCTTGCCTTGTGTTTAAATTTTTTAATTAGCTTTGAATTTTGTTCCTATTCATTCATCATGCTACTCTGTTGTTGAGACATTGCACCAGGTTTTTAGTTCTAGCATACTGTTAAAGCATACGATATTTCACTTTGCTAATGGTTTATTGCTGAGGATACAACACATCAAAGTTCATTGTTTGTTTACTGGGGAAGGGATGCAAGTATGATTTTATTAGGGAATAGTTTATAGTTGATAGTTGATTTTTAGAAATTCTTCATTATTTGCAATTCTTCATCTCAAAATTTGGGGAAGAAAATACGTATCTAGTTAGTAAATGAATGGTAATCAAATACTCATAGAAATTCTCCAAAATAAATAAATAAATAGATCGAACAAGCATAAAAATCTCTGTGCTCTTGAAATGTTGCTTTGTTCTCACAGTTGTAAAGGGTGTTCGCGGATCGTATCTATTTTTTCTCTCCTTTTCAATTTAAAAAGAAACAAAAGGACACCTAGTTGTACCTATTACGAAAAGAATGGATGATTTTTTCATGCCAACCAAAGTTGTATAATTTAATAATTTTCAACTAAAATCAGGTTAACTTTTAGCTAACTAGTTTTGGTTACGGCCAATACATGTGTGAACTTCATTCTTTACTAGAACGGCAGGCAGTGAGATTAGAAGAAAAAAAAGATAATGATTATATGATTATTGTGCAATATTTTATTTTAACTGGTAATTAAACACATGTTCAAGCATAGAATCTTTCCCAAAAGCAGGATATTGTGTGCCGACAACTTTGTTTAGAAAGCCAGAGGCTTCTGATTTTCGACAAACAAAACTGTAATTATTTTATTTATTTCGTATATATTCAGATCTTTCTGCGTAAAGTAAACCAATATATGAAATTCATCAACTAACTCTGGGACAGGACTTTTCGCTTTTCTCACAGGTTTTTGGGAAACAATCCAAAATATATCTTTCTATGGACTCTTCCATTCTTCTTTATTTTATGGATAGTTAAGTTTTAGACTACTAGAAGACTAGATAGCTTGCCAAACACTCAGATGACAAATATATACTACTCATTTCATCTCAAAATATTTTTTTCCAAAAGCTTTATTTGAAATTTAATTTCTAAATGTTTGTAAATTTTTAATATCAACAGAATATTAATTTGCATTTTCACAGAGGAAAAATGAATCATGTGCTGGATTTGTGCTTGATTATGTTGTGGCGAATGTTTAATTGATCTTCTGAATATGTGATTTTATATTGTGATGATTGAATGCTAATCAAACACTTGGGGCTGAGATTAAGCTTAAGGATAATTGAGAATCAATAAAATACACCAAGCTATGTAGTTTAAGAAGTCTAAGAAGTCTATTTGGTTGCATAAAAAACTCTAAGAACTTTGTAGTTTAAGCTGTCTCGAATTTAGTTGCCTAAGTTTCCTAGTTTGTAGACTGTATAATTCTTGATTCACATTTGGCTGAACTTCCTAAAATAGTAAAAATGGATGGTTGGTTTTATTATTTATTGGTTTTTATATGAATCTTAGTTTTATTTCATGTTATTGTTGTTTAGGGAAGTTCTGAACCTATGTTTAATTGCATGATTAGATTAGATATACTAGGCTGCATATCCCTAAAGAAATTTATGAGTTATAAATCGCTTCCCCTTTTGAAAAATGGTGCCTTGTGCAGAAAGAAACTGAATTCTGATTCTGCAGCAGTAGATTCTTGAGTACATAACTCCCAATTTATATGAATTTTTTATTTAAACACTGCTGCTGTCTTGCGAGATATATGAGCATGCATTAGTTTATGAATCATGTTGAAGTTTTATTGGCTGCTATTTCATTGGATTAGTTTGTGTTAATTTTAGCATGTTTGGCACCAAATTTTGAGTTATGTACACCTTGCTTTATATGCAGAGCAAGATGACTGAAAACAGTAATATTGAAGCAGCAGGGATGTCTGCTAGCACTCAACCATCTTCTCCACCGTCAGGTGTTCGTAAGAATCGGTCAGCTGTCTGGGATCATTTTGATGTGGAGAATGCTACCGAGAAGAAGGCTAAATGCAAATATTGTGGTAGCTTAATACAATATAGGAATGGAACCAGCTCAATGGGTGGTCATTTGAGAAGATGCAAGCAAAATCCTAATAATGATTCGAACAAAAGAAGAAAAACAATGACCACACCGACTATAGATGAGCGTGGTGTTTTAAATTCACCCAGTGCTTCCAAATTTGACCAAGAGGAGGCTCGAAGGGCACTTGTGGAAATGTTTATTGGGGAAGAGCTACCATTTCGCTTCATTGAAAGCCCGAAATTCCAAAAATTTGTGCATGCCCTACAAGCAAGATTCAAAGTTCCTTCACGGACTACATTAGCACGTGACATTGGAGCTCTTTATGCTGAAGAGAAGATGAAGTTGCAAGATTTTCTTTCGGCAAATTATGGTAGAGTATGTCTAACCACTGACACTTGGACTTTAATTCAAAATTTTACTTATATGAGTTTGACAGCACACTTTGTTGATTTGGATTGGAAATTACATAAAAAAAATACTTAATTTTTGTCAAGTGACAAGTCATTCAGGAGAGGTTATAAGAGCAACAATTGAATCTTTTTTAAATAATTGGAATTTGAATCGGGTCTTTAGTGTGACAGTTGATAATGCCTCGCCTAATGATGTTGCAATTAAATATCTGAAGCAGCGATTGAATTCTTGGAATAGCATTATTTTGAATAGTGAATTTATTCATATGAGGTGTTGTGCACATATTATAAACTTAATTGTAAAAGAGGGATTAAAAGAGATTGATGAATCAGTCTTGAGGATTCGCAGTGCAGTAAAGTATGTTAGATCTTCTCCATCTAGAGCTAGTAGGTTTCAAAAGTGTGTTGAACTAGAAAAAATCCAATATAAAGGCTTGCCTTGCATGGATATTGAGACTAGGTAGAACTGTACCTATCAAATGTTAGAGGTAGCTTTGAAGCATCACAAAGCATTTGAGTTGCTTGCTTTGAAAGATAATACCTATATAAGAGAGATGAATGGAGGAAAAGGGAGAGGTGTTCCTTCTGATTCAGACTGGGGGTATGCTGAGTCCATTGTACCATTTTTGCGAGTGTTCAGTGATGCCACTATACGTGTTTTTGGTACCTTATATGTTACCAGTGATATGTATATGAAGGAAGTATTTGCAACTGGACGATTTATTCGTCATTCTTGTGATTCTGTTGATTTTAGTACCATGTCAATGGCAGAAAGGATGAGGGTTAAGTATGAGAAGTATTGGAGCAATCCTGATTCGGTGAATATGTTGTTATTGATTGCTATCGTACTTAATCCAATGCAAAAGATTGAGTATGTCAATTATTTCTTGGATTACTTCTTTGGAGAAGAAAAAGGAGGCGAATTGAAGTCAAAGTTGTCCAAGTGCATAAAGTTACTTTATCAGCAATACCAAAGTTCTGAGGAAGCAAGTGAAGCTGATACGCAAGATGTTCAAGCCAACAACATTAATACCGATCTTCATGGCATGGGCTTTTTTCTGCAAGCAACCGGTCGCAGAACAAATACAAGATCTAAACTTGATAGATATTTACAAGAAGAATATGAGCCATACTCCCATAAGTTCGATATACTAAACTGGTGGAAGGTCAACTCAACCCGATTTCCAATTCTTGGAAATATGGCTCGTGAGGTATTGGCTATACCTGTTTCTACGGTAGCTTCGGAGTCTGCATTTAGTACTGGAGGAAGAGTCTTCGATCCATACCGCAGTTCCTTAACACCTAGAATGGTAGAAGCCTTAGTCTGCACAGGAGATTGGGTTAAGGAAGATCTTTTCTCTGCTTTAGATGATGATGGTGAAGTTCTTCAATAAGTTGATCAAGGTATAAAATTTGTTTCATATTTCTTCTCATTTTATTTTATTTTTGTTTTTGTTATCTTTCTATTTTAGAATTTAGGTATTAGTGACCAATTAAAAGTTGTTGAATATAGACTTGATAATTAATTTGATTCCCTTGGCAGATATATTTTCCTCTAATGATGGTGCTTGTTCTATGGCGGCATCAATTGATAATCTTGATGATGACTAGGTATGCTTAATATTCTCATTTGGTTTAATACTTTCATTCAAAGATTTGTTTTAAAATGACAAAGGTATATTTTGTTATTTGCAGATATATTTTCCTCAAAGATTGTGGTTGTTTGATGATTTTGTTGGCAACTTGGCATCTTTTGATACTTTGTGGTTGTTGTTTTAGAGAGATTTTATGGTGGTATTCTTTTGATGTCTTGAGAATGATTAAATGTTATATAGATTAGCTATTGTCATTAGATTTATAAAGAACCAAATTCTAGTTGTAATGAACTTATACACTTTAAAATGACTTTAGTATTAATTTTACTTTTAAAAAAAATTATGGTTTGAAAATTGAATTTCTAAAAACGGGTTTTAAAAGTGGATTTTTTGTTAAAATATCTGGTTTGAAAATTGAATTTTTAAAAACTAGTTTTAAAATTGGATTTTTGTTTAAAGAAACTGGTTTTAAAACTGGATTTTCAAAAATTGGTTTTAAAACTGAATTTTTAGTTAAAAAATCTGGTTTTAAAACTGGATTTTAGATTTGGATTTTTTAAAAAAACCGGATTTTAGATTTGGATTTTAAAAAAACGGATTTAAAACCGGTTTTATATGTAAAACTGGATTTAAAACTGGTTTTATATGTAAAACTGGATTTAAAACCGGTTTATAAATAAAACCGAATTTAAATTCTAAAACCGGTTTAAAATCGGTTTTTATTTTTTCAAACCGGTTTAAAATCGATTTCTCTCTTCAATCCAGTTCTAGTTTGGTTTCATGAACCATAAAATTAATTCTGAAATGGATCCAGTTTGGATTTATAAAAATTCAAACCATACCCAGCCCTAATCGTACACAATAATTTTATAATTACTTATCAGTGTTTAAATATGAAATCTTACAAATTCTTTTCATACGCCAAATTATGATAAACAACCTTTTAATATAGAAATGTTAAAGAATCTTTATCTTTTAAATTATTATTATTATATTATTTCTCTAGTATGGTATGTACTCTTAGTACATACTACAAATGTATAATCGATCTTAATAGTCTTTGCAAAGAATATGTTATATTTTAATACGATCTAATTACTAATTCTTTTTTTATTAACTCAAAATAAACTTTTAACACGTTCTACCTTTTTAAATATCACCAGCAATTTATGGAAATAGATTTGATCTAAACACCATATGTGAAGATAATATAATTGATCAGTATTTACATATGTATTTAAGTTTTGTATGGTAATGCATTCTTCATATATAGATAAATAAATTTAAAAAAAAAACAACTATTTTATCATTATATTCTAGCATATTAGTGTATTGACTGTACACATTATGTGTGAGTATAATTGATCTTAAAAAATATATTTACTTAATACCATTATAAGAACTAATATGAAAAAGAATAATGGTGCCTAACAAAAAAAATTTAAAATATACAAACATAAAAGTTTATAAAAACCAAAATGATACTTATATTATTTAAAAATTAAAATGAAAAATATGTCAATTTTAACAAAAATCAAAATACAACTAATTTAAAATACTTTATATTTAAAGAATCATTTTAGTATAATTCACAAAAAAAATAACAAAATAAAAAAATAAAATAAAATATATTTCAGGTAATAAAATGATATAATTTATTAATTCAAAATGATACAGCATAGTAACATGAATAGTAAAAATTACATAAAAAAATAGAATTTGGATCCTTTAACTTTTATTTTTCACTTGAGAGGGTAAAGTGTGATTTTTTATCCTTGAATATTTTCTCTTATGTTTTTTCTTAGTCCCACATATGAAATAAACTGTATTACTTTGACTAGTAATATCTGAACATTTAAAAACATGAAACAAAACATACAAAATAAAAAATTTAGGCCAAAGCAAAATTTGTCATATCCTGTATAAGATAAACAAAAAAATACTATAAAATAATAGATGAAATTGAGAACACTAACCAAAAAGATTATGATTTACAAAGATAGCTTTCTATGATGAAAAAATTACAAATTCAAGAAGTGAAACCCACAAGAATAGCTCTTCAATTTTCAGATAATTCTGTAAGACTGGCATATAGAGTTTTGGAGAATGTTTTGATAAAAGTGAGAAAGTTTTTCCTCCCAACAAACTTTGTGATTCTTGACATGGATGAGGATGAAAATTTCTTCATTATTCTAGGGAGACCGTTCTTGGCCACTGGAAAATCTCTCATTGATTTAGAAAAAGGTGAACTAATATTCAGAGTACATAATGAGCAGTTGGCCTTTCATGTCTTCAAAGCCTCATATCACTCCAATGAAGAGGAGAAGTACATGAGGACTGAGTCCACTAATCCATTCCTCCTAGAACCACTTGATGTCACAAAATAAGAGCTACAATCCAAAGCTCCTATGGTGGTGACTAATAACATTCTTCCCGACATCAAATTTAAGTTTGGCATTGGGTGTGAGGAGTTAACTCCGAAGGAGACTCCCATGAAGAAGTTGCCCAGGAGTTGGAGGAACAATAAAATTCCCACTAAAGATTTCTCTCCAGGATTGAAAGTTGTATTAACTCACCATCCGACACTGGCTTATACAATGAACAGGATCCTCTCTCTTGAGCATGTTGAATTGATTCCTAAGGACACAAGGAGAAAATTCACCAAAGCTCACCAAGACCACTTCTATGAAGTAGTGGCAAAGAAAAAGGTGATTCCTGAAGTCCCCTTTAGGATAAAAAAGAATAAGTATCCGGAGATCCGACGAGGAATCCAGAGGAGAGGTTGGAAAGTTCTAAACAATCCTATCCTGAAAGTTGGAATCTTGATGGTGCAAGAGTTCTATACCAATGCATGAGTCACTAAAAACCATGACACTAGTGTGAACCCACATCCCAAAAATTGGAGCATGTCCAGCTAAGAAGGCTTGATCTCAAGCCTGTAGCTAGAGGGTGGTTGGAATTCATCCAACGCTCTATCATCCTTACTAGCAATCGGTTAAAAGTGACTATTGACAGAGCCATCATGATTCATTGCATCATGATTGGAAGTGAGGGGGAAGTACAAGAGGTAATACCTCAAGAGTTGTATAAGAAAGCTGAAAAGTCTTCCACCTTAGCAAGGTTGGCATTTACCCACCTTATCTGTCATCTATACAATTCAGCTGGGATTGTCATAGAAGGAGACAACCCCATTGAAGAGGACAAGCCCATTACTGAAAGAAGGATGGAGCAAACAAGAGAGCTGATGACTGGATTTTTAAGTTCACTATAATGAATCCGTCCTTGGCAAGTATACCAAATTGTCGTCAAGTAATAACTTACAGTAGAGTGAGTTCAAATCCCATAGGGATTGATTGATTGAGCAACTTTAGTTAATGAGTGATTTAGTCAAGCTAATCAATAAGAAGTGTTGGGTGCAGAATTCTAAATGACAAAATTGTAAATGACTTAAAGATAAAGGAAAGCAATAAAGTGCAGAATTATAAAGAGCATGAAAGTAAATTACTAAAACATAAATGACTAAATTGTAAATGCGGAACGGGTTGATAGCAGAAATTAAAGAAAGTTATAAAGAATAAGGAAGATAAGAATAGGGAAAATTCATTGAGATTAGGAGATGTTGCTCTCTTTGGATCAAATCTAGATCATCTCATCTTCAATCATGCAACTCATTGACCTCTTGGCAATCATGATTGATTGAACCCCAATTCCATGGTGATTCAATCTCTCAAATCTTGATAATCATCCAATTCCTTGGTCTAATTGCTCATGAAGAGAGATAAGCTTGGTCCCTGATTATACCACACATCCTCATAGATCCAAATAGTGGGTGGATTTCATGTCACCATATCTAATCCCAAAACCCAGATCTACTCAAGTGTGAGAAGGGATTTCAAGCATAGTTCCATGTTTCCTTTTCCAAGGTTCCCATGAAACCCAATTTGTATTCAACCTCCTTTTCAAGATGATTGAATACTAGACTTGAGAAATGAAATTCCTTCTAGCAAATCAAAGAGAGATGAAAAGAAGAAGAAATTTACTATCATTAATCCATCAAGTACAATAGAGCTCCCTTTCCCAATGAGAGGGAGTTTAGCTGCTCATAGCTTAGAGAAAAGTACAAGAGATGGAAGAAGATAAAGTAAAGTGTAAAAGTAAAAACTAAACTAATTCCTCCACTAGCCAACCAACCCCTTTTTCAGTACTCTCAATGGTATTTATACCACTCCTATTACTAGGAATAAAAATTACAAAAAAAGAAAAGAAAATTACAATTGAAATTTAAAGGAAAAACTAATTAAATTGAGACATGTGCCTACCTGTGATCGGCGTGTGATCGGCATGCCACGCCCAACTCCTCAGCTTGGCTTGGCATGCCACGCCTGGCTTCCAAGTGGCACGCCTCCTTTGTGTAGCTAGCCTGGCGTGCTAGGCCTTTGAACTCAAGTGGCACGCCCAAGTGGTGTCATCCTTCTTCTCTCTGGTCAATATAACTAGCGTGCCATGCTCAGTAGTGGCGTGCCACACCCTTGGTGAATTCTTCATCTTTCTTCTCTGACCAAATGAACTGGCGTGCCACGCCCAGGTCTGGCATTCCACGTCTTCAATAAGGCCTTCAATCTCTCATTTGGAAGGTTGAACTGGCGTGCCACGCCCAAGTCGGCGTGTCACGCCCTCAATAAAGCATGAGTACTCCCCTTTGGCCCAGTAAACTGGTGTGCCACGCCCAGGATTCAAGTACCACGCCCATGGTGCAAGCAAGGTTGGCATGCCACGCCCTAAGCATCAAGTGGCACGCCCATTATTATTTTCCTAGCCGTGCCACGCCTAAAGTCCCAAGTGGCATGCCCATTGATCTTCTTCACTGGAGGCTTGTGCTGACGTGTCACTCCTTCGATCTGGCGTGTCACGCCCTTGTTTGGAGCTTCACTTCCCCTCTCTGGTCAAATGAACTGGCGTGCCACACCCATAGTGGTGTTGAGGGCTCATGAGCTTGGCTTTCCATGCCTCTAGTACCAAGAGGTACACCTATTAAGTCTTTGACTTGGCGTGCCACGCTGATGAGAAGATTTATGACGGTTCGGAATTTCTGACAAATAATTCCGTTGATAGTATAGTCCAAACCGACAATCGATCCTCAAATCAAATTTTAAAAGATTGGTTGTCCCAAGTACAAATTCCAATAAAAATTAACCGAAGTATTCAAACCTCGGGCCGTCTCAGAAGAAATTGCAATGAAGTGATCAATTATTGGCTATGAAGGAACAAGGGGGGTTTGATTTGTAAAAGGGCAAGAAAATAAATGGTAAGAACATAAAGCAAACAACTAGAAAAAACAATTAATAAGGAGAGACATTCATGGTAAGGATTTAGCACATAAGCTTTCTATCCTAGTCACTAATCATAAACATAATTAACAAGAATTTATCATATTTAGTCAACTCCGACAATGGAAGAAAGTATAATGTTATCTTCACACAAGAGAAAGTCAAATAAGACTAGTTAATCTCAATCCAAAAATCCTAATCAACTCACTAATTGAATTAGCAAGAGATTAGAGTCAAGGGAAATAATATTAACTAACAACCCTATGTCACCAATCTAAATTGGGTATTAATGACTCAAGATTGCCTAACTCCTCTTTCCAGGCCAAGAATGCTCAAAAACTACTCTAATCCAACCAAGCATTTTGTCAAACACTTGGAAAGCATAAAAGGAAAGCATAGTAAATTGCAAGGAATAATAAAATCTACCAACTACCAATTGCAAGGAAACAATAATAACAACTCAATTAAACAAGAAAAGAACATCAAACATCAAATTGCATTAATGGAAATAAAATCCACCAAGAGTTCATCAACATAAAATGGCATAAAAGGAAAATTAACAAAAGAACTAAGAGAATTAAAGTATTAGAACAAGAAATTGTAAAGAAAACAAGATGAGAACAAGAAGAGGGAGCTTCTCTCTCTAGAAAACTAACCTACATGATGCTAACCTACAAATAATTGCTCCCCCTTGCCCAAGCTTGGATTCTACATCAAATAGCTTCAGAAATGAGTTGGATTGGGCTTCAGCAGGTCCAGAAATTGCCTCCAGCGTTTTCTGTTAAGTTGGTCATGTGCTGTTTGTCACGCGTAAGCATGGGTCACGCGTACGCATCGCGTGGCAGATTTCCTTCCCATGCGCACGCGTGGGCCATGTATACGCGTCATTTGGCAGATGTCCCTCCCATGCGTAAGCATGGGCCACGTATACGCGTCATTTGGCAGATTTCTACAAATCCTCATTTCTTCATGAATTCCCCATTTTGCATGCTTTTCTTTTCACTCCTTCCATCCAATCATTGCCTTATGAACCTGAAATCACTCAACAAACATATCAAGGCATCGAATGGAATTAAAGTGAATTAAAATTAGCAATTTAAAGGCCTAAAAAGCATGTTTTCACTCTTAAGCACAAATTTAGGAAGAATTATAAAACCATGCTATTTCATTGAATAAATGTGAGAAAAGTTGATAAATTCCCCTAAATTCAACACAAGATAAACCACAAATTTAGGGTTTATCAAACTTCCCCACACTTAAACTAAGCATGTCCTCATGCTAAACCAAGAGAGACAAGAAAAGGGGTATGAACATTTATTCAATGCAAATAAACTATATGCACCTATCTATATGAATGCAACTAAATGCAAAGTGATTCTACCTATTTGGTTAAAAGTAAATCAATCTCCAAGAACACATATGCACATGTGGGGGCTAAGTAGTATGATGAATAGTGAATCCTAACATTTCAAATATTAAAATAAAGTTCAAATAGACTTGCAAGAAGAAAGCTCATGAAAGCCGAGAACAAGGAATTGAGCATCGAACCCTCACCGGAAGTGTATCCGCTCTAGCCACTCAAGTGTATAGGATTGATCACTTAATCCCCTTCTAATCATACTTTCCAATATTTGTTTTTCATATAACAATCAACAATTACTCAATGCATGCATACATCTATCATGAGGGCTTATTCATAGGTTGTAATGGGGCTAAGGTAAAGGTAAGGATGCATATGGTCAAGTGAGCTTAAAATTTGAATCATTGACTAACTTAAGCTCTCACCAAACACATATAACAACCTATACAATTCTAATATAATACTTAGCTACCCATGATTTCCACTTTTTCACATACTCATGCATTCTCTTTAATTTACATTCCATATGCATTGTTATTATTACTTTGCTTTGGGGCATTTCTGTCCCCTTTTTATTGCTTTCTTTTTCTATAAGTTTTTTTCTTTCTTTTATTTTTCTATTTCTTTTCCTACATACATATTTTTCTTTTTTTTATTTTTTCTTTTTCTTTTGGTGAATTATATAGGCACCAATGCATATGGTTTAACCATTTAATCAATACATGAGTATGTACCCAATTCCTAAAATTTTCAATAAAAATACAAAATACTCTATTGCCTCAACCTATGTCCCCAAGTTTCCCATACCCAAATGATACACACCCTCACTAGCATAAGCCAATCAAAGATTTAAATTAAGGACATTTATTATTTTTCACTTAGAGGTAGTAATGTGCTAAAATTAAGAACAAAAGGGATTAAATAGGCTCAAAATTGGCTAACAATGGTTAATGAAAGGTAGGCTATTGGGGTAAGTGAGCTAAATGAAATGATGACCTCAATCATATAAATGCATTCATACATGGAATAATGGACATAAAGAATCAAACAAATCAAATATTACAATCATAGAAAGAGAATAATACATACAAGAATGAAAAATGGTGGTTATAAGATGTAACCACACAGTTGGGATCAAACCTCACATGCTTGTGTTCTTAGCTCAAAAGACATGCTCCAAAATAAATTCTTCAAGCAAGTTCAACAAAAATTTTTCAAATTGGTAGGGTGCCCGAAAAATAGTTTCTTGAAAAAGAAATCATCACCCTAACCAAGTAGTCCTAATATAAAAAGAAGTGATAAAATATATATATAAACTCTAACTATCATGCAACCTATCATGCAATGCGACAACTAACTAACAAAGAAAATTTAGAATTGGAGTTAAAAAAGGAAATTGTTACCCATGGAGATTAGTCGGACGACCTCCCCACACTTGAAGATTGCACCATCCTCGGTGCATGCAAAGAAGAGCAAGGTGAACGGGTTGCTACAACTGATGAGCTTCCTCAAAGGACTATGCGGGTGGACTTGTTTGTTGCTCCATTTAGATATTTTCCATTCTCTCTTGGTGGCCAGCCTAAAAGGAGAGGAAAAGAAAGAAAATTAAGCCTACAACAAAGATATCAAAGCAAATAGAACATAAGCGGGGGCTAATGCCAAATAAGAATATGGTTCTCAACTACATGGTAGCTACAACATGTAAGTGAGAAAACAGTATAAGCTAAGGCATATCAACTAATCCTTGATGCAAGAGTAAAGTCAAAGCATAAGTGAATGCCATGAAGAGCATGTTGAGCATCAAGTTCAAACAAGGAAGAGTAGGTCATGAAAGACATCCAAGTTCATATTAATGCACAAAGGATGCAAGAGTCATAAAAGATTAAGCATTGATTTAAAAGTTTCATCACCCAACAATATCAAACAAGTCGAGAAGCACCAAAATTAACTAAGAAAGTCTCAACAAGTGAGTAGGAAAATTCAACACCATTATTAAAATAGGAAACTTAGAAAAGAAAATAAGAACAAGCTACAAAAACAAAATTAAAATACAATGAATGAAAATAAGAAAATGCAATAAACAAAAGAAAATGAAAAGGGAAATTTTCAAGAAAGGGAGAAGAAGAAAGTAAGAAAGGAAGAGGAGAGAAGAAGAAAGGTAGAAAGAAAGAAGAATAAAGGAGAAAGGAGAAGGAATAAACAAAAACAGGGTGCGAGGCGACGCTTGCGTGGAAGACAGGAGGGACATGCGACGCGTAAGCATCGCCCACGCGTACGCGTGGAATGCAGAAAGTACAGGTGACGCGTAAGCGTCACCCACGCGTACGCGTGGGGCCAAATTGTGTTATTCGCATAAAACCAGTGCAACTCTCTGGTTTTTGTACCAGGAGTCCCAAAATGCCCCACGACGCGTGCGCGTCGGCCACGCTTACGCGTGGCGTGCACTTTTTTTTTATTTTAGAAACATAAAAATAGAAATAGGGCACTCTCCTAATCTATAATTATTCTAAAGCTACCAAAATCCAAATTTAACAACAAATCTTTTGGTTTTTTGAAAAATTTTCAAATACAAAACAAACAAAACTTACACTTCAAGCAAAATACCATTTAATGACAACTATTCTACAACCTAAGACATAAATCTAATAAAACAAACTAGCAACCAAAACAGTAAAACAAGAGTATGCAAAGAAGAAAACTACCTACAATGGCAACTCAATTCATTCATTGATTATATATACAAGAGAATGGAAAGAGTTTACTATGGTGGGGTGTCTCCCACCTAGCACTTTTAGCCTTATGAACCTGAAATCACTCAACAAACATATTAAGGTATTGAATGGAATTAAAATGAATTAAAATTAGCAATTTAAAGGCCTAAAAAGCATGTTTTCACTCTTAAGCACAAATTTAGGGAGAATTACAAAACCATGCTATTTCATTGAATAAATGTGAGAAAAGTTGATAAATTCCCCTAAATCAACACAAGATAAGCCACAAAATTGGGGTTTATCAAATGCCTCAAGTTTCAAGTGTCACGCCCAAGTGATGCTTCCTCCATTCTCCTTTGTTCAGTTGTATTGGCGTGCCACGCCCATTGTGGATGATAGGGTTGGCGTGCCATGCCCAGCTTGGCATGCCACGCCACTTGCAAGCCTTCAAGGATCCTTCTCTAGAATTTGTATTTAGCGTCCCACGCCTGACTTCCAAGTGGCACGCCCATTGTAAAGCTTGGAGTCCCTTCTCTGGAAAAGATAATTGGTGTGAGAGGAGGGAAGGTTGTCGTTTGGAGAAAAGGGGTGGACGAGTGCATTATATAGAGGAGGGACGGAAAAATCTGGAAGGTGTGAATTAGCAAGAATTTAAAGCTTTCACACTTAGGAGTGGCGCTTAGTGTGAGGAGAGGCGCCAACCCCCAAACTGTTCAGCTTTCTTCATATTTTTGAGTTCTAAAGTGTGAAGTACACTTTGACTCCTTGACTTTATGATTGATCAATGTATTGTGGGCCCTACCTCTTCCTGAAAATTCAGTTACAAACCCGTATTAGTGCTCAAAAATTGCTTTAATTTCCTCTAGTTAAATAGCAATTAATATGTGTCTCTTGGACACCAAACTTAAGTTTATTGCATATAGTAATTAGTCTCATGATTGAACTTTATTGTGTACATTATGAGTGGAATAAATTTAATTCTTTCATACTCTTCCACTTCCATTTCACATGTACACAATTAATTATCCCTTGTATTCACCCCACCAATATACTATATACGTTAGGATATTAATTAATTAGGCTGAACTTTGAAAGCACGTATGGATCTCTCTTGGTGGTGGCCACACCAAACTTAGTTCTTTAGCTAGTTTTTCAACCCAATTAGCAACATCATGTATTGTAGCAAGCAAGGCTACACTTCCAGCAAGCTAGAGAAACTTTTAAAGTTCAAATTAAAGAAACTATCAACTAAACAACTAACAACTGAAACTTAAAAACAAACAACCTAAGTGACTAAACATAAGCTAATCTAAAACTTGAAATTGAAAGGATATGAGTGTTGGGGTGCCTCCCAACTAGCGCTTCTTTAACGTCACTAGCTTGACAATTCTTCCTCTTTAGTTGAAGTTATAGTTCACTCTTTGCTCATCCAATGAGTCTCCTAAGTAGTGCTTAAGTCTGTCACCATTGACAGTAAAAGTCCTCTTTGTGTTGTCATCCATGAGCTCCACATGACCATAGGGAGAGGCCTTGATGACTGTTAATGGTCCAGACCATCTTGACTTTAACTTTTCTGGGAAAAATTTGAGTCTTGAGTTGTATAGCAGCATATTTTGACCCTCTACAAACTCTTTTCTTGCTAGCTTTTGATCATGCCATTTCTTTGTTTTCTCCTTGTAAATCTTGGCATTTTCATAGGCTTGAGATCTGAATTCATCTAACTCATTGAGCTGCAACAATCTTCTTTCCCCAGTAGCTTGATTATCAAAGTTCAACATCTTTAGAGCCCAAAATGCTCTATGTTCAAGCTCCACTGGTAGATGACAAGCTTTTCCAAACACTAATTGGTATGGAGACATGCCAATAGGTGTCTTAAAAGCTGTTCTATAAGCCCACAATGTATCATCTAGCTTCTTGGACCAATCTTTTCTTTAGTTCCCAACAGTCTTCTCAAGGGTTCTCTTGAGCTCTCTATTTGAAATTTCAGCTTGACCATTGGTTTTTGGATGGTATGGGGTTGCTACCTTGTGCTTAACACCATATTTGAGGAGGAGTGTCTCAAGTTGCTTGTTGCATATAAGAGCTCTTGGAATACCAAACCGGCTAAATATGTTCTCCCTCAAGAAGTTGATCACCACTTTGTTGTCATTTGTTGATGTAGCTATGGCCTCTACCCATTTGGACACATAGTCCATAGCCACTAATATGTAATTGTTTGAGTATGAAGGTGGAAATGGTCCCAGGAAATCAATCCCCCAAACATCAAACAACTCCAATTCCATGATGAATCTCTGTGGCATTTCATTCTTCTTGGGTAGGTTACCAGCTCTTTGACACTTATTGCACCTCATCACAAACTCCTTTGCATCCTTGAAAATTATAGGCCAAAAGAATCTACACTGCAACACCTTGTTTGCAGTCCTTTCTCCACTAAAATGTCCTCCATAGATAGATCCATGGCAATGCTAAAGAACCTCTTGTCCTTCCTCATGAGAGATGCATCTTCTTAGAATCCCATCAGCACACCTCTTGAAGAGGTAAGGCTCATCCCAAATGTAATGCTTGGCATCATTGATGAGCTTCCTTTTCAAGTGCTTGTTGATGTTGGAAGGAAGCTCTCCAATACCCTTGAAGTTGGCTATGTCCTGCGAACCATGGGGCCTCTTCAATAATCATCGATTGCTCATCCGGGGAGCTTTTATTCACCCCAGGTGTTCAGAGGGTTACCTGAAACTGTAGGTCGATCTCGGACGAGATCTTCTGTACTGGTCGGAGTTGACGTGTCCGGCGGGCGGATGGCGGATGGCGGCCGGAGCTGGTGTGTCCGACTTGTTGGACTGATAGCGCTACTGATCCTCTGTCACCGAAGGGTGGGGGTACCTACAAAGGACTCCGATGCTTAAGTTAGCAAGGGTATTAAGCAGGTTTTTAGTAGAATCAGAGTATGAGTTATACCTGGGTGCTCCAGTGTATTTATAATACTGTGGGATGACCTTCTTAGATAGATAAGTTAGTTATCTTATCTTATCTTATCTTTTGGCAAGGTCAGCTTATCTTCAATGGAACCGCCCTTATCTCTATAGGCTTGGGCTGCCTTTGGATCTGGGTCATATTCCTTGAGTTGGGCCCTTTTTTGAGCTTTCCTGTCGATTTGGCCGAGCTCTTTTAGGAAGAGGTCGGATAGTCTGACCTGAAGAGGTCGGTCGCTTTGTCGCCAATCATCCTGGGTTGGATAGCTCGACCCAGGGTATGAACAGTGCCCCTGCTTGAGCTCGGTCTTCTTTTTTGAGTTCGAGTCCTTGACTTCGGTCCTTCTCTAGTGAAGCCGAACTCAAGCATTTAGTCGATTCCTTTCATTGTAGAACCTTTTTGAATGTAGAACGTTTTCCTCTAAAAGCGCGCACTTTATCAGCGCTTTGCTCTTGGGAACATGCAAGGGTTTAATACCTTCATTAATTGGTATTGATTACCCCGTTTCCCTTGGCTTTATTTTGAATTTTGCAATTTAGAAACGGTTTCTCTTCTTCGTAACCTCCCTTTTTTTTTCTTTCTGTAGTTCATAGTTTCTCCTTGCGATGCCTGCTTGCTACTGCTTTCTGTGGAAGAGGGGTGTTTCTGGATTTCACCTTCCGTTTCCTACTTTTGGCGAGTTTTTCCGTTCGAGGGGTGGCTCTTTCGCCTGCCGCTTCTGCTCTTCAGCTTTCTTTTGAGGTTTTCTCCTATTTTTCCAGGTTTGATTTTTCTTCCTTTCTCTTTTCTGTGTCACTTTTTCATGTCTGATTTTGAGAAAGTTTTGATTTTTCTTGGAGAAAGTTTGGATCTTTCTGCTTTTGCTGTGCCTGATTGCTGTTGTAATGTGTGTTCTGGGAGTTTCTTCGCCTTTTTGCATGAACCATTTTGCCTTTCCTGTTGTTTGATACTTTTAGGGCTTTTGCATGTTATCACCATTTCTGTTTGTGCTTTTGATGATGGTTTTGTTTGATTCTAAAAAAAGGTTGTGCCTTTGACGATTTCCGCTTGGCATGTTTGATGTTGGCGATGCTTTTTGCTGATAGACTGTAAAAAGATAGTGGCTTTGATGACTTTTTGTGTTTTGACTTTCTTTTTTGAAATGTTTGTTATTTGAAATCTTCTTTTCTTGTTTGAGAGATGCCGGGACATAAGCTGTAGATTTTTCCTGAAACCTTACTTTGTTACTGCCAAGAAAGGATGCTCCAGGACTTTGGTTTGAGTCTTGGGGTTTTCCTTTTCTGTTTGTTCTTCTGTATCATGTTAGTCGAGTTATTTTGCCCCTCGTCCGAGATATTTTTTAGTAATCCAATCTTCTTTTCTTATTGTAGGATTAGTTGGCCTCATGTCTTCTCGCAATAACATTGTAGAGATGTCTTCTAAAGTTCCCGAGGGGATGTCTGATTGGCTGGATTCCCTTGTCTTAATGTGTGTCTCTGTGGTGGACGCTGATTTTTGTGTAGAGCTGAGGAAACATCATAGGATTTGTGGTAGCAGTGCCCGGGAGAGGGATTATGAGCTTGTAGCGCCCGACTTTGACGAGAGGGATTGTTTTCCTACTTCGTTCGGGGGGAGCGTCCTTTCTTCTATGCCTATGAATATTTCTTCAGCTAGTTGGACATTACTTTTCCATTTACTGCTTTTGAGACTGACTTGTTGTGGTCGTGTAACATTGCCCCATCCCAGCTTCATCCGAATTCTTGGGGTTTTATCAAGATCTTTCAGCTGCTTTGCCAAGAGTTAGGCGTAACAACTTCTCAAACTCTTTTCCTTTATCTTTTTGTTTCTGCCAAGCCTGGTGCCTCTTCCAAAAAGAAAGCTTCCTGGGTTTCTTTTAGGTCTGCCCAGGGTCATAAAGTTTTTGCCATGTACGATGAGTCTTTTAAGGACTTTAAGAATTATTTCTTTAGAGTCCGTGCTGTTGAGGGGGTCCGCCCCTTTTTTCTTGATGAGAATGATGAGCCTGCTTTCCCTCTAGAGTGGCAGAAGGATGTGAGAGTGTCTCGTTATAAATGGGAGATGCTTGACGAGGTTGAACGGACTTTTGTTATTGTTCTTGAAGATTTATGGGGGGAACCACCCCATCTTGATACAAAAAGGTTTTTGAATGACCCGTCCCTGGTTCGAACTGTTTTGGGTACTGTCTGACTTGTTTCTGTACTTGTTTCTTAGTTTTGCTTCCTCTTTTTGTGATTGTAACCCATTACTGTGGTTGATTCTATTTTTTCAGAGATGTCAAAAAATAATGATTCCATGAAGGCCTTTAAAAAGGCAAGGAAGGCTGCTGCTGCTCAAAATATCTCGGCCAAGGCGACGGGAGAGGGATCTTCTCAAGTTCAGGTGAAGTCGCCCATGCTGAGTTCTCCTGGGCCAAGGAAGGTGACTCCCACTCCTCGGGTTCGCCTAGCCGACCCTCCACAGTCTTCCGCTGCTATTTCTGGTGCTCCTCCCAACAAGAAACAAAAAACAATTGAGCCTTTCAACCTTGATGCCCCTGATTTTGACGCAGTCGAGTTCGTAGATCAGCAGATCGGTCCATACGGTGTCCTCCCTATGGATGATGTATCACTCCTTCGTCATTTGGATTTTATAACTCGGAGTAGTATAAAAATGGCACATATGGGAGCTGCCCTGTACCGAACTGCTCAAAATCTTCCTCTCCATGCCACCAAAGCTTTTATGGAGGAGGCAAAACAGGAGTTCGATCGGATGAAGGGCTTGAAGGAGGAGCTTGAGGTGAAGGTGGCCAAACTGGAGAAGGATCTGAAGAATGAGAAGGCGAGTTCCCTTGTTCTGGTGGCTTCTGTGCGGTTGGCCGAGGACACGGCATTGAGGCATAAAGACAGCTACGTCACATCCTATCGAGAGGGAATGCGTTTGAAGGAGGAGTTGGAGAACACCCGAGCTGATTACTCCGAGCTCCAGGGTCATCTTGTTGGCAGTGTGAATGCTGCTTACGAGAACCTGAAGGAGCAGGTTCGAATTATTGCTCCCGAGGCCGACCTTACTCTTTTTAGCCTGGACAATGTTGTGAGGGATGGTAAGATTGTCCCTGATGACCAGGATGATGACGATGTCGAACCTCCCCCTGTGCCTTCTGCCAAAGTGTCAACTTCTACAGTTCCTCTGGTTGAGGTCGGTCATTCCGTTTCTGATCCGGACTGTCAGATTTTGAACCGGGATGATGGTACCGTGGACACTGTGCCTATTCATTCTCGCCCTCCTTCTCCCCGTACTGATGCTGCTGAGAAGGCTCCCGATCTTAGCTGATTTTTCTTGGATGTTTGTGTAGATAGCCCGACTTGTGGGCTTTTAAACTCTTTATTTTGTAGTTTGAATATTTTGCTGACTGTTGATACTCCTTTTGGTTGCTTGTTTAGCAACTTTTTATTTTGAAAAAATAACAAGTAGCTTTCAAGCTTTTGGGCCTGATCCTGAAGCTTGTTATAATATTGTATTTTATATCATGCTTGTTTGCACTTGTCTTGGCACCTTTCTGGGTTTTGAGAATGCTGGAGCCTTGCTGTTCGGCCTCTTTGGATTGCTTTGTACTTATTGCTTGTAGCTTGGATCCTTTGAGGTCGTGGATGTGTGGATCCAACTTGTATTTCGGTTTTCTCGCTCTTACTTGTATTTATTTCTAGCAATCCATAACCGATTTCCTTACGTTGGTCCTCTTTCCAGTTATTTTTGTAGTCCTCTTTTTTGGACCTTTGTCAGGTCTCTTTCAGGGACTACTTTTATAACTTGTTTGTGGGAGACCGACTTTTTTGCGTCATCCTTTTCCAAGTTATTTTTGTAATCCTCTTTCTTGGACCCTTGTCAGGTCTCTTTCAGGGATTACTTTTATAACTTGTTTTTTGTAGGAGACCGTTTTCGTCATGGCAATCTCTTCTAAGTTATTTTGTAATCCTCTTTCTTGGACCTTTGTCAGGTCTCTTTCAGGGATTACTTTTATAACTTGTTGTTCGTAGGAGACCGACTTCGTCATGTCGATCTCTTCTAAGTTATTTTGTAATCCTCTTTCTTGGACCTTTGTCAGGTCTCTTTCAGGGATTACTTTTATAACTTGTTTTTCGTAGGAGACCGACTTCGTCATGTCGAGCTCTTCTAAGTTATTTTGTAATCCTCTTTCTTGGACCTTTGTCAGGTCTCCTTCAGGGATTACTTTTATAACTTGTTTTTCGTAGGAGACCGACTTCATCATGTCGATCTCTTCTAAGTTATAGCAATTCCTCTTTTATAGGGTTGGCCAGACCTCTTTCCAAGGATTTGCTGATAACTTGGGTTGACTCGGTCCGACTTTTTCAATGTCGGCCAGTCTTTAAGTTATTATTTAGCAATCCATTAAGACCTCGTCAGGTCCTTTCTCCGGATCACTTTCGATAACTTCTTGTATTATTCTGTTTTCATCTTTGCCGATTTGTAGAAAGTGGATTAATTCCTCGTTTAGTCGACCTTTAGATGAATTTGGTTTTCATCTCTCTTGGCATTTATCGTGATTGGGCAGTGAATTTGTTTTTCACTTTTTGCCAATCTGTTGCTTTATAATCGCACGATGAATGTTTCAGATTAATGCGTCTTGAAAACTTGTAGAATCGTATAATATATTTTATTTAAAAGAAAATGAAAATATGTACATATAGATTTTTTATCCTTTTGAATTGGATAATTTCTGGATCTCAACATGGTACCTCATTAAAAAACCTTTTTAGGAAAAAGAGTGCATCTCATGCTGGTATCCTTTATTTCTAACTATAGTACCTTCTTAAGTTGCAGGCGTGCCACAATCTAGGAAACTCTCGCCCGTCGAGTTCGGATAATCTGTAGTAGCCCTTCCCTAGTACTTCTATGACTCGGTAGGGTCCTTTCCAGTTTGCCGCCAGCTTTCCTTCTCTGGGTTGAGTTGTTCCGATATCATTTTGGATTAGGATGAGATCATTTTCAGTGAAACCTCTTGGCACTACTTTTTGATTATATCTCGAAGCCATTCGGCGCTTTAGCGCTTCTTCCCTGATCCGAGCTCTTTCTTGGATTTCCAGAAGTAGATCGAGCTCTTCTCTTTGAAGTTGAGAGTTGGCTTCTTCATTGTAGTGGACTACTCTAGGTGACCCTTCCTCGACCTCCACTGGGATCATTGCCTCCACTCCGTACGCTAATCGAAATGGTGATTCATTTGTGGTGGAATATGGCGTTGTTCGATACGCCCATAGGACTTGTGGAAGTTCTTCGGCCCAAGCTCCCTTTGCATCTTGCAGTCTCCGTTTCAGCCCAGCCAATATGACTTTATTGGCCACTTCGGCTTGTCCATTGGCTTGGGGATGTTCGATGGAGGTGAACTGGTATTTTATGTTCAAGTCGGCTACTAACTTTCTGAAGCCTGCATCTGTGAATTGGGTGCCATTGTCTGTAGTGATGGAGTATGGAACCCTAAATCTTGTGACAATATTCCTATATAGGAATTTTCGGCTCCTTTGAGCAGTGGCGTTGGCTAGGGGCTCTGCCTTGATCCACTTTATGAAATAGTCTACCCCGACTATGAGGAATTTAACTTGTCCCGATCCCTGGGGAAAGGGTCCAAGAAGATCGAGTCCCCATTTTTCAAATGGCCAAGGCGAAGTTACGCTGATGAGCTCTTCTGGCGGGGCGATTATGAAAGTTGGCATGTTTCTGGCATGGTGGACATGTCTTTACAAATTCTGTAGCTTCTTTTTGTAGAGTTGGCCAGTAAAATCCCGTCCTGAGTACCTTTTTGGTGAGAGCTTGTGCTCCGAGATGGTTGCCACAAATGCCGCTGTGTACTTCCTCTAAAACTTCCCTTGTGTTGGAGGTCGGCACACATTTTAATAATGGTATTGAAATCCCTCTTTTGTATAGGGTGTTGTTTATGATAGTGTAGTACTGTGCCTCTCGTTTTAATCTCTTTGCCTCCTTTTCATCTGTGGAGAGTGTTTCTGTTTTGAGGTAATTAATTATGGGGGTCATCCATCCTTGATCCTGACCTATTATGGCTAGGACTTTTTCCTCTTCCGAGACGGACGGGTTCTACAGCATTTCCTGGATGAGGCTTCTGTTGTTGCCCCGTGGTTTGGTGCTGGCTAGCTTTGAGAGTGCATCAGCTCGGGCATTTTGTTCGCGGGATATGTGGTGGATCTTATATTCCCCGAGTTATCCGAGCTGTTCCCTGGTCTTATCCAAATACTTTCTCATGGTGGGGTCTTTGGCTTGGTAGCTCCCTGTTATTTGTGAGGTGACAACTTGTGAATCGCTGAAAATGTTGAGTTTTTGAGCTCCCACCTCCTTAGCCAGCTTCAAACCAGCTAGTAACGCTTCATATTCCGCCTAGTTGTTTGAGGCCGGGAACCCAAATTTGAGGGAAAGCTCCACTTGGGTTCCTTGGTTGCTTTCTATTATCACACCCGCACCGCTTCCAGTTTTATTCGAGGAACCGTCCACGTAGAGGTTCCATTCTGTGGGGGTTTTCAGGGTGTCTGTAAATTCTGCAATGAAGTCGGCTAAGTACTGTGATTTGATGGCTGTCCGAGCTTCATATTGGAGGTCAAACTCGGATAACTCGACTGCCCATTGTAAAATTCTGCCTGCTAGATCTGTTTTCTGCAATATCTCTTTTATGGGTTGGTTGGTCCGAACCTTAATGGTGTGAGCCTGGAAGTACGGGCGAAGTCGTCGAGATGTCAGTATGAGAGCGTAGGCAAACTTTTCTATTTTTTGGTAGTTCAGCTCAGATCCCTGCAGTGCTTTACTAATGAAGTATACAGGTTGTTGCCCTTTGTCGTACTCTCAAACCTGTGCTGAGGCTACTGCCCGACTTTCTACCGCGAGGTATAATACGAGTGGCTCTTCCTCTCGTGGTCGAGTTAGGATAGGTGATCGTCGCAGGAAACTTTTGAAAATCTGGAAGGCTTACTCGCACTCCATTGTCCATTTGAACTTCTTTCTTTTCCTTAAAGTAGCATAGAAGGGGAGAGATCTTATCGCTGATCCTGCTAAGAATCTGGATAAGGCTGCCAATCTCCCGTTGAGTTGTTGCACCTCTTTGACACAAGTTGGCCTCTTCATGTTGAGTATGGCCTGGCATTTATCCGGATTCGCCTAAATTCCTCTTTGTGTGAGCATGAAACCTAAGAATTTTTCTGCTTCTACTGCAAAAGTGTATTTTGCAGGATTGAGTCGCATGCCATGCTTCCTTATAGTGTCGAACACCTGGGCCAAGTCAGACAATAATGTCTCTTCACTTTGTGTCTTTATTAACATGTCATTTACGTAGACATCCATGATTTTTCCGATATGATCTGAAAAGACTTTATTCATTAGCCTTTGATAAGTGGCTCCCGCATTCTTGAGACCAAAAGGCATCACAATGTAGCAGTAATTTGCTTTTGGTGTTAAAAACAAGGTCTTTACTTGATCTTGTGGATACATGGGGATTTGATTGTATCCAGAATATGAATCCATAAATGAGAGGTATTTATATCCGGATGAGGCATCCACCAGAGCGTCGATACTTGGGAGTGGATAAGGATCTTTTGGGCAGGCTTTGTTGAGATCGGTGTAGTCGGTGCATATTCGCCACTTCCCATTTGATTTTTTCACCAAGACGACGTTAGCTAGCCATAGTCGGTACTTGACTTCTCTTATGAATCCTGCCTCCAGTAGTGCCTGTACCTGTTCTTCCACAGCTTGGGATCATTTTGGCCCAAGTTTTCTTCGTCTCTGCTGTACCGGCCGAGATCCTGGATAGACCGCCAACTTGTGGCACATTAGTTTTGGGTCTATGCCTGGCATGTCCGCTGCTTTCCATGCGAAGAGGTCGACATTATCTCGTAAGAACTCTACTAGTGATTCTTTTGCGTCTCCTTTTAGGATTGTGCCAATATTAGTTGTTTTGTCCAAGGTGTCTCCGATCTGAACTTTCTCTACTTCACCTTCGGGTTGTGGACGGAGTTCCTCTCGTCTCTGAACTCCTCCAAGCTCAATTGTATGGAATTCTTCTCCTCTACCTCTGAGGTTTAGACTTTCATTATAGCAGCAGCGCACCATCTTTTGATATGCTTTTATTGTAGCTATCCCTTCTGCAGTTGGGAATTTCATGCACAGATGTGGAGTTGAGACTATTGCGTCGAGTTGATTCAATATTGTCCGACCTATTAAAGCGTTGTAAGCTGAACTCACGTCGATCACGATGTAGTCTATTTTGAGTGTTCGGGATTGGTTTCCTCTTCCGAATGTTGTGTGTAGTGAGATGTAACCAAGTGGTTGCACTGGGTGTCTCTCAGTCCGAACAGGGTGTTTGGGTATGCTCTAAGCTCCTTTTCTTCTAAACCAAGCTTGTCGAAGGCTGTTTCAAATAAGATGTCGGCGGAGCTCCCTTGGTCTATCAACGTGCGGTGGAGATTTGTGTTTGCCAATATGATGGTGATGACCATGGGATCGTCGTGTCCCGAGATGATACCGGATGCATCTTCTTTGGTGAACGTAATCGCAGGGATGTCGGGTTCTCCTTCCTTTCCCTCGACATGATATACTTCTTTGAGATATCTTTTGCGAGATGATTTAGAGATTCCTCCTCCTGCAAATCTGCCATGTATCATGTGGACGTGTCTTTCTGGTGTACGAGGTGATCGCTCAGTTCGTCCGACATCTTCATCCCTTCTTCTCTTTCTTTGCTCATCATCTCGGGTGGCCAGAAACCGATCTAATTTTCCTTCTCTCACTAATTTTTCTATGACATTTTTTAAGTCAAAGCATTCATTGGTGGAATGTCCTCAGACTCGATGATATTCACAGTATTCGTTCCGATTTCCTCCTCCTCTTTTGCCTTTTAGTGGTCGAGCTGGGGGTATCTTTTCTGTGTTACAGACTTCTTTGTAAATATCCACAAGGGACACCCGAAGAGGGGTGTAATTATGATACTTTTTTATTTTCTCCCCCGTTCGATCTTCCTTCCTCTTAGATTTTTTATCTTTATCTTGGTAGGTGAAACCGGATCTCGAGGCTTCTCCAAGTCGGGAATTTTCTTCCATGTTGATGTACATCTCCGTCCGCTCTTACACCTCATCCAGAGATGTGGGGTATTTCTTTGATATAGATTGGCTAAAAGGTCCCTCCTGTAGGCCGTTGATGAGGCCCATGATAGCGGCCTCTGTTGGTAGGCTTTGTATGTCTAGGCATGTTTTGTTGAATCTTTCCATGTAGTTGCGAAGGCTTTCCTGATCTCCTTGCTTGATTCCTAAGAGACTGGGGGCGTGCTTAGCCTTATCTTTTTGGATTGAAAATCTGGCCAGGAACTTTTTGGATAAGTCGTCAAAGCTTCAGATAGATTTCGGAGGTAGGTTGTCGAACCATCTGATGGCAGTTTTGGTAAGGGTTGTTGGAAAAGCTATGCAATGAACTGCATCTGAGGCGTCGGTGAGGTACATTCTACTTCTGAAATTGCTGAGGTGATGGTTGGGGTCTGTGGTGCCATCATACAAAGTCATATCCGGAAGTTTGAAGTCCTTTGGGATTTTGGTCTTCATGATCTCCCTAGTGAATGGATCTTGATCCTTGCGAGAGTTGTCCTCAGGGGTGGATCGAGTAGTTTTGGCTTTGAGATCGGCTTAGATTTTTAGAAGTTTATCCTCCAATTCCCGGTGTCGCCTTATCTCTCTTTGTAGATCCTTTCCTGCTTCTCGCTGATATTGGGCTTCTTTCTCAAGTTTCTTTAAACGATCTTGAAGCGCCTCTAACAGATTTGATGAGTTTTTGTCCCCGTTAGGGTCCGGAGTATCTTTCAGTGTAGCGTCTGCATTTTTGTGCAGCGTTCTATCCTTTAGATCTAAATCATGGTCGTTGTCATGGTCGCCCGCCATGGTGACGGCATGACTTCCAGGTTCGGCAACGGCGCCAATGTTCCGAGGGTTACCTAAAAGTGTAGGTCGATCTCGGACGAGATCTTCTGTACTGGTCGGAGTTGACGTGTCCGGCTGGCAGATGGCAGCCAAAGCTGCTGTGTCCGACTTGTTGGACTGATAGTGCTACTGATCGTCTGTCACCGAAGGGTGGGGGGGTACCTGCAAGGGACTCTGATGCTTAAGTTAGCAAGGGTATTAAGCAGGTTTTTAGTAGAATCAGAGTATGAGTTATACCTGGGTGCTCCAGTGTATTTATAATAGTGTGGGATGACCTTCTTAGATAGATAAGTTAGTTATCTTATCTTATCTTATCTTTTGGCGAGGTCAGCTTATCTTCAATAGAACCGCCCTTATCTATATAGGCTTGGGCTACCTTTGGATCTAGGTCGTATTCCTTGAGTTGGGCCCTTTTTTGGGCTTTTCTGTCGATTTGGCCAAGCTCTTTTAGGAAGAGGTCGGATAGTCTGACCTGAAGAGGTCGGTCGCTTTGTCGCCAATCATCCCGGGTTGGATAGCTCGACCCAGGGTATGAACACCAGGGCTATGTGATTCATTCTCCTCATGTGGTATCCTTAATAGATGGCCAGCCACCTTATTTTCTGCTCCACTTCTATCCTTGATTTCAATGTTGAATTCTTGGAGTAGTAGGATCCATCTTATCAGTCTAGGCTTGGACTCTTGCTTGGTTAACAAGTACTTAAGAGCTGCATGGTCAGTAAACATAATGATTTTAAAACCAATCAGGTAAGATCTGAATTTATCAAATGCAAAAACTATGGCAAGAAGTTCTTTTTTTGTGGTGGTGTAGTTCCTTTGGGCTTCATTAAGAACCTTGCTAGCATAATAGATGACATGCACTAACGTGTCTCTCCTTTGTCCTAAGACAGCACCAATAGCAGAATCCGATGCATCACACATCAATTCAAAAGGTAAATCTCAACTAGGTGGTTCTATAATAGGTGCAGAGGAAAGCTTGCTTTTAAGCTCATCAAAAGCTTGCATACATTCATTATCAAAGATAAATGGTACATTAAAGACAAGCAAGTTACTCAAAGGTTTGGCAATTTTTGAAAAGTCTCTAATGAACCTTCTATAGAACCCAGCATGTCCCAAGAAACTCCTAATTGCTTTGATATTGCAAGGTGGGGGTAATTTTTCAATTACTTCCACCTTGGCTCTATCTACCTCTTTGCCTTTCTTAGAGATTTTGTGGCCAAGGACTACCCCTTCGGTAACCATAAAATGACATTTTTCCAGTTTAAAACTAGGTTAGTCTCTTGGCATCTCTTGAGCACCAAGGCAAGATGGTGTAAGCAATTAGGAAAAGAGTCACCAAACACTGAAAAATCATGCATGAAAAACTCAATAAACCTCTCAATCATATCAGAAAAAATGGACAGCATGCACCTTTGGAATGTGGCAAGTGCATTGCACAAACCAAAGGGCATACGTCTATATGCAAAAACACCATAAGGGCAAGTGAAAGAAGTCTTCTCTTGGTCTTTAGGGTCCACTACAATCTGGTTGTATCCTAAGTATCCATCCAAGAAATACTAGTACTCATGTCCAGTATGTCTCTCCAACATTTGGTCCATGAATGGTAGGGGAAATGGTCATTTCTTGTGGCTTCATTGAGCTTTCTGTAGTCTATACACATGCGCCATCCAGTCACTATTCTTGTTGGTATCAGCTCATTTCTTTCATTGGGCACAACTGTGATTCCCCCCTTCTTAGAAACTACTTGGACAGGGCTCACCCAAGGGCTGTCTGAGATGGGATAAATCACCCCTGCTTGCCACAACTTTAGCACGTCTTTTTGCACCACTTCCTTCATTGTTCATTGGGGTTGTATTGAGGGCTTGGCATCCTCCTCAAGAAGGATTTTATGCATGTACATTGAAGGGCTAATCCCCTTTAAATCTGAAAGTATCCACCCTATGGCATCCTTGTGTTGCCTCAACACGTTGATGAGCTTCTTTTCTTGTTCTTCACTCAAGCTTGAGGTAATGATTACTGGATATGTGTCATTGCTCCCCAAGTAAGCATACTTCAAGCTTGGGGGCAGGGTTTTTAACTCCAACTTTGGTGCTTCTACTTTCTCTTTAGTTGCCTTGTGTAGCATGATTGAGCGTTCTATGCTTTCTTGTGGTAGTTCACCACTTGATGTTTGATGATCTTGCTCTATCCCTTCTTCACATTGATCTTCTTCTAAGACTCCTTGAACCAGCTTTTCCATTGTGTTCACCATCACACATTCTCCAATGGACTCCTTCGGGTAGTTCATTGCAGTGAAAACATTGAACACCATCTTTTCTTCATGTAGTCTTAGGACTAACTTTCCCTTTTGCACATCAATTATAGCTCCAGCTGTTGCCAAGAATGGTCTTCCTAGTATGATTGATGCATTAGACTCTTCCTCCATGTCAAGCACAACAAAATCAGCTGGGAAGATGAACTCTCCCACTATAACCAACAAGTCTTCTACCACTCCATGGGAAAACTTGAATGTCCTATCAGCTAGTTAAAGTGCCATTCTTGTTGGTTTGGCTTCTTCAATTCTCATTTTCTTTATCATGGCCAAGGACATAAGGTTGATGCTAGCTCCCAGATCACATAATGCTTTTTCAATGCTAATATCCCCTATGATGCAGGGGATTTCAAAGTGATAAGCGGATAATTTATATGCTTTTTGGCATTATTTTTAGTATATTTTAGTTAGTTTTTATTATGTTTTTATCCAAAAATAATATTTATGGACTTTACTATGAGTTTCTGTGTTTTTCTGTGATTTCAGGTATTTTCTGGCTGAAATTGAGGGACCTGAGCAAAAATCTGATTCAGATGCTGAAAAAGGACTACAGATGCTGTTGGATTCTGACCTCCCTGCACTCGAAGTCGATTTTCTGGAGCTACAGAATCCCAATTGGCGCACTCTCAATTTCGTTGGAAAGTAGACATCCTGGGCTTTCCAACAATATATAATAGTCTATACTTTGTCCGAGATTTGATGGCCCAAACAGGCATTCCAAGTCAGCATAGAAATTCTACCGTCAAAACGCCAGAACTGGCATGAAAGCTGGAGTTAAACGCCCAAACTGGCACAAAAGCAGGCGTTTAACTCCAAGAAAGGTCTCTACACGTGAAAGCTTCAATGCTCAGCCCAAAAACATACCAAGTGGGCCCTGGAAATGGATTTTTACACTAACTATTCTAGCTTACTCATTTTCTGTAACCCTAGGTCACTAGTTTATTATATAAACTACTTTTAGTGATTCATCTTGTACCTCATGACACTCTACACATTTCATATTGTATTTCTGACGGCATGAGTCTCTAAACCCCATGGTTGGGGGTGAGGAGCTCTGCTGTGTTTTGATGAATTAATGCAATTACTACTGTTTTCCATTCAATCACGCTTGTTTCTATTCTAAGATATTCATTCGCACTTCAACCTGATGAATGTGATGATCCGTGACACTCATCATCATTCTCACCTATGAACGCATGCCTGACAACCACCTCTGTTCTATATGCAATAGCTTGAATGTGTATCTTGGGTTTCTGATCTAAGATTGGAACCTTCGTGGTATAGGCTAGAATTATTGGAGGCCATTCCTGAGATCCGGAAAGTCTAAACCTTGTTTGTGGTATTCCGAGTAGGATCTGCGAAGGGATGACTGTGACGAGCTTCAAACTCACGAGTGCTGGGCGTAGTGACAGACGCAAAAGGATCAATGGATCCTATTCCAACATGAGTGAAAACCGACAGATGATTAGCCGTGTGGTGACAGCGCATTTGGACCATTTTCACTGAGAGAACGGATGGAAGCCATTGACAACGGTGATCCACCAACATACAGCTTGCCATGGAAGGAGACTAACGTGCGTGAAGAAGAAGACAGTAGGAAAGCAGAGATTCAGATGACAGAGCATCTCCAAAACCTCAATTTGTTCTCCATTACTGCAAAACAAGTATTTATTTCATATTCTTTTACTTTTTACAATTAAATCTGAGAATTATTGATATCCTAACTAAGAGTTACAAGATAACCATAGCTTGCTTCAAGCCGACAATCTCCGTGGGATCGACCCTTACTTACGTAAGTATTACTTGGACGACCCAGTGCACTTGCTGGTTAGTTGTGCGGAGTTGCAAAAGTGTGACTGTGATTTCGTGCACCAAGTTTTTGGCGCCGTTGCCGGGGATTGTTCGAGTTTGGACAACTGACGGTTTATTTTGTTGCTTACATTAGGAATAATTTATTTTTGTTGGTTTAGAGTCACCAAATTTGAGTCTTTTATTTGAGTTTAGTTTCATATTTTAAGTTTGGTGTCAATTGCATGCTTTTATTTTCTTTTAATTTTTCGAATTTGCATGTTCTTAGTTCTTTCTTGATCTTTAAAAATCTAAGTTTGGTGTCTTCTTTGTGTTTTCCTTTAAATTTTCGAAAATTTGTGTTTGATTTTCTAAAAATTTTAAGTTTGGTGTGTTTTTGTGCTTTTATTTACTTAAAAATTTTTCAAAAATTTGTTCTTGGTGTTCATCTTGATCTTCAAAGTGTTCTTGGTGTTCATCTTGATATTCAAAGTTTTCTTATTTGTTCTCTTTGTTTTGATCTAAAATTTCTAAGTTTAGTGTCATTTTTTTATTTTTCTCTTTCCTCATTAAAATTCAAAAATAAAAAAATATCTTTTCCTTATTTTACTCATAAATTTCAAAATTTTGCATTAAATTAGTCAAAGATTTTCAAAATCATATCTTTTTTAGTCAAGTCAAAATTCTAATTTCAAAAATTGATCTTTTCAAATCTTTTTAATTTCTTCAATCATATCTTTTCAATCATATCTTTTTCAATAAATTGCAATCATATCTTCTCAATCATATCTTTTTCAAAATAATTTTCAATCATATCTTTTTAATTGCTAATTTCAAAATCTTTTTCAAAAAATCACTTAACTATTCTTCTCTTTCATATTTCGAAATTAACTAAGCATTTTTTTCAAAATCTTTTTAATTAATTAATTAATTTAGTTTTCAATTTGCTTTTATTTTATTTTCTTCTAATTTTCAAAAGTTTTATTTTGTCTTCCACTTATTTTGTTTTATTTTATTCGGTTACTTTTAATTAAATAAAATAAAAAAATTTAAAATATAATTTAATTGTAATTCATATCAATTCTCTTTTCTCCATCATGGACATAAGTGGAAGTGAACAGTCTAGAAGGACTCTGGGGTCATATGCTAACCCCATTACAGCTGCATATGGGAGTAGCATCTGTATACCTCCCATCAAAGCAAGCAGTTTTGAGCTAAATCCTCAGCTCATTATCATGGTGCAGCAAAATTGCCAGTATTCCGGTCTTCCACAGGAAGAACCTACTGAGTTTCTGGCACAGTTCTTACAAATTGCTGACACAGTACGTAATAAAGAAGTGGATCAGGATGTCTACAGATTATTACTGTTTCCATTTGCTGTAAAAGATCAAGCTAAGATGTGGTTAAATAATCAACCCACAGCAAGCATAAAAACATGGAGACAATTATCAGACAAATTCCTGAATCAATTTTACCCTCCAAAAAGGATGACACAGCTGAGGCTGGACATCCAAGGCTTTAAACAAGAGGATCATGAATCCCTTTATAATGCCTAGAAGAGATCCTAATCCTCAAGAACAGATTATTAAGCTTAATCAACAATTACTCCTTATGTCAAAACAATTAGAAGAATTTAAAGAGATGCTCCAAGACACTAAAAATGCTAACAAGAATATGGAAGCACAATTGAATCAGACAAGACAGCAGCTATCTAAACAGATAACAAAAGAATGCCAAGCTGTTCAACTAAGGAGCGGGAAGACATTGAATAAATCAGCTCAAAGTAGCAAAAAGCCAAGAAAGGAACAACTGACAGAGGATGACCAAATCACTGCCCAAAATCCCTCTGAGGACAGCAAGAGCCCAGATAAGAATAATTCTGGCGTTCAAACGCCAGAAAAAGGTGAAGGATTGGCGTCAAATGCCTAGTGGATGCCCACTTCTGGCGTTCAAACGCCAGAAAAGGAAGAAAAGTTGGCGTTAAATGCCCATTCCCTGCCCAGTTCTGGCGTTCAAACACCAGAAAAGGGTGAGAAGCTGGCATTAAACGCCCATCCAGCACCCAATCCTGGCGTTCAAACGCCAATGAGGGATCATACACCTGCAAGTGTTGATAGTAACCCCTCTAAGAAGGCTTCTCCAACCACCTCTGTAGGGAATAAACCTGCAGCAACTAAGATTGAAGAATATAAAGCCAAGATGCCTTATCCTCAGAAACTCCACCAAGCGGAGTAGGATAAACAATTTGGCCGCTTTGCAGACTATCTCAGGACTATTGAAATAAAGATCCCGTTTGCAGAGGCACTTAAGCAAATACCCTCTTATGCTAAGTTCATGAAAGAGATCTTAAGTCATAAGAAGGATTGGAGAGAAACTAAAAAAGTTTTTCTCACTGAAGAATGCAGTGCAGTCATTCTGAAAAGCTTACCAGAGAAGCTTAAAGATCCAAGAAGCTTTATGATACCGTGCACATTAGAGGGTACTTGTACCAAGACAGCTCTATGTGATCTTGGAGCAAGTATCAACCTAATACCTGCATCAACCATCAGAAAGCTTGGTTTGACTAAAGAGGTCAAACCAACCCTAATATGTCTTCAACTTGCTGATGGGTCCATTAAATACCCATCAGGCATAATTGAAGATATGATTGTCAAGGTTGGGCCATTTGCCTTTCCCACTGACTTTGTAGTGCTGGAAATGGAGGAGCACAAGAGTGCAACTCTCATTCTAGGAAGACCTTTCCTAGCAACTGGACGAACTCTCATTGATGTCCAAAAAGGGGAAATGACCCTGAGAGTCAATGAGGATGAGTTCAAGTTAAATGTTGTCAAAGCTATGCAGCATCCAGACACATCAAATGACTGCATGAGCGTTGATATTATTGACTCTTTGGTGGAAGAGATCAATATGATTGAGAGTCTCGAATCAGAGCTAGAGGACATCTTTAAAGATGTTCAGCCTGATCTGGAGGAACCAGAGGAAATAAAAGAACCTCTGAAAATTCCTCAGGAAGAGGATAAGCCTCCTAAACCTGAGCTCAAACCACTACCACCATCCCTGAAATATGCAT
Source organism: Arachis ipaensis (assembly GCF_059453495.1). Taxonomy (NCBI): domain Eukaryota; kingdom Viridiplantae; phylum Streptophyta; class Magnoliopsida; order Fabales; family Fabaceae; genus Arachis; species Arachis ipaensis. Next base: position 79,535,604 of record NC_142443.1, read on the forward strand.
TTTTGGGAGAAGGTGACACTTTTCCGGTGATCATAAGCTCTGTTTTAAATCCACAGGAAGAGAAAGCGCTAATTCAGGTGCTGAGGACACATAAGACAACTCTTGGGTGGTCCATAAGTGATCTTAAGGGCATTAGCCCAGCAAGATGCATGCACAAGATCCTATTGGAGGATGATGCTAAGCCAGTGGTTCAACCACAGAGGCGGCTAAATCCAGCCATAAAGGAGGTGGTGCAGAAAGAGGTCACTAAGTTACTAGAGGCTGGGATTATTTATCCTATTTCTTATAGCCCCTGGGTGAGCCCTGTCCACGTTATCCCCAAGAAGGGAGGCATGATAGTGGTTCATAATGAAAAGAATGAACTGGTTCCTACAAGAACAGTTACAGGGTGGCGTATGTGTATTGACTATAGAAGGCTCAATACAGCCACCAGAAAGGATCATTTTCCTTTACCATTCATAGACCATATGCTAGAGAGACTAGCAGGTCATAAATACTACTGCTTTTTGGATGGCTATTCAGGTTACAACCAAATTGCAGTAGATCCTCAGGACCAAGAGAACACAGCATTCACATGTCCTTCTGGAGTATTTGCCTACAGAAGAATGTCCTTTGGTCTATGCAATGCACCTGCAACCTTTCAGAGATGCATGCTCTCTATCTTCTCTGATATGGTAGAGAAATTTCTAGAAGTCTTCATGGATGACTTTTCAGTATTTGGAGACTCATTCAGCTCCTGTCTTGACCATTTAGCACTTGTTCTGAAAAGATGCCAAGAGACCAACCTAGTTTTAAACTGGGAAAAATGTCACTTTATGGTGACTGAAGGAATTGTCCTTGGGCATAAAATTTCAAACAAGGAAATAGAGGTGGATCAAGCTAAGGTAGAGGTAATTGAAAAATTATCACCACCTGCCAATGTAAAGGCAATCAGAAGCTTTTTGGGACATGTAGGATTCTACAGGAGGTTTATAAAGGATTTTTCAAAAATTGCAAAACCTCTGAGCAATCTGCTAGCTGCTGATACACCCTTTTGTGTTTGACACAGAGTGTCTGCAAGCGTTTGAAACCCTGAAAGCTAAGCTGGTCACAGCACCAGTCATCTCTGCACCAGACTGGACATTACCATTCGAACTAATGTGTGATGCCAGTGACCATGCCATTGGTGCAATGTTGGGACAGAGGCATAACAAGCTTCTTCACGTCATTTACTATGCTAGCCGTGTTTTAAATGATGCACAGAAGAATTACACAACCACAGAAAAAGAGTTACTTGCAGTGGTTTATGCCATTGACAAGTTTAGATCCTATTTAGTAGGTTCAAAGGTGATTGTATATACTGACCATGCTGCTCTTGAATACCTACTCACAAAGCAGGATTCAAAACCCAGGCTCATAAGATGGGTGTTACTTCTGCAAGAGTTTGATATAGAAATAAGAGACAGAAAAGAGACAGAGAACCAGGTAGCTGATCACCTGTCCCGGATTGAACCAGTAGCAGGGGCGTCTCTCCCTCCTATTGAGATCTCTGAGACCTTTCCAGATGAGCAACTCTTCGCCATTCAGGAAGCACCATGGTTTGCAGACATTGCAAATTATAAAGCTGTGAGGTTCATACCCAAGGAGTACAGCAGGGTGCAAACGAAAAAACTAATTTCCGATGCAAAGTACTACTTATAGGATGAACCATATCTCTTTAAGAGATGTGCAGACGGAATGATCCGCAGATGCATACCTAGAGAGGAGGCAGAGAAGATCTTATGGCATTGGCATGGATCACAGTATGGAGGATATTTCGGAGGTGAGCGAACAGCCACTAAGGTCCTCCAATGTGAGTTCTACTGGCCTATCCTCCACAGAGATGCCCGAGAGTTTGTGCGTAACTGTGACAGTTGCCAAAGAGCTGGCAACTTGCCTCATAGTTATGCCATGCCTCAACAAGGGATCTTAGAGATTGAGTTGTTTGATGTATGGGGTATTGACTTCATGGGTCCTTTCCCACATCATACTAAAACACTTACATTCTGGTGGCAGTAGACTACGTATCTAAATGGGTAGAAGCAATTGCCACACCCACTAATGATTCTAAGACCGTGCTGAAGTTCCTCCAGAAACATATCTTCAGCAGATTTGGCGTCCCCAGAATACTAATCAGTGACGGAGGCACTCATTTCTGCAATAAACAGCTATACTCTGCTATGGTCCGATATGGAATTAGCCACAAAGTGGCAACTCCATATCACCCACAGACAAATGGGTAGGCTGAAGTCTCTAATAGAGAACTAAAAAGAATCCTGGAACGGACTGTAATTGCCCGTAGAAAGGATTGGGAAAAAAGCTTGGATGATGCTCTGTGGGCATACAGAACAGCATTTAAGACTCCTATAGGAACCTCTCCAAACTAGCTTGTATATGGCAAGGCCTGTCATCTGCCCATGGAACTAGAACAAAAGGCCTACTGGGCAACCAGATTCCTAAACCTGGATGCTAAGTTAGCTGGAGAGAAAAGATTGCTCCAGCTGAATGAGCTAGAGGAATTCAGACTCAATGCTTTTGAAAATGCAAAAATTTATAAGCAAAAAGCAAAAAGGTGGCATGATAAGAAGCTGTCATCTAGAGTCTTTGAACCAGGACAGAAGGTTCTGCTCTTTAACTCTAGGCTCAGACTATTCCCCGAAAAATTGAAATCCCGGTGGAGGGGACCATATGTGATTACAAGTGTGTCACCATATGGATATGTTGAGCTTCAGGATATTGACTCTGACAAAAAGTTCATTATTAATGGACAGAGAATCAAACACTATCTTGAAAGAAATTTTGAGCAAGAAGCGCTTGTTGGGAGGCAACCCAATTTTATTATATCTATTTATTTTCTATTGTTATTTTATGTTTTCTGTAGGTTGATGATCATGTGAAGTCATAAAAACAACTAAAAAAGCAAAAACAAAATGAAAAACAGTATTAAAAATAGCACACCCTGGAAGAAAAGCTTACTGGCGTTTAAAAGCCAGTAAGGGTAGCAGAATGGGCGTTAAATGCCCAGTCTGGCACCATTATGGGCGTTTAACGCCAGAAAAGGGCACAAAGCTGGCGTTTAACGCCAGAAAGGGGCACAGAACTGGCGTTTAACGCCAGAAATGGGCACAAAGCTGGCGTTTAAATGCCAGAAAGGGGAGAAAAGCTGGCGTTAAATGCCAGAAATGGGCAGCAACCTGGCGTTTAACGCCAGGATTGGCAAGCAAGAGACATTTACACGCCAATATGGTGCAGGGATGAGAAATCCTTGACACCTCAGGATCTGTGGACCCCACAGGATCCCCACCTACCTCATCTCTCTCTCTACTTCACACCTTCCCATAACACCCTTCCCCAAATACTCTTCCCCATCACCTCTTAACCACTCACACATCTCTATCTCCTCCATTTTCTTCCTCTTCTCCTCCCTTCTTTCTTCTTTTTCTCGAGGACGAGCAAACCTTCTAAGTTTGGTGTGGAAAAAGCATTGCTTTTTGTGTTTTCATAACCATTTATGACACCTAAGGTCGGAGAAACCTCTAGAAATAGGAAAAAGAAGGCAAAAGCTTCCACCTCCGAGTCATGGGAGATAGAGAGATTCATCTCAAAAGCTCATCACTAAGAAAAGAATGGAGCAAACAAGAGAGCCCACTCATGGACCTCAACAAGAGCATTCCACTATCCTCCATGAAATTAGAGAGGACCAAAAGGCCATGAGAGAGAAGCAACAAAGGCAAGGAAGAGACATAGAGGAGCTAAAGTACGTCATAAGATCTTCAAGAGGAAGAACAAGCCGCCATCACTAAGGTGGACCCGTTCTTTAATTTCCTTGCTCTTATTTTTCTGTTCTTCGATTTCTATGCTTGATGTTCTATCTATGTTTGTGTCTTTACTACATGATCATTAGTATCTTAGTGTCTATGACTTAAAGCTATGAATGTCCTATGAATCCATCACCTTTCTTAAAATGAAAAATGTTTTCTGAAAAAGAAACAGAAGTACGTGAATTTCAAATTTTAAAATAGTTTAATTATTTTGATGTGGTGGCAATGCTTTTTGTCTTTCTGAATGAATGCTTGAACAGTGCATATTTTTGAATTTTTTGTTTATGAATGTTAAAATTGTTGGCTCTTGAAAGAATAATAGAAAAGGAAAAATGTTATTGATAATCTGAAAAATCATAAAAATGATTCTTGAAGCAAGAAAAAGCAGTGAATACAAAGCTTGCGAAAAAAAAAAAGAAAGAGAAAAAAAAAGAAAAAGCAAGCAGAAAAAGCCAATAGCCCTTTAAACCAAAAGGCAAGGGTAAAATAAAAGGATCCAAGGCTTTGAGCATCAGTGGATAGGAGGGCCTATCACTACAAGAAAAAGGCGTATTTGTAACAAAAAAATTGTTACAAAACGTCGAAATTTTGAAACAAAAGTTTTTTGTAACAAAAAAAGGGGCCGTTGCAGTAAGTCCTGTTACAAAAAATTTTTGTAACGAAAAATGGAACTGTTATAATTCAATATGATGTTTTGTAACAATTTTTTCTGATACAAAAAACCAGAAGCCGTTACAAAAATGGTAACAAATTTTGATCTTCAAGGTATTTTTCGTGACAATCTATTTTTTCCTATCAAAAAATTTTGTTACAAAATGTAACTTGATTTTGTAACATTTTTTTCTTTAGTTACAAAAGTAAAATAATTATTTTGTAACATTTTCTTTTAATTAACTAATATATTAACTATTTTATTAAGCAAGTCAACATTTATATAATATATAAAAACATAAATAATTCAAACATGCCTCATTTAGCTAAAATTGTTTTAAAACAAAATAACATTAGTGAGTATATTGATTAGTTCTACAAGTTATATGTCTTGCACAAGTTCAACCAAAAGTTAAAAGTTCTAACATAGATTAGTGTCTCTATAAATCAAAATATTCTTGAGCCCTCAAAGTAGCATGTGGTCACCATTTCAGCACTCCTATAAATAAGAAAATCCGAAACAAAAAGTTAGGTGCATAGTCAAAAGAAATATCTTGAGGCAATCAGAAATCATGTAGCAAACAAGGGTCTATGTTGACACAGAAATTCGTCAAATAGAACTTGTTTGCTCAAACAACACAATGAAGTTTAATTGAGCAACCAAATAGGACAACAACCAAATAGTGAATAATAAAACCCAAGCTTCCAGCTTCCAACCACCAAAACAGTGAACCACTTTTAGCCGGATAATCAATCAATTGAGCTTAGCAACAGTTGAAAACCAGAAGCAATTAAATACCAACTCAATCAATTAATTGAATCAAAGATGAATATTGAAAATAGCTTAAGATAAATTTCGGCAGCATTTCAGCAGTAAATTTGCCTATTTCACAATTTCAATCAATCAATTCAAATTCCATATGAATTCTTTGACAATTAAAAACACAAAAAATCATAATGAATTCATAGGAAGGAAGTAAATAAGCCAATTTCAGTAAGAAAACATGAGGAAACAATTAAAACCAATCCAACCAGCAAGAAGTAGAGCAGCACTCAGCAGAACAGCAATCAATGGCCCATCATACAGCACCCAAAACAGTTAAATGAACAAAGGTAATGGATTCAGGCAGCATTCTATTCATTGAAGTCAATAACTATTACACTTGCAAGCAGCAGGGGCACAGCAGTTTATCCATTAGTTCAACAGAAAATCAATCAAGCCAAACTAAACGATTTCAGCAACAGATTTATCAATAAAACCAATCTCAGTTCCGCAATCATCATCTATTCCAACATAAACAACAATAATTCAGCAGCATTTCCTTTCTCATTGAATTTAACAATCATTCAACAAGCAATCAATGAGGGGGAAAAATCAGCAGCAACCAACAGCAAGTATAGAGCAGCAATAACAACTTAATGTGAGAAATTATTCAACAACAAATGCACACACAAATACAAGGATTACTTAAATGAGTCATCATGCTTATCCACATAAGTCTGCAGTGAAACCACTTACCGTTTCACTTAAGAGGGTTGTAACAACAGCTTTTTTATCAACTTCTTTCTCATTCTCCCTTTCAGGCTCACTGTTAGTACTGGTAGGAGGTAGAAGTGCTGAAGCACCAAACATGGCTTCGTCATGAGCAGCTTGGATTTGTTCCTCCCTTCTTGCCTTGATAAAAAAATGGATTCGATCTATGTTTAGTCTTCCATACATAGATGATGCATGTATGTTAACAAGAAACAAAACTGACTATTCATGAATATAAAAAGAGGAATATACCTCTATTTTAGAATACTGGAAACTCTGGCCAATTTGCTTGACCAAGGAAGCATCATCTTCAGCCACTGCAGATAGGTGGGCAAATACAATTAGTTCAATTAAGTTTCAGGCTTCAAGCCAAACCCCAAACCATTACTCATTATCATTTATAAGAAAAAATATCATTGGCATTCAATAATTAAAAGAATCAACATGACTAAGCAATGAACAATTAAAATCAGTAAGTATTGGTGGTATTAACAAGCACACAACAATAGTACTCAACATTGGATCAATTAAAAATGAAGTTTACATTATCAGGATTCAGGACCCTGTGTTGCATTATCAGGAAAACATAGGAAGACTAAAAAAACTGTCCATTTTAAAACAGATTGTATTTGTAATGAAGAAGTCTGGGCAAATTTATTTAGAATAATGAAATTGGCAAACAAGTCCAACCTTCAATGGCAACCTTAGATTTGACATGAAATCATCGGAACTCAACCCTACAATACCAACAACTCAGAACCTGTGACAACTTATATCGGAATACTGATTTCAAAGCTTCCGGAAACAAAAAATGCTTACCCAGAAGACAGAGGTTCTCGCGGCAGTTTCCGGCGGCCGCATCCACGGCGGTGCAGCCCAGAACGGCGACGATGCATGGCAGAATAACGTTCTTCACCTCTATCGCGTCATTCTCTTCCTCGAGCTCTCTTTCTTTCTCTGGCACTCAAAGACGACGGTGACCGTGGCTTCAACGGCAGCAGGAACGGCGGCGGTCGAAGTTCAGCGACAACGGAGACCAGGCGGCTGTAGCTCCTCCCTCTCCTTATCATCGCGTCTCCCTTTTCCCCTAACAACAACGCGGCAGCGAGGTGCGGGCTCGGGATCCATGGATGGGACTGCAACGACAATGACGGCACAGCTTCTCACATGCAACAGTTCGGCGATTGGGCAGTGGCATGGCACGAACAGCAAGCGCAGCCGGCAACCAGTGATGCGGTTGGGCGTGGCGTGGCGGTGGCGAGCTACGCGGTCTTCCTCTCCCGTCAGTGCTTTCTCTTCCCGGATCTCTTTCTCTCTCGGTGGTGTATGTGAACTCAATGAAGAGGGGAGAAGGAAATTGAGTGGCAGTGTTGATGGAAACATAGGAGACCGTGGGTGTTTGAAATTAGGGTTAGTGTAGGTTGATTTGGGGATTTAGTGTTTTGGTAAAAATTAGGTATAGGGATAGTTCGGTAATTTTAATAAAATTGGAGCATAAAGTATTAATATTTGAAAAACTAATTTAATCTCTAAAATTACTTTAAAATATTATTTGTGGTGTAAAAATACTAATTGATTCTCAATAAATTACTCCAATTGAAAATACATGGTAATATGATTAATTTTCTTTATTTTTAACATATAGTATTAAATGATATAAATTAAATTATCTAAAACCAAATCATATAAAATTCTTATTATTTCATAACTACCAACTTTATAATTTAAATATAGAAAATAATTCAATAATTATAAAATTAGGTGAAATTCTAATTAATTCTCAAAACCTGATTTGATTTTTGATTTAATTAACTTTAATAAAATAATTTTTAAGAATAAAATTTCTAATGAATAAATGAATTGAAATTAATTCATAATAAGATTTATTTGAAAATTCTGGGTCTTATAGATGACGACAGAACAGAGGCGGCGACGGCAAACTGTGAATCTGATGCGTGAGAATTAGGGTTAGGGTTTGTGTATAGAATTAGGGATTTTGGGTTTAATTTGAGTAAAATATTTTTAATAAAATTAGAGTATAAAGTATTAATATTTGAAAAACTAATTTAATCTCTAAACTTTAAAATATTATTTGTGATATAAAAATACTTATTGATTCTGAATAAATTACTCTAATTGAAAATGCATGGTAATACAATTAATTTTCTTTATCTTTAAAAAAATATTATTTAATCATAAATTTACAAATTAATTTCAATAAAATATTATATTTAAAGTATTAGAGATAATATAATTAATTTTCTTTGTTTATAAAAATTAAAGTATTAAATTCTAAAACCTAAAACATTTAAACCAAATCATATAAAGTTCTTATTATTTTACATTTGCTAAATTTTATAATTTAAATATAAAAAATAATTCAATAATTATAAAATCAGATAAAATCTTAAATTATTTTAAACTCAATTAATCAGAATTTGTTTTAATTATCTTTAATAGAATAATTTCAGAGATTAAAATACTTAATGATAAATAAATCTAAATTATCTCTTAATAAGATCTTCTAAAATTTTTACGTCTTACACACTATATAAAAAATTTTAATTTTTGAAATAAAATAAAATTATTTTAAAAAAAATATATACACAATTTTTTTTACTCTTAAGGTGTTTAACACTTTGAAAAAAAATTGTTATAAAATATACTTATATTTTGGGACAAATAATTAACTTGTTACAAACAATATTGAATTTTGTGACAAATTAATTTTTTGTTACAAAATAATTGGAGTTTTTGAAACAGAAAGTTGTTTTGTTACAATATTTTGTAACAAAACACCATCTCATTACAAAAACTAACATAATTTGTAACAAAATAAAACAGGTTGTTACAAAATATTATCATATTTTGTAACAACTTGTAATGTTGTTACAAAACATTATCCTTTTGTAACATTATCCTTTTGTAACAATCACTAATTATTATTACAAAATACTATTTTTTGTAACAATTTTAAATTTGATACAATTTTTTTGTTACAAATGTTCCATTTTCTTGTAGTGTATAGGAATAAAATCCTGGCCTAAGCGGCTAAACCAAGCTGTCCCTAACCATGTGCTTGTGGCGTGAAGGTGTCTAGTGAGAAGCTTGAGACTGAGCGGTTAAAGTCGTGGTCCAAAGCAAAAAGAGTGTGCTTAAGAGCTCTGGACACCTCTAATTGGGGACTCTAGCAAAGCTGAGTCACAATCTGAAAAGGTTCATCCAGTTATGTGTCTGTGGCATTTATGTATCCGGTGGTAATACTGGAAAACAAAATGCTTAGGGTCACGGCCAAGACTCACAAAGTAGCTGTGTTCAAGAATTAACATACTGAACTAGGAGAATCAATAACACTATCTGAATTATGAGTTCCTATAGATGCCAATCATTCTGAACTTCAAAGGATAAAGTGAGATGCCAAAACTGTTGAGAAGCAAAAAGCTAATAGCCCCGCTCATCTAATTAAGACTGATCTTCATAGATGTTTTTGGAATTCATTGTATATTCACTTCTTTTTATCCTATTTGATTTTCAGTTGCTTGGGAACAAGCAACAATTTAAGTTTGGTATTGTGATGAGAGGATAATTTATACGCTTTTTGGCATTATTTTTAGTATGTTTTTAGAATATTTTAGTTAGTTTTTATTATGTTTTTATTATTTTTTATCCAAAAATCATATTTCTGGACTTTACTATGAGTTTCTGTGTTTTTTCTGTGATTTCAGATATTTTCTGGCTGAAATTGAGGGACCTGAGCAAAAATCTGATTCAGAGGCTGAAAAAGGACTACAGATGCTGTTGGATTCTGACCTCCCTGCACTCGAAGTGGATTTTCTGGAGATACAGAAGCCCAATTGGCACGCTCTCAATTGCGTTTGAAAGTAGACATCCTGGGCTTTCTAGCAATATGTAATAGTCTATACTTTGCTTGAGATTTGATGGGCCAAACCGGCATTCCAAGTCAGCATAGAAATTCTGGTGTCAAAATGCTAGAACTGGCATGAAAGCTAGAGTTAAACACCCAAACTGGCACAAAAGCTGGCATTTAACTCCAAGAAAGGTCTCTACACGTGAAAGCTTCAATACTCAGCCCAAGCACATACCAAGTGGGCCCCGAAAGTGGATTTTTACACAAACTATTCTAGCTTACTCATTTTCTGTAACCCTAGGTCACTAGTTTATTATATAAACTACTTTTAGTGATTCATCTTCTACCTCATGACACTCTACACGTTTTATATTGTATTTCTCTACTGTGTTTTGATGAATTAATGCAATTACTACTGTTTTCCATTCAATCACGCTTGTTTCTATTCTAAGATATTCATTCGCACTTCAACCTGATGAATGTGATGATCCGTGACACTCATCATCATTCTCACCTATGAACGCGTGCCTGACAACCACCTCCGTTCTATATGCAATAGCTTGAATGTGTATCTGTTGGGTTTCTGATCTAAGATTGGAACCTTCGTGGTATAGGCTAGAATTATTGGCGGCCATTCCTGAGATCCGAAAAGTCTAAACCTTGTCTGTGGTATTCCGAGTAGGATCTGGGAAGGGATGACTGTGACGAGTTTCAAACTCACGAGCACTGGGCGTAGTGACAAATGCAAAAGGATTAATGGATCCTATTCCAATATGAGTGAGAACCGACAGATGATTAGCCGTGCGATGCCAGCGCAATTGGACCATTTTCACGGAGAGGACAAACGGTAGCCATTGACAACGGTGATCCACCAACTTACAGCTTGCCATGGAAGGAGACTAACGTGCATGAAGAAGAAGATGGTAGGAAAGCAGAGATTCAGATGGCAGAGCATCTCCAAAATCTCAATCTGTTCTCCATTACTGCAAAACAAGTATTTATTTCATGTTCTTTTACTTTTTACAATTAAATATGAGAATTATTGATATCCTGACTAAGAGTTACAAGATAACCATAGCTTGCTTCAAGCCGACAATCTCCGTGGGTTCGACCCTTACTTACGTAAGGTATTACTTGGACGACCCAGTGCACTTGCTGGTTAGTTGTGCGGAGTTGCACCACAAAGATCCCAGGATCTTTCATCTTTTGGGGAAGCTTCTTTTGTATAATGGCACTATATTCTTCTGTGAGCAATACAGTTTTCTTTTCTCCCCAGTTCCTTTTCTTTGTCATGGGCTCTTTTAGGAACTTGGCATAGAGTGGCATTTGCTCTAATGCTTCAGCAAAAAAGAAGTTGATTTGGAGCCTCTTAAAGATCTCCAAGACTCTAGAAAATTGACTGTCCTTCCCATCCTTTCTCAGCCTTTGTGGGTAGGGTGCTTTTGGTACATAGGGCTTCAAGACTTGTTTTGGTTGAGCTGGAGTATGTGTCTCTTCTTTCTTCTTGATTTTTGAGTCATTTGCAACCTCTTCTTCTTGCAAATTATGGCTTGAGGATGTCTCCTTCACCACCTTCCCATTTCTTAGTGTGATGGCCTTGCATTCTCCTCTTGGATTGGTCATGGTGTCACTGGGGAATGTATTTGTAGGCATTGGTATTTTCTTGGATAGGTATCCTAATTGTGATTCTAGTTTTGAGATTGCTGCCCCTTGGTTCTTTATGTTGGATCTGGCCTCCTCTTGAATTGAATCTATCTTTTTTTTCAGCTTGCAATTGTCTCTCTGCATAGTAGCAATATCCTCTGCCATTCGTGCCATCATAGCTTCCAATCTTGCAAAGTTTCCACTGTCATCACATGGTTGTGGGATTAGGGATGATACATTTTGGGAATGGTTGCTGTGTGGTTGTTGGTTTGAGTGGTAGGGGGCATTGTGTGGGTTGTGGTAGGGCCTATGATTGTTAGATTGATGGCTGGGGTTGTTGTATTGGTTAGAGTGATATAGTTTGTGTTCTTGGGTATGATTTTGTTGGTTTCTCCACCCAAAGTTTGGGTGGTTCTTCCAACCTAGGTTGTATGTTTTAGCATTGGGATCATATCACTACAACAAATATGGGCTTTAGCAACGCCAAAATCTGCAATGCCTTAAAACCGTTCTCTTAGATGGTTTTAGACAACGGTTTTTTACAGTGTTACTGTTGAAGTTCAGTTTTCATTATTTTATAACAACAAAATAAAACCGTTTTTTTTACTATTTTAAAGAACGGTTTTATAACCGTTACTAGAATTTGGTTTTAAGTAACGGTTTTTTAATGTTGTTTAAATAATTATACAAAAGATACACTTAAAAACTGTTGCCAAAGTTGCTACACTTTAAAACCGTTCTCTTAGATAATTTTAGACAACGATTTTTATAGTGTTGCTGTTGAAGTTTAATTTTTCATCAAGTTATAGCAATAAAATAAAACCGTTCTCTTTGACTATTTTAAAGAACGGTTTTATAACCATTACAATAATTTTATTAAGCAACAAATTTTTAATATTTAAATAATTATATAAATTAAAAGATACATATAAAAATAGTTCTCTATAAATATTAAATTAGTAGAATACTAAAAAATTATTGTTATAAATAAATAACAAATATTATTTATAAAAAAATAAATTTATAATAAATTTATAATAAATATTATTTTTTGTTTCATTCTCACTTTTAAATTTAACATATTTTTTACTTTTAAACAAATTTTTGAGAAACTCTTTATAGAACAAAACACAGAACTTTGGTGTTTTTCCTCCTCTACTAGCTCTAAGTCCTTAATTATTAAATAATTTTTTATATTTTAATTATAAAATAATAAAAATTTTATATAATTTAATTTAAATAATTAATATTTTTATAATTTAATACTTTAAAGTTTATGAATAAAAAAATTAATTATATCTTAATTTTATTAAAATTAGGCACTCTTAATTCAAAAATACCCAAATCAAACCATAACCTAACTCTAATTTTTATCTAAGACTACTTCTATTTCACACACTGCCCTCAGCACTTCCCTCATCCCCTCACGTAACACACACCACATACATACACAGAGATAATAGAGAGGAAAAGAGGGAGCCTCCGTCGTTTCACCACCGTTCAGTCCATCACCGCTGCCATGTTGCCACCGAGCTGCGGGTCACGATGGGAAGAGAGAGAGAGGCGCGCAGAGTTCAAAAGGAGAGAGAGAGTCCGAACACGAGGGGGGAGGGAACATCATGGTCGCCATTTGTGGAGTCTGCGCCAGCACTGTCGTCGCTGTAGTAGAGGAGCGTCCCTGTCTCTGCGAGCTGCCGCCATCGAAGCTTCTACTTCTGCTTTGCTGCTTCTGCTGTCACGCCATCGTCCCTCTAGATATCGCTACTTCTGAATCCCCTGTCACTAGTTCTCTGCTTCTGAATCTCCTGTCACTGGTTCTCTGCCTCCTCATTGTGGCTCAACCTCTGTTTAGGTAACTCAAATGTCTCTTATTTTGTGAGTTTAATTGATTTGGTTTCTATTTTGATTTGAAGAATTTTACAAATTCGAAGTGTAGAAGGAACCTAACCATTGCAATACTCTAACATTCTTGATCCAAATTATTTTATTTATCATCTACACTCAATATTTGTATAATGAAAAGTCCTATTGTATTGTTAAGCTTCTATTAATTTGTTAACAAAGTAGAACCCTACTGTTATAGTTAAGCTTCTACATGAATAAGCTTCTTTCAAAGAAATGGAACATGGCTCAAATATGACTTTTGATTTAGTCCCTTAACTTATTATTTAGTGTTTGTTTTGAGAAAGACAGTGTTGTGTTAGTAAGGGGTTGCTTGGATTTCTTGGACTTGTTAATATTCTTTATTTTAATTCCAATTGCCCTCATACTCAATTTCACCAAACTGGAACCTTTTTATACACTTACCCTGAAGCAGCTTGGTCTGATCATTGGGAAAGGTCAGTTATTCATTATTATAAGTAGCTTGACATTGTGGTTTAGTTCTTTTACTCTCATATTCATTACATAGGACAATAATTTGTGCATTTTTTTCCCTTTGAATCTACCGCTGCTTGTGCAATCTGATGATGAGAATTTTTTTTAATGGTCGAATATATGGCTAAATTTTTGCATAGGACAATAATTGGTTTCCATGTTGTGTTGTAATTGAAACCGCCTAATCTAAATAAGTTTGTATTCTTGGAAGGCCAGCGTGGAAGGAAGCTTGTGCTACTCTTCAAAAGCTCCTTTCAGGTAAAAGTTGCAACCTCAATTTGTTCTTTTCTTTTACAAGTAGGACAAGGTGATTTGTGTGGCACAATATTGAAGGAACCTGGGTAGGAAAAAAAGAAAGAAATAAAAATAAAAGGAAAAGAATAAAATAGAGAAAAACGTCATTTATTAGTTGAGCAAACAAACATTCTAATGCCTTAAACGCTATACTGGCTTCTACTTTCATTAACACTTTCACTGGTTTTGTTGGATGGAAATCTTCTTCTTTGTTTCATGGAAATCTTCTTCTTTGTTTCCACATTCTAATGCTTTAAACGCTACACTTTCACTCCCTTTCAACCCAAAACTGCACTTTTCCGTCACTTGCTCTGCCTCTTCTTCCAGTACTACAGTTTTTTCTTTCTTCTCATTATGCTCTTCATTTTGTTCAATTTAGCTTCTTTTTCTTTTTTATTTTTCTTTCAGTTCATTTATTTTTTGAAGTGGTAATGTAGCTACTTTATCTGTGTGATAATAAAGGTGACATTGCTGGTTCCTAATAGCATTCAGTTTTAACAAATTTGTTGCTTTAGATAGTGGTGCAAATTGTTATAGGGCTCTAGGAGAGGGTAATTCAGGTATTTTTGAGTCATTGAGATGAATCAATTAATGGAGATTGTTGAATTTGATTGATTGAAGGCATGGAAAAAGAGGGAAAAAAGTTCTGTTAACAATTAACATTCATTTGTATGTTTTACAGAAATGAGTAATATTGTTCAAATTTGGGAGACTGTTATAAGCATTTCTTTCTCTTGATTACTCTTTCATTTTATACTCATTTAAGCAAGAGAAATTCATGATTTTTGTGGTGATTTTGTCTTCAGATCCTCTACTGGTGAAGGCTGCCAGAGGAGAACCTGTTAGTCGGCCACCAACAAGGATGATTTTGTCTTCATGATATATTTGAGCATTGTTTGTGTATTGACATTTGACAAATATGTTTGTGGTATCAAATTATCTTCAAATCTTACATTTTTTTGTGATTTTTTAGTTGCCATTGATGCTTATATTTGCAAGTTACTCCAAAACTGCTGGTTTAAGTCAATTTTGAGGAGCATAGCTATATACTTATTAACAAATACTTGAACGAATGAAACTATATAATACTACGTCTTTTCTCTTAGCTTATTATGCTATACTAGTTCAGTTCGTTGTAATTACTGTGAGGAGCATAGCTATATACTTATTATTGCTTATTATGCTATACTAATTAGTTTAGTGAGATTGTATTATTATTAGTTATTATTGATGGATCACGTGAACTAACCTCAATTTCTTTTGGGTTATTAACTCACCTAGTGTGGAACTTCTTAGTTTATGCATTTTTATTTTAACCAAGAGATTTATTCTTTCATGTAGGTAGGTTCTTTCAACCAAAGCACTCTAGCTTCTCAAGCAAAGAACATGGTCTCTGCTCCCATCCTTTTCATTCTTTCTTTTTCTTAATTCATAATTAAGGAAGATACTAATATACTTGAGTTTTTTCTAACTTAGCCTTTGCTCATTGGGTTCAAGTTATAACTTTTATAGCATGAAGTATATACTGTCTTTAAATTCGCCAGACAAGGTTGGTACATAACTTTGTGTTTGTCTTTTTAATGCTTATTATTCAGGTATTCTAATTTGCCAAAAATGTTTATACAAATAAAGATCAGATTTAAGATTCTTTCTAATTTTTTATGTGGAGCAGTTACCATTAAAGCCAAGAGAGTCCACTCAAGCTGGGTTACCACACCAACTTTGTTGAAGAAAAATGAAGAAATTGTCACCCTTAGGCTATAGTATTTTTGTATTTTGAAAAATGATGATGATATAAGTGTAAGTAGTTATCACCTAGACTAGTATTATGTTATTTTGCAATGATGATATATTGTGATTGTGGATCTTATAACAATTTTTATAAGTCAAATTTGTTGGTAAATGTTCAATTAGTTTTCTTTAGTAATTTGATTTAAATAGTTTAGATTATTTATTGACACTAAATTAAAAAAAAGTTAGAATTATTTTTATTCATGAGAAAACTATTGTAAATAAAGAATTATATATTACAAAAAACCGTTGTCAAAAGTCACAAAAGGCAATGGTGTTAAAACCGTTGTCAAAGACAACTAAAAAATGAGAATAGTATTAAAACCGTTGCCAAAAAATGATACTATTGGCAATGCTTTAAAACCGTTGACTTTGTGAATAATAAAACTATAACAGTTTAAAACCGTTGCCTATCCAGTTATGGATTTAACCCGTTATGTCATGAAAGAAAACGGTTTAAAACCGTTGCTTATCGAGTAACGGTTCAAAACCGTTGTATAAAATTTTCTTTCAAAACCATTGTCTATGCTAGTAACTTTGGCAACGGTTATTTTGTTACCGTTGCCTTAGGTAAAAAACCGTTGCCTTTGAGCATTGGCAACGGCTGCATATACCAGAGGTCAAAAACCGTTACCAAAGCGTTGCCTAAAGTTTTAGGAACGGTTTTTCAATCTACAGCAATGATTTTTAACCGTTGCGAAAACCCTTATTTATTGTAGTGTATGGTTGTCTTAATGAGTTGTTCACATAGTTTGGCTTGCTCCCATTCACATTCAACTTCTGGGCTATCTCCTTCTTGCACAGGGGCTTGAGTGTTAATTGCTGAGACTTGATTCTTCTCCATTTGCTTGGTTAGAGCTGCTAGTTGAGCTGTGATCACCTTGTTTTGAGCCAGCAGAGCATCTTTGTGGTTTAGCTCCATTACTCCCTTTCTCAAGTTCTTATCGGAGGCATAGAAATACTCATTATTTGCCACAGTTTCTATGATGTCCATGGCCTCTTCAATTGTCTTCTTGTTATTGAGAGAACCTCCTAAAGAGGGGTCTAGGGCCTTCTTTGACTCTTGGGACAATCCTTCATAGAAAATGTGTAGCTGGACCCATTTATTGAACATATCTGGTGGGCATTTTCTTGTCAACTCTTTGTACCTCTCCCAAGTTTCATAGAGAGTCTCCCCATCTTGTTGTCTAAACATTTGTACCTTAGCTCTCAACTTGTTAACTCTTTGGGGAGGGTAAAATTTTGCCAAGAACTTGTTCATAACATCATCCCAAGTTGTCAAACTCTTCTTTGGAAAGGATTCCAACCACTTAGATGCTTTATCCCTGAGAGAGAAAGGGAACAAAAGCAGTTTATAGGTGTCAGGGTGAACACCATTAGCCTTCACTATGTCACAAATTCTCAAGAATATGGTTAGATGTTGATTTGAATCTTCTTGAGTATTTCTTCCGAATGAACAGTTATTCTGAACAAGAGTGATTAGCTGTGATTTGAGCTCAAAATTATTGGCATGTATGGTGGGTTTCAAGATGCTACTCCCACAATAACCAGGATTGGGATTGATGTAAAAGCCTAACACTCTCCTTTCTTGTGGGGTAGCATGGTTGCCCACTGCTTCATCTTGATGATTGTGTGCTTCACCTTCCATATTTTGAGTTGGATTCTCTTTTTCTTCTTCTTCGCTAACTACCTTTTTGCCTTTTTCCACTGCCTCTCTTTTCAATCTTAGAAATGTCCTTTCAGGTTCAGAATCGTAGGAGGTTGCAGCTCCTCTCCTCCCTATCATACACAACACAAAACAAAATCTAAAACAAGGATTATCACCCCCTTTGGAAGAAGGGTGGGTAAGTCAAATTTTGTTGATGCAAAGCATCAAAAAGTTAATGTGTTTCTTATTACAACGGATATATATACAATGAACAACTGGAAATTCAAGTGCTAAAAGAAAGAAAGAAAATAAGAACTAAAATTAAAGTAAGTAACAAAGTAAATAAAAATGCTTAATCTAAATACCCATCAACTTAACCATTATCAATTCAAAATCAATCCCAGCAATGGCGCTATAAACTTGATGACTGGATATTTAAGTTCACTATAATGAATATAATGAATCCGTTCTTGGCAAGTATACCAAATTGTCGTCAAGTAATAACTCAAAGTAGAGTGAGGTCGAATCCCACAGGGATTGATTGATTGAGAGCAACTTTAGTTAATGAGTGATTTAGTCAAGCTAATCAATAAGAAGTGTTGGGTGCAGAATTCTAAATGATAGCATTGTAAATGACTTAAAGATAAAGGAAAGTAATAAAGGGCAGAATTATAAAGAGCATGAAAGTAAATTACTGAAACATAAATGACTAAATTGTAAATGCGGAACGGGTTGATAGCAGAAATTAAAGAAAGTTATAAAGAATAGGGAAGATAAGAATAGGGGAAATTCATTGGGATTAGAAGATATTGCTCTCTGTGGATCAAATTTAGATCATCTCATCTTCAATCATGCAACTCATTGACCTCTTAGTAATCATGATTGATTGAACCCCAATTCCTTGGTGATTCAATCTCTCAAATCTTGATAATCAGCCAATTACTTGGTCTAATTGCTCATGAAGAGATATAAGCTTGGTCCCTGATTATACCACACGTCCTTATAGATCCAAATAGTGGGTGGATTTTATGTCACCATATCCAATTCCAAAACCTAGATCTACTCAAGTGTGAGAAGGGATTTCAAGCATGGTTCCATGTTTCCTTTTACTAATTCTATGGTCCTTTTAGTCAAGAGAAAGAGGTAGATGATGCAAGTCATCAAGAGCTTACACATGCACCTCAACAAGAGCGTGTGGAGCTCCTCAACAAGAAATCCCTGATATGCCTCAAGGGATGTGCTCTCCTTCCCAAGGCTACTGGGTCCAATTGCACACTTCTCTAGGAGAATTAAGCTCCAACATAGATCAACTAAGGATGGGACATCAAGAGCATTCTACCATCCTCTATGAAATAAGAGAAGATCAAAGAGCCATGAGGGAAGAACAACAGAGACAGGGACGTGACATAGAAGACATCAAGCGCTTAATTGGATTCTAAAGAGGAAGCTGCAGCCGCCGTCACTAAGGTGGACTCATTCCCTTAATCCCCTGTTGCCTATGTTATTTTTTCTGTTTTCCATTTATTTTGTTTTATTGTCTGTTTCTAGTGCATGATCATCTTTATTTTATGTCTTAAAGCTATGAAATATTCCATGCATTTCTTACCTTGGTTAAAAGAAAAATTTTATTTGAAAAAGAAAAGTAAGATGCATGAATTTCGAGTTATATATTAAGAATAGTTCAATTATTTGATGTGGTGGCATTGCTTTTATTTTCTGAATGCATGAATGAACAGTGCATATTTGATGTTGGAGTTAAGAATGTTGGCTCTTGAAAGAATGATGATAAAAGTTAAGTATTATTGGTAATCTAAAAAATTCTAAAATTGATTCTTGAAGCAAGAAAAAGCAGCAAAAGAAAAGAAAAAAAAAAGAAAAAATAGCAAAAAAAAAAGAGCAATCAGAAAAAGAAATAAAAAGAAGAAAAAGCCAATAGCTCTTTAAACCAAAAGGCAAGAGCAAGGATCCAAGGCTTTGAGCATCAATGGTTAGGAGTACCTAAAAGAACAAAATCTTGGACTAAATGGTTTAAATGGGCTGCTTCCCTAACTATATGCTTGTGGTGTGAAGGTGTCAAGTGAAAAGCTTGAGACTGAGCAGTTAAAGTCATGACCCAAAGCATAAGAGTGTGCTTAAGAACTCTGGACACCACTGGCTTGGGATTCTAGCAAAGCTGAATCACAATCCTAAAGGGTTCACCCAGTTAAGTGTCGGTGGCGTTTATGTATCCGGTGGTAATACTGGAAAACAAAGCGCTTAGGGTCACAGCCAAGACTCAAAAGAAGATGTGTTCATGAATAAAAAACAACTGAACTAGGAGAGTCAATAATATCATTGGAATTCTAAGTTCCTAAAGATGCCAATTGTTCTAGGCTTCAATGGAAAGTGAGATGCCAAAACTATTCAGAAGCAAAAAGCTACTAGTCCCGCTCATCTAATTAAAACCGAGTTTCATTGAGAACTTTGAGATTTATTATATCATTCTCTTCTTTTTAATCCTACTTTGTTTTTGGTTGCTTGGGGAGAAGCAACAATTTAAGTTTGGTGTTTTGATGAGCAGATATTTTATACACTTTTTGGCATCATTTTCATATAGTTTTTATTATGTTTTGTTTAAGTTTTATTATATTTTCATAGGTTTTAGTGCAAAATTCATATTTTTTTATTCTACTTTGAGTTATTATGTTTTACGATGATTTCAGGTATTTTTTAGCTGAATTTGAGGAGTTTTAGCAAAGTCTGATTCAGAGATAGAGAAAGGACTGCAGATGCTGTCAGATTCTGACCTCTATGCACTTGAATGAGAATTTCTGGATCTACAAAACACTAAATGGTGCGTTCTCAATGGCTTTGAAAAGCTAACATCCAGGGCTTTCCAGAAATATATAATAGCTCATACTTTGCCTTGGAAATGAAGGCCCAAAACTGGAGTTCAACGCCAGCCATCAACCCTATTCTTGGCGTCCAATGCCCAGAAGGAGGCAGCTGGCACCCAATACCCATTCAAGAGTCCCAAGCTGGCATCCAATGCCCTAGAGGGGGTACCAAGTCATGGCTTCACTCAAGCTCAGCCTAAAGATTCACCAAGTAGGCCTAGAAATTGGATTTTCTCAGTATAGCACTAGTTATCTTATTTCTGTAATTCTTAGTTATCAGATTAGTATATATAGAACAATGATCACCCTGGTTCAAAATTTTTGACCATTATGCCATATTTTCGAATACATTACTTTTCTGTACAGTATGAGTCCCTAACCTCCTAGGTTAAGGTTAGGAGCACTGCTGATTCTTATGGATTAATAATATCACTATTCTATTTCAATCTATGCTTGATTCTATTCTAAGATGTATCTTCGTTCTTCATCCTAATGAATTGGGAGTGTAACTTGACCGTCATCCCTATTCACATGGGTTCTTGCGAGTCCTTGACGAGATAGTATTGAACCACAAGCTTGATTATACATCTCTTAGATGGCTAATCCACAACTTCGTTGGGGACTTCTCGAGACATTGGTTCAGCCGAGGTACGGGGCGATTAGCGCCTTTGTGGTATAGGCTAGAATCAAAGGAGTAGTGTTCTCTGATCCAGAGGATCTGACCTTGTCTATGGAATTTTGAATAGGATCACCAAGGGAATGGACTGCTAGAGCTTCACCTCATTCAGATTGGATGATCGCTGACCCGACGTTTAATCTGAAGTAGAGGAGATTAATGACCGCTGACCCAGCGTTAATCACATACAACCTGCCATGGAATGAATCAATCAGAAGTTGGAGTAAATAGTGAGAAAATTTGATCCAGAAGGAAGAAGCATCTCCGAAGCCTCAACCGTTCTATCATTACTGATTTCACACCTATCTAGTAACGTTTTATTTATTTATTCTGTTTTATGCTTTTTTCCACAAAAATCATATTTTCTATCCGTATGACTAAGATCCACAAGGTATCTGGTATGCGAAATTGTTACTCATGTTGTGAATTGTTGTTCGAAATTGATCTTCACAACTTCGCATAACTAACCAGCAAGTGCACTGGGTCGTCTAAGTAATACCTTACGTGAGTAAGGGTCGAATCCCACGGAGATTGTTGGTATGAAGCATGCTATGGTCACCTTGTAAATCTCAGTCAGGCAGATATAAAATAGTAATGGGGTTTTCGAAAATAAGTAATAAAAGAAGGATAGAAATACTTATGTAAATCATTGGTGAGAATTTCAGATAAGCGTACGGAGATGCATTCGTTCCTCTGAACCTCCGCTTTCCTGCTGTCTTCATCCAATCAGTCTTACTCCTTTCCATGGCTGGCTTTATGCAAGGGCATCACCGTTGTCAGTGGCTACATCCCCTACTCTTGTGAAAATGGTCCAAGATGCCCTGTCACGGCACGGCTAATCATCTGAGGTTCCCGATCATGCTGGAATAGGATTCACCCTCCTTTTGCGTCTGTCACTACGCCCAGAACTCGCGAGTTTGAAGCTCGTCACAGTCATTCAATCATTGAATCCTACTCGGAATACCACAGACAAGGTTTAGACTTTCCTGATTCTCTTGAATGCCGCCATCATTCTAGCTTACACCACGAAGATTCCGATTAAGAGTTCTAAGAGATACTCATTCAATATAATGTAGAACGGAAGTAGTTGTCAGGCATGCGTTCATAGGGAATGATGATGATTGTCACGTTCATCACATTCAGGTTGAAGTGCGAATGAATATCTTAGAAGCGAAATAAGATGAATTGAATAGAAAACAGTAGTACTTTGCATTAATCTTTGAGGAAC
This sequence comes from Arachis ipaensis, assembly GCF_059453495.1. NCBI lineage: Eukaryota > Viridiplantae > Streptophyta > Magnoliopsida > Fabales > Fabaceae > Arachis > Arachis ipaensis. Next base: position 79,558,029 of record NC_142443.1, read on the forward strand.
AGCAGAGCTCCACACCTTAATCTATGGAGTGCAGAAACTCTACCGTTGAAAATACATAAGTGATAGGTCCAGGCATGGCCGAATGGCCAACCCCCAAAACGAGATCACATGATCAAAATACAATCCAGGATATCAAATATAATAGTAAAATGTCCTATTTATAATAAATTAGCTACTAGGGTTTACAGAAGTAAGTAATTGATGCATAAATCCACTTCCGGGTCCCACTTGGTGTGTGCTTGGGCTGAGCATTGAGCTTTACACATGTAGAGGCTTCTTTTGGAGTTGAACGGCAGTTTGTAACCTTTTTCTGGCGTTTAACTCCACTTTGCAACCTGTTTCTGGCGTTTTACTCCAGAATACAACATGGAACTGGCGTTGAACGCCAGTTTGCGTCGTCTAAACTCGGGAAAAGTATAGACTATTATATATTGCTGGAAAGCCCTGGATGTTTACTTTCCAACGCAGTTTAGAGCGCGCCATTTGGAGTTCTGTAGCTCTAGAAAATCCACTTTGAGTGCAGGGAGATCAGAATCCAACAGCATCAGCAGTCCTTCTTCAACCTCTGAATCTGATTTTTGCTCAAGTCCCTCAATTTCAGCCAGAAAATACTTGAAATCACAGAAAAACACACAAACTCATAGTAAAGTCCAGAAATGTGAATTTAACATAAAAACTAATGAAAACATCCCTAAAAGTAACTAGATCCTACTAAAAATATACTAAAAACAATGCCAAAAAGCGTATAAATTATCCGCTCATCACAACACCAAACTTAAATTGTTGCTTGTCCCCAAGCAACTGAAAATCAAATAGGATAAAAAGAAGAGAATATACTATAAATTCCAAACTATCAATGAAACATAGCTTCAATCAGATGAGCGGGACTTGTAGCTTTTTGCCTCTTGAATAGTTTTGGCATCTCACTTTATCCATTGAGGTTCAGAATGATTGGCATCTATAGGAACTCAGAGTTTAGATAGTGTTATTGATTCTCCTAGTTCAGTATGATGATTCTTGAACACAGCTTCTTTATGAGTCTTGGCCGTGGCCTTAAGCACTTTGTTTTCCATTATTACCACTGGATACATAAATGCCACAGACACATAATTGGGTGAACCTTTTCAGATTGTGACTCAGCTTTGCTAAAGTCCCCAATTAGAGGTGTCCAGGGTTCTTAAGCACACTTTTTTTTTGCTTTGGACCTTGACTTTAACCGCTCAGTCTCAAGTTTTCACTTGACACCTACACGCCACAAGCACATGGTTAGGGACAGCTTGATTTAGCCGCTTAGGCCAGGATTGTATTCCTTTAGGCCCTCCTATCCACTGATGCTCAAAGCCTTGGGATCCTTTTTATTTACCCTTGCCTTTTGGTTTTAAGGGTTATTGGCTTTTTGCTCTTGCCTCTTGGTTTTAAGAGCTTTTGGCTTTTTCTGCTTGCTTTTTCTTTCTATTTTTTTTCGCCTTTTTTTTTCTGCAAGCTTTGTTCTTTGCTGCTTTTTCTTGCTTCAAGAATCATTTTTATGATTTTTCAGATTATCAAATAACATGTCTCCTTGTCATCATTCTTTCAAGAGCCAACATATTTAACATTCTTAAACAACAACTTCAAAAGACATATGCACTGTTCAAGCATACATTCAGAAAACAAGAAGCCTTGTCACCACATCAATATAATTAAACTAAGTTCAAGGATAAATTTAAAACTCATGTACTTCTTGTTCTTTTGAATTAAAACATTTTTCATTTAAGAGAGGTGATGGATTCATAGGACATTCATAAATTTAAGACAAAGTTACTAACTACTAATGATCATGTAATGGAGACACAAACATAGATAAGCACATAACATAGAAAACGAAAAACAGAAGAAATAAGAATAAGGAATGAATCCACCTTAGTGATGGTGGCGTTTCCTTCTTGAGGAACCAATGATGTCCTTGAGCTCTTCTATGTTTCTTCCTTGTCTTTGTTTCTCCTCCCTCGTTGCTTTTTGATCTTCTCTAATTTCATGAAGGATGATGGAGTGCTCTTGATGTTCCACCCTTAATTGTCCCATGTTGGAACTTAGTACTCCTATGGAGGTGTTGATTTGCTCCCAATAGTTTTGTGGAGGAAAATGCATTTGAGGCATCTCCGGGATCTCATGGTGATGAGCTTCATGCGCCTCTTGAGCTCCATGAATGGGCTCTCTTGCTTGCTCCATCTTTTTCTTAGTAATGGGCTTGTCCTCTTTAATGAGGATATCTCCCTCTATGTCAATCCCAGCCGAATTGAATAGGTGGCAAATGAGGTGAGGAAAGGCTAACCTTGCCATAGTGGAGGACTTGTCAACCACCTTGTAGAGTTCTTGAGGTATAATCTCATGAACTTCCACCTCTTCTCCAATCATGATGCTATGAATCATGATGGCCCGGTCTATAGAAACTTCAGACCGGTTGCTAGTAGGAATGATTGAGCATTGAATGAACTCCAACCATCCTCTAGCTACAGGCTTAAGGTCCAGTCTTCTTAGTTGAACCGGTTTGCCTTTTGAGTCAATCTTCCATTGAGCTCCTTCTACACATATGTCCATGAGGACTTGGTCCAACCTTTGATCAAAGTTGACTCTCCTTGTGTAGGGGCGTGCGTTCTCTTCCATGTTTGGCAAGTTGAACGCCAACCTCACATTTTCCGGACTAAAATCTAAGTATTTCCCCCGAACCATGGTGAGATAATTCTTTGGGTTCGGGTTCTTACTTTGATCATGGTTCCTAGTGATCCATGCATTAGCATAGAACTCTTGAACCATTAGGATGCCGACTTTGTTGGATGGGGTTTGTTAGAACTTCCCAACCTCTTCTTTGAATTTCATGTCAGATCTCCGGATACTCATTTCTTTTGAGTTTGAAAGGGACCTCGGGGATCACCTTCTTCTTGGCCACAACATCATAGAAGTGGTCTTGATGGGCTTTGGAGATGAACCTTTCCATCTCCCATGACTCGGAGGTGGAAGCTTTTGTCTTCCCTTTCCCTTTTCTAGAGGATTCTCCGGTCTTAGGTGCCATCAATGGTAATGGAAAAACAAAAAGCTTATGCTTTTACCATACCAAACTTAGAATTTTGCTCGCCCTCGAGCAAGAGAAGAAAGAAAAGATGAAGAAGAAGAAGAAGAAAAGATGGAGAAGAGGGGGGAGGTGTGTTTCGGCCAAGAAGAGAAGAGAGGGTTGTGTTGTGAGAAAATGAGGAAGAATGGAAGGCTTTATATAGGGAAGGGAGGGGGGTAAGTTTCGGCCATAAGGGTGGGTTTTGGGTGGAAAATTGATTTTGAATTTTGAAGGTAGGTGGAGTTTATGAGGTAGGTTTATGGGGAAGAGTGGGTGGATGTGAATGGTGAAGAGGTGATGGGGAAGAGAGATTGAGGTGATTGGTGAAGGGTTTTGGGGGAGAGTGTTTATGGGATTGTGTAAAAGAGGGGTGAGAAGAAGTGAGTGGAGGTAGGTGGGGATCCTGTGGGGTAAATAGATCTTGAGGTGATCCTGTGGGGTCCACAGATCCTGAGGTGTTCAAGGATTTACAACCTTGCACCAAATTAAGCATGTAAAATGCCCTTGCACATAACTCTGGGCGTTCAGCGCCAAGTTGGTGCTTGTTCTGGGCGTTGAACGCCCATTTGTAGCCTCTTTCTGGCGTTGAATGCCAGAACCATGCTTGTTCTGGGCGTTCAGCGCCAGCTCTCCTCCAGGGTGCATTTCTGGCGTTCAAACGCCCAGATGCTGCCCATTTCTGGCGTTCAGCGCCAGAACCATGCTCTGTTCTGGTGTTGAACGCCCAAAACATGCTTCTTACTGGCGTTTAAACGCCAGTAAGGTCTTCCTCTAGGGTGTGATTTTTCTTCTGCTGTTTTTGATTCCGTTTTCAATTTTTATATTTATTTTGTGACTCCACATGATCACGAACCTAATAAAACAAAAATAAAATTAGATAATTAAACATTGGGTTGCCTCCCAACAAGCGCTTCTTTAATGTCAATAGCTTGACAGTGGGCTCTCATGGAGCCTCACAGATGTGCAGAGTTCTGTTGAGACCTCCCAACACCAAACTTAGAGTTTGGATATGGGGGTTTGACACCAAACTTAGGGTTTGACTGTGGGGGCTTTGTTTGACTCTGCTTTGAGAGAAGCTTTTTATGCTTCCTCTCCATGGATGCAGAGAGAGATCCTTGAGTTGTAAACACAAGGTTGTCCTCATTTAATTGAAGGATCAATTCTCCTCTGTCCACATCAATCACAGCTCTTGCTGTGGCTAGGAAAGGTCTTCCTAGGATGATGGATTCATCCTCTTCCTTTCCAGTATCCAGGACTACGAAATCAGGCAAGGATGTAAAGGCCTTCAACCTTTACTAACACGTCCTCCACCTGTCCATAAGCCTGTTTTCTTAAATTATCTGCCATCTCTAATGAGATTTTAGCAGCTTGCACCCCATAGATTCCCAGTTTCTCTATTACAGAGAGGGGCATGAGGTTTATTCCTGAACCAAGGTCACACAGAGCCTTAAAGATCATGGTGCCTATGGTATAAGGTATTATGAACTTTCCAGGATCCTGTCTCTTCTGAGGCAATGTCAGTTGATCCAGATCACTTAGTTCATTGGTGAACAAGGGAGGTTCATCTTCCCAAGTTTCAATACCAAATAATTTGGCATTTAGCTTCATGATTGCACCAAGGAACTTGGCAGCTTGCTCTTCAGTAACATCCTCATTCTCTTCAGAAGAGGAATACTCATCAGAGCTCATGAATGGCATAAGGAGGTTTAATGGAATCTCTATGGTCTCTAGATGAGTCTCAGATTCCTTTGGTTCCTCAGAGGGAAGCTCCCTATTGATCACTGGACGTCCCAAGAGGTCTTCCTCCTTGGGATTCACGTCCTCTCCTTCCTTCATAGGTTCGGCCATGGTGATTAGTTCAATGGCCTTGCACTCTCCTTTTGGATTTTCTTCTGTATTGCTTGGGAGAGTACTAGGAGGGATTTCAGTTGATCCTTTTACTCAGCTGGCCCACTTGTGCTTCCAAATTTCTAATGGAAGACCTTGTTTCATTCATGAAACTTACAGTGGCCTTGGATAGATCAGAGACTAAGTTTGCTGAATTTGAGGTATTTTGTTCAGAGTTCTCTGTCTGTTGCTGAGTGGATGATGGAAAAGGTTTATTATTGTTAAACCTGTTTCTTCCACCATTATTAAAGCCTTGTTGAGGCCTTTGATCCTTCCAAGAGAGATTTGGATGATTTCTCCATGATGGATTATAGGTGTTTCCATAAGGTTCACCTAAGTTATTCACCTCTGCTATTGCAGGGTTTTCAGGATCATAAGCTTCTTCTTCATAAGAAGCCTCTTGAGTACTGTTGAATACAGCTTGCATTCTATTCAGACTCTGAGAAATCATATTGACTTGCTGAGTCAATATTTTGTTCTGAGCCAATATGGCATTCAGAGTATCAATTTCAAGAACTCCCTTCTTCATAGGTGTCCCATTATTCACAGGATTCCTCTCAGAAGTGTACATGAACTGGTTCTTAGCAACTATGTCAATGAGTTCTTGAGCTTCTGCAGGCGTTTTCTTTAGGTGAATGGATCCACCTGCAGAAGTATCCAATGATATCTTTGATAGCTCAGATAAACCATCATAGAATATATCCAGGATGGTCCATTCTGAAAGCATGTCAGAAGGACACTTTTTGGTCAGCTGCTTGTATCTTTCCCAAGCTTCATAGAGGGATTCTCCTTCTTTCTATTTGAAGGTCTGAACATCCACTCTAAGCTTGCTCAGCTTTTGAGGAGGAAAGAACTTGGCTAAGAAAGCCGTGACCAGCTTATCCCAAGAATTCAGGCTATCTTTAGGTTGAAAGTCTAACCACACTCTAGCTCTGTCTCTTACAACAAAAGGGAAAAGCATGAGCCTGTAGACTTCAGGATCTACTCCATTAGTCTTAACAGTATCACAGATCTGCAAGAATTCAGTTAAGAACTGAAAAGGATCTTCAAATGGAAGTCAATGAAACTTGCAGTTCTGTTGCATCAGAGAAACTAGCTGAGGTTTTAGCTCAAAATTGTTTGCTCCAATGGTAGGGATGGAGATGCTTCTTCCATGTAAATTAGAATTTGGTGCAGTAATGTCACCAAGCATTCTCCTTGCATTATTGTTGTTGGGTTCGGCTGCCATCTCCTTTACTTGTTCGAAATTTTCAATAAGGTTGTCTCTGGATTGTTGTAATTTAGCTTCTCTTAGTTTTCTCTTCAAAGTCCTTTCAGGTTCTGGATCAGCTTCAACAAGAATGCCTTTTTCTTTGTCCCTGCTCATAAGAAAGAGAAGAGAAAAAGAAAAGAAGAGGAATCCTCTATGTCACAGTAAAGAGGCTCCTTATTGTTAGTAGAAGAAGAGAAGAAGAAAAATTCGAACACAGATAGAAGAGGGGGTTCGAATTTGGTGAGTGATGTGAGAAAGAGATGTTGGTAGATGAATAAATAAATAGAATAAGATGAGAGAGGGAGAGGATTTTCGAAAATTATTTTTGAAAAAGGGTTAGTGATTTTTGAAAATAGTTTTTGAAAAAAGGTTAGTAATTTTCGAAAATTAAAATAAAAAATTAAAATAATTAGTTAATTAAAAAAGAAATTTTTGAAAAAGAGGGAGATATTTTAAAAAATTGGAGAGAGTGTTAGTTAGGTGGTTTTGAAAAAGATAAGAAACAAACAAAAAGTTAGTTAGTTAGTTGAAACAAATTTGAAAATCAATTTTGAAAAGATAAGAAGTTAGGAAGTTAGAAAAGATATTTTGAAATCAAATTTTTGAAAAAGTTAAGATAAGAAGATATTTTTGAAAAGATATGATAGAAATTATTTTTGAAAAAGATTTGATTTTTAAAATCACAATTAATGACTTGATTCACAAGAAATCACAAGATATGATTCTAGGACTCAAAGTTTGAATCTTTCTTAACAAGTAAGTAACAAACTTGAAATTTTTGAATCAAAACATTAATCGATGATGTTATTTTCGAAAATAACTAAAAAAATTTGAAAAAAAAGATTTGATTTTTGAAAAAGATTTTGAAAAAGATAAGATTTTTTTTTTAATTGAAAATTTGATTTGACTCATAAAAACAACTAGATTTTAAAAATTTTTGAAAAAGTCAAATCTAATTTTCGAAATTTTAAGAGAGAAAAGAGAGAAAGATATTTTTTTTTATTTTTGAATTTTTATGATGAGAGAGAGAAACAAGAAAAATGATGAAATGCATGAAAGTTATGGATCAAAACAATGAATGTATGCAAGAATGCTATGAATGTCAAGATGAACACCAAGAACACTATGAAGATCATGATGAACATCAAGAACACATTTTTGAAAATTTTTAATGCAAAGAAAACATGCAAGACACCAAACTTAGAATTCTTTAATGCTTAGACACTAAGAATTCAAGAATGCATATGAAAAACAAGAAAAGACACAAAACATGCAAATGCAAAGATCAAACAAGAAGACTTACCAAGAACAACTTGAAGATCATGAAGAACACTATGAATGCATGAAATTTTCGAAAAATGCAAGATGAATATGCAATTGACACCAAACTTATAACATGACTCAAGACTCAAACAAGAAACACAAAAAATATTTTTGATTTTTATGATTTTATGATTTTTTTTTTGTATTTTCTTTAATTTTTTTTTTCGAAAATCATTTTGAAAAAGAAAAATAAGGATTCCAAAATTTTTAATATGAATTCCAGGAATCTTATGCTTTTTAGTCTAAAGCTCCAATCAAAGGGTCAGGCATGACTTAATAGCCAGCCAAGCTTTAGCATGTAACAGGTAGATCATGAACAGCAGTAGGTGGATTAGCACCAACTAGCTTGCTCTTGATAACAAATTGGAAGCCTTAGTCCAAATGAATTTAGACATGGCTTTACAGCCAGCCAGGCTTCACATGCTTCATGAAACACTAGAATTCATTCTTAAAAATTTTGAATAAAATTATAAAATTTTTGAAAACATTTTTATTTTAAAATTTTTTCGAAAACAAAGGAGAAAATTTTGAAAGATTTTTGAAAAATTTTTGAAAAGAAAACAAAAAGAAAATTACCTAATTTGAGCAACAAGATGAACCGTCAGTTGTCCAAACTCGAACAATCCCCGGCAACGGCGCCAAAAACTTGGTATGCGAAATTGTTACTCAGGTTGTGAATTGTTGTTCGAAATTGATCTTCACAACTTCGCATAACTAACCAGCAAGTGCACTGGGTCGTCCAAGTAATACCTTACGTGAGTAAGGGTCGAATCCCACGGAGATTGTTGGTATGAAGCAAGCTATGGTCACCTTGTAAATCTCAGTCAGGCAAATATAAAATAGTAATGGGGTTTTCGAAAATAAGTAATAAAAGAAGGATAGAAATACTTATGTAAATCATTGGTGAGAATTTCAGATAAGCGTATGGAGATGCATTCGTACCTCTGAACCTCCGCTTTCCTGCTGTCTTCATCCAATCAGTCTTACTCCTTTCCATGGCTGGCTTTCTGCAAGGGCATCACCGTTGTCAGTGGCTACATCCCCTCCTCTTGTGAAAATGGTCCAAGATGCCTTGTCACGGCACGACTAATCATCTGAGGTTCCCGATCATGCTGGAATAGGATTCACCCTCCTTTTGCGTCTGTCACTACGCCCAGCACTCGCGAGTTTGAAGCTCGTCACAGTCATTCAATCATTGAATCCTACTCGGAATACCACAGACAAGGTTTAGACTTTCCGAATTCTCTTGAATGCCGCCATCATTCTAGCTTACACCACGAAGATTCCGATTACGAGATCTAAGAGATACTCATTCAATCTAATGTAGAACGGAAGTGGTTGTCAGGCACGCGTTCATAGGGAATGATGATGATTGTCACGTTCATCACATTCAGGTTGAAGTGCGAATGAATATCTTAGAAGTGAAATAAGATGAATTGAATAGAAAACAGTAGTACTTTGCATTAATCTTTGAGGAACAGCAGAGTTCCACACCTTTACTATGGAGTGCAGAAACTCTACAGTTGAAAATACATAAGTGATAGGTCCAAGCATGGCCGAATGGCCAGCCCCCAAAACGAGATCACAGGATCAAAATACAATCCAGGATATCAAATATAATAGTAAAATGTCCTATTTATAATAAACTAGCTACTAGGGTTTACAGAAGTAAGTAATTGATGCATAAATCCACTTCCGGGTCCCACTTGGTGTGTGCTTGGGCTGAGCTTGAAGTCTACACGTGGAGAGGTCATTCTTGGAGTTGAACGCCAGCTTTTGTGCCAGTTTGGGTGTTGAACTCCACTTTGCAGCTTGTTTCTGGCGCTGAACGCCAGAATTGGGCAGAGAACTGGCGTTGAACGCCAGTTTGGGTCGTCTAAACTTGGGCAAAGTATGTACTATTATATATTGCTGGAAAGCCCTGGATGTCTACTTTCTAATGCAATTGGAAGCGCGCCATTGTGAGTTCTGTAGCTCCAGAAAATCCATTTTGAGTACAGGGAGGTCAGAATCCAACAGCATCAGCAGTCCTTCTTCAACCTCTGAATCTGATTTTTGCTCAAGTCCCTCAATTTCAGCCAGAAAATACCTGAAATCATAGAAAAACACACAAACTCATAGTAAAGTCCAGAAATGTAAATTTAACATAAAAACTAATGAAAACATCCCTAAAAGTAACTAGATCCTACTAAAAATATACTAAAAACAATGCCAAAAAGCGTATAAATTATCCGCTCATCAGTATCCATTGCTTGTTCAAACCAACAATCTCTGTGGGATCGACCCTCACTCACCTGAGGTATTACTTGGACGACCCGGTGCACTTGCCGGTCTATCTGTGCAAATATTGTGGAGCCAATTTTGCGTCGTAATTCTCCACTGGTGTTCTCCAGCCAACTTCATGGAGAATGCCACTCACTCGGCACACCTCACACCAATCTTGACAAGCCATCACACCTTGACACCCTTGTCACAACATCAAGGTCATGCTCTCCCTCAAGTACTCTCAAGAACCCTAGCTCAAGCCTCAGCATGATGGTGTCACGCTGTCTGGGGGCGTGGTGCGCATGTACGCAAAACACACACTATTTCTTACAACAGCAGCATTACCAGCAAGTGCACTGGGTCGTCCAAGTAATACTTGAGCAAGTCAAGGTCGATCCCACGAGGACTGTGACTTGAAGCAAGCTTGTGGTTGTCTTGCAGGTCTTAGTCAGGCGGAATCAGAAGGAGTTGGTTGTGAAACTATGAAGTCATATAACTAATAAAGATATCAAATGGAATAGAGTTGAGAGTCATAGTTGCTTTGTCTTTCTGAAGTAACTCTGGTACTATCATCTTCTTTGATTGGGAATGATCTTCTTTTATGGTAGGCTATAAGTGATCAAGTCCACGCCAATGGTCTTTGATCTCCTCTGCTACAGAATGAACGCCAGGGCCCTTGGTATTCAATCCAATGGAGGATAAAGCGCATAGCAATCCATTCTCTTTGCGATCCTACTCAAAACTCCACAGACAAGGTATAATCTTTCGGATCAGAGAATGCTGCTTCTTGAATATACCACGGAGACCTTAATCTCCTCGGAGATCAGCTGGGTTGGGCATCCAACCAAAACTTAGCTCTGTCTCGCAAAGCAAATGGGAAAAGCATCAGCTTGTAGACTTCCGGATTAACTCCATTAGTCTTTATAGTATCACAAATTTGTAAAAATTCTGCTAAGAACTGATGTGGATCTTCAATTGAAAGTCCATGAAATTTGCAGTTCTGTTGTAGAAGAGAGACTAACTGAGGCTTAAGCTCAAAATTGTTAGCTCCAATGGTAGGTACAACAATGCTTTTGCCATAAAAGTCAGAGGTAGGCACGATTAAGTCACCAAGGACCTTTCTAGGCTCCTCTTGTGGTTCGGCCATATCCTCTATTTCTTGTTCAAAACTTTCTGAAATGTCTCTTCTGGAGTGTTGTGCTTTAGCTTGTTATAAACGCCTCCTTAGAGTCTTTTCAGGTTTAGGATCAGGAGTCAAGAGGGGTTCTTTATCCCTGTTCCTGGTCATAAACAAAAAGAAAAAAAAAGAAGAGAGACTATGCCTATAGGCAAGAATCTCCTCCTTAAAGTCAGAAGTAGAGTAGGAAGAAGAAGATAAAAAAATAAAAATAAATAAAATAAGTATAGGCTAAATACCTTAGATATAGTAGATAAGAGTAGAGGAGAAAAAAATGGAAGGAAAGTCACAAGAGAACTTTCTGTGCCAATTGGCAAGAAGCTCCAAGTGAGATGTGGAGATAGAGAATGCAGATAAAGAAGTTGAACTAAAGCTATTAGAGTTGAATAAAAAGAGATTAGAAGAGAAGAAGTATAAATAGAAAAAGTAAATTAAAATATTTTTATTTTTATTTAATTAATTAATTAATTTTCGAAAACAGGGGAGAGAGAAGAGAGAGAAATTTTCGAATTTTAAGAGAGATGATAGTTAGTTAGGTGGTTTTGAAAAAGAAGAGAGAGAAACAGAGAGTTAGTTTTCGAAAATTTGAGAGAGGTGAGAGTTAGTTAGATGGTTTTGAAAAAGAAGAAAGAGAAAATAAGATATTAGTTAAGAAAAGATAAAAATAAAAATAAAAGATAAGATAAGATAAGAAAATATTTAAATTTGAAATTTAAAATTAGAAAAAGGTAAGATAAGATTTTCAAAAGTTTTGAAAAAAGATATGATTTACAAATTTGAAATTTGAAAAGATAAGATAAAAAATTTTTAAATTTTGAAAAAGATATGATAAGTTTTGAAAAAGATAAGATTTTTGAAAAAGATATGACTTTTAAATTTTAAAAAATTTGATTTTTGAAAACTTGACAACTAAGATAAGATAAGATAAAATTTTAAAATATAAAATCTGAATTTTATTGTTAATTTTTGAAAAAAGTGGTTAAAATTAGTTAGAAAAGATATTTTTTATTTTTTTTGAATTTATTGATGAAAGAGAAAAACACAAAAAACACACAAGACTTAAAATTTTTAGATCTAGCACCCTTGTTTTTTCGAAAATTTGGAGGGAAACACCAAGGGAACACCAAACTTAAAAATTTTAAGATCTAAACTCATGCAACACTCAACAACACTTTAAAGACTCACAAGAACATAAAGAACAAAAATTTAAAGACTCAAAGAACTCAAGAACATAAAAGGACACCAAACTTAAAATTTTTAGAAAACTAAAACAAGATTTTCGAAAATTGCAAGAAAATAAACAAGAAAATACTAAAATTAAAGACTTGACACAAGATTAAACAAAGAGAAATTATTTTTGAAATTTTTTTTGAAAGATAGACTCAAAGAGACACAAATTACCAAGAACATGAACACAACGCTTTGACCAATTTAGCTACAAATTTAACAATATTTTTGAAAAACCTTTTTGAAATTTTTGAAAATTAAAGAAGAAAAATTAAAATTAAAGGACTCAAAGACTCAAACCAAGAACATAGACACATTCAAAAAATCCATGGATTAAACAAAGAAAATATTTTTGAAAAAGATTTTAGAATTTTCGAAAAAATTAAGAAGAAGAAAACAAAAAATAAAAGACTCAAATAAAAATAAAAATAAAGATTACCTGATCTAAGGAGTAAGATAATTTGGCAGTTTGTCCAAACTCAACAATCCCAAGCAACGACGCCAAAAACTTGGTTGCGCGTGTACACAAAATCCACACTATTTCGTACAACAGCAGTAGTACCAGCAAGTGCACTGGGTCGTCCAAGTAATACCTGAGTGAGTCAGGGTCAATCCCACGAGGATTGTGGCTTGAAGCAAGCTTGTGGTTGTCTTGCAGGTCTTAGTCAGGCAGAATCCGAAGGAGTTGGTTATGAAACTATGAAGACATATAACTAATAAAGATATCAAATGGAATAGAGTTGAGAGTCGGAGTTGCTTTGTCTTTCTGAAGTAACTCTGGTACTATCATCTTCTTTGCTTGTGAATGATCTTCTTCTATGTCAGGCTGTAAGTGATCAAAGCCATGCCAATGATCTTTGATCTCCTCTGCTACAGAATGAACACTAGGGCCCTTGGTATTTAGTCCAATGGAGGATGAAGCGCATAGCAATCCATTCTCTAGGCGATCCTACTCAAATCTCCACAGGCAAGGTATAAACTTTCGGATCAGAGAACGCTGCTTCTTGAATCTAGCCTATACCACGGAGACTTTAGTCTCCTCGGATATCGGCTAAACTGATGTCTCGAGAAATCCCCAACAAAATCGTGGATTAACCGTCTGAGAGATGTAAATCCATAGCTGTTGGCTCGTGCTTTCCGGCCACGTATTCACACGAACCCAAGTAGATGCGAGTGTTTGTCAGGCACGTTCGTCTTAATGTGATGAACAGAGCCAATTTGTTAGATTGTCCTGTTCATCACGATGAAGATTGGGATATACATCATAGATATAGATCAGACACGGATCAAAGAAGAAGAAATAGTACTTTTATTAATTCATAGGACTCAATTGGGCTCCTCCCCTCAACCTAGGAGGTTTAGAAACTCATACTGAAAGTAAAAACACAAGGATGAAAATAATGGCAGACCTCCCTCCTAGAGGAGGAGGAAGGTGTAAAAGGTTCTCTCCAATCGAGAAAATGTTGATGGAATCGATAAATTACATGAATAAGATCCCTTAAATACTAAACATATGACTAGTAAAGGTAAAGTAGTCTATTTAGTGCTAAAATCCACTTTTGAGGCCCACTTGGTGAGTGTTTGGGTTGAGATTTAATGAGGCCCACTTGGATGCTGGGCTCTGCTCTTTGGGCGCTGGACGCCTGGAAGGGGGCAGGAAGCTGGCGTTGAATGCCAGTTTTGGGCCTTCTAATCCGAAGCAAGGTATGAACTATTATATATTGTTGGAAAGCTCTGGAAGTCAGATTTTCATAGCCGTTAAGAGCGTGCCATTTGGACTTTTGTAGCTCCAGAAAATCTCTTCCGAATGCAAGCAGGTCAGATCTGGACAGCATTTGCAGTGCTTTCTCTGTCTCTGAATCAGACTTCTGCTCCAGCTCCTCAATTTCAGCCAGAAAATACTTGAAATTTTCCAAAAACATAAAACTCATAGTAGAATCCAAAAATGTGATTTTAACAATAAAACCTATAAAAACTTAATAAAAACTAAATAAAAACTACTAAAAACTATATGAAAGTGATGTCAAAAACCATATAAAATATCTGCTCATCACAACACCAGACTTAAACCATTGCTTGTCACCAAGCAACTAAAAACATAGTAAGATAAAAAGAAAATTAAGATACAATAAATTTCTAAGTTTTAAATGAAGCTTAGTCAAAAACATATGAGCGGGACTTAGAAGCTTTTTGCTTCTGAATAGTTTTGGCATCTCACTATCCATTGGAACTCAGAGATGTTGGCATCCTTAGGAACTTAGAATCCAGATGATTTTATTGACTTTCCTAGTTAAGCTTATTTTGATTTTTGAACATAGCTTTCTCAGTCTTGGTCGTGACCCTAAGCACTCTATTTTCTAGTATTACCATCGGATACATCGATGCCACAGACACTTTACTTGGGTGAACCTTTTCAGATTGTGACTCAGGTTTTCTAGAGTCCCCAGATAGAGATGTCCAGAGTCCTTAAGCACACTCTTTTAGCTTTGGACCATGACTTTAACCGCTCAGTCTCAAGCTTTTCACTTGACAGCATCACGCCACAAGCACATTGTTAGGGACAGCTTTGTTTAGCCGCTTAGGCGAGGATTTTATTCCTTTGGGCCCTCCTATCCATTAATGCTCAAAGCCTTGGGTCTTTTTACCCTTGCTTTTTGTTTTAAAGGGTTACTAAATTTTTCAATCTGCCCTCCTTCTCTTGCATTTTTGGGTAGTAATGGATATTTCTGCTTTTTATTTTTTTTCCTTTTCGCCACTTTTTTTTCGCATGCATATAATTTTTTTTTTCTTTTGCAACATGCTTTTTCTTTTGCTTTTTGCTGCTTTTTCTTGCTTCAAGAATCAATTTTCAGATTTTTTAGATTATCAATAATATTTTTCCTTTTTCCTTATTTTTCCTTAAGTGAATCATGTGCAACCATCGGCGCGTACATGTACCGTGCGCGTGCGCGCCTCTATGCGCACTGAAACTATAGCAAATCTTATATCATTTCGGAGCCCTGAATGTTGGCTTTGCAACGCAACTGAAATCGCATCATTTGGACCTCTATAACTCAAGTTATGGTCGATTAAGTGCGAAGAAGTCGGCTTGACATCTTTTGTGATTCCTTCATTTCTTCATGAGTTCTCCATTTTTACATGCTTTTTCCTTTATTCCCTTGATCCAATCTTAGCCTCCTAAATCTGAAATCACTCAACAAACATATCAAGGCATCTAATGGAATCAAGATGAATTAAATTTAGCTATTTTAAGATCTAAAAAGCATGTTTTCACTCTTAAGCACAATTAAAGGAGAATTTACAAAACCATGCTATCTTAGTGAATAAATGGGAGAAAAGTTGACAAAACCCTCTAAATTCAACATAAGATAAACCCTAGAAATGGGGTTTATCAACCTCCCCACACTTAAACAATAGCATGTCCTCATGCTAAACCAAAAAGGATAAGAGAAGGGGTATATACATTTATTCAATGCAAATAAACTAAATGTATCTATCTATATGAATGCAACTAATTGCAAAATTATTCTACCTACTTGGTTAAAAATAAATCAATCCTCCAAGAGCATGTATAAACGGGTAGGGCTAAGATCATATAATGATTAATGAATCCTACCAATTCAAGTATAAAAATGAAGTTCAAGTAGACTTGCAAGAAGAACGCTCATGAAAGCCGGGAATCAAGGAAATGAGCATCGAACCCTCACCGGAAGTGTTTGCACTCTAGTCGCTCAAGTGTATGGGGTCGATTCTCTCAATTCTCCCCTAATCATGCTTTCCAAGATTTATTTTTCATCTAACAATCAACAATCATTCAATGCATGCATACAAATATCATGAGGTCTTTCTCAAGGGTTGTAATGGGGCTAGGGTCAAGGTAAGGATACATATTTGGTCAAGTGGACTTGAAATTGAATCTTTGATCAACTTAAACTTCCCACCTAACCTATGGAAACCTATACAATTTAAGTGCTAACCAAACTACCCATTCTTCACTTTTTCACATACTCATGTATTTTCTTTTTCATTTCACAACACTTATGCATTGACTCTTATTTTTACTTCACTTTGGGGCATTTTGTCCCCTTTTTATTGTTTTTCTTCTTTTTCTACCTTTTTTTTCTTTTTTCTTTTCTTTCTCACATTTATATTTTTTTCTTTTTCTTTTGTTTTTCTCATTTTTTCTTTCTTTCAAGCTACATACAAGAACATCAATGCATAAGGTTTATACGTTTAATCAATACATGAGCATGCACCCAATTCCCAAATATAGAAGTACAAAACAAAAACACACCCTTTTTCCCAACCAATGTCCCATGTTTCCCACACTTGAATGATACTCACACTCACTAGCCTAAGCTAATCAAAGATCCAAATAAGGACATTTATTGTTTTTCACTTTAAGGCTTGTAATGTGCTAAATTAAGAATAAGTGGGTTAATCGTAGGCTCAAATTGGCTAACAATGGATGATAAAAGGTAGGCTATTTGGATAAGTGAGCTAAATGAAATGATGGCCTCAATCATATAAGTGCATGAATACACAAAAAAATGGACATAAAGAATAAAACAAATCAAAGATCACAATCATAGAAAGAGAATAATGCACACAAGAAGGAAAATAAGTGGTTATAAGATGTAACCATGCCATTAGGCTCAAATCTCACAAGCTTGTGTTCTTAGCTCAAAAACTAGGGTTTGACTGTGGGGGCTTTGTTTGACTCTGCTTTGAGAGAAGCTTTTTATGCTTCCTCTCCATGGATGCAGAGAGAGATCCTTGAGTTGTAAACACAAGGTTGTCCTCATTTAATTGAAGGATCAATTCTCCTCTGTCCACATCAATCACAGCTCTTGCTGTGGCTAGGAAAGGTCTTCCTAGGATGATGGATTCATCCTCTTCCTTTCCAGTATCCAGGACTATGAAATCAGGCAAGGATGTAAAGGCCTTCAACCTTTACTAACACGTCCTCCACCTGTCCATAAGCCTGTTTTCTTAAATTATCTGCCATCTCTAATGAGATTTTAGCAGCTTGCACCCCATAGATTCCCAGTTTCTCTATTACAGAGAGGGGCATGAGGTTTATTCCTGAACCAAGGTCACACAGAGCCTTAAAGATCATGGTGCCTATGGTATAAGGTATTATGAACTTTCCAGGATCCTGTCTCTTCTGAGGCAATGTCAGTTGATCCAGATCACTTAGTTCATTGGTGAACAAGGGAGGTTCATCTTCCCAAGTTTCAATACCAAATAATTTGGCATTTAGCTTCATGATTGCACCAAGGAACTTGGCAGCTTGCTCTTCAGTAACATCCTCATTCTCTTCAGAAGAGGAATACTCATCAGAGCTCATGAATGGCATAAGGAGGTTTAATGGAATCTCTATGGTCTCTAGATGAGTCTCAGATTCCTTTGGTTCCTCAGAGGGAAGCTCCCTATTGATCACTGGACGTCCCAAGAGGTCTTCCTCCTTGGGATTCACGTCCTCTCCTTCCTTCATAGGTTCGGCCATGGTGATTAGTTCAATGGCCTTGCACTCTCCTTTTGGATTTTCTTCTGTATTGCTTGGGAGAGTACTAGGAGGGATTTCAGTTGATCCTTTTACTCAGCTGGCCCACTTGTGCTTCCAAATTTCTAATGGAAGACCTTGTTTCATTCATGAAACTTACAGTGGCCTTGGATAGATCAGAGACTAAGTTTGCTGAATTTGAGGTATTTTGTTCAGAGTTCTCTGTCTGTTGCTGAGTGGATGATGGAAAAGGTTTATTATTGTTAAACCTGTTTCTTCCACCATTATTAAAGCCTTGTTGAGGCCTTTGATCCTTCCAAGAGAGATTTGGATGATTTCTCCATGATGGATTATAGGTGTTTCCATAAGGTTCACCTAAGTTATTCACCTCTGCTATTGCAGGGTTTTCAGGATCATAAGCTTCTTCTTCATAAGAAGCCTCTTGAGTACTGTTGAATACAGCTTGCATTCTATTCAGACTCTGAGAAATCATATTGACTTGCTGAGTCAATATTTTGTTCTGAGCCAATATGGCATTCAGAGTATCAATTTCAAGAACTCCCTTCTTCATAGGTGTCCCATTATTCACAGGATTCCTCTCAGAAGTGTACATGAACTGGTTCTTAGCAACTATGTCAATGAGTTCTTGAGCTTCTGCAGGCGTTTTCTTTAGGTGAATGGATCCACCTGCAGAAGTATCCAATGACATCTTTGATAGCTCAGATAAACCATCATAGAATATATCCAGGATGGTCCATTCTGAAAGCATGTCAGAAGGACACTTTTTGGTCAGCTGCTTGTATCTTTCCCAAGCTTCATAGAGGGATTCTCCTTCTTTCTATTTGAAGGTCTGAACATCCACTCTAAGCTTGCTCAGCTTTTGAGGAGGAAAGAACTTGGCTAAGAAAGCCGTGACCAGCTTATCCCAAGAATTCAGGCTATCTTTAGGTTGAAAGTCTAACCACACTCTAGCTCTGTCTCTTACAACAAAAGGGAAAAGCATGAGCCTGTAGACTTCAGGATCTACTCCATTAGTCTTAACAGTATCACAGATCTGCAAGAATTCAGTTAAGAACTGAAAAGGATCTTCAAATGGAAGTCAATGAAACTTGCAGTTCTGTTGCATCAGAGAAACTAGCTGAGGTTTTAGCTCAAAAT
The DNA here is from genome assembly GCF_059453495.1 of Arachis ipaensis. NCBI lineage: Eukaryota > Viridiplantae > Streptophyta > Magnoliopsida > Fabales > Fabaceae > Arachis > Arachis ipaensis. Next base: position 79,576,912 of record NC_142443.1, read on the forward strand.
TGTTTGCTCCAATGGTAGGGATGGAGATGCTTCTTCCATGTAAATTAGAATTTGGTGCAGTAATGTCACCAAGCATTCTCCTTGCATTATTGTTGTTGGGTTCGGCTGCCATCTCCTTTACTTGTTCGAAATTTTCAATAAGGTTGTCTCTGGATTGTTGTAATTTAGCTTCTCTTAGTTTTCTCTTCAAAGTCCTTTCAGGTTCTGGATCAGCTTCAACAAGAATGCCTTTTTCTTTGTCCCTGCTCATAAGAAAGAGAAGAGAAAAAGAAAAGAAGAGGAATCCTCTATGTCACAGTAAAGAGGCTCCTTATTGTTAGTAGAAGAAGAGAAGAAGAAAAATTCGAACACAGATAGAAGAGGGGGTTCGAATTTGGTGAGTGATGTGAGGAAGAGATGTTGGTAGATGAATAAATAAATAGAATAAGATGAGAGAGGGAGAGGATTTTCGAAAATTATTTTTGAAAAAGGGTTAGTGATTTTTGAAAATAGTTTTTGAAAAAAGGTTAGTAATTTTCGAAAATTAAAATAAAAAATTAAAATAATTAGTTAATTAAAAAAGAAATTTTTGAAAAAGAGGGAGATATTTTAAAAAATTGGAGAGAGTGTTAGTTAGGTGGTTTTGAAAAAGATAAGAAACAAACAAAAAGTTAGTTAGTTAGTTGAAACAAATTTGAAAATCAATTTTGAAAAGATAAGAAGTTAGGAAGTTAGAAAAGATATTTTGAAATCAAATTTTTGAAAAAGTTAAGATAAGAAGATATTTTTGAAAAGATATGATAGAAATTATTTTTGAAAAAGATTTGATTTTTAAAATCACAATTAATGACTTGATTCACAAGAAATCACAAGATATGATTCTAGGACTCAAAGTTTGAATCTTTCTTAACAAGTAAGTAACAAACTTGAAATTTTTGAATCAAAACATTAATTGATGATGTTATTTTCGAAAATATGATGTAAAATTAAGAAAAAGATTTTTGAAAATTATTTTTGAAATTTTCGAAAATAACTAAAAAAATTTGAAAAAAAAGATTTGATTTTTGAAAAAGATTTTGAAAAAGATAAGATTTTTTTTTTAATTGAAAATTTGATTTGACTCATAAAAACAACTAGATTTTAAAAATTTTTGAAAAAGTCAAATCTAATTTTCGAAATTTTAAGAGAGAAAAGAGAGAAAGATATTTTTTTATTTTTGAATTTTTATGATGAGAGAGAGAAACAAGAAAAATGATGCAATGCATGAAAGTTATGGATCAAAACAATGAATGTATGCAAGAATGCTATGAATGTCAAGATGAACACCAAGAACACTATGAAGATCATGATGAACATCAAGAACACATTTTTGAAAATTTTTAATGCAAAGAAAACATGCAAGACACCAAACTTAGAATTCTTTAATGCTTAGACACTAAGAATTCAAGAATGCATATGAAAAACAAGAAAAGACACAAAACATGCAAATGCAAAGATCAAACAAGAAGACTTACCAAGAACAACTTGAAGATCATGAAGAACACTATGAATGCATGAAATTTTCGAAAAATGCAAGATGAATATGCAATTGACACCAAACTTATAACATGACTCAAGACTCAAACAAGAACCACAAAAAATATTTTTGATTTTTATGATTTTATGATTTTTTTTTTGTATTTTCTTTAATTTTTTTTTTCGAAAATCATTTTGAAAAAGAAAAATAAGGATTCCAAAATTTTTAATATGAATTCCAGGAATCTTATGCTTTTTAGTCTAAAGCTCCAATCAAAGGGTCAGGCATGACTTAATAGCCAGCCAAGCTTTAGCATGTAACAGGTAGATCATGAACAGCAGTAGGTGGATTAGCACCAACTAGCTTGCTCTTGATAACAAATTGGAAGCCTTAGTCCAAATGAATTTAGACATGGCTTTACAGCCAGCCAGGCTTCACATGCTTCATGAAACACTAGAATTCATTCTTAAAAATTTTGAATAAAATTATAAAATTTTTGAAAACATTTTTATTTTAAAATTTTTTCAAAAACAAGGGAGAAAATTTTGAAAGATTTTTGAAAAATTTTTGAAAAGAAAACAAAAAGAAAATTACCTAATTTGAGCAACAAGATGAACCGTCAGTTGTCCAAACTCGAACAATCCCCGGCAACGGCGCCAAAAACTTGGTATGCGAAATTGTTACTCAGGTTTTGAATTGTTGTTCGAAATTGATCTTCACAACTTCGCATAACTAACCAGCAAGTGCACTGGGTCGTCCAAGTAATACCTTACGTGAGTAAGGGTCGAATCCCACGGAGATTGTTGGTATGAAGCAAGCTATGGTCACCTTGTAAATCTCAGTCAGGCAAATATAAAATAGTAATGGGGTTTTCGAAAATAAGTAATAAAAGAAGGATAGAAATACTTATGTAAATCATTGGTGAGAATTTCAGATAAGCGTATGGAGATGCATTCGTACCTCTGAACCTCCGCTTTCCTGCTGTCTTCATCCAATCAGTCTTACTCCTTTCCATGGCTGGCTTTCTGCAAGGGCATCACCGTTGTCAGTGGCTACATCCCCTCCTCTTGTGAAAATGGTCCAAGATGCCCTGTCACGGCACGACTAATCATCTGAGCTTCCCGATCATGCTGGAATAGGATTCACCCTCCTTTTGCGTCTGTCACTACGCCCAGCACTCGCGAGTTTGAAGCTCGTCACAGTCATTCAATCATTGAATCCTACTCGGAATACCACAGACAAGGTTTAGACTTTCCGGATTCTCTTGAATGCCGCCATCATTCTAGCTTACACCACGAAGATTCCGATTACGAGATCTAAGAGATACTCATTCAATCTAATGTAGAACGGAAGTGGTTGTCAGGCACGCGTTCATAGGGAATGATGATGATTGTCACGTTCATCACATTCAGGTTGAAGTGTGAATGAATATCTTAGAAGCGAAATAAGATGAATTGAATAGAAAACAGTAGTACTTTGCATTAATCTTTGAGGAACAGCAGAGTTCCACACCTTTACTATGGAGTGCAGAAACTCTACAGTTGAAAATACATAAGTGATAGGTCCAAGCATGGCCGAATGGCCAGCCCCCAAAACGAGATCACAGGATCAAAATACAATCCAGGATATCAAATATAATAGTAAAATGTCCTATTTATAATAAACTAGCTACTAGGGTTTACAGAAGTAAGTAATTGATGCATAAATCCACTTCCGGGTCCCACTTGGTGTGTGCTTGGGCTGAGCTTGAAGTCTACACGTGGAGAGGTCATTCTTGGAGTTGAACGCCAGCTTTTGTGCCAGTTTGGGTGTTGAACTCCACTTTGCAGCTTGTTTCTGGCGCTGAACGCCAGAATTGGGCAGAGAACTGGCGTTGAACGCCAGTTTGGGTCGTCTAAACTTGGGCAAAGTATGTACTATTATATATTGCTGGAAAGCCCTGGATGTCTACTTTCTAATGCAATTGGAAGCGCGCCATTGTGAGTTCTGTAGCTCCAGAAAATCCATTTTGAGTACAGGGAGGTCAGAATCCAACAGCATCAGCAGTCCTTCTTCAACCTCTGAATCTGATTTTTGCTCAAGTCCCTCAATTTCAGCCAGAAAATACCTGAAATCATAGAAAAACACACAAACTCATAGTAAAGTCCAGAAATGTAAATTTAACATAAAAACTAATGAAAACATCCCTAAAAGTAACTAGATCCTACTAAAAACATACTAAAAACAATGCCAAAAAGCGTATAAATTATCCGCTCATCAGTATCCATTGCTTGTTCAAACCAACAATCTCTGTGGGATCGACCCTCACTCACCTGAGGTATTACTTGGACGACCCGGTGCACTTGCCGGTCTATCTGTGCAAATATTGTGGAGCCAATTTTGCGTCGTAATTCTCCACTGGTGTTCTCCAGCCAACTTCATGGAGAATGCCACTCACTCGGCACACCTCACACCAATCTTGACAAGCCATCACACCTTGACACCCTTGTCACAACATCAAGGTCATGCTCTCCCTCAAGTACTCTCAAGAACCCTAGCTCAAGCCTCAGCATGATGGTGTCACGCTGTCTGGGGGCGTGGTGCGCATGTACGCAAAACACACACTATTTCTTACAACAGCAGCATTACCAGCAAGTGCACTGGGTCGTCCAAGTAATACTTGAGCAAGTCAAGGTCGATCCCACGAGGACTGTGACTTGAAGCAAGCTTGTGGTTGTCTTGCAGGTCTTAGTCAGGCGGAATCAGAAGGAGTTGGTTGTGAAACTATGAAGTCATATAACTAATAAAGATATCAAATGGAATAGAGTTGAGAGTCATAGTTGCTTTGTCTTTCTGAAGTAACTCTGGTACTATCATCTTCTTTGATTGGGAATGATCTTCTTTTATGGTAGGCTATAAGTGATCAAGTCCACGCCAATGGTCTTTGATCTCCTCTGCTACAGAATGAACGCCAGGGCCCTTGGTATTCAATCCAATGGAGGATAAAGCGCATAGCAATCCATTCTCTTTGCGATCCTACTCAAAACTCCACAGACAAGGTATAATCTTTCGGATCAGAGAATGCTGCTTCTTGAATATACCACGGAGACCTTAATCTCCTCGGAGATCAGCTGGGTTGGGCATCCAACCAAAACTTAGCTCTGTCTCGCAAAGCAAATGGGAAAAGCATCAGCTTGTAGACTTCCGGATTAACTCCATTAGTCTTTATAGTATCACAAATTTGTAAAAATTCTGCTAAGAACTGATGTGGATCTTCAATTGAAAGTCCATGAAATTTGCAGTTCTGTTGTAGAAGAGAGACTAACTGAGGCTTAAGCTCAAAATTGTTAGCTCCAATGGTAGGTACAACAATGCTTTTGCCATAAAAGTCAGAGGTAGGCACGATTAAGTCACCAAGGACCTTTCTAGGCTCCTCTTGTGGTTCGGCCATATCCTCTGTTTCTTGTTCAAAACTTTCTGAAATGTCTCTTCTGGAGTGTTGTGCTTTAGCTTGTTATAAACGCCTCCTTAGAGTCTTTTCAGGTTTAGGATCAGGAGTCAAGAGGGGTTCTTTATCCCTGTTCCTGGTCATAAACAAAAAGAAAAAAAAAGAAGAGAGACTATGCCTATAGGCAAGAATCTCCTCCTTAAAGTCAGAAGTAGAGTAGGAAGAAGAAGATAAAAAAATAAAAATAAATAAAATAAGTATAGGCTAAATACCTTAGATATAGTAGATAAGAGTAGAGGAGAAAAAAATGGAAGGAAAGTCACAAGAGAACTTTCTGTGCCAATTGGCAAGAAGCTCCAAGTGAGATGTGGAGATAGAGAATGCAGATAAAGAAGTTGAACTAAAGCTATTAGAGTTGAATAAAAAGAGATTAGAAGAGAAGAAGTATAAATAGAAAAAGTAAATTAAAATATTTTTATTTTTATTTAATTAATTAATTAATTTTCGAAAACAGGGGAGAGAGAAGAGAGAGAAATTTTCGAATTTTAAGAGAGATGATAGTTAGTTAGGTGGTTTTGAAAAAGAAGAGAGAGAAACAGAGAGTTAGTTTTCGAAAATTTGAGAGAGGTGAGAGTTAGTTAGATGGTTTTGAAAAAGAAGAAAGAGAAAATAAGATATTAGTTAAGAAAAGATAAAAATAAAAATAAAAGATAAGATAAGATAAGAAAATATTTAAATTTGAAATTTAAAATTAGAAAAAGGTAAGATAAGATTTTCAAAAGTTTTGAAAAAAGATATGATTTACAAATTTGAAATTTGAAAAGATAAGATAAAAAATTTTTAAATTTTGAAAAAGATATGATAAGTTTTGAAAAAGATAAGATTTTTGAAAAAGATATGACTTTTAAATTTTAAAAAATTTGATTTTTGAAAACTTGACAACTAAGATAAGATAAGATAAAATTTTAAAATATAAAATCTGAATTTTATTGTTAATTTTTGAAAAAAGTGGTTAAAATTAGTTACAAAATATATATTTTATTTTTTTTGAATTTATTGATGAAAGAGAAAAACACAAAAAACACACAAGACTTAAAATTTTTAGATCTAGCACCCTTGCTTTTTCGAAAATTTGGAGGGAAACACCAAGGGAACACCAAACTTAAAAATTTTAAGATCTAAACTCATGCAACACTCAACAACACTTTAAAGACTCACAAGAACATAAAGAACAAAAATTTAAAGACTCAAAGAACTCAAGAACATAAAAGGACACCAAACTTAAAATTTTTAGAAAACTAAAACAAGATTTTCGAAAATTGCAAGAAAATAAACAAGAAAATACTAAAATTAAAGACTTGACACAAGATTAAACAAAGAGAAATTATTTTTGAAATTTTTTTTGAAAGATAGACTCAAAGAGACACAAATTACCAAGAACATGAACACAACGCTTTGACCAATTTAGCTACAAATTTAACAATATTTTTGAAAAACCTTTTTGAAATTTTTGAAAATTAAAGAAGAAAAATTAAAATTAAAGGACTCAAAGACTCAAACCAAGAACATAGACACATTCAAAAAATCCATGGATTAAACAAAGAAAATATTTTTGAAAAAGATTTTAGAATTTTCGAAAAAATTAAGAAGAAGAAAACAAAAAATAAAAGACTCAAATAAAAATAAAAATAAAGATTACCTGATCTAAGGAGTAAGATAATTTGGCAGTTTGTCCAAACTCAACAATCCCAAGCAACGACGCCAAAAACTTGGTTGCGCGTGTACACAAAATCCACACTATTTCGTACAACAGCAGTAGTACCAGCAAGTGCACTGGGTCGTCCAAGTAATACCTGAGTGAGTCAGGGTCAATCCCACGAGGATTGTGGCTTGAAGCAAGCTTGTGGTTGTCTTGCAGGTCTTAGTCAGGCAGAATCCGAAGGAGTTGGTTATGAAACTATGAAGACATATAACTAATAAAGATATCAAATGGAATAGAGTTGAGAGTCGGAGTTGCTTTGTCTTTCTGAAGTAACTCTGGTACTATCATCTTCTTTGCTTGTGAATGATCTTCTTCTATGTCAGGCTGTAAGTGATCAAAGCCATGCCAATGATCTTTGATCTCCTCTGCTACAGAATGAACACTAGGGCCCTTGGTATTTAGTCCAATGGAGGATGAAGCGCATAGCAATCCATTCTCTAGGCGATCCTACTCAAATCTCCACAGGCAAGGTATAAACTTTCGGATCAGAGAACGCTGCTTCTTGAATCTAGCCTATACCACGGAGACTTTAGTCTCCTCGGATATCGGCTAAACTGATGTCTCGAGAAATCCCCAACAAAATCGTGGATTAACCGTCTGAGAGATGTAAATCCATAGCTGTTGGCTCGTGCTTTCCGGCCACGTATTCACACGAACCCAAGTAGATGCGAGTGTTTGTCAGGCACGTTTGTCTTAATGTGATGAACAGAGCCAATTTGTTAGATTGTCCTGTTCATCACGATGAAGATTGGGATATACATCATAGATATAGATCAGACACGGATCAAAGAAGAAGAAATAGTACTTTTATTAATTCATAGGACTCAATTGGGCTCCTCCCCTCAACCTAGGAGGTTTAGAAACTCATACTGAAAGTAAAAACACAAGGATGAAAATAATGGCAGACCTCCCTCCTAGAGGAGGAGGAAGGTGTAAAAGGTTCTCTCCAATCGAGAAAATGTTGATGGAATCGATAAATTACATGAATAAGATCCCTTAAATACTAAACATATGACTAGTAAAGGTAAAGTAGTCTATTTAGTGCTAAAATCCACTTTTGAGGCCCACTTGGTGAGTGTTTGGGTTGAGATTTAATGAGGCCCACTTGGATGCTGGGCTCTGCTCTTTGGGCGCTGGACGCCTGGAAGGGGGCAGGAAGCTGGCGTTGAATGCCAGTTTTGGGCCTTCTAATCCGAAGCAAGGTATGAACTATTATATATTGTTGGAAAGCTCTGGAAGTCAGATTTTCATAGCCGTTAAGAGCGTGCCATTTGGACTTTTGTAGCTCCAGAAAATCTCTTCCGAATGCAAGCAGGTCAGATCTGGACAGCATTTGCAGTGCTTTCTCTGTCTCTGAATCAGACTTCTGCTCCAGCTCCTCAATTTCAGCCAGAAAATACCTGAAATTTTCCAAAAACATAAAACTCATAGTAGAATCCAAAAATGTGATTAACAATAAAACCTATAAAAACTTAATAAAAACTAAATAAAAACTACTAAAAACTATATGAAAGTGATGTCAAAAACCATATAAAATATCTGCTCATCACAACACCAGACTTAAACTATTGCTTGTCACCAAGCAACTAAAAACATAGTAAGATAAAAAGAAAATTAAGATACAATAAATTTCTAAGTTTTAAATGAAGCTTAGTCAAAAACATATGAGCGGGACTTAGAAGCTTTTTGCTTCTGAATAGTTTTGGCATCTCACTATCCATTGGAACTCAGAGATGTTGGCATCCTTAGGAACTTAGAATCCAGATGATTTTATTGACTTTCCTAGTTAAGCTTATTTTGATTTTTGAACATAGCTTTCTCAGTCTTGGTCGTGACCCTAAGCACTCTATTTTCTAGTATTACCATCGGATACATCGATGCCACAGACACTTTACTTGGGTGAACCTTTTCAGATTGTGACTCAGGTTTTCTAGAGTCCCCAGATAGAGATGTCCAGAGTCCTTAAGCACACTCTTTTAGCTTTGGACCATGACTTTAACCGCTCAGTCTCAAGCTTTTCACTTGACAGCATCACGCCACAAGCACATTGTTAGGGACAGCTTTGTTTAGCCGCTTAGGCGAGGATTTTATTCCTTTGGGCCCTCCTATCCATTAATGCTCAAAGCCTTGGGTCTTTTTACCCTTGCTTTTTGTTTTAAAGGGTTACTAAATTTTTCAATCTGCCCTCCTTCTCTTGCATTTTTGGGTAGTAATGGATATTTCTGCTTTTTATTTTTTTTCCTTTTCGCCACTTTTTTTTCGCATGCATATAAATTTTTTTTTCTTTTGCAACATGCTTTTTCTTTTGCTTTTTGCTGCTTTTTCTTGCTTCAAGAATCAATTTTCAGATTTTTTAGATTATCAATAATATTTTTCCTTTTTCCTTATTTTTCCTTAAGTGAATCATGTGCAACCATCGGCGCGTACATGTACCGTGCGCGTGCGCGCCTCTATGCGCACTAAAACTATAGCAAATCTTATATCATTTCGGAGCCCTGAATGTTGGCTTTGCAACGCAACTGAAATCGCATCATTTGGACCTCTATAACTCAAGTTATGGTCGATTAAGTGCGAAGAAGTCGGCTTGACATCTTTTGTGATTCCTTCATTTCTTCATGAGTTCTCCATTTTTACATGCTTTTTCCTTTATTCCCTTGATCCAATCTTAGCCTCCTAAATCTGAAATCACTCAACAAACATATCAAGGCATCTAATGGAATCAAGATGAATTAAATTTAGCTATTTTAAGATCTAAAAAGCATGTTTTCACTCTTAAGCACAATTAAAGGAGAATTTACAAAACCATGCTATCTTAGTGAATAAATGGGAGAAAAGTTGACAAAACCCTCTAAATTCAACATAAGATAAACCCTAGAAATGGGGTTTATCAACCTCCCCACACTTAAACAATAGCATGTCCTCATGCTAAACCAAAAAGGATAAGAGAAGGGGTATATACATTTATTCAATGCAAATAAACTAAATGTATCTATCTATATGAATGCAACTAATTGCAAAATTATTCTACCTACTTGGTTAAAAATAAATCAATCCTCCAAGAGCATGTATAAACGGGTAGGGCTAAGATCATATAATGATTAATGAATCCTACCAATTCAAGTATAAAAATGAAGTTCAAGTAGACTTGCAAGAAGAACGCTCATGAAAGCCGGGAATCAAGGAAATGAGCATCGAACCCTCACCGGAAGTGTTTGCACTCTAGTCGCTCAAGTGTATGGGGTCGATTCTCTCAATTCTCCCCTAATCATGCTTTCCAAGATTTATTTTTCATCTAACAATCAACAATCATTCAATGCATGCATACAAATATCATGAGGTCTTTCTCAAGGGTTGTAATGGGGCTAGGGTCAAGGTAAGGATACATATTTGGTCAAGTGGACTTGAAATTGAATCTTTGATCAACTTAAACTTCCCACCTAACCTATGGAAACCTATACAATTTAAGTGCTAACCAAACTACCCATTCTTCACTTTTTCACATACTCATGTATTTTCTTTTTCATTTCACAACACTTATGCATTGACTCTTATTTTTACTTCACTTTGGGGCATTTTGTCCCCTTTTTATTGTTTTTCTTCTTTTTCTACCTTTTTTTTCTTTTTTCTTTTCTTTCTCACATTTATATTTTTTTCTTTTTCTTTTGTTTTTCTCATTTTTTCTTTCTTTCAAGCTACATACAAGAACATCAATGCATAAGGTTTATACGTTTAATCAATACATGAGCATGCACCCAATTCCCAAATATAGAAGTACAAAACAAAAACACACCCTTTTTCCCAACCAATGTCCCATGTTTCCCACACTTGAATGATACTCACACTCACTAGCCTAAGCTAATCAAAGATCCAAATAAGGACATTTATTGTTTTTCACTTTAAGGCTTGTAATGTGCTAAATTAAGAATAAGTGGGTTAATCGTAGGCTCAAATTGGCTAACAATGGATGATAAAAGGTAGGCTATTTGGATAAGTGAGCTAAATGAAATGATGGCCTCAATCATATAAGTGCATGAATACACAAAAAAATGGACATAAAGAATAAAACAAATCAAAGATCACAATCATAGAAAGAGAATAATGCACACAAGAAGGAAAATAAGTGGTTATAAGATGTAACCATGCCATTAGGCTCAAATCTCACAAGCTTGTGTTCTTAGCTCAAAAACTAGGGTTTGACTGTGGGGGCTTTGTTTGACTCTGCTTTGAGAGAAGCTTTTTATGCTTCCTCTCCATGGATGCAGAGAGAGATCCTTGAGTTGTAAACACAAGGTTGTCCTCATTTAATTGAAGGATCAATTCTCCTCTGTCCACATCAATCACAGCTCTTGCTGTGGCTAGGAAAGGTCTTCCTAGGATGATGGATTCATCCTCTTCCTTTCCAGTATCCAGGACTATGAAATCAGGCAAGGATGTAAAGGCCTTCAACCTTTACTAACACGTCCTCCACCTGTCCATAAGCCTGTTTTCTTAAATTATCTGCCATCTCTAATGAGATTTTAGCAGCTTGCACCCCATAGATTCCCAGTTTCTCTATTACAGAGAGGGGCATGAGGTTTATTCCTGAACCAAGGTCACACAGAGCCTTAAAGATCATGGTGCCTATGGTATAAGGTATTATGAACTTTCCAGGATCCTGTCTCTTCTGAGGCAATGTCAGTTGATCCAGATCACTTAGTTCATTGGTGAACAAGGGAGGTTCATCTTCCCAAGTTTCAATACCAAATAATTTGGCATTTAGCTTCATGATTGCACCAAGGAACTTGGCAGCTTGCTCTTCAGTAACATCCTCATTCTCTTCAGAAGAGGAATACTCATCAGAGCTCATGAATGGCATAAGGAGGTTTAATGGAATCTCTATGGTCTCTAGATGAGTCTCAGATTCCTTTGGTTCCTCAGAGGGAAGCTCCCTATTGATCACTGGACGTCCCAAGAGGTCTTCCTCCTTGGGATTCACGTCCTCTCCTTCCTTCATAGGTTCGGCCATGGTGATTAGTTCAATGGCCTTGCACTCTCCTTTTGGATTTTCTTCTGTATTGCTTGGGAGAGTACTAGGAGGGATTTCAGTTGATCCTTTTACTCAGCTGGCCCACTTGTGCTTCCAAATTTCTAATGGAAGACCTTGTTTCATTCATGAAACTTACAGTGGCCTTGGATAGATCAGAGACTAAGTTTGCTGAATTTGAGGTATTTTGTTCAGAGTTCTCTGTCTGTTGCTGAGTGGATGATGGAAAAGGTTTATTATTGTTAAACCTGTTTCTTCCACCATTATTAAAGCCTTGTTGAGGCCTTTGATCCTTCCAAGAGAGATTTGGATGATTTCTCCATGATGGATTATAGGTGTTTCCATAAGGTTCACCTAAGTTATTCACCTCTGCTATTGCAGGGTTTTCAGGATCATAAGCTTCTTCTTCATAAGAAGCCTCTTGAGTACTGTTGAATACAGCTTGCATTCTATTCAGACTCTGAGAAATCATATTGACTTGCTGAGTCAATATTTTGTTCTGAGCCAATATGGCATTCAGAGTATCAATTTCAAGAACTCCCTTCTTCATAGGTGTCCCATTATTCACAGGATTCCTCTCAGAAGTGTACATGAACTGGTTCTTAGCAACTATGTCAATGAGTTCTTGAGCTTCTGCAGGCGTTTTCTTTAGGTGAATGGATCCACCTGCAGAAGTATCCAATGACATCTTTGATAGCTCAGATAAACCATCATAGAATATATCCAGGATGGTCCATTCTGAAAGCATGTCAGAAGGACACTTTTTGGTCAGCTGCTTGTATCTTTCCCAAGCTTCATAGAGGGATTCTCCTTCTTTCTATTTGAAGGTCTGAACATCCACTCTAAGCTTGCTCAGCTTTTGAGGAGGAAAGAACTTGGCTAAGAAAGCCGTGACCAGCTTATCCCAAGAATTCAGGCTATCTTTAGGTTGAAAGTCTAACCACACTCTAGCTCTGTCTCTTACAACAAAAGGGAAAAGCATGAGCCTGTAGACTTCAGGATCTACTCCATTAGTCTTAACAGTATCACAGATCTGCAAGAATTCAGTTAAGAACTGAAAAGGATCTTCAAATGGAAGTCAATGAAACTTGCAGTTCTGTTGCATCAGAGAAACTAGCTGAGGTTTTAGCTCAAAATTGTTTGCTCCAATGGTAGGGATGGAGATGCTTCTTCCATGTAAATTAGAATTTGGTGCAGTAATGTCACCAAGCATTCTCCTTGCATTATTGTTGTTGGGTTCGGCTGCCATCTCCTTTACTTGTTCGAAATTTTCAATAAGGTTGTCTCTGGATTGTTGTAATTTAGCTTCTCTTAGTTTTCTCTTCAAAGTCCTTTCAGGTTCTGGATCAGCTTCAACAAGAATGCCTTTTTCTTTGTCCCTGCTCATAAGAAAGAGAAGAGAAAAAGAAAAGAAGAGGAATCCTCTATGTCACAGTAAAGAGGCTCCTTATTGTTAGTAGAAGAAGAGAAGAAGAAAAATTCGAACACAGATAGAAGAGGGGGTTCGAATTTGGTGAGTGATGTGAGGAAGAGATGTTGGTAGATGAATAAATAAATAGAATAAGATGAGAGAGGGAGAGGATTTTCGAAAATTATTTTTGAAAAAGGGTTAGTGATTTTTGAAAATAGTTTTTGAAAAAAGGTTAGTAATTTTCGAAAATTAAAATAAAAAATTAAAATAATTAGTTAATTAAAAAAGAAATTTTTAAAAAAGAGGGAGATATTTTAAAAAATTGGAGAGAGTGTTAGTTAGGTGGTTTTGAAAAAGATAAGAAACAAACAAAAAGTTAGTTAGTTAGTTGAAACAAATTTGAAAATCAATTTTGAAAAGATAAGAAGTTAGGAAGTTAGAAAAGATATTTTGAAATCAAATTTTTGAAAAAGTTAAGATAAGAAGATATTTTTGAAAAGATATGATAGAAATTATTTTTGAAAAAGATTTGATTTTTAAAATCACAATTAATGACTTGATTCACAAGAAATCACAAGATATGATTCTAGGACTCAAAGTTTGAATCTTTCTTAACAAGTAAGTAACAAACTTGAAATTTTTGAATCAAAACATTAATTGATGATGTTATTTTCGAAAATATGATGTAAAATTAAGAAAAAGATTTTTGAAAATTATTTTTGAAATTTTCGAAAATAACTAAAAAATTTTGAAAAAAAAGATTTGATTTTTGAAAAAGATTTTGAAAAAGATAAGATTTTTTTTTTAATTGAAAATTTGATTTGACTCATAAAAACAACTAGATTTTAAAAATTTTTGAAAAAGTCAAATCTAATTTTCGAAATTTTAAGAGAGAAAAGAGAGAAAGATATTTTTTTATTTTTGAATTTTTATGATGAGAGAGAGAAACAAGAAAAATGATGCAATGCATGAAAGTTATGGATCAAAACAATGAATGTATGCAAGAATGCTATGAATGTCAAGATGAACACCAAGAACACTATGAAGATCATGATGAACATCAAGAACACATTTTTGAAAATTTTTAATGCAAAGAAAACATGCAAGACACCAAACTTAGAATTCTTTAATGCTTAGACACTAAGAATTCAAGAATGCATATGAAAAACAAGAAAAGACACAAAACATGCAAATGCAAAGATCAAACAAGAAGACTTACCAAGAACAACTTGAAGATCATGAAGAACACTATGAATGCATGAAATTTTCGAAAAATGCAAGATGAATATGCAATTGACACCAAACTTATAACATGACTCAAGACTCAAACAAGAAACACAAAAAATATTTTTGATTTTTATGATTTTATGATTTTTTTTTTGTATTTTCTTTAATTTTTTTTTTCGAAAATCATTTTGAAAAAGAAAAATAAGGATTCCAAAATTTTTAATATGAATTCCAGGAATCTTATGCTTTTTAGTCTAAAGCTCCAATCAAAGGGTCAGGCATGACTTAATAGCCAGCCAAGCTTTAGCATGTAACAGGTAGATCATGAACAGCAGTAGGTGGATTAGCACCAACTAGCTTGCTCTTGATAACAAATTGGAAGCCTTAGTCCAAATGAATTTAGACATGGCTTTACAGCCAGCCAGGCTTCACATGCTTCATGAAACACTAGAATTCATTCTTAAAAATTTTGAATAAAATTATAAAATTTTTGAAAACATTTTTATTTTAAAATTTTTTCAAAAACAAAGGAGAAAATTTTGAAAGATTTTTGAAAAATTTTTGAAAAGAAAACAAAAAGAAAATTACCTAATTTGAGCAACAAGATGAACCGTCAGTTGTCCAAACTCGAACAATCCCCGGCAACGGCGCCAAAAACTTGGTATGCGAAATTGTTACTCAGGTTTTGAATTGTTGTTCGAAATTGATCTTCACAACTTCGCATAACTAACCAGCAAGTGCACTGGGTCGTCCAAGTAATACCTTACGTGAGTAAGGGTCGAATCCCACGGAGATTGTTGGTATGAAGCAAGCTATGGTCACCTTGTAAATCTCAGTCAGGCAAATATAAAATAGTAATGGGGTTTTCGAAAATAAGTAATAAAAGAAGGATAGAAATACTTATGTAAATCATTGGTGAGAATTTCAGATAAGCGTATGGAGATGCATTCGTACCTCTGAACCTCCGCTTTCCTGCTGTCTTCATCCAATCAGTCTTACTCCTTTCCATGGCTGGCTTTCTGCAAGGGCATCACCGTTGTCAGTGGCTACATCCCCTCCTCTTGTGAAAATGGTCCAAGATGCCCTGTCACGGCACGACTAATCATCTGAGCTTCCCGATCATGCTGGAATAGGATTCACCCTCCTTTTGCGTCTGTCACTACGCCCAGCACTCGCGAGTTTGAAGCTCGTCACAGTCATTCAATCATTGAATCCTACTCGGAATACCACAGACAAGGTTTAGACTTTCCGGATTCTCTTGAATGCCGCCATCATTCTAGCTTACACCACGAAGATTCCGATTACGAGATCTAAGAGATACTCATTCAATCTAATGTAGAACGGAAGTGGTTGTCAGGCACGCGTTCATAGGGAATGATGATGATTGTCACGTTCATCACATTCAGGTTGAAGTGCGAATGAATATCTTAGAAGCGAAATAAGATGAATTGAATAGAAAACAGTAGTACTTTGCATTAATCTTTGAGGAACAGCAGAGTTCCACACCTTTACTATGGAGTGCAGAAACTCTACAGTTGAAAATACATAAGTGATAGGTCCAAGCATGGCCGAATGGCCAGCCCCCAAAACGAGATCACAGGATCAAAATACAATCCAGGATATCAAATATAATAGTAAAATGTCCTATTTATAATAAACTAGCTACTAGGGTTTACAGAAGTAAGTAATTGATGCATAAATCCACTTCCGGGTCCCACTTGGTGTGTGCTTGGGCTGAGCTTGAAGTCTACACGTGGAGAGGTCATTCTTGGAGTTGAACGCCAGCTTTTGTGCCAGTTTGGGTGTTGAACTCCACTTTGCAGCTTGTTTCTGGCGCTGAACGCCAGAATTGGGCAGAGAACTGGCGTTGAACGCCAGTTTGGGTCGTCTAAACTTGGGCAAAGTATGTACTATTATATATTGCTGGAAAGCCCTGGATGTCTACTTTCTAATGCAATTGGAAGCGCGCCATTGTGAGTTCTGTAGCTCCAGAAAATCCATTTTGAGTACAGGGAGGTCAGAATCCAACAGCATCAGCAGTCCTTCTTCAACCTCTGAATCTGATTTTTGCTCAAGTCCCTCAATTTCAGCCAGAAAATACCTGAAATCATAGAAAAACACACAAACTCATAGTAAAGTCCAGAAATGTAAATTTAACATAAAAACTAATGAAAACATCCCTAAAAGTAACTAGATCCTACTAAAAACATACTAAAAACAATGCCAAAAAGCGTATAAATTATCCGCTCATCAGTATCCATTGCTTGTTCAAACCAACAATCTCTGTGGGATCGACCCTCACTCACCTGAGGTATTACTTGGACGACCCGGTGCACTTGCCGGTCTATCTGTGCAAATATTGTGGAGCCAATTTTGCGTCGTAATTCTCCACTGGTGTTCTCCAGCCAACTTCATGGAGAATGCCACTCACTCGGCACACCTCACACCAATCTTGACAAGCCATCACACCTTGACACCCTTGTCACAACATCAAGGTCATGCTCTCCCTCAAGTACTCTCAAGAACCCTAGCTCAAGCCTCAGCATGATGGTGTCACGCTGTCTGGGGGCGTGGTGCGCATGTACGCAAAACACACACTATTTCTTACAACAGCAGCATTACCAGCAAGTGCACTGGGTCGTCCAAGTAATACTTGAGCAAGTCAAGGTCGATCCCACGAGGACTGTGACTTGAAGCAAGCTTGTGGTTGTCTTGCAGGTCTTAGTCAGGCGGAATCAGAAGGAGTTGGTTGTGAAACTATGAAGTCATATAACTAATAAAGATATCAAATGGAATAGAGTTGAGAGTCATAGTTGCTTTGTCTTTCTGAAGTAACTCTGGTACTATCATCTTCTTTGATTGGGAATGATCTTCTTTTATGGTAGGCTATAAGTGATCAAGTCCACGCCAATGGTCTTTGATCTCCTCTGCTACAGAATGAATGCCAGGGCCCTTGGTATTCAATCCAATGGAGGATAAAGCGCATAGCAATCCATTCTCTTTGCGATCCTACTCAAAACTCCACAGACAAGGTATAATCTTTCGGATCAGAGAATGCTGCTTCTTGAATATACCACGGAGACCTTAATCTCCTCAGAGATCAGCTGGGTTGGGCATCCAACCAAAACTTAGCTCTGTCTCGCAAAGCAAATGGGAAAAGCATCAGCTTGTAGACTTCCGGATTAACTCCATTAGTCTTTATAGTATCACAAATTTGTAAAAATTCTGCTAAGAACTGATGTGGATCTTCAATTGAAAGTCCATGAAATTTGCAGTTCTGTTGTAGAAGAGAGACTAACTGAGGCTTAAGCTCAAAATTGTTAGCTCCAATGGTAGATACAACAATGCTTTTGCCATAAAAGTCAGAGGTAGGCACGATTAAGTCACCAAGGACCTTTCTAGGCTCCTCTTGTGGTTCGGCCATATCCTCTGTTTCTTGTTCAAAACTTTCTGAAATGTCTCTTCTGGAGTGTTGTGCTTTAGCTTGTTATAAACGCCTCCTTAGAGTCTTTTCAGGTTTAGGATCAGGAGTCAAGAGGGGTTCTTTATCCCTGTTCCTGGTCATAAACAAAAAGAAAAAAAAAGAAGAGAGACTATGCCTATAGGCAAGAATCTCCTCCTTAAAGTCAGAAGTAGAGTAGGAAGAAGAAGATAAAAAAATAAAAATAAATAAAATAAGTATGGGCTAAATACCTTAGATATAGTAGATAAGAGTAGAGGAGAAAAAAATGGAAGGAAAGTCACAAGAGAACTTTCTGTGCCAATTGGCAAGAAGCTCCAAGTGAGATGTGGAGATAGAGAATGCAGATAAAGAAGTTGAACTAAAGCTATTAGAGTTGAATAAAAAGAGATTAGAAGAGAAGAAGTATAAATAGAAAAAGTAAA
Source organism: Arachis ipaensis (assembly GCF_059453495.1). NCBI lineage: Eukaryota > Viridiplantae > Streptophyta > Magnoliopsida > Fabales > Fabaceae > Arachis > Arachis ipaensis. Next base: position 79,595,142 of record NC_142443.1, read on the forward strand.
TTAAAATATTTTTATTTTTATTTAATTAATTAATTAATTTTCGAAAACAGGGGAGAGAGAAGAGAGAGAAATTTTCGAATTTTAAGAGAGATGATAGTTAGTTAGGTGGTTTTGAAAAAGAAGAGAGAGAAACAGAGAGTTAGTTTTCGAAAATTTGAGAGAGGTGAGAGTTAGTTAGATGGTTTTGAAAAAGAAGAAAGAGAAAATAAGATATTAGTTAAGAAAAGATAAAAATAAAAATAAAAGATAAGATAAGATAAGAAAATATTTAAATTTGAAATTTAAAATTAGAAAAAGGTAAGATAAGATTTTCAAAAGTTTTGAAAAAAGATATGATTTACAAATTTGAAATTTGAAAAGATAAGATAAAAAATTTTTAAATTTTGAAAAAGATATGATAAGTTTTGAAAAAGATAAGATTTTTGAAAAAGATATGACTTTTAAATTTTAAAAAATTTGATTTTTGAAAACTTGACAACTAAGATAAGATAAGATAAAATTTTAAAATATAAAATCTGAATTTTATTGTTAATTTTTGAAAAAAGTGGTTAAAATTAGTTAGAAAATATATATTTTATTTTTTTTGAATTTATTGATGAAAGAGAAAAACACAAAAAACACACAAGACTTAAAATTTTTAGATCTAGCACCCTTGCTTTTTCGAAAATTTGGAGGGAAACACCAAGGGAACACCAAACTTAAAAATTTTAAGATCTAAACTCATGCAACACTCAACAACACTTTAAAGACTCACAAGAACATAAAGAACAAAAATTTAAAGACTCAAAGAACTCAAGAACATAAAAGGACACCAAACTTAAAATTTTTAGAAAACTAAAACAAGATTTTCGAAAATTGCAAGAAAATAAACAAGAAAATACTAAAATTAAAGACTTGACACAAGATTAAACAAAGAGAAATTATTTTTGAAATTTTTTTTGAAAGATAGACTCAAAGAGACACAAATTACCAAGAACATGAACACAACGCTTTGACCAATTTAGCTACAAATTTAACAATATTTTTGAAAAACCTTTTTGAAATTTTTGAAAATTAAAGAAGAAAAATTAAAATTAAAGGACTCAAAGACTCAAACCAAGAACATAGACACATTCAAAAAATCCATGGATTAAACAAAGAAAATATTTTTGAAAAAGATTTTAGAATTTTCGAAAAAATTAAGAAGAAGAAAACAAAAAATAAAAGACTCAAATAAAAATAAAAATAAAGATTACCTGATCTAAGGAGTAAGATAATTTGGCAGTTTGTCCAAACTCAACAATCCCAAGCAACGACGCCAAAAACTTGGTTGCGCGTGTACACAAAATCCACACTATTTCGTACAACAGCAGTAGTACCAGCAAGTGCACTGGGTCGTCCAAGTAATACCTGAGTGAGTCAGGGTCAATCCCATGAGGATTGTGGCTTGAAGCAAGCTTGTGGTTGTCTTGCAGGTCTTAGTCAGGCAGAATCCGAAGGAGTTGGTTATGAAACTATGAAGACATATAACTAATAAAGATATCAAATGGAATAGAGTTGAGAGTCGGAGTTGCTTTGTCTTTCTGAAGTAACTCTGGTACTATCATCTTCTTTGCTTGTGAATGATCTTCTTCTATGTCAGGCTGTAAGTGATCAAAGCCATGCCAATGATCTTTGATCTCCTCTGCTACAGAATGAACACTAGGGCCCTTGGTATTTAGTCCAATGGAGGATGAAGCGCATAGCAATCCATTCTCTAGGCGATCCTACTCAAATCTCCACAGGCAAGGTATAAACTTTCGGATCAGAGAACGCTGCTTCTTGAATCTAGCCTATACCACGGAGACTTTAGTCTCCTCGGATATCGGCTAAACTGATGTCTCGAGAAATCCCCAACAAAATCGTGGATTAACCGTCTGAGAGATGTAAATCCATAGCTGTTGGCTCGTGCTTTCCGGCCACGTATTCACACGAACCCAAGTAGATGCGAGTGTTTGTCAGGCACGTTCGTCTTAATGTGATGAACAGAGCCAATTTGTTAGATTGTCCTATTCATCACGATGAAGATTGGGATATACATCATAGATATAGATCAGACACGGATCAAAGAAGAAGAAATAGTACTTTTATTAATTCATAGGACTCAATTGGGCTCCTCCCCTCAACCTAGGAGGTTTAGAAACTCATACTGAAAGTAAAAACACAAGGATGAAAATAATGGCAGACCTCCCTCCTAGAGGAGGAGGAAGGTGTAAAAGGTTCTCTCCAATCGAGAAAATGTTGATGGAATCGATAAATTACATGAATAAGATCCCTTAAATACTAAACATATGACTAGTAAAGGTAAAGTAGTCTATTTAGTGCTAAAATCCACTTTTGAGGCCCACTTGGTGAGTGTTTGGGTTGAGATTTAATGAGGCCCACTTGGATGCTGGGCTCTGCTCTTTGGGCGCTGGACGCCTGGAAGGGGGCAGGAAGCTGGCGTTGAATGCCAGTTTTGGGCCTTCTAATCCGAAGCAAGGTATGAACTATTATATATTGTTGGAAAGCTCTGGAAGTCAGATTTTCATAGCCGTTAAGAGCGTGCCATTTGGACTTTTGTAGCTCCAGAAAATCTCTTCCGAATGCAAGCAGGTCAGATCTGGACAGCATTTGCAGTGCTTTCTCTGTCTCTGAATCAGACTTCTGCTCCAGCTCCTCAATTTCAGCCAGAAAATACCTGAAATTTTCCAAAAACATAAAACTCATAGTAGAATCCAAAAATGTGATTTTAACAATAAAACCTATAAAAACTTAATAAAAACTAAATAAAAACTACTAAAAACTATATGAAAGTGATGTCAAAAACCATATAAAATATCTGCTCATCACAACACCAGACTTAAACCATTGCTTGTCACCAAGCAACTAAAAACATAGTAAGATAAAAAGAAAATTAAGATACAATAAATTTCTAAGTTTTAAATGAAGCTTAGTCAAAAACATATGAGCGGGACTTAGAAGCTTTTTGCTTCTGAATAGTTTTGGCATCTCACTATCCATTGGAACTCAGAGATGTTGGCATCCTTAGGAACTTAGAATCCAGATGATTTTATTGACTTTCCTAGTTAAGCTTATTTTGATTTTTGAACATAGCTTTCTCAGTCTTGGTCGTGACCCTAAGCACTCTATTTTCTAGTATTACCATCGGATACATCGATGCCACAGACACTTTACTTGGGTGAACCTTTTCAGATTGTGACTCAGGTTTTCTAGAGTCCCCAGATAGAGATGTCCAGAGTCCTTAAGCACACTCTTTTAGCTTTGGACCATGACTTTAACCGCTCAGTCTCAAGCTTTTCACTTGACAGCATCACGCCACAAGCACATTGTTAGGGACAGCTTTGTTTAGCCGCTTAGGCGAGGATTTTATTCCTTTGGGCCCTCCTATCCATTAATGCTCAAAGCCTTGGGTCTTTTTACCCTTGCTTTTTGTTTTAAAGGGTTACTAAATTTTTCAATCTGCCCTCCTTCTCTTGCATTTTTGGGTAGTAATGGATATTTCTGCTTTTTATTTTTTTTCCTTTTCGCCACTTTTTTTTCGCATGCATATAAATTTTTTTTTCTTTTGCAACATGCTTTTTCTTTTACTTTTTGCTGCTTTTTCTTGCTTCAAGAATCAATTTTCAGATTTTTTAGATTATCAATAATATTTTTCCTTTTTCCTTATTTTTCCTTAAGTGAATCATGTGCAACCATCGGCGCGTACATGTACCGTGCGCGTGCGCGCCTCTATGCGCACTGAAACTATAGCAAATCTTATATCATTTCGGAGCCCTGAATGTTGGCTTTGCAACGCAACTGAAATCGCATCATTTGGACCTCTATAACTCAAGTTATGGTCGATTAAGTGCGAAGAAGTCGGCTTGACATCTTTTGTGATTCCTTCATTTCTTCATGAGTTCTCCATTTTTACATGCGTTTTCCTTTATTCCCTTGATCCAATCTTAGCCTCCTAAATCTGAAATCACTCAACAAACATATCAAGGCATCTAATGGAATCAAGATGAATTAAATTTAGCTATTTTAAGATCTAAAAAGCATGTTTTCACTCTTAAGCACAATTAAAGGAGAATTTACAAAACCATGCTATCTTAGTGAATAAATGGGAGAAAAGTTGACAAAACCCTCTAAATTCAACATAAGATAAACCCTAGAAATGGGGTTTATCAACCTCTCCACACTTAAACAATAGCATGTCCTCATGCTAAACCAAAAAGGATAAGAGAAGGGGTATATACATTTATTCAATGCAAATAAACTAAATGTATCTATCTATATGAATGCAACTAATTGCAAAATTATTCTACCTACTTGGTTAAAAATAAATCAATCCTCCAAGAGCATGTATAAACGGGTAGGGCTAAGATCATATAATGATTAATGAATCCTACCAATTCAAGTATAAAAATGAAGTTCAAGTAGACTTGCAAGAAGAACGCTCATGAAAGCCGGGAATCAAGGAAATGAGCATCGAACCCTCACCGGAAGTGTTTGCACTCTAGTCGCTCAAGTGTATGGGGTCGATTCTCTCAATTCTCCCCTAATCATGCTTTCCAAGATTTATTTTTCATCTAACAATCAACAATCATTCAATGCATGCATACAAATATCATGAGGTCTTTCTCAAGGGTTGTAATGGGGCTAGGGTCAAGGTAAGGATACATATTTGGTCAAGTGGACTTGAAATTGAATCTTTGATCAACTTAAACTTCCCACCTAACCTATGGAAACCTATACAATTTAAGTGCTAACCAAACTACCCATTCTTCACTTTTTCACATACTCATGTATTTTCTTTTTCATTTCACAACACTTATGCATTGACTCTTATTTTTACTTCACTTTGGGGCATTTTGTCCTCTTTTTATTGTTTTTCTTCTTTTTCTACCTTTTTTTTCTTTTTTCTTTTCTTTCTCACATTTATATTTTTTTCTTTTTCTTTTGTTTTTCTCATTTTTTCTTTCTTTCAAGCTACATACAAGAACATCAATGCATAAGGTTTATACGTTTAATCAATACATGAGCATGCACCCAATTCCCAAATATAGAAGTACAAAACAAAAACACACCCTTTTTCCCAACCAATGTCCCATGTTTCCCACACTTGAATGATACTCACACTCACTAGCCTAAGCTAATCAAAGATCCAAATAAGGACATTTATTGTTTTTCACTTTAAGGCTTGTAATGTGCTAAATTAAGAATAAGTGGGTTAATCGTAGGCTCAAATTGGCTAACAATGGATGATAAAAGGTAGGCTATTTGGATAAGTGAGCTAAATGAAATGATGGCCTCAATCATATAAGTGCATGAATACACAAAAAAATGGACATAAAGAATAAAACAAATCAAAGATCACAATCATAGAAAGAGAATAATGCACACAAGAAGGAAAATAAGTGGTTATAAGATGTAACCATGCCATTAGGCTCAAATCTCACAAGCTTGTGTTCTTAGCTCAAAAACTATTTTCCAAAATAAATTCTTCAAGCAAGTTCAACGAAAATTTTTCAAATTGGTAGGATGCCCTAAAATAGTTTCTTGAAAAAGAAATCATCACCCTAACCAAGTAGTCCTAATCATAAAAAGAAGTGGCAAAGTATGTACAAATTCTAACTAACATGCAACCTATCATGCAATGCAATAACTAATCTAACATTGGTGTTGAAAAAGGAAGTTGTTACCCATGGAGATCGGTCGGATGACCTCCCTACACTTGAAAATTGCACCATCCTCGGTGCATGCAAAAAGAGCAATGTGGATGGGTAGCTACAACTGATGAGCTTCTTCAAAGGATTATACGTATGAACTTGTTTGTTGCCCCATTTAGAAACTTTTCCTTTTTCCTTCTTTTAGTGGCCAACCTAAAGGAGAGAAAAAGAAAGAGAATTAAGCCTACAACAAAGATATCAAAGCAAATAGAACGTAGGCGGGGGCTAATGCCAAGTAAGAGTACGGTTCTCTACTACATGGTAGCTACGACATGTAGATGAGAAAGCAATATAAGCTAATGGCATATCAACTAATACTTGATGTAAGAGAAAAGTCAAAGCATGGGTACATGACATGAAGAGCATATGGCATCAAGCTTAATCAATAATTGATACAAAAAAGATTAGTGATAAGCATGAGAGCATTTGGTCCCATCCTAACTCAATGTTGATGAGGTATAAAAACAACGGATCATGAGTCAGGAAGGACTAAAGCACTAATCTTGTGTGTAGAAAAAATATTACAATTAATGCCAAATAAGTCACGAAGCACCAAGATTAACCAAGAAATTCTCAACAATTGAGTAAAAGAATTCAACACCAATATTAAAATAAGAAACTTAGAAAATAAAAGGGAAAACAAGTTACAAAAATAAAATTAAAATGTAATGAATGAAAACAAGAAAATGTAATAAAAGAGGATGGAAAAAAGAGAAATTTTTTTTATTTTTTATTTTATTTTATTTTATTTTTTTTAAAAGAAAAAAATTTCAAGAGAGGAAGAAAAAAAAAGAAGAAAGAAGGAGAAAGAAAGAAGAAGAAAAGAAGAAAGAAGGAGGAAGGAGAAAAGAGAAAGGAGAAAAACAGGGTGCAAATCCACGCATATGTGCCATGCGTGCTTATGCGCGGATGCAGCAGGGACAATCCACACGTACGCATCATGCGTGCTTACGCGCAGATGCGGGAGGAGCAGTCCGCGCGTAAGTGCCATGCGTGCTTACGCGTGGATTGAGATTATGCTCCCAGCACAATTCCTGCACAATGCTCGCACAAGTCTCGGGTTTTTGTACCAGGAGTTGCGGAAGTGCAATTCGCGCGTACGCGCCATGCGTGCTTAAGCGCGGATTGAGTTTTTTTTTTTTTTAGAAGCATGAAAACAGAATTTAACACTCTCCTAATCTATAAACATTCTAAAGCAACTAAAATTCAAATTCAACAAAAATCTTTAAGTTTTTGAAAAAAAATTTTCAAAGACAAAACAAACACAACTTACACTTCAAGTAACATACTTTAACAACAATCTAAACTAATCAAAACACATTATAACAACCTATCAATTAAAACAAAGTGTATAAGAGTATAGAAAAGAAGAAAACTACCTATAATGGCAACTCAAATCACTTATTAAGTGTATATGCAAGAGAATGGAAAGAGTTTACCATGGTGGGGTGTCTCCTACCTAGCACTTTTATTTATTGTCCTTAAGTTGGACTTATGGGAAGCTTCTTATCAAGGAGGCTTGTGCTTGAAGCTATCTTTGAACATCCACCAATGCTTGAATCTCCAATAAGCTCCATTCTTCAAAGTTAATATCTTCAAGTTTTGATGGAGTTCCGCACAAGCTATGAGCTCCCAAAGGTGATCCTTATGTATTCCCGAATCCCATATCTTGTTTCTACATCCATCCTTGAATTGATCATCGTTAGTCCATCCAGGTGGCAAGTAAGGTGAATTCTCAATAAAGTGACCAACAATCCTTCTAGACCCACCTAATTGAGTGCTAGTCCAACCTTTGCCAACCAAAATGAGTCTTGATTTGCAACGCCAACCATGAAACATTCTTCTCTTATGCTTCATCCCACAAAGCATCCTAAGTTGACCATCCGTTTCAAGCAAGCCATATTCAAGTGGGATGATAAAGCTAATAGAAATGAATTTCACCCACTCAAATGAAGGTGTAGATGGCAACCTAGGCAAAGACGATTCCAAGGGTCTTGACAAAGTGTATCCAACTCCCGTCCTTCTCTTTCTAAGGACTTCCACCACTTCACAAGTTTTCTCAAATATAATCCTTTGTTCAATAATTTTATCTAAGCCTTTTCCCTTACTCAATTCATAATTGGGAGGGTGAGAAAAATTCACCACCACAATACTTTCAAATCCAACGGGAGAAGGTTCTTCATGCTCAAAGGATTCTTCACCACTAAGGCTTGATGCTTGATCTTCATCACCAAGGGAACTCAATTCTTGCTCTATCCCATCCAATTCTTCATATGGAATATGCTTCGGAAGATGTGCACTTTCCTCCTTAGCATCAAATTCAATCTTCTTGGAAGGGTTTTCTTCAACTCTATGTTCCCATGGAGGCTCTGATAAACCCATATTTTATGATATAATTTGTGCTTAATTTGATTGATTTTTTCAATCCTTCACCTACTTATTCATATTAATTGCATGGTTTTACTTTCCCTTCCTTATTATGTGATGTATGTGAAAAATATGTTTTCTATGCTTTAAAATTAATTATTTTAATTACCTTTATTCCCATTCGATGCCGTGATTAGTGTGTTGAGTAGTTTCAGATCTTCTAAGGCAGGAATGACTCAAAGGATGGAAAGGAAACATACAAAAATGGAAGGAAAGCACAAAACGGAGTTTTTGGAGAAACTGGCATCCACGCGATCGCATGGGCGACGCGGACGCATGCCAAGCGCGAATCGATAACGACACGGCCGCATGACTGACGCGACCGTGCGCCTTAAGAAAAACACATATGACGCGGCCGCATGACTGACGCGACCGCGTGACAAGAAAAGCTCCGAATGACGCGACCGCGTGACCCACGCGGACGCGTGACAGAGGCCACGCACCAGAAATTGCAGAAAATGCTCCCAGCGATTTCTGAAGCCCTTTTTGGCCCAAATCCAAGTCCAGAAGGCATAGACCAGAGGTTATAAAGTGTGGGAATGCATCCATTCAAAGGGAGCTCACCAATTTAGTTACTTTCCATGATTTAGATCTAGTTTTGAGAGAGGTTCTCTCCTCTCTCTCTTAGGATTTAGGACTTCTCTTAGTTTTAGGAGTGACTCTCAATCCCAGGTTTAATATTCCTTTTATATTTTTATTCTACTACTTTTATTCATATCTATACTTTATGTCGCCAAATTGGCTTATGAACTCTTCATGTTGGATTATAATTTATCTTATTAATGTTATTTGAGGTATTTCAGTTTATGATTGTTTTCTTTAATTTATGTTATTGTTGCTTTACATCTGAAGGCATTTTTATTCCAGCAAATTTACTTTTTCTCTTTTGGTCTTGGTTAAGAAAGCAGTAACTCAGGAGTTATCTTATCTCAACATAATTGATAACTGTTATCTTTGCTAATTGGACTGAACTTCAATAATCCCAACCCTTTCTTAGGAAATAAATAGGATTCGAATATCAAACTAATTTGTCCCTTGACTTTCCTTTACTTTAGTAAAGGTTAACTAAGTGGAATTAAGATTCAACTTTCATTGTTTTTGATAAGGATAACTAAGTCTGGACTTCCAATTTCTCATACCTTGCCAAAAGTTTATTTTACAGTTATTTATTTATCTTTAATTGCCATTTAAATTATTTGTCATATTCGTTCCTCATTCTTGAAACCCCAAATCTACAATCTCCATAACCAATAATAAGAACATACTTCCCTGCAGTTCCTTGAGAAGACGACCCGATGTTTGAATACTTCGGTTATCAATTTATTTAGGGGTTTGTTACTTGTGACAACCAAAACGTTTGTCTGAAAGGACTTTTGAAGGTTTAGAAACTATACTTGCAACGAGGATTTATCCGTAAATTTCTAGACCACGCAAAAGTTCTCTCATCAAAATGGCGCCGTTGCCAGAGATTTGCTAACGTGTGCCTTATTATTGGTTATTGTAAATATTTTTCTTTTACTTGTTCATTTATTTCTGTTTTCCCTTTTTAATTTTATTTGCTACTATGAACTCTCACCCCTCTCGCTTTGAGTTTGGTTCTAACTTTGTTGAAGGAAATAGAAGCCACAGCAGGAATATGCATCAAGGTCAGACCAATCAAGGATGGATGGAGCCAAGAGGATCTAATCAACCCTTTAGGCAACAACACCCTCTAAGATATCATGGACAACGACCATTCTACAATGCATACCCAGCTGATAGATATGGTGGACAACCTTGTAACTACCAACAAGCCCCACCCCGTGCCTATAGACCATCCTCTCAACATAACCTCGAACCACCACACTCACAAGCTTCTCTTCACCATTCGCTACCACATGATCCCTATTTACCCCATTTCCAATCCAATCACTCCCAAGCACCACCACTTCTCCATGTTTCATGTCCAAATCCATCACCCCGAGAATCAGAGGTTCGCCTCAAGGAAACAGTAAATAAGCTTCAAACAACCATTCGACAACTCGAGCAAGCAGTAATTCAATTAGCTTCTAGACGTTCGAACATTCAAGGACCAACCACAGCCCCGTGTGGACAATCTAACGAAGAGCGTAGCATGAAGGAAATACTAGAAACTCCAGTGGACAACACAGAGAATGAATTCGTACTAGAACAAGTAGAAAGAGCTGTCATTACGCAAGAAGAAGAGTTGGTTGAAAATCTAGGAGACGCTGAACCTCCATGGGAATTCAGAGCTGAAGAGAACTCCGTCAAGGACGTTACAGTTAATGCTAAGGAGGACAACGCACAATCCCCAAGGCAAGTCGTTTATGAAGAACTAGACGGAATAACCCAGGACACAAATTCCCTTGATGATGATAGTCACAAGTCAAGCTCTCTTAGTAATGAACTTGCATCCGCAAGTGAATTCTCTGAGATCGAAGAATCTTCCCCAAATGAATACAAAGATGATGCAGAGGTAGATTTCTCTCAACCTCCAATCTATGACTTAAGTGATGAGGAAGACACAGAAGACTTTGACCAGGATACAGATGCATTTGAAGAACCTTGCAAAGAAGTAGAGGAATTCATAGAAGAGCACAAGGGAGTAGAACTTACAGAACCACCGGAAACACCTTCCCTAAGGCCATTACCACCCAATACAAGCTTCAAGTGGGTACAATCCTTAACCTTTAACTTTACTTTTTCACCTGAATACGGTTTGCTTGAAACAGATGGCCAGCTTAGAGCTCTCTGCGGCTTTAAGAGTAAAAGGGAATTGGCTCATGCTCAGAGCTGGTGCACAAGGTTCAATGAGGTTCCACGCTTCAACTTGAAGTGCACGGATTGGTATCATGCTCAATTGAATGGATCTCGGAAAACGTTTGGTCACCATGGTGAGAATCTACTTTCTAAACCACCCGGATGGAAAAATATAGATCAAGACGGAAGCGGATTTAAAAGCAAAGTTTGGGATCCTGGAATCTATTCCGACATTCGTCATTCCGGAAGCCTAAAAATTTATTTGAAGCTGCTCAGGAGCTTTACATGCTTAGTTTGGGATCCCGGAGGCTATTGGCATTCCAAGCATTGGTGGAGATTTTTAGATAAATTTAAGCATAAGCCGCCATAACAGGAAGCTCTTCCAATGTCCAACTTAAGGATTTTAACTAAAAGTGCTAGGTGGGAGACAACCCACCAAGGTATGATCGTTCATTTTTCAATTTTTATTTCGTTTTGCTTGTTTTAAAGTTTTATTTTATTTTATTCTATTAAACCTGGAATCATGCATAGCATTCACATTAAGCATTGCATCCTGCATTGTGCATAAAAAAAAAAGGGGGTGCGCGACGCGACCGCATCATCCATGCGGCCGCGTGACCTGGAGATCGACATAAAGATCCAACGTCCAGAAAGTTAGGCTGGAATCGTGCGGCCATTGTGCGTTTCGCACAAATGACCCACGCGATCGCGTCACTTGCACAATGCCAACCCCATGCGACCGCGTGAGCGACGCGATCGCGTCGCATGGATTGTAAAACACCCCAGAAGGAGACAGAGAGTTGCGCAGAAACGACGCTGGATTCGTGCGTTTCACACAAATCCCAGCGACGCGATCGCATGCCCCAGGCGATCGCGTCATTCACTCTTTGTGCCCTCCACGCGATCGCGTCACCCACGCGATCGCGTCACCCCCCCCTCCATTTCGCTCCAGCCATGCGACCGCGTGCCCCACGCGGCCGCGTGGATTCAAATTTATAAACCCCCAACCACGCGAACCTTATCAGTCGCGCCACCCCCTGAAACCCTCTCCTCCCTCTCTTCCCCTCCAATCCAACCACCACCATCCAGCCACCATCACCGCCACCCCCAGACGCCGCCGCCACCTACCCTCCCTTCCTCCCCCCCCTTCTTCCTTCTTCCTTCTTCTTCTCCGCCTCTCTCCGCCACTACCCCCTTCGCAACCACCACCCACCGCCGCCGCCCGTCCCAGCCACGCCCCCCATCTGCCACACACACACCTTTGCCTCTTACCCCCTACCCCATTACCTATCCCTTTTTCCCCCTGCCCCGAACAGCCATGCCCACCACCGCCAGCCGCCGCGCCAGCCGCCGTCACCACCACCCCCCAGCCACCTTTCTGCTTACTCTCATTATTCGGCCTACCAGGTTCCGACGAATGCCACCCTTCTATCCTTAGTCGTTATTTCATTATTTTCTGTTTATGTTCATGTTTAGGCTAGTTAGATATGCATGCTGTAGTGGATTTTAGGTTGTTAGGTAGCCTAGGATGTGGTTAGTGGATTTAGGCCTGTTTACTTACACTATTCATGTTTCTGTTTTATCCAATTTGTAATTCTGCTGTTGCTGTGATGTTTGTAATGTTCATATGCTATAATTTCTTATTTCTTGCTGCTCTTTACACTGAATTTTCATGTTTATATTCCTTATATATAATTGCAAGCTTTAATTTTAATTCATATGAACTATTTGACTGCTGTTTATTTTCCGAGACAATCCAATTTTAGCCGGAATGCTGCCCAAATTTCTGTAAAATGTTTTCATTCATGTTTTGGTTTTGGCATTTTGAAATCTGCTTTCCTCTGCTTTACCCAAACCCATTCATGAATGCCAGGCACGCATTCTTATTCTCTTTGATTTCCGGATTCATATATTGCATTTTTGATGTTTGATTCCAATTTTTGCTATTCCTATATCCATTTGAATCATCATCAACCTGTTTTTCTTGTTGGTTATGAGTTACCTATAGCTTCTATTTATGAATGCTTGTTAATTAGAAACTTATCCTTATGCCACTTACCTTAACCCATTTTTCATTAACTCAATAATTCTAATTTTCTGAACTCTTTTTTTAATTAATTCTAACTAAACTAACCTTTTAAAATCTTTTTTCTGGTTTTTCACTTTCTTTTAACCCTCTAACCATGGCATACTGATAATTTTTTCTACTTAAGATGCCTTCTATTACATTTTGGATTGTGAATTTTTCCTTTCAAACTTTTAACTCCTATTCAATCCTTAATGCACATTTACTTAACTCATTTACCCCATTCTAATTCTCCTTTGCCACTTTGTGTTTCTTTTGACTATTTGCCTATTTGTTTTCCTATTTTTATTATATCCTGGTTTTCTATTTTTCAGGATGTCAGATTCCCAAAGAAAGGGAAAAGGAAAGACTACCGCTGGCAAACGTAAAAGAGGAGAATCATCTATGTCTATCATAGATCTCATGCATGATGCCTCCTGGCGGGAGAAAAACTTCACCCCGCAGGAAAAGGCCGACTAGCTGCTCCTTGCTAATGACCCAGTGAAGTTTGCAAACCGATACTGTGAGCTGAAGTATCCGGTGTTTGCAAACTCCAGGAACCTATACCTAGAGCAGACTCTGAAGATCCCAGAAGAACTCCAGCAATACACCTCTGACCAGATCAAATAAAGAGGCTGGTTCTTCCTGGAGAGACCCCTGACTGAGGTCAATGCATCTTGGGTTAAAGAATTCTACTGCAATTACTTCAAGACTTCCCTAGATGAAGTGAATCTCAGAGGAAAGCAGATTCTGGTTACTGAAGAGGCAATAGAAGAGGTTCTGAAGCTTTTGCCTAAATCTGATCAGCCAGATGGTTATCAGAAAGCTGAGGAAGACATGCATTTTCTAAAGTTTGATTGGGATGCAGTCAAGGCCCGGATAGCCCTTGACCCGACCGTTCCTTGGATTATGGGTCAAAACACCACCATGCCCAAGGGAATCAAGCGAGCATACTTGAATGATGAGGCTCGGCTGTGGCATCAGATACTTAGCAACTTCATTATGCCGAGTACTCACGAGACCGATATACTTGCCGCTATGATCACCCTCCTATGGTGTGTGATGGAGGGTAAGGACCTATACCTGCCACGCTTTATCCGGTTTTACATGGTCAGGGTCCACGTCCGAGGCACTCTTCCCTTTCCATACTTGATCACACAGCTAGGCCGTCGAGCTGACGTGCCTTGGGAGGATGCTGATGAGAGGCCACCTGCTGCAGAATGCAAGAAGATCATCCCGCACAGCAGGAACTTTCTGGCCTTGGGCTACAGACATCCAGTCCTCACTGCTCCTGGTGACACTGCCACACCATCTGTCGGCCCCTCTTCCTCTACAGCTACACCTGCCACCACCACTGCACCTCCACCTGCCCCAGAGCCCATCTATCATCTAGTGCACCGCCTGTTTCGACGGCTTGCCCAGATGGAGCGTCGCAACAAGCGACGCTATGAGCACCTGAAGCTGATGATACGATCTGGCGACATCCCCTCCGAGCCTGACACACCATCTGAGGCATCTGAGGAGGAGGCGGATGCGCCCGAGGCAGAGACCCACCCACAGCAGGAGGCAGAGCAGGCAGGCACCCAGCAGGTAGCACATCATCAGGAGGCTCCGCCCCAGATCACCACCACAGAGACCCCAGCTACCCACCCTTCCAGTGATGACACTCCTTCACACCCTGCATGAGTGAGCATCGGCGACGATGCTACATTTTAAGTGTGGGGAGGTCGCCATCTCTGGCGTATTATTTTGGTGAACCACTACAGACTCTTTTTCTTTTATTTTGGATATTTTTCTGTATTTTTTTCCTTATTTTTATTTTTATTTTCTGAGTACTTATACATTGCTACTTTCATGTATTTTTACTCTATTTCTGCATTTTGCATTTTTAGTTCATATTTTAGCCACTTAGTTTAGTTACAATTCTAACTTATTAGTTATAGAAATTGTGGATTGATTAGTATAGTTGACCCTTTTTAGCATAAGATAACTCAGAATAGATTGAAAAGAAAAAGGAAGTAAACTAGAGACTTTAACAGAATCAAAACAACCCACACCTTGTATATATAGCATTATATGTTAGTTAACAATACTTCATCAAGGAGAAACACTAGAACTTTAAAGCCATTCAATATAAGTTTTACATTGAGAATAATGGGAATTTTTAACTAAACCTGCATGACATACATAAGTGATAAATAATTTTTGAGCTAGAGAACACATAGCCTGTGAGTTTTGAGCTTAATTGTATGGTTACATTCAAACCATAAATTTTATTCCTGTGTGTTCCGCCCTTCTTTTATATTCTGGTGTTCTTTACTTTGTTTTAATCTATATGTCCGATTATAGAATGTAGATACATACCAAGAGAGTGATTGAGGCCATTATTTGATTTTAGCTCACTTAATCCCAAAATAGCCTACCTTTTACATCACCCTTGTTAGCCCCCTTGAGCCTTTAAATCTCCTTTTATTCTATTAGCCACATTACTAGCCTTAAGCAGAAAAACAAAATAAAATCCCAAGTTGAATCCTTCGTTAGCTTAAGATAGAAAATTATGTATAGTTTAAATGTGGGAAAACCTATTGGGAACATGGATAATAAAAACAAAAGGTAGAAAAATTGAAAAGAATAAAATAACTCAAATAAAAAGTTTTGGGAGGCATGCTCATGTAAAATCAATTATAATTGAATTACCATGTGCATTAAAAAAAGTGTTATGAATAAAGGGGACACAAAAAGAATTCCCCAATTATGAAATAAAGCAATGCACATGGGATAAAAATAAATATTGAGATATGATCATGTAACATCAAAAGTGAGAAAATATGGAAAATAGGTAAAGAAGCTTTGATTTAGAAAGTATGTATGTTAGGTGAGATCTTAGTCTAATTAAGGATTCACTTATTAGCTCACTTAGCCTTATACATATACCCTTACCTTTACCTTGGCCCCATTACAACCTTACTTAAGACCTCATGATTTTTGGTATGACTATATTCTATGATTGTTGATTGGTTAGATGAAGAACAAAGTTATAGAAAGGGAGAATAAAAAGAAGAATAGAGTGATTAACCCAATAAACACTGAGTGATTAGAGAGTAAACACAAAATCCAGTGAGGGTTCAATAGCTCATTGACATTTATCTCTGTTTAAATTATTGATTGTCTTGCAAGTTTTTAAAATGTTTTTCTCTCCCATCTCAATTGTAAAGGCACCTTATCACTATCTAAGGTTTGGCTATATATATACATAACTCCTTGAGAATGTGAATTAATTTAACTACATGCAAGCTTTATATACAAGTGAATAAAATATAGAATTGCATGATGCATCATTCATCTAGGTAGATTGCATTTAGGTTAGATTGCATTGCATGACATTCCACCACTCTAACCTTACTTTTTGCCTTGGATTTAGCATGAGGACATGCTATTGTTTAAGTGTGGGGAGGTTGATAAACCCATATTTTATGATATAATTTGTGCTTAATTTGAGTGATTTATTCAATCCTTCACCCACTTATTCATATTAATTGCATGGTTTTAATTTCCCTTCCTTATTATGTGATGTATGTGAAAAACATGTTTCCTATGCTTTAAAATTAATTATTTTAATTACCTTTATTTCCATTCGATGACGTGATTATTGTGTTGAGTAGTTTCAGATCTTCTAAGGCAGGAATGACTCAAAGGATGGAAAGGAAACATACAAAAATGGAAGGAAAGCACAAAACAGAGTTTTTGGAGAAACTGGCATCCACGCGATCGCATGGGCGACGCGGACACATGTCAAGCGCGAATCAATAGCGACGCGGCCGCATGACTGACACGACCGTGCGCCTTAAGCAAAACACATATGACGTGGCCGCATGACTGACGCGACCGTGTGACAAGAAAAGCTCCGAATGACGCGACCACGTGACCCACGCGGACGCGTGACAGAGGCCATGCACCAGAAATTGCAGAAAACGCTCCCAGCGATTTCTGAAGCCCTTTTTGGCCCAAATCCAAGTCCAGAAGGCATAGACCAGAGGTTATAAAGTGTGGGAAATGCATCCATTCAAAGGGAGCTCGCCAATTTAGTTACTTTCCATGATTTAGATCTAGTTTTGAGAGAGGTTCTCTCCTCTCTCTCTCTTAGGATTTAGGACTTCTCTTAGTTTTAGGAGTGACTCTCAATCCCAGGTTTAATATTCCTTTTATATTTTTATTCTACTACTTTTATTCGTATCTATACTTTATGTTGCCAAATTGGCATATGAACTCTTCATGTTGGATTATAATTTATCTTATTAATGTTATTTGAGGTATTTCAGTTTATGATTGTTTTCTTTAATTTATGTTATTGTTGCTTTACATCTGAAGGCATTTTTATTCCAGCAAATTTACTTTTTCCCTTTTGGTCTTGGTTAAGAAAGCAGTAACTCAGGAGTTATCTTATCTCAACATAATTGATAACTGTTATCTTTGCTAATTGAACTGAACTTCAATAATCCCAACCTTTTCTTAGGAAATAAATAGGATTCGAATATCAAACTAATTAGTCCCTTGACTTTCTTTTACTTTAGTAAAGGTTAACTAAGTGGAATTAAGATTCAACTTTCATTATTTTTGATAAGGATAACTAAGTCTGGACTTCCAATTTCTCATACCTTGCCAAAAGTTTATTTTACAGTTATTTATTTATCTTTAATTGCCATTTAAATTATTTATCATATTCGTTCCTCATTCTTGAAACCAATAATAAGAACATACTTCCCTGCAGTTCCTTGAGAAGACGACTCGAGGTTTGAATACTTCGGTTATCAATTTATTTTTGGGTTTGTTACTTGTGACAACCAAAACGTTTGTGTGAAAGGACTTTTGAAGGTTTAGAAACTATACTTGCAACGAGGATTTATTCGCAAATTTCTAGACCACACAAAAGTTCTCTCATCAGGCTCCGCATCTCCTAAGTCTTCAACCACTTCTTCCTTGTCTTCAATAATTAATGCTTCCTCCAATTGTTCCAATACAAAGCAACTTCCCTCATTTTCCACCAATCTCTCCTTCATGTTATGCTCTTCATTGTTTTCTCCACATGTAGCTATGAGAGTTTCTTGAGTGTTCAAGCATTGGGATGCTAACCGGTTTACCACCTCATCCAAGGCGGCCGTGAATTATTCCACATCCCTTTTCATCTCCTCTTGTCCTTGAACAAGAACATCAAGGATGTCATCCATTGGAGGTTGGGGTGGATGGAAGGGTTCATCAATTTGGGGGAAGGGTTCATAGTAGGAAGGTGGTTCTTCTTGGTAGAGTTGTAGTGGTTCAACATTTTCCATTCTTTCCACTTGTTGCACAACACGCTCCATGGTTGCTTGAAATTGATCCAATATTTCCTTGAGACAATCCCTTGACTCTTGTTCCGCTTGGATATCATGAGTAGAATCATATGGCTCTTGGATCAATGGACATGAATATTCTTCCATGGGAGGTTGTGGTGGGAAGTAGAGGTCATCTTGTGGTTGAAAATTTTCATATATTGGAGGTGGTTCATCTTGGTAATAGCATGGAGGGGGTAGCTCTTCAAAGTGGTGATGTTGGAATGGTGGTGGCTCTATATGTGGTTCATATGGCTCATATGGTTATTGAAATGGTTGATATAGATTAGGGTCATATGAAGGTGGTTGGTAAGAAGGGGCTTGTGAGTATGGTTGAGGGTTATGTTGAAGATATGGTTCATAGGGATATGGTGGTGGTTCTTGAAAGTCACAAGGAGATTCACCATAGCCATTGGATTGATATGCATCATAGAATGGCTCTTGTTCATAGTGTATTGGTGGAGGTTGTTGCCATGAAGATTGATCATATGCATATGGCTCCTCCCACCTTTGATTGTCCTATCTTGATACACATCCTCATTGAAGTTCTCATTGCCTACAACATAGTTAGAACCAAACTCATAGCCAAAGTGAGAATTCATAGTGAAAAGAGAAAATAAGAACGAAAGCTAATAAGAAAGAATGAAACAATGTCCAAAATCTAGCAAAAACTAACAAGCAATCCAAAAATAAAGCCACTCACAATATTCACATATATACAATAACCAATAACACAACACCATTACAATTCCCCGGCAACGTTGCCATTTTGATGAACAGAATTTTTGACGGTTTAGAATTCATAAATGAAATATTTGTTGCAAGTATAGTTTCTAA
Source organism: Arachis ipaensis (assembly GCF_059453495.1). Taxonomy (NCBI): domain Eukaryota; kingdom Viridiplantae; phylum Streptophyta; class Magnoliopsida; order Fabales; family Fabaceae; genus Arachis; species Arachis ipaensis. Next base: position 79,614,329 of record NC_142443.1, read on the forward strand.
ACCAACAATAATCCTCTCATACAAAAGATTGTTTGTCACAAGTACAAATCCCTAAAATCTATAAACCGATGTATTCGAACCTCTGGTCGTTCTCCCTAAGAATTGCAATAAAGTGTTCTTGTTATTGGTTATGGAGTATGTTTTGGGGTTTTTGATAAGAGACATAAAAGATAAATGGCAAGGAAGTAAACTAATAGCTACAAAGGTCTTGGCAAGGTTTGGTGATCAAGGATCTCTATCCCTATCACTAACCACAACATGAAAATTGGCAACGATACCATTAAGTCATCTTCTAACTAGGTAAAGGAAAGTCAAATGAGCTATATGAATCCAAGTCCATAAGTCCTAGTTCTCCACCAAATCAATTAGTGAGATCTAGCGTTAATGGCTCCCAATCGTCAATTACTTGGACATTAGTGACTCAAGAGTTCCTAAGTTACCTTCCCAAACCAAGAGTATAAAATTCTACTCTAAAATCCAACCAAGCATTTTATCAAACACTTGGAAGGCATAAAAGGAAAGCATAGTAAAATTGCAAGAAAAGTAAATCTACACTACTCAATTGCAAGGAATTAAACAACAATAAAGCAAATGAACAATAAAGGAACATGAAAACATAAATTGCATTAAAAGGGAAAGGAGGCATCAACATAAAAGTAAAGAATTATAAGAATTAAATGCTAAACTAGAGAGAAGAGATGTAGAAAAAGAAGAATTACAAAAGGAAAAGTAAATCAAAGCATGAAATTAACCTAGATCTAAGAATTCCTAATCTAGATCTAACCTACTCCTAATTCTAGAGAGAAGAGAGAGCTTCTCTCTCTAGAAACTAACTAAAGCATGATAAAACTAAAATAAAACTCACTAATTCCCTAGATGCCTTATCCCTCTTCAATCCTTGTTAAATAGCATCAGAAATGAGTTGGGTTGGGCCCAAAATGCCTTAGAATTCGCTGGCCATGAGTTGCATTAAGTGAATCATGTGCAACCCTTGGCGCGTACATGTACCGTGCGCGTGCGCACACCTATGTGCAATGCAACTATGGCAAATCTTATATCATTTCGAAGCCCCAGATGTTAGCTTTGCGAAACCGCATCATTTGGACCTATGTAGCTCAAGTTATGGTCGATTAAGTGCGAAGAGGTCGGCTTGACAGCTTTTGCGATTCCTTCATTTCTTCTGGAGTTCTCCATTTTTACATGCTTTTTCCTTCATTTCCTTGATCCAATCTTTGCCTCCTAAATCTGAAATCACTCAACAAATATATCAAGGCATCTAATGGAATCAAGGTGAATTAAATTTAGCTATTTTAAGATCTAAAAAGCATGTTTTCACTCTTAAGCACAATTAAAGGAGAATTTACAAAAAATGCTATCTTAGTGAATAAATGGGAGAAAAGTTGACAAAACCCTCTAAATTCAACATAAGATAAACCCTAGAAATGGGGTTTATCAACGCGTACGCGTGACGTGCGCATACGCGTCGATGTTAGTACATGATCCACTTAAAGTAAATCTGCTGAGGGCGATTTCTGGGCTTCCAGGCCCAAATCCAACTCATCTCTGATGCTATTTAACCCAAGGACTGAAGGGAAATCATAAGTCTAGTTATCATATTTTAGTTTTAGTCTAGTTTTTGAGGGAAAGTTAGTTCTAGAGAGAAAAGCTCTCACTTCTCTCTAGAATTAAGATTAGGTTAGATCTAGGTTAGGATTTCTTAGATCTAGGTTAATTTCATGCTTTGATTTACTTTTCCTTTTGTAATTCTTCTTCTTCTACATCTCCTCTCTCTAGTTTAGTATTTAATTCTTGTAATTCTCCACTTTTATGTTGATGCACTTTTGTTTCTCCTATTTCTCTTTTAATGCAATTTATGATTCATGTTCCTTTATTGTTGAATTGCTTAATTCATTTTACTTTCCTTTTATGCCTTCCAAGTGTTTGATGAAATGCTTGGTTGGATTTTAGTATAGATTTTTTCCCTCTTGGCCTAGGTAGAGTAATTAGTGACTCCTGAGTTATCTAGTGCATTTGTTGATTGAAGATTGGAAGTTGCTAATTAATTTGAATGGCTCTAAAGCTAGTCTTTCCTTAGGAGTTGATTAGGACTTGAGGAATCAAGTTAATTCATCCACTTGACTTTCCTCCATGGTTAGAGGTTAACTAAGTGGGAGCAAGGGGCAATTCTCATCCCAATTGAAGAGGATAGCTAGGATAGGACTTCTAATTCTCATTCCTTGCCAAGAGCTTTTCTAGTTGTTAGTTTATTTTCATTGCCATTAATTTTTCTTGTTCCTTATTCCAAAAACCCCAAACATACCTCATAACCAATAACAAGAACACTTTATCGCAATTCCTAGGGAGAACGACTCGAGGTTCCAATACTTCAGTTATTATTTTTAGGGGTTTGTACTTGTGACAAACAAATTTTTGTATGAAAGGATTATTGTTGGTTTAGAAACTATACTTGCAACGAGAATTCATTTGTGAATTCTAAACCGTCAATTTTCAATTCATCAGGCATCCAACCAAAACTTAGCTCTGTCTCACAAAGCAAAGGGGAAAAGCATCAGCTTGTAGACTTCTGGATTAACTCCATTAGTCTTTACAGTATCACATATCTATAAAAATTCTGCTAAGAACTGATGTGGATCTTCCAATAGAAGTCTATGAAATTTGCAGTTTTGTTGTAGAAGAGAGACTAACTGAGGCTTAAGCTCAAAATTGTTAGCTCCAATGGCAGGTACAGTAATGTTTTTGCCATGAAAGTCAGAGGTAGGCATGGTGAAGTCACCAAGGACCTTTCTAGGCTCCTCTTATGGTTCGGCCATATCCTTTGTTTCTTGTTCAAAACTTTCTGAGAGGTCTCTTCCGGAGTGTTGTGCTTTAGCTTATTATAAACGCCTCCTCAGAGTCTTTTTAGGTTCAAGATCAGGAGTCAATAGGGGTTCTTTAACCCTGTTCCTGGTCATAAACAAGATGAAAAAAAAAGAAAAAGAAGAAGAGAGACTATGCCAATAGGCAAGAAGCTCCTCCTTAAAGTTAGAAGTAGAGTAGGAAGAAGAAGAAGATAAAAAAATAAAAATAAAAATAAATAAGATAAGTATAGGCACCTTAGATATAGTAGATTAGAGTAGAGGAGAAAAAAATGGAAGGGAAGTCACAAGAGAGTTTTCTATGCCAATTGGGAAGAAGCTCCAAGTGAGATGTGAAGATAGAGAATGTAGATAAAGAAGTTGAACTAAAGCTATTAGAGTTGAATGAAAAGAGATTAGAAGAGAAGAGGCATAAATAGAAAAAGTAAATTAAAATATTTTTATTTTTAGTTTAATTAATTTAAAAAGAATTTGAAATTTAAATGTTAATTTTCGAAAACAGGGGAGAGAGAAGAGAGTGAAATTTTCGAATTTGAAGAGAGATGAGAGTTAGTTAGGTGGTTTTGAAAACGAAGAGAGAGAAAAAGAGAGAATTTGCAAGAGGTGAGAGTTAGTTAGACGGTTTTGAAAAAGAAGAGAGAGAAAATAAGATATTAATTAAGAAAAGATAAAAATAAAAATAAAATAAAAGAATAGAAAACAAAAGATAAGATAAGAAAAGATTTAAATTTGAAATTTAAAATTAGAAAAAGGTATGATAAGATTTTAAAAAGTTTTGAAAAAAGATATGATTTACAAATTTGAAATTTGAAAAAGATAAGATAAAATTTTTAAATTTTGAAAAAGATATGATAAGTTTTGAAAAAGATATGATTTTTTAAAATGATATGATTTTTAAATTTTGAAAAATTTGATTTTTGAAAAGTTGACAACTAAGATAAGATAAGATAAAATTTTAAAATATAAAATCTGAATTTTATTGTTAATTTTCGAAAAAAGTGGTTAAAATTAGTTAGAAAATATATATTTTTATTTTTTTGATTTATTGATGAAAGAGAAAAACACAAAAAAGACACAAGACTTAAAATTTTTTAATATAGCACCCTTGCTTTTTCGAAAATTTGGAGGGAAACACCAAGGGAACACCGTACTTAAAAGTTTTAAGATCTAAACACATGCAACACTCAACAACACCTTGAAGACTCACAAGAACACAAAGAATAAAAACTTAAAGACTCAAAGAACTCAAGAACATAAACAAGATTTTCGAAAATTGTAGGAAAATAAACAAGAAAACACCAAAATTAAAGACTTGACACAAGATTAAACAAAGAAAAACTATTTTTGAAAAATTTTTTGAAAAAAAGACTCAAAGAGACACAAATTACCAAGAACATGAACACAACGCTTTGACCAATTGAGCTACAAATTTAACAATATTTTTGAAAAACCTTTTTCAAATTTTCGAAAATTAAAGAAGAAAAATTAAAATTAAAAGACACAAAGACTCAAACCAAGAATATAGACATATTCAAAAAATCCATGGATTAAACAAAGAAAAATATTTTTGAAAAAGATTTCAGAATTTTCGAAAAAATTAAGAAGAAGAAAACAAAAAATAAAAGACTCAAATAAAAATAAAAATAAAGATTACCAGATCTAAGGAGAAAGACAATCCGGCAGTTTATCCAAACTCAACAATCCCAAGCAACGGAGCCAAAAACTTAGTTGCATGTGTATGCAAAACCCACACTATTTCATACAACGGCAGTAGTACCAGCAAGTGCACTGGGTCATCCAAGTAATACCTGAGCGAGTCAGGGTCGATCCCACGAGGATTGTGGCTTGAAGCAAGCTCGTGGTTGTCTTGCAGGTCTTAGTCAAGCAGAATCAGCAGGAGTTGGTTGTAAAACTATGAAGACATATAACTAATAAAGATATCAAATAGAATAGAGTTGAGAGTCGGAGGTTCTTTGTCTTTCTGAAGTAACACTAGTACTATCATCTTCTTTGCTTGTGAATGATCTTCTTCTATGGCAGGCTGTAAGTGATCAAAGTCATGCCAATGGTCTTTGATCTCCTCTTCTACAGAATGAACGCCAAGGCCCTATGTATTCAATCCAATGGAGGATGAAGCGCATAGCAATCCATTCTCTTGGCGATCCTACTCAAAACTCCACAGACAAGGTAGAATCTTTCGGATCAGAGAACGCTGCTTCTTGAATCTAGCCTATACCACGGAGACCTTAATCTCCCTGGAGATCGGCTGAACTGATGTCTCGAGAAGTCCCCAACAAAATCATGGATTAACCGTCTGAGAGATGTAAATCCATAGCTATTGGCTCGTGCTTTCCGGCCAAGTATTCACACGAACCCAAGTAGACGCGGGTGTTTATCAGGCACGTTAGTCTTAATGTGATGAACAGAGCCAATTTTTCAGATCGTCCTGTTCATCACGATGAAGATCGGGATATACATCATAGAGATAGATCAGACATGGATCAAAGAAGAAGAAATAGTACTTTTATTAGTTCATAGGACTCAGCTGGGCTCCTTGGTGCACAAAATTGTGATTACACTTTTCACAACTCCGCACAACTAACGAGCAAGTGCACTGGGTCGTCCAAGTAATACCTTACGTGAGTAAGGGTCGATCCCACGAAGATTGTCGGCTTGAAGCAAGATATGGTTATCTTGTAAATCTTAGTCAGGAGATTAATGATGAAGATGATTTTGTTTATGAAAAATAAATAACATGAATTAAATGGTACTTGTGATTCAGTAATGAGAAAAAAGTTGAGGTTCCGGAGATGCTCTGTCATCTGAATCTCTACTTTCCTACTGTCTTCTTCTCCAAACACGCATGATTTCCTTCAATGGCAAGCTGTATGATCCTCTCGGATGAAAACTACCAGGTACGATCTCTGCATGGCTAATCAACTGTCGAATTTCTCGTCTCGAATGAAAAATACCATGTACAGCTACCGCACGGCTAATCATCTGTCGGTTCTCACTAGCGTCAGAATAGGACCCTTATCCTTTTGCACACTGTCACTGCACCCAACATTCGTAAGTTTGAAGTTCGACACAGTCATCCCTTCCCAGATCCTACTCGGAATACCACAGACAAGGTTTAGACTTTTTGGATCCCAGGAATGCTGCCAATTGGTTCTAGCCTCTACCACGAAGGTTCTAATCTCACAGACTCGGTCCGTGGATCAGAGACCCAAGAGATACGCACTCAAGCTGTCGCCCAATGACTACGTTGAGCTCAGATAGAACGAGAGTGGTTGTCAGGCACGCGTTCATAGAATTGAGAATAATGATGAGTGTCACGGATCATCAGATTCTCTATATTGAAGTACGAATGAGTATCTTAGAATAGAATCAAACGTGATTGAATAGAAAACAGTAGTAATTGCATTAATCCATTGAAACACAGCAGAGCTCCTCACCCCCACCTATGGGGTTTAGAGACTCATGCCTTAGAAGATACAATATGAAGTGTAAAATGTCATAAGGTGTAAACTGAATCTCTAAAAGTAGTTTTTATACTAGACTAGTAGCTTAGGTTTACAGAAAATGAGTAACTAAGTGCAGATAGTGCAGAAATCCACTTCTGGGACCCACTTGGTGAGTGTTTGGGCTGAGCTTTTAAGCTTTCACGTACATATGCCTAAAGTTGGAGTTAAACGCCACCCTAGGTGCCAAAATGGGCGTTTAACGCCAAGAAATGTGCCAGTTCTAGCGTTTTACGCCAGAAAGTTTTTGGCTGTCTTTCAACGCCAGTTTGGGCCATCAAATCTCGAGCAAAGTATAGACTATTATATGTTTCTGGAAAGCCCAAGATGTCTATTTTCCGACGCAATTAAGAGCGTACCAATTGGGCTTCTGTAGCTCCAAAAAATCCACTTCGAGTGCAAGAGGGTCAGAATCCAACAATATCTGCAGTCCTTTCTCAGCCTCTGAATCAGATTTTTGCTCAGGTCCCTCAATTTCAACCAGAAAATACCTGAAATTACAGAAAAACAAACAAACTCATATTAAAGTCCAGAAATGTGATTTTTGAATAAAAACTAATAAAAATATAATAAAAAGTAACTAAATCATACTAAAAACTATGTAAAAACAATGCCAAAAAGGGTATAAATTATCCGCTCATCACTCCACCCCTCAACCTAGAAGGTTTAGAAACTCATACTGAAAGTAAAAACATAAGGATGAAAATAATGGTAGACCTCCCTCCTAGAGGAGGAGGAAGGTGTAAAAGGTTCTCTCCAATCGAGAAAATATTGATGGAATCGATAAATTACATGAATAGGATCCCTTAAATACTAAACAGATGACTAATAAGGGTAAAGTAGTCAATTTAATGCTAAAATCCACTTCTGTGGCCCACTTGGTGAGTGTTTGGGCTGAGCTTTAATGAGATCCACGTGCCATGAGGTATTTGGGACGTGGAATGCTAGCTAGGGGTCCTTTCTGGGCTTTTGGACGCTGGGCTCTGCTTTTTGGGCGCTGGACGACTGGAAGGGGGCAGGAAGCTAGCGTTGAACGCCAGTTTTGGGCCTTTTAATCCGAAGTAAGGTATGGACTATTATATATTGCTGGAAAGCTCTGGAAGTCAGCTTTCCATTTGGACTATTATATATTGTTTGGAGCGCGCCATTTGGACTTCTGTAGCTCTAGAAAATCAGTTCCGAATGCAAGCAGGTCAGATCTGGACAGCATCTGTAGTGCTTTCTCTGTCTCTAAATCAGACTTCTGCTCCAGCTCCTCAATTTCAGCCAGAAATACCTGAAATCGCCCTAAAAGACAAAAAGTCATAGTAGAATGCAAAACTGTGATTTTAACACTAAACCTATAAAAACTTAATAAAAACTAAATAAAAACTACTAAAAACTATATGAAAGTGATGTCAAAAAGTGTATAAAATATCCGCTCACCAAGGCGCTCTCCAGCCAACTTGCTGGAGAGCGCCAGCATCAAGTCACGCCCTCAGGGGGTGCTCTTTGGCAAATGTAGCATTCTCCTTGGAGTGTCCACGCTTTCCCTCAACGCTCTCTAGAAAACATTTCACAAGCAAACGACTTCGATAAAATTTCAAGAAGATTTTGGGATTTAGCGTACGCACAACAACTGGCGCTCAATTTTCAAGTTCAGCGAAGAGCGCCAGTTCCAAACGCCGGTTTTGCAAGCCCAAAGGCCGAAGTACATCAAGTGAAGACTTTGGGGGAAAGCACTATAAATAGAGGAAGTTTTGAACTCTAAAGGGGGCTTACGGACTAGGAATTAGATCACTACACTTTACATCTCATTACTTGCTTGTACTTAGAGTAGTTTTACTTTCATGCAAATTTACTTTTCATGCACTTTCATTTTAATTCCAGTTTTCCTATAGCCATTGACGTTAGGATTTTTGCCAGTAAAGAATTTCATAAAAATAGTCGCGTTGTAGATATAGTCTCTAAACCAACAGAAATCCTTTCGTACAAACGTTTTTGTTGTCACAAGTAACAAACCCCTTTGAAATTGTTAACCGAGTATTCAAACCTCGGGTCGTCTTCTCAAGAAATTGCAGGGAGGTATGTTCTTATCATTGGTTATGAGTTTGTAAATTGGGAAAATTTGGAGTTTGGGCAACGGGCACAGGTATATTTAAATGACAAGTAAAATAAATTAACAATAATAAAAATAAACTCTTGGCAAGGTATGAGAAATTGGAAGTCCAGACTTAGTTATCCTTATCAATAATAATGAAAGTTGAATCTTAATTCCACTTAGTCAACCTTTACTAAAATAAAGGAAAGTCAAGGGACTAATTAGTTTGATCTTCGAATCCTATTTATTTCCTAAGAAAAGGTTGGGATTATTGAAGCTCAATTCAATTAGCAAAGATAACAGTTATCAATTATGCTGTTGAGTTAGATAATTCCTGAGTTACTGATTTCTTAACCAAGACCAAAAGGGAGAATATCTAAATTAAATTAAAAGGATTCATGTAAATAAAGCAATCAAACTACGTCTAAACATAAATTCAAGTAATAACATGGAAAGGTTCATAAGCCAATTGGGCAACATATCTAATACAAGCATTGAAGCATCTGAAAGTAAAAAGAGAAATATAAAGTAAAAAGAATGTTGAACCTGGGATTTAGAGGCACTCCTAAAACTAAGAGAAATCCTAAATCCTAATCCTAAGAGAGAGGAGAGAACCTCTCTCTCTAAAAACTACATCTACTCCTAAAATTGTGAATGTGAAAGCCTTCCCTATGAATGGATGCATTCCTCCACTTTATAGCCTCTAATCTGTGTTTTCTGGGCCTAGAACTGGGTCAGAAACAGCCCAGAATTCGTTGGTCTCGAATTCAACCACGCTGGATTTCCGTCACTGCGATGCGGCCGCATGGAGCACGCGGTCGCGTTGCCTAGTGTCAGAGAAACTATATCATATTATATATCAAATCGAATCCCCGGACGTTAGCTTTCTAACGCAACTGGAACCGCGTCGTTTGGACCTCTGTAGCTAAAGTTATAGCCGTTTGAGTGCGAAGAGGTCAGGCTGGACAGCTTAGCAGTTTCTCCAACTTCTTGTATTCTTTCCACTTTTGCATGCTTCCTTTCCATCCTCTGAGCCATTCCTGCCCTGTAATCTCTGAAATCACTCAACACACATATCAAGGCATCTAATGGTAATAAGAGAGGATTAATATTAGCAATTATAAGTCCAAAGAAGCATGTTTTCAATCAAAGCACATAATTAGGAAGGCAAATGTAAAACCATGCAAATAGTATGAATAAGTGGGTAAAGAGTTAATAAAAACCACTCAATTGAGCACAAGATAAACCATAAAATAGTGGTTTATCAACTTCCCCACACTTAAACATTAGCATGTCCTCATGCTAAGCTCAAGAGAAGCTATAAAGGAATGAAGAGGAAAGTAAGAATGTATGAAATGCAGCCTATGTATATGAATGCAACTACATGCTAAGATGTTTCTACCTACTTGGTTAAAAATAAACAAATCTTTCAAGAACAAATATGAACTGGATTTCACTAATTCAAATCATAAAAATGAAGCACAAATAGACTTGTAAGAAGAAAATAGCTTATGAAAGCAGGGAACAAGGAATTGAGCATCGAACCCTTACTGGTAGTGTATACACTCTAATCACTCAAGTGTTTTAGGTTCGATTCTCTCAATTCTCTACTAACCTTGCTTTCTAAGGCTTGCTCTTCATCTAACAATCAACATAAATTTAATGCACAGATACACATATCAAGAGGTATTTTAAGGGTTGTAATGGGGTCATGGTCAAGGTAGGATTGTATTTGGCCAAGTGGACTAAAATCTGAATCCTTAATTAACTTAAACTTTTCCCACCTAACTTAAACAATCCATGTAATCATAATACAACATCTAACCATCTATTAACCATGTTTTCCACATATTCATGCATTCTAATTTCAAGTACAACTCATATGCATTGCTTTCACTACTTACTTTGGGGCATTTTGTCCCCTTTTTCTTAATTGCTCTTTTTCTCTTCTTTTTTCTCTTTTTCTTTTTCTTTTCTCTTTTTTCTTTTCCTTTTTTTATTATATATATATATATATTTTTTTCTTTTATTTTTCTCAATGCATATGATTAAATTATTGAATGCATGAACATGTTCTAAACATTTCTTTCACATTTTCAGAAAATTCTAACATACTCAATTCTCAAACCAAATATTTCCAAATTCACTTCCCCACACTTAATTTATGAGCACTCTCACTAGTCTAAGATAACCAAGGATTCAAATTAAGGACATTATTGTTTTCCGCTTAGAGTTAATGATGTGCTAAAGTAAAGAATAAAAGGGGTAAAATAGGCTCAACATTGGTTTGCAAAGGATAATGAAAGGTAAGGCCATATGGGTATGTAAGCTCAGTGAAACAAAGGCCTCAATCATGTAAGTGTATGCATACATCAAATAATGGAAATATAGAATTAAGCAAGACAAAGATCATAATTTTAGAGAGAAAAACACACACCAAAAATAAAATATTGGTTGAAAAATGCAACCAATTCAAATAGGCTCAAAATCTCACAGGTTTTGTGTGTTCGAGCTCTAAACCATGTTCCAGTATAATATTTCTTCAAACAAGTGTAACATTAAATTTTATTCAAATTAGTGAAATTTTCTAAAAGGTTTCTTGAAAAAGAAAATATTACTTTAACCAAGTGGTAAAATATGCAAAAAAATCAAACAAATATGCAATTAAATATGCAAATGCAACAACTAACAAGAAAAATAAACCATTGGTGTTTGAGACAGGAAGGTACTAACCCACGGAGATCGGTATCGACCTCCCCACACTTAAAGATTGCACCATCCTCGGTGCATGCTGAGATTTGCAAGTGGACGGGGGTTGTGGTTCCTCAGCTGGGGCTCTGTTTGTTCCTTTCCTTGCCGGTAGTTTGGGAGTAGCTTTCTCTTTACCCTTCTTGGTGGCCATCCTGAAAAAGGAAAAAAGAAAGTGACTTATAAAGTGATGAGCGGATAATTTATACGCTTTTTGACATTGTTTTTAGTATGTTTTTAGTAGGATCTAGTTACTTTTAGGGATGTTTTTAATAGATTTTGTGTTAAATTCACATTTCTGGACTTTACTATGAGTTTGTGTGTTTTTCTGTGATTTCAGGTATTTTCTGGCTGAAATTGAGGGACTTGAGCAGAAATCAGATTCAGAGGTTGAAAAAGGACTGCTGATGCTGTTGGATTCTGACCTCCCTGCACTCAAAGTGGATTTTCTGGAGCTACAGAACTCGAAATGGCGCACTTCCAATTGCGTTGAAAAGTAGATATCCAGGGCTTTCCAGCAATATATAATAGTCCATACTTTGGCCAAGAATTGACGACGTAAACTGGCGTTCAACGCCAGCCTTCTGCCCAAATCTGGCGTCCAGCGCCAGAAAAGGATCCAAAACCAGAGTTGAACGCCCAAACTGGCACAAAAACTGGCGTTCAACTCCACAAATGGCCTCTGCACATGCAACACTTAAGCTCAGCCCAAACACACACCAAGTGGGCCCCGGAAGTGGATTTATACATCAAATACTTACTCATGTAAACCCTAGTAGCTAGTTTATTATAAATAGGACCTCTTACTATTGTATTAGGCATCTTTGGACGCCTGGTTCTTAGATCAGAGGGGCTGGCCTCTTGGCCATGCCTGGACCTTCACTTATGTATTTTTAACGGTAGAGTTTCTACACTCCATAGATTAAGGTGTGGAGCTCTGCTGTTCCTCAAAGATTAATGCAAAGTACTACTGTTTTCTATTCAATTCTTCTTATTTCGCTTCTAAGATATCCATTCGCACCCAAGAACGTGATGAAGGTGATGATTATGTGTGACGCTCATCATCCTTCTCCCTTATGAACGCGTGCCTGACGAACACTTCCGTTCTACATGAAATCAAGCTAGAATGAATATCTCTTAGATCTCCTAACCAGAATCTTCGTGGCGTAAGCTAGAATGATGGCGGCATTCAAGAGAATCCGGAAGGTCTAAACCTTGTCTGTGGTATTCTGAGTAGGATTCAATGATTGAATGACTGTGACGAGCTTCAAACTCGCGATTGTTGGGCGTTAGTGACAGACGCAAAAGGAGGGTGAATCCTATTCCAGCATGATCGAGAACCGACAGATGAATAGCCGTGCCGTGACAGGGTGCGTGAGCATATTATTCACTGAGAGGAGGGGATGTAGCCACTGACAACGGTGATGCCCTTGCATACAGCCAGCCATGGAAAGGAGTAAGACAGATTGGATGAAGATAGCAGGAAAGCAGAGGTTCAGAGGAACGAAAAGCATCTCCATTCGCTTATCTGAAATTCCTACCAATGATTTACATAAGTATCTCTATCCCTATTCTACTATATAATATTCGAAAACACCATTATCACTTTATATCTGCCTGACTGAGATTTACAAGGTGACCATAGCTTGCTTCATACCAACAATCTCCATGGGATTCGACCCTTACTCACGTAAGGTATTACTTGGACGACCCAGTGCACTTGCTGGTTAGTTGTATCGAAGTTGTGACAATTATGAATTAAGATCAGAGCACCAAGCTTTGGAGCCATTACCAGGATTTGTTCAAGCCTGGAGATCACAATTTCGTACACCAAGTTTTTGGCGCCGTTGCCGGGGATTGTTCGAGTTTGGACAACTGACGGTTCATCTTGTTGCTCAGATTAGGTAATTTTCTTTTTGTTTTGTTTTCAAAAATTTTTCAAAAATCTTTCAAAAAAAAAATTTTTCTTTTGTTTTCGAAAAAAAAAATGTTTTCAAAAATAAATTATTCTATGGCTTCAAAATTTTTAAGAATGAATTCTAGTGTTTCATGAAATATGTTGAATCATATTTGGCTGTAAAGCCATACCCAAACTACTTTGGGATTGGTATTCAACTAATCACTCCAGCCCATGTAATTATATGTTAAAGCTTGGCTGGCTGTTAAGCCATGCCAGACCCTTTGATTGGAGCTTTAAGACTAACATGGTAAGATTCCTGGAATTCATATTAAAAATTTTTGGAATCCTTATTTTTCCTTTTTCTAAATAATTTTTCGAAAAATATAAAATAAAAATCCAAAAAAAAAATTAGAAAATCAAAAAAATCAAAAAATATTTTTGTGTTTCTTGTTTGAGTCTTGAGTCATGTTATAAGTTTGGTGTCAATTGCATATGCATCTTGCATTTTTTCGAAAATATCATGCATTAATAGTGTTCTTCATGATCTTCAAGTTGTTCTTGGTAAGTCTTCTTGTTTGATCTTGATGATTTTTTGTTTTGTGTCTTTTATTGTTTTTCATATGCATTCTTGAATTCTTAGTGTCTAAGCATTAAAGAATTCTAAGTTTGGTGTCTTGCATGTTTTCTTTGCATTAAAAATTTTTCAAAATTATGTTTATGATGTTCATCTTGACATTCATAGTGTTCTTGGTGTTCATCTTGACACTCATAGCATTCTTGCATGCATTCATTGTTTTGATCTAAAAATTTCATGCATTGCATAATTTTCATGTTTTTCATAAAAATTTCAAAAATCAAAAAAATATCTTTCCCTTTTTTCTCTCATCAAATTCGAAAATTTGGATTGACTTTTTCAAAATTTTTTAAAAATCAAGTTGTTTCTTATGAGTCAAATCAATTTTTCAATTTGAAAATCTTATCTTTTTCAAAATCTTTTTCAAAAATCAAATCTTTTTCAAAATTCTTAGTTATTTTCGAAAATTCCAAAAATATTTTTCAAAAATCTTTTTCTTATTTTTATGCCAAATTTTCGAAAATAACATAATCAATTAATGTTTTGATTCAAAAATTTGAAGTTTGTTACTTGCTTGTTAAGAAAGATTCAAACTTTAAGTTCTAGAATCATATCTTGTGATTTCTTATGAATTAAGTCATTAATTGTGATTTTAAAAATCAAATCTTTTTCAAAACTAATTCCTATCATATCTTTTCAAAAATATCTTCTTATCTTATCTTTTTCAAAAATATCTTTTCAAAATATCTTTTCTAACTTCCTAACTTCTTATCTTTTCAAAATTTGTTTCAACTAACTAACTAACTTTTTGTTTGTTTCTTAACTTTTTCAAAACTACCTAACTAACTCTCTCTCTCTAATTTTCGAAAATATCTCTCCCTTTTTCAAAAATTTCTTTTTAATTAACTAATTATTTTTATTTTTATTTTTGATTTCAAAAAAAAAAATTTTCGAAAAAAAATACTAAACATTGTTCAAAAACTATTTTTCAAAAATCACTAACTCTTTTTCAAAATAATTTTCGAAAATTATACCTCCCCCATCCTATTCTATTTATTCATTCATATCCTAACATCTCATCTCACATCTCTTCCATTCGTACAGTTGCATTTCTTCTTTTACATCACGTGCTTTGTCTCCCCCTCTTTCCTTCCACTCACAAAGGGATCCCTATACTGTGGTATAAAGGATCTCTATTATTATTATTATTTTTCTGTGCCTTCTTCTTTGTCATATGAGCAGGAGCAAGGATAAGAACATTCTTGTGGAAGCAGATCCAGAACCTGAAAGGACTCTGAAGAGAAAATTAAGAGAAGCTAAAATACAACAATCCAGAGATAATCTTTCAGAAATTTTTGAACAAGCAGAGGAGATGGCAACCGAAAATAATGATAATGTAAGGAAGATGCTTGGTGACTTTACTGCACCTAATTCCAATTTACATGGAAGAAGCATCTCCATTCCTGACATTGGAGCAAACAACTTTGAGCTGAAACCTCAATTAGTTTCTCTAATGCAGCAGAACTACAAGTTTCATGGACTTCCATCGGAAGATCCTTTTCAGTTCTTAACTGAATTCTTGCAGATATGTGATACTGTTAAGACTAATGGAGTAGATCCTGAAGTCTACAGGCTCATGCTTTTCCCTTTTGCTGTAAGAGACAGAGCTAGATTATGGTTGGATTCTCAACCCAAAGACAGCCTGAACTCTTGGGATAAGCTGGTCACGGCTTTCTTAGCCAAGTACTTACCTCCTCAAAAGCTGAGCAAGCTTAGAGCTGATGTTCAAACCTTCAGACAAAAAGAAGGTGAATCTCTCTATAAAGCTTGGGAAAGATACAAACAGTTGACCAAAAAGTGTCCTTCTGACATGCTTTCAGAATGGACCATCCTGGATATATTCTATGATGGTTTATCTGAGCTATCAAAGATGTCACTGGACACTTCTGCAGGTGGATCCATTCACCTAAAGAAAATGCCTGCAGAAGCTCAAGAACTCATTGACATGGTTGCTAATAACCAGTTCATGTACACTTCTGAAAGGAATCCTGTGAATAATGGGACGCCTATGAAGAAGGGAGTTCTTGAGGTTGATACTCTGAATGCCATTTTGGCTCAGAACAAAATATTGACTCAGCAAGTCAATATGATTTCTCAGAGTCTGCATGGAATGCAAGCTGCATCCAACAGTACTCAAGAGGCATCTTCTGAAGAAGAAGCCTATGATCCTGAGAACCCTGCAATAGCAGAGGTGAACTACTTAGGTGAACCTTATGGAAACACCTATAACTCAACATGGAGAAATCATCCAAATTTCTCATGAAAGGATCAAAAGCCTCAACAAGGCTTTAACAATGGTGGAAGAAACAGGTTTAGCAATAGCAAACCTTTTCCATCATCAACTCAGCAACAGACAGAGAACTCTGGACAAAACGCTTCTAATTTAGCAAATCTAGTCTCTGATCTATCTAAGGCCACTGTAAGTTTCATGAATGAAACAAGGTCTTCCATTAGAAATTTGGAAGCACAAGTGGGCCAGCTGAGTAAAAGGATCACTGAAATCCCTCCTAGTACTCTCCCGAGCAATACAGAAGAGAATCCAAAAGGAGAGTGCAAGGCCATTGACATAAGCGCCATGGCCGAACCTGTGAGGAGAGGAGAGGACGTGAATCCCAAGGAGGAAGACCTCCTGGGACGTCCAGTGGTCAATAAGGAGCTTCCCTCTGAGGAACCAAAGGACTCTGGGGCTCAGCTAGAGAGCATAGAGATTCCATTGAACCTCCTTATACCCTTCATGAGCTCTGATGAGTATTCCTCTTCTGAAGAGAATGAGGATGTTACTGAAGAGCAAACTGCCAAGTTTCTTGGTGCAATCATGAAGCTGGATGCCAAATTGTTTGGCATTGATGCTTGGGAAGTTGAACCTCCCTTGTTCATCAATGAACTAAGTGATCTGGATCAACTGACATTGCCTCAGAAGAGAAAGGATCCTGGAAAGTTCATAATACCCTGTACTATAGGCACTATGATCTTTAAGGCTCTGTGTGACCTTGGTTCAGGAATAAACCTCATGCCCCTCTCTGTAATAGAGAAACTGGGAATCTATGGGGTGCAAGCTGCTAAAATCTCACTAGAGATGGCAGACAGCTCAAGAAAACAGGCTTATGGACAAGTAGAAGATGTATTAGTAAAGGTTGAGGGCCTTTACATACCTACTGATTTCATAGTCCTGGATACTGGAAAGGATGAGGATGAATCCATCATCCTAGGAAGACCTTTCCTGGCCACAGCAAGAGCTGTGATTGATGTTGACAGAGGTGAAATAGTCCTTCAATGGAATGAGAACTCCCTTGTATTCAAAACTCAAGGATCTCCCTCTGCAACCATGGAGAGGAAGCAGAAAAAGCTTCTCTCCAAGCAGAGTCAACCAGAGCCCCCACAGTCAAACTCTAAGTTTGGTGTTGGGAGGCCACAACCAAACTCTAAGTTTGGTGTTGAACTCCCATATCCAAACTCTAAGTTTGGTGTTGGAGAGTCTCAACAAAGCTCTGCACATCTGTGAGGCTCCATGAGAGCTCACTGTCAAGCTATTGACATTAAAGAAGCGCTTGTTGGGAGGCAACCCAATGTTTATCTAATTCTTATTTTTATTGTTTTTCATGTTTTCTTAGGTTCATGATCATGTGGAGTCACAAAATAAATATAAAAATTGAAAACGGAATCAAAAACAGCAGAAGAAAAATCACACCCTGGAGGAGCATCTGTCTGGCGTTCAAACGCCAGAACAGAGCATAGTTTTGGCGCTGAACGCCCAGAATGGGAGCATCCTGGCGCTGAACGCCCAGAACAAGCATGGTTCTGGCGTTCAACGCCAGAAATGGCAGCAAATGGGCGTTGAACGCCCAAAATGGGCACCAACCTGGCGCTGAACGCCCAGAGTTGTGTGCAAGGGCATTTTGCTTGCCTAAATTGGTGCAGGGATGTAAATGCCTTGACACCTCAAGATCTGTGGACCTCACAGGATCACCTCAGGATCTGTGGACCCCACAGGATTCCCACCTACCTCCACTCACTCTCTTCTCTCTTCTCAATCATCCTCTATTCCCAATAAACACTCTTCCCTATTAACCCTTTACCACTCACATCCAAACACCCACTTTCCTTCAAAATTCAACATCTCTTCCCCACCCAATCCCACCCATATGGCCGAATACACATCTCCCTCCATCTCCTCCATATCTTCTTCTTATTCTTCTATTCTTTCTTCTTTTGCTCGAGGGCGAGCAACATTCTAAGTTTGGTGTGGTAAAAGCATAGCTTTTTTGTTTTTTTTTTCCATAACTATTGATGGCACCTAAGGCCAGAGAAACCTCTAGAAAGAGGAAAGGGAAGACAAAAGCTTCCATCAAGGGTCTATAGCTCAGTGGTAGAACATTTGACTGCAAATCAAGAGATCCCTGAGACACCTCAGGGGATACATTTTCTTCCACACAATTATTGGAAGCAACTAAGGGTGGAACATCAAGAGCACTCCATCATCCTTCATGAAATCAAAGAAGATCTAAAAGCAATGAAGGAGGAGCAGCAAAGACAAGGAAGAGACATAGAAGAGCTCAAGGACATCACTAAGGTGGACTCATTCCTTGTTCTTACTTTCTCTGTTTTTTATTTTCTATGTTATGTGCTTATCTATGTTTGTGTCTTCATTACATGATCATTAGTAGTAGTAACTATGTCTTAAAGTTATAAATGTCCTATGAATCCATCACCTATCTTAAAAAAAAATGTTTTAAATCAAAAGAACAAGAAGTACCTGAGTTTTGAATTTATCCTTGAACTTAGTTTAATTATATTGATGTGGTGACAATGCTTCTTGTTTTCTGAATGTATGCTTGAACAGTGCATATGTCTTTTGAAGTTGTTGTTTAAGAATGTTAAATATGTTGGCTCTTGAAAGAATGATGACTAGGAGACATGTTATTTGATAATCTGAAAAATCATAAAAATGATTCTTGAAGCAAGAAAAAGCAGCAAAGAACAAAGCTTGCAGAAAAAAAAAATAGGCGAAAGAAAAAAAAATAGAAAGAAAAAGAAAAAGCAAGCAGAAAAAGCCAAAGCTCTTAAAAACCAAGAGGCAAGAGCAAAAAGCCAATAACCCTTAAAACCAAAAGGCAAGGGAAATAAAAAGGATCCCAAAGGCTTTGAGCATCAGTGGATAGGAGGGCCTAAAGGAATAAAATCCTGGTCTAAGCGGCTAAACCAAGCTGTCCCTAACCATGTGCTTGTGGCGTGTAGGTGTCAAGTGAAAACTTGAGACTGAGCGGTTAAAGTCAAGGTCCAAAGCAAAAAAAAAAAAGAGTGTGCTTAAGAACCCTGGACACCTCTAATTGGGGACTTTAGCAAAGCTGAGTCACAATCTGAAAGGGTTCACCCAATTATGTGTCTGTGGCATTTATGTATCCGGTGGTAATACTGGAAAACAAAGTGCTTAGGGCCACGGCCAAGACTCATAAAGAAGCTGTGTTCAAGAATCATCATACTGAACTAAGAGAGTCAATAACACTATTCAAAATCTGAAGTTCCTATAGATGCCAATCATTCTGAACCTCAATAGATAAAGTGAGATGCCAAAACTATTCAAGAGGCAAAAAGCTATAAGTCCCGCTCATATGATTGAAGCTCTGTTTCATTGATAGTTTGGAATTTATAGTATATTCTATTCTTTTTATCCTATTTTGATTTTCAGTTGCTTGGGGACAAGCAACAATTTAAGTTTGGTATTGTGATGAGCGGATAATTTATACGCTTTTTGACATTGTTTTTAGTATGTTTTTAGTAGGATCTAGTTACTTTTAGGGATGTTTTTAATAGATTTTGTGTTAAATTCACATTTCTGGACTTTACTATGAGTTTGTGTGTTTTTCTGTGATTTCAGGTATTTTCTGGCTGAAATTGAGGGACTTGAGCAGAAATCAGATTCAGAGGTTGAAAAAGGACTGCTGATGCTGTTGGATTCTGACCTCCCTGCACTCAAAGTGGATTTTCTGGAGCTACAGAACTCGAAATGGCGCACTTCCAATTGCGTTGAAAAGTAGATATCCAGGGCTTTCCAGCAATATATAATAGTCCATACTTTGGCCAAGAATTGACGACGTAAACTGGCGTTCAACGCCAGCCTTCTGCCCAAATCTGGCGTCCAGCGCCAGAAAAGGATCCAAAACCAGAGTTGAACGCCCAAACTGGCACAAAAACTGGCGTTCAACTCCACAAATGGCCTCTGCACATGAAACACTTAAGCTCAGCCCAAACACACACCAAGTGGGCCCCGGAAGTGGATTTATACATCAAATACTTACTCATGTAAACCCTAGTAGCTAGTTTATTATAAATAGGACCTCTTACTATTGTATTAGGCATCTTTGGACGCCTGGTTCTTAGATCAGAGGGGCTGGCCTCTTGGCCATGCCTGGACCTTCACTTATGTATTTTTAACGGTAGAGTTTCTACACTCCATAGATTAAGGTGTGGAGCTCTGCTGTTCCTCAAAGATTAATGCAAAGTACTACTGTTTTCTATTCAATTCTTCTTATTTCGCTTCTAAGATATCCATTCGCACCCAAGAACGTGATGAAGGTGATGATTATGTGTGACGCTCATCATCCTTCTCCCTTATGAACGCGTGCCTGACGAACACTTCCGTTCTACATGAAATCAAGCTAGAATGAATATCTCTTAGATCTCCTAACCAGAATCTTCGTGGCGTAAGCTAGAATGATGGCGGCATTCAAGAGAATCCGGAAGGTCTAAACCTTGTCTGTGGTATTCTGAGTAGGATTCAATGATTGAATGACTGTGACGAGCTTCAAACTCGCGATTGTTGGGCGTTAGTGACAGACGCAAAAGGAGGGTGAATCCTATTCCAGCATGATCGAGAACCGACAGATGAATAGCCGTGCCGTGACAGGGTGCGTGA